>NC_139143.1:164165497-165468831 GCF_964270905.1 Leucopleurus acutus
CCCCACATCCTCAGCCGCACGCTGCAAAAGGAGGTCACATTCCCAGGCATTCTTAAGTGACTATAACTTGGACAATCCAGCACCTCCTGCCCTCACAAGAACCTGGCCCACCTCCAAAATGCCCCCAGCGTGCTGCCCAATATTTCTTCAGGAACACACCCCATCATCTTCCCCTGATGCCCTTCCACAAACGGCAACACCACCTCCTGCCACCCCTGCTGAGGGTGCCAACCTCCTTTCCAGCCACACTCACACAGGAGGCCTCAGCAAAAGCAGGTCCCCATCCTCCCCTTCACCACTTGGTCCCAAACAGGGAGGAGGCTCTTTTGTCATTTCCCCAGCACGTCTGAGACAAGACCATGATGGGGTTTTTTGTTGTTTGTTTGCTTGTTATTTTATTGAAGTATAGCTGATTTACAATGTCGTGTTAGTCTCAGGTGTACAGCACAGTGATTCAGTTTATTATATATATATTCATACTCTTTTTCAGATCCTTTTCCCTTACAGGTTATTACGAAATACTGAGTATAGTTCCCTGCGCTATACGGTAGATCCTTGTTGCTTATCTGTTTTATATATAGTAGTGTGTATGTGTTGGGATTAACAGACCATGATGTTTAATGAGGCTCCCTGAAGGTTCAAGGATATGGAAGGGAAGCTCCACACAGAGTAACCTACAGGCTGAATCTACAGGCTCGACACACACACATAAGGCCCCTCAATGGATGTTTTCTGCCCGGCTTCCTCCTGTCTCCACAAGGCAAAGGCCAGCTCAGCTCAATCCAGACCCAACTGACACAAGGCCCAAAGGAAAAAGGTGACTCTCCCTCCCTCCCTCGGTTCAAGACCCACCACCCCAGTCCTCATTTCCCCTCCCAGGACCAGTCACTTCCTGGACAGTTGACAGAGGATCACTGAGCCTAGGAGAAGATCCCACGCCAGCCAGGCAAGCTGGAAGCTTGATCCAGGAAAGTGAGTGGCGGGCAGGGTAACGGAGTCACAGCTGCAGCTGGATGGAGGCTCTATATCTGGGAGAGGATGGGTGGCAGCAGGCCCTGCTCTTGCCCTGGCTGGGCCCTGATGCTGCCACTACCCCGTGGCAGCCTCCAGGCCTAAGGTCAGCCCAAGGAGACCAGCAGGCTGCCTGCACACCCAGAGTAGACCATGGGTTGGATGGAAGTCACTGATTGTCCAGAGATAATTTCAAGAACCAGTGGAGGAGGCCAGGAGCAGCAACCCAGCCCATAAGCTGCCTTTGGTGAGCTCATCTATGCAGAGTTATGCAGCTTTCTCAGGCAAACATCTGCTAACGATGAATGCATTCTCTGCCTGCTGGGGACCCATGCTGGGGCTGATGGGGAAGGGCAAGGAGGGTTTCAATTAAAGAGGAAATTGGGCAGAGTGGGGACCCAAGAACTAGCAAGCCTGGATAACGCCCCCCTTGGCCCCACCTTTGCCACACTCCTGGCTCCTTTCTGGGGCAAGGCCAGGGGATGGGGTGTCCCTATCTGAACTCCTTCAGCCCTGTCCCCTCAGGCACTACAATTTCTTCAGGCTAGGTTGTCACCTAGCCTAGCCATCTGGAGGCCTGAGTTCCTGTGTCCTGGGCCCCTCTCCCCAGTGGAGTTCTCTTTGCAGCCTCACTAAGTGTACCACCCATCATCTCTTAAACCTGGGAACTGCTCCCCTGGCACCTCAGGTGATATCCCTTAGACATTGTTACTGGTGTCAGCAGAGCCTGCATAGGTGCTAGCTGGGCCAGGCCCAGCCATGACTGACAAGAAAATCAGTGTTGAAGACTGACCTTGTTTGAAATCAGATAGAAAAATTACAACCAGGTAAATTAGAAGAACCAAGGAGGAGGCACTCTCTCTAATAATGGTTAAACACTAGATTTAGATAGAAATGTTTTTCATTCAAAACCAGACAGGAGAAAAATCGAACAATATAGGCTATGAAATACGTTATAATGTAAAAAATGGTCATATCATGCTATACTAATGAAAGAGGCCTCTTGTGAAAACAATTTACTAAAGGAAACAGAAGATGGTTTTAGAAAGTCCTCAGTTTTCGTTTTCAATCATTTTCTTAAATTGACCCTCTGCTTTCTGTCCCTATAGTCTTAACTTTTCCAGTGTGTCTTATAAATGGAATGAAATAGTATGTCGCCTTTTGAATCTGTATTCTTTAACTTAGTGTAAGTTTTCATTTCTCTTGGGTAAATATCTAGGGTAGAATTGCTGGGTCATAGGGTGGGTATATGTTTAACTTTATCAGAACCTGCTGAGCAGTCTCCAAAGTGCTGTATCATTTTGCATTCCTAACAGCAAGGTAGGAGAGTCCCAGTTTCTCTGCATCCTCATAGGCACTTGTACTGTCAGGTTTTTTACTTTAGCCATTCTAATAGGAGTATAGTAGTATATTGTTGTAGTATTATAAGTTGGCTCTTTAAAGCAAGCAAAAAAGAGTGAAGTGATAACACTCCACTCAGCTGATTCTGACCTTGGCCATATGACAAGCTCTGGCCAACGGGATGTGGATAGAAGAGACAGCGTGTGAGTTTTGAGTCTCAGCCTTAAAAGTCATACAGTGTTTCTTCTTGCCTCTCAGGGAGCTTTGACTTCCATCACGAAAATAATATGTCCCAGGTTGCCACTGGCCCAGAATGAGATGTGGAGTACAGCCACCTTAGTCAGTATGTGCGCCCACAGCCTAAGCAAAACACCCGTCAACCTTCAGATTTGTGAGCAGGAAAATAAATACTTATTGTGATTTATCATGGTGTTTGGGGTGGTTTGTTACATAGCATTATTGTGGCAGTAGCTGACTAATACAGTAGACAATTTACAGATCATATTTAAATGTTTTCAACAGAGGGTTAAGTGAATAAGCTCATTTATACATTCAATAAATTGAATTTTTAAATGGAGGGAAGTAGGTAAAACAAAAGTGTTAGATGAAAAAGGAGCTAATTGGTTAATAGGCAGGCAGATGTAAAGAGGGCTAGTTAAGGAAAGATTGTAAGTCATAACTTAAGTCTTCATTAGAAGCCTATGAAGACAAAAAAATGGCAGAAAAATGGAATCACTGATGTGAAGGACAAACTTTAAGACAAGGAGAAAGGGATTTAAAAAGTAAAAGAGAAATGACACATAAGGAAGGGAAATAACTGAGATCTAATATACAGAAAAGTAGTTTTCTAAAACACATACAAAAATAGAACCAAAGAAATGATCAAAGGTATAATAGATGAAATGTGTTCTCTTAGAAAACTGAGTGTACAGTTTGAAAGGAATCACTAAATGGCAGATAAAAATATTGAAAAACAAATTAAGGCCTACACGTATCCTCATTAAATTTAGGTTTTTAGTATAAAAAAATTATCCTCAAAGTAGGCTTACAGAAAAGAAAGTTGGTTCCTGCAAACAAAAAACAAAATCAGGCTTAGATTTGCACTCTAGGACTATGCTGTCCACTGCAGGGGTCACTGTCCACACAACAGCTGAGCACTTGAAATGTGACTAAACTGAAATACATTAAAAGTGTGAAACACACACCAGTGTTTGAATACATAGTACAAAATGAAATATTGTATAGTATCTCAATAATTTTTATGTTTATTATATGTTGAAATGACAATGTTTGGAATATGTTGAATCCAATAAAATATATTAATTTTATCTATTTCTTTTTACTTTTTAAATATGGATACCAGAAAATTTTAAATTACATATATGGCTGCTCTAAAATAGGGGTTGCAAGCTATGGCCTGTGGGCCAAATCTGGTCCTCCGCCTGCTTTTGTAAGTAAAGTTTTATTGCAACACTGTCACACTCACTTGTTTCCATATTTCTATGCTCTTCCAGGCTACAATGATAAGGCTGAGTAGTTGCAAAAGAGATCAGATAGCCTGAAAAGCATAAAATATTTGTAACTGAGTCATTTTCAGAAAGTTTGACAACCTCTGCACCAAAATATCGTGTGAAAATTTCAAACGAATTTTGAGATTAAAAGGTAGTATAATGTCTAGATAGAGCCAAACTCTCACTTACATGTGTTTTTCCCCTTTCAACTTGGCAGAGGTTTATTTTCTTCCTTTCTTCCTTTTTTCTTCCTTATTTTCCTTTCCTTTTCTTTCTTTTCTTTTTTTTTTTCATGATAAAACCTGGTGTGGGTGACAACTTGAGGGAAACGGATACCCTTAATAGGCTATTGAAAAGGGCGTAAATTTAATCTCTACCTTTCTGGATGGCAATTTGTAATAGATATCAATACTGTAGATCTAGGGTTCATGGGAGGAATTCAGGAAGATCTTTTATGAACTTGAGTGAGAAATTGTTGCATCTTTATTTTTACTAAACTCTAATTGAAATTTAGCATTTCCTTTAGTTATAAATGTAGGCATGGTAAGCAGGAAAAATGGTCCCCAAAGATGCCCAGGTCTTAATTCCAGGAATCTGTGAATGTGTCACCTTACAAGGCAAAAGGAACTTTGCAGAAGTGATTGAATCAAGGGTCTTGAGATGGAGAGATTACCCTGGATTATTCCAGTGGGCCCAATGTAATCACAAGGATCCTTATAAGAGGGAAGCTGGAGAGGTAGAGTAAGAGAAGGAGACGTGCCGAGGGAAGAAGACGTCAGTGATGCAGGGCCACAAGCCAAGGAATGTGGGCAGCTCCTAGAAGATGAAAAAGACAAGGAAATGGATTGTCTGTCCCCCAGGGCCTCCAAAAGGAAAGCAGTCCCCAAACACCTAGATTTTAGCCCACAGACATTAAGTTTGGACTTCTGACCTCCATAAAGTAAGAAAATAAAACTAAGTTTGTGGTCATTTGTTACAGCAGCAATAGGAGGCAAATACGGTAGGCCAAACAATTGTAGAATTAGCACCTTGTCACCCATAAAAATCAGGTATTTTCATATCAGATTACAGTTCTTGTAAGTATCTCAAAATATTGTTGACACTTATCTTAACTCCAAATTGTCAATAGTTAACAGACCTGCTTCTAGATCCTGATATTAAATGTATTTCCCCCAGTCTATTTCTCCCTGTCTACTGCTTTACTTGGTTTGGCATAAGGTATTTTTGTCTTATAGGCACTTTAAATTCTGATATAACTAGAATAATCAACCTTTTCTTTTGTAGCTCTTGCAGTTTGTATCTTTCTTAAGAGAATCTCACCTATCTCACTGTTATAAACATATCTTCCTACATTTTTTCCGAATATTTGTGTCGTTTATTTTAAAGGTTGTTTTTAATTTATCTGAAGTTTGGTTTTGTGCATGATATGAGGTAAGAGTCTACACTTATTTATTTTCTAGATGGTGATCCAGTTGACTCAACATTGCTTATCTTTTCTTTGCTTATTTAAATGGCCACATTTATCTGATACTAAATATACTTAATATCCCTTAATTTAATAAGCATTTATTGAATTCCTACTTTTTGCCAGGCACTACTGTAAGCAGAAGAATTGCAGTGGACAAGACAGACAAAAGAAAGCAGGAAAAAGAAAAAAAAAAAGCAAAAAACAAGACGAAAAGGTAGAATTACATGATCAATTTTGACAACAAATAGAACTGGATTAAATTTCCCTATTGTAAAACAAGGACTCTTGTTTTAGGCCAAAAAAAATAAATTCAATTGCACTCTAGTCCAGGAATAGTCAAATAAACAAGAGGAATCTGACAGAAAGCCTAGAAACAGATCCTAGCAGTGGGTCATAAGGTGGGTGCCCTTTCAAATGTGGGGTAAAAGAGTGGATTAGTTAACACATGACATTGGGGGAACTGGTTGACTATTTGGAGGGGAAAAAAGTTAGATCCTTATCTCCCCCTCATCAAAATAAATTCTCAACTGCCAAATAACTTTAAACTACTAAATTTTAGAAGAACCAGAAGAATATATGGGTGAATATTTATCTGATTTTGTAGTGAGGAAGGTATTTCTAAGCAGTTTTTTAGAAGAAAACACAGAGGGAGAGAATGACAAATCTGAAAACATAAAAATGAAACCATTATGTAAATCAAAATATCATAAACAAAATTAAAAATCAAACAACAAAGTAGGAAACTAAGAAACAGGCAAAGTGAAGAACTCTTACAAATCCATAAGGAAATCTGAAAAACCATTAGAAAAATGAGCAAACGACATAAATATGAAATGATAGAAAACTACAAAGAGCAAATAAATATTTGAAAATTTTCAGCATCGCTAGTAATAAAAGAAATTCAAATTAAAACAATGAAACATATATTTTGCTTGTCATCTTAGCCAAGCTTTTAAAAAATCACAGTACTTAGAGCTGGCAAAGGTTGAGAGGAAAGGAAACTATTTTGCTCTATGGGGGGAGTGAGAAGGGTTGTCACAACCCTTCTGTAAGGCAATTTATTTATATGGATCAAAGGCTGTAAAATGTCCATACCCTTTGATAAAGCAATTCCATTTATAACAATTTCTCCTAAGGAAATAATTAGAGATGTGCACAAAGATTTATTTGCAAGGAGGTTCCTAGCAGTGTCGTACACAATAACAAAAGAATAAAAACCAACCAAAAAAATGAAGATAATTTACTTACAGTCCTCTACACTAGGGGATTTGTTAAATAAATCATGTTAGAGTCATATGATGGAATGTTATGAGGTCATTAAAAATCACATTTCCAATCATATTTCATTTTAAGGGATGATGCTCAAGGTGTGAAGTCAAGTAAAAATAAAAAGAACACTAGACTGTATTGATTGTGTGATAAATGTCGCAAGTCTGTTCAGTTATATAACACGTTCCTACTTCCACCCACCCCCAACTTTCTGCTGCTTCTGCCAGTTGTGGCTTGTTTCCCTAGCACCATCTTCTCTCTTGGTGTCTCTGCCACTCCCCAAGGACCCCCACCTTTGATGGACACTGCCCCTCTCAGCAGGCACCTTTACCTCCCATGGGCTTCCAACATCTCCATCCAGATCCACTGTCAACGCATTGAAGTCATCTGTACCAAAACCGACTTGGGACTTGCAAGTTGAAATAGCTAGATGAAAAGAAGAATTTATGGGTTCACATGACCAAACCATGGGAAGCAGAGAGGTGCCCTTGGATGGCAGGAATGACCAGAGCCAGGACTGTGACTGCCCTCCAAACTTTTGCCACCTCTGCTTCTCTCGATGTGTGGACTCTGCTCTCTCCTACTCAGGCTGGGCTCTCCCACAGGGTAGACGTTGGCTCCAATAATTTCAAGGACCATATCTCATGCCTTTGCCTTCAGAGAAAGATTGACTCTTTTCCCTTAATTCCAATTTAAAACTCTCAGGGAAGTTTCCCAATTGGCTGGGCCCATGTGGCTATCAGGTTGAATCCTGTGATTGGAAGCTCCCACTTGAACCACAGGGTTGGAGCGGGGAATGAAGCAGTTTCCCAGAAGAAGGGAGGGGTAGCAAGTGGGCCAAACTCCTCTCTCTCAGTGGAGTGCTGATGGAATGCTGTTATGTCTCCAAGGCCTTATGGGGGTTTTAGTCAAATGGTCCTTTCTATTTTTGCTGAAGTCCCCTCCCTCCTTCCCAGGTACATACACAGAAGTCCATGGGGCTGGGCCATGGGAAAAATCGGAGTTAGAACCCACGAGATGCTCAGCCTCACCTCTCCCATATGGCCCCAAGGCTCTGTAACTAGCTATCGTCCATTGCATGCCTTCTATGTGCCAAGCACTCTAAGTACTTAAGGTGTCTATAACCAGCCTGGCCAGCTCAGCAGGTGGGGGGTACAAAGGCAGACACATCTGTGAGTATGTTTCCAGTTATTTAAGTGTCCATCAATCTTAATAATAGGATCTGGTGAGTCCATCTTAAGGCCTCTGTCCCCATCCCTTCTGAATTATTCAAAAGTCCTAGGCGCTCATGGAGTCAAAAGAGGTCAAATTTACTTCCAGACACCACTAGAGAAAGAAACAGGATGCCCCTCCCAGCTGAAGGCTGGTCCTGCCTGCCCAGTGGACACCTGTCCACCAGCAGGTCTGAATACTGCCAGCACCACCTGGGCACCCAGGGTCCCAGCTCTTTTATTATGCATATGTACCCCTCCACATACACCCCAGAAAGGTCTTGTTACCTCTCAGTAAGTTTGCCCACTGGCCTCATATTTGCATCACTCAGAGGAAGACTCTGAGTAGCTTCCCCAAACAAGGAAGCTCTGCTCCATCTCTGTCTACCCAGAGAAATAGCTGGTGACTTCCGGATATGAAAACATATCCGGAAGTTTGTACCTTGTTACATGTATGGTTATCTTGTTTCATTCTCTCCACAACTGATGACTTGGACACCACAATTATCCCCCACCTTATAGATTAGGAAGCAGGGAAATGGGCCCAAGTTCACCCACCTACCACCGGTGGAGCTGGTATTCAGACCCAGCTCTTTCTGGCTTGGCGTTCACAGATGCTGAGCTGGCCCTGCCTAGCTGCGTCTTCTCTCAGGGTAAGTTTTCTTCCAGGAGACACTTCAGTCCCGGGAGAAATGGTGATGGCCCTGTGCCACCAGCTCATCAGAAATGCTGGAGCACGGCTGGATTCCAGAGCTGGACACAGCTCAGGCATAAGCTGGGAAGCCCTCTGAACACTCCATATTCACCTAAAGAGTAAAAGCTAAGAAGAAACACAGTATATTGTTAATAGTATTTATTGTTAGATGTTGGGACCATGCATCATTTTAATTTTCTTCTTTATACTTTTCTGTATTTTCCTGGTTTCCAACAATAAACATGGATTACTTTTATTGTTCAAATAACATTAAAGAATATATAAATGTATATTTAATTTTGGCTAAAGTGTCTGCACCCTAATGCTAATGCTAATGCTTTTCCATATCTCCACATCATAACAATGTCCTTCAAAAGATCCTATGTGGGGCTTCCCTGGTGGCGCAGTGGTTGGGAGTCCGCCTGCCGATGCAGGGGACACGGGTTCGTGCCCCGGCCTGGGAAGATCCCACATGCTGTGGAGCGGCTGGGCCCGTGAGCCATGGCCGCTGAGCCTGTGCGTCCAGAGCCTGTGCTCCGCAACGGGCGAGGCCACAACAGTGAGAGGCCCACGTACCAAAAAAAAAAAAAAAAAAAATCCTATGTGTCTGTCTGACTGTCTGTCTGTCTGCCTAGGAGGCAATGTATCAAAAGCTCTAACTTAGCTCTGCCTCCGTTGTGTTGGAATGACGGTCTGGACCCTCAGCTAATGAGTCATCCCCCTCAGCCACGCAGCACTTCCCACACATGGACTGTTTTCATGGACCCAATGGAGCAGGTGTCATCATTTCCCTTTGACAGATGAAAAAACGGAGGTTTGGGGACATTAAGTCACTTGCTCAAGTTCAGCTTGTGAACTCTGGCTTTCTAGCACTCCTTACATCCAAGGCAGAGCCAGCCATCAGCGAAGGTGGGGACATGCTGTAGCCCTGTGACCAGGGGCCTTGGTTTTGCAGTCAGCACACTTGAGTTGAAATCCTGACTTGGTCATTACAAGCCGTGTGACCTGAACACGTTGACTTACCTTCTCCAAGTCTCCAGTTCCTCAGCTGTACGATGGGGTTACTGTAAGGAAGAAAAGAGACAACAGTGTTCACACCTCTGGGATGGCTATAATTTTTTAAAATTTTTGCTGAGGTATAATTGACCTATAACATTATGTTAGTTTCCCATGTACAACATAACGATTCGCTATTGTAAATATTGTGAAATGATCACCACAATAAGCTCAGTTAATATGTGTCACCACACAGAGTTATGACATTTTTTTTTCTTGTGATGAAGACTTTTAGGATGTCTCTGAGCAACTTTCAAATGTGCAATACCGTTTTATTAACTATAGTTGCCTTGCTGTACATTACCTCCCCTGGATTATTTATTTTGTAACTGAAAGTTTGTCCCTTTTGACCCCCTGTGCAAGACATTTTTTTTTTTAAAAAAAAAGGAAAATAACAAGTGAAAAGGATATAGAGAACTCTGAATCCTCACACACCACTGGCAGGAATGTAAAATGATGTAGCTGCTGTGGAAAACATTTTGGCAGTTCCTCAAAAATTTAAACACAGAATTACCATATGACCCACAATTCCATCCTAAGTTATGTACCCAGAAAGAATTGAAAATGGGAGTTCAAACAAAACCATGCACACCCAGCACTATTCACAATAGCCAAAAGGTAGTAATACCCCCCAAATGTTCCTCAGCTGATGAATGGATAAATAAAATGTGGTATACCCATACAATGGAATATTATTCAGCCATAAAAATGAATGAAGTATGATTTATGCTACAATATGAATGAACCTTGAACACATTATGCTGAGTTGAAAAAGTCAGACGCAAAAGCTCGTATATTGTATGACTCATTTCTATGAAATAGCTAGAGTAGATAAAACCACAGAGACAGAGCAGACGAGTGGTTGCTAAGGGCTGGGGTGTGGGTAGAGGTGAGGGATTGGGGAGTGACTGCTTAATGGATATGGGGTTTCCTTTTGGAGTGATGAAATATCTTGGAATAAAGGTGATGCCACTGTACTGTACATTTTAAAACAATTTAATGTTGTGTGAATTTTATCTCAATAGAAAAAGACAGAGAAAATTGAAGCTCGTAGTACTGAACCCGGCATATAGTAAGTGTTCGTGTAATAAGTGCTAATGTTTCAGACAGATTGCAGGGACACAAACTCTGAGCCCCGAGCAGCCTGCTGCCGCCATAGGCTGGACAAGAGGGGGTGCAGAGGGGCTTCCCCAAGCACTGAGGCCCCAGCCCCAAACCCCAGCTAGACCACGAGGACCTCAGGGGCTCGCTCTGCATCCCAGGCTGGCCTGAGGCTGGCAACGGTGAACGGGCCGGCAGTATCTTTGCCACCTTCTGCCACATTTGCATCCCAAATCCCTGCCCTCTAAGTCTCACCACCGGCAGGAAAGAAGACAAGGAAAGACGCAGGACGTTGCCCCATTGGCCCCACTGCCTGATTCAGAGCCAGGCTGACCGATCACCTCGCATCTCCCAGGAGAGGCAACATCTGAGCAAGAGACGGCCCCAGGCTCGTCTCACCATATCAGATGCTCTAGCGTTGCTCACTCAAGATGAGCCTAAGATCTGTGCTCCAAGAGCCTAAAACCAGGAGAGGGAGGCTAGGAGAGTGGGAGAGGGACAGGGGAGGAACATAGTGGAGAACTGGAAGCTTTGTTCCCAGCATGGCCAAGTTCCGTGTCTCAGCATGGTAATGATAAATGTCTTTGTCCTCCATCCCATCCCACCCCAGGATAGGGGAAGCTGGTTGGTAGAGGAAGAAATGGAGTGAACCACACAACCAGGGTCTTCTTTCACTGCCCATCAGCAGCACACTTGACAGAGCTGAGCATAAGGGAGGACCCACTGGAGACTGGTTCAGCCCAGGAGATCCTTATCCAGGAGGGTCTGCCCCTCCCCTCCCAGGACCTCCTCAAGGCCCTGGGAGCCTACAGGTGGAGGCTGAGCTTGCCTCCTTCCTTCCTTCCAAGCCCACTATCCCTCTTTGCAAAGAGAGGCTTAAATGCTAAAATGGAAGTATCCCCACCTCCCTCCCACCCTGCAGATCCCCTAAGCCCTGCCTGAATGCATGTGAGGAGGAATCTTGTCCTCGGGGAGCTGCGCCAACACTTGGCCACCTTGGAAAGGATGGGGCTTCCTGTTCAATTAACATGCATGTGACAGGCAGGGGTGGTGAGGGTGTCAGCATGTAAGGAATCAGAAAAACACTTCGTGATTTTCTCCCTGGCTCCAAGAAGAGGGAAAGCCTACAGTTCTGCACCAGGAGCCAGAAGCCCTTTTCCTACCTTTGATCATAGTGAGGGTGTGTTTTCTTTCATTTAAACTCTGCCAAACTTTAATTTAAAGTTTCTCTCTTTTAAATATGTCCTGGCCACAGAGTGTACAGCGATGAGCTGCCAGAGGGAAGCGGAGCGGGAGAGAGGATTGGCCGTGAGGACATTGCTGCTGCTCTAATGAAAAACTGTGTCCCTGGGAGAAGAGGGAGGGTGAGAGGGCAGGTGGAGAGAAGCCCTGAGACCTGGAGAGGGAGCACGGCATAGAGGGGGGTCCCCAGGGAACCAGGCAGGCCCAAGGACCCAGTCAGTGCCCCCCACTCCCCTCCCAGCTCCCCCCTCTGCTCATTCCAGGCAATATAGGGGCAGACACCTCAACGGGGCCATGGTTTCCACAGTGGGGTGTCCCTGCCGCCACCACCCCCAGCCCACCCAAGACATCACACCAGAAGGTGCAGATTCTGCCATGGCCGCCAAGTCTATATGAAGAAAGGACTTCTTCCAGGTAAACCAGGAGAGGAGGGGAGGAGAGGACCAGAA
Source organism: Leucopleurus acutus (assembly GCF_964270905.1). Lineage (NCBI taxonomy): Eukaryota > Metazoa > Chordata > Mammalia > Artiodactyla > Delphinidae > Leucopleurus > Leucopleurus acutus. The sequence goes on from NC_139143.1 coordinate 164,177,851, forward strand.
CCAGTGCCAGGGTGTCTGCAGGGCCACGCAACCCCCTGTGCTCCCTCAGAAGCCTCCGACTTGAGATACATACACCCTTGGAAGGGAGACATGTAATTAGACCGTTAGCAGGGCTGAGGCACTAGGTCACCACGTGACGGCGGGCAGGTGCCGCCCCTCTCTGGGCCTCGGTGTCTTCTGAATAAGAGGCACCGTGAGCATTTGTTGGGTTTTGATTTCCCAAGACCCGTTTCCTAATATCACCCAGATTTTTGGGGGGTGGAAAGCAGAGTGAGGGCACCTCTCCCACGTTGGATACTGACTTGGCAAAAAGAAAATTCCAGGTGACTGCCTTGTGGTCTGGAAGATGAGTTTTCTTCCTCCTCCTGAAGCCAGCACAGCCAGGGAACGGGCGTGCGACCCCTGCTCACCCTCCCGTGTGACCCTCAGACGGATGCCATGGCAGAGGGGCCAATGGCGGTCAGTCCTGACCCCAGCTGCACACCCCAAACTGTGCCAGACGGAACCCCACATTCCTTTCAGCCTGACCACCCATCACCCTTAGTCCCCTCCTGTTTCTGAGGCCAGTTCTCAGGTCCCCTCTTGTGTCAGAGAACCTCAAAGACTTCCGGCCAACGCCCTTCTGCTTAACTTGCCCGAAGCCCATTTCTGTCACTTTTAAACAAGAACCAGATTGGCCCCGACTGACCCCAGATGGACTGGGTGTTCCTTCTCCGTGTGACAGCCTTTAGCTCTCACGGGCCGTGCGTTTATAAGGTGAGCGGAGGTCAACAGGTGGAGGGCAAGGCCCTTGTGTCGGGTTTGTTTTCAGAGAGGCATGGCTGCGCCTCCCCCCCGCCCCCCCCCACCCCCGTAAACGCTCTTACCACCACCAATTGCGGCTCACCCCTCCTATCATGGAACTGGGGCTCTCTGTGTCCTTTACTGCTCAGTTGTGCCTTCCCTTTGCAGTCCTTCAAAGGCCTCCCCCAGCTTTGTCGTGTCCTGCAGAGATCTCATTAGTTTCTGCTGTCTCCCTCGGAGTGGCATCTGAAGGGAACGCTCACCTTCGCGTCCTCATCTCTTCTCAGCTCCCGTTTCTGCTGACTCTGCTGCACAGGTGTTACTATCCTGGTCTGGGGAAGGCGCGGAGGGGGAGAGCCTCGGCAGGGCTGCAGGAGCCCCGGCACTGGTCCCTGCTTGTTCACGGGCAAGGCTCTGTCTCCCAGGCCTCCATTTTTCCATCTGTAATAAGATGGGCCACGTCTCACCCAGATCGCATCCTTGACGGTAGAGGACGGGGTGTGAGGCTGCTATGCACCATCCAGCAGAGAGACTGAGAAGCACGCTGGGGTCCAGCCATGGGATTTTCCCAGGACTATTGACTACAGCCTCCTCAAGACCTGCCTGCCTCCAGTCTCACTGGGTTCTGCTCCATCTTCCAGTTTCCACACCTAATTTTTTTCTCCTTTGCTTCAGATCTCCCAGAAGCTTCAAGTTGCTCCAGACTCTTTCTGCTGTGGCTCCATTCATCCAGAAGAGGGGTTCAGTCCCAAACAGTGAACAATCATTCATTGGGAGTGGCACAGACCAATCAGAAAGATGCCCTGGAGGGAGCCCTGAGGCTCCCTGCTGTGCCCAGAATTAACCCTTTAGTGTGGGGTGATAGGGGGCACATAATAAAGGGGCTGGGGGAGCTCTTGGGCGTCTGGGACAGCAACTCTTTACCGGAACGAATGTCTTTCACTATATCCTGCACTGGTGCTGTTAGGTTTCTCTACCCATCCCTCATCTGTGTAACCAACGCCCTGCATTAAGTCCCTTCTGTCCTAAAGGTTTACTGAGGTGTCTCTTTGCCTGGCTGGATCCTAACTGATATAACATCTGACATCAGAATTCCTCTGAGGGAAGCAAATGTCTCTGTATGAGAAAATACCTTGATAAGGCACTTGGGGGAAGGTAGCGTCCTGAGGGTATGATGTGACCGGAGACAAGGAAGCAAAAGAGATAGTTAAACTGCTCTGCATGGGAAATAGTGGGAATTCCCAGGTAGGGGAGAGGAAGAGAGCAAAGGGGAAAACAATAAAACAATGTAGCAGGCTGCCTGCCACTCAGGTAGTGGAAATGGCTGAGGGTCTTTTAGGAATGGAAATATCAAAGATGAGCTTTTATGTTGCTGGCATTCTTGCAATCTATAAATCCCTTCTTCTCCCCATCCTCTGGAAATGTCTACTACCCACAGAGACTTTGTGTCCCCAGCCATGCTTTGTTTTAGGGGTGAGGCTGATTTTGTTTAATGGAACATAAAAAGAAAAGATTGAGGTCCGTGCCTGGGCGGACTCAGGGTGAAACTGACAGCACCAGCAGTGGGGGGTGAGAAGATGCACAAACAATTAATTCCGTGCAAGCAGGAGCTCAAAGCTAGACATGACAATGAGAATAAAGAGCTGACCTTCTGTAGAGCTTAGGATGCGCCAGGCTCTGCTCTAAGCATTGCACTGAACTAACTCGTTTAATTCTCACAACAACCCTAGGAAGTAGGTACTATTGCTATGTGACTTCTAAGGATGTGGAAACGGAGGCACAAAGCAGCTGAGTAACGTGGATCCCTTTAGCAGGGGCTAGAGCTGGGATTTGAACTCGAGACAGTCTGAGCTCCTAACTGGTCCATATGAGAAGCCCTCCAGGCATGTGCAAGAATCTTGGGAGGCTTTCAGCCTGCAGTCTATTGAACGGGAGGTTGAATCCATCTGACCTGGATTTTAAGGAACAGGATGAGCCTAACTGGTGTCTGGGTTTATCTATGTTTGCATCATCTCTTTGACCAGCTCCGAGTTCCCTCCAGGGCAGGGACAGGATTTTATTCTTCTGTGTCCTCAGATCTACCAAGGGGCCTGGCATAAAGCAGGACAAGGCTCAAGTTCACGTTTATTACACGAAGCGAAGCAGTGGATGGGAGGGAGGAAAGGAAAGACCTAAAGGGAAGCCAGCATGTTCGTCTAGGCCAGGCTGGAGCTGAATCCAGGACCGAGGGAGACATTTGTCGCCTCTGTTACCTCTCCTCCCAACCCCTCCCTGGTGCTAATTCCAGCACTGCCACCTCCCATGTGGGGCGCGAAGCTGTGGATTTTTCCTAATTCAGAAGGAAAACATCTTCTGTCTAGTCAAGGCAGCTACATCGAGGCGGGACTGTGGAGGCGAGCAGCACGAGCTGGCAGCAAACACTCAACTCGATTCGGAGCCACTTTTTCTGCCACTGTGGCGCATTTAAGTCTCCCTGTGTTTTAAAATGTAAGAGCCACGACACCCTCTTTGAAAGCCCCAAAGAGAGAGTGTGCTGACATCTCAACAGGGACAGCTCTCCAGGGAGGTGCAGAGGGGACGAGGGGACTCTACAGCAAAAGAAGAGTCTCTCTCTGCAGTACTGTCTCTTCGGGATTTATCCCAGCATTCTTTATTTCATTTTCATGTGATAAAAATTGAGATGTACAGCTCTTGTCTCAGCAAACACGGGCGGCAGTCAGCTGGAGAGAGCTTTGTTCTCCCACGTGGGCGGGTGACGGGCAGGAGACAGGCTCTTGGGAAACATTTCTGGGGACCATGGGGATAGAAGCCCCTCCTTTATCATCCCTCATCCAGCATGTGTGCACACATGCATGCAGTGCACACACGCAAGCACACACAATACACACATGCGCGCACACACACACATGTGCACATCTCTCTTCTCCCCAAAGCCAGGCCCCAATTCACAAGGAGCCAGAACTCCAGATCTGTCCCAAGTTCAAGAGACCTCTATCAGTGACACCTGCGGACACCTCATCTCCTCCCGGGGACAGAGCGCGGCTGGCGTTGCTGGGATCAGGGAACTAGATGCTGGGGCGCCACAGGGCTCTGCGTCAGTAATCTAGGCACGAGATACTGCTGGCCAGGACTAGAATGATGGTATTCACAAACAGGAAGGGAGGGGCAGATTCCGGAGATATTTGGGAGGGAGACCTGGCAGAACCTAGCGATTGGATGGAAGCAGAACAGTAAGAGAGATGAAGGAGTCCATGTAAGCGGAGGGGTCGCAGGTTTCTGGCTCAGGTGCCTGGGTTGATAGAGTTGACTTTCCCAGACACAGAGAGCCCTGGAGAGGAAGATGGTGACTCTGGTTCACCCAATGGTGAGCCTGAAGGGCATCCCAACAGAGATGGCCGGCGGGCAGTGGGATACGCAGGTCTGGTGTACAAGACAGACGCCAGACTGGAGACAGAGGTTCAAGAGTCCTCGGCACATGGATGGCAATTGTAGTTTCCCAAGGAGTGGAGAGGGAAGAAGGCCAAGTGCAGAGCCGTGAGGATCAACAATACTGAAGAGCCTAACGAGAAAGATGAGATTGAGAACTTAGGGTCCGGTGATGGGCAGAAAACCAGGAGAGTGTGGTACCTTTGGAGACCAATGCGTGTCCCAAGAAAGTGGGTGTGACCCTCAGTCCCAAAGGCTGCAGGCTGTCGGGCAATATAAGGACAGAGGGGTGACCGTAGGATCTAGCATCAGGGGTGCCACTGTTGACCTTGGAAAGGTCTTTGCGGAAGCAGAAGACTACCCACATAGGTAGCCTGGCTTCAAGGCAAGAAGGAGAGACAGGGTCAGAGCCGCAGGAGCCACCAGGACTCTCAACAGGGGTGTTGTTGTTGATGTGTGTGTCTGTCTCTTTGGCGGCTTAATCTTTACAATGGAAGAGCCTTCCGTAGGTTTATAGGTTAAAGGGGGAGAAGCAGTACGGAGGCAGAGGTTGTGAATCCAGGAGAGAGGAGTTACTCGTGGAGAAATGTCCCAGGAGAGAAGGTGGAAGGCATGGTGTCAAGGGCGCAGATGGAAGTTGACAGAACAGCAAGAGGAACAGCTCCTCATCTGGGGTGGCAGGGGGAGTGAGTGGCAGGCTGTGTCCCAAGAATGCTTCCAGGAGGGGGAAGGAAGGGCCTCAGCCTCGAGAGCCTGGGGCAGCACTGAGGGTTTGGAGCAGTCGGGAGAAGTGGAAAGACTGCTGAGCAGGGACAGAAGGGCCACTCAGGGACCCGGCAGTGACCCTTCCTTCATTCCAGCTGTTTGCTGCTCTGTTACGTGATCGCCTCTTCCTGCAGCCCCAAGGGTAGCAGCTTCTCAAGCCTTCCCAAGCCTGTCTGTGGCCAGGGAAGCTGATGGGACCTTGGAGAAAGAAGACCGCAGTCTAGCTGAGGAACAATCCCCAGCTGAGCCGCGGGCAACGCCCTGGGCCACTGCAGGGGGCAGTGAGTCCCCCGTTGTCAAGAAGTCTAAGCCAGGGATCTCAGCTGGGCTCTGCCGTGGGGATTCCCAGGCTGGGAGGGAAGCTAGGCTCCGGCACTCCTGTCCTATCCCGCCCTGGGTTCTAAAGGCATGGGACAGGGTCTGCTTCTCCCTCTGCTGCACTCAGGTTGGGAGGGGTGATGCTGAGTCCGGCCAGGCCAATGCCCTGTCAACACTCTCCTCAGCCCCCCTGGCCCTGTGTGGCTCTTGGGAGCTCCCATCCCACCCTCCCAATCCTGATATTCTGAGAAGCCCCGCCCATTCAGGTTCATTTCCTGTTCAACTCTGTCGATCAAGGCCTCCCTCATCTTTAGAACATCCCAAGAGGCTCTGGGTATTTGTCTTCTATAATTTTCAGATGAAGAGACTAAGGGTCAGAGAAGTTAGGACTTTTACCCAGAATCACAAAGCCAGTGGGTAGTAAAACTACATGCTATGGCTCTGGGTTGTGTCCCATCTGTTACACTCTACACAGCTGGGCCCAATGCCCCCACCTCGAAGACCTCCTGCCCAGCCCTGGGCAGATGCATCAGTGCTCCAGCCACACGGCTGAGTAGTGAAGCTGCCCCCTCCCCAAGCCTTCTCCATAACAATCACTGAAACTGGCCACAACTGGAGCTTCCAAGGATGGGCCCCAGATGCTCAAACGCCCTCAAGTCGCAGCTCTCCCCTCCCTCTGCCTCAAGAGTTGATCCAGAGAACCCGCCACTCAGCTGAGGGTCCTAGTCCATCCAGCCAGGGAAACTGTTTTTCCCAGCTCATTAATCCTCATGGAATCCTAGTAAAAGAGGTGTCCCTCCCTTGCAGATGAAGGAACTAAAACTCAGAGAAGTAAAGCTACTTCCTCCAGGTCACACAGCCAGAAGTATCCAGGCTGGATCAGGAACCCGGTTCTCCTGATTCTGAAACTAGTGTTGCTTTGCCTCACCCCACTCCCTCTCTGGTTCCCCCGAAAGCCAGACTTCATCTTCTCTCCAGCTAGATGGCAGATTCCAGATATAAGGACCGAGTCTCTTGGACTGTACAGGTGCAAATCATCAGATGCAAGCTCTCCCTGCCTCTCTCTTGAGGTCTCTGTGGCAGCACCTCAAGAAAGTTCTGGCCAAATGCCTAGGGAGCTGAGGACAGCCTAGCATGGAGCTAGGAAGACACCGTCACTTGCTGAAGATTCCTGAGGGCTGCCAGGGGACACCTGGAGTGGCCACATCCTGAGTGATCCCAGGGGCCAGAGCTAGGACCACTGGGGAGGTGGGAGGGGTGGTACAAATGGAAGTAGTGATGGAGATTTTATCTCACTCTACGGAAAAATTCCCTGTAGACAGGATTGTTGCCCAGAGACGGAAAACCTTGCTTTAGGCTAGTATAATCTTCCTGTCTGTGGTGAGGAGGGTAACCTCCTCCCAAATCAGGATGCCATAAAGAAATTCCTGCAACAGTTAAAGGTCAAACTAAATGATCCCAAATGCCCTTTCTCACTCTGAGATCTTGTGGTGCAGCCTGTGAATCCCAATCTCTCTCTCTCCCTCCCTCCCCCACGGGCCCACCAGTCTCACACTCGCATATGCACCCTTTTTTATGAATATTTAAATGTCATCTGATTGCATTATGCGTCACAATCAGAAAAAAACTAGTCCTGAAAGTCCCCTCCTCTGCCTTTCCCCCCTTCCTCACTGCCTTGTAGGAGCCAGAAAAATAAATTCATCCCTAAGTTATAGCTTCTATAGTTCCCTTCTCCCCCACCCCCACCCCACCTCAGCTTTCCTGGCAGGTCCACCTGGTCCTGAGCTGCTGGGGGTGGGGAGGCCAAGGGGAGTGGAAGACCAGGGGTTGCGGGGGGTAGTTCCAGTCACCATCAGCATCCATCCATGCCAGCCCTTCCTCTCCGCCTTCATCAGCTCAGGCTGCTACAATAAAGTACCACAGCCTGGGTGGCTTATAAACCACAGACACTTATTTCTCAAAGTTTTGGAGGCTGGAAGTCCAAGATTAGGGTGCCAGTGTGGTCGGGTTCTGGCGAAGGCCCTCCTCCAGTTTGCAAACTGAGAACTCCTCACCTTCACATGACAGAAGGGGCGAGGATTCCTGTGTGTGGGGGGTTGGTTCTCCTTATAAGGGCACTAATCCCATTCACAAGCGCTCCACCCTCATGACCTAGTCACTTCCCAAAGGCCCTACCTCTTGAGACCATCTCATTGAGGGTTAGGACTTCAACATATGAATGGGGCGGGGGGCACAATATTCCATCTGTACACTCTCTTTGTGGCGATCGCAAGCTAGAAGCAGACAGTAGCATCCTGTCCCCAAGTCTCACCCCGGCTGTAGTGAAGTCCTCCCAGCATCCCAGTAAACAGGTCTGGTTGAGCTGGGAAGAAAGAAGCAGGACTGTATGCGTAGCCATAGTGGACGGGGCCTCCCAACAGCACCTGTGACCTCAGGCCGAGGCAGGCAGGGAGCCAGGGAGTAAATACTCCAGCCTCTCTCCTCTCCCCCCCATCTCCTGTCAGGGCTTCCCATTGGCCAAACCCAACCGGAAGCCAGAGGCAGAGGAGGCTGGTGGGGGTAAGGCTAGCGCACAGGGCAGGGTGGAGGAGGGCCGGGACAGGATGTGGAGGGCGGAAGTAGCAGATCCAGCATGGCCGGCCTCCCACTCTCCCCTGCCTCTCCCTGCCCCTCCACCATGGCTTTCTCTCTCCTTTCCTCTCCGGACAAAAACTAATTCCTCTCACTTTCTCTGCAGAACAGTTTAGCCAATTTGTTTTTCTTATTGCCTTGGCTCCTGCCGACACCTGCCCTCAGGAGCTCATCTTCTGCCCAAGCAGCTTATCAAGGTATTTCCCTAAACAAAGACCTTAAGGGGAATTGTGCTGTCAAGCTGTTAAGTAATCTTTTTTTTTTTCCATTTTTTTTCACCTTAACTATTTAAAAAAGAAAGGAGGGAGGAAGGGGAGTATTCCCTAAGGGATGAGTTACTATTCTGTCCCAGAAACCTCTCTGCCTAAGTCTGGAAGCAGAGCGATGGGATTTTGGGCTTCTGCCAGGCCCCCATCGTCCTGGGGTGGTGACTGACGTCCTGCTTTCTCCCATGTGCCCCTCAGAAAAAAGTGGAGACCTCCATTGGGCCCCCATCCCTGGGATCTCCACTTAAAGGGCTGCTATTTCTGCCCACCCAGAGCTGACCGTGACCCCAAAAAGCCCACTCCTGCCCTTGGAGGTCTGTCCCCCAGCTCCGAGGCAGCCCTGCCCTGGAGGATGGAGTCTGCTGCTCCCCCACGCCTCCGACTCCGGGTCTAGCAACCAGGACCCAGGGCAGCAAATGGGGCTGTTAACAAAGGCTCCCCGCTGGGGTCTGAGGTTCCCCCTCCAGGACCCACTTCCTCTGTAAATACCACCCTCCCAGATATTCGGTTGTGACCTTTTTAAGTCTCCAATTTCCTGCCTTGGTATTTAGAGAGCAGCTTGGTCTCTGGGGAGGGAAGGGAACTGAATACTTATTCGTGGCACTTCAGAAGGCGGGGCTCCAAAAGGAGAGAAGAGAAAAGGCTCACCTCTCCCCTCCGGAGGCTGACGATGCAGCCCCGGAGCCACGATCCTCCCTGGCCGGCCGCAGGGACTTAGCAGATGCCCAGCAAGGCCGTGGACTGGTCTGACATCTGTCACTCAGGCTTCCCACACTAGCGTGCCCAGTGTGAGCTCACACCAGCACGTGAGAATGTCGGGAGAGTCTCTGCCTGCGTGCTCTCTGCGTGTGCCAGCGGGAAGGTGGGCACGGCGGGTGGGGGTGGTGAGTGTGGACCCTAGGCGGTGGCTGTGCCTGCAGTTGTGACGCACCTGTCCATGTGTGTACATAAGTGGGGAGCATGGACGCGCTCACAGCACACCTGTGGGGGAATTGGAGGCATGATCCTGTGTCTGTGCACGAGGGGCACAGGTCTGTTTGTGGACACGTACATGTATGTGCACAGGATCTGCGTGTGACTCTGACTTCACGGCGCCATTAGGGACTACAGGCCAATTCCCGCAGCAGGGGAGCTGGCCCAGCAGGTAACTGCCTGTGGGTTTTCCAGGAAGCCAAGCGGGGGTTAAACGGGGTAGGGGGTGCCCTACTCCACTTTCCCCAAAGCCCACAAACATCTGGCCTGTCATCTGAGCCCGGCCGCCCCATCCCCCTGGGGTTACCTTTTCCCTTCACATCCCACTGCTTGGCTACAAGGAGCTTCCAGAGTACGTGAGTGTGGCTCTGCCTGGGTGGGCTTCGTGCTACCCAGCCTTCCATCAGCCAGGGCGGCCCAATGAGCCTTCCTGGACCTGGCAGGTTGAGTCCAGGCCCAAGAGCTAACTTCCAGCAAGCCCCTGGCCAGTGCCCAGGTCCCGGCACAGCAGAGTGGGCGCTCAAGAAACGTATGTGGAATTAATGAATACAGACACGGACAGCACATGCTAGGCAGAGAGAGGCAATGGCGGATGCAGCACGTGGCATTTGGGGAGCTGTACCATATGAGTGTGTACGCTCGGCAGTGGTTGGCTAGGTAAGCGTGGTACTTGCACAGAAAAAGGTCAGGACTATAAATTCAGAGTTGGGATTGTACCGTGGATGCTGTGATGCTGCCCAGACCACCACCAGCCCCCGCCTTCGGGACCAAGGCACTCACTTCCCCAAGTGACAGAGAGCATTGCTGCTGTCTGCTCTCACTAGGCTGTTCTTCAGGAATTGCCTTTTAGAAGGAGGCTACCTCACCCACTGCCATGGCCCCTCCCCGGGGCCAGCTCACTGCAGGGGCACAAAGTCTGGGCTCCCTGGCTTCAACTCAGCAGTTCTCCATCTTAGAGCCTGTTTTTGATGACTTGACCTAAGACAGGCATCGTGGGCGAATAGTGATAGATAAGTGTAGGAGAGTGGAAGGAGTGAGAAGAAGAGAAGGAGAGAGGAGAGAGGATGGAGGGGGAGGCTGGGGACCAAAGATGGACCTCCGGGAAACAAGGATCGGTGAACAAAAACCAAAGAAGCGTTGGTCTGAGAGGTGGAGGGAAAACCAAAAGATCATATTGTCAGAAAGTCAAAAGAGTAGAATATTTTAAGGAAAAGGTGACTGAAAGCATCAAACTCCAGAGAGAGGTTCAATCAAATAAAAGCTTTTTGTAAAAAAAAAGTCTTTGAATTAATAACAAGAGGCAGCTGATGACTTTAACCAGAATAATCCTCAGAGCGTGACGAGGGTGGAAGCAGGTCCCATTGGGATAAGCAGTAAGAGAAAGAGGCTGTAATAGGGGAAGGGGTTTAGACCATTTATTGAAGAAGTGAAAGCAAGAAGAAAAATGGGGGCTTCCCTGGTGGCGCAGTGGTTGGGAGTCCGCCTGCCGATGCAGGGGACGCGGGTTCGTGCCCCGGTCCGGGAAGATCCCACATGCCGCGGAGCAGCTGGGCCCGTGAGCCGTGGCCGCTGAGCCTGCGCGTCCGGAGCCTGTGCTCCGCAACAGGAGAGGCCACAACAGTGAGAGGCCCGCGTACCGCAAAAAAAAAAAAAGAAGAAGAAAAACGGCTTACTGGCTCCAAGTGATGTTACCATCATTATTGTTTTTAAGATTGGACAGGCTTGCACCAAACCTTGAGAATTTTCCAGGCTGTATCCATTCATGGCCCCCAGAAAAGTCTCAATATCTGACCGTGTGGGGTTCTCTTTTCCAAAGGCAAAATAAATCCCAACCACCCAAACGAGAGGGATCCATTACTTTGAAGGGAAAAAACACTTGTCACTGCAGGACTACCCTTCACATGAGTAAAAATCGGGTTCCAGCTGGTAACAGCCTGGGCAGAATTTTGGGGCGTCCCTGAGAGCCCCCTCCATTTGGCCATTGTTACAGGCACTGTTTCTCCGTCATTTGGCCTTGAAGAGCAGCCCAGAGAGGACACTCAGAGGCTACTGTTCTTATAGTGAGGTGACACATGGAACTGCAGTCCCCGACTAAGGAACTCCCAGGTTGTCCTTGCTTGGGTCAGTTTTGTAGTTTCTGTGAAACTGGAAGGTGGCCACTTGCTTAATTAGCCAGTCCAAGCATATGCTACTATTGCTTGTCCAATGCCAGAAGACCAAGAGGGAGTGTGGAAGCCAGCTTCAGGCGATATGGAAAGCAGTTACGGCAGCACAGACTGGAAGCTTGAGCGGGGGAATACATCCTGGCCTCAGCTCTGTATCAACTACAGAATCAGAGAACTATCATAAAGGAAGTCTAATGGAATGTGAGTTGGGGCTGGTAGGGTGGATCTATACATTCATCACCAAATCCACTTCCTATCTTTCTGTTTCGACATACATGGCTTTCATCCTCAATGTCTCTTCAAGGCCCAATATGACTGAAAGAGCTCCAGCCATTACATCTACATTCCAGGCATCAGGAATGAGGACAAGCGAGAGAAAAAGGACTTGCCCCTGCATTTTAAGGATTTGTTTTAATGGTCCTTATAACACTCTGCCTATATGTCATTGGCCAGAACTCAATCACACAGCCATATCTAACTACAAAGGAAGCTGGGAAACATACTCTTTTGCCTGGGCACATTGCCAGCCCAAATAAAATACGGTTCTGTTAGCAATGAGGAAGAGGAGAATGGATGGTAGGAGAATCATCTAGCAGGCCCTCCCACAGCCTGTGACTTAAAGGCAATTAGCTTGAGCCCTATGGGTCTCAGTTTTCTTACCCGTAAAATAGTAATAATGGCCCTTTATTATTGTTGTTGATTGATATCACCAACAGGGGTCAAAAACTGAAATGTCTACAGAGCTCAAGAAAGTAATTTAAACAATACACAATAGGGCATGGTAGGGACTAGTGCTAGCTGGAGTGGCCAGCTAAGGTCTAGAAGGAGAAGCCTCTATTCAAACCCAGCCTTCCATAACAATGGAAATACTAGCTCAGCACTTCCAAATCTCCTCATTTTTCAAAAGAAGCTGAAAATCAGGATTATATATTAAATGTCTCTAGTCTAAACTTTGTCTCTTTGTCTAAACTTTGCAATAATTCACATTTTTACCCTTACAGGGTGAGAACATGCAGTGCACACACATATCTGTTGACTGAAATCAGCTCTGGATTGATGGTTGCCCTGGCCAGGGCATAATACCATCCCTCTGCTTCACCTTTTCGCAAGACATTTTGATTTCTTTCTGGTACAATATACACCCTTTTTCTGGTGGCAGAGACCTGTTTGGGCAACGGACGGTGTGGACGTGCCACACAAAAGCCTACAATGACAGAATCCAGGTGTTGTGTGTCTGAGTGTGTGTATGTTCTCACTAAGTGACTGAAACAAGCCTTGCAGGTCACAACACTCCACCCCTGGCTTATTACAAACCCTGAGCACCACCAAATAAACGTCCTAAAGAATAGCACGGGGCTTCCCTGGTGGCGCAGTGGTTGAGAGTCCGCCTGCCGATGCAGGGGACACGGGTTCGTGCCGCGGTCTGGGAGGATCCCACATGCTGCGGAGTGGCTGGGCCCGTGAGCCATGGCCACTGAGCCTGCGCATCTGGAGCCCGTGCTCCGCAACGGGAGAGGCCACAACAGTGAGAGGCCCGCGTACCGCAAAAAAAAAGAAAAGAAAAGAAAAGAAAAAGAATAGCACAGTTCTGCATGCATTCTCATCCTTTAAGCAAACCATTGGAACAAGCCAACAAAAATTTGGATTGGAGACCTGATTGCTGGCCACAATGTAAGCGTGAACCTCTGGCCATATGACCTGATCCATACCCCTCTGTGAACCATATTTAAAACTGTGCCTATTCCCCTGGCACCCTTCCTATTAATTTCCATTTTTTGGTAACCTCATGTACTTAAACTCTTATACGGGCTTAGTGTGTGTCACTTGCCCATCATTACCAATTGTTATGCTCAGATTGTCCCTGCTTGGGTATCTTAACGGGGTAAAGGAGTCTCTCTCTGAGCTGGCCTCTGTGCACGTTCCGATTTTCCTGCAGGCATCTTTGAAAGCATCACTGCATTCCAACACCAAGACATCTCCACCTCAAGATCCAGCACAGTTATCCTTCAGGGAATCCCTGCTTCCTTTTGGTACAAAGTGATTTGAAGGACTAATCCCCGGTCACTAGGGCTGCACAGTTATATCACAACACCTGGGGCAGGTGCATGAGCCCAGAGGCAGCCTGGGTTATCTCAGTGTTTGAGCAGAATGTAGAAGTCGCAAGTTCACGCTCTTCTTTGCAATTCAATTCCAGGGTTTCTAAATTCTTCCCTATCATGCTCTAATACACTTTTCTCAATTTCCATTCTCCCTTCCCTTTCTGAGCATCTAGCTCTCCTCCTCTCTTTTATATGTGACGTGCTCATCTCAGATTCAACATATCACACTAAATGTTGTCACACCAAACCATGTGTTAAATTACGACGCTGCTCAAAGCTTGAGAAATATCAACACTTAAATGCCAATCTGTTAATATCCCTTTGGGCCGACGGGCCCACGCTTTTAAGGCTCCTACACTTAACTTCCCTGCTTTACTTAGTTTATTAAGAGCAGGTTTTGTAACTGATGGACTCGGGATGGTTTGTAATGGTGCCAATTCTACTCAAGGCTCCGTATCTTCCTTGGGTAAGATTGGACCTTGCCCACATGTCTCAAAAAGAAATACACATGAGGTATGTGTCCGGGTATAATGACGCTACTACAAAACTTCACGTGTTTAAAATCACCTTAGACACAATGCATTTGATATCGTCAGAATGGCACCAGGATAAACAGCACTGGATATTCCGGGCAGGCTGTGTGTGTTGGCAGCTGGAGAAATGTGGCATCTGCTCTCACAAAACCAGAGTCATCACTTCAAAACATATATCAGAGCATGCCTCTCCCCTGCCTTAAACCCCAATAGCTTCCCATCTCACTTAGGACCAAAGCCAAATTCCTCGTGCTGACTTAAAGAAGCATCAGCCCTTCACCTGCCTTGCCAGCCTCCATTGTCTGCCATGTCCCCACCACTCGCTCGGCTCCACTCCAGCCAGGGCAGCCTGTCTCTGTTCCTAGAGGGCTCTGAGCTCACACCCACCTTAGGCGCTTTGCACCAGCTGTTCCTTTGCCTAGGCCTCTTCCCATAGATGGGACCTGGCCAGCACTGTCTTATCGCTCAGCCTCACCTCCTAAGAGACACTTTCCTGATCACCTACACTTAAGTGGCCCCTTGGTCACTCTCTCACCATCTGAAATCCTTTCATAGCCCTCGTCACTCTCTGGGGTTTTTCTTGTTTCTTTATTGAGTTTGTTGGCTTCTGCCCCCCCCCCCACTCGTGGCTCCATAAGGGTGGGCACCTTGGGGGTCTTCTTCACTGCTCTTTCCCCAGCACCTGGCAGTATGCCTGAAAATAATGGGTACTCCATAAGTGTTCATTGGATGGATGAATCGGTTGAAAGAAAGCAAGGAGGCTAGAGAGAAGGTATGATGAGTTGTGCCCTGACATCGTGCCCTGTGCAGAGAGGGGGCACAGGCTGTCAGGAGGGTGGAGAAGCAATGGACATCAAGCTCCCAACCACCGCGTCCCTTCTTCCAATCTGGCCAGGGTCACCCCACCCACGCCCAGTCCTGCCCACCGATCAAGTTACCCCAAAGGCATACAGCAGGTGCGTACTGCCATCCACTGCGCTTTCCTCAAGCCAGACTCACGTCCTCTGACAGCAGGTAGTGGGAAGAGGCTCAAGGAGCCAGTCACTGTCATCCATCACTCACAGGGCAGAGCCACAAATTCCGAGGTCTCTGTCTGCACCTGTCATGCTCAAGGGTAAACTTGCCAGGGCCGTGGCCCTGAGCCGCTCCTCCCCACTGACAGCTGTGCTGGCTCAGGACTCACCCATGACGAATCTGTTGTCAGCTCAGCAGCGTCCACTGACCAAGGCCGGGGCCAGGGCTGGGTGGCCACGGAGTTGGGAAAATTTACAGCCAAGTAAATTTTGGATAAACGAGGAGGACGAGGACGAGGCAAGGAAGTCCCACTGTAAATGGTAACCAAGGGCAGGGGCTGCCCCCCCAGGGATATTCAGAACGACTCCCCAGCGGTGCCACCCTTTCTCCCCCAGACAGACTGGGGACTTCCCCTGGGCAGAGTCTGGATCATGACTCAGATCTCCTATCCCCCACCCAACGGGGTCCAGGACCCCCCAGGGCTCCACCTGCCATGTTCCCCTGTTGACCTGAATTAAGGGCCATTTTCTTTGACCTTGAGCAGTAGTCAAGAGCATCCACTTAGAGTGAGACAGACCTGCATGTGAATTCCCCATCCTTTCCAGACTCACCGCATGACCCTGAACAAGCCGCACTTCCATCTCCTCATCTATAAAATGGGGTTCTCATGGGGTCTTTGTGATGATCACATGCAGTGGTGTGAAGCGCTAGCCAGTGCCTGGTGGGAAGTAAGCACTCAAAAACGGCATTTGTTGGGCTTCCCTGGTGGCGCAGCTGTGGAAAGTCCGCCTGCCGATGCAGGGGATGCGGGTTCGTGCCCCGGTCCTGGAAGATCCCACGTGCCGTGGAGCAGCTGGGCCCGTGAGCCATGGCCGCTGCGCCTGCGCGTCCGGAGCCTGTGCTCCGCACCGGGAGAGGCCACAGCAGCGAGAGGCCCGCGTACCACAAAAAAAAAAAAAAAAAAAAAAAAAGGCATTTGTTGCTGTCACTGTCAAGATGTTGTCCTCGTTGTTTGTGTCACAATCTATCTTCTCAGCCCAAAATGCAGTAACTGGGAGGAGGGGGGGCACAGTCACCTTGGATGTTGCCTGTGGGAAAAAGAGGCCAAGAGGCAAGGCTCACCTTCCAAAACAAGCTCCTGTCTCAGGTACAGTCTGCTCTGAGGGAAGGTAAAGGGGGTACAGCCGGGGTCCTGTAGGACTCTGCTGGAAGCCCCGAAGGGCAGCCCCAGAGCAGCATCTGAAGGTCTCGGGAGCACAGAGACTTCATAAGGTGCGTGTGTGAGTCTGTAAACAGCAGACAAAAAGGATGCCCTCAGGCCCATTCCTGCCTCGTCCTCCTCCAGAGCCCATGCCACTGCCCTGGAGGTCCCACAGGCAGTCTGCTTCCCCACCTGGATCACCTGACCCCTCACACACACACACACACCCTCCTGACATAGCTGGACCACGCCTTTTGCTCAGACCAATCCATCTTCTACTCTTCCCTCCTCCACTCATCAGCCCTCACCTCTCTTATACTTAGGTACTCTCTAAGTGGAAGCAGGTAATTTAATCAAACCACACAAAATGACGTGCCCTCCCCAGGTGACATGTGCAGTTTCAGGGCTCCTGTCGAGTCGAAGTATTAATCAAACGAGTGGCCCTAATGGTGGGATTCCAGGCGCGCGGCAGAGCGGGAGTGAGAGGTGGGGTGAGTATATGGCATTGTGGCTACAGTCATCGACGCCAGGGACCCACCTCCTTGACCAAGGTATACGACCCTGAGTTTCTTGAACAGGGGTTTTCTCTGCCCTCCCCTCCTCCCCTCCTGCGAGTGCTTTAGATGCAGTCAGAAAGCGCTCCCACACCTGTAGGAGCTGAGGTGGGGGGCAAGACACTCTGGCCTGGAACACAAGGTAATCATTGGTCCTTCCCTGCTTGCCCCCAGAAACTGGGGCAGTGGTCCATCCACTCAGCCCTGATTCTCTAGAGTTTTCTCTGAAGTTCAGGAACAGGGGTGCTGGGTGGAGTCATCTGTGCAGCTGTAGTTCTGGGGGAGCAACAGCCTGGATTCCCTGGCCTAGTGGCTTTCACGAGGATTCAGAGTCCCCAGGGACTTCAGGGCTGTCAGCCATGGTCACACAGAGGCAGGAAAATGGCCCCCATTTCATGCAACAAGTTCAATGAATATCTGCAGAGTGGACAATTGCCACCCACCCCAACCCCACACCCTGCCCTCCTTCTTAGAGAGTGAGCACGGGGTCCCCCTTGGGCCAGGCAATGCCACAAAGAACTGGTTCTGAGTCATGCCGTCTCCAAGAACCAAGTTCAAAGGACCCAAGAGAGATCAGTCTGTACACCTTCAATCGTTAGCCCAAGCACAGCTATCTATCCCAGCCCCACTGGAATCTGGAAGAAAAATGTTCCTTTTGTCGTTCACCCATTTATTGAGACTCTACTACGTGTCCTGTGACTGGGCCAGTCCCTCCCCTTGCAACCAGACCTCGGTCTCCTCAGTGGTACAGTGGAGGATAACAGGGTGATGGCTGAGGGCCTTTACAGCCCCGACAGCTGTTCTGCTCTCCCAGGTCCATCACCAACCTGTCTTAAGCCAGTTCCTTCAAACACTCACAGGAATCCCCCATCCCCACCCCAACTGTTCTAGTGTCTGGGATGCAATGATTAGACTCTTGATCATCTCAGCAAGCCTTTTCCTGACTTCCAAAACTACCGTTTATTAAAATTTTCGGTTAAGATTCCATACTTGGGTTGCACATCTGTTAGAATGGCAAGAGTAGAGACTACTGGCAATTGCCAAGTGATGGGAAGGACGTGGGGGAGCTGGGAACCTCCTACAGCCCTGGTAGGAATGCAAAGTGGTACAGCGACCCCAGAGAACAGTCTTGCAGTTTCTTTTAAAGTTCGTCATATGACACAGCAGCCTTACTTCTAGGTGTTTATTTACAAAGAAATGAAAACTTCACAGAAAATCTTGTGCACAGATGTTTATAGCAGCACTATTCATAATTACCAAAAACTAGAAACAACACAGATGCCCTTTAATGGGTAAATAGATAAACAAAATGTGGTATAACCATACAATGGCATATTACTCAGTAATAAACAGGAACAAACTATTGATACACGCAACACCACGGATGCATCTCAAATGCATTATGTTCAGTGAAAGAAGCCAGTCTCAGAAGGTTCCAGGCCGATAATTCCATCTGTAGGACATTCTGGGAAAGGTGAGACTATAAGGACAGAGAAGAGATTCGTGGTTACCAAGGGGCTGGGGTGGGAGAGGGACTGATTACAACAGGCCAGCATGAAAGAATTCTTGGTGGTATTGGAATTGTTCTGTATCCTGTTTGTGGCATGGTTCCAAGACCCAATGCATGTGTTGAAATGCATAGAATTGAACAGAAATTTTTTAAGTTAATTTTTCTGTATATAAGTTAAATTTTTTAAATAAATAGAAAATTCCCCTTTAAAAAAAAAAAAAGAATCCTTGTTTGCATGCTTGGGAGAACTGCCTTGGTTCATGTCCCAGGTCAGCTACATCCGTGGTCACCTATCGGTTTGTGCCTGTTCAGCATCCACTCCCCCTCTGGTGACAGGCTCTGATTTTCCTCTAGCAGGTCAACCCTCCGCCACCCTTGGTCCATGGTATTGGGAAGATGGGCCTTCTCTGTGCTCAGGGGTGGGCTTGTGACCAGGCCTAATTAGCATATCCCCTCCCCCAGCCACAGGGATTGGTTTAGGAGACGGCACAGAACCCAAGTCAGCCCAATATTAGTCAAACATGGGGCTTTTTCAGGTTGGAGGGTAGGGAGGGCTCTCACCCCACTGGGGATTTCTAAAGGTAGAAACAGCAGTGCATGCATACTGACTGTCAAGTCCTATTCCCAGCACTTGACACTCATCTAAGCTGCACAACAAACCCACAAGGTAAGTACGACTCCTATCCCCATTTCACAGGCAAGGAAACTGAGGCCAAAGAGGCTGATTCATTTGTCCAGGACCACAGAGCAAGGCCAGAGTTTGATCCAGATACACAGACTTCAAAAATGGGGACTTTAGGGGCTTTCCTGGTGGCGCAGTGGTTGAGAGTCCGCCTGCCAATGCAGGGGACACGGGTTCGTGCCCCGGCCCGGGAGGATCCCACATGCCGCAGAGCGGCTGGGCCCGTGAGCCATGGCCGCTGAGCCTGCGCATCCGGAGCCTGTGCTCCACAACGGGAGAGGCCACAACAGTGAGAGGCCCGCGTACTGCAAAAAAAAAAAAAAAAATGGGGACTTTAACATCTACACCACATTTCTTCTTGGATTAGGTATCCCCACTGACACTAGCCACGTTGAAGTGAGCAGGGGAGAGGGAATTCCTGAAATTGTGATTTGGGCTCTTGGGTCGGGTCATCCTGGACTTTACATATATGGGAGTAGTATACTCTCTTTTATCCTTAAGCCTGTAAGAGTTACATTTCTGCCCCAAGCAGCTGAAAGGGTCCTGAGTCATATCACCATTCTGGCCAGGTGAGGTTGGGCTGGGTAACTTTCTATGCCTCAGTTTTCTTATCTGTGGAATGGAAACAATAATGGTGCCTATATCATTGAAGGGCCATGAAGATTTTTTTACCTATTAAGCATTTATTGTTAAGTGTATCTTATGCAGAATAGGAAATTTTTTTAATTTTTATTTTATATTGGAGTACAGTTGATTAACAGTGTTATGTTAGTTTCAGGTGGCTTAGCACAGTGCCAGGAGCAGAGTTAGCAGCCAATAAATGTTCACTGCTTTTTGTTAGCTCTGCAGGTTAAAACAGCCTCATTTGTCTTTCAAAAGTCATCTCCTGGGACTTCCCTGGTGGCGCAGTGGTTAAGAATCTGTCTGCCAGTGCAGGGGACACGGGTTCGATCCCTGGTCCGGGAAGATCCCACATGCCGCAGAGCAGCTAAGCCCGTGCACCACAAGTACTGAGGCTGCGCTCCAGAGCCCTTGAGCCACAGCTACTGAGCCCACGTGCTACAACTACTGAAGCCCTCATGCCTAGAGCCCGTGCTCCGCAACAAAAGAAGCCACCACAATGAGAAGCCCGCGCAGCGCAGTGAAGAGTAGCCCCCGCTCGCCGCAACTAGAGAAAGCCCGCGCGCAGCAACGAAGACCCAACGCAGCCAAAAGAAAAAAAAACTCATCTCCTGCCTATTCCTATCACCAACCTGGAACCACACTAACTCGTTCATCTATTCAACAAATATTGATTAGGCGTCCACTGGATACAGTCACTGTCAGAACAAGGAGGGGTCTCAGAGGTCATCAAATGCAATCCCCCCACTTTACAGATGGGAAGACTGAGGCCCAGGGGGAGGAAGGGGACCATCCAAGGTCACACAGCAGGTTGGTGATAGAGCGCCCAGGCCAGGTTCCCCTCCCTACACCAGGCTGTCTCTTTAGCTGGCAGTGCACGTATTCACACTCAGAGGTGCCAGTGGAGATCACCCGGGTTCTTTCCTGGAGAGAAAAGGCCGTCTTCAAGGGCACACACTGCCCTGCCTGAAGGGCAGGTCTCTGGGCATAGAAGACAGTGTGGGCGCTCTACCCACACAAGTCGTTGTCAGCAGGAGGCACTGCAAGCCCCTGGCTGTGGCAGCGACCTCTGAGAGAGAGAAGCCCTGAGGCCACCCCTCTGTAGGAAGTGCCCACCATCCTTTCTGACCAGCCCAGTAGTGGGTCAGCAGGCTTTGCTCACCATCCCCGCCCTCCCAGATTCCCAGGCTTCTACTCAGGACCTCTGGGCCACCTGCCAGCCACCTCCCATCCCCCTCTGCCACCACACATCATGAAAGGCACACGAGAGCCACTCTGGGTCAGGAATATCCCCTTCCTCCCAGAGACCTGTGTCTGCATCTTCTCACCTCTGCCTTCTCCCCATCCTATTGGCTGCCTCCACACCCCTAAGGGAGGGTGCTCACCCATCCTCTCCCTCTGCCAGGCTAGCTCCCTGCCCTGACGCTGCCCTCTGAGCCTGTATATGGAGCTGCCACGCGGGGCCCCTGGGTAGGGTTGCACACTGCCAAGGCCCTTTCCACAGGCAAGGGCAAGGAGTGGTCACAAAAGGAGATGTTTCAGGGTGGGCTGGAGCTGGCCAGCCAGCTGGGAAAACCTGGATCACCCTCCTGGTTGACAGCAAAGAGCGAGAGACTTGGAGTCGAGCCCAGTTTCTTCACTGGCCACGCCATGCGCCTGAGGCAGGTCCCTTCTCTGTGAGTCTCATGTTCCTTCTCTGTAAAGTGGCAATCACAATCCTAATACCATAGGATTGTTTTTAACATCACATTCATTGGGCACCTGCTGTGTGACAGGCTGTGATGGGCACTTGGAATTCAAAGATGAACAAACCATGGTCCCTTCCCTCTGGAACACCCAGTCTCTTGTGGGGGCTTTGGAGGAGGAGATTTGGAGCCCAGAAAGCTCGGCACTGCTTCCATGAGGCCTCGAGCTTTGTAATAATTATAACTAACACTTAGTAAGCCCTTAATACCTTTCTAAGCCTCACAGCAATCTTCCGAGTAAGGTACTACGATTATCCCCATATTACAGATGAGGAAGCTGAGGTTCAGAGAGCTTAGGAACCAGCCAAGAGGTAGCCCAGTTCCAGATTCTATGCTTGGGCCCCTCTGCCATTCTGCCTCCACGATGGGGTTTGTGTTCTCGATAGGAGGTTCTTCGTGATCATTTCCCTTTGCACTGAGCTGAGTTCCTTTGGAGAATAGCCTGCCTCTCTTCTGCTGAAAAGGACGAGGAGTGGGGCAACGCCTGCACCATGGCAGGACTGGTGTGGCGCCCCATCCCAGAAGGGCAAGGCTCAGGGAGCAGGACCGGAGCGGGCCCCCGAGGGGGCCCTTCTCTGCCATCAATATCTGCAGCGTCTCTCCCTCTGGAGCCTCGAGCCCTCAGAGCTTGGAGGGCGGGTCCTCAGTGCACGGAAAGGAGGCTACTGTCTCCTTGTGATGTTTGGAAAGTTTGCTCCCTGACGCTACTAACAGGGCAAAACTCAGTGACAGCAATAGCTGCTACCATTTGTGGGGTATCTCTGGGAGCTAGGCACTGGCTCTGCATTTTGCTAATCTCCAATTCCCTCGGCGTGGCTTGGAGTGGTGGAACAGGAATGGAGACCCAGGTCTCCCTGACTGCAAAGCTCCCATCTTCCTCGTTACACAGCCCCTTCCTCTGCCAGCACTCTCCTCCATCACCCCAGAGACTGTTCATATCCGCAGCAGCAGTGGGAACCCTAAAGCAAGTTCAGAAACCCAGGCCTGGGGCCTGGCCTCATAATGGTCCAGGTGCAACTGCCACTCAGGGGGGTGGACATTGGAAGAGACACGTGAACTAAGCACGGGGGTCCATTGATTAAATGTTTGCCGTCAGGTTGTGCCACAGACCAAAAAAAAACATTTCAGCCCCACGTCATAAATCATCAGCGATATAGAGCATATTTTAAATATCAATGCCTGACTTTTCTTCAATTGTTCATGAGATGATATATATTAGATGATATGGTACATGAGGGACAGATCCAGAAATACGATGCTTGGCCCTCAGACACATGTGCACACAGATATACACATCCAGCTACAGCCCACACGTCTGGCCGTAATAACATTTCTTGAGAGTTTATTCTGTATCAGACACTGTGCTAATTCTTTACATGTATTATCTCATTAAGTCTCCCCAAAGCCGTCTGAGGTAGGTTCTATTATTTTTCCCATTTTATAGAAGAAGAAACTGAGGAGATAATTTCCTTAGGGCCCAGAGCAAGTCGATAGCGGAGTGGAAACTGAGGCCAAAACACTTTGCTCCCTGCTTCCCGCGCCAAAGCCATACCCTTACTTTAAAGGACGTGAGTATCCCTCTCATTTTAAGCTCAGAGGACAGTCAAACAGAGCATTTTCCAGGAAGATCAGAAACGTCTCTTCAGAGGCAGTGCCAAGGGATAGCTTTGGCCCCATTGACATTTTCACCAACTTCTCACCTGCAGAGCTACTGCAGAAAAATAATAACAATGTTCTTAGATATGAGCAAGTGATGTTATCAGTCTTGTGTAAATTATAAATAAAGTCATCTTAATAAAATGTGTGCCAGTTGTTTTGATCTGTAATATACAACCTAAATTAAAGTTGCGTGCTTTCTAGGCAAAAGTAGCTTCAATACAAAATCCCTACACCTACCGCAAACCGCTTTCAACCCCTTTGTTATCTCAATCCCTCCCACTTGGAACCCAGGACACTTGGAGCCACCCCTGAGGGGTTTCTGCATGAGGTGGAAGCCTGCCAGGGCAGAACCAGACTAGAGTTGCAAGTGTGTATTAACCTGGACTTTGAACATCTGAAGCCACCCACAGGGGTTTTCTGTCCTACCCAAGCAGGCCTGATGCAAAAAGACAATTGGAAAAGCACCCAGCCATGGGCAAAAGTGAGGCAAGTTCAAGGAGCTAGGTGGAGGCTGGGGGAGACATCACAGCCGTATGCTGAGGAATCTCCAGCAATGACGCTGAGCTCAGAAATGTTTTGCTACTTTCTTCACTTTGCTTTGTTTCTTGGTGGTCACCGGTATTCAAAATCCCCCAGGAAAACTCGGAAGGGAGGTGTACTGTCCCCAGGAATGGTGTCTTAGGTCTCTAGGTTCTCCAGGGATTCACCCAGGACTGGACACCTCACAGGTGCCCAGGATCTGTGCAGGTTGAGTTGAGTTGAGCAGGCAGGGAAATGAGACTGTAGCAACCATTCTCAACCTGGCTACACATGGGGACTGCGGAATGGTTTTTAAATCTCCCTGCCCAGATCCCACCCCCAGAAATTCTGATTCAATAGTTTGTCTAGAGCCTGGACATGGTTCTTTAAAAAACAGCTTCCCTGAGTAATACAAGTGGGCAGCCAGGGTTGAGAACCCCTGGGCTAGAGGAATGAGATGCAAGATCAGAGGCTGGTAAAGTAAGCCCTGGAATCCACAGGAGAAGGAATGAACCGAGGCTTAACACAGAAGCTGTGTGCTGGGCAGGACCAGGGGTCAACTAGGGAACAAGGCTCGGAGGCTGGTGGGGAAGGGGGACATTAGTCAAATACACTGTGTGTGTGTGCGCGCGCGCGTGCGTGTACACAAACTCACAAATAGGGGCAAATGCTCAGAAGGAAAAGAACAAGGACTATGTGAGTCTTGACATGGTTTGGAAGGTCTTAGAAGGCTCCACGTAACATGCAGAGGGTGAAACCAGAAATTTTTA
The DNA here is from genome assembly GCF_964270905.1 of Leucopleurus acutus. NCBI lineage: Eukaryota > Metazoa > Chordata > Mammalia > Artiodactyla > Delphinidae > Leucopleurus > Leucopleurus acutus. Next base: position 164,202,084 of record NC_139143.1, read on the forward strand.
AGCAGAAGGAACAGTCTGTGCAAAAGCCCCGAGGGAGGTGGGAAACCTGGCACGTGCCCTTAAGGGACTGAGGGAAAGACAGCTGGGATCCAAAGGCGAAAGGGCCAGGTGCCCTGAAATGAGGCCGAGGAGATGGCAGAGAGCAGCTCAGGTGGGCCTCAGGAACGATAGGAAGCCAGTGAAGAGATTTTAGGTTGGGGACTAACACAGTCAGGTTTGCATTTTTCTTTTGCAATTCTGTTCTATTGAGGTAAAGCTTACATGAGGCTCACCATTTTAAACTGTGTAATTCAGTGGTGCTTGATGTATTCACAGTGTTATTCAAACATTATCACTGTCTGATTCCAGAGTCCATCCATCATCCCAAAAAGAAACCCTGTACCTATTAGCAGTCACTCCCAGTTTCCCCCTCCCCCATCCTCTGACAACCACTAATTTACTTTCTGTCTCTATGAATTTACCTATTCTGAGCATTTCATATAAGTGGAAGCAGTTAATATGTATCTTTCACTTAGCATATTTTCAAAGTTCATCCATGTTGCAGCATGTGTCAACATCAATGTTTTGTTCCTGTTCATGGTCAAAGATTAGCCCATAGTGTGGATAGACCATATTTTGTTTATCCACTCATCAGGTATGGACATCTGGGCGGTCCCCACTTTGGGGCTGTTATGAGCATTGCTGCTACGAACACTCCTGTACAAGTTTTTGTGGAAAAATATGTTTTCAATTCTCTTGGGTCTATACCTAGTAATGGAATTACTGAGTCATACGGCAACTCTGTTTAACTTTTTGAGGAAATGCCAAACTGTTTTCCACAGTGGCTACACCACTTTCATATTCCCATCAGTGATGCGTGAGGCTTCCAATTTCTCCACGTGCTTGCCAACACTTGTTATTTTCCATTTTGTTTTTTATATAGCCATCCTGGTGGGTGTAAGAGGTATCTCACTGTGGTTTTGATTTTCATTTCCCTAATGACTAATATTGTTAAGCATCTATTCATGTAATTATTGGTCACTAGCACATCTTTTTTAGAGAAATGTCTATGCAAATCCTTTGCCTATTTTCAAACTGGATTGTTTGTCCTTTTTGTTATTGTTATTGTAAGAGTTCTCCATATATTCTGGATACTAGGCCTTTACCAGATATGTGATTTACAGATATCTTCCCGCATTCTGTAGGTTGTCTATTCACTCTCTTGATAGTGTCCTTTGATGTTCGAATGTTTTTAATTTGTTGAAGTCTAGTTTATCTATTTTTTCTTTTGTTGTTACTTTTGGTGTCATATTTAATAAACCATTAATCCAAGGTTGCTAAGAGTTACACTTTTGTTTCCTTCTAAGAGTTTTATAGTTTTAATTCTTACAATTAGGTCTTTGGTTCAGTGTGAATTCATGTTTTATATTGTGTGGCATTGGGGTCCAAATTTGTCCTTTTACATGTGGATAACCAGTTGTCCCAGCATCATTTATTGAAAATATGGTTCTTTCCCCTTGAATGATCTGGGCACCCTTGTCAAAAATAATAGATATAGTGGGATTATTTCTGGACTTTCAATTCTATTCCACTGATGTGTATGTCTATCCTCATGCCAGTACCACAGTGTTTTGACTGCTCCAACTTTGTTCTTCTTTTTCAAGACTGTTTTTGGTTATTTGGGGTGCCTTCCATTTCTATTGTGATTTTAGGATGTGTATATATTTCTGAGAAAGGAAGGAAGGAAGGAAGGAAGGAAGAAAGGAAGGAAGGGAGAGAGGGAGGGAGGGAGGGAGGGAGGGAGGGAGGGAAAGGCAGTTGAAATTTTAATAGGAACTGCATTGAATCTGTAGATTGCTTTGGTTTGTTACATCATCTTAACAATATTATGTCTTCCGACGCATGAATTTCATTTCATTTATTTAGGTTTTAGTGCACAACTCTTGTACTTCCTAGGTTAAATTTACTACTGAGTATCTTTTTCTTTTTTTAATTAATAAACTTTATTTTTGAGCAGTCTTAGGTTCACAGAAAAATTGAGCAGAAGATTCGGAGAGTTGCCATTGCTAAGTATTTTTTGATGCTATTGTAAACCAAATCATTTTCTTAATCTCATTTTCAGATGACTCATTGCTACTACATAGAAATACAACTGATTTTTTGATACTGATTTTGTATCATGCCACTTTGCTGAACTCATTTACTTGCTCTGATAGTTTTCCTTTGGATTCTTCAGGGTTTTCTACATATAAGATCATGTCATCTGCAAATAGAGATGCTTTTACTTTTTTCTTTCTAATCTGAATGCCTTTTGTTTCATTTTTTCATTTTCTTGCCTAATTGCCCTGGCTAGAACTTCCACACAATGTTGAATAGAAGTGGTACGAGCAGACATCCTTGTCTTGCTTCTGATCTTAGAGGGAAAATATACAGTCTCTCAACATTAAGTATGAAGTTAGCTGTGGGTTTTTAATAGATACTCTTTATCAAGTTAAGAATGTTCTCTTCTATTCCTAGTTGATCATCTTTTATTAGGAAAGGGTGTTAGATTTTGTCAAATGCTTTTTCTGTGTCTATTGAGATGATCTTTTAGCTTTTGTTCTTTATTCTGTTAGTATGGTGTATTACATTGATTGATCAGGTTTGCATTTGGAAACGACCATTAAATTGTACTATTTTTGGTCAAACTAAACAATATGTTGTCTAGGGATAGATCATTTAGGGATCATATTTAAAGCAAGAAAGCAAGGAAATGATAAAGAGAAATGTTCTAGGAGTAGGGTCTTTATGGGAGTAGGGGCCAGAAAATGAGCCTTGAGAAAAATTCAGAGGTAATTAAAGTGATCTTGATCATGTCTAATTTTTAAAAGCTCTCTGGGTAATCCAACTGGGCAGACATATCCCTGCTCAGATAGACTAGATGTTCTTAGACCAATCATATCCAGAGCCAGGTACCATGTTCCTCTGTGAAATGCTTCCTCTTCTTGTATTTTCCATTGTGATGGAGCATCTTCTTGTATGCCCCATCACTGAGCATGTGTTAGGAAAAAAATTACTGTTTTACAGAACTCAAATTCTAGATTTAAGGAAATCTCAGGGTAGAGGATTCCATGTATAGGATGATGACACCTACTGGCAGAGTACAACATTACACCCCAGCTCATTTAGACACTCTAAATACTCTGGCAAAAGGAAGTGAGACAAAGGTTTGGAATGTCATGCTAAGAGTGTCAGTAGGGGAAGTTCATATGGCCTGGGCAAAGCAAAGGAAGTGCACTTGAGGGAGAGTGCAGTGACACTCTAGAAGTGAGGGAGAGTGCAATGACACTCTAGAAGTCTTCCTGCAAACCCGTCACAGGGATCTAAATTAGTCTAAATGCTGACTATCAATTGCTTGACCAAAACTGACGCAATCCTTTGTAGAAAGCCTTCCTTGAGTTCATTTACTCTAGAAGACAATCTAAATGGCCTTCAGAGAAAGACCTAGTGTCCTCTGCTCCCATTTTTGAGCTCCGGCATGATTTCTAGAGAAACCGTTGTGGTTGTGCTCTTTGATGTGCTTCCGGACTTGAAGCACCAAGTCCCAACTAGTACCATGCTAAATGGTTGAGGTTACAGATGTTGGAGCCAGACTGTTTGAGTCTGAACCCTAGTTCTGTCACTTACTCTCTGTATGATCTTGTGCAAAATACTTAACCCCTCTGTGTTTCAGTTCCCTTGTGCATAAAATAAGGGTAAATATTGTACCGACCATCTAAGATTCTGTGAGGATGAAATGAGACAATGCATGTGAAGTGCTTAGACCTGTTCCTGATCTTCAGCTCACTCTGGCATCAGATCCCAGCAGGTCTGGATCCACTGAGCACCAATGATTCAGTGGGAGACTCTGGGGCAGCCTCTTCTCAATCTGGAGTATCTGAGCCTGCTGACTCGTTTCTCTCACAGTTTTTTCCACCCTAGGCTTTCACGACACCACATCGCAAATGGTCAATAAATGTTAGCTATTGCTTTCTTCCAGTGTCCTTTTCAATGGTAAGAGCAAAGCACTTATATAGTGTTTATGCTGTGGCAGGCTCAGTTCTAAGAACTTGACACTTATTTACTCAATCTTTATTACAACCCTTTTAGGAGCCACTATTATTATCCCATTTTACAGATGAGCAAACTGAGGCACAGCAAATCACATAGCTAAGACACAGCAGAGGCAGGATTCAAACCCAGGCTGTCTGGCCCCAGAGCCTGTGCACCTCAGAGCTGCACAATGGAGAGCTCTAATCCAAGTTGGGGACATATGACAGGAGCCACCAGACTCCCCTGTCAGTCTCAAATCAAGCATGAGCTTCCTCCCCACTATTTCTCCAACTCTCTGTCCATGGGCTGGGCGTTGTGCAGCTATCCATGCCCTCTCTGGGAAGGCACTGTGTTCTTCCCAGGACTTCTTCCTCTCTGGCGGCTCTCAGCAAGCAAGAGCCACTCCAGAAAGCGTGGGGCCCCCTTGCCTATAGCTGGGCTGAGCCCTAAAACTGTGTCCCCCAGAATTACAGAGAGGAGGAAGGAGAGAAAGACAAGGAGAAAGAGGAGGAAGAGGCAGAGTGGGAGGGCAGTGATGTCAAAGTGCTCACAAACACCCAGGATGGACAACCAAATTGTGGGAAGTCCCTTGAAATAAAACCCTAGAGGACTTCATTCCCTGGCTCGTGGTTGATTGGAGATTACTCAGGAGAATCTGGGGCCCCTCTAACATTTAGCTCAAAACTCAAGGCAAAATTGTAGAAATTATGAGGGACTAGAGAATACATGATTTGAAACAGTCCCCAACCTTTGAAAGCAAATGTTTCATCATAAGCAAAGCGAAAACTCAAGGGCTCCGAGCACCTCTTCTTGATTCACCCACTTCCGTGCTTAACTCCCCACCCCAGACACTACAGTGACACTTCTGCTGGTCAACCCAGTCAGGGCAGACAGCTGGAACTGTGTGTCAGTGACAGTTCCTCAACCCTGAAGGATATGATGACAGAGACCCCTGCTCCACTGGACTCCAGGGGGTGGGGAGGATGCTTTAGACCCTGTCACTGTCATTTCCACTCTGGGACTCTGATTCAATTTCTCTTCTGTCTTCCTTCACCAAAAACTTCAAGTCCCTCCTTTTCTCTCCTTTTCCTTTAAAAAACAAAACAAAACAAAACAAACAAACAAAAACACGTCTATCATTTCAGTAGGCAACGTGGGGGGATTCGCCAAATTGATGGTAATTCTTGGTGCTAATAAAGTGTACATTAAGATTGATGGTGCTGCCCAGAGCTCTGGGGAGGCTGGTGGTCTACGCTAATGTTTTAAAACTCCACTTCATATGCCTTTATGTTGAGTCGTTTCATTAGGTTTATTAAGAGCCCAGTTGATACAACTCTTGTTGACTCCAAATATTCCTGAGGTGATTAATTCTGAACAATGGGGTTAATTAGTCTGCACACTTTGGAACACTTCTTCAGGCGGCAGCTTAAGAAACCAGTTTCCAGGGAATGTAATCTCCAAAAGAATTACATTCCTTTCTTCTAAAGGAAAGGGGGGGGGGGGGAATTCTCCCTAGGTAAGAAAAGATGGCTGTGATCTCACGGAGAGTTAAATGAGTGTTCAACCCTAATGGGCTGCTGGGTTTTTTGTTAATGCCCCCTACTTTTACTTTCTGACTAGTAGGTAAATTGCTTGTACTGGGGAGGTGGGTGGATCCGGGGACAGGGTACATGGACCCATAGGAAGAGACCAGTCTGGGGAGCAGAACATGGGTTTCCTCCTTCCTGCTCCCTGAATAGACGTGTAACCACCCCCCAGCAGAGACTTCCACCTCTCGGGGCATTCCTCCATCCATAAAATAGGGACAGTGACACACCTGCCCTCCCCCAACACCCCAAGCTGCTGTGAGGGTGAAGTGAGATCATACCAGTAAAAACCCTTTGAGAATAAAACCCTTTTCTTTTCTTTTTTTAACCTTTGAGAGGTTAAATGAAAGGGACCCATTTTAGAAGTGGACTTTTTTAAACTCTTTTTTTATATTATTATTCCCTCATAAAAGGGTTTCTTCTTGTAGCTGGGATTTTTCATCTCGTGTTAAGAGAGAGAGAGGGAGAGAGAGTTTTAAAAATAGCTATTTTAATGAAAAGAACAGCTCCCCTGAAGAACTGGGCAGCCCTTTCTGCAGCCTTTGCTGCCGAAACTCATGGTCCAAATTGATTTTTTCCCCCACTTCTTTAAAGGTAAGTGATGAAATACTGTGGGTTTGAAAGGGCTGACATTTTGGGTAGCAATTAAACTCAGTCCCATCTAGCCACGCGGCAGCTGGTGGAGGGCAGGCTCATTATGGCGGAAAGGCAGGCAGAGGATTACGCGGTGGGCCGAGCTCAGGCCCACTGCCAGCAGCCAGGTAATTAGATCTAACAAGCTGGCCTGTCCCCCTCCTTTCCCCACCCACTTGGGGTAGGGCAGCCAGGCCCCGGGGACCCACCTCACACCCCCTGGCCCGTGAGACGGCGGGCAAGTCCAGGATCATCATCACCGTAGTGATGGACGTGGGAGATATTAATGGAGAGTGGCTAACGACCATACCGCGCAGGCAGAGATAGTTAGGAATTCAAGGCAAATGGAGACGGCGGGGCCGCGATGTCATTAGAATCCGCCACAGGGTGAGGCTCCTCCGACAGGTCAGTAAGGTGTGATTGGAGCCCTGCTCCAGGGAGGGACCGGCAGGGGCGTGTGACACGTGTTTCCCATCCCTGCCCCGGTCGTGTTCCCATGGCAATACAGCTGTAACAAGTCACACTTCCAGCCTGCTCTGCTCAGGAGAACCCATCCCCCAAGCCCCTTCTTTGACTGGGACTTTGTGGTCTCCCCATGGAGACCTGAAAACCAGCCTGGCTCTGTAAGAACCACCTGTAGAGACGGCTTCCAAGAACCCAGTGGGCTGGGCACCTTTTCTTTGTTCAGCTCACCAGGGACTCCAACCTGTGGCCAGGGCTGGGAACCTGCTATCTTGGATGCAAGCCGGTGGCTCAGCCCAGCGGCACAATGCCTGGCAGACCCTGGCATGACCATGTCATTGGCTGAAAGCTCCCAACGCCACCCAAGTGGCAAAAAGCCTCAACGGGAAGAAATCCAATCGGTCAGCTACACTCCCCCACTCAAAAGGCAACAGAGACTTCCAGGGCAGCAAGACCAGTCCAGGGCTTTAGCTGGACATTCAAGCCCTCCAGAATTCGAGGAACCTGGAGACATGGTCTCAGCGCTGAGCTGCTCTAATTCCCTTTGCAGCACTGATGCCCCGCCTGTCCTTCTCCAAGCCTCAGCTTGCCCAACTGTAAAAAGGGTGAATTGGCCCATTTGAGCTCTCTACCCTCCCCAGCCTGAAATGCCCATGGTTCTGCAAATCTACTCACGCTGCTGACCTCTCCTGAGTTGCACACACACACACACACACACACACACACACACACACACACACACACACATCTACCAGTAGGTGGTACCCCCTCAACCCTCCAACCTCCATGTGTGCCTTTGCTCTCCCAGGAAATGCCCTCCAGGCCACCCTCATCTCTGCTTGTTGAAATCCTGACCCTTCTCCAGGGCCCAATCAGTGGGAGGAGTTTCTCACCAAAACCGTCCAGGATGTCCCCAGCCAGAAGCCCTGTCCTTGTCCTGGGCACCTGGTTCAGGTGTCTTCCAGAATGTCAGAGATGATGGCTGGTGCAAATGGCCAGTTGGTGATGACACTGGCAATCGCAGAGAACCAAGCTGGCCCTCCAGGTCTGCTGCTCAGCCCTGATCTCATTGGTTGCCCCCAGCAAGAATCACATCTTCACAGGCAGCCCCCCCACACCCCGTGCAGTGGGGCCTCGGTGAGGTCACAAGGTGAATAGACTTGCCCAAGGCCACGCAGATACTGATGGTCGGAGCCAAATCTCGAACATTGCCCAGATGCTTCTAGATGTTATTAACTGCTCCATTTAGGGGCCTTCACAGATCACGCCCCACCCCACCCCCAAGCCAAGGCATGTATGTATGTGTGCGCACACGCGTGCCCAGGCGCATGCATGGAAGAGAGCGATCGCCAATCCCCACCAGCAGTTTCTCAGAGAACCGAGTCATTATGAACATGCCCAGATTCCAGCCAGCACAGGCAAGGGGTGAGAACCGCCCCCCACCAACCCCCGTTGGGGGCATGTAAGAATGAGGGAGGGAGTTGAGGCAAGGAGGGAAAGGGAGCCCGGGGAGGAGGGGGGGCGGCATGGACTCAGCCCTACCAGGCGCTGGGCCCCTTACAGACATACCCCCCAGTGCTCTTCACTGCAGCGAAGAGACGATGGGGGCATTGTCTTCCCCCACGCTCCCTGCCTTAGGAGGGACAACAGATCCAGTCCATTTCAGAGGACTCCAGGAGACAGGGCAGGAGTAAGAGGAAGGGGACGTGCAGAGCAGCCTCTCAGTCATTAGAGGAATTAAAGCCCGCCAGGTTCCATCCTTCCCAGCCCACCAGCACGTGTGCAGTGAATTGAGTGCTCACGTCAGGCACCCCAAAAGGAGGTTATTTCTCCTTTTCTTATTTCTTCCTAAGATCTCGTCAGCGATGTGAGAGTCTGATCACTGTTCTCTCAGCTCCTCTATATCACCTGGGCTGGGGCGCAGGGGAGAGTAGACTGACAATTAAAAGTCATTTACATTTTTCCTTTCACAGCCAGGTCTTGCGCAACCATGAGTGGCCAAGAAGTGCAATCCTACTTTGTACCCGGGGCTGCTGAACTTACACAGCCTGTTGACTCCCTGCGGAATGATTCCTCTGGTGGGAGTTGGGAAGAAGGAACAGGGAACATATATATCAGCCCCTGGGTGTGGGCATGGAGAAGGGGCCTTGGGGCCCCAATGGTGGCCACGCTTCTAAGCCACATTCTCCATGACTCTATCTGCCCAACTCCTGAGTTATTGATTATTGGTTCCAAACCAGCCCAGGGGGCAGAGTGTGATGAATGCCACAGCCCTCCACCATAAACAAGTAAAACCACTCCTCTTATTTCCTCATCCACTCAAGGTGAGATAAAAACAAACAAAACTTGAAGAAAAGTCCTGTGCTGATGAGTCTGGGATAGGATAAGACGGTTGAGGGTTTGGAGATAGGAAAGGGGGTGAGGTGGAGTAGGGAGGAGACGGGATGGGAATATAAAGGTGTAGGATGATATTAGGATCGGATGGTTTGGGATGGGTTAGGATGGGATGGGGTGAGATGAGATGGGATGAAATGGAGTGGGATGGGAGAACCAAGGCCCAAAGCAGAGTGGCCCTCTGTGCAAAGCTAGGCTCCCATCTCAGGTCACACACTGTGCAGCCTGTGTTCCTGGCCAACCTGGCTGCAACCAGACAGCCCCTTCCCCAATTGCTCAGCAGGTGCCAGAACCAGGAGAGAGGGAGCAGACAGCTCCTCAGGAGGTTGGCACCGGTCCCAAGCAATCTGTTCCCAACTTCCTCCCGCGTGGGTGGTGGCAGCACGTCCCCAGCCGGCCCCCACGCCTCTCACCAGCCGTCAGCACACCCTCACTCTCTCCTTGTGTGTGTTGTCAAATCTTCCCAATATAGCAGCCCGGAGTCTGTCAACAGTTCTGTTCCATGCCTTCTTCTCCTCCCCGAAGGATGCCAAGTCTGCTGTCCCCTCCCTCAATGGGTGCATCTCCTGTCATGCCTCACCCTCAGTGCTGGCAAGCGGAGACTCACCACCTCCCTGGAGGAAGTGTGCTTGGAGGAGCCATCCCAGCTTCCATGACCTGGGTTACCTGGCACAGGATGGCAGCTGTGCCAGGACATATTTGAGTGACGTTAAGGGAGAGGAGTCCAGGGGACTTGAAGATTGATCAGATGCGGGGAGGAGGGAGATTGGAGTTGATGATGATGGTGTTGCTTAGATTTCTGACTTGAATGGTTCAGGGAAGATGGTCCTACTCACTGTGTTGGGGGACTCTGGAGAAGGAGCAGTTTGGGGATGGAGATCTAGGGAGTCAGGATGGCTGTGGGCTCCAAATGGGGATGTCCTGTATGCCCATGCAGACTGGAAGCTAAGCAGGAGGTCTGGGCCTACAGAAGGTGCCAGAAAGTGGAATCCCATCTTCCACGGGAAAAGTCAACACACACCCATTTGCTCCAACAGCATTCAGCAACAGGGCCTGATCAGTACAGCAACCCCCATGACTCACTTTACAGAATTCCCCTTGTGCACCCTGTGGGCCTAGACCCGGTGCTACCTGCTGCCCCATGCCTCGAGGGCTGTGACTGTGTCCCATCAGCTGCCTTCTCTTTCCCTGTTCCAGCTGCCTCTGTTCCACCCTCTAGACTGGGCGTCAGGACCCCTGGGTCCCAGTCCTAGCTCTGCCGGCTAACTTCAGGAATCTAAACAAGTCACTTTCTCTCAGCCTCAGTCTCCTCAACTGTAAAATGGGACCAAAGACCATCAGGATCAAACAACGCAGTGCAGGCAGATACTTTACACATGTAAGGAACCTGGGTGAAAACTGCCCAAGGTCTGGCCAATCCCCTCAGTCCTGTCTCGCGACCCCCACCCCACCACAGGATCCACGGCAGCACCTGCGCCAGGTGCGTGTGGTGCGCTGCCCCCGTCCCTGTTGCCACCTCCTCCAGGGGGTCTCCAGGATGCTGTTACGGTGTTCTCAAGCCTCCACGGAGCCCCCTGTCTCCTATGTTTCACCATATGGCCCCGCAGGTCAGAAGACACCATTAATAATGCTCTAATGGTGACATTTATTACAGCACCAGACAGCCCCCGCTTAGCTTTCGGGGCTAGCAGGAAATGCCAGGCACAGGGAGAATCACTCTTTACCGTACATCTTGGGCAGAATATTTGAAACGATCCTTTATTTGCTGACCTTAATTGAGACCTCACTGAGGTGGTCAGACCCCTCCTCTCCTCTTCTGCCCTGCAGTTCAGACACTAGCTCATGATGACCCCTTCGTCACGCCCACCTGAGTCCATCTTCACCAAGGAGCCAGAGGAGAGGAGAATTTAAGGTGGAGAAACAAGCTGCAGTCCTCCTGGGATGCTATCCTTTCATTTAGGAAGGAGGGAAGGATGTGAGAGCTGCTAACCTGGACCCTGAAGGTCAGATCATGAATCTGAGAAATTGGTTGGTGCCTTTGTGCCAAGGGAAAAGTGTCTCACACACAGCACTGCAGGTGGTGGTAGATACATCTTGTGTCCTGTCTGGGCAGCTCTATCCCTCCCTAAGAGAAAGTCCTTCATCTGGAGAAAGCTCCTTCCTCCACACGGTGCAGTCCTGGCCGCCAATCAGAGGACTCCACCCCCCACCCCTCCTCCACCCCTTCCCCTCCACATGGGAGGGCATAAGCCAGGCCAGGACAATGAAAAGACTTCCCCCGAGGTTTGTCCAATAAGAACCAAAGGAAGATGGTGAATCAGGGAAGATGTAAGGCAGGAGCTGCTGGTGCCATGGTTCCAGTCCCTAGAAGGACCAGACTGCAGGAGAATTGAAAAATAAAAGAGAATAAAGTCGACACACACAAGAAAGAGAATCGAGAGAGGAAGGGGATGGTCCTGATGGCTTCTGGGTTCCTAGTTGCAATCGTCCCTGAGAGCCAGGTTCTGGAAGTCGATAAAGTCCCCTTTTTGCCTTAACTGGTTCCAACTGAGTGTCACTTGCCACCAGCATCCTATCACACTGTAGCAGACACCAGGCTCTCTCCACCGGCCTTCTGAAGCCAGTTCCCACATCTTTACTGTCTACTCCAGACCACTCCAGAGGATACATCCTAGAGACTCGGAGCAGGGCAGACCCAGTGACCGGAGCGTTCCACCCACAGCCCTCCCCCAGCAGCTGCCCAACCACCTGCCCTCTCTGCCCACCCCGTCTAGTTCGTGCTCTGCTGTCCTCTGCTGCCCCCTGCTGGCCACAGGCCATCAGGTGCTCAACTCGTCAGGCCCAGGATGGGTTGGGGGCTGCACGACAGGGACCCAAATTAGGAAGTAGAAGAATGCACAGGTATGAACAGAGACAGTATCTCATAGCCCCATCCCCCAAAGAAACTTATGTCTTTTAAGTGGGGGCTCAAGAAAGCCCTTACTATTACATGTGGGCTAAAAACACGCCCTCCTTCCCTGGGGTGAGAATAACATAGTAATACAAATTGAGAGTTAGATATGCAGATGTTTTCTTCCGAGTGAGAACCTTTAGGCAGGTTTCCCAGGAAGCTAGAAGAGTGGAACGTAAAGACAGAGCCAAGGACGAAGTCTGAGGAGCCTGAGGGAGAAACTGGGCCAAGAAAGCACTAGGAGCTGAGGCTGAGACAGTGGGGCACTGCAGTGATTCCCGGCACCCTGGAGCACCCCAAAAAGTAGAATTGAGCCCCCCAGAGCACAGCAGCCTCTCTGGATCCATCCTGACCACAGATACTGAGGGAGGAAAAAGTAATTCATGTGTTTGCAGTTTACAGATCACTTTAGCACACAATACTGAGTTTGATTTCACACCCCCGGATGCGGTAACTGCTATTGTCTTGAGGGGTTTTTCTCACAAGGTAATAGAGACTCTGAGAGATTTTGTGGCTTAACTGAGGCAACCTCTCTGAACAGCAGACCCTAGACTCAAACCCAAGGCCAACTCCCAGGCAGGGAGCTCTCTGCTGAACGAGACCACTTGCATGTGGCTGGGGCTATATCTATGCTGATATAGTCACACAAAGGGGAAGCATAGGCTTCTTTGGGGTCAAGGGATGGAAGCAAGGTTCAAAATGTGGCCCTGCTATTCACAAGCTATGTGCCTTTGGACAAGTTACTTAACTACCCTGAGTCTCCTGCATGGGTGTGTCTTGGGTTGTTTTAAGTGTCACACATGGGTGTATGTAAACCACCGAAAGCAGGGATTGCTACATAGTAGATACAATTATAACCGTCACAAAACTTAGCACATGCATATTTCCAAATGCAATTCTTCCGTGATGTTTAGTCTGATTTTGTTTTCCTGCTAAAATCAAATCCAAGGGGTCTACCCCATAGCCCCATGTCATCATTTTAACCATGGGAAAGAAGACCCTGGGGATACCTCATCTCCAAAGCAAGTTGATTGCTTTAATCCTATTTCACAGACAAGAAGTTGAGGCTCAGAGAAGTTAAGTCATTCCTCCAAGGTCACACAGATAATATGTAGTAGGATATAAAGCCACATCTGTCTGACTCCAAAGCCTTTACCCTTTTAATAACCCTCACAAGTTTGGTCGGTGGCAATGGGAAGGCGTGTAGGCAGCAAGCGAGAAAGGGGAGACACCTGTTCAGATGTTGTTGCAATGGTCCAGATGAGAGATCACAGCGGCATGACTGCAGGGGAAATGGCCAGAAAGGGGTATATGTAGGCATTTTTAGGAATCGGGTAAACAGGACTTACTGGCGGGTTGACTTGCAGAAGGGTTTTGGCTTAAGCAACCGAGGGAATAAAGGTGCCATTTTCTGAAACGGGAGATTAGAGAAGCAACACACTGGAGGCCGGGGAGAATCAGGGATCCTGCTGTGGCCTTGTTAGTATTGGAAGCCTATTATCCATCCAGGTGGAGCTTCTGGGTAAACATGTGTAGATCTCAGTGGCGAGGGTGGGATGGGAGATACAGCGTAAAGATGAAACTTAAAGCCAGTGGCTTAGGTGAGCTCTCCTGGGGGGAAAACGGCTATAGAGAAAAGGCCCAGGGCTGAGATACAATGAGGAAAGGGGAAGGACCGGTGAGCTGGAATGTGGTGTCCTGGAGGCCAAGAAGAGACGGTGTTTCAAGAAGGAGAGAGTGGACACCTCTGTTCAGCATCCATGAGAGGCCACGTGAGATGAGGACCCACAAGTAACCATGACCTTGATAAGGGCAAATGTTATGTGCAGTACCCACCCCTGAGCCTCACCCATTCCCCATGTTCACCCCATCCTTCATCCTCTCACACACTCTTTATTGGCGAGATAAAGAAAGCCAAGGAGGTAGTAGATTTTTGAGAATAAAAACCCTCTAGAATGTCATATATCACTTCCAGCCGCTCAGGATGGGGTTAACCACGAAAGCAGAAGACAAGGTTGGAGGCCTGAAGATTTTCACTGCAGATCTTGGCAAGGGAGGCTGGGCTATCTCTCTCACTATGATTTTTAAGACTAGAAACATTTCCACTTCAACCCTCATTCATGCCCTTATTCAGCAAATAAATATTTATGCTCTCCTACTCTGTGATAGGTCCTGTGTCAGTCACTGGGGACATGGCCATGAATAAGAAGTGATTTTGACCTTGACCCTGGGGAGTTTAAAGGGAGAAGAGGCACACCAATAGCTCCTGACAGCAGTTCACGGTCAAGTCCTGGTCAAAAGATATATCAGGAGCTCTGGGAACACAAGTGAAAGGTCAAGAAGAGCTTCACAGAGGAAGTGATACTTGGTCTTGGCCTTGAAAGATGAGTAAGAGCTCAGTCAGCAGACAATAGGTTTACCTATTGATACATCCTGACAGAGGGAATGGAGGCAAGAGAGAGTACGTGGTGATTGGAAGACTGCTCTTCACTGGGTGGCTGGAGCAAAGAGTAGGTATGGGGGCATCGAGAGGGGCAGGGCCCATGTCTTTAAGGACCTTAAACATGAAGCTAAGAAACTTGGGCTTTTCTCTGTAAGTCAGCACTTTCTCAAGAATTTCCTGTGAAACGCAAATCCCAAGTTTGCTCCGCACAATCAGTGAATCAATAAGTTCTGGGATCAAATGCATTTGGGACCTGCTGCAGAGTGGAACTTTCCTCCTGGAGATGCGCCATGTTCATTAGCATTTGAAAGCTTGGAGAAAACCTACAGGAGAAAGGAAAGAAGAGAGAGAGGGAGAGAGAGAGGGAAGGAGGGAAGAAGGAAGAAAGAGTGGAAAGGAGGGAGGAAGAGAGAAAGAAAAAAAAACAAAGAAAACTTACCTTTCAACTTTCTAGATTTGTGTTCCACATTCCCGTTTGTCCATGTAATGTATTCTGGTGTCCTCACATAATTACTACTCCTCGGTCACAATGGGAAAAGCTGAGCCAGGGAATGGGACTGTTTGCATTTTAAGCAGGCAAATAATTCATGTGGAGGCAGAAGGCAGAGAGATGGCTCTTAAGGGGCTGTCTCAGAGATGGGGTCCACGTTTATCCCTTTACTCTGGGGCAAAAAAAATCTTCACTTATTTCTTCAGCAAATATCTAGTGAGCGCCTTCTCTGGGCCAGCTGTACTGATGCTGGCAGTACAATGGGGGGTGTAGCGGGGTGGGAATCCAATAGGATACCCACCTCAAGGTGCTTACTGGCCTACAAGGCACTATTCACATAATAACATAGGTTGAGATTTGAAAGAAAGAACACAGACTGTAAGAAAGGAACCTGGAATTGAGGAGGATTTTCCTTAGTAAAGCCATACTTGGTCTGAGATTCAAAGGATATGTAGGAATTAACTAGGCAAGGAGGGGCAGCGTTGGGCAAATGGCATTCTGAGCAGAGGGCACAGCATGTGCAAAGGTCCTGTGACAGGAAGGAAAATACCGCAGCTGGGGACTTCACACACATAACCTCGTGTTGCCAGGTACCTGGACGTCCCCACCCTGTCCAATCTTGTGGGTTCACCCATCTTTTAACGTATAAGTAAAATGGCCCCAGCTCACACCCCACATGTAGTAGGAAACACTGCAACCCCAACAATGCCTGCAGGGACTTGTATTTTTCCTGAATGTCACTCGCTGAATGCACCATCTCAGCCAGGTCTTGCCTCTGGCCACTAGAGTCTTCTCTCCGCCCCGAGCTATAACCCCAAGAACCCTGCAGCCTTTCCTTTGATTCCCCAAAGCAACCAGGAGCAGAATGTGGTTCCACATGAGTGAGTTTTACTGAAAGTCCGAGGGCAATGACAATGGTTAGACAGCACAGTACATGACTTAGAACTGAGCTAACAGTCTTGAAACTCAGCCATCCCCAGTAACGTTTCATTGCCACTGTTTCTCTTCAAACCCATGGGTTCTTGCCACGCTGTTCAGACTCGCTGTCTCTCAAAACCCTCCTTACATCTCTTCCCTTATATCCTGGGGAAGCACCCATCATCTTGGATGTCTGGAGCTGGGCTCACCAAGAAGCAGAGCTGAGATGAGGATTTGGGTGCAAGCAGTTCATTTGGAAGGAAGTGGAGGGAGGGGAATGGAGAAGATGGGAATGGGGCGGGGTGTGGAGGAGGTCAATACAGAGCGTGATAATGAGTAGGTTACCACCTTGAGCACCTGCGGCTCAGTCCCTCTGGGGACCTCTGAGAGGTGGTGTGGGACACGTCTCACAGGTGGCCCACCCAAAGGTCAAAGAAACCTCCAACTTCCAACCATCACTGGTCGAGGGCTAGGCAAGAGAAAGCCCTTAGTTGGAGGGTCGAGGGACCACAGAAGGACGGCGCTGACTGCCGGGCACGTGAGCAGGGCACCTGCAGCATCCGCTACAATGGAATGGGCAACATGGCACGCAGCCCATCAAGTCCATGCCCTGGGGGGGGTGGGGGGCAGGCAATTTTCACCCTGAAAACAGCCATCAGGCTCTGTTGCTAAACTTCAAGGTGTGTTGCTCCACCTACCCTGGCCAAACTCTTCCCAACTGTTGGGACCACACACATTCTTAACAGCTATGTCGTGTGGTCTCCAAAAGCCTGGTGTAGCGCGTGGGTTGACAACCTGTAATAATGACAAGCACATCAACAAAACTTTGCACATTTACAATTAGGTCCCTCTCACTACCACCTGTGTGTGCAGGGCGGGATGCTACACTTGTGGCCATTTCACTGGTGAGGAGCCAGCAGCATGAATAGATCTAAGCCACATGTCCAAATTCCCACAGACTTGAACCAAGCTGTCAGACAAAAATTTCCAGGCCCTATAACTGCCCCCTTGAACTCCTTTGAGACACCAAGAGTTGGAGGCAAATCCACTGCCATTAAATGTTGCAACTACTCTAGAAGGGGAATCAGAGGCATGACTTCCAGAGACACACGGCAGCCTGTCATCCTAACCGTCCCCATTACCACTGGGAGCACAAGCAGCAGGGGCTGCCCAGCCTTGCGGCGCTGAGGAATCAGAACACCCACAGAAGGAAATAGCGTCTAAAGAAAAGATGGCCCTGGGCTAAGAGGAGAGCCTTCTGGTGGTGATGAAGCTCAGAGGGGTTAAGAGCACAGACTGCCTGCGTTTGAATCCCACTTCTGACACTTGTGAGCTTGGGCAAGGCATTTCAATGCTCAGTGCCTCAGTTTCCCCATCTGTAAAATGGGGATAATAATATCTATCTTAAACACTGCGAGGAGAATTAAGCGAACTAATGTACAGAGAGCCTGGAATGTAGGAAGTGCCTCGGAAATGTTAGCAGTTATGAGGTTGGTTGTCAGGGTAGACCCCTATCCCTTTGGGAATTCGATAGCTAAGCAGGGAAGCTGAGGCAGAAGACAGGGTCATAGGGGGTCACCAGGAGGCTGCAGGAGCCTGCAGGTGACTAGCCTCATGAGGAAGAGAGCAGCATGCCGAGAAGATGGCTTCTGGACTCTATCGGACCCAGCTCTGAATCTCATGCTGCCCTGGACAAGGCATTTTACTGCTGTCACCTGTCAACTGGGAAGACCAAGTGCTCCCTCTGAGGGTTGATGAGGCGGTGGCCCTGGTGCCCACTGCCCCCTTGAAACCCCCTCTCTGAGGACCCCTTGTCAGACTCCCGCACGGCCTCCCACTCGTGCCTGCCTTTTGAGGCCTGCAGCCCTGATGGGGCCGTCCCGGGCCCTCTGCCTGCTCAGTCTACACACTGCCCTTTGGAAACCGCATCCACACGCAAGGTTTCGGTTCCCAGCATGAGCTGCAGGTACCTGCCCGCCACGTCTCCTCTCCCCACACGGACTTCCCCCTGGAGCTCCAAACGCCCTTTCCAGCCGCCCCCCTGGACCTCTCCACCTCCCAGATGCCTCAGACTCAGCACGTTCAAGACCAACGCATCATGTATCCCCACCTGCCCCCTCCCGGTAAATAGCACCACCTCCCACTTAGTTTCCAAGGCCAAGTCTGCAGCTCCTGCCTCACTCCTCGCTCTCCCTTGGCCCAGTAAACTCTCCAATCCAGCCACTGCCCTGGACCAGCTGCCATCATCTCTCGCCTCCACCTGCATCCACCCTTCATGCCGCAGCCAGAGCGATCTTCCTAAGATACAAACATGACCAACTTCTCCCTAAACTCTTCAGTAACTCACCACGTTCCTCAGGACCAAGCACGGAGTGTGAGGTTCTCACCACCTAGCTTCCACTCCCCTTGCCTGCCTCATCTCTTGCCACCCCTGCAGATACACCCTGGAGCCAAGGTTTCAGGATACCTGTGCCTGGATATGCCCTCCCAGGGGCCCTGCCAGGTAGGACTGGGATCTGAGTTATCCTTGTCTTCAGTGACCAGTAGGGAGCGTGAACAAGTGAATGAGGCAGGTCCTGAGCTGTGCCTTTCTAGAGGTTTACTTGGACTGAAAGGCTGGGGGAAAGCCACTTGGAGGTGCTGTCTGGTGGGGGAGGGGCTCTCCAAGGGACAGGAGCACTTTGTCTTGAAGCAGAGAGTACTGGTGCGGGAAGGACAGGTGCTGTCAGCGAGAATGCCACCTCCCTCTTGTGACCTTTACCGAAGACATTTTCCCTGAATGTCAGGTTCATTAGACACAGCATTGGGGGTGGAGGAATAGCTTTAAAACTGAATGAAAGACAAGACAGACAGACAGACTGCAGCAATAAGTCAGTCTGGAGGGTGGGGAGACATACCCTCTCTGTGAGCCAGGTTCGTCCTCCTCAGAGCAGGGGTCTCCCGGTCATGTCTCTCTTTCAGAGTGGGGTTCCCACCTCCACGTGGTTCCCCTCCCCAGGGCCCCAGGGCAAGCTGTACACAGAAGGCACCCTCAGTCCACAGTGCCCACCAACTGACTGACCAAGATCCAATCCCTGGAGCCCATGGGCTTGGAGCATGTTACCTGCCCAGCCCCACCCCTCAGGCCCCATCAAGTATCTGTGTGACTCAGAACCCACTCTGGCTCCACCCCAAGCTGGACACTGGGGACACAGAGGTAAATCAGGCATCTGCCCCAACCTCAAGGAGCTCCAAAGTTCATGAAGAAGACACACAAACCCACAACTATTACCAAATTGTGGGCTCACTGCTGGGACAGCTTCAAGGTAGAGACATGGCCCAGAGAAGAGTCATGAAGGGTTTCCCATGAGAAAGTAACTTCTGAGGTGGGCTTTGAGGGATGAATAGGAGTTTATCACCTTGCTTGTTCTTTCTAGGAGGCACCTGTTTCCAGAAACAGAATAGCCTGCTTCTTCGAACTGCAAGCTCCCTGGCGTGGAAGAGTACAAGGTGACTCTGAGTCCCTGACCTTCAGGTCACCCCAGTGACACGTAAGCATGGTCAGGACACAGGACAGAAAGGGAGCCCTGCATCTCACTCCTGCTTACTGCCTCCCAGCTTTCCTCCCAGCCCCTTGCCATCACTGATGGTGCGGTAACCTAGGCTAGGCACCTTCTGCTCCCAGAATGGCAGGCCTCTCCCGGTCTCTGCCGCCGTAGCTCACAGCAGTCGGGCTCCTATGCCATCGGCTATGACTCTGTGTGTTAGTGGCCCGGTCCCTGTTGGACTAAAGTGGACAGGGACAAGACCCAGAAAACAGGTTTTTCCTCTCCGAGAGCTTCCAGGCTTCATTCCCTGCCCTCTAGACACAAGCGCACACACGCACACTTGCACATGCACATGCCGTCCTCAGAGCATCACCCCCAACCGCCCGCTCTCCAACTCCCTGCAGACCTCAGTCCCCTCCTGGCGCTGACATGACGCAACCCCACAGCTCTTCCTGGTTCTCCCCCAGCTCCTCCTCCCCCGCAGACACTGCCGTCCCCCCATCCTGAGTGCAGAGCAGCCTCACCGGGCCTCCTGGCTCTGCACCCTCCACAGTTCCTCAGCTGCCAACTCTGTCTTTGCGCCTCCCCGGGGGAGCAGCTGTCAGTGCGTTCTGGTGCCCAGGGATGGGAGAGACAGAGACAGAGAGACACGGTGCAAGTGAGAGAGAGACAGTGAGGGGAGACCTGGAGGGGAAGTGGGACAGAGACTGGGAGAGAGACTCAGAGCCACCATGAAGGGGTGAGACGGGGAGGGGAAGACCGAGAAGGGAGAGGCTGGGCCAAGAGGCAGCAGGCAAACCTGAAGAGGAAGAGGAAGCTCCCACACGCCCGCCGAAGCCCGTTCCTGCCACTGCAGGAAGGAAGGAAGAAACCTAAGAGCAGAAATTCGGGGTTTTTCACACTATGCTGAGGAGTCCAGGAAAAGGGGGCCTGGAGTGAGTGCCAGAGGAGGGTCTGGGCCCACACCGGATCTCAGTGCCAGGGAAGTGAGGGAAGCAGCAGGAAGCATTCAGCTTAGCACACAAGCAGCACAGATACACACAGAAGGATGCACGTAGACACAGATATACACACATACATACAAACGCAGACAAACACATGCATACACATGGAGACGTGCAAACATAGACAGACACAAATGCACACACACACCCTTCAGGGGCCGAGGGGGTGGGTGGTCCATGGTGTGGCGGGGGAGGTGGATTTCTTCTTCCCCAGACCCCACAAAAGTCACAGAGGCAGGTCAACCCAGATCCCCCCACCCGTTAGGGGATGAGTGTGTCTACACAGGGCACATGGGGTCCCTTCAAGTCAACAGTTTCACATCAATCAGAGTCGAAGCAACCGTAGCAGTGTAGTTGCCCCCAAGCCCTCCTCGTGCAGAGGATAAGGAGGCCCATATCAGGAGGAGACCTGCCCAGGGGCCCCCAGCCACACTGCATGGAGCTGGGACTGGAGCCCAGGATTCCTGGCTCTGGTCCGCATCTAGCTCTGCAGCTCCACTCGGGGAAGCAGCCTTGCGGATAACAGTGGGAACCGGGCGAATTGTGGGCACGGGAGCCTTTCCTTGCCTCTCACGTCACAAGGAGAAGCCTGTTTGCCCAGCCAGGTTGCTCGGTGTCACAGCCCAGGCCCAGCACAGCTCCCATAGGCGGAGCCCGGGTCCCCTGCATCCTGAGAAGAGCGGAGCCTGGCCCTCTCCTCTCGGCCTGGGGCAGGCCGGGCCAGGCACTCTCCAGGCTGGGTGAGGCAGGGGTGGCTGAGCAGGAAGCACACCCATCCACCCAGGGATTGTCCCCCACAAACCTGGGTTAGTTCTGTCCTAGAGCTGACTTTATGGGGATCAGGAAGCATGGGAAAGAGTAGCCCCTCTGCCCCTGGAGATGCCAAAGACAGGACGAGAGGGCTCAGGTGGGAGAAGACCCAGCCAAAGGCAGAGGCATGAACGGGATGGAAAGAAGAAAGACCGCACCTTAGGCCAGCCATACAGACAGACGTCACCGCTGATGACAGAGAGATGCAACCCAGCAAACCCTCTCTGAGGTTACCAGCAGGGCCGCATGTTGGGGGCTGTGGACAGAGATGTTGACAGTAGTGGCCATCCGACATTGATCTTCACTGACCCTCCCAACAGCTTGTGTACTGTTATTAAGCCATTTCACAGGAGGGAAGACTGAGCCTCAGAGAACTGAAGTGTCTGGCCCAAGGACCAGGCCCGGAATTCCAGTCTGAGCAGCGTCCGGGCCCAGGCTCTTTCTTCCGCGACCCCCTGCCTCCCTGTGTGTACACAGAGACGCATAAAGAGGGACACGTTCGCGCAGGGATTCTTTGTAAGGAGAGATCCATGTTTGCCGGGAAAAGATTTGTTTATAAACTCGGGAAGGTATCAATTTAGCCCCAGAGCCTGGAGCTAAGGTTTCAGAAAATCCAAGCAGTGCAGTGGATGGTGGAACCCTGAGTCAGGACCAGACCGCCTGGATCCAATGTGTCACCATATCCTCGTCCCCACAGTGGGCATAGTAGAAGCACATACTCACATCTCATGAGATTTAAATGAGGTGACTCTGCAAAGTGCTTAGAACAGATCCTGGCCCCTAACAAGTGCTCCGTAAATGGCAGTTCCTGGCGTGATTCAGGGAGAAATCCCTCTGCTGAACAGAGGGAGAAACAGTTGGGAGAATCTGGAAAGGCAAGAGGATGAGCAACAGGGATAGGAGCCGGCATCACGTGGCAAACCGCGCCTCGTGACACCCCATCCCCCATCCCCATCGCTCCTGAAATGCCTGGTGAGACCGGATTTGTTGTGAAAACCAGCAAAGTAACATCTGAATTCTTCGGCCAAGTGGACTCGAAGTGAGGGGGTGAGGACCAGAGACCTCAAGTCCTCCAAGATGTCATAGCAATCCTGGGGAAGGCACTGGGCTTCCCCGAGTCACCGGAATTGGGAAGTCGTCCCCTTCCACTTTTAACTCAAATGCAAGAACGGCGAGGCTTCCAGCTGATACCTGGGTTGAACAAACTTGAGGTTTGTACAGTGCGAAGGGGTTGGCGGTAATACTGACGGCAGCCGATACCCATCAAGCACTCGCTATGTGCCAGGGACTGGGAAAAGCATTTTATTAATTAATATTAATTAATTAATTAATTAATTAATATTAATTAATAAGCACATTAATTAATTAATTTAATCCTCAAAACAGTTCTATGGCGTTGGCACTATCATTAGTCTCATTTAACAGATAAGAAAACCTGAGAACAGAGAGGTTAAATAACCTACCTGAAGTTACACAGCTAATCAGTGGTGAGGCTGGGAGGCAAGCCCAGAACTTCAGGCTCCAGAGTCCACATTTTCAGTTGCTACCCGTATTGTCTCATGCAGCATGAGGGGCGGGTGATGAGGGTCACAAACGAGAGCCTGCCCTCAGGTCTGCAGATGGGGCAACAGCTAGAAGGTAAAGATCCAGCCTGGAGCCCTCATAGCCCTGACTCCAGGTTCAGCATCTCTTAGAAGCTCCAGCAAGCTCAGGGTCCACACCACTCCCTGCCAGGCACTCATCCCTGATCCACGTGAAATATCAAGCGCCAGGATCACAGCAATGGCGCCAGCTTCAGCCGAACCTGTCACCGGCCAGAAGCTCTGAAGCTACACGGCACCGTCCATCTGGCCTGGGCCCTGTTCTCCATTGAACACTTGGTCGACTAAGCCTGGTCTCCACCCTCTCGCAGCACCCCTCCCCTGGCTCCATCCCACTGCTCAGATGATGCCACCATCTGGGGCCCATCTGCAGGGAGCCTGCCTGCTTGTGAGAGATGGGGCATCTTCCATCTGCGTCCCACAGGCGCCTCCTGAGACTCCATAAATCCCAGGACGAACAGGGCAGCACCTGCTAGCAAGAGATCAAGACATAAAACACAGTCCAAGGAGGACACAGGCTACACACTCAGGACTGCTCCAAAAAGGTCAGTGCAAAGAAACAGCTCCACGAGGTTGGAAGGATTATGGACTTTGGAATGGTGGGGGGTCAAATTCTGAATTCACATTCATTGGGTAGGGCCTTTGGGCAGGTTGATTCTCTGAGCCAGTTTGCTTACCCGTAAGATGGAGATAATATAGGAGAGTCACCAGAACTCCATCTTAATCATTTCTGTATCCCTTACACTTAGAACAGGGCACGGGAAGATGTTTGTGGAATGACTAAATACAGCCAACATTATGGCCGTTCTGCCTTCTTTCTTGCTAACAGAGCCCCAACTGAAGTCAGACACTTGAGCCTGATCCCCTAAACAAGTCATGGCAACCCTGTTCCCCTTTATGGTGATTGGTGAAGGGGTGGGCATGTGACCCAGTTCTAGCCAATGAGACGTAAGTGGAAGTTGGTGGGGATTCTGGGAAAGGTTTCCATCCCTGATGAAAGGTGGGAGGTGTGTGAGGAGAGCACACTGCTCCTGTACCTTTCTCCCTCCTCATGCTTTCCAGGCCCATGTCGGGGAGTAAGGTATTTGGAGGTGACAACTAACCACCACCCGTGGAAATGTCACCATTATCTGAGGATGGCAGAACAAAAAGAGAAGGGCATGGATCCTTGACAATACCTCTCAGCTGACAAATCAACCCTGGGATCTCCCACCATGGAATTGTTTGTTAATGTCCACTAAATTCAAGCCACTTCTAGTTTGGTGTGTAGAATCTTGCAACTATAAACATTCCTATCTGATACAGTGACCAGTGAGTGAATAAATGAATGAATGAATGTGTCTCCTTGCCTGAAAACAATTGTGCAAATGTTTGTCATGGTCAACGATATCAGCACAGTAACACCTCATTTATTCATCATTATCAGCAATGAGCTTTTCCTCGGAAGGAAATTTTCAAGATAATTGAAGTTTACCCTTTTTAGGCACCAAAATATTATTTTGATTTTAACTGGGTTTGATTTTAAAAAGTCGTCTAAAATGTATCACACCCCCATCTATCCTTTTTCTCTCTACACCCTCCCAACACACAGACACACAGACACACACACTCACACTCACACGCAAACATTCAGAGGATGCTGAGAATTAATTAACTCTGGCTGGGATATTGTGCTCACTCATGAACACACATTGCTGAAATGAGGGGCCACCCAACATTGCCCCGGGGCTGGAAGAGGTGCTCTGATTTCTGGAGTCATCACCCCTCCCAGCCACTGCCCATCAAGCTGCCGGCTGTCACAAAGTGACACCTTTTGCAGCCCTCCCCAGCTTGGACAGATTTCTTAGTTCTGGGCTGTGAAGCCAGATCGCCCATTCACTAGACTTTGTGTGCAAAATGGATTTTTGCAAAGAGCCCTGATTGAGACGCTGCTACAAGTATGCTAAACACCAGAGGAGGAAAGTCAGGCTCCCAACCTAAAGAAAGAATCATTCACTTATTTATTTGACAAATATTTACTGGCTTACTAATTGAGACAGTAGAGGCTAAGAATGCAAGCTCTGGAGCCAAAGACCTGAGTTCATATCCTGACTCTTTTTACCAGTGCTGTGAACCTGTGCAGGTTACATCACCTATCTGAGCCTCAGTTACCCTCATCTATATGATGCAACTAATAATATTACCTTCCACATAGGGGTGATGCAAGGAATAAATAAGATACTGTACTTAATGCTCCTAGAACTGTGCCTTTTACTTTTCAACTTCTCAAAAACTATGAATTATTGTCATCGTGTACTGGGCTTTTTTTCTGGGCAGCAGAGAACAATGGTTAATAAGAAGAATTGGCCTCTGCCCCCAGGAAAGTAACAGCTAATCAGATGGACAAGATGTATTCTAATACATAGGAATAAGTGCTAACAAGAGAAAGCTGGCAGGAGGAAGGGTCAGAAGCCCAAAGGACCCAGAAGCCAGAGGAGGCTTCCCAGATGTCTAAGCTGGGACTGAAAAGTTAGAGGGTGTCTTAGTTTCCTGGGGCTGCTGTAACAAGTTACCACAAACTGGGTGGCATACAACAGCAGAAATTTATCCTCTTCCGGTTCTGGGGACCAGAAGTCCAACATCAAGGTGTCAGCAGAGCTGCTCTCCCTCCGAAGGCTCTGGGAGACGATCCATTCCTCGCCTTTCTCAGATGCTGCTGGCTGTCGACTCTCCTTGTGGCTGCATTGTTCCAGTCTCTGCCTCCATCTTCACGTGGCCTTCTCCTCTCCTCTGGGTGTATGTGTCTCCTTTTCTGACTCTTATAAGGATACCTGTCATTGGATGTAGGGTCTACCTGGGCAAACCAGTATGATGTCAACTCAAAATCCTTAACTTAATTACATCTGCAAAGACCTTTTTTCCAAATAAGGTCACATTCACAAGTTATTGGGGTTAGGATGTAGACATATCTTTTTAGGGGCTCCTGTTCAGCCCATTGTAGTCAGACAAAGGGGAGCAAGACATAGCCCCAAACAATAGAGCCCTCCATGGACAATGTTCAACGTGGATAGAACCCTCCATGGAATTGCCATGTGAGATGGGCTTCAGGATGAGAGAGGAGAGTGGCCTGGGCAGAGTCAACATTGAGACACTATTTACAATAGCCAGGACATGGAAGCAACCTAAGTGTCCATCGACAGATGAATGGATGAAGAAGATGTGGCACATATATACAATGGAATATCACTCAGCCATAAAAGGAAACGAAATTGAGTTATTTGTAGTGAAGTGGATGGACCTAAAGTCTGTCATACAGAGTGAAGTAAGTCAGAAAGAGAAAAACAAATACCATATGCTAACACATATATATGGAATTTAAGAAAAAAAAATGGTTCTGAAGAACCTAGGGGCAGGACAGGAATAAAGACGCAGACGTAGAAAATGGACTTGAGGACATGGGGAAGGGGAAGGGGAAGGGGAAGCAGGGACAAAGTGAGAGAGTGGCATGGACTTATATATACCACCAAATGTAAAATAGATAGCTAGTGGGAAGCAGCCGCGTAACACAGGGAGATCAGCTCGGTGCTTTGTGACCACCTAGAGGGGGGGGATAGGGATGGTGGGAGGGAGACGCAAGAGGGAGGAGATATGGGGATATATGTATATGTATAGCTGATTCACTTTGTTATAAAGCAGAAACTAACACACCATTGTAAAGCAATTATACTCTAATAAAGATGTTAAGAAAAAAAAACACTGAGGCAAGCAGCCTGAGATTCCCCAGAGAAGGTACTGGGTGCTGTTGCCAAAATCAGTAGGGACTCCCCGCAAACCAGACTGGTTATGAGAGGTAGGGTGGGGGGAACTGCAACTTGGTAGGCACATGAGTGCCCGAGGGATTTCTTTGAACACTGGTTTAGGGCAGCAGGCTAATTCTAGACTCTTCTCCGTTTTCTGAACCTGGAATGGAATTGGGCCTCCACTCTCATGCCAGTTCTGGCTACCTCCTTTGTACAGAGTCTAATGTCTGGTTCATGCCGTAGGAGCCTGGTGGCTCTGACCTCTTCTGTCTTAGGCAGCCCTCCAAGCTGCCACAGAGCTGCCCCCTCCTCAAGGTCCACCAGGCGCCATCCATGGGTGTCACCATCCCAGACTGTTTCATCCAGGCACCCTTACCAATTCTTTTTAAATGAGCACATGCCTACACTCAGCGCTGCACTAATATTTTACATGCATTGTAAAATGTAATTTAAATTATTAAGGTTAAAAATGATAAGACAAAGATAAAATATTTTAAATCATTTAATTGTATCATATTTATAGTGGTTCAAAGCATTTTTGCTGTCACCCAAAATTTTAATGAGAGCCATGTGATTGAAAATGTTTCATTTTTAAAAAGCAAATCTTTTGGATACAGAGGCTCAAAGGTCTGGTTCTTAATTCAGATTATTTTGATACTTGATTTTAATTGCTGTTATGGCTGGGGAAAGGAAAAGATATCATGGAGAGATGCATTGATCCAAGTGGGAAAACAGTGATGCTGGCTGTGCTTACTAAATCCTCATCATTATTTTTCATTACTATCCACAAAGTCTGCAAAGTTTTTTGTTGAAATTCAGCAAGCAACTTTCCATCTTCCCTGATGTCAATCAGTGGTTCTTGCAAACTAATCAAAAGGTGTTACACTTTTATAGTTTTAGCAAACAAACAGGTTCTGAAACACTTTGTTTGAAAGATTTCTTCTAACAGGTTAAAAAATTCTGTTTCCAAGTTTTTAAAGTTTGCATACACAGGAGTCGTTTAGGTGCTGTAGGTACATCATTTTCTATCACAAAAATCACAAAACAATGGAAACACTTCCAAATGTTTGCTTTAAAAATCCTCTCTTCAGGGCTTCCCTGGTGGTGCAGTGGTTGAGAGTCCGCCTGCCGATGCAGGGGACTCGGGTTCGTGCCCCGGTCCGGGAAGATCCCACATGCCGCGGAGCAGCTGGGCCCGTGAGCCATGGCCGCTGAGCCTGCGCGTCCGGAGCCTGTGCTCCGCAACAGGAGAGGCCACAACAGTGAGAGGCCCAAGTACCGCAAAAAAAAAAAAATCCTCCTTCATAACACTTGCTCCTTTCAGGCAGTAATTTATCTTTCAGTCATTGCTTACATATCAAACATACCCTGGGGGTTCAGAGAAAATGTGTGAGTGTGTGTGTGCGTGTGTGTTTCTTTCAAAATATCTGTTGCCTAAATGCAATCTGGTATCCTGAATTGGAGTCTAGAACAGAAAAAAAGGGACATTAGTGGAAAAAGTGGTAAAATCTGAATATACTCTGGAGTTTTGTTAATAGTAATGCCCCAGTGTTAATTCCTTAGTTGGGACAAATGCACCTTGGTTATGTAAGAAGTTACATTATGGGAAACTGAGAAAATAGTACACAGGAACTCTCTGTACTATCTTTGAAACTCTACTTTAGGCATAAAATTCTTTCAAAACTAAACATGTATTTTTTTGAAAATTGGTTGTAGCATACTACTGACAGCCAGTTGTCATTATAAAAATAGCAAGTTTGAAATATTTCTCTTTTGTAAAAAAAAATGTGTAACTCATCTTTAAGTTCCCTACATCATTAAAATAGTTTGCCACAAGACAGCCATCAAACCTGTATATCTCATTACAAAATAATCAAACCTCTATATGCTTGCTGCAAAATCCTGTGAGGATTTTATTATATATTAAAGGTCTTATTTTTATAATATAAACCACATCAGGACATCCTGCATCATTTTGTACACTTCTGGCCTCAAATTCTTGGCTTCAACAGCTCTTCTTTGAGTGAATTTCATGTTTGGAGTAATCTCTATAACCTTAACCTGGAATCCTTAGTGTACTGCAGTTAAAGCACCCACTCTATTGGTGGTTATATTTATACAGTTTTTTCCATAAAACTGTTTTTATTAAATAAGTCATTGGTTATTGAAACTCTCTCTTCTCCAGTACACCTCATAAAAATGTAATTCTTTGTGTATTTCATTACTGAGACCTAAATCTGGCACATGCCGTAAGCTGAGACATGTTAGAAACATCTGTGCTTTCATCCAATTGTAGAGTAAAGCTCCGGAGCTGCAAAATTGGTTCTAGTACTTGTTACCTCATGTCTTCAGTGGTACTCTCTTTGCATCTTCCAACCATATTCGCTGACCAACGAATGCATTTTAGTTTGCCCATGAATTGTTTTCTGTTGGATTAGTTCATCCATTTTGCCTGAGGAAAGAAGTACAAGCATTTTCTTGATGGTATGTGGCTTTTTTTTAAAATTTTTTTTGAAGCAGTAATTTTATTTTATTTTATATTATTTTATATATATTTTTTGATATGTGGCTTTTTAACTTTCACTATTAAGTGAGAAAGTCTCAAAAGAGGCATCTAAATATTTGTCACAAAGTATCAGAACTAATATAAAGAACCGGAGGGAGCATCACATAACTTTAGACATCATTGAAAAAAAATTACAGGTTTGTCTTTGTGTTCTGAGTCTTTGTTTTTTAAGGCTATTACTGTATCAGCAAGGAGAGGCTAGGTTATGCTATGATAACAGTATCTGTGGATTAAAGCAATACAGGTTTATTGCATGTGGAAGGTACATCACAGATCAGCTGTGGCTCTGAGTCACAGTGTCTTCACTGTGGGACCCAGACTGACCAAGCAGCTTCTTTCCAGAACATTCCCAAATGGCAAAATGGAGAGATACTGTGATGAATCACACTCTAGCTCTTAAAGCTTCTGCCTGAAAGTGACATCCGTCACTTCTGCTCACATTTCAATGGCCAAAATAAGTCACATGGTGATATTTAACCGGAACCAGACCAGGAAGTCAATTCTATCATATGCTTGGGAAGAGAATCAGAAATATCTGGTGCATGGCACCAATGACGTCCACCCATGCTAACTGCAGACACTTCACACTCACTAGCAAATATCTCAACGTTTATCATTAATGGTTGAGTGTATAAATCCACACAGCAGAGTCTTCTTAAAATTTTCCTCCTTTTTTGTCTAATTTCTTGTTGGATCTGATGAAATCATCATTATTAACTCCAAACATTCTATTTAGAGTAAAAGTATCAGCTTTCCATTTTCTAGCTGTTTGCTTGTGCTTGCATTCATTAGTATTATCTTCAATTCATGGTATCCTTGAAAGAAGTTTTAAAGCCACGTGACCATTTTGCGAGGGCTACTTTAGTTAAAATTGAATTCTCTCATGAAAGGACACATAGAAAAACATTCTTAGCGCACTGCGTATTATATCCGAACACTAGACGCACCAAAAATGTCCATAACAGGAGAATGGACATATGCAAGCAATGAAATGTTCTATAGCAGTGAGGATGAATGAACTGCAATAGCAGTGTGACATGAAGGAGCCTCACAAATGGAACACTGAAGGGAAGAAGTCATTCGTATATATGATTTCAATTATACAAAGTTCAAAAACATGCAAAACTCATATGTGGTGTTAAAAATCAGGACGGGGTTACCAACAGGCTGGTAGCAACTAGAAAGAGGCGTAAAAATCGCCTCTGGAGTGCTAACAATTTTATGTTTCTTAATCAGGGCGCTGGTTATATGAATGTGCTCCCTTTGTAAAAATCCACCGACCTGTACCCTTATAATTTGTGCGCTTTTTCTGTATATAAATTATATTTCGATTAAAAGTTTACTTAAAATAAAACTGGATGGCATAATCCATGGATCCCTTAGCCAGCCACATGTAAACTGGAAACATATAACCAGAAGTGACAAATGAAGCCAGGCACCACGATTAACCCTGTTGCCTTATGGAGCGCCACTCCTCCCTCAGCCCCTCCATATGCCCCATGACTGCCTGACATATGACAGGACACTAGTGTCAATCCACATATTAATTATTAGTAAAGATGAACTTGGCTCTTATATTTAAATAGATAAATCAATGTAGATTGCAGTTCTAATCTTTTATTCCCACTTCTAAAATATCATCTTGAAAACCCCACTTTGGAGACAGCTGTTTGTTGCTTTGAAGCCCATATCAGGACCATGGACAGGTCCTACAGAGCCAGGTGATGCATTCTTTAAAGATCAGATCCTCGCTGCCCCTGCCCAGTCAGCATGTAATCACCACCCCCTACCCGACAAGTATTTCAGAGGCCTATGCACAGATGCTCTGATAATTTTAATATGGGGGAAACATGAGCTTTAATAATGCAAAACTAGGGGTTCTCATTAAACAAAATACACACCCTGGTAAATCCCTGCGTCCCATTGATCATTAAATAAATGCTCTGGTGAAGCAAATATCCTGCACACTAGAGTATATATAAGTGGATTATCAATTCTAAAGAAATCAGAGTAACATGAAATGCACTTTGCTCCAATAACGCATTAACCAGGGAGTGGGGAGGGGATTGTATTTTGTATGGTTCAGAGGACGCTTTGGCAACTTTTAATATTTTAAAACACACACTTCATACGAAATTGAGTTAGCATCTGAACCTATATCTTTCTAGCTCCAAAGCTCATGTTCTTTTTCTACATTATGCTGGCTTTTTAAAAAAATAATACAACAGTTAAAAATAAGAAGTTCAGAGGAAGTCAAAGAAGGGTGAGGCGTTTATACCAATACATCTAGGAGAATATGCTTCCTATTTCAGTTTGGGTTTCCTCCAAAACAGACACTGAGACAAAAGTTTAGGTGCAAGGAGTTATTTGAGAGGTGATCCCAGGGATCATGTAAGGAAGTGGGAACACGGACAAGAGAACTAATCCATGAGTGGGTTACTGCTGTGAACAACTGGGTTCAATGATCCGGGGGGAACCTCTGTGAGGTTACAGAACACAACTCAGAATTGTCCCATCAATGGGGCAAGGAAGCTGAGATATACATATAGTGGTAGGCTGAATATATATATTGTGGTAGGAACCACAGTGAGGTCCACAACCTAATCCCCAGAACCTGTGCATATGTTACCTCATACGGCAAAAGGGACTTTGGAGATGTAATTAGTTAAGGATCTTGAGATGGGGAGTTTATTCTGGATTATCTTGGTGAGCCCAATATAATCACAGACGTTCTTAAGGGAGAGAGGCAAGAGGGTCAGAGTCAGAGAGATAAATCGGAAGATACTATATTGCTGACTTTGAAGGTGGAGGAAGGGGCCATGAGTCAAGGAAAGCAGATTACAGAAGCTAGAAAAAGTAAGAAAACAGAATCTCTCCCAGAGCCTCCAGAAGGAATACAGTTCTGCCAATACCTTAACTAGCTCTTAAGACCCAGTTCAGATTTTGTACCTCCAGAATGGTAAAATAATAAATTTGTATCGTTTTAAACCATTAAGTCTGTGGTAATGTATTACAACAGCAATAGGAAATACATACACATGTAATTTCATATATATATAATCCATCAACTCTCATCCTTCATTGATTGAAGGTTGCAAAGCACATTCCCACAGCCAGAGAACATTTCAGACAGACATTGGAAACTATCGGGAACTGTCTGCAAGTGATCAAGTGGTAAATTTGGGTGTGTGAGCTTCCTGGCAACCATGGCAAAAAGAGAAAAGATTGGATGTCTCTCATAAAATGTTCCTCAAAACTTTTATCTGTCAGTGAATTCTTAAAGAAATTGATCACATAGGACTTTATATAGAGAATATTTAACTGACAATGCTTTCAATGAGAGTGTAAAAAGTGTAGAAATTATTTTCAGGTGTTAGCCCTATATAAAGGTAAAAGGAAGAATATTCAGACCTAGTTTAGAGAAATCATCTTTGTGGTTAGTGAGTTATATGGCTCTCTCCCTAAGGTAAAGATTGTAGTATGTTCAGAGATGAGTATCAATGATCCTCTTTTCAACTCTCTCTCAGATATCAATTGTTTCTCTGATTTGAGGCAGGAGCTAGATGTAGAGAGCTAGTTCTTCCAAGGTTGAGCTCTCAGTGAGGACCCAGGAGGGCAAATGCTATGGCATCTAGGGAAGGATACCCATGAGCTGGGAGTTCCAGCTGGGTGGTCTCCAGGTGAGCACTCTGCCAGAGAAGCTGTCTGGCCTGCATTCCCTCCCAAAGGGGGTCCTATCGTCAGCAGTGTTGAGTTGCAAAAAAAATAAAACTCACATCAGACTTTCTCAAGTGAAAATGAGGAGTGTATTATAAGGAAATAGAGGTTTTTCTGGATTCAAAGACAGAAAACAAAGTTCACTCAAGTTTTATGGAAGCAGGAGAGCAAAAGAACAGGGCTGCTTCTCCCTCCATCTCCTTTCTGGTTCATGTGGCTCTCTCCCCTCTGAGAGAGAAGAGAGTCTGTTCTGTTCTCTCCCCCAGTTCTGGTTCTACATCATGAACTTCCACTCACCGCTGACAGTTCCAAGACCTCTGAGTCCAGATTTCAAATTCCCAGTAGGGAAATGTGGCCCAGATCACTGTTTGGGGAAAAGCCTGTAAGGTGCAGGTCACTAGAAGCCAATGGAGACACCCCTTTGTGTCAGAGTCAGGTAAGTCAGGTAACTAGGGCAAATAAGCCAAGGGAAGGAGGAACTTTTGAGGGTTAGGGACCATATAATGTGCCCTGCTACCCACACGGAGTTGGGCATCAGGCATAAAGGGTTGGAAATCTCTCCCAAAACGCAGCTTTGGCTCTGCTCAGAGATCCAAAGGAGGGCTTGCAGTGGTCCCAGCAATCACCCCTGAAAAGCAAGTATTGTTGAGTCATTACAAAAATGTCTCCCACCCTCTGTTCCTCTCTGTGTCAACACCCTTACCATGTGATTTTGCAGCTCCCTCCTTCAAGAAGTGGAATCTATTTTCTCACTCCTTTAATATGGGCTGGCCTTGTGACTTGCTGTGACCAACAGAATGCAGCAGAAGGGACAGTACACCTCTCCCTCTCCCCCTCTGTCTACTTCCTTCCCTTCCTCCTTCCCCCTCCCCTTCCCCTCTCCCCCTGTCTCTCATAATCCTACCACTGCCATGTGAACAACCCTGCTGGAAGGATGTGAGAGACACATTGAAAGAGCCCCCATTTGGACCAGTTTCCCCAGGCAAGGCCATCCTAGACCAGCCAGTTGAACAAAGACAGATGAGCATGTCCAGCCAAAAATCAGCCAGGCCTGGCCCAGATCAGAAGAACCATCCTCTTGACCCGCAAACACATGAGCAATAATACATGTGTATTCCTTTAAACAAAGCTTTGAGATATTTTGTTATGTGGCAATAGCTAACTGATACAGCAACTCAGGACTTGGATTGTCAAACTGGGCCAGGTAAGTATGACTAGGAAAAAGTCTATCAGTTTGGCTCCAGCAGACAACATTTGCCTCTAAGTAGTTACTCCTCTTCCAACGCTGCTCTATGCACCAGCCAGGCTGCAGGAGCTGCCAACATCCCTGTACAAAAGAATCAAGCAGCCTTTGCATGGACTGCTTGGAAATGTCCTTTGAGGCTTTGCAAGATACTGGTCAAAAGAGACTTTTGCTCAGACAAAGCTGATCTCAGCAGAGATAAGGTTATCAAACAAGAGTAGCTGGATTTCAAAACCATGATCAGAGAGAAAGAGAGATAGGTCTGTTTCCTCCAGTACGTCAGAAGTCTGGGTCACCTAAATGTCAAATCAGATCAGAGTCCAGTAAGCAGGAAGAGGACTAAGAAACCAGCCTGGATTATGCCTGACTGTGGACTGAAGTCTGATCTCTTGAGATATTATTTCTCCTTGCTCTGATTCTCAAATATTTGAATCCAGGACACCTAAGCATTAAATACCAGACTAGAGCTAGGGCTACATGGGCACAGAATTTTGCCACTTATAAGTGCACTTGGGAAAATTTGAGTTTGTTTGGGTTTTCTTCCCTAAGAACAACAGATTCTCAGAAAAGCTCTGACCCAAAAAGGGTAAGAATCCCAACGGCAGAGAGAATGCTAGATGCAACATTGCCCATCTGTATCAGTGTTCTTACAGGTCTGTGACTGTGTATTACTCTGTCTACATGTTATTATACTAATACATTGCAATTCCTAGAAGATATTGCAACCATATTATAGGACCCATATATTACTGTAGCTATCTATCCCTTCTAAGGAATGTCACTGTAGTTGTGACTTAAAGGTATCTATTTTTATTGTATCTAATTTAATATATCTGTACACTACTGTAACATATATATTGCTGCAGTTGTGTGATGTTGTATCTTGATATTGTAGCTCTGTTACTTAAATAAAGTAATAAATAATCTACTTTAGTGTCACTAAAAGTTTTTATGTGTATACATAATTGTGGCTGGGTTACTGCAATTATATTACTACACCTATATGTTACTATATCCACGTAACTGCTTCTGTTATTGTGTGTAGGACTCTAATTGTATTACTGTATCTATGTGTTACTGTATTTATGTTTTTGCATCTAGATGTTACTGAATTTATTATTGAGGTCATGCTTTACTGCAACTAAATGTTACTGTGAATTTGCATTTACTCCAATAATAAAATAATAATAGCTACCATTTGTTAAGCACCTTCTGTGTGTGAGGCCGTCCTCGGCTGTGTGTTTTATGTATAATTACCTTACTAAATCATACAACAGCCCTCCAAGGTAGATTTTATCATACCCATTTTACAGATGAGGAAACTGAGGTACAAGTAGATTAAGTTACTTGCCTGAGATCACACAACCAGTATGTGGCAGTGGAGGGCAGGGGAACAACCATACACCCAGGTCTGTCTGACTATTGTAGCTATTTGTGACAGCAGCCATATAACTGTATAGACTGTGTCCTTTACTTTTATGTTTAGAGCCTTAGTGTAGAAAATGCTTAGATGTGAAAAGGTAGTTGCTGGGTGTAAAATAAAGTTTTTTAAGCTATCAACTTCATTTTCTGACACTTTTGTTGAGTTAGGAGTTCCTGAGTTCAGAAACAATTAAGTTACTAAAAGAAACATGATTAAGTTAGCAGACAATAAATTTAAAGAACAATGAAATTTATTCTTCCAACTTTCAATGAATTTATAAAGAGAGAGATGGTTACATGAGCTTAATTGTTGATGAGCACTGTGCTTATGAACTTTATGGATTCGAAAATTGCCTGCAGGCTGGGAAACATTTGAGAGCATGACAGATGTCCTCCAACAAAACCACCACTGCCAGGAGTGGAACCCTTTACTCACACCCTTCGACTCTCCCCTCCTCCAAACCTTGCAACGGTAATGATCTCAGGCTTCCATGCAGGCTCCAGAAAATCCCCGTCTACCCTCAGAGCTTTCTATTTTAAGTCTGCAGCCCCAACGCCAGTCAATTCTTCTTGGCTTTTGCTTCCTGCCCAATTCGTCTGTCCACGAGTGAATTCTGTTAAGAAGAGGGAAATATGGCCACATCCTGGAGCTGGAGTTTACAGGAAGAAGTTCCCAAAAAGGCCTCCTATGTCCCAGCCCTACACCAGTCCTGCTTTGAGCAGAATCAGTCCCAGGCACATTTGTAAGGTTGGCTCCTTTGGTCTCACTGCCTACTATCCCTCCGGCCCCAGACCTTAAAACTCACCGGTAACTCTCTCAGGCATGCCTGCTCCCTGGAATTCCATTATACTTGCCACCTGACCCCCTCCCAGGCTAGTCATTGCCCCCTCACATGCTTCCCCAGCCCCTGTATGGGTTCCACTCCCTAGAGCCAAAGTCTCTCTTCCCTTCATGGTGACCACCAGCTATATTTATGGGTAATTGGGACAGAGCTTTAGAAGACCCCTTTTCCCCCTCAAACCTGAATAATATTGAAGCATAGTGACAAGGACTTCCTATAACTAATGCCTAGATTATATCTAGATGTTAATGAGTCTCATTTTGAACATTCATAACACTGAAAGCTTTAGATCAAGAAGGTGGACCCCTTAGAAATCAAGCATCTAGCTTAGGGATGGTAAACACAAGGCACAGAGAACTTTGCTCCTCCATCCCCTGTCCATTACAGACATCACTAATCGATTGCAGATACTCTTTCCTCCATAACCTGGACACAGTTTCAGAACTCTTCTCAGTCCAAGTCTACAGGTCCAGCTGACCTGAAGTGGCATATGAAATCAAATGCATTTCCCTTTGAGGCTGACTTCTTCGTTGTACAGATGGAGAAACTGAGGCCCAGAGGGAAAGCTGACTCATACAAGTCAGGTTCATACAAGCCAGAAGCAATACCAGTATGAGAACCCAGAGTTCCTAGCCTCTAATCCAAGCCATGAAGGCACAGGATGCGGCTGCACTGTGGGGCAGAGCTGGCAAGATTTGAGTCTCACTTCTAAGGAGACCGCAAAAGCACCAGCCAAAGAGAAATCAATGAGAGCCCTGCTCTCCACCCCACGGTTTCCATAGCAACCCTTTGGGCCCTAGTTTGGGGTGGAGAGAAGGAGTAGGGTTTCTCAGATAGAAGATGACCTAAACCAAGCCTTTACATATATTAACTTTTCTTTTCTCACGATAACCCTGTAAGGAGGTACCGCTATTATCCCTACTTTACAAATGAGAAAACTGAGGCATGGAGACGGGTAAGTGACTTGTCCAAGCTCACACGGCTGCCAAGTGCCAATGTCGTGATTTTAACTTAGTCTGGCTCCAGAGCTGACGCAGTTAATCATTCATACTACCAAATTGCACACCTCTGCACATGCACGCACACACACATATACACACCCCATGGCCAACAGTGCGTGTGAGTGCCCATTTCCCCAGCAACATTGCATATTATCCAACTTTTCAATTTTGCCCTTCTGATAGGTAAGCAGTGGCTGTCTGCGGAGGATTGGTCCTAGTCTCAGTCCAGGTATCACCTAGGTCAAGAGCCCCACCAGGGGTACTATACCCACGGCTTAGTGGATCAACCGCAGGGGCATTCCTGCCCGTGGGGGTTTCTGCTTCTGCAGAGGAAGGCCAGTCCACCAGAGACCTGAGCTGGAAACAATAGATCATCCGTTCACTGGGATTAATGAGGCTTCCCCATGTTTGTAGAGAGCTGATTAAGGAGCTTGTAGCTGCTTCACCTCCTGTCAATAGAACAAAAGGCTCAGCAGCACTGTTTCCAGGGGCTTTGGAGGGGGACATGGGCAAAGGGGTTCAGGGGTCTGCACCGTGCTCTACTTTGTGCTTTTATATGTAAGCACCCAACCCCAGGGCATTTGTCCCACCCCTCCCCAATCTAGAGTCCCTCCCTATCGCTGCCCATGCCCTCCACATGTATTTATTGAACCCCTAACATACACCAGGCACCAGGTACTGGGGATACAGAGACAACCAGGACAGAAACAGCACTTTACCCTCATAGTCTGCTAGGAAAATAGACACTAAACAGCTAAACATATGATGATTTATTTAATTGCAAGTGTGACTAAGTGCTGTACAGGAGAAGAACAGAACTATAAATGCATGCGATAGGGGCCCTGCCTCTCTAGAGGGTCAGAGAAGTTTCCCAGGAGATATAGGAGGGGAGGTAGGGTCTCAACCAGATTGGGACATCAACTTGACAAGACTTGGCCACTCATTACATGTTGGAGGTAAAGATGATATTTCTGACCCAAGGATTATGTGGAATGTACCACTAACATATGTACAGAGCACAAATGGCAGGACAGGTTTGGAGAAGGCAGGACACCTATGAGGTACCCAGTGGGCTGTTGGCTGGATCAGCCTGGGGCACAGGAGTGAGGTCTGGATTGAAGGCATAGATTTAGAAGACAATGTAGAGGGCATACAGTAGTTAATGTTGTGCAGTTAGATGCCACTCCTAAGGAGGGAGAAAAGGAGGGCCAAGGACTAATCCCTGAGAAGACCTGTAGGAATCAGAGGAAGGAGCTGATGAGAGGGTAGGGGAGACGCTGGAAAAAGTAGGTGTCTTGAAACAGGGAAAGAGAGAATTTGCAGAAAGCAAAGGAGCTGACTGTGAGATGCTGCCAAGAGATCTAGTTAGATGAAGGCTGAGACGTGTCATTGGATTTGGTACATAGGTCACTGGTGACTTTGGCAAGAGTTGCTTAGCTGGAGACAGAAGCCAGAATAGAGTAGATGAGGAGAGTGTGGATGGTGAGGAAGCAGGAAATGCAGACAATAGAGTGTTGCTGTGAAGAGAAGTGAGAAATGGGGCTTTTTAGTCAGGAAAAGCTTGAGCAAATGTGCCAGCTGAGGGTTTAATCCAGACTTGGAGAAAGAGGAGGAGATGTTGAATAAATGAACAAGTGGACAAAGAAATGAAGACTTAAGAAGCTAACTGATGGAGGAGGGTCTTGGAGGTGGTTGGTGGGCTCTAATCCAAGGCGCTCATGGAGAGGGTCGGGGGACCCGACCAGAGTAAGACCCCTTCCTTCTGAGAGAGGGTGGGGTGAGAACACTGAGGGGGAATGGAGGGAAATAGAGGGAGCCCATCTCTAATGACCTTGACCTACACAATAAAGGTCAAGTTGAGGTTGTCTGCAGAGTCTGACAGTGATAGGAGGATGGAGGTGGGAGGAGGGTGGAAAGGCTTGTGAGCAGCTGAGGACATATTATAGGAAGACAGACAGAGCTGGGCGTAATGAAGGCCATAGGGCAGTGAGGCCCAGATGACATTGGAAACCATTCTCATTACCCACAACAACTACAATAACTCCCATTTGTTGAGTGCCGCTATGTAAATTATTCCATTCTCATGAAAGCCCAATGAGGGAGGCCTCATCATCCCTTATGAACAGACAAAAGTAACTGAGGCTCAGAGAGATTGAGTAACTTGTCCAAGGTGACACAGCTGCTGAGCAGCAGAGCTGGGGTTTGAACTTGAGGCGGTTAGATGCCAAGGCGCATGCTCTTTTTACTGACCTGTGAACAAAACTCTGGCATTATCCTCAGCACCACTTGGCAGCCAGGAGTGGGAGAGGAGAGAGCAGGCGTGGAGTCTGCTCAGGGCTGAGGACTGTGCTGGCCAGTGGTGTCATAGGGCCAGGAGACCAGAGAGGTGGGGAGATAAAGAAAGAATGGCTATGCAGGGGTCTGGACCAGTGGGGAGGTGGGGCAGAGCTGGTGGTCTACAAGGGACTGTGACAGCAGAAAAGAGCAGAAGGCTGGCCTGTGGTCACGTGGACAGTCATGGGAAGGGAGGGAAGGAAGGAGGGAAGGAGAAGGAGTCAGCACCAAAGAGCTTGGAGATGATCAGAGAATGTCACACTGTGAAACTTAGGCAAATGGAATTGACCCAAAGGGGAGGAATCAAAACAACCATTTAGTGGCTCAGACAGATCTGGAGTCTGATACCACCCTGTCACTTTACTATCTCTGTGATATTGGTCAACTTGCTTAAATTCTCTGGGCTTTATTTTCTCCCATCTACACAATGGCACCAATAAACCCTATACCTATAAAGCAAAGTCCTGCAAGGCTTCCCATCAAAAGTCCCTACCATGTCTTGACATATGCTGCATCAACTGACCCTGCCCACCTCTCCAGCCTCATCCCAGCCCACTGTCCACGTCATTCACTCTGCTTCAGTGTATTAGTTAGTGCCACAATAATGCTGCGTAACAAACCAGTCCCAAAACTCAATGGCCTACAACAACAAGTAGGTCAATGGGTTCTGATCTAGCCTGGGTTTGGCTGAGCTTGGCTCCAGGACATGAATTGAGTTCAGGTCTCCTATACACATTTCTCATTCTTCTGGGGTATTCTGGTACATGTCCTTTTCTTAGCCATGGCAGAGCACAAGCCCAACCACACAAGTACAATTCAAGCTTCCACTTGTATCATGTCTACTAATATTCCATTGGCCAAAGCAAGTCACATGATCGAGCCCTAAATTAAAACAGTGGAAAACATGCTCCTGCCATGAGGCCATGGCAAGTGTGTGGATGTATAAAATAATACAGGGGAGTGAGGAGTTGGGACAGATAATTCTGTCTACCAAATCCAGTCACTGGGCCTCTGGCAGTCCTCGGGTCCAGCTATTGTCCCCTTAGAGCCTTTTTCTCAGCTGTTCCCTCTGCCTGGGCTGCTCTCTCCCACCCTCTCCCATTCATCACATAGCTGGCTTTTGTTCATCTTTTGAGTCTCAACTTAACTTTATCCCTTTTAAGAGTCTTCCAGTTTGCCCGGAGAGGGGATAATATAGGATTTGGTGAACACGTGACATTATCTCTGCTGTAGCCCTCTGATCACATAGAATAGAGGCCTCCATCAGCTAAATAAGATAGCCACCAAAAGAGAACGAGGTAGAGACCCAAAGAACAAGATCTAGGAGTTAGGAACAAGGAAACACCAACAAGAAGCAGAGGGAAAGAGAAGGGGTGAGGGGACCCAGGGAAGATGTCTAAGATGCAGAGTGACACATACAGTCCAAGGGAGGCCCAGAAAGAGACAGTGGCAAAGAAAGTTCACTGAACCAGTGGCAGAGGCTGTTGCAGAGAAATAAGACCCAGAGGGGCTGCGGGAGAGAGGACAAGCCAGCGCATCCTTGCGCATTCGCGGCGTTTGCGGTTTCCTCCCCACTAATTCATTGCTCTCGGCCTGTCACCCACGCACAGAAGTGGAATCTGAAATCTAATTTGACCTTTGTAAGCTCCATAAATGCTGTTCTTTAGGGGTGATTCCCTTGTAAATGGAAGGAAGTACTAAATTGGAAGTCCACACTGGCCGTCCGGGACCTGTTCTCCCGAACGCCGGGTAGGTCACTGCGTGAGCGCTAATGCTGCTGACAAATGGGAAGGCGCCAGTCTGCTTAGGCAGCAACTTCATACAACCTGACCCACCAGCCGCTGGCCCGGGAGATGTAATGAACCCAGACCTGGCCGCTGATCGCTGCGGCTGCAGAGGAAATAACTAGGTCCCGGGAGGACCAGGGCCTGGAACTAATGATTACAGCAAGGGAGGGGAGGGGCGTGGTCTTCGAGGGGCTTGAGAGTTCAAACAAGGTGGCTGCCGCCCCTCTTCCTGGGGTGATCTCTGGCCCAGTCCCCACCAGCTGCCAGAGGGAAATCTCCAACGTGCAGAATGACCCAGCCCTCCCCTGCTCAAAAGTCTGCAGCAGACGCCTCTCAGCCCAGTGTCACTTCCCCTCAGCCACCTCTGCCTGCATCCACACCGGCAAGCCCAGACCCATCAGGCACATAAAAGCCCCACCTCAATGGGGTACTGCCAGTATCTTCCTTCCTCTGCCCCAGGACTTCTTCAAACATCCCAGGAGCTTGGGGGCTCGCTTGGTTGTAGGAAAAGCTCAACTCAGACATGCGAGAAAGCTAGTGTCCCCAGGGGCACGCTTCAGCCAATGAGGTTGGGAGTCGGTGGAGACATGCCTCATCTCCCTGTCTTCCAGGCAGAGGATTTGGGAGCACTCTCAGGGGGGCTGCTGAGGTCGTGCTCCCACTGCCCCCCTAAGCAACCTTGCTAACTTACTCTTACTTTGGCTTCTCCTCCTCCCCTGCCTCTGTCTCCCTGCTCTCTCACTCCTGCTGCCTGGGATCATCCCCCAAATAACCTCCTGCACCCAGGTCCTTACCTCAGGCTCCATTTTCAGTGTTTTTCTAGCTGTGTTCCTCGGGACCCCGAGGCAGCTTACGATGCATCTAGCCCCTCTCTCACCTGCATTTGGCTTGATGCTCTGTTGTCACCATTTTGAAAATTTTTTTAATTTATCCTTTTTTTTATTGAAGTATAGTGGACTTCCAATATTATATTAGTTTCAGGTGTACAGCATAGTGATTCAGTGTTTTTCTGATTGTACTCCATTAAAAGTTATTACAAGATAATTGCTATAATTCCCTGTGCTATACAATATATTCTTTTTGTTTATCTATTTTTTTCATGATCTAGCTTTTTTTTTATCTTTATTGGAGAATAATTGCTTTACAATGGTGTGTTAGT
Organism: Leucopleurus acutus; assembly: GCF_964270905.1. Taxonomy (NCBI): domain Eukaryota; kingdom Metazoa; phylum Chordata; class Mammalia; order Artiodactyla; family Delphinidae; genus Leucopleurus; species Leucopleurus acutus. The sequence continues at coordinate 164,244,802 of NC_139143.1, forward strand.
TTCTGCTTTATAACAAAGTGAATTAGTTATACATATACATATGTTCCCATATCTCTTCCCTCTTGCATCTCCCTCCCTCCCACCCTCCCTATCCCACCCCTCTAAGTGGTCACAAACCACCTAGCTGATCTCCCTGTGCTATGCGGCTACTTCCCACTAGCTATCTATTTTACGTTTGGTAGTGTGTATATGTCCACGCCACTCTCTCACTTTGTCACAGCTTACCCTTCCCCCTCCCCATATCCTCAAGTCCGTTCTCTAGTAGGTCTGTGTCTTTATTCCTATCTTACCCCTAGGTTCTTCATGACATTTTTTTTTCTTAAATTCCATATATATGTGTTAGCATACGGTATTTGTCTTTCTCTTTCTGACTTACTTCACTCTGTATGACAGACTCTAGGTCTATCCACCTCATTACAAAAAGCTCAATTTCATTTCTTTTTATGGCTGAGTAATATTCCATTGTATATATGTGCCACATCTTCTTTATCCATGCATCTGATCATGGGCACTTAGGTTGTTTCCATCTCCGGGCTATTGTAAATAGAGCTGCAATGAAATTTTTAATAATTTTTGAACAAGGAATTCCACCTTTTCATTTTGCATTGCACCCTGCAAATTATATGGGCGATCAACCTCTAAATGTCCAGCACTTTGCACAAAGCCTGCCACTTAGTTGGTGCTTTCAACTAAATTGAATTGAACTGAGCTTTGGGGCCTCTGTCCCTCCCTCTCTCCTCTCTTGCTCCTAGCCCCTTCCCTTCTTCCCACCTGACCTGGGGCATTAAAGTTGCCAGGATGTGGGGATCCAACAGCAATAAGAGGAGCACATGTGGGTTTTCCCTGGGGCAGAAAGGAGTGGGGTCTGCGACCTGGACCCTCAGTCCTCGCAAGACCCCCTAGACTACAGTGCATCCTCTCTCAGATCAGGGGTTCCCTATGGTCACAGCTCCCTATGAGCAAACCATACATTTTCATTTTTAAATGTCAGTACACAGTTTTCATCATGTTTGAATAAAAGCTAAGTCTGAAATAATTTGGAATTGCCCTAACTCTAAGCCATGGTAACAGAGAACCACGTTCCACACAGAGGAGGTTACACGAGCCGAAACACTTCAAAAACATGAGGTTAGTGGTTGACCTCAAGAATTAGAAGCAGGCTGGGATTTGAGACAAGACACATCTCCAAAGGTTGAGAAGTTTGACCAGGGGAAGGGATCAGAGTGAGGAAATGCTTTTCTTAATCGGAAAAAAGACAGCCAGGGAAAGTGCAGCACACTGTAGCGTGATTCCCCCCTCTCTCTTTCCCTCTGTGAAAGGGAGAAGACGGAGGGGCTGTGAGCACAGACAAAGGAGACCAAGGCCTTTCCAGGGATTTGCAGAAAGCAATCACAGATAAGGCTCTTTCACCAGGGCAGTTAAAGCCACAGAAAGCAAAGGCTCAGGGGTTTAACACCTCGTCTGGCTGACCAGAGGCCTCAGGGGCTCAGACAAGCCTCAGAGAGGCCAAAACTAAATTGCCCTGAGCATGAGAGAAATTAAAAATCAAAGTAAAATTAAGCTTAATTATTAACAGTTAAGGGCTAATGAGGATGCCTGATTCACCTAGATGGCTATTTCTACATCTTGCTCTCAACTAGCTATCACTTTTGGTATATGAGCATTAGAGATTAGTCAGCTGTTGTGCTGTGTTATTTAATAAATTTGACTGCACACACAGTTTCAGTTTTTGTTTTCTTTTGTCTTGTTATTGCGATGTGTAGGTTTGGGAAAACATTAAATGTCTGCAATGATCCAAAACCAGGGAGAGGATTTCTGTTCAAGGTGACTCTAGCCCAGACCCCACAGTCCACCTAGCGGCAGCTATCCGAATTGCAGCACACTACCCAGAACGCCTGGAAAGCTTCAGATGGGGCATGTGTACTTAGCGACAGGAAAAGGGGAAGGCAGGGGATAAGTGTGCTATGGGGTGGCGACATAAGGTAATCAGCAGGGATGATTGCTTTGTGGTTGGTGTTTGGGCGGGGGAGGGGGGCGGGTGTCTTGGAGGCCAGGGAGGTCCCAGTGATGGGAAGAGATCAGCAGCAAAGAGGTGACCCAGAAGCCAAGATCAGTCCCCCTTCCCAGGTAAAGGAAGGAAGAGGGCAGCCGTTAGACCCAAGGTCCAGCGTAAGGGAATTATATCTCCAGGAGGACTGCTGAGGAGCTCAGGGGAGGAGGAGAGAGACAAGGAGCTCTCCCCAGGAAGGGCAGGAAAATGGTTTAAGCAAGGGGAGGTGGAAGGTGGACGAAAGCAACTTCCTACTGACCTCAATCATTCAAAACACAGGCCCAGGCTTGGCACCCAGGCAAATGCGGAAGCCCCACGGCCATCAGAAGAGCACAGGTAGCACAGCTGAGCAAGCTAGCTTTCTGTTCCAAGCACCCAGCCTCCCACCAGCCTCACCCAGCAGGTGAACCCTGGCAAAGGGCAACATTTCGGGGGTACCTGGAAAGGTCTTCCTGGATGGATGTTACTAACCAGCCCAAGCCTTATTCTCACACGGTGACTCATTTGTTGAACTTCAGTGACGATGTCCTCTCCTGACCCCCAAACTGCATCCAAAGCAGAAAAGCAACACCGTTGGCAACTTTGGATGGGTCACAAGCAGCAGGGGAGCCTCATGGGAGGCGAGATGATAAGTACCAACCATGTGAGGAACTTGGAACAGGGCGGGGGTAATAAACCCCAGAGCCTGGTCCCACCAGAAATCCCAGCACGTAACTGCGCAGGGAGGCAGCCCTGGGTACAGGAGAAAAATGCCACCATGTGTTTGGGTTGGACTGAGTGAGCCAGGGAAAGGGCAGCTTCTGCCTCCCCTCAGAACGCTGGATTCCTCACAGGAAGCGAGGCCCCTCAGGTTCACACTTGGGTCGCTGAAGCACTGCTGCCACTTCCCAGGCCCGACCTCAGGCCCACCACAGCTGCGGCCGCCCCGGATCACAGCTCTTTTGACCCCTTCCAGGTCTACCCTGGGGCCCCATGAAGCGTCTCTGTTCTCTCCTTGAGCAACCTTTACCCCAGTACTGGGGTTCCCACTCAGAACTGCCAGGGTGCAGGGGAGAGAGGCCTGCAGGCTCCCGGTGAGACTTGTAGGCCCATCTGCTCCTCTGCAAGATGAGGTGGCTAAGCCAGAAGCCCCCTAAAAACCTCTGCTCTGGCCAGACCTGCAGTCAGCTCCGGGGGCCCTGGGCCCAGGTGCCTGGGCGGAGGGTGGGCCACTCTGGGTTTAGGTAGGACAGTCCATCGCCAACATGGACGATCTCTGCACGGGTCTCCCCTCTATCCATTACCCTCTCAAGACAGCCTCAGGGCAGACTCTGAAGAGAATCCTCTCCATGGCTCCAAGGGCCATTTCAAGACCCAAGAACAAGGCTCTGGGATCAAATCCAGAGTCAGTTAAATTCTGACTCTTTCACTTCGTAACTGCATTATTTCACCTACCTGAGTATCAGTTTCCACATCTGTATACTTAGCACAATGGTTGGTATAAAGGAAACAACCAAACAGTGGCTTAAAGAGAGAGAAAGAATAAATAATAAGAAATACGCAGGGAGAGATTCACGGATACCCAGAGACAAGCGTCCTGAGGATAGAAGCCTAGGACAGGGGTTTAAGCCCCCAAGACAGAGGCAGTGGTGGGCTTGCAGAAGAGGAAAGAGCAGGAAGCTTTCCGGAGAAGACTGCAGGTTGGGGGTTGAGTCAGTTCTCACAGCCGCTGAATAATTCACAGGGCAGCCGGGATGGCATATGCTTCCACTGAGCCCACACCAGTAGGAATACCAGCCTCCTCCCCCATTTTGTCGCCCAGGAAACCAGCTCCCTCCTCCTGCAGAAGGAGCCGCCCAGGGCCCAGAAACTGGGTGGTTCGGGGTGGAGAGGACACGGGAGGGGAGTCATGGGGCTGGGGCAGGTGCAGACAGCCCAGAAGAAAGTCGGCTGTGCCCGTCATGCCAGGTGAGAGGGTAGGAAACCTAGGTGAAGAGGAGGCAAAGATCCTGAGGACCCACCCTCCTCAGAAGCCACTGGAGGTGCTATAAAATATATAATAAAGGAACTGCAGACAATGACGGGTCAGAAATGAGACTGATTTAGACAGTGTGTCCAGGGCCAAGGTGTGCTCAGGACTTTGGTCTGTTTTGCCTCCACTTCTTGTCTAATTTTTGTGTCTGGCTTCCTTGGGGTTCTCCCCATCTGCCTTCTCCTGTGCACGGCTCTATCTCTAGCAAGAGCCTGAGCATCTCCTAAGCTTGGAGTGGACTTTCAGGAATAACTCCTGTCCAGCTCGCCTCTGGGGCATGTTCCAGCATCATCTTTGGCCTTGTATAGACCAACACAGGCAGCCCCTGGCCCAGGGATGCCAGCCCTCCTGGGTCACTCTCTTCCAGCTGCCTTTCCCATGGGTACCTGCCCTCAGCGCCCTACCCATCACCTGAGCCTGGCTTCTCTTGTCTTCCGTCCTCAAACTGGCCTGCAGGGCCCAAGATCCTTGCCTTATCCCTGTCCTAGTTCCTGTGGGGTCCCAAGGTGCCCTCGTGTTCTCGTATTACTTCCTAATGCAGAAGCCATCCATATGTGACTCACACAAGAGAGACATACCGATCCAAGAAACAGAAACTGCTGTGGCCTGGCCAGTGCAGATGACTTTATGGTGTCGACAGAGAGGGTCTTTATTGATAAGTGAATTGAGGCTCAGCTCCTAATGCATCTGAAACCACAACAAGTTTCGGGTCGTAGAACCTTGTGCAAGTGGCTTAACCTCTCTGAACCCCAGTTTCCTCATCTATAAAATGGGGAGAGACCTGTCTCACTGGATTAAGTGAAATGAGAGCGTATAGCTTACACTTAGGAGTTCACAGTTGTTGTTGTTATTGCTGTTGTTGTTTTCTTCATGTTTTTCAAAATTTTGATTGGTGTATAGTTGATTTACAATGTTATGTTAGTTTCAGGTGTACGGCAAAGTGAATCAGTTATACATATACATGTATCAATTCTTTTTCAGATTCTTTTCCCATATAGGTTATTACAGAATACTGAACACAGTTTAATATTAGTATTATTGATATCATATTATATATCACATTTGTATTATATAGAACATATATATGTGTTGTGTTGTCATGTTTTAGTTCTTCTTTCTATCCTACTGATTTTTTTTTCTGCCCACCCCAGAAAAGCTCATGCTTGTAGCTCAGCTGCACAGCGTTCCATTTGTCACAAAGTCTGAAACACTGAAAACTTGACTCAATTAGCAAATTTGTCATTATTGCCTGAGCAAGCCTTTGATTGAATTTGTCAAACATGATAATTTTATTGAGCAAACCAAATTACATAAGGTTGCATTTGCACTCCTAAATTAAGAGAGTGACTTTAGATACGAAAAGGGTGCTACAAAAATAAGAATTGCATATGTTTCAAATTTTCCCAAAATTTCTATTTTTCCCCATAAAGAAAAATAAAAGGTTTTGGTTAATTTCTTTTAAGTCAAGCTTTCCAAGTTTCCAAAAATGTTATTTCTCGGCCCCATAAGGTGAGGGAAATATGCCAGAAGCACAGCATTACATTTCTAGGACACCCTCAAGCTTGACAGCCCCATCTCTGAGTCACTCCACCTACAGCCCAGCTACGTGGGGTTGAGCTGCAAGCCCTGTCACACCCCCCTCCCCAGGCTCTGAGCCAGAAGCCTTAGTCCCCTCCCCAGATTCAAGGCCTCAGAAGAAGAAGCCAGATCGTGTCTGGCCCCAGTCCCAGGCGGGTCTAGTGTTCCCTCCCTGTTTTCAGGTCCAAGCATTTTCCTGTCTGTTTTCCCTTCTCCTCACACCAACTATAGTAGGTTGAATTGTATCCCCCAAGGCCTGTTTCTTTAGGTCACCCAGTGTGTGGTCATTCGTTATGGCAGCCCTAGAACACTAATACAGCCACTAACTCCAACCCCCAAGGGAAGCAAGCAAATGTGACTTCCCCTGCTTTACTGATGGACAACCAGAGGCTAGGGAAGGTGCCCCAAAGTCACATACTCCAGAGAAGTGGGCAATCAGGGTCGACTAACCACCTGGGGGGAGGGAAAATGAGCAATAGACTTGAATCAAAGAACTGAGTTCAAGTTCCACTTTTTCTGTTCATTTGCTGGGAACTAGAAAAAGTCACACAGCACTTGCCTCTCTTTACTAGCATCTTTTTTGTTTGTTCATTATCTGTCTCCCTCTACCCCACGCTAGGATGTAAGCTCAGGAGGGAAGAGATTTTTTTTTTTAACATCTTTATTGGAGCGTAATTGCTTTACAATGGTGTGTTAGTTTCTGCTTGATAACAAAGTGAACCAGTTATACATATACATATGTCCCCATATCAGGGCAGAGATTTTTATCTGTTTTTGTTCACTGCCCCAGTGCCTTATCCTAGAACAATGATTTGCATATAGGGAACCCAAATAAATATTTTTTAATGAATGAATGACTCTCTCTGCCAGGGCTATTGCTGGGCCCTTGGACTACAAAGAACATTAGACATAGTCTCAGGCTCCCAGACAGTGGGAAAGGTCAATGTATAGAAACAGATCGTAATGGTATCTTGTCCTGTGTGCTCTGGCAGAGAAAAGAGTGAAGTAACGTGGGGCTCAGCGGAAAGAATGGGAACTCTACTGGGAATGGGGGTCAAGACAGCTCTACCAAAGAGACCATTGAATGGGCCTTGACGTATAAATAGGAGTTCCCTGAGAACATATTTTTCCCTACTAAAAACGTTTGGCCTTGCACTGGTAGGTGATAGGGACCCACCAAGGATTTCAAACAGAGGGGTAATAACAGAATCAGATTTGCACTTTGGAACAATCTCTCTGGCTGCTGTAGGCAGAGGGTGAATTGGCAGGAGTGTTGGGAAGCAAGGGGAGGTGTAACAGGCCAGGTAAGAGCCAGAACCAAGGTGTGTTGTCTGGGATGGAGAGGAAGGGACTGATTCAATCAAGTGTATGTCCTGTTAAACTTTGGAGGAATACATGCTCTAACGGGAAGGAAGAGAAGTCTACACAACAGAGAAGAGCTGGTGGCATCATGTCCAGAAGCCTGGTGGGATGAAGGGTGGGCCCCAGGCGGAGATGTCTGCTGACTGACCCAGACAGGTATGTCAAGGCGACATCACATCTCAGCTCACCTTCCCAGCTTCCAAGGTCCAAAGGCCGTTATGCTGGGCAATTTGGGGAGACAACCTCCACGCTGGTCCAGGAAAGGAGAGAGGTGGTTTGCTTTTGGTGACCCTTTATCCAGGAACCCATCTGAGATGCATCATTTGGGGCTGTCATCATGGAGGTCATCGGTGGGCTGGCAAGAGCAGCCTCCTGTGCAGGGGTGGGGACAGAAAGGCTGAAGAATAAGAGGAAGTGAGTACAGAGGGCTCATCAAAAAATTAGCCTACAAAGGAGAAGAGGACGGAGGGGAGGAGGGAGAAATCTGTACATGTCTTTGGGCTGAAGAGAAAGAGACAATAGAGGGGAAGTTACCACAGTGGGTCCCCTAGGGAAAGTGGATGGAAAAGGATACTGGGCAAAGGGGAGGATATTGGTCTTGGACAAAAGGATTCAGAAAATATGATTCTCCCCAAATAAGCTGGCTGGTGAGAAGGGGTATACTGTTAAGGAGCATTCCCAAATAATGGCCTTTTTTTCTAATGAAGCTGGAAGTGAGTGTGTCTGCTGAGAGTGAGGGTGCCAGTGGGGACCAGGAGCTCTGGGAGGGTCAAAGTGGTTGGTGTAGCCAGTGAGGAGAAGGGGCTGCTGGGAGGAGGCAGAAGGGCTGTGACGGTGGAGGTCCTGAGGGGGCGAACGCTCCGCCAGTGCCGGGACCCAGGATGCAGGGCAGAGCAGGGATGCTGGGTTGATGTGCTCTGAGTCCTGCGTTCTACAGTCACGCTTCGACTTGTCAGCCTGTGTGTCCTGATTTTTGAGTGGGAAAATATGTTGCCTGCTGTATCAGTTAGGGTCTCAGCAGGAAACAGATGGCACACTCAAATTGGGTAATTTAAAGAGAGTTTATGAAGGAAGGGTCTATTTACACAGGTGTGGGGAGGGCATAAGGGAACCACAGGAGTAGGTAGTTCCATCAGGCTTGTCTGGGGGGAGACTGGCACCATTACCACCCTAGGGCTGCAGGGGCACGGAGAGGGATGACAAAGAGATAGACTTGAAGCAGGCTGGCAGGCAGAGACCAAGATCAGGGAGGAGCCAGGCAAAGAAATATCCCAACCTCACTCTCCTCCCCCCTCCACCCGCTGCTGAGGGTCCCCACTGGCCAAATCCAACAGGAGGCCAGAGGGTAACGGAGCCCACTTATGGGTCCATACAGATCAGCAGAGCAGAGAAGGGCAGAGAGTGGGTCTGGAGGGGCAAACAGAAGACAGCGAACCCAGCTGTAGGGATCCCCATCTTCAGAAATGCTAGGCTACCTATGGAAGAGCAGCAGACTCCCAGGGGACTCAGACAATGCAGGTGTATTTCTGTGTGTGTCAGGAGGGGAGGGTGTAAAGTTGGGGGAGAGGAGACATTTCTCTTCGGTCTCACAATTTGTCCCACGCCTCTCCCTCCTGCAGCCCCTGATCTCTCCGGCAGCAGAGTGGTGACACTCCTGTTTAGAAGGAGTTAGTGATCAGATTCTGTGATTAGGAGAAAAAAGGTGGGAGAGAGAGAGAATGAGAAAAAAGAGAGAGAGGTTGAATTCTACAGGGGCTTGGAACCTCTGCACTCAGCATACATCCAGATGGACAGGCAGACAGACCAGGGACCACCCCCCCCCCATCCTTGTCCTGCTTCTTGTCCTATCAAGTACAATTGAGTCAAAGGTGCTAATGAGAGAGATAGACGGAGTAATCAGGGTAAATGAAATTAACATGCACAGCGTAATCAACACTCATTAAGCCAATTTAGTCAAGTGATGACCTCAGTCAGCTTTTATTTAATCATATACTTAAATGTCAAATCAATATGCAAATCTCACCCAGGGCTTCTCCAATTATAGCCCATTAAAAACTTTCAAGTAAATCAATGCAGCCAAGCCGGCGGGGCAAGGCAGGGAGAGACATGCTGGGCCCCAGACGGTTGGACGATGGGCCTTTTGTCTACAGCACCCACTCTGCCCCTACTCCCAGGGCCCTCACGGGTCCATCCTGCCCTGATCCACCATCTACCATCAAAACTTACCCCTCCTGGGCTTCCCTGATGGAGCAGTGGTTGAGGGTCCGCCTGCCGATGCAGGGGACGCGGGTTCGTGCCCCGGTCCGGGAAGATTCCACATGCCACGGAGCGGCTGGGCCCGTGAGCCATGGCCGCTGGGCCTGTGCGTCCAGAGCCTGTGCTCCGCAACAGGAGAGGCCACAGCAGTGAAAGGCCCGTGTACCGCAAAAAAAAAAAAAATCTTACCCCTACTGTGTCCCATCCCAGGCCTCTGAAACAGCTATAAGGAAAGGAAGGACACCGAACTGGCTCCTCCCTAAAAGTCACATAACAACCACGTTCACATCTCCGTGCTCTCAGCACTTTGTTTCTGCAATGAGTATTTGTGCCCGTTATCTTGTTGGAGCCCCCCAAAACCCTGATTAGGTAGACATTAATATCCCCAATTTACCAATGACCAAATGGAAGCTCAGGAAAACTAGGGGCTTCTCCCAAGACACCAGCCCCCCAATAGAAAAGGGAGATTGTTGACAGCATCCTGAGGCCAGGCCTAGCCCCGAGGTCAGTCTGCTGCCCCAACAATCAGGCAAAGGAGGGAGGAGGGGAAGAGGGGGTGCAACAAGCCTCTCTTCCCTCCCAAGACGGAGTCAGCAAAGTCCTCGTGCCACACTCAACACCCTAGTGAAGCTGGGTGTGAGTGATCCTTGTTTAAAAGGCTGTGTCAAATTTGGTTAACTTGTTCCAGGCCCGTGAAAAAGGAAGTCAGATCATGATTGTTTCTTGCTTATTATTATCCCATCTACCTCTGATACTGGCAGGGATGGTAACAGCAGTGAGGCAAGGAAAAGACAGACCATGTTCCCAAGGAAAAGAAGGAAAGAAAGGGCCAGACCTCACCAGGTTCTTGCTGGGTACCACATATGCCCTGTGCTGAGTGCTCTTCCTTCAGTGGTCTTGTGTGCAAGGTATTACCATGCCCCCTCTATAGATAAAGAATGGAGAAAGATCAGAGAGGGTGGTTAATGGCTCTGAGGTTGCACAGTGGACTTGGGAATGAAAACCAGGCCTTTCTGAGTCAAAGGCCTCAGAGTCCCGAGGTCATCCGTGCCCAGGGGAGCCCAGGGGTCTGTTCACATGGGCCCTTTCCCAGGGGCATGTATCACCAGCTGGCACAGTCCAGGCTGCTGGGCCATGGGCCTGGCTTCCAGGAGCTGATATGAAGTGTCCAGGGGAGCGTCTGAATCCCCTGCCTGGCCCAAGAGGCCCACCTCCGGCTGGTGCAGCAGAAATGACAGCTGCTTCTCAGAGGCCTGCTTCTCAGGGTCAACCAAGAACTGACAGGTAAGCGCTGGAAGAGTCTTGATAACATCACAGCAGAGCCAGATTGAAGACGCTCTCCCGGGGACGTGCGTGGTAATTGACTCGCATATGCACGGTGGTGTCGGGCAGCGACCCGGAAAGCTATTGGGAATGCCGGTGACTCCTGGCATGAAGGAATCAACCTTGGTGCCTCTGATGGTTCCAGGGCTCCTTGCCCGCAGCTCAGAACCATTCCCAAGGGGAAGGAGACGGAAGGCCCCTGATGGAGTAGGGGGAGAGAGGGCAACTCAGGAACCCAGCTCTCAAAGTAAGAACCAGGGCGTCTAGCCAAGCCTAGAACAATGAGGTTTAGAAAGGTGTCAGCCCTGCACACTTCATCCAAGACGGGGTCAGAATAGACAGTACAGGTAGAGCCTGCTTCCAGGATGAGCCCTGAAAGTCCCGTGCCTCAGAAACTCCTTGGTTCTGGGCAAACCCGGATGGTTGGTCCCCCTATAGATGAGCCAGCCGGGCTGTCCATGGGGAGGGAAGGTCATCCACCTTCCACCTTCCACCCAGCAGCATGTGGGGTGGGGGTAGGGGCTTAAGTGACTCCTGAGAGTTTCATAACCAGAAGGCAGAGGAAGAGGAGAAAGGGAATAAGAGGCAGGGAAGGGAGGAGCCAGGTGATCCCTACTCAGTGCCTGTGGGTGTCAGGAACTGGGCTCGGAGCACCCAAATATATGGGCTCATTTAATCCTTGAAACAACCCTGACAGGTAAGTGTTATTATTCCCACTGTATAAATGAAGAAGGCTCAGATCAAAGAACTGACAAAATGTATAAATATAAATCAACATGTTGTACACCTTAAACTTACAAAGTGTTATATGTCAAATCTATTTCAATATTTTTTAAGAGAATTTTTCTGGACAGAATTTAACCAGTAAATCATTGCTGGGGAATTGAGAGGCACAAAGGGTCTTGGTTGTACCAGCCCCTGTGGGTCAAAGAGGAAAAAAAGCAGAATTTAGTCTGACAAGTGCCCCTCCTCTAGGAAAGGGAAGGTTTTAAAGCGTTTTCCTCTTAGAGAGATGCAAGCTCCCGTCTGAGTCTTCAAAGGGGAAGATGGTTCCAGAGGGGCAGATGGGAATGTGAGGGTGAACCGGGACCTGGAGTGACCCTGGTAAAGAAGGGTGAGGAGGTCTGAGGGTGTCTAGGGTACCCCCGGGGAAACCTGATTTAAAGGGACTGTGCAGGGGCTTCCCTGGTGGCACAGTGATTGAGAGTCCGCCTGCCGATGCAGGGGACACGGGTTCGTGCCCCGGTCTGGGAAGATCCCACATGCCGCGGAGTGGCTGGGCCCGTGAGCCATGGCCTCTGAGCCTGCACGTCCGGAGACTGTGCTCCGCAACGGGAGAGGCCACAACAAGGAGAGGCCCCGCGTACCGCAAAAAAAATAAATAAATAAATGAAATAAAAAATAAAGGGACTGTGCAGAAGGCAGAGGAGCAGGGCTGAGCGCCCCACAGACCCACAGGAGCTGCCAAAGCACTGAATCGCCACAGCCGCCAAATGCTAAGGAACTGAAACAGGCCAGGAAAGAGCTTAAGAGGCTTTTCCAAACCGCAGAAAAATTCCCATACAGGAGGATGAGGAAGCCCAAGAAATCCTGGAGAGCAGAAGGGGGTGAAAAAACTCCCAACGAGCAAAATGTCTTCATTTTGCAAAATGATGAAAAGGTAGATTTTTCTAACTTGACCTTCCTCCTGGACAGGATCTAGGACATCCGGTTTGTGTGCACATGGCAGGCAAGTTGGGTATGTGATCACCAGGGCCCAGCACAGGTCACCCCAAAATGAAACATGCCAGACTCACCTCACGTCCCGTATTGTCAAGTGACCCGCCAACCTAATGAAACTCTGGGGGCTTGAAGAAGGCTCTTGTCCCCGCTGTGGACAAGACAGTAGAAAGGAGCTTGGTGGCAGAACTGCTTAGGTGATTCCTAACGACTCAGAGGGAAGGGGGAGCAGGATTTGCCCATGTGGGTCTGGGGCCTTGCGGGGAGGGGGCATGCAGCAGGGAATTCCAGGTAGAGGAAACAGCAGGTACAAAGACACGGCGGTGGGAAATTCAGAAAATGTTCAAGAGCATTTCTTCCTGGACAGTAACTAGGTAACTTCCCACGCACAGGACGTCCCTCGCCACACTCTTACTTCTCCCTTCCTTGACCTGACCAACCCCTACGGCACTCATTTATCTCATTCCTCAAACGAGCATTTATGGACTGCCTACTGTTTGTCAGGCACTGCCCTAGGCTCTGGCCCCAAGCCATGCACGAGGCAGACAAGGGCCCTGCATTCATGGCATTTAGAGTCTAGTAGAAACAACAACACTGAGCAAGTACCTCCAGCACCGTGCTCCTCCAAGGAACGCTCACCCGGTCACATGGGGGTAGAGGCTGCGAGTTCCCAAATGACTCCTGAGTGTGTACCTCCACCCCAAACCTCTCCCCCTGAACACCAGAGGCGCATTCTCCACTGCTTCCTCGATAGCGACATTTGCATTCCTACCAAGCATTTTAAACTCAACATCTCTAAGACAAAAGCATTCCACACCTTCCCCTCCACAAAACCTGATCCTGCTTCTCCAGCCTTCCCACTGACTCAGACAGAAACCTGGGAATCACGTGGCATTCCCATCACTGTGCACGCATGCGTGCGCACACAAGATCCAATCCATAGACAAGTCCTTCTGGTCCTGACGTCACCCAAAAAATTCCCACATGTGACCACTTCTTCCTACTTACACAGCTACCGCCCTGCTCAGTGCCATCATCTCTCTCCTAAACCATTAAACCAAGCCTCCTCACTGGAGGCTTCCTGCTACTTCCCACTACTCACCACCCTGAGTGATCATTTTTAGATTTTTCTAATCTAGCCAGATCACGCTCTTCCTTTGAACCCTTCATTGGTGTATCAACTAGCTAGTGCTGCATAACAAATCACCCCAAATTTCAGTGGCTTAGAATAACTGTCATTTGTTAAAACTCATGCATCTGTGGGCTGGCTGGGATCAGTTGACCTTGGCTGGGGTTGGTCATGGTCTGTGGGTAAGCTAGGGGCTCTGCTCTAGTCTGGCTTTTCCAGGGCACATCCTCTCCTGGGACCAGCAGAAATGTGCAAGGCTCAGAATTGACACATGGTCAATTTGTATTATTCTATTGTCCAAAGCAAGATATATAGCTGAACTTGTGTCAAGAGGTGGGAAAATGTACTCTGTCCTTGATGAATGGATATACAAAGTCACTTAGCAGGGGGCATGGGTACAAGGAGGAGTGAGGAATTGGGGCTATTAATGCAACTCACCGAAGAGCTTCCCACTGCCCGCAGGGTCACATCCCAACTCCTTGACATGGAGACCCTCCAGGAGCTGACCCAGCCACCTCACCAGCCCCATCTCCTATTGCTCTGAACTTCCACCCACTCCCCACTTTCCACAGTTCCGCAAATGGGCCTTGTTATTTCACACTCCAGGTTTGCCTGTGCATGTGCTATTTTTCATGTTGATTTTTTGAATCCCTACCCATTCTTCAAGATCTAGCTCAGCAAAGCCGTTCCTCCTTGGTGAAGCCCTCCCAGGCTTACCTTCTCCACCCCAGGGCTGGGTCACAGCCGCTATTACACCCCTCCCCCTTCCATTATACCCTATAACAGCACTTAACCCTGTGCAAATCTGTCCATTTCTGCCCCTAGGTATTGAATACCTTAGGGTAGTATATTACTTTGCTATCACCACTGTAACAAGTTGCCACACACTTAGTGGTTTAAACAACATAAATGTATTCTCTTACTGTTCTGGAGGTCAGAAGTCCAAAATCATTTTCACTGGGCTAAAGTCAAGATGTTGACAGGGCTAGTCCCTTCTGGAGCCTCTGAGGGGAGAATCTATCTCCTTGCCTTCCTTAGCTGCTACTGGCCAACTGGATTTCTTGTCTTGTAGCCCACTCCTCCATCTTCAAAGAGCGAGAGCATCACTTCAATCTCTGCTCACGTCATCCTCTGTGCCAAATCTCCCTCTGCCTGCATCTATAAGGACACTTGTGATTACACTTAGGGTTCACCTGGACAATCCAGGATAAGCTCCCAGCTTAAGATCACATCGGCAAAGTTCATTTTGCCATATAAGGTGACATTCGCAGATTCTGGGTATTAGGACCTATTATCTTTGGAGGCCAATACTTAGCCTACCATAAAGAGTTTTCATGTTTCTTCTTCTGGCCTCTCCTCCACCTGGCTCAGGACCTGGCCCATGATGGGTGTTCCAATACACTGGATGAATGGAAGAATGAATGAATGAGAGAAGGAATGCAGTACCAGAGGGGCCACTGGAGGTGCCAGGGTCCCTAACAGGCTGGCTGGCAAAGTCAGTGAAAACTCAGGCTCCTAAAATTCCCCATCCCCTGCACTCACCATAACAGAGAATATTCTCTGTAATGAATAAGAGATCAAACCAAGCCCTCTGTGCAATGCAGGAGCCAGGCTGCCTGAGCTAAAAAGGAAAAAGATTTCTCCCCAGAACTGCAGAGGCAGAGCTGTGAGCTCACCCCACAGAAGCATTAATCCCCTGTTCCTCATCATAACTGCACAGACTTGGCTGTGCGTTGGTTCCATGGGAACATTCACCCCCATTCCTGTGTGTTTAACAGAAAATTGTGGCTACTACTCTGTGCTAGTCACCTAAAACATGGTACCTATCCTCAAAGGCTGCCGGTCCAAATTGCTTTAGAACACCCTGGATATGACCGATCCTCAGCCCTGCACAATTTCCAAACACGCTGGAGCTCATGAAAGTCCTGTCCCTTACACTTTCAGAGCCCCTCCTGGCAGGAACCTCTAGTCATTCAATAAACATTGAGCACCAAGGACATGAGAAGCCCCATAGCAGCCCTTCTGCTCATTGTGGGGCTGTCCCATGAATGTCCCACTGGCCACAGGTTGACATTCCCTGCAGGACTTCTGGAGCCTTCCACCTGGTCCTGATAATTCCAAAGACTGCAGAGAAGTTGGGAGGCTGCTCGGGAAGGGAGAAGGGGAATGGTCGCTGCAAAATCACTGGTGATTCAACCCAGAGAGGTTTTCGTTCAGGTGTGGGAGGGAGTCAAGCTGTGGCTGACTGAGGCTGATATGAGAGATAGGGATACCAAAACAACAATAATAAGAGCCACTAATTATTTTTTTTAGTAGCTCTTTACTGGAGTATAATTATTTCACAGTACTGTGTTAGTTTCTGTTGTACACCAAGGTGAATCAGCCATATGCATACATATGTCCCCATATCCCCTCCCTCTTGAGACTCCCTCCCACCCTCCCTATCCCAACCCTCTAGGTCATTGCAAAGCACTGAACTGATCTCCCCGTGCTATGCTGCTGCTTCCCACCAGCTAACTATTTTACGTTCTGTAGAGTATATATGCCGATAATACTCTCACTTTGCCCCAGCTTCCTCCTCCCACCCTGCGTCCTCAAGTCCATTCTCTATGTCTACATCTTTATTCCTACCCTGTAACTAGGATCGTCAGTACCATTTTTTCTTTTTTAGATCCCATATATATGCATTAGCATACGGTATTTGTTTTTCTCTTTCTGACTTACTTCACTCTGTATGACACACTCTAGGTCCATCCACCTCACTACCCATAGCTCAATTTCGTTTCTTTTTATGGCTGAATAATATTCCATTGTATATATGTGCCACATCTTCTTTATCCATTCATCTGTCAATGGACATTTAGGTTGGTTCCATGTCCTGGCTATTGTAAATGGAGCTTCAATGAACATCGGGGTGCATGTCTCTTTTTGAATTATGGGTTTCTCAGGGTATATTCCCAGGAGTGGGATTTCTGGGTCATATGGTAGTTTTATTTTTAGTTTTTTAAGGAACCTCTATACTGTTTTCCATAGTGGTTGTATCAATCTACATTCCCACCAACAGTGCAAGAGGGTTCCCTTTTCACCACACCCTTTCCAGCATTTGTTGTTTCTAGATTTTGATAATGGTCATTCTGACTGGCGTGAGGTGATACCTCATTGTAGTTTTGATTTGCATTTCTCTAATAATTAGTGATGTTGAGCATCTTTTCATGTGTCTCTTGGCCATCTGTATGTCTTCCTTGGTGAAATGTCTATTTAGGTCTTCTGCCCATTTTTTAATTGGATTGTTTCTTTTTTTGATATTGAGCTCCATGAGCTGTTTGTATAATTTGGAGATTAATCCTTTGTCTGTTGTTTCATTTGCAAATATTTTCTCCTATTCTGAGGGTTGTCTTTTTGTTCTGTTTATGGTTTTCTTTGCTGTGCAAAAGCTTTTAAGTTTAATTAAGTCCCATTTGTTTATTTTTCTTTTTATTTCCGTTACTCTAGGAGGTGGGTCAAAAAAGATCTTTCTGTGGTTTATGTCAAAGAGTGTTTTCCTATGTTTTCCTCTAAGAGTTTTATAGTGTCTGGTCTTACATTTAGGTCTTTAATCCATTTGGAGTTTATTTTTGTTTATGGTGTTAGGGAGTGTTCTAATTTCATTCTTTTACATGTAGTTGTCTAGTTTTCCCAGTGCCACATATTGAAGAGGCTGTCTTTTCTCCATTGTATGTTCTTGCCTCCTTTATCAAAGATAAGGTGACCATATGTGTGTGGGTTTATCTCTGGGCATTCTATCCTGTACCATTGATCTATATTTCTGTTTTTGTGCCAGTACCATACTGTCTTGATTACTGTAGATTTGTGGTATGGTTTGAAGTCAGGGAACCTGATTCCTCCAACTCCATTTTACTTTCTTAAGATTGCTTTGGCTTTTCGGGGTCTTTTCTGTTTCCATATGAATTGTAAAATTTTTTGTTCTAATTCTGTGAAGAACGCCATTGGTAATTTGATAGGGATTGCATTGAATCTGTAGATTGCTTTGGGTAGTAGAGTCATTTTCACAATGTTGATTCTTCCAATCCAAGAACATGGTATATCTCTCCATCTGTTTGAGTCATCTTTGATTTACTTCATCAGTGTTTTATAGTTTTCTGAGTACAAGTCTTTCACCTCCTTAGGCAGGTTTATTCCTAGGTATTTTATTCTTTTAGTTGCGATGGTAAATGGGATTGTTTCCTTCATTTCTCTTTCTGATTTTTCATTGTTGGTGTATAGGAATGCCAGAGATTTCTGTGCGTTACTTTTGTGTTCTGTAACCTTACCAAATTCATTGATTCGTTCTAGTAGTTTTCTGGTGGCATCTTTAGGATTTTCTATGTATAGTATCATGTCATCTGCAAACAGTGACAGTTTTACTTCTTCTTTCCCAATTTGTATTCCTTTTATTTCTTTTTCTCGTCTGATTGCCATGGCTAAGACTTCCAAAACTCTGTTGAAGAGTGGAGAGAGTAGACATCCTTGTCTTTTTCCTGATCTTAGTGGAAATGTTTTCAGTTTTTCACCATTGAATATGATGCTTGCTGTGGGTTTGTCATATATGGCCTTTATTATGTTGAGGTAGGT
Source organism: Leucopleurus acutus (assembly GCF_964270905.1). Lineage (NCBI taxonomy): Eukaryota > Metazoa > Chordata > Mammalia > Artiodactyla > Delphinidae > Leucopleurus > Leucopleurus acutus. The sequence continues at coordinate 164,262,841 of NC_139143.1, forward strand.
TTGCTTTAGCCCATTTTCTGGAGAGTTTTTATCATACATGGGTGTTGAATTTTGTCAAAAGCTTTTTCTGAATCTATTGAGATGGTCATATGGTTTTTATTCCTTAATTTGTTAATGTGGTGTATCACATTGATTGATTTGCATATATTGAAGAATCCTTGCATCCCTGGGATAAATCCCACTTAATCATGGTGTATGATCCTTTTAATGTGTTGTTGGATTCTGTTTGCTAGTATTTTGTTGAGGATTTTTGCATCTGTGTTCATCAGTGATATTGGTCTATTTTCTTTTTTTGTGATATCTTTTTCTGGTTTTGGTATCAGGGTGATGTTGGCTTCATAGAATGAATTTGGGAGTGTTTCTCCCTCTGCAATTTTTTGGAAGAGTTTGAGAAGGATGGGTGTTAGCTCTTCTCTAAATGTTTGATAGAATTCGGCTGTGAAGCCATCTGGTCCTGGACTTTTGTTTGTTGGAAGATTTTTAATTATGGTTTCAATTTCAATACTTGTGAAAGGTCTGTTTATATTTTCTAATTCTTCCTGGTTCAGTCTTGGAAAATTGTACCTTTCCAAGAATTTGTCCATTTCTTCCTGGTTGTCCATTTTATTGGCATATAGTTGTTTGTAGTAGTCTCATATAATCCTTTGTATTTCTGTGGTGTCAGTTGTGATTTCTCCTTTTTCATTTCTAATTTTATTGATTTGCATCCTCTCACTTTTTTCTTGATGAGCCTGGCCAATGGTTTATCAATTTTGTTTATCTTCTCAAAGAAGCAGCTTTTAGTTTCATTGATCTTTGCTATGGTTTTCTTCGTTTCTATTTCATTTATTCCTGCTCTTATTTTTATGATTTCTTTCCTTCTACTGACATTGGGTTTTCTTTTTTTTGTGTGTGTGTGTGGTATACGGGCATCTCACTGCTGTGGCCTCTCCCATTGCGGAGCACAGGCTCTGGACGCTCAGGCTCAGCAGCCATGGCTCGTGGGCCCAGCCGCTCCGCGGCATGTGGGATCTTCCCAGACTGGGGCACGAACCCATGTCCCCCGCATCGGCAGGCGGACTCCCAACCGCTGCACCACCAGGGAAGCCCCATGACATTGGGTTTCCTTTGTTCTTCTTTCTCTAGTTGTTTTAAATGTTTACGCGTAGGATTAGATTGTTTATTTGAGATTTTTCTTGTTTCTTGAGGTAAGATTCTTCCCTCTTAGAACTGCTTTTGCTGCATCCCATAGGTTTTGGGTCTTTGTGTTTTCATTGTCATTTGTTTCTATGTATTTTTTTATTTCTTCTTTGATTTCTTCAGTGATCTCTTGGTTATTTAGTAGTGCATTGTTTAGCTTCCATGTATTTATGTTTTTTACAGTTTTTTTCCTGTAATTGATTTCCAATCTCACAGTGTTGTGGTCAGAAAAGATGCTTGATATGATTTAAATTTTCTTGAATTTTCCAAGGCTTGATTTGTGACCCAAGATGTGATCTATCCTGGAGAATGTTCCATGTGCACTTCAGAAGAAAGTGTATTCTGCCACTTTTGGGTGGAATGTTCTATAAATATCAATTAAATCTATCTGGTCTATTGTGTCATTTAAAGCTTGTGTTTCCTTATTTATTTTCCGTTTGGATGATCTGTCCACTGGTGTAAGTGGTGTGTTAAAGTTTCCTACTATTATTGTGTTACTGTCGATTTCGCCTTTCATGGTTGTTAGCATTTGCGTTATGTATTGAGATGCTCCTATGTTGGGTGCATAAACATTTATAATTCTTATAGCTTCTTCTTGGATTGATCCTTTGATCATTAAGTAGTGTCCCTCCTTATCTCTTATAACAGTCTTTATTTTAAAGTCTATCTTATCGGATATGAGTATTGCTACTCCAGCTTTCTGTTGATTTCCATTTGCATGGAATATCTTTTTCCATCCCTTCACTTTCAGTCTGTATGTGTCCCTAGGTCTGAAGTGGGTCTCTTGTAGACAGCATATATATGGGTCTTGTTTTTGTATCCATTCATCCAGTCTGAGTCTTTTTGTTGGGGCATTTAATCCGTTTACATTCAAGGTTATTATCGATATATATGTTCCTATTACCATTTTCTTAATTGTTTTGGGTTTGTTTTTGTTTGGGTTTTTACCTTGCTCCTTCATCTGTGACATCTTTTTCTTCTCTTGTATTTCCCACCTACTGAAGTTTCTTTTTTAATTTAATCTCAAAATTTATTTTTATTTATACTATTTAAGTTATAAGAGCAGTTTCTTTAGCATTTGCTGTAAAGCTGGTTTGGTGATGCTGAATTCTCTTAGCTTTTGCTTGTCTGAAAAGCTTTTGATTTCTCCATGGAATCTGAATGAGATCCTTAGTGGGTAGAATAATCTTGGTTGTAGGTTTTTCTCTTTCATCACTTTAAGTATATCCTGTCACTCCCTTCTGGCTTGCAGAGTTTCTGCTGAAAAATCAACTGATAACCTTATGGGGATTCCTTTGTATGTTATTTTTTGTTTTTCCCTTGCTGCTTTTAATATTTTTTGTTTGAATTTAATTTTTGTTAGTTTGATTAATATGTGTCTTGGTGTGTTTTTCCTAGGGTTTATCCTGTATGGGACTCTCTGTGCTTCCTGGACTTGGGTGACTAGTTCCTTTCCTATGTTAGGGACGTTTTTGACTATAATCTCTTCAAATATTTTCTCAGATCCTTTCTATTTCCCTTCCTCTGGGACCCCTATAATTCGAATGTTAGCGCATTTAGTGTTACCCCAGCGGTCTCTGAGATTGTCTTCAATTTTTTTCATTCTTTTTTCTTTTTTCAGCTCCTCAGCAGTTATTTCTAACATTTTGTCTTCCAGCTCACTTATTCATTCTTCTGCCTCAGTTATTCTGTTATTGATTCCTTCTAGTGTATTTTTCATTTCAGTTATTGTTTGTTTGTTCTTTAGTTCTTCTAGATCTTTGTTCAACATTTCTTATATTCATAGGAGTGAGGTCTCACAGAGGTGAGACCTCACTCTGATGAATGTTCCCTGGCGTCTGAGGTTCTCTGTTAGTCCAGTGGTTCCGACACAGAGCTCCCACCGCAGGAGCTTCAGCCCAACCCCTGGCTCGTGAACCAAGATCCCGCAAGCTGTGTGGGGTGGCAAAAAAAAAAAAAAGAGAGAGAGAGAGAGAGAGAGAGAGAACAATAAAAAGTAAAACATAAAATTAGACTAGGAAACTAACAGATATGTTAGAAAGAATATAAAAATAAAAATATAGATGAATCAACAACTAGAAGGTACAACAGTACCACAATAGTAAAAAAGAGGAGGAAGGAAGAGAGAAAAAAAAAAAAAAAAGCTGGAAAAGGTCTTGGCTGTGATGGGCAGGGCCTAAGTAAGGGTAAATTTTGGACAGTGGGCAGGGCCTATGCTTAGGACCCACAGGGCTGGAAAAGGTCCTGGGGGCTGTGGGGGGTGGGGCTTAGCCTCAACAGAACCGAAGGGGCCCAGGCGTGCCTCCCACCCCTGGTCTCAGAGGGCGGGAGACCTCACCTGGGAGCCCAAGAGCCACTAGTTATTTAATTAGCTCTTACTATGTGCCAGACTGTGCTTCATGCTCAACGTGGGTTATCTCACTTGATCCTCCTAACATCCCTGTAAGGTAAATATTATTATCCCCACTTTACAGATGAGGAAACTGAGGCACAGAGAAATAAAGGAACTTGGCCAAGGCATACAACTGCAAGTAGAGCCAGGATCTGAGTTAACTATGCTTAGACTATTCCTTCTAGAACTCTGACCATGAAAGGGAAGAGAAGCCATGTGTGCGAAGGAGGTGCTGTGTTCAAGGGACCTTATGGTTGGGGGAAGTTGTTTTGTAAGTAGAAGAACATAAACATGTTTGTGCATAAAATAACAGACTGGAACTACACTGATGGGCGGGGGCTCAACTGATGGAGGGGGCAGGATCCAGGACACAGATGGGGACTGGACCAGGTCCAAGAGAGAAGGAGGAGAAGGTGGATGGTGACCCAGAGGCCAGTAAGGTGTCAGAGTGCCTGGGGCAAGTGTCAGGTTGGAGGCAAATGGCTCCAATATTCACCGTCTCCAAATGTCCCTCATCCTTTCTCTGCTAGATAGATCCTCACAATAAGCTAAGTATGAGTTTAAGTGAAACAACGGTGGTTTGGAGAGGTGACACCACTTGCCCCAGATCAGAAAGCTGGCGGCAGAGCTGGAATGCAAAGCCACTTGTCCCACAAACACAACTCTGACCGTGTCAGGCCGTGTGTGGGGATTCAACCCCACGAGGTGTGTGGATCAGGACACTAGAGCTCAAGCTCCGACAACCCGGAGGGACACTGATATCAGGGCTTTAGTCGGCAAAACAGGTGAGGTTGCAGGGTCTCTGGAATCAACTCCTCCCCAAGCACAGCGAGCGGAGATGCCTGGACCATACACCATGCTCAAAATTCCAATTCAAGACTGATTGCGGACCAGGACCTCCAGAGAACTCCTCCCACCCCCAGACAGGCTAGGGAGACACTTCTAGGAAGACATAGCCCTACTAGAGAGTGTCTGAAGTCAGAAAATTAAGCAGGAGAAGGTGGGCGAGGATGGTAGGAAGAGAGCCCAGGAACAAGAGGCAGGATGAGGTGCCGCCTCAGGCTGAGAATGTCTGCCGCCCACAGGAGGCTGAAAACACCAACACTGGGGTCTTGCTGGAGGTGCTGCTTCCGGCCTCACAGTGTGACTCACAGTGTGTGCAGCTGTGAGTCCCGCTCGCTCCTCTGCCCCTCCCCACAACTGTGGCGCTCAGAGAATGGACTGAGAGCCCGGCTCTGACGCAGCCCCCTAGGTGAGGGAGGGAGCCCAACCCAGGGGCCGCGGAATACAAGGAGGAAGAAGGTGGCACGGGGCCTCCATGCATTCATTCATTTATTCACTCCTTCATTCAACAAATATTTATTGGGCGCCTACGAAGTATCAGCACTGACAGTATAAACATGAGCAAGGGACAGACAGATCAGTGATCTCAGGAAGTTTACGGTCAAGAAAGGAGACCGATTTGAATCAGACAATCACAGAAACAGAGGCAAAATGATGATTATAATCAGTGCAAGGTACAAGAGGCACGTGGTCTCACGGGTGCATGTAACGGGGACTGACTTATCAAGAGCTCAGAGGGGCTTCCCTAAGGCAGTAGCTTGTGGCCTGAGACCGGAAGCATGTGGAGGATTGTCCAAGTGAAATTGAGCCGAGCACCCAGGCAGAGGGGACAGCGGCGATGTGGCGGAACACTATGGCAGGACAGTTGTGGTACTAGGATCTCCAAAGGGGAGCAAAACATGTGTGAGCCGTGAGTGAGTGGAAGGATTCCACGGACGTGACGTCACCTGGAAGAAGCCTGAGTGAGTAATAGTAGCTAACACTCATGTAACCATAACTAATAATATATCCAATGGTAATATAACTACTAATAATATGACCAATCGGAGCTAAAACTTGTATAGAATTTACTCCATGCCAGACACTGATCCAAGCCCTTTTCATGTTAAGCCATCTAATTCTCACAGTGATTCTGGGAGGTAAATACTATTGCTATGTCCATTTTACATATAACACCCAGAGTTGTTAAGTAACATTCCCCGGGTCACACAGCTAGTAAGTTGTGCTACCCAGATGCAAACCCAGGGAGTTGAGCTCCAGCATCTGACTCCAGACCCTGAACCGCTGCCCTGTTTACTGAACACCTACTCTACGCCGTGCCCTCAGTCAGTGCTTTACACGCATGTCCTGTTGGCTCCTTACAGCATCACTGTGGGGTGGGTACTGTTAGTACCAGCTCTATTTTGTAGATGAGGAAACTGAGACTCAGAGACAGAGTAGGGCTTGCCCAAGGTCGCACAATTTGTACGTGGAGCATCTGAGTTCAGAACCCAGGGCTCCAGAATTGCAGGGATGGGTAGCAGGAATAAGAAAAGTCTAAGGATGTCAGCACAAGAAAAGGGACCACTTGGGGATCTTTCAGCGGCAACAGACGGACTCATTCACTACTTCAGGGAAAAGGAGATTTGTTGAAATTACACATGTGCGTGGGTATGATATAATAAAAAAGTAAATATTTGCTCTGTGTCCTGGTTGCCCAGCACACAGCTCCTAAAACCATCGGCATCTCCAGAGTATTAAGAGTGCCTTTTGTGTGCTAATGAGATGATTGGTGGCTGGGAGCCCCTAGAGAGCTGCAGGATAGGGGCTGGCTGCTGAAAGAGGCATGATTGGAATTTTCAGCCCCACCTCAACACAAACTCCCACCCTGCCACCTCCAGGGAAGGGGGAGGGGCTAGAGATCGAGGTAGTTACCAGTGGCCCGCGATTTAATCAATGGTACCTACGTAATGAAACCATGGTAAAAATCTCTAAACGACTGGGTTTGGAGAGCTTCTGAGTTGGTGACTCGAGGTGCTGGGAGGGTGACGAGCCCAGAGAGGGCATGGAAGCTTCGAGCTCCTTCCCCATATCTTGCCCTATGCCTCTCTTCCATTTGGCTCCTCCTGAGTTGTATCCTTTATAATAAATCAGTAAGTATAAATAAAGTGATTTTCTGAGTTCTGTGAGCTGTTCTAGCAAACTATCAAAACTGAGGAGGTGTTATGGGAACCCCCGATTTATAGCCAGTCAGTCAGAAGTACAGGAAGCCCAGAACTGGCAAGTGGTATCTGAAAGGGGGGGTGATGGGCGGCACGGGGCCCTTGAACTTGTGGGGTCTGATGCTAACTCTGGGTATTTCGTCTGAGAATTGAATTGAATGGTTAGACACGCAGCTGGTGTTGGAGAATCAGAGAATTTGTTGCTGGTGTTGGAAGACCCTGCATGTTTGTTGTCAGAGGTGTTGTGAGTAAAAACAGATCAGTGGGTCATGGCCAACCGATGGAAAGGCCTCCCTTGTATCCAGGGGCGGCTCACATGGCCCTCAGCGCACTCGGCAGGGGGTGGAGACCATTGCTTCCCCAGGAGGTGGTGTGAGCGGCCTGAAACGTGTCTAGTTGATCTGGGTTAAATAGAAGCAGTTAGCAAAGGGCGTCAGCAGGGAGGAAGTGGGGTCAGGGGTCTGATCGGGGGGAGGCCGCGTGGGGCAAGGTCAATGCTGAGGGTTACAGGTGAGGATGAGCAGAAAGGGGTGGAGAGCAGGCGGGAGGACCATGTTAGTGACACAGAGAAAGAGAGAAACGCACAGAACTCTCATTAGCTGGTGAACAGAGAAGGCTGACCGACCCTGACATTTTGACAGGAAGGAAGGTCAGCACATGGAGGGGTCAGTGTATCCGAGCACGTGAATGTCCACAGGGCGAGCTGTCAGTGTGGCAGAACGTGGCCGGGGAGTAGCGGGGCTGAGGCCAGTCTATGCCTCGAGTGTCAGTTTCATGGACTTTCGTGGGGGCGAAATGTAAGCGGGCCAGACGGCCGACAGATCAGAATGACAGGGTGGCGGGACGCCTGTGTGTCAGAAGGGCAGCGTGGCGGAATGGCTGCCTATTGAAGTGTCAGTTGCGCGGATTGTTGCTTTGACGGGCTGTCGGTGAATGGGAACGTCAGCGAGGCCTGCAGCTGGGGAGAGCTAGCAACCTTGACCTCTATTCCCTGGGACCCAGGCCACGTAACACCAGGCGGTGTGGGCTTGGCGTGCTCTTAGCAGGCGAGAGGTAGCCCGTGAGGCTCTGCTTTCCCATCCTGATAGGAGATTTAAAAGAGGGGACAGGAGGTGTATTCGTTTGCTAGGGCTGCTATAAGAAAGAACCACAGACTGACTTAAAAAACAGAAATTTATTGTGTCACAGTTCTGGAAGCTGGAAGTCCGAGATCAAGGAGTCAGCAGGGTTGGTTTCTTCTGAGGCCACTGTCCTTGGCTTGTAGGTGACTATCTTCTCCCTGTGTCTTCACATGGTCTTCCTTTTGTGTATGTCCCTGTCCTAATCTCTTCTTATAAGGACACCAGGCATATTGGATTAAGGCCCACCGACATGACCTCATTTTACCTTAACCACTTCTTAAAAGCCCTATCTCCAAATATAGTTACATTCTGCAGTACCAGGGACTTGGGACTTCAACATATGAACTGGGGGTGTGGGAGAGACACAGTCCAGCCTGTAACAGGAGGAAATTAGGGAAACAGAGTCAAGGAGTTATTCAGTGTCAGGACTGGGCAGAGAGAGAGGCAGCCACCAGATGTCAAGGGTTCGATCAGGGAAGACTTCTTGGAGGAAGCAGGATGGTTGACAGAACTTGGTGTAGACCCATGGAGACTACAAGCAGCCCACAGGCGCCTAAATCTGTGGAAAACTGAGAACTCTTAAATGTAGAGATAGGGAAAATTCAGGAAGAAGAAACCTCCCAGAAAGCTCTGACCTAGAGGCTACCTCCAGAGGAAACCCTGCGAGACTGAATCCCAATCTCCCCAAAGTAGGGCTAGGCTTAATAACTAATAGCTGTTTCCTTCCCATTTTTGAGAGACTTTGAAGTTTTAAGAGCATGGGCTTCGGGGTCTGACCAGTCTGGGTTCCAGTCAGGACTCTGTCATGGTCTGTGTCACCTCGGACAGTCACATGACTTCTGAGCCTCAGTTTCCTCATCTACTCAATGGGAATGACCCTAGTGCCAACTTCCCATGCTTATTGTTGAGATGGCATTGTGGAAGCACTTAGAGCAGAACTTGGCCAGTAACAGGGCTCAGTAAACGGCAGTGAGATGATGAATCTGCAGGTCTTGGATTTTATAACTTCCTCCCCAGACCCAAGTCCCCAACAGAGGGGTCCCCCCTCACCATGTGTCCTTAAACTGGGGGTAGACCGCCAGCACCGACCTGGCCCTCTCCTCCCCGCACAAGTCACCCCTTCCCCTCCTTCAGTTCTTGGCTCATGTATCTCCTTGCTGGACCAAGCTAATTAAAATCACAACACGTAACATTCCCTATCCTTCGCCCCAGCTTCGTTTTTCTCATGAAACTCACCACATTGAGCATACTCTCTGTTTTACTCATTAATGTTTGTAGTCCATCTCCCCTGTCTCAAGAATGATGGTTCCAGGAGTGCAAAGATTTTTATGTTGTGTTCCCCAGCTCCTAGAAGAACACCTGAATCAAAGGAAATGCTTAATAAATGCTTGTTGCCTGAGTGAGTCAAAGTGAGGTGTCAGCGCCATGGGGCAGGAGCTACAGGACACAGGCAGCCCCAGGAGGCCACTGAGTCCTCAGGTTCATGGGAACTAGCAGGGTGGGGTGGTGTTCCCATCCTGTCTTTTCCTGGGGGTTAAGGATGATCAGGGGGCTGTGACCCCAACGCTGCCCAGGCTTCCACGGATCGAGCCAGCCAGCTTTGCAGGGAGGACAGGAGAAGTGGCCACTCAGGTATAAAGCCTCTAGCCGGAGCAGCTATATCTGAAACGCAAATTGCTCTCCCTGTGGTTTGCCCATTTCTGGCTCAGGAGACTGAGACACCTCATTTCACGGCCTCTGATCACCAGGGAAAAGCTCAGGAAGCGGGGCCGGGGGGGTGGGGCGCGGGGGCGGGGGGGGGCGCTGCTGTGGTCTCTGCCCAAGACACCACCCCCTTCCTGAACCCTGACCCTGAGCTAGGTAGAGCACTACTCTCTCTACCCAGAGCTAGTGACCCCTGGGCCTGCAGTTCATGGTGCTAAGCATATTCCCTCTACCCCTTCCTCAAGTGTACAAGGGGAATCCCGAGCCTCCCCTCCTGTGGGCACACACCAGGCTGTGCACGTCCTTCCTATGGCCAGGGCTCAGGAGTAGACATAACCCCGGGTGTGCTCTGAGCAGTAGAGGTGCAGAGACACACATGGAAACACCTGGGTGGTTATATGTGTACGTGCACACGTTTAGGTTCATATACATGTACACACACTCCAAGGCACACGTGCTACCCCGGTCCTCAGAGCAACATCAAAGGGCAGACTTCTGTAGAGGAAGGCTGGCCCTCACAACAGGAGGATGCTTGGACCAGCTCCAGGCCCTTGGCCCCCAGAGAAGGTCATGGCTCTGAGAGCCCCTGGTAGAGCTGGCTGGACACCGTCTCGGTGTTCCCAGATCTGCCCTTCCAGGGATGACCCAGGAGGTCCCTGTTTGCAGGCATGGCTGTTGTGCTGGTGGAGCTGAGGGGCGGAGCCAGTACTCAGTTGAACCCAGAGAAAGCAAAATCGGAGCCCTTAGGATGCTTTCCTGGTGAATTCGGACCCTAGAGCCTGGAGAGGGTTGGGGCTAGGGCTGGGCTAGGACAGGATGGAGCCGGGAAGGAGCTGACGTTGGCGCTGGGGAAGGAGCTGACCTGTTGACACTGGAGCTGGGACTGAGGTTGACAATGGGGCTGGGGCTGGGGGGTGGCTGGATCCCTGATCCTGTCCCGGCGAGCAGACATAAGCTCCTGAGGGTCTTCAGCAGAGCTGGAAAGTCATGAGACAAGGACTTGGTTGCAGTTGGTCCAGTTCTACATTAAGCAGTGGCTGATGGATGACTTGCTTTTTTGGCTCATGAGTGAAATAGGAGTGAAGCTATGACAGCCTGAGCCTGGGGCCTGCCCTGAAACATTGACAGCAAGAGTGCCAACCGTACCTAGAGGGGTGGGATAGGGAGGGTGGGAGGGAGACACAAGAGGAGGAGATACGGGGATATATGTTTATGTATAGCTGATTCACTTTGTTATACAGCAGAAACTAACACACCATTGTAAAGCAATTATACTCCAATAAAGATATTAAAAAAACAAACAACAGTATGGCCGACTTAAAAATTGCTTCAAAATTTAAAATGCTAGGTCTCATGTTAAGTGTTCTTACCATAATAAAATTTTTAAAATTTAAAGTCCAAAAAAAAAAACAAAAAAAAGGGTGCCAACTTTCCAAACAGCCCCTTGCCTATCCTGGCAGATGTGGTCTTCCCTGAAGCAGGGGGAGGGACAGGACGGTCCCTAGAGTGTCTGTGACCGAGATGTCAGCCTAGGATACCCAGACCCTCCCCACCTATGTCTGTGAGATGGGCCTCCATCTTTCCCCCCTCCCCCACCCTCCACCTGCCCAAGACTCAGCCCTCTCACCAGAAGGGCTCTGTAAGCTGGAATCCACAGTCCTGAGGCCGGGGGAGGGAACTGGATAGAACTGGAGTCAGAAAGACATGATCTAAACCCCACTTCCACCAAGCTGTGAAAATCACTTTAGAATATAAATAAACACAAGCAAACCAACTGTGTGGCCTCTGGCAAGTCACTTAGCCCACTGAACCTCAGTTTCCTCATCTGTAAAATGGGAACAGTACACTTTCCTTCACAGACCCTGAGGTTGAGATGGAAGAGCCACAGGGAGTCTGGGTTCTGCCGCCCCAGCTGGTCCTCCCAGGGTGGGCCTGAGTCTCAGGAGTAGGCAGCCAGAGCTGGAGTGGGGATCAGGGTGGAAGAGAGGGGAACCCAACTGCTCTTCATATCCTTTCTCCAAAGCATCCAGGTTCTGGTCAGGAAGGAGCCAGGACCAAGTTCAGCAGAAACTGCCCAGAGTCTTTCCTGGGGATAACAATTTGTGTCCACCCCATACAAGCAGCACTTACCGAGCAACTTCTGAGCCTGGTGTGGGATGTATGTAAGCAAGAAGGCAAAGGTCTGCCCTGTATGTGAGAGCATCCCCCAGAGAGAGGCGAGACACAGACTCAAATGACCATCACATGAGAAAAACCAAGAGACGAGGGCCACAGCATTGCCAGGTAAAATACAGGAGGCCCCGTTAAATTCAAATTTCAGACAAATAACAAATAACTTTTTAGTGTAAGTATGTCCCACACAATATTTGGGACACATCTATACTCAAGTTATTCATTATTTATCCAAAATTCACAATAAATTGGGCATCCTTTACTTTTATTTGCTAAATCGGACAACCCTAGTCATAGGTAAGGCAGTTGTATGGGGTCAGACGATCTCAAGCTCAAATTCCAATTCTCCCACCAGGGAATAATCATTTAACCTCTCTGGGCCCATGTTGCCTCATCAATGAAATAAATTCTATTTCTTGACCTGAGTGGTGTTTACATGGCTGGATGCTTTATAATTACTTGTTATATTGTACATTTATACTTTACGTACTTTTCTGTGTGTATGTTATATTGCTCAGCAACAATAACAAAATATTAAATTTTTAAAATATACATTAAATGAGATAAAGTATGTAGCTGGCCCCTGGCATAGCGCCTGGTAAGTGCTCAATTTTTTTCATAGGAACACAAATGTTACTAGAAGCTCCAAAGTTTATGACAGCACAGAGTAGACAAAGAGTCCTTCCAGCTGGGAAAAATCCCTGAAGACTTCATGGAGGAGGTGATATCTGGACTCTGAAGGAGAAGCTAGATTTCACAAAGGCAGAAGTAGGCAATGTCAAATACTGTGCCATTTGAAAAGAGCAGTGACAGGGGAGTTTAGAAAGTTCACACTGGCAGGTGTGAAGGGAAAGAGACAGACTGGGGTGAGCTGAGACAGGAAAGAAGAAAACTGCTGGGGAGCTGGATCTAGGTGAGAGATGACGGCAACCTGGACCAGGGTGGGGCAGAAGGCCAGAGGGAAAAGAGCTATGGGGGTAGAACCAATGATATGCGGGGTGAGGGAGAGAATGGGTGATGCACAGCTCAGGGTACCAGTGTGCTAAGAAGAAATGCAAAAGTCAGAAGGCACCTATGGTGCAATAGAGTCCCACCCATATTCCCCCAGCTTACTGCCAACACCGGCGACTCTCTTCCTGGTTGAGCGAGCATGCTCAGACCACACAGGGCAGGCTGGAAGTGCCCAAAGTTGGTGGCAGCCAACGACCAATGGGAGTTGGTGAATAAACACCCCTGTTTCTTCATCCTTGTTTGGGATAACTCCAAGACATGTTCTATGCTGTCTGCAGCAGAACTACACTCCAGTTGTCCATAATGGCAACTTGTTCACATCACATTCTGCACCGGCTTCCTTCCCTTCTGTCTCACTTCCCTTTCCCCTACCACTGTTTCCCTGGGTCACCTCCCCAATAAGCTAGCTGTGCTTGAATCCTTGTCTCAGGGTCTGCTTCTAGAAAACCCAAACTAAGATCTGAAATTTGATTAGGTAGTGACCTCCCCGTCACAGGAAGTATGCAAGGAGCAGCCTAACAACTTTCCTTGGAAGATCACAAGTAAGGCTCACTTCAGTATTGGGTGGAAACCAGCTTTTATTCTTGCAAATTCATCAGACATTGTCCAAGCACCTAGTCAGGGGGTGCTTGGCTCTGCTGAGGAGAACATGGTCCCTGCACCCATGTCCGTGGCTCATAGCTGGGACAGGGGTCAGGATGCTGGCTCACGGTCATTCTCTGGGTCACGCTAAGACAGAGTCCAGCACAAGAAATGTTGGGTGGCGACAGTAGAGGAGGGGTCTGTCCACAGTCTCTGCTCCCTGTGGCCCGCAAGGCCTGGGGTCCCCACTGCTCCCCACACCAGGCGAGCAGACCTCGGCCCTCATTAGAGGGGGCATGAAGAGGCGACTCTGAGTCAGACTTATCCCTCAAGAGCTTCTGTTCAGTCCCATTTCTGGGAAGATCACTCATCAGAGTGGGTTGTGAAAGTTTCAGAGCAGTTTCTGAGTCAGGAGATTGTTGGGAACATCATGGCCTAGGGGCTGGGGCCACACTGGTCTGATCAATGAACATAACCAGCTCAGATGCTCCCAGCCTCCTCCAGGCTCTGCTGGAGGCCCATGGTGCTCTGTACCACGCTCGGCAGAGAGGGGCCAGGCCCTGTCCCCACGGGTCCTGTTCCCATCCCCTGAGAGACCAAGGGCTCCCCCCTGGCTCTGCCACTGACACTGAGCAAGCTTCCTCTGCTCCAGGCTTCAGGTTCTTCGTGGGGACAGGCTTGGCTCTGCTAGGCTAGGAGGACTGGTGAAAAGGGACAACGCAAGGAAAATAAATTCCCTGGTGTATATTGAGAACCCCCCATAGGCCAAACCTGTGCTGGAGACTTGAACCCAGACATAAATAAGACAAGGCCTGGTCATCATGGGGTCTCCCCCACTGGCAGGAATCAAGCCCAAAATAAACACAACAAACAGCCCTTTGCTCTAACAGAGGCCTGAATGAGGTGTTATGGGAACACAGAGAAGTAGGTGATCTCTTCAGTCTGGACAGGCCAGGAGGGGTCAGGAAAAGCTAAGTGAGTAGGAAGTTGGCATGACTCCTGCATTCAACAGATGTTTTTTTCTTGTCTACTGCATATAAACACTGTTTTATTTTATTTTATTTTAATTAATTTATTTTATTTTATTTTTGGCTGCGTTGGGTGTTCGTTGCTGCATGCGGGCTTTCTCTAGTTGCAGCCAGCAAGGGCTACTCTTCATTGCAGTGCATGGGCTTCTTATTGTCGTGGCTTCTCTTGTTGCAGAGCACCGGCTCTAGGTGCACAGCCTTCTGTAGTTGTGGCTCGTGGGTTCTAGAGCGCAGGCTCAGTAGCTGTGGCACACAGAATTAGTTGCTCCGTGGCATGTGAGATCTTCCTGGACCAGGGCTCAAGCCCGTGTCCCCTCCATTGGCAGGAGGACTCTTAAGCACTGCGCCACCAGGGAAGCCCCAAACACTATTTTAGGCATACAGAAATAAACAAAAAAGAACCTCCCCAAAGTCCCTGCCCTCATGGAGCTTATAGTCTGGTGGAGGGAAACAAGTTAAAAAATTAAAACTAAAATAATAAAATAAAATATACAGTGTGTTGGTGACACATGCTATGGAGAAAGATAAAATGGAAAGAAGAAAGTAGGAAGTGCCAGAGGAAGAAGAAGCTGCCCAGTTTAAAGAAGAAGGTCATGAGGGCTTCCCTGGTGGCGCAGTGGTTGAGAGTCCGCCTGCCGATGCAGGGGACGTGGGTTCGTGCCCCGGTCCGGGAGGATCCCACATGCCGTGGAGCGGCTGGGCCCATGGGCCATGGCCGCGGAGCCTGCGCGTCCGGAGCCTGTGCTCTACAACGGGAGAGGCCACAGCAGTGAGAGGCCCGCGTACCAAAAAAAAAAAAAGAAGGTCATGAAAGTTGTCCCTGAGAATGTGGCATTGCAGAGAACTGGGGGTGGTGCAGGACAGAGGGAAGAGCAAGTGCAAAGGTCCTGAGGCAGGGGTCTGCTTGGTGTGGTCAAGAAAAAGCAAGGAAGGGACTTTCCTGGTGGTCCAGTGGTAGAAAAGGTGCCTTACAATGCAGGCGACACAGGTTCAATCCCTAGTCAGGGAACTAAGATCCCACATGCCGCGGGACAGCTAAGCCCACGTGCCACAACTACAGAGCCCACACACTCTGAAGCCTGCATGCCACAACTAGAAAAGAGAAAACCTGCACGCCACAACTAGAGAGAAGCCTGCATGCCTCAACGAAGATCCTGCGTGCTGCAACTAAGACCCGACACAGCCAAAAATAAATAAATAAAATAAATAAATAATAAATAAATCTTAAAAAAAAAAACAGAAAAGAAAAGAAAAGGCGAGGAAGCCAGTGCAGCTAAAACAGAGTAAGCATGGGGTAAACAGTAGGAGGTGAGGTCAGGGGGGCCGTGGGGGGCAGAGTATATAAGATCTTCAAGGCCATGGTGAGGGCAGCAGCCTTCTCTCTGAGTGAAATGGGAAGCCAGTGAAGGGGCTTTCATCAAAGGAACAGGGTGCTCAGACATGTGGATGACAGAATGGGAATGGGGAGAGGAAGGACAAAGGCTGGGAGCCCCGTGATGAGCCCCCCAGGGACGAGGGTGGTGGGAATGGTCAGATTGTTGCTATACTTTGAAATTAGAGGCAATAGGATTTGGTGACAGATAGATTCAGGGATACAGGGTATGAGAGAGAGAAAGAAAAAGATGACTTCAAAGTTTGGTGTTGCACAGCCTGAAGGGCGGGGCACCATTTCCTGTGCTGGGGAGGGCCGCAGCACCAGCTTGTAGGAGGAAGTAGGGATTTCCAAGGAAGGAAGAATGGCAAGGGCTTTTCAGGCTGAGGAAGCAGCACAGAAAAGACGTGAATACACACAGTATGGTCTGAAGACACCGAGTGATCCTGAGGGTTGCTAAAACCTGGAATGCATGGTGGGGTGAGGGTGAGGGTAGCTGGAGGTGGAGCTGGAAAGGTAGACTGAGGCCAGCTTGGCATTCTGGACTGATCCCTCAGGAGCCTGCAGAGGTTCTAAGAAAGAGAGGAAAGACGGTCAGAGTCACCGCTTAGAACAATCACCCCGGCCACACTGTAAAGGCTTCATTGCGGAGGGAGAGGCTGGAGACAGGGATTCCGATGGGCAGCTGGCAATGGCATGGCTGGGTGGGCAGGAGATGGTGAGGCCTGAACTTGGGCAGTGGCAGTGGAGGGAGAGGAGGCCTCTCTGCGAGTAGTCAGCTGGCGAGTAACAGAAGTAGGGCATCAGGGACAACATCCAGGTTCCTAACTGGGGCACTGAGTGGTGAGTGATCTGAGACCATATAAAGGAAAGGGGTGGGGGATGGGCAGCCATCGGGGGGCCACAGACCATATGTGTGATGAGGGCCAGGGAAGGGCCCTAAGGTGGGCATTGCATGGGGCTGAGTAATGCCAGCTGCAGGCTCAGGCACACGCAGACAGGCCTTTCCACTCTGTCCCCCAGCCCTCCACGAAGGGAGGATGCAGGACAGGCCTCAGTCAAACGGACCCTCAGCCCCAGAGGACCCCAGGCCTTCAGGAGACACCAGACTGGGCAACCAAGTGGGGACAGAGGCTCCATTTCCACGGTCAAGGCCCAAGCCCAGCAGGACCCCCTCCCCGCTTTCATTTCAGCTGATGTAAAACTAAGTGGCACTGGGCCTGCGTGCTCTTCACATCAGCACAAGATGCTTAGTCAATAAAATAGTTGAGCCAAGTGAACTCAGCGTGTGACTCCAGGAAGAGTCTTTTTTTCTAGGGGAAATGTTATCACTTTCCATTCCTGTTTAATGAATCATGGGAATTACAGCAACATTACAAATGGCTTCCTGCGTAGGCTATTACTCTGTTTCTGCAGGGTTCTAATGGCAGGCCCGCTTCACTGAGGGCTCAGACTGCCCCCAGCTAAGGAGAATAATGGTATTATTATAAGCAGTCCCCTTACAAGGCTCCAGCCCGGGAGGGGTGGTCACCCAGGACCTTACGAATTGGGTCGAAAGTGGGAAGCCCTGAGTGATTGATTTGGGAATTTCCTGGGGGGTCTGCACAGGGCACTGTCTGCTGAGAGCCGGCACAGCTAAGCCACGTCTCCCAGGGCTAAGGCCGAAAAGTCGGCGGGGGTGTGGGTGAAAAGGTGGGGAAGTGGGGGGACTGATGAGTTTTCTTCTGAACTGAGTGTGGAATGGAGGGAGCGGCAATCAACAGGACAGACTCGGTCCTCAGGGGATGTGGAGTGCTCAAAGATGGGGCACCCCAAGACTGCCCTGAGCCCGCAAGCTTGCTCTCTGTCCATGGAAGCTCCAGCCAGGACAGGGACAGAGGAGAGGAGAAGGTGGGGTGAGGGAGGCAGGTGTCCAGTCCTCACCCACAGCCGCTGCTGCATCAGGTGTGGTGCACAGAGAAAGCTGCGGGTATGGATGGCCCTTCTCCAGCCCCCTGCCCCCTCCCACCTGGGAGTGGATGATGCAAAGAGCCTGGGCGTGCACCCTAGCCAGTATCCTCCTTGAGAACCCCCAGTCTGCCCAGAGCAAAATCTTGCTGCCTAGATGTAAGAATAAGCTCCACAAAGTCTTGCTTCTTGTAAGCCCACCACCTGCTTTCTACAATGTCAGTCGAGAGCTGAGGTATGTCTTGAAGAGCAATTTGACCATTGCAGTAGAACCCATTTGGGGTGGCCTCCGGGCTCACGAAATCCACTGGCCACAGCTGATTGGCTTCGGGTGGACACCCAACCCAAACTGAGCCATCAGATTCTGCCCCCCACAATGTAAGAGGCTAGAGAAGTACTTTTGTTTTATTTGATCCCTGCTGTCTCTTCAGTGCCTGCCTGAATTCTGCCTACCACACAGGAGAGGCTCGATAAATATTTATGGAACGAATGAGCCAACCAACAAATGAATGAATGAATGAGCCTCCATGAGGAATTTGGAATTTTTAACTGGGAAACAGAGACTGGGGGCTATGGAACTGAGTCGCATTGGCTGCATGAGCTACTGAGCACATAAACTGCTCCCTGGAGAGAAGACTCACCTCTTCCGACTTCCAGGATCCTTGGGGCGGCGTTGGTCCTGACTTCCCAAAGCTGCTGGTTCTCCTCTTGTTACCTGTTAACTTTGAGGTGGCCCAACACCCTAACCATAAATTCCCTCTCTTGCGTGAGTGTATTTCTGTTGCTTGCAACCAAAAAGCCTTGACCAACCTGATGGGAAATTTTGCTCCCTGACGTGTCCTGTCCCCCCACCTGGCTGCTTCTCTCAGAGTCATACCCACTCCTGGCTGTGCCTGGGACTGGACCCAGCTCTGCCCGTGGCCACCATCACCAGCTCTTGATGGGCTCTGGCTCTGGGGCTGCAGGGACCCAAAGGCAGGGAGCGATGACTTGCTGGGATACCAGGTCCTTAAGACAGGGGGATGTGGAAGGTACTGACCTCCTCTCCCTCCAGGGGCCACACTACCCCCAGCCTCAGATGTTGGGACCCTCACTCAGGCCAGAGACCCCCGCTGTGCAAAGCCAGGGCCCATCCCAGCAGTGCCTGATTCCTCACCTGCCTCCCACCCTGCACACACAGAGGGGAGGGGGTGTGATGGAACTAGAGCCCTGAGAAAATCTGAGTTCGGAGCTAAAGCAGAAGGAAGGGCCGCCCCAGCCCCCAGAAGCTGCTCTTCGCCCGGCTGTATCAAGTCTTTCTTTCCTTCCTTCCGCCCTCGCCCCAGGTGTCGGGGATACTAATTATAATGACCCAGTGAGTTACAAGACGGTGAAATTGCTTCCACCTGAGGTTGTCACGGGCTGGGGAGAAATACCAGGGATGGAAATTAAACTGTGCCAGCAGGCCTGAAGAGGTGGAAGCAGGCAGGAGGAGGGGGCGGAGGTGGGAGAAGTCCCCGCAGCTTATAAAGCAGTGTTTATGAAGTGTTGGGAAGATGCGTCCTTGGCAGACACACAGAAACAACTGGAGCCTGCCCATCTGCTGCTGGTCGCTGGACACAAGGTGCTACAGCAGAGGGCGACCAGAGATCGGCAGAAGCACCACTGTCACCTGGACACCCACAGACAGAACAGCAGAGAACTGCAATGGAGGACGGGGTGGGGTGGGGGGGGTGGTTGGGGAGGCCCAGCTACCCAGACACACAGAGACACACACCCAGATGTGTGAACCTCCTCTCTGGTGGGCTCTGAGAGAGATGGAGGAGAAGGAATGGGTAGTCTGACCTCACAGCCACCATATCACTGAGCCCAGCCTGAAGAAATTCTCCCCTCCAAATCCAGCTGTTTTCACGCTGGGTCGTGTCTGTCCACCAGCTCTGCTGTGACCTTTCCATGTGGAATTCTTACAGGCTCGCCCAGCGAGACGATCCAGGATGGTGGGAAGGAGAGTCCCACCCCAAGGACCTGGGAGTCTGCGTCTCTGAGGCTTACCGTCAGCACCACCGAAAGTGTCCTGCTGTCACCGCAGAGGTGACAGAATCATCTGAGTCACTGAGACCCTCCTCCCAGGCACCAGCAGCAGGTTGAGGTTGGCCCCTCGAATTCTACCAATCCTTTAAGGGATGGTTCTCTCCAGTGCTATTTAAACTGTGCCAGGACATAGAAAAAGAAGGAAAGTTTCTAGATGATTTTTATGAAGTGAGTATAGCACCAATAATAATACCAACACCCAACTGGAAGAACACAAAAATGACAGGTCAATCTCACATTAATTTCCCTGAAACAAATCTAAGTGAAAGAGTAGCATACAGAATCCAGCAACACAGTAAAAGAACGATATATCATGATCAAGCAGGGTTTAAGAAATGCTAGGTCGTTAGTGTCAGGACATCTATTAATATAATTTACCACATTAGAGAATCTAAGCATAAATTATCTGCATAAATCAGCAGCCATTCTTAATTTTTAAAATTCTTAATGAAATAAGAACAGCTTCTTTTTTTTCTTTTTTCTTTTATTTTTTAAAATTTATCTTGTTGAAGTATAGTTGATGTACAATGTTGTGTTAATTTCTGCTGTTGAGCAAAGTGATTCAGTTATACATATATATATTCTTTTTCATATTCTCTTTCATTATGGTTTATTACAGAATATTGAATGTAGTCCCCTGTACTATGCAGTAAGAACTTGTTGTTTATCCATTCTAGATATAATAGTTTGCATCTGCTAATCCCAGTCCATCCCTTCCCCACCTCCCCACCCCCTTGGCAACCACAAGTCAAACAGCTTCTTCTTATCCATCTTAACCCCAGATGAGGAAATTCTAAAAGCATTCTCATTAAATTCAGGAACGAGACTAGGACATCCAGGACATCATATTTTCACTATGACTGACTTTGTTCTGTAAATACCACCTAATGCAATTAACTAAGAAAAATCGGGCTTCCCTGGTGGCGCAGTGGTTGAGAGTCCGCCTGCCGATGCAGGGGACACAGGTTCGTGCCCCGGTCCGGGAAGACCCCACATGCCGCGGAGCAGCTGGGTCCATGAGCCGTGGCTGCTGAGCCTGCGCGTCCGGAGCCTGTGCTCCGCAACGGGAGAGGCCACAACAGTGAGAGGCCCGCGTACCACAAAAAAATAAAAATCACTTAACTATATGAAAATTGAACAGCATAGGTAAAATTATCATTATTTGCAGAAGGTAGGCATGTATACCTGGTACAACAAAGAGAATCAACTGAAAAACTATTACCAATAGTAAAGAAATTCAATAATGTGGCTAGCTACAAAATTAATGTGCAAATATCAATGGGTTCATAATTTAAAATGTCAGCCAGTTGGGGCATATAATGGGAGAATAGATGATATTTACAATTACAATGAAAAAGATAAAGTGCCTAGGAGTATGAAGAAAACATTTATAAAGAAAACCCTAAAATGCTACTGAGGGACCCAAAAGATGACTTGAACAAATAAAAAGGCATACCATGTTCTTAGAGCGGAAGAACTGACATCATAAAACCATATTGGTTTTCCCTTAGTTAATCTATAACATTTACATGTTTCAGTGAAAGTACCACTGGGAATTTTTCATGAAACGAGATGACTTTGAGGTTCATATGGAAAAATAAGCATGCAAAATAGCCAGAAAAATTCTGAAAAGAAGAGTAATGAGGGGAGGCCAGCCCTGTCCATTATTTGAATATAGCCTAGAACTGCAGTCATTTGAATAGTATGGTGGGGACTTATTAGTAGACAAACACATCAACAGAATATAAAGCACAAAAACAATTCCAAAAACATGGGAGCACTTAGTCTATGAGAAAGGTAGCATTTAAGTCAATGAGGAGAAGATGAACTATTCAGTAATGTTATTGGGACAACTGGGAAGCCACTGAGAAAATATTAAATTAGTTCCATACCTCACACTTATACCAAAATAAACTCCAGAAAGATCAAAGATTGAAATATTTTTGAATGAAGTAATAAGAAGCCTAGAAGAAACAAGGAGGGAATTTTTTAAAATAATCTTAATGTGGGAAAGGCCTTTGACAAGACACCCAGAAGCCAAAGAGAAAATCACTGGTAAATTTGGCTATATAAAAATAGAATACCTCGGGCTTCCCTGGTGGTGCAGTGGTTGAGAGTCTGCCTGCCGATGCAGGGGACACGGGTTCGTGTCCCGGTCCGGGAAGATCCCACATGCCGCGGAGCGGCTGGGCCCGTGAGCCATGGCCGCTGAGCCTGCACGTCCGGAGCCTGTGCTCCACAACGGGAGAGGCCACACCGTGAGAGGCCCGCGTACCGCAAAAAAAAAAAAAAATAGAATACCTCTTCATGACAGAAAGCACCATTACCAAAGTCAAGACAACCAACAAATGAGGAGAAACACCTGGTGCTTATCACAGATGAAGCATTAATTTCCCACTTGTATAAAAAGCTCTTATGAATCAATAAGAAAAAGACCCATATACCATGATAGAAAAAAGGGCAAAGGATATGAAGATAGTTCATGGCAAAGGAGATATAGTTCTTAAACATTAGAAAAGACACTCAACCTTACCCATACTAAGAAAATCACAAAATAAAACTACCTGATATGCTTAAATGAGGAATCTAAAAAAAAGAAATGAACTTATTTACAAAACAGAAATAGACCCATAGACATAGAAAACAAACATGATTACCAAAGATTAAAGTGGGCGGTGGCGGGGGAGGGATAAATTAGGAGGTTGGGGTTAACATATACACACTATTATCTATAAAATAGATAACCAACAAGGGGAAAGAATCTGAAAAAGAATATGTATATATATATATATATATATATATATATAACTGAATCACTGTGCTATACACCTGAAACTAACACAACATTGTAAATCAACTATGCTTCAATTAAAAAAAATTTTTTTAACTACCTGATATACATTTTACCAATCAGATTGGCAAAGATCGAAAATCTTGCTAACACAATGTGTCAGTGAGATTGAGAGGAAACTGGCATCTCATACATTGCTTCTGGTACAGTCTCTGGGGGGAAGCAAACAGTTTGACGACATTCATCAAAATTACAAATGCATACGCCCTTTGGCACAGCAATTACACTTCTGGGAATGTTACAAAAAGATATATATGGACATGTGTGAATTGGTGAATGTACAAAATTATTCCCCGTATCATTGTTTGAAAGAGTAAAAATGAATAAATAAAAGGGGGAAGGGGGACTAAGGGTCCATCAACAGATGATTGCTTAAATCAACTGTGGTATATGCATACAATGAGATACTACTATGTGGACATTAAAAAGAATGAGGTGACACAGCAATTCCACTCCTAAGTACACACCCAGGAGAATCAAAGACCTATGTTCCTATAACAACTTGTACCCAAATGTTCATAGCAGCGTCATTCATCATAGCCAAAATGTAGAAACAACCCAAACATCCATGAACTGATAAATGGATAAACAAAACATGGTATATCTTTAAGAATATCATTCAGCAGTAAAAAGAATGAAGTACTGATATACATGCCACAACATGGATGAACCTTGAAAACATTATGCTGAGTGAAAGGGTCCAGACACAAAAGGCCACATATCATATGATTGCATTTATAGTAAGTGTCCAGAACAGGCGAGTCCATAGGGACAGAAGGTAGATTAGTGATGGCCAGAGGCTGGAAGGTAGAAGCAAAGTAGTGACTGCTTAATGGTATGAGGTTTCTCTGGGGGTTGATGGAAATGTTCCAGAATTAAATAGTGATGGTTGCCCAACTTTGTGACTATATTACAAATTACTGAATTTTATGGTATGTGAAGTATATCCACTCCCCCCCAAAAAAGAACGGGGAAACTCTGTCTTGCTAGGGGGTGATCTCTGAGATATAGTGTAAAGTGATAAAACAGAGCACAGAACCCTGTGGGTCACATGGCACCATCATTATTATTATTATATTAGGATATGTACCATTTGTGAACAAAAGAGGGGGAAAGTATAATTTATAAAAATATGTGTGAATATCCATATATGGCCTTTAGATGCGAAGACTGTCCCTGGAAGGACACAGGAGAAACTGGTAACATCGCCTCCGTGGAGGGAGCTGGGAGGCTGGGTCAGGATGGGAGGGGGACTTTTCACTGTAGATACCCTTGAAATATGATAATTTATTACCTACTCAAATATTAAATTGAATTTAATTTTTAAAATGAAAGTGACCCCTCTGTCTATCAGAGGTGGGACCAGAAGTAATTGTAATGACAGTGGGCCTGCCGTCACTGGCCTTTGGAAGACAAAGCCCTGGGCAGAGGTACCTGTGTCCAGCCATTTGGGGCCCTGAGTGGTGACTTGCTCCAGGGAAAGGTCAAGAGATGGGCAGGGGCGCTGGCAAGGCCCAACAGGATTCATGAAGAAGGGAGCCAGGGACAGAAGGAGGGATTGGGGACCGGGGAGGACCCCTGTGCTTTTTTCCTGGAGACGGGAGCCAGCTGCTGGGAGCTGTAGGAATAGCAATGGCCTGGATAAGGATGGAGGACAGGGAAGGGCAAAGAGAGAAATTGGTTGGGGGCCATGCACTGAACCAGCTGAGTCTTTCTGTGTCGGTGGCAGTAAAATGCATGTGTCCTCCTCATGCTGGGCGTGGGATACGGGGATGGATCAGACACGGTCCCTGTCTTCCAGAAGCCTCTAGTCCAGTGGTTTCTGAGGGCCGTGATCTGCCTTGTCCCTAAATCCCCCATAGACAATGAGCCACTGCTGCCAGCTGTGAAACAAAGTAGTGCTGGGTTCCTGCCTGCAACATGCAGTGCTGAGAACAACCTGGGTGGAGAGGGGAAGGGAAATGACCTGCGGCCAACCTTGGTTTCACACCCAAGGACACTGGGGGCCTCAGTGATGTTGGGTGTGAAAACCTTTCTCTCTTTTCCAGTGGAGTTGGAGGGTGCGGGTGGCAGTGGGACATCCCCGGGCCATCTTGCTTGGGGCTCCATGTCTCCTGTGCCGTGTTCAGCTTTTTCTGGAGGCAGCCAGAAAGATGACCCCATTCATAGTCAGTTCAGGGACTTGGGGAGCCAGAGGAAATCTCCAGGGAAAGATGCTGAGAAGCCCAGGGGTGAGGGCCCCAGGGAGCCAGAAGAGCATTGTCCATGTATTGGGTATAAGTAGAAACCCTCCTCTCACTGTTCCCACCTCCTCAGGCCTGAAAGCCCAGATGTGGCCTGGCACTGGTGAAGAAAGAGATGTCTCCAAGAGAGAGAGATCTCCAGGATCCCAGAAGTTAATGGCTTTTAAAACTAACCATTTATTATCTCTCATGAGTCTGGGTTTGTCTGATCTCACCTGGCTAACATACCTTTGGCAGATCCACTGGACACTGGCTGGTCTAAGAAGGCCTCACGTGGGATGGCTCAGCTCTGCTCCACCTGGTCCCTCATCTCCTAGGAGGCCAGCTCTGGACAGCTCTCATGGGAATGGCAGGGGTCCAAGTGAAGAGTTTTTCAAGCTACTGCTTGCACCAAGTTGGCTACTGTCCCACTATCCAAATCCAGTCACATGGCCAAGCCCAGAGTCACAGTAGGAGGGGCTGCATATTTCAGGACACCAGTGTGGATACAGGCAGATGACTAGTTGAAGCCATGAAGGCAGTGGATCTCTCATAATGCAAAGCAAGGAAAACTAATACCACTACCCAGGCGAGAAACAGGGGGCCTGTGAGGTTCTGCCAAAGTTATTCATGCCTAGTTCTCTTTGGAATGGCAGGGAAGGGAAGGGGAGGGGAGGGGAGGGAAAGGGAGAAAGTCAGCTCTACCACCCGGGCCTCTCCCCACACTGAGCAGCTGTATCTTGAAAATTACCCTTTGTTGCTGATTCCAAGGCCCCAAGCTGACTACTGGGCCTGACTTTGTCTCAAATGCCCCAAGAAGGTAGGCAGAGAAGGCCCAGGGATTAAGAGCACAGAGAGACCTGGGTGTGGATTCCAGGCTACCATGCTCAGGCTGGGAACCTGAGCAAGGCTCTGTACCTCTCTGAGGCTCAGTTTGCTCATCAGTCAAACAGGGACGCTAGAGAAGCCATCGCACAGGGCTTCTGGGAAACTAATGGTATTGTGCACATACAGCTCTTAGTACAGTGCCTGGCAGTTGGTCCCTGCAGTTATCATTACCCCCATTTTACAGATGAGAAACCTGAGGCCTGAGAAGAGAGAAGGAAAGCGAGGGTCTGCCACCCATGCTCTCTGACCCCCACTAGTGAGGCTCTCCCTCTGCCTCAAGGTTGGCCCAACCTGCATAGGCAGAAAAGCAGCCTTCAGAAACCCAGACACAAACCCCTTTCCACTATCCCTGTGCCGACAGCCACTTTGGGTGATATCCATGGGAGCACCTTTGCAGGGGGTGGGCAAGTGCTGTAAAAGGCTTTCTTGTTTCCTTTGGGTCCATGGCTTGGGAGAGGGCTCCAGCGTGGTTAAAAAGCTGCGTAGTGGCTGCAGGGAGAGGCTCAGACAGAAGACCTGACACCGGGGGATAACAGAGGGGCCCCTCAAAGGCAGCTCAAAGGCAGCTGGGCTGGAGGCTCCTAGCCCTTCTTGAGTTGAGGGTGGCCCTTCAAAGAGATACTCGCCCAGCCCAGCCTAATGCCAGCCAGCCTGTGGAGGTTAGTCAGGTGGTGGCCCATCTTCTTGATGAGTTTCATCTCCTCACCTGTGAAGTGATTCTCCAGGACGTCACAGAGATGGGGGTCTGCACGGGCAGAACCAGGGTATGACGATCCAAAAGGGCCTGTTCAGGCTCTTTCCCGTGACAATGGCAGTTTCCATGGCGTCCAGGATTTTACCCCACTCATCTTGGGATGGCTTCTGCATACCCTGGAAGAGGACATATATGCCACACTGGTTTTGTTTGTTTGTTTTTAAATTCATTTATTTATTTATTTATTTTTGGCTGCGTTGGGTCTTCGTTGTTGGGTCTTTGTTGCTGCACATGAGCTTTCTCTAGTTGTGGGGAGCAGGGGCTTCTCTCCATTGTGGTGCGTGGGCTTCTAATTGTGGTGGCTTCTCTTGTTTCAGAGCTCAGGCTCTAGGCTTGCCGGCTTCAGTAGTTGCGGCACATGGGCTTAGTAGTTGTGGCTCGCAGGCTCTAGAGCGCAGGCTCAGTAGTTGTGGCGCACAGGCTTAGTTGCTCCACGGCATGTGGGATCTTCCCGAACCAGGGCTCGAACCCATGTCTCCTGCATTGGCAGGCGGATTCTTAACCACTGCGCCACCAGGGAAGCCCTGCCATACTGTTTCTTACCTTCAAGAGATGCTCGGCACACTCAAGCCTCTCCTCTGGCAACCCCAGAACAAGTAGTCCACACCCTCCAGAGCCACAGCATCTCGGTTGAAATAGAAGCCCAGAGAGAGGTAGTGTAGGCCTGCAGATATGGGTTGACCAGGCCGTGGAATAAATCTGAAAAACCAGGGAGCTCATGGTTGGTCGGCGATAAGAAGTGAACCACAAAAAAATGGTGTTGGCAAGTCCAGGAAGCAGGGCATAGCCGAGAAGGTGGTAGCAGAAGTTGCAGCTGGAGAGTAGGTCAGAGGGTGTTCAGAGGCTGGAAGAGGAGACGTCTCTGGGTCAGTTCCTTCCAAACACTGTTGAAGCAAGAGACAGATCCACAGGACCACCAGGTGCACTTGGGAGCACCTCCTTGTGGTCAAGGCTGATGTATTCGCCAGGATCCCAAAAGGAAAGAGATGTCATATTCCAATTAAACAGAAATTAACAAAGGGACTATTTCCAGAGGTGTGGGCAGGATGGAGAGAAATCAACAAGGGGTGATATAGGAACCCTAGGCTTGCAAGGGTAGGGAGCTGTTACTACCCCAGACCAGCAAGGGAGGGGAATCTGGA
Organism: Leucopleurus acutus; assembly: GCF_964270905.1. NCBI lineage: Eukaryota > Metazoa > Chordata > Mammalia > Artiodactyla > Delphinidae > Leucopleurus > Leucopleurus acutus. The sequence goes on from NC_139143.1 coordinate 164,290,320, forward strand.
AGCCACAGTTATAGGGAGAGCGCTGCATGGCAGGAGCTGCGGCCTCTTAGAGGGTCATAACCAACACCCAGCCGCACGGCAGGGAAGGAGGGGAGGGAACGGTGGGAGTGGGGGATGGAGGCCATGACCCCATCCTCCTCCCCGCCAATGCCTCCCATTGACCCAACCAAGCAACCAATGGATAAATGAGACTGGTGCAAGGCAGAGAGAGTGGAAAGTGGAGCTGGAGATGCACATGGAAGACGGCCGGCAATCCAGCACATTCAAGGCCCTTTGTCTGTGAGCTCCAAGCACTCATGCTTCTTCCCAGAACAGGAGCAAAGGCAAGCCCAGAAATTTAGAGTCACTGGGGTTGATTCCAAAACACACCAGCCTGGGAACCCGACCTTCCTGAGCAACCTGGTCAAGGTGACCCATGGCAGCCCCCCAACCCTTCACTGCCCCTCCGGCACTAGGACCCAGCCTCCTGACTCACGGACCCTTTTCAAAGTCAGAAGGCGGAAAGCAAACAGCCCTCTCTGATCCTCCTGTCAATCCTGTATCTAGGCCCAGAACTTATTTTCAAACCAACCAAGCATCAGAAAGTCATACATCAGGCTTATCTCTCCTGCCACTCATCTCCCGAAAGCCCTTCTCCCCTTCCCTGTCATTCCCAGACAGATAGACTCCCTCCCCCACCCCAAACCCTAATAAATGTCTGAACTCAGGTAGCAGCACCCAGCCCTGCAGAGCCGCCGGCTGGGCCCAGCTGTGCTGGGTTTCTATAGCAGATGCATCCCTATCTGGCTCTTCTGGCCTGGAAGAGGTGAGCAGCCCAGTCCATGGATGTGAAGAGAGTTGCCACCCCTCCCCCCAGCCGCCTGCCTCTGCCCCGGAGACTTAAAACTCGCTTCCATTTCTATCCACGAACTGCAACAGGGGCTGGGGGCTGAATTTTAGCATCTCTGACTTCATGCTGTTCATCAAGTTGAGACAGGTCTGCTGGGACCCCAGACTGAGGGCGCCCACTACCTGTAACGACTGCTCCTCTGCACATTGCTTTCCCTTTGACAGTGACGGGTGGCATTGGTGCAGGTGCTGCCAGCAGGTAGTGTTTTCTGAACTTGGTTCCTGGTCGGAATACCTGCTCTGCTATTATTAGCCGTGGGGCATTCCTTCCTTCCTTCCTTCCTTCCTTCATTCATTCTTTCACTCACTCAACAAACATTCATCATTCAAAGCACAGTTCTAGGTGCTGTTCCGGGCTTGGAGGGGAACACGACAAATAAGGTTTCCGTTCCCGTGGAGCTCCCACTTTAGTAGGGAGGCAGGCAATAAACGAGGAGAACATAAAGTGATAAGATGGAAAAGACAAGGGTGGGCGGGGGAGGAAAAGAACAAAATAGGTGATAGGGGAAGAATCCTCTGAGGAGGTGACATTTGAAAAAAGATCATGAGTAATGATCTAGGCTCTTAGAACTCATTTCCCCAAAAAATTGGGGTGGGGTAATTTTAATCATGCCTGTCTTTCCAGGTTGATAAAGAATTAGACAAGTTAATATGTATCAAGCACCTGGCCCAGGGCCTGGTGTATAATGTTGCCCAATGAGTGGTAGCTCTGTGTCTAGCTAAGGAAACGGGAAACTGGGGAGGCACTGCAGACCCAGATGGGACTCTTGGCCCAAAGGAAGGGCTTGCTGGCCTGGTCGCATACAGGGAAGCTTCCTGAAAGTAGCCAGCTAGGCCTACGCCCAGCCCAGACCTCTAAATCAAGGAAGCTCCTGCCTGGGCTGAGAGGACTCCAGCAGCCTGGGTCCCTGAGCCCGGGGAGAGCCTGGACCTCCATGCTGCCTGAGTCATAGCCTCCCCTCACCCCCTCCTGGGCCTCTGAGCCACTGCTTTCGTTTCCCATGGAGGCTGGAATCAGCCACAAACCCCCATATTTCTGTTCTGAGTCACCCAGAGCCCCGGAGCTGAATGAATCCAGAGTATCCATGACCTACTTCAGGGAAGCCCAGCCAGCAAAACTCAGCGTCCTTTTGACCGATGGCCCCACTGTACCGCCACCTCCCCAGGCTCAGCTCCTCCAATCAGCCCAGCCCTTGATCCTTCCTGTCTGCCAGGAACTAGAATCCCATTTCTCCTCCACCCTAGGGGTGGTAGAGCCCCAGCAAGGGGGAGGAGTGGACAAACCCAAGGGATAAAGGGCAGCCAGGGGAGGGCAGGACGGAGCACGAAGTCCCAGAGCACCCCATGTTCCCTCCCCCCACTCCCAGGTCTCCTCACTGCCCTACAAATGCCACTATTCCTGAGTGACGGCAGGAAATTGGTCCCCACTAAGCACTAAGCGCATCTCAGCAGGACTGATAAATACTCATGGGGGAGGGGGGAGCTAGATGGAGCGAGGGGAGGGCTGGGGGCAGGGGCTGATGGGCGGTCGGGGAGGGGAGGGCAGCTGCTCTGCTGAGACAAGCCTCCATCACTCCTAGCCCTGGGCTCCCCCTCTGCCTCTAGGGGAATTGGGGGCAGGGGGACAGCGATGAGCAGACAGCGGGCTCCCTTGTCTCTCTTCATAAATGTGGGGCATTCTCTTGCCATTTCCACCAACTAGAGTCCATCTCAGCCTTCAAGGCCCAGCTAGTGTCCTCCCCTCCTCCCGGAAGCCTTCCCAGATCCTTCCAGTTGGATGCCAGCTACACTGCTGAGCACTTATTGTATGCCAGGACCGATGCTAAGCATTTTATACACAGTATCTCATCAATCCTCATAACTCCCTCAGAAGTAAGAACTGTTACAGCCACTCCACAGGTGAGGAAAATGAGGCTCAGAGAGGTTAAGTGACTCACCCAAGGACACACAGCTGGTAAATTGGTGGTGAGACTGGAGTTTGAACCAAGGCCCAACTTACTCCAGGGCCTGGGTGCTTCACCACAATGTACTCCCACCTTTTTCTCCTATCAGCATCTGATATAGACCCTGCTCTGCTCCTAGATGGGATACAGGCTGCCCTGTCTCTGTCTGCCTCCCCCATTAGACTGTGAGGTTTTCAAGGGAAGGGTCATGTCTCACAATCCCCCTTGGGTCTGCTCACTGTAGGCATCATACTCCTTTGTGGGACTCAGCCCAACAAGACCCAGAGCAGAGACTGCCCCCTATCCCTTCCTCCTGCATTTCTGCTGCCCTCACCTCACCAAGCAGGGACTTCCCCGCCCACTGATTCTGCTGTGCTCCAGCTGAAGGCATCTAAATGTTCCTCCTGGCACCACGGAGACTCTCCTTAGAGTATTTCCAAAATCTCAATGAGCCTTTGCATTTTAAGCAGCTGCGATTGTATCAGATTTCCCTGTCTTTCCAGCCGCTCAGCTCTACCCAAGTTTGATGAACTGATCTCAGTGAGATAAATCCCATCAGCTGTCGGCTTTGCTGAGACTCCTGGAATGACATTTCCCCGGTTTGCTCAGGTTTAACGCAAAGGAGACACTCGTTCCTGCCAAAAAGTTTCGAGGCCAGGTGAGACTGAAAGAGTTTTATACAAATGGCCCCACTCCGCCGATCTGCGCCAACCGGCTGGCTTCTGGCTCCCTGTGGTTTCTGGAAGGCTGGAAGCCGGCAGACCACAGACCACAGAGGGCGCCAGGGATGCAGCCTCTCTCTTGGTTTAATGGTAATTGGCAGCATTTCCATGTGGGATTATGCCATAAATTTACTTGCTTCCAAACAGGGATACTCACAGCAGGGAATGCAGTAGGAGAATTGGGAGGGGGTGAGATGGGGTGGGAAGTGCTCCCAGACTCTAGGCCTAAGCATCTCAGGGCACCTCCAGCCCCATCACCCCAAAACTGGGCCTCACTCCCACCCCTACAGGCAGCCCTGTTGCCGGCTGACTCTCCCTGGGAGGGAGGCCTGAGGATCTGCAACCGGGAGCAGCCCCCGGGAGCAGAGGAATCCAGGAGGGTCAAGCAGGAGTGGAGGCTCCGGGCATCAGGGGACAGCACAAGTGTGAAGGGACGCCCAGCAGCCTCGCCTCATCCTCAGACTGGACCCAAGGAATGGCTGCTCAGCTGGCTGGGGCAGGCCTTTAAGAGGCCGTCTTTGCCTCTGGAACCCAGAGCTGGGGACGCTGGGGAAGCAAAAGAAGCAGAACAGGTGTGAGTTGAAAATGTATGTTTCCCTGGTATTTGGGCTTGTTAGGAATTCGTAAGGAGGGGAGGAATCATCTGCTTCATCACAGCCCCTGGAGATGAGGTGGACGTGTGAACACAGACACCGCAACACAACACTCACACATGCACGTTGGCTGAAACCTGCGTGCATGAGCGCGCCCCCCACGCACACTCACGTTCACCCGCACACTCACAAACATGTCCTCACTCACAGGCACACACGTGCACACAGACACACGCCTATATACCCACATCCACACACTTCACAGGGATGTGCATTTGTTGTGTGATGAGTTTGGGGTTTTTTTCGTTTTCTATGAATATCGTTTGCAAAACTGATTAAGAGGGATTGACGCCCAGAGCAGAGCTAATGAGCTATTCAAACACCCTGGCATCAGCCCCACTGGTGAGGTTCTGAGATGTCCTGAGTTAGGCTCAGAGGAAAGAGATGCCCCCTCCAGGGTTCTCTCTCGGGCAGGGAGACTCAGCGGTGGTCTTGCAGGCTCCTCCACTCCCTAGGGCCTCCAGCTGGGATGGGAGGAGGGCGGGATGGAGCACCCTGTGAAAGAGGTAGTGGCTATGAGCAGTGATTCCCAAACGTCAGCGTCAGGATCACCTGGAGGGCTGGGCCCCACTCCCTGGGTTTGATTCACAAGGTCTGGAACGAAGCCTGAGAACTTGTATTTCTAACACGGTCCCAGGTGCTGCCGCTGGACCAGAGGCCACACTTGGAGAACTTCTGCCTCCCAGGCCTCTGCTCTAAGAGGCATCTGCCTGCACTCGCGCAGTCACAGGGTTTGAGTGCACAAAGGGCTGTCGGAGAGATACCAAAAACTCCAGATCCTGCCCTCGACAGAAAGGGCCCGTCACACCAAAGGATTAAAACCCACCCAGGATTCCAGCGAGAACGAGACTCCCACCCTCATCTTAACGTCCTGTCCCCATACCGTGGCCAAAGCTTATCCACCGGCATTAGCCCATCTGAACTCACCAGGCCCTGCAACCTGGCATCCCATTTCACAAATGAGGAAACCAAGGCACAGAGAGGTGAAGCAAGGCACCTAACCCTAACCCAAGGAGAGCTGGGATCCTACCTCGGGCCTGCAGCCCCCTTTCCAACGAGCATCTTGCTTTGTCCCACAGGAAGCAGACAAAGTACATTGAAGTCCTATGGAGTAAGTTTAATGATGACACACATGCACAAGCAGCATTAAGCCAGAGGAACAGAGCTTCCAGCTCTTCCCACTTTGTCCCTCTAAGACCCAGAACTGGAAAAACCCAAAATGTGGCCTGCTTCCCAACACCCCCAGCGGTGCCTTGGAGTCCCATGAAGCCAGGGAGAGAAGACAATGCTGAGTCAGCACAGAACCTGCCCAGCAAACCCAGGCAATTCCCCCTCCAACTCCCTACCTCTCTCCTGGCCTGCTCTCTCAGTCCAGCCTCCAGACTGAGCCTGGCTGGTACCCAGATTCTTCCGTTTGTAATTAATCATTATCGGCTGGTCAAGTCAATGAGTGCAGTGGACTGAGCCAGGCAGGGGCAAAAGACAGAAAAGCACTTGAGCCCACAGAATTTCCCTTTATGCTCCAAACATGGCAGACCCCTCCAGGCTTTTCAGCACGGATGACCCCAAAGAAGAATTTTTGCTTGTTTATTGAATACCTATAGTCTGCCAAGCAGCTCCCAGGCACTATCACCAATCTTTACGATAACCGCAGAGCAGCATTTGTTTTATTTTCCCTAATTTATAGGTAAGGAAACAGACACAAAGAGGGGAAGTGACTTGCCTATGCTCACACAGCTGGCAACTGAGTCACAATTTTAACCCATTTCATTCTGACTTCAAAGCCTGCTGCTTTCCTCATGAATTCTCTTCCTCAAGAACTCCTATTCACCTGTCAAAACCCAGTTTTACAGTGTGATTTCCTATGTGAAACCCTTCCTCATTCTCTCTGTTCACCTCACCCAGGCAGAGTTAGTCATTCTTATTAGAATTCTGAATGAAGTTTTGATTTAGTACGGGGCATTTGACTAGAGGGTTTAGGAGCGCCTGCATTTTGCTCTGCTAATTATCCCCTCTCCTTAAGCTACTCGCCCAAGGAATAACAGGGGGGAAATTGCACTTCTTATTAGCTAGGTCAATGCGCGATGTCCCCAGGGCCTAACTCCTGCGCATAACCCTAAATCCAAGAGATAACTAAAACAGTGGCCAACCCCAAAGCAATAGAGACTCTACAATTGTTTGAAAAGAGAATGAGGCTTCATGGCTGGCTCAAGTCTTGGTTCCAGAACTTTTATGGGGTTGAAAACCCCATCAGAAGAGATAGCTAGGGGACTTGTCTTAAAGGCATGTTTGCATCATAAGCACGCTCTTTTTATTTCAATTTTTGTTTCATGTCATTTTGGAGGGGAAGTGCTAATGGAGATTGGGGGGTGGGGCTAAAGTCCCCAAAGCCACCCCTTTACACTGACCCTGCTTGGCTCGGGTTTAGCGCCACCACAAGGACTGAGTGAGTGAGAGCACAGCCTCCCTGCCTGCAGGTAAACAGAACCCAACATCCTGAATCTGGCCCAATCAGCCCTCCTTTGAAGGAAGCAGTCATGGGGGTCAGACTGTTCCCTCCCCACAGTGCTCTGCTCTGCTCCCACAGCAGCACCTGTTCATCCTTGTCTCACTCTGTCCCTTTGCCTTGTCCCGGACCAGCTCTAACCTGCCTGCAGGTCCTCAGTGTGCAGCCCAGGGCCTGGCCCAGATGCAGAAGAGACAGGTGAGAGCAGGTTACAAGATACAGGAACCAAGAGTTCTGGGTAAAAGGTGGGGGATCCTCCCAAGAGGTCAAAACCAGCATCTTCAAAAAGCACGTGGAGAGAAGGAGCAGGGAAAAGACTGGAGACCCAACATGGCTGGAGAGCAGAGAGCAAGGCCTCTGCTTGCAAGCAGGTGAGCAAGTGGACAGGTAAGCTGGCAAGGAGGTCGACAGGGCCTTGTAAGAAATAATGAGAATGTGATATTCATCCTGGAGCAAAAGGGAGCGACATGATCAGAGCCATGCTTGGAGAGATCTCTGTGGTCCTTTGTAGGAAACAGATCAAGGGGCAGCCGACAATGCAGGGAGGACTGCTGAGGGTTCCTGCATATCCCCAGTCAAGGCCATGAGGAAATCAGTTCCTGTGACGGTTCATTTTATGTGTCAACTTGACTGGGTCACAGGATGCCCAGCTAGTTGGTCAAACATTTTCCTGGATATTTCTGTGAAGGTGTTTTGGGATTAGATTAACATTTAAATCCATGGACTTGAGTAAAGCAGATTGCCCTCCATAATGTGGGTGGGCCTCATCCAATCAGTTGAAGACCTGAATGGGGGAAACAAAAAACAAAAAACAACGGCCTTGTAGAGCAAGAAGGAATTCTCCAGCAGATGACCTTTGGATTCAAACTGCACCGTTAACTCTCCTGGGTCTCCAGCCTGCCAACCCACACCGCAGATTTAGACTTGCCAGTCTCCGTAATCACATGGGCCAATTCTTGATATTAAATATCTTTATATACATGTGTGTATGTGTACACACACACACACAGCCTGCTGGTTCTGTTTCTCAGGAACATCCTGACTAATACAGTTCTCTTCACAGAGGCTCACCCAAAACCCTAGTCTGGCAGGAGGCTCTGCAAGCAGCCGCAGAGGGTGCCTGGACCAAACAATCCTGTCTTCCATGAGGTTCCCCTTCCCCATTTAACTCCTTCCTTGGGTTCCCTCTGCTCCACCACACAGGCCCAGGGAGCTCCACCCAATCACGGGCCTCTGGTTCTCCAATGTTGGCTGTCCAGTGATAGGGGCAAGACGCAAAAACAAAGGCAAGACTGCTCCATTCCATGCTCCCCAAGGCACTGGCCCAGCTCCCTCATCCCAAGGTTCTGGTCTGCTGCTGCTAAAGGTAATAATAGCCGCATAAGGCGTGTACTATGTTCTTCACACATCACACATATTAACTCATTTAATCCCCTCGACAACCCTCAAGATAGGTATTATTATGATGCCATTTTACAAATGAGATAACTGGGTCACAGAGAGGCTCGGTAACTAGCCCAAAGTCACACAGCTTGTAAGTGAGAGAGCTGGAACTCAAACCCAGCAGTCTAGTTGGCTCCAGAGTCTAAGATATTTCCTTTAATTGTGGTAAAATATACATAATCTACAATTCACTATTTTAACTTTTTTTTTTTTTTTTTTTGCGGTACGCAGGCCTCTCACTGTTGTGGCCTCTCCCGTTGCGGAGCACAGGCTCCGGACGCACAGGGCCAGCGGCCATGGCTCACGGGCCCAGCCGCTCCGCGGCATATGGGATCTTCCCAGACCGGGGCACGAACCCGCGTCCCCTGCATCGGCAGGCGGACTCTCAACCACTGCGCCACCAGGGAAGCCCCATTTTAACCATTTTTAGGTGGACAATTAAATAACATTAAGGACATTCACATTGTTGTGTAACCATCGTCACCATCCATCTCCAGAGCTATTTCATCATCCCAAACATCCCAAAGTTATGAAACTCCATACCCACTAAACAATAACCTCCCATTCCCTCCTCTCCCCAGCTACTGGTGATCCCTTTTTTCTGTCTCATCGAACTTGACTACTCCGGGTTCTTCCTATAAATGAAATCACACAGTTTTTGTCCTTTTGTTTCTATCTTATTTCACTTAGTATAATGTCCTCAAAGTTCATTCATTTTGTACCAGGTGTCAGAATTTCATTCCTTTCTGAGGCTGAATAATACTTCAATTATCTGGGTATATTACACTTTGTTTATCCATTCATCCATTGATGAATGGGTAGTCTACCTTTTGGCTGTTGTGAATAATGCTTCTGTGAACATTGGTATACAAATATCTGTTCCAGTCCCTGCTTTCAAATCTTTTGGCTATATACCCAGAAGCAGAGTCTGGAATCTTAAGTACTACGCTCAACTGTCCCCAAACAGTAGACTTTGCAACCTAGGCAAAGAAAGCCACCCTCTCTCCCCAGCTTTTCCCACTCTAGCTGGTTTCCCTCCCAGTTCTGGTTTCCACTCTCTGAATATCCCTGTCTCCTGCATAAACCTTCCTTAACTCCAGGCTTTTATCTACATTTCCACCCCCGTGTCTCACAGGCATCTCAAACTCAACATGTCCAAATTAGAATTTTTAGTTCATCCTCCCCCAAGTGTCACCATCTCAGTCACTGGCGCTTCCAACAAGCCTGAAGTTGGAAGTGAAATCCTGGGCGTCGTCCCAAACACCCCCCTCTCCTGCCATCACCCTCCACAGCCAAGGCTTGTCAACCCTAACCTCAGGATAGTTCTGGAATCTCTTCACTTCTCTCCATCGTTGCCAGTCTCACCTCCCAGGCCAAGCCAACACCACCCTTTGCCTGGACCCCTGCATCAGCCTCCCCTCCAATTCCCTTGCATCTACTCTTTGCAGCCTAGCAATCGGTTCTCAACATGGCAGGCATGGTCACATCCAAACTTTCCCTGGTCTTCCATTGCTTGTAGGATAAAGTCCAAAGCCTTTATCATGGCCCAGAAAGCCCCAAAGATCTGCTGCCTGCCACTTTTCCAGCCTCCTTTTACGCACTCCCATCCCAGGCCTTCTTGCCGTTTCTCCAAGGAACTTGCTCTGTTATATATCAGAGTCTTCGCACCTACTGTTCCCTCTGCCTGTAACACTCTTCCTCCCCACATCCATCCCCAACACACGTTAGCCTGAGCCAATTCCTACCATTCTTTTGGCCTCAGCCAAAATGTCACTTCCTCAAAGAAGCTCCCCCTCTTAACCTTGACCCCCAAGCTAAATCAGGACCTATGTTTGTTTCACACAGCCCTAGTTCTTTGCCTTCATAGCAACTATCTTAAAAATTATGATATAATTATTAGAATAATTATTTGTCCCCTCTCCATCTTCTCCACATGACTATGAGCTCCATGAGCGCAGGGTCTTTGCCTGTCTGGTTCCTCACTGTATCTGCAACACCGATGCTCAAAAAATTGTTTCAAATGACTGTTATTGAACACCGACGTACCTGACATCAGAAAAGACCTTCAACGGTAGGTGAGGTCCACTGCCAGCACCCTGTCTTTACCAGAGCACAGCTTCTCACCAAAACACACACCAGCAGTCCCACACAGGTGCCTGATGACACGCACACACACACACACACACACACACACACACACTCTCACAGGCACCTGTGGCATGCTGACACTCACAGCCACCACACACAGGCTTATGGAGCAATACACACCCCCCAGCCCACACACTCACAGACATGCTCATACGTAAACATGTGACGTCCCCCCCGGGTATCACACGTGCACACTGCCATACGTTGTCTCACACGGGTGGTCACGCACCCGCAGCCATGGTCACAGACTCACACGCAGACAATAGCACACACGTGGCCGTGCACATAACACACCGCATCACTCACAGAGTCTCACACCCACAGACACGGTCCCACACTCCTACACTCTCAACCAACTTCCAGGTGACATCTGGAGGTGGCTTCTAAGAACCTCAGGACTGGGACAAACCTTTTCAGCTCCTGGATGTGAATCTCTTCCCAGAACTTCCCAGAAGCCTTCTAACCCCTTCCAGCACATTCTGCCTCCTCCCTTGGCCATCTCCCCACCAGCCCAGTCCATCCCGGCTCCCAGACTGTAGGTTCGAGGCTGGAGCAGACATGAGAGGCATGACCGAAGGCGGATAGGACCCACTCAGCAGAACTGTTTACTACTCCACAACTACTGGTAATGATTGGCTCTCACACTTTTCTATGCATTTTCATATGAAATTGCTCACTCTGATTCTTGGGAAGAATTCAAATGAGAAAATCCCGCAAACAATGAAACCGGCTGGGTAGTAAGGAACCATTGTCATTTCTCTGGCTCTGAGCATTTCTCACCCCAGAAAACAGGAGCTTAATTACACACAGAAGCCTGGCATCGCTATGGGAGGTGATGGAAGAACTGGAATCAGAAAGGGCTCTACACGATGTGAGTGTGTGTGTGTGTGTGTGCGTGCGTGTGTGTGCACGCCAATGTGAAGGTGTGTGTGTCTATTCCACTTTCCTATATCTGCATAACAAACTACCCTCAAAAATTAGTGGCTTAAAGAGTGAGGGAGTGGGGGAGGGATGGAGTGGGAGTTTGGGGGTGGCAGATGCAAGCTATTACATATAGAATAAACAACATGGTCCTACTGTTTAGCAGAGAGAACTATATTCAATGTCCTGGGATAAACCATAATGGAAAAGAATAGAAAAAAGATTGCATATATACATATAACTGAGTCACTTTGCTTTACAGCAGAAATTAACACAACATTGTAAATCAACTATACTTCAACTAAAAATAAATTTTTAAAAATTAGTGGCTTAAGACAACCATCATTTTTATCATAGCTCACAATTCTGTAGATCAGAAATTCAAGCTGGGCTCAGCTGGGTAATTCTCCTGTTCCATGGGTGGGAACAGAAATAGTGATTTTCAGTTGGAGAACAGGGCGGTCTGGAGGGTCCAAGATGGCTTCACTCACATGCGCAGTAGCTCGGCAGGGCGAGGAAGGCTGGGCTCCACCAGAACTTTTGACTAGAACTCTCTACCTGGCCTCTCCGGCAGGACAGTCTCAGAACATCAGACTTTTCACATGGTGGCTCTGAGCTCCGAGAGTGTCCCCGAGGTGGAGGGAAGCTGCAAGGCTTCTTAAAGCCTAGCCTTGGAAGTCTCAGAGCCTCATGTCCACCACACTCTATTGGTCAAGTAAGTCTCCAGGCGCAGCCAGATTCTCAGGGAAGGGAATTAGGCTTCACACCTCTCAGTAGGAAAATTGGTGGAAATTGTGCAGCCACCTCTAACACACCACGGTGTCTATCACACTCCAGAAGCCATCCCAGGGTAGTGGGAAGACCCTGCATTTAAGAGTTCATTAGAGATGGGTTTGAATCCTAGTGCCTCTACTCACAGGCTGCATAGCCTTGAGCAGCCTAAATAAGTCCTCAGAGCCTCAGTTTCCCGATCTGTCAAAGGCTGTTGTTGTGAGGACTCGTATGTAAGCTTCGGGCAACTGCATTTAGTGAGCACCTACTATACGCTAGATGCCCAATGCATGTGCCTTTACTCCTGCTTTCCCCCGCCCTCCTGCCCTGGGTCACACACCTAAGGGGACTCTCGAAATGGGAGGAGGGGGAACGAGAGACACTCCTCTGAGGCCCCAACAGCCTCTGCAGTCACATTAGAAGCCAACCCGCAGCAGCCTGACTCCCGCCAGCCTCCCGTTGGTCCTGTCTACTCCAGTGCCAAGGCCCAAGGTGAGGCCAGGAGCCTTCACCATCTGGTCCAGCTGGGCCAGCGAGAGACAGCTTCGCCAGCTCAGGGGCAGCCCTGGCTAACAATGGCGTTAGTTTTTCATTTGTTTGTTTGATTTTCTGCAGTGAATGAGGAACATTGCGACATCTGGAGCCACCCCAGGCAGAGGCCCGCAGAGCGGCAGTGCCAGCGGTGACAGCTCAGAATCCAGCCCTGTCACTGCGTGCACTCCACACATCCCCGAGCATACGCAGACTGTGTATAAACAGTCACGTCTGCATGTGCGCACACAGGTGTACATACACGTACGTCTGCACGCGGTGCAAACATGCCACATACGTGTGTGTGCATGCACGTGTTCATACGTGTGCGTTCACACCTATGACCCGTACACATGTGGGCATGCCTACATGCACAGACGTGCATGAGTCCACAAAGACACATGCTTAGATGCACAGGCTTGGACACATACGCAATCATGGCCATAGCACTAGGACTGAGGTAAGGGCTCCCAGTTCTGGGCTAGAGCTTGGGAAGGCCACAGCCCCAAGGAGACCCCTGTAACCCCTGCTCTCTCTGCCCCATTCAAGCCAGTGAAAGCCAAGCCTGACCTCCAGCCTGGAGTGGGAGTCCAGCTTCCCAGCCCCTCCCCTTGGGGACACAGATTCTACTGCCCCTGCCCTGCTCCCTCCCCAGGCCTGGCCCTGCCCAAGAACCTGATCACAGCCCATCCCTGTCCTGGATCCTGATGTGGACAGCTTCCTTCTCTGCTCCCAGGAGCCTGCTCACCACAGACCCCCAAGTGCCTGTGTGTGTCAGTGCATGGGGACAGTCACCTCCCCTCCTTGAACAATTCTTTCTCCGGTTGTAAAATTAGAAGGTTGACTAGACAACCTGAGGGCCCAGCTCTGCTACCACAGCCCAGCTCAGCTCAGGCCCAGGGATGCGTCTGCACAGAGCTATAGGGCTGTGTGCCTACACGTGTGTGTGCCTACACATATGTGTGCCTGGGTGTGTCTGCACATATGCTTATGTTCATGTATCTGTGCTGCCAGGTCTGCCGTTGCATGTCAGTGAGTATCTACACATCTGTCTGCAAATATCTGTGAATGCCTGTGTGTCTGTGACTCTATATGTGACTCTGCATTCGTAAGTGTGTCTGTGTGTTTATATATCTGTGCTTGTGCGCTTCCGGGTCACTGTGTGCCCTTGTGTCTGTGGATGTTCTTATACATCTGTGTGAATCTGCAAAGCTGTGTATGTTGGTGTATATGTCTGCATACATGTGTCTCCGTGCTTTTATACATATGTGTGTCTGTGCCTCTGTGTGTCAGTGTGTCTTTATGTGTGTGTATGTGCAAGAGAGAGCATGGCTATACGTATGTCAGTGTGTACATGTGTATGCGTGTGTGTGTGGGAGCCGGGGTGAAAGCAGGAGGCAGGTCAGTGTCAGGACCTGATCCCTGGTTTCTCTGCAGCTCCAGGTCCATCAGGGCCCAGCCACCCAACCAGGTGGGTAGGAAGTGGGCAGCCAGAGAGAAGAGAGCTTCCCAGACCAGAAGTGGATCTCTGCGCAACGGTGCAGTGTGATCACAGAGGCTGGAAGGCAGGGGGGCAAGTCTGTGTCTCTGAGGCCCCCCACTCCCAACTGGCAGCAGGCCGATGGCCTTGAGAACCAATGGACAATAGGGAAAGCCTCACGCTTTGCTCCCTGTGTGCCCCCTGCATCCTCTGTGGGTCTCCTTGCTGGCTCCTCTCATGGAGGCTTCTCCTCTGGACCCTCTCCCTGCATGTAGGTGTGTGTCATTGATCAGCTTAATCCTCTCTCTCATTCATCCTTTCCCCGGCAGTGTGTCCGCATCTCTCTCACACACGTACACACACACACGATGCACAGACCTTGGTCTCCATCCTTCTCACGCTTCTCGTGAAACACTCTGGCACACATTTCCCTGGGTCTCCATGATTCTCTCTCTTTCCCTGTCCCCTCATCCCCCTTCCCCTCCCAGTGTTGGCAAGAGCAAGGTCCTTGTCCTAACAGCTGTAGTAAGGGTTCTTGGATTGCTAGTAACAGAGCCCAATGAACAGCACAGGATATTTTTAAGTGGGATGTTATAAGGATACAGGGGTGTCTTGTGAAACTCAAGGGCAGAACCAAAGCCCAACGTCAAAAGGACTCTAAAGCAGATGGGAGCCCAAGACCTTCTCTCTTCATCTTCTCTCTCCTCTTCCTTCTTCTCTTTCAGCTTCTCCATGCACTTAAGTAACCAAGGATGGCTGCCCCACCACTCCTGAGCTCAAAATACCTCATTTCCAAGACCAGCCCAGACTGAACAACATCAATGATTCCAAGACTTTGAGAGAGACAATATGAGTGGCCAACATGGATCAGTTATCCACCTCTGGTCCAGTCAGCAGTGACTGGGGGCGGAGTCCCACAGAAACATGGCTGTCAAGCCCCACCCCTTGGGTGTGCCCAGCAGTTATCAGGCAAAAGATCTCAGGCGGGAAGTTCAGTGCCTGGCAGGGTGAATGAGGTTCCCAGGGTCAGCCAGGTAAGGAGTCCTGCTGACACCTGGACGTACAGGCCTGGATCTCAAGAGTGCAGATGGCAGTGGGTGCTGTGGACTGAATTGTGTTCCCCTCAAACTCATGTATTGAATTCAGAGGGTGAATCCTGACCCCCAGCGTGGCTAGGTTTGGAGATGGGGCCTCTAAGGAAGTAGTTAATGTTAAATGAGGTTTTTAGGGTGAGACCCCGATCGACCAGAAATTTGATCTGGGACTTGTAGCCTCCTTAACTGTGAGAAAATTAATTTCTCTTGTTTAAGCCATGCAGTCTATGGTGTTTTGTTATGGCAGCCTGAGCTGACTAATATAATGGGTTTATCCATTTAGGAGTCTTCAAAAGGTAAGTGATGTTGAAGCTACAGGAGCCCATGAGATCGCCTGGGCCGAGGATGGGACCTTGGAGTAGCCCACACGACGAGTCTGGTCCCCAAGAGCATCCTTCATCTCTGATTGGATCCGCACCGTCCACAGCCTGCCGAGCCCCAGCTTAGTGGCAGCCCCCAGCAGCACCTTCTCCTCTGTCCGCCTTCTAGGTATATACCTCCAGCCTCCTGCCACACTATACAGACAAGCCCCTGCAGGCCGTGTCACCTCCTCCTGGCTTCATTCCCACCTCCACCTATCCTGGCCCCACCCTCCTGCACATCACCATCTAAGAAATCCCCCAGGTTGGGGCCACAGACAGTGGTGCTCATATGAGGACCAGCAAACCGCCCCCTCCCCCTGCCCCAGGCAGGTGATCCTGTTAATGGGATCTAGAGCTCCAAACCATGGTGAGAATGGGAAGAAGGGCTTCTTGCACTCACAGATCCGGTCACTGTGTGTCCTTCCTTTAGACGAAGCAAAGACACTGAGAGACTCTGGGTCCTGCTCACAGGCAGGAGCACAGACTCATCAATCCAGGCTCTTCCTTCATTTTTGCTCCAAGACACAACAAAGGCCTCTCATCCTCAGAATCCCTAAAGCAAGCTGGCTCACAGTATACTTTAAACGTATCCCTGAGAGCACTCATTTCAAAGCATACGATCTCTCCAGCCTCAGGTTAAGAACTGGGTTCACTGTTTGCTGAGAATCCTATTGGCAGCAGACAACAATAATCATTTTCACTGACATTTAATGAGCACTTACTATGCACCAAGTACTGTGCTAAGGACCCTACAGGCATCGTCTCAAATTCTTACAGCCTCTCTGTCAGACAGGTCTTATGATACCCATTTCTTTTAGACTAGAAGATTAGGACTCAAAGGTTAGATAACTTGCCCAAGGACCATCAGCTAATTAGTGACAGAGCCAGGATTCAAATAGGAAGTCTGTCCAACTGCAAAGCCAGAACTCTGAAACTCTGTGCCCTGTCCTCACCACCAGGACACACATGTGTGGTCGGGACAGTGGTCAAGGGATAACTGCATGTGATTGAATGGCCTGCCCTCTGTTGCCTGCAGCTGACAACTATAAGAACTAAAAAGATGAAAGCTAACCGACCCCTGCGAGAGCAAAAAAGTTCCAAGATTCTTCCATAGTCTGTCCTCACTTACCCAATAATTCTGCACTGTCTCGTTCCCTGCTTCAAGTCTGTTGTCTCCAACAAAACTGGAAGCCTCTGGAGGGCAGGACCTGGGTCCCCCTTTTCACCCACATTCCCCAGGGCTGCACAAAGTAAGGATTCAGTACCAACTTTCCACGTCGTTATCTACCGGTTGGTTAGGTGGGTGGCTGAGTGGCTTTTTGTTTAGATTGTCGGTTGGTTGCTTGGATGGTGGGAGCGTCAATTAGTTGAATGTTGATGAGCTGGTTGGATGATGTCAACATGTGGGGTGAGTCTAGGGGGCGTTCCCTGAGTGGGAAACTTACCATCCGATCCCAATGGGAGTTTTCCTGGGGCTAGAAAAACTCTCCCCAGGAGGAAATATAGAATCCTGAAATGCTTCTTTCTCCCTTCCTTTCTCCCCTCCCCCTGCCCAAACCAGGGCTTGCAACAAGGATCAGGGTGGTCCTCCTGGCCCCTCATCAGCCCCAAATGGCCCATTGAAGAGGACCCAGTCTTTAGGAGGGGCACTGAGTAACCCAGCATGATCACCCCTGGGAAACACACGGGTAACTGGCCGTCCTGGGTTGAACGTGTGGGCTACAGGGTGGCTTCCCAAAGGCTGGGATGCCACAGTGTAGAGAACAGGAAGCCCAGTTCTTGGGAGCGGCCTGGCTCGTCCTGCCCAGGAAAAAGGTCATGTGCTCTGATATGAGTAATTAATTTTCTCCGAGCCGCGTTGAAAAGGTTAACCTGATTTATGGGATGCAGTTGAGTGTAGAATGGGTTGTGTATCTTGTAAAAGGCCCGTTCTGGCGTCTGAGTCTATAGACTCACCCGTAGCTGGGCATCAGCTGAGAGCTGGCCCTACCTTTTATACCTTTATGTGGAATCCATGGGAAAATCCCAAAGAGAGCCCCACTTGGCCAGGAAGTTGCTTCCTGGACTCCAAACCCTAGTGAGGGGTCACTGACTCATGCAAAGGAGACAGTCTTCTGCTCCTGTCACAACCCCCCACTCAGCTGCAGCCTCAGCCTTAATCTTCATGCATATCCCAGGTCCAGAAACAAAAGCACAGCACTGGGCTTGAGTTCTGAGTTCAAGACCAGGTTTCTCCACTGACCTGATTTTAGTGCTGGGATATGCAGTAAAAATAAAGATATGGGGTAAAGATTCCTTGCCTTCTCCCCTTCCTTCTTGCCATTGACTATCTGTGTGAGCTTAGACAAGTTACCTAACATCTCTGTGCCTCAGTTTCCTCATCTGTAAATGGCAATAATGATAGTACCTATCTCATAAGGTTGTTATGAGGATTACGTGAGTTAATATTTGTTTAGGACAGTGCCAGGTCATAGTATATGGAGCACAGGGTTTATTAAATAAACAAATAAAGTCTTAAGATGAAAGATGACCAGGGGCTTAGATGTCTGGATATTCTCAGGGAGGTGTCAGAGAAGGCCACAGCCTGGCCAGCACCATCACCTGAGCCTTGGCTCCCAGCTGAGAAGAGCATAAATGGTCGTAGAGCTTCAAGGACATACTGGACTATGTTGGACAGAAAGGGAGCTGATGGAGATGGAATGCTGTGGCCAAGAGAAGTTTTCTCTTTCTGGTGTCTGTCTCTCCTCACCCAAGATGTAAGCTCTGCTCCCCAGAGCCAGCCAGGAATCTGCCCTTCAAACCCAAAGATGCTGGTCTAGCACCACCTAGTGGAAAGACTGAAGTCAGCATGGGGGTGGCAATGAAGGTGGGACTTCCCTGGGGGCACAGTGGTTAAGAATCCGCCTGCCAATGCAGGTGACACGGTTCATGCCCTGGTCCAGGAAGATCCCACATGCCGCGGAGCAACTAAGCCCGTGCACCGCAACTACTGAGCCTGCGCTCTAGAGCCCGCAAGCCACAACTACTGAGCCCTCATGCCACAGCTACCGAAGCCTGCGTGCCTAGAGCCTGTGCTCTGCAACAAGAGAAGCCACCGCAATGAGAAGCCCGCACACCGCAACCAAGAGTAACCCCCACTCGCTGCAACTAGAGAAAGCCCACGCACAGCAACAAAGACCCAACGCAGCCAAAAATAAATAAATAAATAAACTTAAAAAGAAAAAAAAGAAGAAAAGAAACGAAGATGCTTTTAACTTATCCACCTGCGAGGCACCAGAAGGGGAAAACAAGCACTCCGCCAGAACCCTCCCTGAGAAACTGTTCCAGCTGAGGGCTTTTCACTTTGTGCTCCTGTAGTATACAGTGATACAGTATTTTACAGAAGATGGTGGTCTGGCATGCAGGTCTGCGTGGATATATCATGTGTGTGCTTCTGTATGTCTACGTAATTATTGACTAAGTGGGTTAATAGGTATGAAGAACTTAGGCCAGTGACTGCACATAGAAAGCAGTTAATAAATGTTTATTATCGTTATTACCATGTGTGTCCATGTGCACGTACTGAGTGTTCATGTAAACGTGGATGTATAGACTGTTTACATGTCTATATCGTTGTTTATGGGTGCAAGCAGGTGTGTGTATGTGTACCTAGGAATGTGTATGTGCTTATGCATGTATATATGTTTATGGATATAAATGTTTGTATGTCTGTGAGCATGGTGTACATGTGAATGGAGAGGTGGGAATGTTTATATGTGTGTCTATGTACATATGGATGTCTTTAGGTATATTTGTGTACCTTCATTGACTGGAGTGCCTGTGCACTAGTCTTCTATTGCTGCATAGCAATACCACAAATTACCACAAACTTCGCCACTTAAAAAAACACCGAATTATGATCTCATGATTTTTTTGGGTCAGGAATTCAGGCACAGCCTAGCTGGTCCTCTGCATAAGGTCTCACATAGCTGCAACTAGCTGTTGTCTGAAGCTATAAACTCCTGTGAGGCTCAGGGTCCTCTTCCAAGCTCGTGCGGATATTAGCAGAATGTGTTTCCTTGTAGCTCATGGCAGCATGCTTGTTCAAAGCAGCAGGAAAATCTCTGTCTGTCTGACCTCTAGACCTTCTTTCAAGGTTCACCTGATGAGCTCAATCCCACCCAGGATAATCTTCCTTTTGATTAACTCACAATCGACTGATTAGGGACCTTAATTACATCAGAAAAATCCCTTCACTTTTGTCATAAAACATAACCTAATCGTGGGGGTGATAGCCATCATATTCACAGGTCCCACCCATACTTAAGGGGAGGAGATTATGCAGGGTGTGTACACCAGAGGGTGGGACTCTTGGGGGTCATCTTCTAATTCTGCCTACCATAAAGTGTGTGTGTGTGTGTGTGTGTGTGTGTGTGTGTGTGTATACATACATACATATATATATAGGCTCTGTATTGTATACAGGGGTGCATATATGTGTGTATCCAAGAATGTGCTTCTTTGGTGGGCTATAATCTTCCCAATGGTGTTGCAGATTTCTGCAAGACTGGGAGACTTCTCAAGACCAGGACTGCCTACTCCATCAGTCCAAGGACTTCGTCAGTGTTAGGATTTCAGCTCTTCCACTTGATGAGGAGCTCCCCAAAGTGGGGTCTGTTCTATCTGCCCCACAACCCATACAGTGTCAGGTCCCCACCTTGGAGGTGCTGAATTACCATCAGTATTTCACTGGCTCACACACATGCATGCACGTGTGTGCACACGCACACCCAAACACACACACAGAGGCATGAATCACTCTTCGAGTCAGGGTCTAGGAGTAGGTCTCACTCTTGCTCCCTGAGGGGAGCCACACCTCCCTGCTCCAACCTGCCACGTGATTACAAAGTCACCGCTCTTTCCAAAAGGAAGTCAGAAGACTAGGCCAACTCACCCCCGCCCAACCTGAGGTCCTACTTGGAACCCAACTGGCCCTGCAGTCAGGTAATGGGCCTCATGTGCTTATACAAGCATTATCTAGGGACCATTATCTAGGGACCATACAACCATCTAGGGGATGCTGGAGCCCCAGTGAGCTGTGGCTAGAAAGTTGCCTATAGCCAAGTAAGTTTGTGAAACCCTGCCTGCTCCTACCTGCTCTTGGAATTTTGCGTTAAAGATTAGCATAGCAGGGCTTCCCTGGTGGCGCAGTGGTTGGGAGTCCGCCTGCCGATGCAGGGGACTCGGGTTCGTGCCCCGGTCCGGGAAGATCCCACATGCCGCGGAGCGGCTGGGCCCGTGAGCCATGGCCGCTGAGCCTGCGCATCCGGAGCCTGTGCTCCGCAACGGGAGGGGCCACAGCAGTGAGAGGCCCGCGTACAGCAAAAAAAAAAAAAAAGATTAGCATAGCAGAGGCTCTGAGAGGGCCTGCAAAAAGGAAACCTCTCTGCCTTGGTTTACCCAGCACTGCCCAAGCTTTTTTGTCCACATACCTGTTTTTCTCTAAATACATTCAACAAAGCACACTTTAGGCTACATGGTTTTAAGCCATTCTTCAGCTTCCTGGGATGCTCATGCGGGCCCTTGGGGTGATGGTGAGGATTAGAGGGGTGCTGCTGTGCAGGGATCTCAACCAGACGTGGGCTGGCCTTCTGGGAGGGGAAGCAGGGAACCTATGGAGGTGATTTCGCTGCATTGGAGGTAGGTAGTCCGTACAGAGGCAAGGGGGCCGTGGACATGGGGACTCCTGGATCCCACGGAAACCCTGGATTCAGAAGACAAGTGGATGCTGACAAGGGAGGCTTGTCCCTCCAAACCCAGGGTGCAAGCTGGAGGTCACAGTCTGAGATCATAGGACTGGGGAGCACCCCAAAACACATGGCTTAGTGGTCAGAACAAACTTTGTCAAAGCAACTGACTTTGAATCTCGGCTCAGCTGCTGATGAGCTGCGTGACCCCAGGCAAACTGTTTAACCTTGCTGAGGCTCAGCGCTTTCATCTTCAAGGCTATGGCTCTCTCATGTGGAAAAAGGATTAGAAAGATAATAATAACTTAGGTAGTGTTTTCTGTGTGGTAGGCACTGTCCTGAGCATTCTATCTGTGCTAACTCATTTAATCCTAGAAGCAATCCTGTAAAGTCGGTACTGTGATTATCCCCATTCTACAGAGGTATAACCTGGCTCAGAGAGGTTAGGTGACTTGCCCAAGGTCAAAAAGCCAGCAAATGGCAGAACTGGGATTCAAACTCAGGTGATCTGGTTCCAGGCGTGGCAGGAATGGCACCCAGCCCAGACCTGTTTAGTAAATCATAGCCAACTATTACTAGCTATTAGTAATAGCTAGTAATAGTAGGCTATTAGTCGGTCTGCAGTTGGTGGAGAAGTTGGCTTCTCCAGATTCTTTTCCCACCAACAGTCTACACCCAAATGAACAGCTAAGGTGAGATGGCTCCTGCCACAAAAGCACAGGGCAGGAGAACATCCCGGCTCCTCATGGGACAGAAAGGTGAAGGGAGGGATGTCGTGGCTGAGCTGAGCCATCAGAGACACTTAGGGTTAATTTGCTGTGCGCAGAGAATAAATCTGGGGATGGAGCTGTGAGCCAGAGCTGGGCGTGTGGGGGCGGGAACGCAGGAACACATCTGTGCATCTCCCTGTCATCTTGAATTTCATATGTACTTCTGTTGATGAGATTTCGTCATGCTCGATTACAATTCATAGACTCGTGTTTCCAGATTTTATGCATCAAAATGCTCTGACTTACGGAGTCACCCTAAGCCTGACGCTGGCCCCCGAGGTGCCATTTCTGAGCGTGGGCACTGAGGCTTGTCCTGGGTCACACGGAGGCCTCATTTCTGGGTATGGTGGCTCTTGGAGAGCCTCAGGAGGAAGGTGGCAGGGTTGGGGAGAGCACCAAACATCCATGTCTGGGCCACGCATGGGGAGAGAGGAACAATGGAGCTGTGGGGACAGACACCTGGCAGCCATGGATAGGCCTGCAATGACCCTATATCTTATCCTGTCCTCCTGACCCTCCTTCAAACTCCTCTTATCTTGTTCTGAGACTCTTTCTTGCTAGCTTTGACAAAGCAAGTATTGCTTCTAACCAACACAATATGGCAAAGGTGACAGGATGTCACTTCTGTGATTGTATCACATAAGACAGTTCTATCAGTTAGAAGCAAGTCACAGGTCCTGCCCATACTCATGGGGAGGAGTTTATGCAAGGGCACGAATTCCAAGAGGGTGAGATTATGGGGGCCACACAGTGAGTGTCTGCCACACAGTCCTCAAAATAGTCTATGACATGGTAACACCACCCCCATTTTACAGGAAAGGAGACTGAGTTTTATCAACATTAAGGACATTGTCCAAGGTCACCCAAGTAGAAAGACACTGGTCTAGGACTTGAACCCTGGTCTTTTTGCTTCTACAACTTGACCTCTTCACCACAGGACAATACCGTGAAAGGAAAATCAGGTATAAGCCCAAGTTCACCTTCTTGGCAGGAGTCTGGGGCTTTCACATAAGGACAACTCTCTTCTAGGACACTGGGTTCTGAGTCTGTTTGGGGAGCAAAAGAGGCTCTCATGTCCTTGATCATTGATATGACCTTGACACCAAACTTCTTTGGAGGAGCCAATGTTGCAAAGGGCCGGAAAAGTCCAGAGTACCAGGGTTGGGGCTATAGAGATGCCAAGCCCTCTCTGTGGCAAGTCCCCAAAACCAGGCAACATTTCATCCCATTCTCAGGCTGGTATCTTGACCATGGCCTCAAGGATGGGCCTCTGTTAACTGTGCTGACTTGGAGCTCTTCTTGCCAGCTCTTCCTGGTGAAACAGGAGGGAGGAGGCAGGGCACAACATTTGAAAGAATGACATAGCCTGAGGACATGACATAAACTGATTAGAACCAAATGGATCCAAGTCGAATTGCTCTAGACCTTGAGCCTCAGAGTATATGCTCACTGTAACATGTCAGCACACTAAATGACACACTCACAGGTGCCATGACAGTTCCAAGGCCGACCATAAGGATCAAAAAGTGGGCGGTGGCCCAATTCCTGGAAATCCCCGCCCCTTCCTGAAATAGCTGGAATACTCCTCCCACTCATTAGCCTATGAAATCACCCACCCCTATAAAAACGGACACCCCCATACCCTGAGGCCTTTCTCCCTTTCTGAGATGGCCCACACTCTGTCTGTGGAGTGTGCTTCTCTCTAAATAAATCCACTTCTTACCTATCACTTTGTCTCTCACTGAATTCTTTCTGCCATGAGACATCAAGAACCTGAGTTTCATTAAGTCCTGAAACCAGGTGTGTGATCTCAGTTGGAAGACCGTGGGTTTTGGCCGGGTTTGTGTCCCGGCCGTGTGGGTTTAAGTCCCAATCTGGGTTTAGGCTGGGTTTGAGTCCCAGCACGTGGGTTCAAGTCCCAGTATGAGGTGCACAGTTTCACTTGGAACAAGATAATGAGTCTATCTCTTGGCTCCCACCTCCCTATCTGCATTTTGGGTCCCATAGCAGACCCCCTTTCCTCTCCTATATAGGTTTGAGGACATCTGTGAAGGAGTGTTGCTTTGGAGGAATTGAGGATAAGTCACCTCTTCCGGGCACCTATTTTGTGCCTTGACACACATTAGCCTATTTAATCCTCTCAACATCCTTTCATGGTAGATATTATTATTTCCAGTCTATGTAGAAGAAAACTGAATCTCAGGGTAAGTACCTTGCCAAAGGTCTTGTAGCTGATGAGAATCAGGACTCATACCCAGGTCTGTCTGGTTATCAAAGCAGTCCTCCTTCTACTCTGCCAGTCACCTCTTCGAGGTTCCTCTCATCTCCCTTTTGTCCCCTCTATCCAGGTTCATGGCTTCTGTTCTTTCTGACTTATTTAGGGCAGGGTTCAATGCTATTCTGATGTACGGGATCCCTCTCCCTTTACCCAACCTCCCATGCCCTCACCCACCATTTGGGGGGAACCTGAGTTTGTCTCCATGGGGTAGAATTCCTTCATACACTCCACTTTAAGCCAACCAACACATAGTTTGTACCCAGCCATGGTCCCTATCCTTTATCATTGGCCTCTGTCCATGGTGCTAATCTGTATGTCGCCAATTCCCAAAGCCCAACTAGAAAAACTTCTTTTTTTTTTTTTTTTTTTTTTTTTTTATGGTACGCGGGCCTCTCACTGCTGTGGCCTCTCCCTTTGCGGAGCACAGTCTCCGGACACGCAGGCTCAGTGGCCATGGCTCACGGGCCCAGCCGCTCAGCGGCATGTGGGATCTTCCCAGACCGGGGCATGAATTCGTGTGCCCTGCATCGGCAGGCGGACTGTCAACCACTGCGCCACCAGGGAAGCCCTAGAATAACTTCTTGACCCTTGGATATGGTGCCGAAGTCTGGCTTCCAGCCTCCTACACAATTGGCCTTTGGAATCCCTGCTTATCCTCCTATCACCTGCCAGTCTCCCTGCTTGGGTTCCTGACTCCAGCTGAGCTGTCTGTTTT
Organism: Leucopleurus acutus; assembly: GCF_964270905.1. Lineage (NCBI taxonomy): Eukaryota > Metazoa > Chordata > Mammalia > Artiodactyla > Delphinidae > Leucopleurus > Leucopleurus acutus. Next base: position 164,315,271 of record NC_139143.1, read on the forward strand.
TCTGGGACCCAAGCCTACAGTACCACTTGGCTGCTAAACTTGTGACCATCTGCCAAAATTTAGCCACTGACACCTTACCACATCTGCTCCCACTATGGGCAGCTCACTTTGTTCAAATTGCCTCCCCCTTGGCCATCACCCACAGGCCGCATCTCCTTCAATTCCCCTCCCTTATCTCCTCAATGCCATTCTTATCCGTCTTGTCCAGTCCTGTCACCACACCCAGACTTCTGATTACTTCCTTAAAAGTTATCACCATCCTTTGTTACACTATCCATCACCACTATCACACCATAATTACTATCTCACCTCTCATATCACCACCATTGCCACCATCACCTTAACTATCACCACCAATAAAATTGTCGCTTTCATCACAATCCCCAAAACCATCAACACCATCGCCTCTGACTCTACCATAGCCATCACCACCTCCCTGTCCCCATATCCCCTCTAAAGACAGCATAACCCCAAGACCATTCACCTCCTCATCATCACCACTCTTACTAAATCCATCACTACCACCACCATCACCATCATCATTGTCACTTACCAAAGCCTTTATTAAGCACTGAATCAGGGCCCAGATATCTTAATTGGGAAGTGAACTAGTTCCAACTGAATTGAATCGAAGTTAGAAAGGCAGAGATCCCAATCTCAGACACGTCATGGGGGGATGCTAATTTGTCACTGAACCAAGATTAGTTTACCCACTCCTGTGCTGCCCTCACTGTCATCCCCAACACTTTCCTGCAGTCCCCTGAGGCTTTCTCTATGTCCTCAGGCTTTAAAATGCCTGTCCTTTCTGCTGCCACAACCACCTCTGTCCCTATGCCTTTTGGGGAGGCAGTTGCTCAAGCACCAACCCCCTCCCTCCCAACTCCTCCCTTATCTGAGTTGGAGGCTATTTCTAAGCCAGGCCCTCCTGATCCCAGCTGTTACTACCACTTCCAGTCTTCCCTGGAACCCAGGGAAAGCTATGCCTCTGCACCACCACCACCATCCCCGGGCAGCTGAGAGTCTGGCATTGATTACCAGCCCCATAATTACCCTGCAGGTACTGGCAGGGACTTCAAGGCTGATTGACTTCAAATGAGAAATCCATGGGGATTCGGGGAGGTTGGGGGGACCCTTGGCTGGAGAGAGAGGCAGGGAGGAAGCCTGCACAGGCCTTTGTGTCTAGAACCACAGCTTTGACAAGGGAGCATCTATCTGCCGGGATGATACCTGAAGGTCTCACCCAGTGACTGTGAGATCCAGCCAAACCAGGTCCCCTGCCCAGAGGCACACCGGCCCTTAGAGAGGAGCTGTCTTGAGGGAACCTAGACAGGCTTGGGGAAGGGGAGGGACGCTGGAGACACCTATCCAGAGTGGATAAATTGAGGGCCTCTGCTTCCTGGGTGCACGGGGGAAAGCTGGAGGGTTAGGATGAAGGTTTGGAGGGGTGAGTGGCAGTTCAGTAAGGCCACTCAACGCATTGAAAGAAACTGTTCCTGGGCCCAGGAGAATTCAGAGGGGAGGCCCAATGGGAAATGCCTTCTGAAAGGAGACGCATAAATATTGCATCCTCTGATCCCACACATATTCACAAGCCCATGAGTTGACTCCAGGCACCTGCACACTCACAGTTATGCTCGTGAACACACCCATCTCCGACATCCATGCACTCACAAGCTCAGAGGCAAAAATAAACACAAAAAGAAGTCCATCACTCTTGTGTCCAGTCACACACACACACACACACACACACACGCACGCACACACACAGGCACATCTTCCCCCATCCTAACCCCCACGCACTAACACACTCCACACCATGATGCACTCACATCCTCACACACACATATGCTCACACATCTTCAAGCATATTTTCACACGCTCAGAAGCCAAATACCCAGAAAAAAAGAGAGATATCACCTCCACACTCGTATGCTCCTTGAGAAATTGCAGAAAGAGGTGAGGCACTTGTTTTTCCCTCCCTCTCCCCGCTCGTGGAGGGGTTTTCATTTAAAAGTTGCCCGAGCCCAGGCTTTCAGATTACAGTCTAGACTATATAGGTTCCCTAAAGATAAGGCTGAGAAATTGATTTCAATTACCAAAGTGGAGAAGCTGCACTTCTCAGCCTCCTGAGCGGAGCATTAACCCTGGAGATCCGGGAGCTGGAGGAGAGGACTCTGGCACGGCAGGCTCATGGGGAGCCCACACATGTGCACATGCACACTCACATGCAAAATCTCACTGGCACCAGCTTGGGCAAAGAGTCCAGAACTTAGAGTGAGGAGGCCTGGGTTCCAGCTTTGGTTCTGCCGATTTTTGCTGTGTGATCTTGAAGACCCGCCTTTCTCCTTTCTAGGCTTCTCTTCTTGGACCCCATTTCTGCTCCCAAGGGCTCATGAAGACTGTGCTCACTCCTGGTTGAGCACCTATCTGTTGAGACTGTCAGCTCCCCAGGAGACCTAAGCAGGCACTCAGATGCCCTAGAATCCAGGCTCTTCTCCACTCTGCCTCCCAGCTAGCATGGACATCCCCACACACTGGAAGCTATTGGGGCCTGCATTAGTTAGAGTAAGCATCGTTAGCTGCTACAACCAGCAGGCTCTGCAATCAGTGGCTTGCAGGATTTTTTCTTATGCACACAAAGTCCTATGGGGATATATTAGTTTTCAGTTACTGCCATAGCAAATTACCAGAAAATTAGCAGCCTATTAAAAATACCATTCATTATCTCATAACAGGTGAGGTGTCCAAGCTGGCATTTGTCTAGGTCCTCTGCTTAGGGTATCACAAGGCCAAAATCAAGGTGTTGGCCAGCAGGGCTCTTATCAGAAGGCTCTAGGGAGAATTGCTTCCAAGCTCATTCAGGTTGTTGGCAGATTACAGGACTGAGGTCCCCATTTCCTTGCTAGCTGTTGGCCTGGAGTCATTTTCAGCTTTTAGAGGCTGCCCACATACTCTTGACATGACATCTTTCATCTTCAAAGCCAGCAATGGCACATCAAGTCCTTCTCACATGTCAGATCCCTCTGCCTTCCTCTTCTGCTCTTAAGAAGCCATGTGATTACCCTGGGTTTACCCAGATAATCCAGGACCATCTCCCTATCTAAGGTCATCTGACTGGTAATCTTAGTTGTGCCTGCAGACTCCCTTTTGCCATGTAATGTAATATATCCATGGGCATACCATCAAGGCAAAGGTCATGGGGCCAAAATTCTGTCTGCCCAGTGGGTCAAGTAGCTCTCCTAAGTGGCCCTCCTCCAGTGGGGACTCAGGGATCTAGGCTCCTCTGTCATGCAGTCCTGCCATCCTAAATTGTGGTCGCCATTGTTGCCACAGACAATTACTGGATAATTTTAGGGGGTGTTTTCAATGCCATCCTGGAACTAACTTACATCAGTTCCACCCACATCTCATTGGCTAGAACCAGTCACCCCAACTTAACTGCAAGGGAGACTGGGAAACATATAGGAGAATATGGCTATTTGGAGTGCACAGTTGGTCTCTTATCACAGGGCCCAAGCTCTAAAGACTCAAAAGGCAGAGGATTGGGAGGTAGAGAAGAGCCTACCATGTTGGTTCTTTACAAAGAGAAGCAGCAGGAAACTGTGTCTCAGAACCTCAGTCTGGGGTTCTCCTTTCCAGGGCCTCCCAGTGGGCTCTGCAAAAGTGTACCAGTCTGCCCGTGGGCTGAAGATCCCTGAGATGAAGGGAAGGGGCCACCCCATGCACTGTCATCCTCTCCTGAGTTCAGGGGATGGAATATGAGAGACTTGCAAACTCAGAGCCACATCCAGGACACAAGAGTCGTGAGGTCCTCCTTGGACCACCCAATGTGGAGTACCTGGGTGGTTCCTCCTGACAGTGCCAACTCCCTGGGGAGCCCAGTGGGATCTTTTCAGAGAGCCAGGCTGGCCCTGCTATGGAAGACCTTTCTGTTGACCATGACCACTTCTCTTCTCTTCCCTGTGCCTTCCTCAGGGTCTTAATGACCATGACCTCTTCTCTCTTCATCCTTCCTACCACGCCCCCAATTGAGAACTGATGACAAGGGGCCCACATCTCACACAGCTGTGTGGACCAAATGGAATTGTCTTGGGGAAATGCTTCTCTATAGTCCCAGAGTTGACATTCTTTTGTAGAGGGACAGGGAGGGAAAGAATGCCCAATCCTCTTCCATTCTGACATGACCTGGTTTTCTTGCAACATGAGTGTCTCAAGGAGACAAGCATAAAGATCACCATAGCCACTACGCAGGACCCAGTTCACTAGAAAGCTCTCCACCCGTGACCCAAAATGTTCGATGCAGCTAAATGCAACCCATGGGACTCTGCCAAAAAAAAAAGAAAAAGAAAACTGAGTCAGGGGTCTTCCCTGGTGGCGCAGGGAAGAATCTGCCTGCCAATGCAAGGGATACGGGCTTGAGCCCTGGTCTGAGAAGATCCTACATGCCGCAAAGCAACTAAGCCCGTGCATCACAACTACTGAGCCTGTGCTCTAGAGTTCGCGAGTCACAACTATTGAGCCCACACGCCACAACTACTGAAGCCCGTGTGCCTAGACCCCATGCTCCGCAACAAAAGAAGCCACCGCAATGAGAAGCCTGCTCACCGCAACGAAGAGTAGCCCCCGCTCACCGCACTTAGAGAAAGCCCGTGCGCAGCAACGAAGACACAACGCAGCCAATAAGTAAATAAATAAAATTGTGAAGTGTTTAAAAAATAAAACTGAGTCAGGGATCAGAACATTCAATGATCAGCGGCATATCAGTGGGCTGATTCTGAGGCAGATCAGGGCAAACGATTTGGATTAGAAACTGGAGACAAGATTAAGACATATAAAACCCACTTGGGGAAGAGCTGGGTAAATCATTTGAGGCTGGAACCCCCAGCTTTAAGGTTCCTGGGCAGCTGTGATGGGGGAATATGATGGAGAAATCTAATCATGAAGGGAAGACACAGGTGGTGGTTATCTTGCAAATGAAAATGGAAATCAGTCACAGAGAACAGTTAGAGTAACAGGCAAGAGTCTTGCAGACAGCTCTCAGGCCAAAAGATGTTCTTTTCGCTGCCTAAATCAACTGAACATTTTAAAATCCTTTCCACTGCTGCAGAAGATGTTCCAAGGCAAATCAGGAGTCGTTGCTTTGGGAAGACTCTGTACAATCACAGCTACACATGGGAATAAAAACCACAGGAATAAAAGTACAGAAATGGTACACTCCGGGCAGGGGAAGAAAACAGAGTCTGTACCTAAAGCAATAGCCTTAACTTCTGTACCTCCCACCCCTGAGCCCACTCCCTGCCCCATAAAAGTAGAGTCTGAGATAAGCATTTGTATGCAAGTAGTTTATTATAGGAAGTATCCCAGGGAATAGGAGTGACGGCTGGAGAAGAGGATGAAAATCCAATACAAGGGTGCATTGTCAGACTAGGCACTGCTGTGGTCAACTGGGGCTCTACCCTGCTGGGACCTTCTGAGAAACACTTCAAAGAATTATCCATCTGCAGATGGAAGGAGAGAGTATTTAACCACCAGCTCCTGAGCCTCACTGGTCAAGGGCTGGCCCACGAGTGGCTGTTAACTCCCTCCGGTAGTGTGCTAGTAAATCTGGATGGGGGCGGGGAAATGCCCTGATTTGCAGCATTTGCCAATTCCCATGTATAAATACTCCCGCCAACGCCGATTTCAAGCTGCCAATGGCTAAACAGCCTGCTAGCAAATTCTCTGGTTATGTAACTATTGGCTCTTGCGAGCCAGTTCAAGGCGGCCCCAGCACATTGCTGATCCACTCTCCCAGGTTTGCACGTACATGGGTGCCGTGTCCCCACAGGAACCTCCAGCCTTGGCACAGGGAGGCTCTGGGGCAGAAAGTGAAAGATACGGGGTACACCTGCACGAGGTGCCAGGGTTGGGGTAAAAGTTGAGCAGGGAGATTATAAGCAAGGCACAGGAGAGGCCCAGTACAAGATTACACCTGACCAAGAGTAGACGGAGGGACAGCAAGGCCCTGGCAAGCTTCTCAGGAAGTGGTCAGGCCATGTCAGATGGGACTCGAGAGAAACCTGAGAAAAACAGGAACCCAGCCCCCAGAGACAAGAGGAGGAGAGGTAAGGTTGTCGTCAGGGTAGAGGAGAGGCTGGTGGTTACAGCCAGAACCACGCTGTGGGTGACCAGCGGGGGACGCTAGGTCTGTGCACCCTCACATCAACTTAAAAACGGAACATGGCTCATGCCCTAGGTGGGATCCGTTCTCCACTCTCCCTTTTATTACCTCAATAACAGTCATTGAATTATTAAATTATCCCCAAAAACTTTGCTTTCAATGAGGTACCAGCATTGGTCCCATTGAATATAGCACTGAGCCCACCCTTCACGGAGTGGTGAGGAAACAGGGCCACCCTGCAGAGATAGTCAACTTTCCACAGGCCGTTGCTCATGGCTTCCTCAATTTCCATCCCTGACCCCCTGTAGCAGGTGGGAAAGGATTGTGGGCAACACCAGACCTCCACAGGCCTCCCAGAGCAAAGCAGAACAGGATGGCTATTTAGTCCCTTCAGGCTGCTGTAACAGAGGATAAGAGACTGGTGGTTTATAAACAAAAGACATTTATTTCTCACAGTTCTGGAGGCTGGGAAGTCCAAGATGAAGGCACCAGCAGATTCAATGTCTGGTGAGGGCCAGCTTCCTAGTCCATAGATGGCTCTCTTCTCACTGTGTCCTCATATGTTGGAAGAGGCAAGGGAACTCTCCAGGGTCTCTATTATAAGGGCACTAATCCAACTCACCAGGGCTCCATCCTCATGGCCTAACCACCTCCCAAAGGCCCCAGCTCCAAAGACCATCACCTTGGGGATTAGGTTTCAACATACAAATTTGGGGGCGACACAACCATTCAGTCTATAGCAACTGCTCTTCCATCCAGGCCCAGGATCCTCTGAGAATGGCCTTTGCCTCATCTGTCCTCCCACTGTGGGTGGCAGGGACACCACCAGGGTCACAGAACTTCAAAGGTGCCACCTACTGTCTTGGAGCTGTGTGTGAAAGACTAGAGGTGTGACAGGAGTCACAATGGGAAAAACCAGAGGCAAGGGACCCCATCCAGGCCAGAAGGCCATAGGGGCTGTGAAGGAGGATGGTTTGACATCAGGCAGGACAGAAGGTACCAGGAGCCAAAGGAACAAGACACATCCACAGTGTCAACAGCCAAGTTCATAGAGGATAGAGGCCCACGAGTTATCAGAGAAGAACTTCAGGGGGAAACTTCTGAACAGCCCAGAGAATTCTGGCGGCTGGGTCTTCCAAGTGTATAGATGCTTTCACGTGTGGGCACTCACCTTCCCAGCTGTTTCCAAAGGCTGTTTTCTAGGCACTTCCCAGGGCCCAAGAGAAGGGAAAGTGTGGACTGTGGGGTCCAGCTCTTTCTCCTGAAGCCTGTGAGCAGAGCTCCCTCTGAGAGCATTTACTGTCATGGGGGTAGAGAGCCAAGATAGCTCTCCTGACCTCAAAGAACACACCTTAATGGTAGAAATTCAGGCCCAGGGAGGGCATTTTTCAGGCAGAGTTCTTGCCGCTCACCGCACTACCCACTGCCTGACGGCCAAGGCCAGGCTGCTAGGGGTGGGGGTGGGTAAACCAGCTCAGGGCCAGCCAGCAGGGCCCCCTCTAGAGTCTTCCTCACCTTCAAAACCTCCTCCTCTGTCCGCTGAGCAGACCGGGTCTCAGTGGACTCTGCCCACCGCCCTGGGAGGGGAGACAGGGAACGCAAAGGGAGAGCGGGGAGCCAGGGAGGACAAAGTGTTCCCTTTCCGCTCCTCTGCGCCTTAATTAAGTGCTTTCATTTCCCTCCTTCCTCTGCACACAGGCCCGGCTGAGATAAGGCATTGATTCCCTCCCAGAGGAGGAAGAAGCCAGTGGGAAGCCTGCAGTTCTCTCTTTGTGGAAAAAGATGGATGGCTTATTAGCGAGCCCTTAATTGTGCGGTTTGTAACTTGGGAAAGTTGAAAGAGAAAAGAGAAGAAGTCTGAACTGGGGGCTGCCTGGGGGTCCATTTCTCCCTACAAGGAGCGTTCTACTCAACATCCCTGACCAAGAGCCCAGCACAGATGAGCCCAACCCAGCCCAGCCCAACCAAGGGCAGGCTCAGGAATGTTCTCCACGCAAAGGACCAAGGAGGTCACACACAGCCAGAGTGATGCTCCGTGTTGCCCACTTCAGCCACGGACGGGGCCCTGAGTCTTTGAAAAATGTGCAAAGACTGTGTGTCGGGGAGGGGTGAAAGGGGAAGCCAGAGCCTTAGCTTCTTCTTCAAGGCCCATTTAGATCTTCTTTGTGTATTGGAATTTCGCGTAAGCTCTGTGACATTAGGCACGTTCTTTACCCTCCTTGCCTCAATGGCTTCAGCTGCAAAATGGGCAAAATAATAGAATCACAGGATCGTCAGCACTAACACAGTTCCCCAGCACCTAGTAAGAATCCCATCATTATTACTTCTTTTTTTCTTAAATGATTTCATTCAATCTCACAACAGCCCCAGCTCAGGTTATTGTCCCTATTTTAGAGGTGAGGAGATGTGGCTTAGAGTAGCTGTCTTAACAACAGACACAGAGCTGTCCCCAACAGCCCAAGGCTGAGACCTCCTGGGTCCTCCCCTTTCAGAGCTCAGAACAAAGGGGGAGTGGTCTCTCATAGTCTGGCTCCTGCCACTCACCAAGGCAAAACACTGACCTTACCCATCTAGAAGAAAGGCACTTCCCAAAGGTAGACTTCAACCCTCTTGGACGCAAGGTCTCTTCTTGACCCTTTCTTGTGAAACAGGAGGGCAAGTGCCCTATCCATGCCTAGTCGATGCCCATACCAGGAGGAGAGGCAACAAAGCAGCATCTCAAATCTCTGTTCAGTTTCAAAAATCTAGAATCCAAAGCTGCAGATTTTCTTCCCCCGATGCAGATGCTGAGAATCGAGACAACGGAAGTTTACTGCAGGGGTTTGCAAACCAGGTGCCGTGGAACCCTAGGGTTCCTCAAAGGAGTTTTAAGAGTCAACCAGGGTGTGGGAGGTCACTAGACTAGGCTTCTACTCCCCTCCACCCCAGCCACCCCACTGCCCACACCTCAGCAAGAACAACTCCACTTGATCTGTTTTATGTTTGGGGTTGCCGTATGAGATTTCACTTTCTAAAAGATTCTGTAGTTGTGTGTGTTTGTTTGTTTTTTAAGTTTAAAAATCCCCATTTAGTGGAAAAAGCATGAGGTCGAGAGCCAGAAAGCCTAGTTCTAGCCCCAGCTTTGTCCTATGAACTTTAGTACATCCCTTCCTCTATGTGTACAGAGAATTGGGCAAGGGGGTTTGTCTCCAAGGGGCATTTCCAGCTGTGTGTCTCAAGTCCAGCTTGACTCCGTGGGCTGCTCTGTGGTCTGGGAGTGAGGCCAGGGGGAAGGGGAGCCACGTCCCCAGCAATCTTTGCTGCGTGTCTCCCCAAATCCACCAGAGGACTAGTAAAGCCTGGGGTGGTTTTCTTCCTCATATCACTCTGGAAATATTGATACTGGCTTGCCAAGCAGGTAGAGCAATTCTTCCTTCCTTACGGTGGGAGGAGAACAAGGCAAATGAGCCTGCTCGTTAGCGAGGCCGCCCGAGATGTCTCCCTGCTCCCACCCCACCACCCCACCCTGCTCTCCTGATCTTCAGGACAACTTGGACACTTGGACTAACACACAGATGAGAGATACACGTCTGTTTGCATTTAATTTGAGGCTGAGGTTCACAGCTCTTGACCACGGAGAGCTGCCTTCCAATACCCAGGACCAGGATGGGGGTGTGGAAGAGTGATTACTGCCTGTGAGGGGTAATAATTATAAATCAGGGGCCTCTCAGTCATATCTGGGTCCCTTCAGTTTTTCCCTGGTGATTAAAGCAGCACAGGAGGGCAGGGCAGGGGGCTGACTGAAAGGGGCACTGGTGAGGACTGGTACTTCCTAGACCTCCAGGGAAATCTACCTCCATCAGTAATGAACACACGGCTACCCTTTATCAGTTGCCTACCACACTCTCAACCCTGAGCTCAGAGCAGTAGAGACTTTATCTCAATAAATCCCCCCAACAGCCCTGAGGCCAATGAGGGTAGCAAAAGCTCCATTTTACAGCTGTGCAAACTGAGGCTCAGGTTAGTAATTTGCTCAAAGTCACAAAACCGGAAGCCAGATTCTAACCAGATCTGTCTCACTCCACATTCCACAGCTTATGCTTTAACCGTTCCCCTTTTGCCTCCCAAGCTTAATAAGAGTCCACAGATAATAATAATAGTTTGTTGTTTACTGAGTGCTTACTGTGTGCCAGGCACACTGCTCTAAGTGTTTTCGGTTATCTCATTTTATTCAACAATATATGAGGTAAGTACAACTGTCCCCACTCTACAGATGACAAAACGGAAACACGGGATAAGTCAGCTACACGAGGTCACACACCTACTTAGGAATGGAGGTAGGATTCAATATTCTATAATTTACCCAGATTGACTATTTCCCGTGAGTCTGATGGCCGCTGGATGGGGAAGGGCTGACCTGAAGCCTTGGGCAGCTGGACCCGGCTGGCACCGCATGCACTCTCGCTGACTCTCTTAGTGATAGGCCAGAGGCAGAACTGTCCTCTGACACGTGTAACAGGGAATTTTAAAAGTTTCCACAGAGGCACCAAGATACGACAGGCACTGCTCCCCAAAGTAAGGGGCCCGAGCAATACTCAATCCATCCCAGGGTCTAACTTCCATCTGGGAATTCTAACCGGCAAAAGTCTGCAGTAGAGAAGAAGCAGCTGCCCTGGGGGTGCCCTTCACGTCCAGAGCAGGTGAGGTCAAAGCCTGTGCAAGTAGACCAAGAGAAGGGGAGGGCTTGGGACTACCTTAAGGGCTGCCAGGCGGAGCAGGGACTCGACCGTAAGGGACCCTAGAGACCCAGGAGCTGAGAGAAAGCAGAGATGTACACCAGCCCTCCCCTGAGAGTGTGAAGCCTTATTCAGACCAGAGTGAGGGAGGTACTTCACTGTTCCCCCTCCTCTCCCTCCATCCTTTTCCCTGGGGAGGTCAGTGACAGCAGCTGCCTCTCTACAACCTGTCAGCTGCCCTGGCCTGGGGAGGGGAAAGGTTGGACTTTGAATCAAATTTGAAATGGAGATTGTTATCCGGAACTATACATTCAAATTTTGGAACTGAAATCTGTTTTATGCCTGCAGGTGACTTTGTAAAATGGACTTATTACTTAAAAGTGAGGCTGTAGGTCATGGGGATAAAATTTATAGAAATAATAGGAGACACAAAGTTGCACTTTGTTTATGTCCCATAAATTGAATTTGGCCTTTTTTCAATGTATCAGTTGTACCTGCCAAATGCAGGGTTCTGTAGGATGAGCTGAAAGCACAGAGAAAGAAATTCTGAAGTCCAGCCCAGAGCAAAAGTCAAAATAGGACTCAGGCCTTAATGCAACCAGGCAGATTAGTCAGACTCTCTGGCCCAAGCCCTGAGCTGTTGTGTCAGGAAAAATAACAGTGTAACCTCTGAACCACGTCAGTGTCAATAGCAACGCCTTCAGGGGGCCCAGGGGTTCCCAGCCCCGGCCTGGCTCTTTCCTTGAGTCCTCTTATACCTCTCACCAGCCCTGGGAGATTGAAACAAAAGAACTTGGGAGTCTAGGGACTTCCCTGGCAGTCCAGTGGTTAAGACTCTGTGCTTCCACTGCAGGGGGCGCTGGTTTGATCCCTGCTTGGGGAACTAAGATTCTACATGCCGCGCGGCCAAAAAAAAGAACTGGGAAGTTTATAACAAAGCCTAAACTGAGCCTTATTCTGCGGGCCGTTCTAAATCATTGAAGGTAGCCTGGGACTTCAGAAGTCTGAGAGCCCAGGGGTCATAAGGAATGGAGGGGGCCTTGGTCTCTCAGGGAAATGATTTCTGGCTGCTTCGGGGCCACACCCACCCACCTTCTGGCTCCAGGTCAGGAGCCTTTGTGACTTCCCACAGCCCAACTTTAGATCCAATCTGGACCCCCCCTGGACCCAGGAACAGCCAATAGAGCTAACCAGGACCTCCCGCGTGCTATTCCTGTCACAGCTGCCCTTGCTGCTTCTAGCCCCTGAGACCTCCCTGACCCAGAGCAGGAGAGCCTTAGCCCAGACGGAGCATCTCCCAAAATGCCTGAGACGCAGTCTCTGCCCAGGCCTCGGGGCAGGTAGTGGGGCCAGCCATCCAGGCGGAGGTGAACCAGAAAGGATGAAGGTGACACATCCCCCAGATCCCATCTTCCTTGATACTGCAAGGAGGAAGAGGTGAGCCTGGCACCTCCCCCATAGGCCTCTCCTTCACAAAGAACAGAGAGCGTCCTCTGCGGGCATGAGCTCCACCCGGCTCCCAGCCCCCCAGCTCCAGCCCAGGACTCAATGTCAGCACCACCTCCGGGTTGGATCCGCCTCCTGTTCTAGAGCCGTGCTCTGGAGTTAAGCTGCCTGGGCTCAGATTCCTGATCTCTCACTGAGTAGTCCCGTGGCCTCATGCAAGGTACTTAACCTCTCTGCTGTCACTTTTCCTCACTGGTCAAGTAGGCGTGATAACAGGTGGTGGTGAGGCTGAGTGAGTGGGAACGATGGGGTAGGTAGCCGGTCGTTTGCTCTGTGTACCTGATTTCCCCCGTCCTAGCGCCAGCTCCAGCCCTCGCCCGCTTTCCCGGCTTCCGGAGCTCAGAGGGCTGACTTAGTGCGTTCACCGCCTCTCTCCCTCTCCAGGGCGGATCCGTTTGAATGCTATCTGTAATCTCCCGAAAGGCCCCAGAGGGACCCATCGGCTCCTTCTAAGGAGCATTAACTCAAACCGTAACCAGCTCTCCGCGCCTGCCTGGAGGCCAGGTCCGCGGGGAGCCCTCCCGACTGCCTCTGAGGAGCGGGCGGCCTCGTTTTGCAGCTCAGGAGTGGGAATCCCATGGCTGTGCCCCGCAAGCCAGCCCCATGCATGCCCAGGAGCCGACCCCCTACCCCGGCTCTCCTGCTCTGCTGCCCCCTGAGTCCACCTTACAGTGCTGGTTTCCCGGGTGAGGGGAGATGGCCACAGGGCCACCCGGACAGGGACCACAATATGGCCTGAAGCTTCCTCCCTTCCAAGGGTTGAGAGCAGCCCTCAACCTCCCAGCAAACAATTCCCTGGGGGTTTGACTATAAATCCTCGACCCTTGCCTAGGGGGCCCTGCTTCCCCCGTGCTCCTGCTGGGGTGGAGACGAGGAATCCCCTAGTCATGCCCTCAGAGGGCCCCTGGGAGCAGGAAGCAGAGAGAGGCTTACTGAGGAGTCTGGTCTGGGAAGTGCTGCTGGAGCCTGGAGAGCTCCCTCAAGGGGACCAATAGGAGCTGGGCACAGGGAGGGTCGGGGAGGGGTCTGACCACCAGGCCTGCCAGGGCTGGCTCGGAAGTTCTCACTCTCAGCTGAGGCCGTTTTGTCCATAGCACCCCTGCCTTACATGCTGAAATTGGAACTGAGCTCCGAGAGAGGGAAGGGATGATCCATACCAGAGGCCAGAGAGAGAGAAAGAGGGGCCAGGAGAGGGAAAGAGAAGGAGAGTTTCTGCCATGCCTCCCCTCAGACTGGGGCCCCTGAGAACAGAGCGTAGGCCCACCCCCTTCCCCGCCCCCAGACTCTCCAGTTCCAGACTTTCTCCACACTCCTCACCAGCCTAGCCTGGCACCTCTCTCGGCATCACCCCTCCCCCCGCTCACAACTTGAACTGCCATTCAAGTTCACTGGGAAGAAAGCAAAGCTGGCAGGGGTGACCTGCCTCACCTCCCATCCGCATCCCCATCCGATTCCGCTCTCTGAAGGAAAGGGGGCCAGGGCTGCTCTGGCTCTGTGCTCAGCTCGGCTCTTTTAGAATCCCCTTCCCCTCTCTCTTCACTCCCCGCTCTACTGCTTCCTTCCATCTGCACTTCCCCGTGGGCCAGTGTCCTGCATAAAAGCAGCAAACGTCCCTCCACCCCGCCTGCTCCTCTAGCTGTCACCCCTCCTCCTTTTTATAGACACCTGCAACTCGAAACACTGTTGATGGCGGAGCTCAAAGCGGTGGCTGGTATCTAGCTATACATCATTCATTCGAAACCACTTACTGAGCGTCCAGTGGGCTGGGGCCTAAGATTTGCCAGTGAGCAAAGCAGTCGTGGCCCCTGCCCTGGTGGACCACCCAGCCCCTCCTCTGTCCCCCTCCCGAGAATCGGGGCAGCAGCAATCCCGGCTCGTGGGCTCCTCCCTCACTAAGACCAGACGTCATGGGGCTAAAATAGTAGCCAACAGCCAGCCGGGGGCCCTCACCATAGGCCAGCCCGGGTCCCATTCAATCCTCCCAGCAACCCCCTGAGATAATACCTCATTCCTGGTTTATGACTGAGGCACAGACAGCTCAGGCAGCTTCCCGAGGGCACAGAGCACCAGGATGGAGGGTGGTCCCCGTCTGTGAGTTCCTGACTGAGCCTTCTAGCATCTTTGATTCCTCCAAACTCCCCACGCAGTGCACCATTATGTTGCTATAAAATGATGAGAAAGCGGAGCTGAGGTTAAGAAACAAATTCCTATGTAAACTCCACGAAGGAAGATATTTCTCAGTTTAATTCACTCCTGTGTCCCCAGGCTCTAAAACCACACCTAGTGGGAAACACTCGAAAAAATGGCTCGTATGAATGAATGAATGAAAGAAAAAAGAAACAAATGAGTAATCACTTCTGAGGTCAGCAGTTGCCCCACTGTAACCGCCCTGGTTGTAATCGATTCCCCACTAGCCCCAACCCGAAGCCCGACCCTGCCCCCCGGCCGGAACACAGAGGCCCAGCCTACGGCCCCAAAAGGTCTAGAAAATGAGGACACCTATCCAGAGCCGGGGCCTCGCTGGGATTTGACGCGTGTGGCTGAGATGGAAGAAAATTCAGTTGAATCAATGCCTGAAAGTCAGTCTAGCAGAGAAGCCCTGAAAGCTGGGCCCCTGAGCGCATCTCATTTGGAATGGGGGAAGAGGGAGGGGGCTTTGCCCACCAGCAGGTTAGCCTGCTGTACTGTTTGTCAGCCTGTCCGCCGACTTCCTGGCCGGGGCCTACCAGCCCCTCGCCTAGCTCCCCTGGAGACCCCCACCTCCACTCAACCCCCGACTCTGTCCAGAGCCCCCTACCTCTTACTCCAGGCCTGCTGAGCTCCTGCTGGGCCTAGAAGGGACTAAGAGCCAGGGAGGAGGAGAGAGAAGAGAGAAAAGTAAATGATTCCCTGCCCTGCCCCCCGCCCGATACGCACAGATGCAGGTTGCCACTCAAAAAGCAATCTCGCCAAACATTTCAAAACTGCCTGCAATTTATATCTTGTGCTTGACGGAGCATCTCCGAGTCATTTCCCGGCGCACAGAAGTGCAGACTCCTGAGCCCAGGGCGCTGCTCTGGCCCCAGCTCGGGTCAACGGGTTGGGTACACCCCATGGGGGAGGGGAGGGGGCAAAGTAGGGAAATCCGCTTTGAGCCCCTTCCCACCTCAGTGGGGGCCAGAGGGACATCCCAGAGGCCAACAGCTGCAACCGCAGGCAGGAGTCCCTGAAAGAGCCAGACAGAAAAGGGGCATGTTCTTCAACAGATATTTATGAATAAGGCCCTCCCCACCGTGGGAAACAGGTGAATCGAATGTGGGGTGCCCTGTGGTGTAAGACAGGGAGCACGGGGACCGAAGGACTCAGAGGAGGGGAGGCAGACTTCTCTTGCCAAGCTGAACCAGATAGAGGAATTCCAAGTGGAGGGCACAGCATGGGCAAAGGCTCGGAGGTGTGGAGGAGCCTACAGTGCAGGGTGCAAAGCCAGAAGGGGCAGCTGGAGGGGGGCCGGGGGTATAAGCAGGGATGGGGGACCTGGCTCCAGAGCTAGTTGTGCTTTTCGACCTGTGTCCACGGGGCCTTCAAACACAAAGAGAGGCAGAGAGGCCAAGAAGGAGAGGAGAGAGGCCACTCAGAAAAGAGGTAGCTCACCGTGGACACCCAAGACTGAGAATGTTCCACCTCACAGCCACACTCACCTTCGGTCTGTTTTTATAACCTGCCAAGATCATTCTCTCCCCAGAACCTTTGCCCTCACTGTTTCCCCCGCCTGGAGCACCCTTCCCTCAGATCCTCGGACAGCTGGCTCCTTCTGCGAATGCATCGTGTCACCGTTCAATGTCACCTCCTCTAGGACGCCTTCTCTGACCTCAACATCTAACCACGCCTCCCTCTGCCCCATCAGCCTTTGTCATCGCCTTCAGAGCATTTACCTTCTGAAACGAGCTTATTATGGCTTTATGTCATTATCCTTTGTCATCTGCTTAGAATGTTAAACTCCATGGGATCAGAGTCCTTGTCTGGCTTGTTCCCAGAGACAGCCCCAAGCACCGAGAAGGGTTCCTGGCACATGGGAGGCGCTCAATACATATCGACCCCATGAATGAATAAGCCCTTCATCACAGCCTCTGAGATCCTGGCTCCCTGTTCAGAGCGGGGCTCTCCCACGTGCAAACTCCAGCCTGGCTGTCGTCAGTGTAGTCCTTCTGCAATTAATCATGTTCTGTTGGTGATAACCTTTGTGTCGTCATTGGAGGCTGCATCCCATTCATCTCTGTCTCACCCCGGGGCCAGGCGCACAGTAGGTGCTCAGTCAGAAGGTCCCTGTCATGAGCCCTCACCACCTCGCCCCATGTGAGTGATGGGCTCAACAGCCAACAGTCCTGAGGGCAGCAGCAGAGGGGGCTGAGCAGACACTCCCTTAGCCCTCCCCTTCAGGTCCCTTTGGGCAGAGGGAAGAAGCGCAAAGGGGGCAAATCAGAGAGGGGAGCCTGCGGGGAATGGCTCAAAAAGGACCAGCATTGTCAAGGACTCACCATCCTGCCCTGAGGGAAAACTCCCTTCCTGGGCAGGAAAGCAGCTGGTGCAGCCAGAAAGACACAGGTCTTGATCTTTAAAAGACCCGATTCCAGCTCAGGAAACAGCAGCGCCACTCAGGAGCTGGGTGAACTCTGTCAGGCCAATTCCCCTCTCTGAGCCTCAGATCTCTCATCAGAAAAAACAGTGCTGTTGGGAAGATCAAATGCTATCGTGAACAGGGAATGCCGCACAGACCTAGCATCTATTGGGGGCGTGATAAATACTAGCAATAAAAATAATAGTAATAACTGGTAGACATCAGGAGCTCACTCAATGTTAATCGCTTTGCTTTCAGTGTTGTATTTAGTCTTCACAACAGCCCTACTATAGGTACTATGATTAATACCGTTTTGCAGGTGAGAACTGGGGGAATCCAGAAAGGTTAAGTAACTTGCCCAAGGAAACAGAGCTGGCAAGTGAAAGAGCCAAGATTCGAACCCAGGAAGTCTGGCTTCAGAGTCCACTCCCTTAAGTTTACAATTATTGCTCAGACAATGCAAAACGAAAGCATAGCATTACCTCTCTAAGCCTCAGTTTCCCTGTCCATAAAATGGGTGTAATAACGCCACCTGCCCACGAGGATATTACAAGGATTCAGGAACAAGAAAGCGGCAAGATGCAAACTATTATATATAGGGTGGATAAACAGCAAGGTCCTACTGTATGGCACAAGGAGCTATATTCAATATCCCGTGATAAACCATAATGGAAAAGAACTTGAAAAAGAATGTATATATATGTATAACTGAATCACTTTGCTGTACAGAAGAAATTAACACAACATTGTAAATCAACTATACGTCAATAAAATTTAAAAAAATAAAAAGAAAGCAAGCATCAGGCACACGGTGGGCGCCTAGGAAACGTCAGCGGTCTCTCCTTCCCGTGCACGGAGAACAGAGCCAGCTGATAAAACAAGCGTCGGCTGCTCATTTGGTAAATGGGATTTGGTTGGAAAGATGAACGCGGCCACTTCTGGCTAATGTGTCATGTAAATTCTAATGATAATACAGCTCCCTCGCTCGCGCCCGCCCCATGCCCACCGCCTTTGCCGCCGCTGCTCAATTATCTCCCGAGGCTCCTGGCGGAATCCATGCTTCACTGGGATCCTCTCCCCAGCCTGCCTTCCCCAGCCGCAAATAATGAAAACCCGCCTCGTCCGCGAGATTGCTCACTTACATTTTCTATTAATTTTTTCCTTTCAGAGGAAAAATGAGAGGAGCTGAGTACGGAGGAGGCAAGGTGGGGGGGCGGGGGCAGGAGCGAACTGCAGCCTTTCCAAGCCCAGTTGGCTCTGTCCCAGGGACCAGACACACAGACGGTCTGGGAGGGGTGGTCAGGATGGGGAAGACGCCCACACCATGGCTTCAGTCATCAGATCCCTGAGACAGCAGAAGCTCCCCGGGGTCAACGAGGCCCAGAGTTCCAGGACCCGGGTGTCCTGAGTTCCAGGATTCAGGAGCAGGGGTTCCAATCTTCTCTTCATTTGCTGTGTGACTTTGAGCAAGCCACTTAACCTCTCTGGAGAGAGTTCCTTCATCTGTACAAGGCAGGGTGAACTGGTTGGCTGGTGTCCAGGGCCCATGTTGGGCTGACTGGCTGTGATTCTCAGTCTCAGGGACAGACTTTGGCAAGGAAGGACTTCTCAGCAGACAGGAAGGGGCCCTGTAAGCAGTGGTGAGTTCCCCATCAGAAAAGGTATTCAAGCTCTGATAGGGATGTGCAGAGACTCACCACTCTCTCTGGCAAGGTTCTGAGTCCACCCCCAGATACCTGTGTAGAATCTGGTTTTGGGGCAGGATGGAGAGTGAGGGAGGGCAGGGAGAGTTGTTCCCATCCTAGAGAAAGAGAAGGAAACGGACAGAGAACACCCACCCCAGGTTCCATGCAGAGTCCTGAGTCTTTGTGGGGCCAGTAGCAAGCTGTAGTCATTTTTGGAGCCAGTGTTTTCTGTGTGCTAGATGGTAGATACCTCCTTAAATCTGATCAGTCTTTGCCCCCAGGGAGCTGTTTGTTTATAGTCCAATGGGGTGGGGGGGACCTACAAACAGGTCATTGCTCTGAAAAGGGTACATAGACGAGTGAAAAATGCATGGGAGGGGGCTCATAGCAGCAAAAGAGAAACACCCACCCACCCCCAAGGAAGGCCTCCTGGAGGAGGTGGGATTTAATCCAGGTAGCTCTAGATGGGCAAAGGCAGCTTGTATCTTTCATCACCAGAGAAGGGAACATCTGGGCTGCCCCAGACCCCATCTGGCCTGGACCCTATTCCCTGCACAGACCTCTGATCCATGTCAAGAGAGACCAGCACCACCTCACTGCCCTGTGATGAGGCCAGCACAACCTCTTTATGCCCCATCTCTGCTTCAGACACTGCCTGGTGAGGCCACTACCTACCAGTCCCACGCCGACTGACCTTCTCCAAACAACCAGCCCCTCCCAGAGTCTGCGGTGGCCTCCCCCTCGGCCACATTGGGACATCCAGGAAGGGAGTCTGTGCAACAGCCTGGGGTCCCACACAGGGCCAGACACACAGCAGGGGCTCAGTACATGTTTGAGGAGTGAGTGTAGGTGAGCAGGTGATGGAACTGTATTTATAAGCAAAAACACGATACTATTTTTGCAAAGAAAAATTATGAAACCTTATGGTCTTATTTGTATGTCTATAGGGAAAGGTCTGGAGGAATACGCGCCAAACTGCTGACAGTGGTTTCCCCTGGAGAGCGGGCCTGCAGGAGGGAAGGGTGTTTACTCTGTACTCTATAAACTTCTCTATTTTGTTTTTTATAGTGAGGATGTATTAATTTTTTTGAGGATGTATTACTTTTTAACATTAACAATGACTTTAAAATGTAAGAAATGTTCAATCTTGGTAGACTAATTAAAAATTCAATCTATACCGGAGAAGATTCCCTGTTCTCCCTTCCCCCATCCAGTAACTGTCCTTGCCAGGAAGTCCTTCCAGACAGCAACCCTAAATCCCTCAAGATATAAAGCTCACTTCTTGGGCTATCTCCAGGTAAGAGGCAGAGGAGCTGGCAGAATTCTCTACCCACGGCCACAGCCTGATGCTCTGGCCACCTCCAGCCCCACCCTGTGGAAGTGAAGAGTCTAGGCCTGGCTCCTCTCTGGGGAGAGCTCCCCACCTCCAAGAAGGGATTTTCCTGGCAGAAGCGGCAGCCCCTTCAGCTCCCAGGAGGCGTGGGATGTCTTCAGGCCCAACATATGTGGGATCTTCTAAAACAGGGACAGGAAAGGAGGAAAAATAAAGTCTGTTCCCCCAGGTCTGTTGTCTCAACACACAGAGGCCTCCAGGAATGCTTCCCACAAGAGGCATTGTGGGGGAAGGGGGAGATTCAGAGGCAGAGTCCCACTATACAGATGGGCAAACTGAGACCCACTGGATGAGAAAGGACGGACTCTGGCTCACCCTGCACAGTGGGTTAGAGGCAAAACAGGACTGGACCCTAAAACCCCTGGACTGGAACATAAAGAAGAGACTATGGGCCCAAGAGGGGATGGGGGTAGAGAAGGAAGTGGTGGGGAGACCGGGAGTCTCAGGGACAGAGCTGAGGAGGCCAGGACTGTGTTGAGGAGGGGAGGAGAAAGGCTGCCCCAGGCCAGCACTCTTAGGGTCCCATCCAGGAGCACAGTGGAGCTCCTGGGTCTGTGTCACAGGCAGTTGGCAGAGCAGACATGATAGATGCTGGTCACCAAATATTTCCGTTTCTCCCCACTTCCTGGCAGGTGGCAGGATTGTACTTCCTGTAGTTGGAAGTAAGGCATACAACTAGACCTGGCCACTTCTGTTAGTGGTGTGGTCACTCCTAGGCCAAAGCATTTAAGTGCAATGCACCCTCCAGAGCTCCCTTTCCCTCCTCCCAGCAACTGGCAAAATCCCAGATGGCAGCTGCTCTATCGGCCAGGTGACTAAGATGAACAGAGTGACCATGATGAACCGAGGCTCTGTGCACCCTTGTTGGATGTGTAGCAGAAAAGAGAAATAAGTCTCTGTTGTTTTAAGCCACTGAGACTTGGGGATTGTTTGTTATGGCAGCACAACCTGGCCCATGCTGACTGATACACAAAATGAGCTTTAGAACCCGATGGCCCAGGTTCAAATCCCACCAATTTCAAGGACTCGTTGAATGGCCTTGGGCAAGTCCTTTCTCCTCTGGTTCTCTGTCTCCCCTTTTATAGAAATGGAGGACCCAATATATCCGGAAAAAAAAACACTAATTTGAAAAGATACATGCACCCCAGTGTTCATAGCAGCACTATTTACAATCGCCAAGGTATGGAAGCAACCTAAGTGTCCATCAACAGATGAATGGATAAAGAAAAAGTGGTATACATATATATACACAATGGAATACTACTCAGCCATAAAAAGGAATGAAATTTTACCATTTGCAGCCACATGGATGGCCTCGGAGGGCATTATGCTAAGTGAAATAATTCAGAGAAAAACAAATACTGTATGATCTCACTTCTATGTGTAATCTAGAAAAATACAACAAACTAGTGAACAAAAAAAAAAGAAGCAGACTCCCAGATATTTAGAACAAACTAGTGGTTACCAGGGGGGAGGGGCAATACAGGGGGTAGGGGGAGAAGGGGGGTTATTATGGGACCACATGAAATCATGTGTGTGAAACTTCTGAAAATTGTAAAGCACTGTAGGATTTAAAGAATCTTTCATTCAGTTAAAAAAATTGAAAAAACAAAAATAGCGGACCCATGCATGAGATTCCTTCCAGCTCCCAGAATTCTAGGACCCTCTGCCCTTGTCTTAGAAATCTCCCCACTCCCGGCCGAAATCACACAGGGTTCTGAAGGCACCAGGGAGACAGCATGTCTCTGGGATCCGCAGAGGGAGGTCTTCCTATGGCAGTGGGTTGTTCCTTGTCAGGGGCTCCAAACCTCGCTGCCCATCAGAATCACCCGGGGATCTTTAAAAATGCAGGTTCCTTAGCCTGATTCCCAGAGATTCAGATGCAGGAGGTCTGAGGTGGCACCTCTGAGGCCAGGTTTGGCAAGCCCCAGACCACAGAACCCACAGTGGGTCTCCCCAAGTCTGACAACTCAGAGGCTGGACAGAACAGGCTAAGCCCAGCCCTGGATCCCCACAGAGCCCACCGCCCTTCTCCCTTTTGGGAGTTTCTGCCCCCACTTCCTATGGAGCCCCGGAAAGGCCATGTCCCAGGCAGTCCTGGCTACCTCTTAGATAAGAGCAGAACAGGGCACTCAGTAATGCAGCTGGAACCCAGCTCACCTGCACTGCCACCACCACTGTCTCCCCAGCCAGGTGCCAGCTAGATGAATCTAGTCTGGAGGCGGACTCCTCCCTCCAGGTCCCTCCCCACCCTCCTCCACCCTCCTCCCTCCTTCGTCCTCCCCAACCCCCCACTGGGCCAAGGGGAGAAAAACACCAAAGTGTGAATTTCTGATTAAAAACCAACCTCCACTTATTGCCTTGGCTGTTCTCACAGGAGGAAAAAAAAATTTAATCTTGTGTGTGTGTGCATATGCACTCATGTGCTCAGACATGTGTGTGTGAGTTACTGATTGGGGGTGTGTGAATAGGTATATGTGAGCACCCGTGTGTCTGTCGGAGCCTGGGAGAGTGAGAGTGTATGTACCCATACATCTGTGTGTACGTGCATGGTTTGGGGCAGCATATGTGCCTGTGTGTGTCTACATGTGTGCAGGGCTGTGTGTGTGTGTGTGCAGGGGTGGGTGTGTGTGTACATGGCTATGCTTAGGAGGGTGTATGACAGTGAGTGGGTTCAGACATGTCCCTTAGTATGGGAAAAGCCTTCTGGTTAAACTAATACCATTAGTTTGGGGGTAGTCAGTTAATTTTCAAAATTGGTTCTGAGGAAATCATTTTAAAAACACACACCCTGGGACTTCCCTGGTGGCACAGTGGATAAGAATCCTCCTGCCAATGCAGGGGACACGGGTTCGAGCCCTGGTCCAGGAAGATCCCACGTGCCGCCGAGCAACTAATCCCGTGCACCACAGCTACTGTGCCCGCGCTCTAGAGCCCATGAGCCACAACTACTGAGCCCACGAACCACAACTACTGAAGCCCGCGCGCCTAGAGCCCATGCTCCGCAACAAGAGAAACCACCGCAATGAGAAGCCTGCGCACCGCAAGGGAGAGTAGCCCCCACTCGCCGCAACTAGAGAAAGCCCACGCGCAGCAAAAAAGACCCAACGCAGCCAGAACTAAACAAAATTAAATCTTTGAAAACATACACACACACACCTTCACAACCCCATTCTTTTATTTCAACTTACAGGCATATAAGTTTTTTGCCTTTTTAATTTTCTTTAGTGCAGGACCAAAGTCTTCCCTCTGCCTATGGGTCTGCTTTTGAGAGCTGTACCATCTTCCTTGGGTGAACTAAACCCACGACACATCATCCTAGATTTCCAATGTCAATTTCTCTAAAGTGGAGCCTGAACTTAAAAGACACTTATAAAGTGATGTGAGTGCCGAATCTTCTAGATTTTTACAAGTTTTGTTTCCCATCTTATCTTACAGTTGCTTATCCACACCTAATTTGACAGCAATTTTTAGCAATCACCTTGATGGAGTCTTTCTAAAGACTTCAATTTAGTTTTACAGAAACAACAACTTTTTGTGTGTTCACAATATTTTTGGTTTACTTATTATTTCATTAAATCACCCAACTTCAATAACAAGTGTCACTGGCATAAATGAATTGGGAAAGCAAAGCAAGTGACACATTTAATACGTGCAGTTCTTTGTGTATCAGTTATATCTCAATAAAGCTGTTAAAAATTGATACTTGAACAAAAGGGAGGAAGGAAAAGACAAGTGACACTTTGTAAGCCTGTGACAGCCTGTGGGAGCAGCAGCCCGTGGACCAGGACATTGGAGGGAAGCCTCGCTGTTGGGCGAGGTCTGTAGGGGGTGGACATCAGGCTATATGTTTTACGGAGAAAAAGTTGAACCCCAGGCAAACAGAGGAGGGGAGATGAATCAGAAGAGCCTCCTATCCATGTGGGTGTGCTGAGTGTGTGTGTGTGCGTGTGTGTGTCTGTGTGTGTCTTGTCTGTGTGTATCTGTGCCCAGGTGTTGATGGAAGCACATACAAGTGTCTCTGTCACTTACCCCCAGCAGACAAGTCTCAACCTGGACCACTGGGAACAATGGTTATCCACCCAGGCATCCTTCTATGGCAGATGACTGTGATGTTGGTGGTGGCCGGATCCCCTTCTTAAGTGAACTGGCCGGGGCTGTGACATGATCTGTGTGCCTGACGACAAGATACAGCTGGGGTGGGGCAGAGCCAGCATGTCCTAAGCACCCACTCTCTACCATTTCTTTGCGCTCTCCCAGCATCCCGTGAGAGGGAGGTCCTTTTCTTCCCCAACCACGGATGAGGAAACTGAGACTCTGAGAGGTGAGGGGCTTCGCAGGCTAGACAGTGGCTGCGTTATGTGGCGAACACAGGTGTCTCAGGCCCATGGCTGGCCAGGGCACCTCCCCAAGAGGTTTGAGAGACCACTGATTTCCTGTAAAGCCTTGCTGAGCCCCTTCATGGACACAGCCCTCTGGTTGTGGGCTTCTGTAGAGCAGTGGATGGGGTGAGCCTGGAGGCTCACTGGTGGGTGCCTGGGAGATGGGGAGGGAGCTGGGGACAGGCTGGCACCCACTACTAACCAGACTAGGGCTCATCTTGGCAAAGCTCTCCGGATTCTTCAAAGCCACCCTCAACTCTCTGGGCATTGGATGTTCCCATCCTCAGGAGGAAGGAGGAAGGGGTTCTTCCCCATCTTACAGAAGAGATAACAGAGGCCAAAGAGGCACCCCTAGCAATGAGTGAAACTTGGGCATGACCCCTACACACCTCTGCTCCTCCCACCCAGACTCTCAATGCCTGGTAATAAGTGCACAATAAAACACATTCTACTGCCAGATAGACAACAAATAATTTTTTAATATAGGTATGTCCCAAATATTGCATGGAATATACTTATACTTAAAATTTTATTTGTTATTTCATATTCAAATTTAACTAGGCATCCTGTTTCCGTATTGGCTAAATCTAGAACCCCTACAATGACACCACACGCACATATTCACCCACTCCTAAGCCTCCCGTGAGACACTGGTAAAGGAGTGTCAGCCCGCACCCCACCAGAGAAAGAGCCGAGGACCCCAAAAGAGGACTTGGAAGGACTAGACATTGACCTCAGACAGCCCTGGGTCTGACTTCTTGCTGCTTGGTGTGTTACCTTGGCCAAGTCACTTACCCACTCCAAGTCTCCATAGGCTGGTTACAAGCGTTAAAATAATACATGTGAAATGCAGTGTCCTGTGTAAATGTTCTATGGAAGGGAGCCATTTTATTATTATTATTATTATTATTATTATTATTATTATTTACCAGGTGGTGAAATGAAGGCTGAGAGAGAGAAAATGACTTCCCCGAGGTCACCAGGAACCAGCAGCAGCAGATCAGACGGATGCCCATCCTCAGGCCCCGTGTCCTGGGCCTGGGCACCGCCCAGCTGCTTTACTGCTTCATGGCCAAAGCCCTGGTGACTGGAGGGGCAGTCAGGTGACTGTCGTTGAGCATTCTCCATCTCCAAGCAGCTCCCCCCTCCCACCCTGGGTCACAGCAAGCAACTCAGAGCCCCAGAGTCTAGACTCACCCACTGCTCCCTCTGCAGAGCACCCACAGACTGAGGATGGCCCTTCGGCCCCTCTCCCGTGTGATCTGGGGGTGCCTCCCAGCCCCCAGCCCTGGGAAGTTCAGAGGCGTGCGCTAGGAGGGCAGGAGTGAGGAGGGGCACCCCCATCCAGCTCTCTCCAGGAGGCCGGAAGACCTGCGGCTCCTCAGACCCCGCCTCACACCCAGCCCCGAGAAGCTGGCATTTCTCCTGAGCCCCTCATGGGCTTGGGACATCGCAGCCCCCGCTGGACCCTGCCTGGGGCTTCACAGGGGGCCTGGCAAGAACTCTGCCCCCTCCAACTCCCCTCCTCCCCCACCCCACCCCCAGCTCCCCATCTGTAACCCTAACGAGCTGCTGACAACTCCCGTCTGCTCCTCTCCGGCTTCCTGGGGAAAGAGAGAGAGGAGGGGACGCCAAGAAGGGTGGGGCGGAGCGAGGAGGGTGGGTTTTGACGCTTAGCCCTGGCCCCATCTCATGCTGGGGGGCTGCTCGGCATCTCCGGCCTGCACGGGTAGCCCCTGCCCTGCTATCAGGGACCTCCTCTCCCCCAACCCTAGAGGCCCCACTGCTAAGAGTGAGAAGGTCTCTGAGAGAAGAGGTTGTAGCCACTTCCTGCCCTGCTCAGACCCCCAGACCCAAGAGCTGGAAATCTTTAGCCCCCGGAGGGGCTGTCTCTAAAAGAGAAGGCACAAGCCTTCCTCCCCAATCCAGAAATTCCCAAGATATCACCTCCCACGCTCCACCCCACCCCTATCCCTCTGATCCCAGACAGCGGGGAGGGGTTGGGGTTTTGACCGGAGAGCTGTGGCCGCAGCCTGCCTCCGCTGGCCCAGCCCAGCCCCCTCCCGTCACCTCCTACTGGGCTCCTGCTCTCCAATGCTGCCATCTAGAGGTTATATGGGGTACTGCAGGAACTCATGCCTGGCCCAGGAGGCCCAGAGGTCCTTCACTCCCAAGCCCACCACGGAGGGATGGACCTAGGATGGGGATGCCCAGACACCTTACCCTGGAGGCACTGGAAGAGGTCATCTCATCCATCCCCCTGCTTCCAGCAGCCATATGGCCATGAACTATTTCCTGGCTTCTTGCTTACTGGGCAACCCTCTACTCCTGGAAACACAGGGTCCCCAAGAAGAGAAAACCATGTGCTGGGCGCTTCTTCAACAGAACCGCCTCTGAAACTCACAGCAGCTGCCATGTGGATAAAGTGCTCTATTTTACGGATGAGGACACAAGCGCAGGCAGGTAGAGGGAACCATTCATTTAGAGCAATTGATGCCCACACCTGGATGTGAGCAGTTTTCTGGCTTTGTTTTTTCTGGTTCACTTCAGTACCTCAAAGTTTCACTAACGTGCCGGTCCTGTGCCCGAGGAGCACCTAATGCCTGCCAGTCTGTGCCGGGTCCTGGGCAGCCCAGAGACATAACAGACCCTGCTCTCACCCTGGGCAGGCTTATCTTGTGGGCTTGGTGGGGCGGGGGGAGGTGGGCAGGGAGGGTGGTGGTGAGCAGGACCCCTGGCCTGGCCCACTCACCAGGAAGTTGCCTGTGGCATGAGCCAAGGGGTCCTTACAAGAAGCCGCCAGCTGTGACAGCAATGCCAGCAGAGCCACCATGGCCAGGGTGGACAGCTCGTGCATCTTAGGAGTGTCCTGTCCTGGGCTCTCCTTCCAAGGCTGCCACCATGCACCAGTCCTCTCCTCCAAAGGACCCAGCCTCTCCCAGAGGCACCTGTGACAAATCCCCAGCCCCCCCCCAGCCAAGCTAGAGAACACATGGGGCCTGACACACAGTAGGTGCTCAGTCTATGTTTAAAGAAGGAGTGAGTGAGTGAGTTAGGGGCTGCTCACACGGGAGTTCCTGGCCATATAAGGTCAGAGCTACCTCCGCCTCCGTCCCTGGCTGCCCTCGCCCAAATGGCCAGTGATGTCCCGGGAGCAGAGGAATCTCAGGAGACTAGCATTCTAGCCCCAGTTCTTCTCCTCACTTGCCGTGTGAGTCATGGCCAGACTCCACTCTCTGGGCCTCGGCTTCCTGTATGTATAAAAGGGAGTTGGACTAGCCAGGACGCCCCTAAAGCAGGCGAAAGCAAGGCCTTGGTGTAGGAGAGGAGACCTAAGCCCACCCAGCCACCCTGATTCTCTTGCCCTTTCCACCCAGGATCACAGGTGAGGCCAAGAGCCAGCGCCCCACAGAGACACACTTGTGTGCGCCCCCCACATACACAAAGCATGCAGGTGTGTACATACAAGCACGCATACATTGCATGAAGCCACACGCACGCGCAAGCGCCCGCGTACGCACACACCTGCGTCTGCACACTGTGCCCTCCTCCAGGCGCCGCAGATCCTTGGGAGCAAGCTCAGGGAAGCACTGAAGTTATGAAATTGATTTCTCTGGGAACAGTTGCAATCAGTTTTAATTATCTTTATCTTTCTTCCAATTGTGCTCTCTGCCTTCTCCTCGCTGCGTAATCCATTGCTATCAACTTCCCCACGGGCGCTGGGGAGGGGAGGTACAGGGTGGAGTGGGCAGTGCGCTCACTTTCAGAAAAAATAAACAACAGCAACAACATCTGCCACCCACCTCTTCTGCACCAGAAAAACCAGCCTCTCCGGGGCAGTCCAGCTGGGCTTCCTGAAAAGCACGCACGACAGCCAGACCTCATTCTCCAAGGAAGCCCCATCTGGAAGCCCTGCCTGACCGGGATGAGGAGGGCCTGAGAGGTGTTGTGTTCAGATCTCAACATCTCACAAGTTTGGTTTTTCTAAGTGGTCCCCTTGGGAGGCTGAACTTCATTCAGGTGTCTCAAACCCCCTGTTCAAAAGCCCCTTCCATTTCATGGGGCCTCCCCAGCCACCACACTTACCACGGCGAGAGCAGGGCCTGGGTCAGATTCACCTCTGAGATCACGCACACAGTAGGGGATCAGTAAATATTTGTTGAATGAATGAAAAGTCTCTGTAGGGAACCTAGCTTCAAACTCCAGCACATTCACTCATTATTCATTCAACCAATACGTGCACCAGTGATGCTCTGGGCACTGGGCCAAGTGCTGAAGATACAGAAATGAATGCAACCTGGCCCCGTGCTTGGGGACCACCCCACCGAGAGATTTGACAGGTGGGTAGGAGTCCCCACACTGAGTTAAGGTGAAAGTTGTATCTGGAGGAGGAAAAGACAAGGGCAAAAGCTTTTATTTTACACACCCTGGTGAAAGCAAATCTCCTCTTTTATTGGAGGATGAGTTGATTTTCTTCTGCTCTGCCTCTAGAACTGGGGGGACTGATCATAGGGTGCCCTGTTCTCCAGGGGCTCCCCCAACTGTGCCTAGACCTGGACCAATCCCTCGGCAGGTTCCCAGAGGCTCTGCTGCCCTGGGGGGGTGTGTGTGTGGAGGGGGGATATTGGCTCCTCCTCTTTAGGGTGGTCCCCTTGGAACTGGGGAGGGGACAGGGGAGCCATCCCTCACCAGCAAGGTGTCAGTGCTAAGTGCCCTGCGGCGCTTATATTTCATGATTAAAAACCATTAAGGTTTAGACCGTGAAAATCCAAGGGACACAAAATCAGTGACCCAATATTGCTTCCCCAGGTAAGTTGTGTAACTATTGTGTCTTTATTGTTTGGCTGATGGCAAGAGCAGAGATACAGGTGCAGATTATACCAACAAATCCCCTCTTGTCCCAGCCCTGATCTGGTGGACTTAACATCCTGCCATGGAGAGGCCTGGAGAGCTGGTCACAGGGAGGTCCTGGGCTGGGCCACTGTGGAAAGTCATCCCATTCCCTCCTCCCTCCCGCAGACTCCCCGGCCCCGCCCCATCCAGTCCCACTGGCCAGAGGCAGCACCAACGCCCAGGCTCCTCCCCTCCCCCGCGCAGTATCCCCACACACACACTAATCACACAGACACACACTTACACACAGGCACACACATCATGGTGACATCCTCTCCTGACAGCCCGTCCATCACCGTGCTCCGCCATCTGCTTGAATTTGCATATTTAATCAGGATCTGTCTTTTCTCCTCTGGGGGTTCAGATTAAGGTGGGGAAGATGATTCCAGAGGTTGCTCCTATCTTTATGGGGAAGGGCATGATGAGGGGGTGTCTTTCCTATCTGGAGCTGGGGTGACTGTGGAATGCCTGGGGTTCCTCCTGCCTCTCTGGGGATGGGGTAATGCCAGGCACTCCCCCTGGTTCTGGGAGGGTCAGAGATGATGCTGGGGTCCCTCCTGTCAATAGGGGGATGGTGACGTCTGAATTCTCTCCCTCTTTTTCCAGTCTTGGGTGCCTCATCCTCCTTACCCTGTGCCTCTCAGGGAAGAGCAGGGTTAGCCACCACAGGTCATACCCCTGCTTCCCTGTGGGTGAGGGAAGTTGGAGCAGAGAAGGGGGACCCTCTAGCAATACCAGAGAGGCTGCCCTGGAGGAACCCAATATAGCCCTGCCACCCGCTGAGAAGGTGCCCAGAAAAGCTATAAGGAGAGAAGAACCAGCTTATGGGAGTGTACAGCTGGGCTGATGTGATGGGGAAAGATGCTGAACAGATACGGAGGGGAACAGCTGAGGTGACCTGAGGAGGAAGAGCCAGGTTGATGCTGGGGGAGAACAGCTGAGCAGATGGGGCAGAACCCCTGGCCTGATGTGAGGGCAGAACCACTTGTCCAATAAGGTGGAACGACTGGTGACATGGGGAACATCTGGACTGATGTGGGGGAACAGGCAGTAGATGTGAGAGAACTAAGCTTGTGATGGGAAGCACCTGGGCTAACATTGGGGAACAGCAAGGCTTATCCTGGAGAGCAGTTGGCTGACGTGGAGGAGCAGGTGGGCTGATCTAAGGGAACAGTTGTGCTGATGTGAAGGGACAGCTGGGCCGAGGTGGGGGGACAGCTGTGCTGAGGTGGGGGACAGCTGGGCTGAGGTGAGCTGGAGGACACCTTGGCTGGTCGGGACAAAACAGAACCTCAGGGCAGTGTCAGTGAGTCCCCAGGTCCTAGAGACCCTGGATGTAAACCACTGTCTTCAGTGTTCTGGCCCACATCCTACTTTCCAGAAATGCCTTGGGAAGGCCTGTCCTGACGCCTCAATCCACAGACAGGGGAGGGTCACCGGCAGGAATATCCTCCCCACCCCTGACCCCACCTCCCACCACAGCGTCACAGCTCCAGGAAATGGGGTGGAGGACAGGGAAGAGGAGCATGCAGGCCTGCCTTCCACCACTTCCCTCCAGACACTCACCAGGGAGATGGGAAAGACCCCAATTCCAGGGTCACATAGTATCAAAATGGAGCAAGTCTTTGGAGAGAATCCAACCTAGGCCTCCATTTTACAAGTGAGAAAGAGACATAAGACAAGTCCTGGGCTGTAGTTGGTTTGTGAGAGAGCCCAGTGTTGGTGCCAGCCTCAGACCAGCCCTCTCCAGTAGCCTTCCATCCCTGTCCTAATCAGCTCAGGCTGCCATAACAAAATACCACAGACTGGAATGGGAGTGGGGCTTAAGCAACAGAAATTAATTTTCTCACAGGTCTGGATGCTGGAAGTTCAAAATCAGGATGCCAGCATGGTTGGGTTTGTGCTGGGGGGAATAGGGGTACAGAGAGACAGTACTCTCTCTGGTATCTCTTCTGATAAGGGCACTAATCCCATCACGGGGGCTTCACCCTCATGACCTCATCTAAACCTAATTACCTCCCAAAGGCCCCACCTCCAAATACTATCACATTGGGTACTAGGGCTTCAATTTATGAATTTGGGAGGATACAATTCAGTCCATAGCAATCCCCCAGCCCACCTAACCCCAGACTCCAGCCATTGGGGCACCCTCTTGATCTGAAACTCCCTCCCAGAAGGAAAGCAGAGCCTTTCTCCAGACTCTGGACTAACCGCAGGTATCCGGGAGCTGCCCGCAGCAAAGGTCCCAAGAACTCAGCAGCCAATGGGACAGAGGAGGCTGTGTGTCCCACCCCATTGGGCCAGGCACTTTAGTATGTCATTTTATTTAATCCTCCCAGGGATTTCAGGTGATCTTGTGAGCGCCATTTTTCCGATGGGGAAACTGAGGATTAGGCTAAGTGATTGCCCACAGAGGTGGGTCAGACAGAAGTTGTCAGGGTCTCAACAGGGGTTGAATATGGTCAGCCCAGCTCCAGGCTCTGTCACTAGGCGGCAGCCCAAAGCCCCTTTCCAGAACTTGTCCAGGGAGCAAGGCCTCCAGGCCCAGCTCACTGCTGTCTGCCTTCCTGACTCACCCTCCCCCTTCCCTGTTGGAGAAAACCAGTTTCCTGGCAGCCATTCACTGCCTGGCAGCCTTCCTCCCCCGGGCCCTGGCCCTGGGAGATCCCAGCTGCATCAAGCAGCCATTGCTGGTTACGTGCAAATAAGATCTAAGGGAGCTGCCTGCTCAGACAACACACCCGGGAAGTCATCCCCACACTGGCCCTTGGCCCTCTGGACTCTCTCCAGAGCCTTTCCTAACAAGAACTGCCTCCCACCTGCCCGGTCGGAGGTCCCACCTCAAAGCTGCCCCCGCCCTCCACACAGCCCTCATTGGAAGTAGGGGCATTCTCCAAGGAGGGTCATTCCCAATAGGCCAGGCTGGAACCTTGGGTGTGTGTCTGTGTGAGCAGACAGGTCTGGGGCTGTGACGTGGTGGCCAGAAGCAGATGTGAGGAAACAGTACACGTAGAGATTAGACATTGTTGGGAGCCTGATGGCCTGAGTTCAAATTTCAGCTCTCCCACTCCAGAGCTGTGTGACTTTGGGCAACTTGTTTAGCTTCTCTGTGCCCAGGCCTCTCATCTACAAAATGAGCCTAATAATAGTACCCAACTCCAGAGGTCGTTGTGAAGATTTTAGAAGTGTATCCATGTAAAGTGCTTTGAACAGCGAGAGGCATATGCTAAGCACTGTACGCGAATTAGCTGTAAGTGTTCTGGGTGTCGTCTCCCCAACTAGAGGCAAAGCTGCTTGAGGGCAGGCACTGAGTTCCATCCTCCATCCAGCCACAGCACCTGCCCAGGTGTTTCATGCTGACCTGGGGCCTGAACAAAGGGAGCTGCCAGGGGGTTTCTGAGTGTGCGTGTGTGTGTGTGAATATTGTGTATACGTGTGTACATATTATATGCATGTGCATCATTAATCTGTATGTCAGTGGTAGGTGCAAATCCACATGCCAGCATCACACTGTGTTTGTGTCTGTCAGTGTTAGGCTATCAGTGCGGCACAGATGTGTCACTTGGACGTTGATGCCGGTGCACACTGGGTGTGTCTGTAGAATGTAGGTCAGTGAAGGTGTGTTTGTGTGTGCATCCGTGCTGGGCATGTGTCAGCACCATGAGTAGAAACGTGTCAGCATGTAATGTCAGTGTATGTGCGCACGTGTATGTGTCCGGCATTGTGTGAGCGTGTGTGCCAGGGTTGTGTGTCTGTGTGTGTCAGCATTGAATGTATATATATGTCAGGATTATGCATTTGTGGGTGTCAGCATTTGGAGGATATGCGTGTCAGTGATGGGTGTGCGTGTGTCAGGGTTGAGTATTAGTGTAGACGTGTGTCAGTGGTGTGTTCCTATGTGTGTCCGCGATGGGTGTCTGCATGTCGGCGCACTTCTGTGGACCTGCATCAGCTGTGGGATGTACGTGTGTCAGCATGTTGTCTGTGTGTGTCAGCCTTGTGTGTATATATGTGTGTCGATGACGGGTGTCTATATGTGTCAGCCTTGTGTGCATAGGTGTCAATATCAAGTGTGTATATGTGAGTGCGCCCGTGATTCAGTGTTGTGTATTTGTGTAGATGTGTGTCAGCCTTGGGTACAGACGTTTGTCGGTGTTGAACATAAGTTTGTCAGTGTTGAACGTACGTATGTCAGTACTGTGTGTGCGTGCATGAGTTGGTATTGGAAGTGTGTGTGTGTGTCAGTGTTGCGTGTGTATGTGTCAGCGTTGACACATAGGCGCACCAGTGTGTGTGCATGTGTCTCTGCCCCCTCATCCCCCGCCTTGTACCTGGGGGGAGGGTGTAAGGAGGGACTCCCTCGGACCCTGGGTCTGAGCCTGGGTCCCCAGTGCTCCTGGTGCCTGCGCCCATCCAGCCCCTGCCCCCATCCCAACCTCTCCCTGACTGGCACCCGAGTTAGTAAGTGTTGCTTTTCTCCTATTCTACCCAGGCCTGTGATGGAAAATCCTCGGGCTGGAAGTGAGCCCCGAATCGATAGTCCATTCCATTTAACAGGGTGGCTGTCACCATAACGAGATAAAAGTGGATTAGCTTCTGCGCTGCTGCCTTGTCCACAGGGAGCCCATCTGTTCCCCGCACAGCCAGCCCGGCTCAGAGCGGCAGCTTGGCCGACAGGACCTGGCTCCGGGGGCTCCGGCCATGGCCTGGGATGGGTCAGAGAGAGTCAGAGGTGGTCAAGAGGGGGGTCCAGATAAGGTTCAGAACAGGTCTCAGGACAAGGCCCAGGTAGGATTGAGGCGGGCTCAGGACAAAGATGGGGACGGGGAGGTAGACAGCATGAGACAAGGACCAGCTGTGGGCCCGTGCGTCCAGCCTGAAGATCCAGTGAACCCTCAGAGAAGCCTGAACCCTCCGAGACTTTGCCTGTGGCTGAACAATGTCTCCCAACGCAGGAAGGCCCTGAGGCCTCGTGGCCTCGACACCCTGGAGCCACACAAAACGCCTGAAGTCACTTCAGGGAAAGGTCCTAAGGCGTGAAGGATAGAAGAGTCTCCGGTTGCAGCAAGAAGGATGCAGGACGGACACCAAGAACTTCCTGATCACGAGGGTGAGCACGTTCACGAGCAGATGAGCAGACGTTTGCCTTTTCAGGACTTATTCTAGGCTCTGCTGATTTTTAATACTAGGTGTCAGGAGCCAACTAAAATGGAGACTGACTCAATTCAACCTTCCTCAATTTCTTCTTTTTTTTTTCTGTAGTACACACTGCCGCTATAACTTCCCAAGGGTCTGCTTTTTAACGCTGGATTCTGTATTTTTATTTTGTCAGTCCTCTCAGCTTCATCTGTGGTTTCTTCCCTTGTTTCCTGGGGAAGGCCCACCTCATCCTGAGATCGTCACCTTTGTCTCTTCTAGTTCTTTTATGGTTTCACTTTTTATATCAACATTTTTATCCATCTGGAATTTGTATGAGGTTAGGTATCTTTATTTCCCCAAATGATTACCTAATTATCCATCTCCATTTCGTGACTAGCCTATCCTTTCTACACTAATTAGAACTGCCACTTTTATCCTTTATTAGGGTTCTGTTTCGGACATCTCTGTTAATTTGTTAATTCTTGTGCTAACCAACACAAGTTTTATTTGGGATAGCTTCGTGATATATTTTGATATCCGGGAATGGATTTCTCTTTAACATGGATGGCCCTATATCAGTATTACTTAATGGCTGTGTAAATGCAAAACTTTATCTAATGAAAGTACCAAAAGAACATACTATTTGAAGCCAGTGGCAACTGCTCCTGAAATGTAAGTAGCAGCCCCAAACACTGTGTGCATTCGGATTTCTGGATCTAGGGCACCGGCAACGGGAAGGACTCCCTTTTCTGTAGCACCTGATAGAACAGGAAGTGAAGTACCGAGGACTCCTCCTGGGATCCAGGGGAGGGAGTGAAAGAATCAGACGTGTGCACCCCAGGACTCACCCTTGGGTGTGCAGGAGGAACAGACCACGAGTCTTGTCTTGGGTTGGGTTCCCCTAGTAAACCAACTCTGAGCAAGGTTTGAGCGCAAGCAGTTTCTTTGGAAGACAGACCCAGGAAAGCAGGCTGCAGCCCCAGAAAAATACTTCAGGCTTTTGGAAGTAGGCCGGGCCTGCACTACATGGGAGGGCCCAAAGGGATCTGGGCAGGGCACCGGCCAGTGAGGAAACAGGTGTGGATACCCAGACTAGGGCAGAGCAACAGGGATGGGAAGGAGAGGAGCGAGTCAAGCCTTTGAGGAAGCATAATGGACAGAGCCTGGGGACCAGAGACTGTGGGGCTGTGGGAGGGAGCAGAGAGCAGGGCGACCCTGGGATTTCTGGCCTGGGACACAGGAGGGATGCTGGAGCATGGCACCTCAATAGGAAGAGCCAGGATGGAGAATTCGCAGCATCAGAGAGGAGACATCTGGGATGCAAATTGTATGTGGGTCTGGGGTAGACTTGGGAGGTAAATGGAACATTGGGAGTCGTCGCTGAAACCACTGAAGCCAGGGGTTTGGTTGAGGAAGGATCCAGGTTAGGACCGGAGATGGGATGTGCGGGCCCTCAGGGAACGTCCCACAGATGCGCAGGAGCGATTGTGAGTGAAGCTTGACAGGAGCTTGTCTTCTCCTGGCTCCCCAGTGACTGGGAGGCCGTCCCGTCCTCCTGTGGGGGGAGGGATGATGTCGAGGGGGAGGGTGGGAGGGAAGGGATGGGACAGGGTGATGTGGATTCCAAAGGAGCCGACAGCTGTCAAATAATATAAAACCTCGTATGTTAATAATTCTTACAATTTTGCCAGACTTAATGGCTGGCCTGTCCAGAGCAATGACAGAAGCTATTATGGAAACAAGATGGGCATATTTTGGAGGCAACATCGACATCGCAGCCTCGCGCTGGGCTTCCAAGGACCAGGAGGACAGCCTGGCCTCCTTCCACCCCCACGAAGGCCTCGTGCTCGGCCAAAGAGGAGCTGGGTCGTTAAGCATTCAAGACAGGGACTGTGGGTTGATCACGTGTGAGGACATTATAATTAACCGTCAGATCCCACAGCTGCCCCATCCTTCCTGTCCCCACCCCCTCCCTGGTCTGCAGCCACCTCCAACCCCCACACACGAAAACGAAGCCATCAGCCCACAGCACTCTACAGCCAGAGGCACCCGGAAGGTTTCGGTTGTGGGGGGGCCAGACTGGAGGGTCCAGGGGCTCGCCATGGGGTGATCTGGCGGATCTGGGAGCTCTGGGAGGGGTCTTGCACTGCTCATGGCCTCAGGTCCTGGGACGAGACCCAGTTCTATAGCTGATTCACTCAATGAGCTCAGAATAATCACTCGGTTTTGAAACGCCTCCATTTCTCATGTTTAAAATGGGAACAGTAGCAGAAAGAGTAAATAAAACGTGTGCAAAAATGCTTTCAGAGCTTCGATATCTCAGAATCACTTTCCACGACTCTCTGAAACACCTTCTGCTTGATCTTATTTCACTCTCCAATCAGCGCCAGGAGACAGCATCAGGATCTCCATTTTCACTGATGGGGAACACGAGGCAGGAAGCAAGGCTAACCTGGGCACACAATACAAACGGGCAGAGCCAGGACTGAGCCCCATCTTCTCTCCAGCGCCAGAATCTGCCTTAATATATGGACTCTTATTAGACTAACAGTCACCAGGACAGCTACCACTTGTCCTGTCAGTGCTTCCCTTGTGCCAAGAGTTGTGCTAAATCAGAGTTTTTCAAACTTGACTGTATACAAGGAATCTCTGGGCATCTTGTTGAAATGCAGATTCCGGTTTGCAGGTCTGGGGTGGGGCCTGAGACTCTGCATTTCTAACAAGCACCCAGGAGATACCGAGAGGCAAAAAAACCATACTTTGAGTATCCAGGTGCAAAACGCTTTTTCTCATTTAACTGGCACAGCACCCCTAGGAAATGGGTACTATTATTATCGTCTGTATCCTGCAGAGGATACTGAGGCTTTGGGAGATGGAATAACTTGATCAGGTCACAGAGCTCAGCAGAAGAACTAGGACTGGAACCCAGGTCTCCCGGCCTGAATCTGCCCACTTAGCCCCAGAGGTCTACCATCTCCCCAGCATTTGCCTGGAATCGTATGAGCCACACCAGGGGCGAGGCTCTGAGGACGAGCAGGACAGCTCCAACGAGGCAGGTGGTGTTAGGAAGGAGTTGGGAGCTTCAGCCAGGGAGGAAGCTGCAGTTTGGAAAGCAGGTGTTGCTGTATCCAGAAGAGAGAGATGCTGGTTCTGGAAAATTCTCCTGCTTCAATGATGGGGATGGTTTGCTTTGAAAAGAAAAAATTTTAACTGGTCTGAGAAGCAGCCTTGGAGCCAGGACGAGAAGGAGTCGTCCCCACTCTCAGGGACAAGGAACTGGGAGGACTTGCCCTGGCCTTGGGTTTAGGGGATGACCTTGCAGGTAACAGAGAGAAAAACTGCAAATGTGAGAATGCTCACACCCTTTCCTCCTGCCCACCTGCCCAGGAGGGCTCTTTGCCTGCCCAGTTCCTCAGTGTTTGTGGTAACAGTGATGGGGAGAGCTGAGAGGCCCCAGGAGCTAGCTGTCAGAGAGAAATCCCCAGAAGGGGGAGGGGAAGAAGAGAGCAAGGGTCATGTGCTCAAATGTGGACAAGGGCCAGGTGGGCACCAGGAGGGAGAGGGGCAGCCCATGTGGGGAGCTGGAAAGCACACGTCTCTCTCGGGGCCCCGTGTTGCCAGAGCTGATTTCTCAAGCAAAGCTGCAAATGCAGATCTTTATGTGAAACCCCCACTTTTTTAATGTTACCCACTATTGCGAAAACTATATGTGTAGGGCTTCCCTGGTGGCGCAGTGGTTAAGAATCCGCCTGTCAATGCAGGAGACACGGGTTCGAGCCCTGATCCGGGAAGATCCCAAATAACACGGAGCAACTAAGCCTGTGCACCACAACTACTGAGCCTGCATGCCGCAACTACTGAAGTCCGCACACCTAGAGCCCGTGCTCCGCAACAAGAGAAGCCACCGCAATGAGAAGCCTGCGCACCTCAGTGAAGAGTAGCCCCCGCTCGCAGCAACTAGAGAAAGCCCACGCACAGCAATGAAGATCCAACACAGCCAAAAATATATAAATTAAATAAATAAAATAATAATTAATTAATTAAAATTTAAAAAAATATATGTGTAATATTGTGCAGACTTCATAAGTTTATGAGAAAGATATGCCCTTGTGTCACCATTTTGCAACCTCGGGACCAGAGCCAGCACAGGCTGGGTTTAGGGAAGGGTTTGGGGGAGTCCTGAGAGAGGGTCGAGAGACAGCAGCTATGCCTGTTAGATACATCGTGACGATGAGAGAGAGCACAGAAACTAGGGTTTTAAGATGCAGTGCTGTTTGTCGTGAAGAGAATCTTCCTTAGTGCTCTTCAAAAGACTTTAATGAACATTCAAGTGGTTTTTCCATTTTTGGCTCCCAGACTAGAGTGTCTTTAATTGTGACAATAGGCAGAGACTGAGCCATACAGCTCCGTGATTTTATACGGGTCCCACAAGGAAGGCCAAACCCACAGGAGGCAAAGGTCTGGGGGAACTGCCAGCCAGGGGCTGAGGGCAGGACCAGGAAGTGGCTGCCCAATGCATTGAGCAGACAGACATCCTGGGCTGAGCAGGTGAGACCATGTCCTGCCCATTCCACTTGGAGCGGAGGGTTTCCTGAGTGCCAGTGAGTACATCCTGTACACTGAGCCACTAAGGACCCACAGGCACAAGCATCTAGTACAGAATACAAGCGGCTGCTGGAAATACCTCAGGGCAGCCACCCCCAGCTGAGCCAGGGAGGCTCCTGTTCACAGGTGTGGGTCTAAGGCAGAGGGTCTGGACAGACAGAGGGACAGGTACAGATGGGAAACCAGACTTACAGACAGACATGGAGGAGGAAGAGAGGGAGAAAGGCGAGCTGATGTTCCGAACACAAGGCACTGCGCACATCACCTCATTTCATCCCCACAGCAACCCTTTGAGGCCCTTCATCTTATTAGCCCCACTTTGCAGATGAGGAAACTAAGTCTTGAGAAGATCAACATGAATGGTCCAAGGGCATCCTGCTAGGAAGTGGCCCAGAAGGACTGTCATTCCAGGCCTGTCTGGTTGCAGAACCCAGGCTCAAACCAGAGTTTGGGAGCCCTTTCCTGGTGTCTTAGCTCAGGCTGCTATAACATATTACCATAAACTAGGTAGCTTAAACAAGCATTTATTTCACACAGATCTGGAGGCTGGGAAGTCTGAGATCAAAGTGCCAGTAGATCCAGTGTCTGGTGAGGGCTTCCTAGTTTGCAGATGGCATCCTGTATCCTCACACGGTGGAGAGCAGTGAGCAAGCTCTCCCATGCCTCCTCTTAGAAGGACAGTAATCCCATCACAAGGGCTCCATCCTCATGACCTAATTACCTCCCAAAGGCCCCAGCTCCAGCACCATCACATGGGGGCTTAGGGCTTCAACATAGGAATCTGGCGCGTGGGGGACACAAATATTCAGTCCATAGCATCTGGTATGGGAGGAGGGTGCTTCCCTCAAGAGAGGCCCCCAGGATCCACTTTTCCACAAAGAACAAAACCGCAAAGCCCCAGACAGTCCCCAGAGCTCTCTGTCCAGCAGCCAGGAAACACAGAGACACTCTTGCTGGGTCCTCCTGGCCCCCACCTGCCCCTCGCCCAGGCCATTGGGCTGCAAACCCACACCACCTGCAGCCTCCTGCCCAGGAGTATTAATTGAAAATTAATCCGCTCAGTACGTGCCGATGTGCAAATCAAAGCTAAGTGTCTCAATTAGGAAGAGAAATGGAGTCGGGCACTCTTCTCAGGTGCTGGCTTATTTATGGGGATAATATCATTTTTAATGAGGGGAGGTACTAAAAGGCACAACAAATAATAGAAAAATATTACAGCATTCCATCAGCAGAACGCTGTCGGGAGGGTGGATTCTGGGGTACACAAACAACTAGGGATCTATCTATGGTTGCGTGGGCTCCTGTGTATGCGCATCTGTGTGTGCACAGGTGTCTGTGTCAACACACATGTCCACATTTGAACACGTGAGAATGTGTACACTTGGGGTGGGGGGCAGTTCTCGGGGGAGAATGAAGCATTTTTGCTACAGAAGGTGAATTTCCCAACTGCTGTCCAAAGTCCCCCATTCAAGGTCCTGGGCCAGCCAAGTAGGAATTCATGGTATTTTCCAATATTAAGGGAGATCTGGTCCATCTGGTCCCTGGAGAGTTGTAGGTCTCTGTCACCCACCTCTTTGGAGAATCATAAAGGGGGAAATTATACCCTTGGGCTCCAGCTTCCTCTGGGCTCTCCTTGCCACACATGGGCCATGGTTGTCCCAGCCAGCCACATAGGTGTCAACTGCAGGGCAAGGCCCTCTGGGCACCACCCCACTGCCCCAAGCTGGAACTTAGGCCCAGCTGTCCCCTTCAGCCTTGGTGTCAGGCTCAAGAGACAAGGACTTTGCTTGCCAGGCTCAAGTCCAAGTTCCCACCCCCACTGCCCCAAGTGCAGCACAGCCCCAGACCCAGGGTCTGCAGCCCCAGCTCAGGATGGCCTCAGCTCTCCCATCTGCGGAATGCGGAAGCGGTTGAGGTGAGCGGCTCAGGATCCAGCCAGCCCTCCCAGCCCCCCA
Source organism: Leucopleurus acutus (assembly GCF_964270905.1). Taxonomy (NCBI): domain Eukaryota; kingdom Metazoa; phylum Chordata; class Mammalia; order Artiodactyla; family Delphinidae; genus Leucopleurus; species Leucopleurus acutus. The sequence continues at coordinate 164,356,298 of NC_139143.1, forward strand.
CACAGCCTGCACGCACTGACCTCCTCACCTCTGCTCATGTGGGACCCCCTCCTAAACGCAGATCCCAAATCCTGCCCTCACTTCCCTGCCTGGAGCAGCAGCCCGCTGCCCCTGCCACGCCCCACAGGCAGCATCTCTGACCACCCCACCCTCCTCACCCATCAGATGGGAATACAAGAGGGCCTGCCGCACGGTGAGGCGGCTTGCAGCAGGGAGTGACTGAGACACAGAGCGCACTCGGTGTAACCGCGTCAGTGCGTGGGCCAGAAGGGTTCACACTTAGGATGAGCTTTATCCCTGTGGTCAGGGTTACAACATCCGCCTCTGCCACCTCTTCCTCGCCCCATACAAACCCTGGGCAGCACAAAGTGGGGCTTTTATCCCTATTTCTCAGAAGAGGAACCTGAAGTTCAGAGAGGTTGAGAGACTTGCCTGAGGTCACACAGCAGGTGTGAAACATCAAAAGGTTTGCAGAGGTTCCAGAGGACACTAGAACCCAGGCCTCCTGGGGCCAAGACTGGGCTCTCTCATCTCAGAAGAGACTGGAGGTTCTAAGCCAGGGGACTCAGGTCTAACCTGGCTATGCCTCCCACCAGCTGTGTGACTTTGGATTTGTTACTTAACCTCTCTGTGCTTCTGTTTTTTCATCAGTAAAATGAGGTGATAACAGCACTTACTTCGTGGGGTTTTGTCAGGGTTAAAGGAATACCCATAAAGCACATAGAATGGGGCCTGGCATGTGATAAACGTTCAGTATGTATTAGGCCACCTTACTCCCAAATCTTTCTCTCCCTAGTCAGGCAGCAAGAATCATCCATCAGGCAGTCTGCCAAGGTCCTCCAGGCAGGGCCTTCCCCTCCCCCAAATGCCCAGTACACGCGCCAAAGTTGGATCCCTTGACCTGGGCAAGGTGTCTTCCTGTACATGGCCGTCATTCATCGAGCTGCATGCTCGTGCTTTGTGCATCTTTCTGTGTGTGTGTTATACTTGAATTGTTTTAAGTACAATAACAATAATAATAAAATAAAACCTAGCAGGGGGCAGGGACATTTGTGCCCAGTAGAGGGGTTCTAACTGGGTGGAGGTGCTGGTGGTGCTGGTGGTTATGCATTTGTCTGCCTCCACCTCACCTTACGCTCCACGTGAGGAGCATCTATCTCCTTTCCTGCGGTACCCCAGCACCATTAAACTGTCTGGACGTGCTAGATAATCAATTAGCACTGAAGAGAGCAAGGGGGCTGAGGGTGGGCTCTACCCTGGGTGGAGATCTGAGTCCGTGGGCCCTCAGTCTCAGGAGTGAAGACCCCCCACCCCAGACCAGGAGGCCAAACTGGGGGCTTCCCCCTCCCTCCCAGACCCTAGACACCTCCAGATTCACGACATTTGAAAGTTAACTTCCCACAAAAGTCACTCTCCAAGATTAATATTTATTTCTTATGAAATTTAAATTTTTCAGCGTAATGAAATTTTTATTTCTCGTGAGCTATGGATAAAAATATTTATAACGTTCCCTTTCGCGCCACTGAGGATGGGGCTTAGATGGAACCAATTACCCAGGCGGCCTCCTCCTGGTGACTGCTCTGGGGTCAGGGCAGAGAGGGGGTCAGAAGGGCTGGTGGGGTGGGAGCGGATGCCCCCCAGGTAACAGTGTTGGCCCTGCTTCCTGCATCTGAGCAGTAGGGGTGATGGGTAAAAGGGGAAGGCTCAGACCCACCCCACCCACAACTCCCGGCAAATAACTCAGCAGGTGCTGGGAATTGGGGCCAGAGAGAGGCCAGAGGAGGCTGGGAGAGGACACAAAAATTAGGCCAGCAAATGAGCGAAAGAGAGGAAAGAGCGAGAGCACCCACATCTTCCCGCCCCAGCATGGAACATGGTGGAAGAGCCTGTCAAAGCCAGCCCTTGTTGCCAAGGAGATTGTGGCTCTGGGGCCTTTCATCATTTTGTGCCCAGAATCATCACGAGTGTGCCTTAAGTGAGGAGCAGCCTGAAGGGCACATCAGCAGCAGACAGCGGGGAGGTACAGCAGGGAAGCCACAAGTTCTAAAGCCAAGCAAGCCAGCATTCAAATCCTGTTCTGAATGACCTGGACATGTTTCATAACCTCACTGAACATCAGTTTCCTCATCTGTGAGATGGGGGCCCGAAGATGGCATCAGATGATGTGTAAAGGGCCTGGCACGCAGCTCGGGTTCCATTAATGGTAGAGGATCCTGTGCTGTCTATCTACTGACGGGGAGCTCACTACCTCACAAGGACAGTCAGCTTGGTTGGAAAAATCCATCTTCTCACTGAGATGTACACCCTGAAAAATGGGGCTCTCTGGACACCCTCTTATTGCACATGTGTTGCTCTAGAACACAATTCTTTCAGGCACCGGGAGACCAGAGCCCACCCTCAAAACCTCCCACACCCATAACACGGGCTACCAACACAGCCTCAGATCTGCCCACAAACGTGCTGCCTTGCCAGGAGACTCCATGGGTCCCACACGGCTCTTGATGCAATAATGTTACGAGGGGCACATCATACAACTGCCTTCCCCAAATAATGACATGCGCGAGACATGCCACCAACAGGGCTGCACTAACAGTGAAGGTTAAGCAGACACTTGCCAGTCCCTCCTTACCGCCCCCCCGCCCCCCGCACCAGATCTCCAAAGTCCAGACTGGACAAAGGCTACGTCTCACCTCCCTAACACCCCTGGGGCCAGGACCAGGCTCATTCTTCCTCCTCACCTTGCCCGGGATGAAGTTTGTGTTCGCTAATTAGACCTGTCACCGGCCCTGAATCATTCCCGGGCTGGGCCGGGGAGGCCATTAAGCCGGAGATGGATAAGTGCTAAGCCTGCCCTGCTCCGGAGATTCACACGGCTCAGGCTGCGGAGGATTTATAAGCTTTGTTAAATTTCTAATTTAGTTTAGAATGCAGTGCCATGGTCTCAGTGACCAAGCCACATGGGCGAGAATTAACACAAGTGCGCCCATCCCTCACACTCCGGGAAGACGGCGGCCTCCCCACCTCCCACGCCAGCCTTGGGTCACAGGCCAACGGCTGCCGAAAGACGGTGTGGTCCGGTGGGCAGCCCCAACCAAGCCACTCAGCACACCCTGCGCAGCTCCAGGCCCCCAGACGTGCCTGGCAGAGAGCTGCAGGCCAGCATCTGTTTGTGGTTGATTGCTGGTTTGCATTTGTTGTTTGTTTATTCATTTAGGGGTTTTTTTTGAACAGTTAATATATTCACGTGGTTCAAAATGTAGAGTATAAAGGATACCCAGAGTAAATCTCTCTCCCACCCTGTCTCCCAGCCACCCAGTCCCCCTCATTGGCAAAAACCACTGTTAGTAGTTTCTAGCAAATCCTTCAAGATTCACACACACAAACAAATATATATATATCCATACACGCACATTCTTTTCTAGTATATATACTCTTTTTCCCCCTTGATATACACCCTTACGTACCTTGGGGTTTTTTTCACGTAATACCAGATTTTAGGAACCTAGAATAGAATGCCCACTGATCAGCATCAAACAAGCCTGGGGTGGAATCCCAGCTTTGCCCCGTGGTGTACTGAAGCTGGCTCATCCCCGCTCACAAGAGCCAGCTGTGAACATCACTTCCCAACCTCAGGTTCAGTGATGCATGTTGGTAGGTTGAAATTCCTTGGGAGTATCTACACCATAGACATTGACAAATACGACAGACTGAGGCTTTTTTGTGTGTGGAGAGCATATTGACCAGCACGCCACCAGCTTTGCCACTTGTGTGCTGTGTGACTTCAAGCAAGTCACTTGACCTCTCTGAGCCTGTTTGTTCATGTCTAAAATGGGTAAGAAATAGTATCATATCTGTGGTGTGCCTATCCTGACGCTGGGCATGAGGGATCCAGAAATGAATCAAGCCCCAGGCCTGCCACAAGGGGCTCTGGTCTAGTGGGAGGGGGACAGAGATCTATATGGACAATGCCATCATGCTACAGAAATAGGCAGAACAGGGTGACTCCAGGACAAGAAGAACCAGGTGGGGGTGGGGTGGCTTCGCAGAAGAGGTACCCTTTTATGCTGGGCATTGAAAGATGGCCAGATATATGTATACAGTGAAATATTACTCAGCCATAAAAAAGAATGAAATAATGCCATTTGCAGCAACATGGATGCACCTATAGAATGTCATACTAACAAAAGTCAGACAGAGAAAGACAAGTGTTATATGATATCACTTATACGTGGAATCTAAAAAATCATACAAATGAATCTATATACAAAACAGAAACAGACTTACAGACATAGAAAACAAACTTATGGTTACCAAAGGGGGAAGGGATGGAGAAAGGGATAAATTAGGAGTATGGGATCAACAGATACACACTACCATACATAAAATAGATAAGCAACAAGGATTTACTGTATAGCACAGGGAAAAATATTCAACACCTTGTATTAAACTATAATGGGGGCTTCCCTGGTGGCGCAGTGGTTGAGAGTCTGCCTGCCGATGCAGGGGACGTGGGTTCGTGCCCCAGTCCGGGGGAATCCCACATGCCGCGGAGCGGCTGGGCCCGTGAGCCGTGGCCGCTGAGCCTGCGCGTCCGGAGCCTGTGCTCCACAACGGGAAAGGCCGCAATAGTGAGAGCCCCGCGTACTGAAAAAAAAAAAAAAAAAAAAAAAAACTATAATGGGAAATAGCCTGAAAATATATATATATATGTGTGTACAACTGAATCACTTTACTGTATACCTGAAACTAACACAATATTGTAAATCAACTAAAATTCAATTTAAAAAAAGAAAGAAAGATGGCCAGGAAACCCAGATACAAAAGCCTGCGCCTGGAGGGTAGAGTTCCAGAGCCAGTCCCAGAAAGCAGACTTCATTTCTTCCTAGCTCAGAGAGAGGAAGTTGCTTGCCCAAGGTCGCACAGCACGGAAGTGACTGAGCCAGAACTCTAATTCAGATCTTCTTGGCCCAAAGCATGACGCGATCTCCAGCTGCATTGTCTGCTCTCCACCCAGTCACCAAGCTGTCTTGCAAGACAGCTCACGGCACTGGGAGGGCTCTCAGGGGCACTTCAGACTCACACAGTAAAGGAGGTGCTCTCTGTAGCCTCCTGACAGAGAACACACCCTGTGACACAGGGCAGTCTGTACGGTCAGAAACCTATCCACACACTTAGCCTGAGTTTGGAAAAGCAAAGGCATCCAGCACCTCCGCCATCCCTGGGCTCCCCTCCCCAGAACACCAGGGGCTGGACCCCACTAGGGGCCCACTGCTCCCTTCCTTCCTCCTGCCCTTTCTTGGCTTTGATTCTTAAATCAAACACTCCATTACTTCCTGTCTGAGGAGCATGCTCGCTCAAGGGGGAGCAGATGGGGAAGTAAGAAGCCCAGAGAAGAAAGGGCACATCAACCCCAGAGTGTCCCAGAGCCTGAGGCCTCCAGGGAGGGGTCAGCGTGACTCTGCGCTCTTGTCTGGAGACCTGTGTGACTGACAGGCAACTCTCCACCCTCCTTGTTCACTCATTCAGTATTGCCCATAGGGCACCTCCTGCTGCGTGCCACGTGAGAGACGGGGCCCATCAGGGAACAAGTCAGGCAAGGTCCCTGCTCTGGTGGTACTTTCATTCTGACAGGGGAGACGGAGTGCAAACCATAAACCAGGAAGTTGTCTAATGTCACAAGGTCATAAGTGCTCTAGGAGAACTAAAACAAGCGGGTGAGATAGAGAGGGACCAGGTGTGGTCCAGGAAGTCCTCTCTGAGGATGTGACATCTGGCCTGTCACTTGAATGACAGGAAGGAACCAGCCCCATGAAAATCTGAGGGTAAGACATGCCAGGCAGAGGGAACAGTAAGTGCAAAGGCTCGGAGGCTGTGTCTGAGCTGGAGGAGAGAGCGCTCGGGAAAGGGAATGGCCCAAGGGGGCATTGGGCGCACCCGAAACAGCGTGTGCAGTATAACCAAGCATACCACATGCTGACGTGCGACTTCAAACTGTCTTTCCTACTCTCTGAGCCTCAGGAGTCTGAGGGACGATCTGGAGTCCAGGGCGGGGCCTTCCCCAACCTGAGGGAGGGGCAGCAAATGGCTCAGCCCTGCAGGAGGCCAAGGGCTAAGACAGGTTTGCCAGGTGTCTGACTCCTTGGAGTGACCCCAAGAATAATAGGGTCACCCTGCTCAGTGATGCCAAAGGGTTGACTTGTCCAAAGCCACAAGGTGATTTGGGGTCCAGGACATGTGAGAAGCCACTGAACGCCCCCACCCAGTTTCCATCCTAGTGAGCCCGCTTCTTTCTCTCCTCCCCAGGAAGCCACAGGTGAATCATTTCCTGGGGTCTGTCTCTATCTAGCCATGAGAGGGTGAGCAGCACGAGTTGACTCCATACCCTGAGCCCCCGGAGTCAGGGCTCCTAGAAATGCCTTCCCACTGGCCACACACACTTACACCACCTACATACAAGGGTCGTAAACGATGGTCAATCACAGTGACTTCTACCAACCCAAACAGGAGCTACAGAGCCCCTGGTCCAGAATCTCAGCATCGAGCGCCCCCTGGTGGTAGTCATGGCAATCCAAAGCTTGGAGCCACCAAGCTCGGACTGAGGACACCTGGCCCAGCCCCCTCCAGTCGGGTGCGGAATTGAAGGGCAAAGCCCAGGACTCATCTGACACAGTGCACAGTGAGGGGCTGGGGGGCTGACTTTCAGTCAGTGGGCCCGTGCCAACTAGAAAAGGCCATGCCCTGAGATGGTAAAGGCTTGTCCACAGTCACACAGCAAGTAGGTTGTACCTAGTGGCCAAGAAGAGCACTCATTCATTCAGTCTGCTTCATTGAGCATCTACCGTATTCCAGGCACTCTTCTAGGCATAGATAACCCAAGAGTGACCAGGATATAGTCCCTGCCCTTGTGAAGCCTGCATTGTACTGAGGGAAAGGGATGATAAGCACATGAACAAATAAATATGCAGGGTGTCAGGTGGGAATAAGTTCAATGATGGCAAATAAAGCAGAATAAGAGCAGAAGCAGCAGGGGTGCTGTCTTAGATCAGATCGTTGTGAAAGGGCTCTATGAGGAGGTGATATGTGAGCTGAGACCCATGAAGAGATTGACAGGGAACTATCCAGGGGAAGGCATTCCAGGCAAAGGAAAAAGGAAGTATTCTCTAAAGGAGGGGGGTCCTTGGCATGATCCAGTAGCAGTGAGAAGATGGGTGGCCAAAGTGGAGTGAGAAAGGAAGACAGGGGAGATGAGGTGGGAGAGGTGGTGGAGGTCATATCCTAGAGGGTCCTGTGTATCGTAGTTAGGACTTTGGGCTTTATCCTAAGTTGTGTTAGGAAGACATTGGAGGGTTTTGAATGATCATGATGGGGCTAGCATCTTTAAGGGCTCACTGGCTGCTGAAGGAAAAAAAGACTGTAAGAGGTTAAGAAATGAAAGCAGTTAGTTTGGAGTTGGGAGCCTAATGCAAGATTCTAGTTGAGCAACGACAGTGGCTTTAATCAGTAGTAGGGGTAATGAAAGGGTCTCAGATTTGAGATACATTTTGGAGGTCAAGGCTAAATGAGTTTCTGAGGTACTGATATAGACTGTAAGGGAAAGAGAAGAAAAGATGATGAGACCAAGGCTTTTTGCCTGAACATCTGGCTGAATATTTCCTGGGATGAGGAAGACAGAAAGGAGAGATTTGTGAGAGGAGAATCAAGAGTTCCATTTTGGACATGGTGAGTTTGAGGTGCTAGCCGTGACTATTCCAAGTTGGATATAAGACTCTGAAGATCAGGGGTGAATGTGGGAGACATTAGCATATAGATGGTGTTGAATGACATGGAGAGACTTCTGCTTCCATCCAAGGTGAGGGAATAGAGACCAATTTACCCTTCCACCTGAAACAGCAAAAATAAATGATACAAAACAGATGGAACAATAGTTTTCAAGACACTGGACATCAGAAAACACAGTATCCCTAAGAGACAGGAAGCAAACAAGGTGAGCCTTAAAATCATCTTAGCTTACTGCCTTGAGAAAGTTTCCAGGCTGCAGCAGAAAAAAAAATGGGACTGGAGGTGATGCCTGGAAAGCCCTGTGAATTGAGGAAATGGAGTGAGAGAACAGGGAGAGACAAAGATAACCAGAATTTTCAGGACAGAGTACTCAAGACGAGAGACACACATAGAGGGAGAACCCTGGAGATCTGGAGAGGGCCCCCTTAAGTCTTCATCAGAGTACTGATCAACATGTGTGTATAAGGAAAATACCTAGGGTCAGGCCAATAACAATCCAAAGGTATTAGAGGGAATGGCATCCAGGACTCCTACAGGACGTGGAATAACATCTGTGCTCACCAAAACCAGAAAACCTCAAAATTCATGCAGCACTGGGTAGAATACTCAAAAGAACCTTGCCTCAGCAGTGAGGAATAATTATCCCTAGACTAAATGCTACTCTGTTCCCACCTGACAAATATTAAAAGCAAAATCCAAAAGGATCAAACTCTTCCTGCAAATAAATTGCATTCCACAACAGAGTTCAGGAATACAAAAATAACCAGGAATACAAAAACACCTAATGTGTGTGTAATTGGAGTACCCAAAGGGATGCGAAAATACCCAAAAAGGTAAAAATCACAATGTCTGGCACCTAATCAAAGATTACCAAGCATGCAAAGAAGCAGGAAAATATGGTCCATAAAGAAGAGAAAAATTGATCAATTGAAACTGACCCAGAACTCACACAGATGTTAGAATTAGCAGACAATGACATTAACACCATTATTATAGCTGTAGTCTATATATTTAAATTGTTAAGTGGCAGCATTTAAGATATTAAAAAGACCCAAATCAGACTTATAAAGATGAAAACCACAATCTGAAGTGAAAAATACACTGAGTGGGATTAATGGCAGATTAGACATTGCAGAAGAAAAAAAGTGAATGAACTTGAAGACATAGCAATAAAAACTACCCAAAATGAAACACAGAAAGAAAAACAAAAAGAATTTAAAGGGGGTATCAATGACCTGTGAGACAACTTTAAGCAGCCTAATATATGTGTAATTGGAGTTTTCAAAAGAATAGAGTGGGGTTAATCTGTAATTCTAAACCCAGCAAAAATATCTTTCAAAACAAAGACAAAATAAAGACTATTTCAGACATACAAGAGCTTAAAGATTTCATTAACAATAGTTTTTCATTATAAGAAATATTAAAAGACGTCCTTCAGTCAGAAGAAAATGATACCAGTTAGAAATATGGATTCAATGAATGAAAAACACCAGAAATAGTAACTACACAGGGAAATATATGAGTTTTAAAATTATTTAAACCACTTTTTAAAATAATTGATTATTTAAACAATAACAATGTACATTGTGGGATTTATTATATATATATATAGAATAAGTTAAATGTATGACAACAATAGGATAACGGCTGAGAGATGGGAAATGGAAGTGCACTCTTGTAAGAGTCGTACACTCTACATAAGTGGTACTTTGAAAGTCGACTGTTATAAGTTAAAGATATATACTATAAACCCTAAAATATTGACTAAAATAACAAAACTAAAAATTTTAGCTAACAAACAATAGAGATAAATTAGAATCATAAAAAAAGTCCAAAAGAAGAAAGAAAAATATTTAAAAGGAAACAAAGAACTGGTGGGACAAATATAAAACGAATAACAAGATGAGAGACTTAAGCTTAACAACATAAATAATCACATTAAATGTAAGCGACCCAAACACTCCAATTAAAAGGCAGAGACTGTCAGATTGGATAAAAAAGCAAGAACCAACTAAAGGCTGTCTCAAAAAAGACACATTCAATATAAAGGCGCAAAAAAGTTAAAAGTAAAAGGATATAAAAATTATGCCATGCTGAAAGTGAAAAAAAGAAAGCTGGCATAGCTGTATTAATATCAGACAAAATAGATTATCAGATCAAAAATAGTACCAGAGATAAAGTTCATTCCATAACAATAAAGGGGTCAATTCATACAGAGGACATAAAAATCTAAAATGTTTATGCACCTAATAACAGAGCTTCAAAATACATGATGCAAAAAGGGTTAGAACTGCAAGGAGAAACAGACAAATCCACAATTATAGTTGGAGATTTCAACATTCTTCTCTCAACATTTGCTAGAACAAGTAGAGAGAAAATCATTAAGGATATAGAAGACTTGAACAACACTATAAATAACTTTGACCTAATTGACATTTACAGAAAACTCCACTCAGCAACATCAGATTGTGCATTAGTTTCAAGTACCCATGGAAATTTTAAAAGATGGAGTCATAAAACAAGTCTGTATAAATTTAAAAGGATTCAAGTCATACAAAGAATGTTCTCTGACCACAATGGAATTAAATTAGAAATCAATAACAGAAATATATGAGAAAAATCACCAAATACTTGGAAACTAAATAACACACTTTTAATAACCCATGAGTCAAAGAAGAAATCAAAAGGGAAATTATGAAGTACTTTGAACCAAATGAAAATGAAAACACAACACAAAAGAAAAACACAAAATTAGTGGTATGCCACTATAACAGTACTTAGGAGGAATTTTATAGCATTAAATGCTGATACTAGAAAAGAAGAAAGGTCTCAGATCATTGACTTTCTACCTTAAGAAACTGAGGGGTAGAGGGGGAAATGGGTGAAGAGAATCAAAAAGGACAAATTTCCAGCCATAAAATAAATAGGTCCTGGGGATGTAATATACAGCATGGTGACTATAGCTAATAATATTGTGTTATGGGGTGACATTCAGCCAGCCAGTGGGGGCAATGGACTTTCTGTCCTAGAACCATGGCCCAGTTTTTCCGTAACTTCACAGAGAAGGCCCTGGCACTGGTCAACGCTGCTGTGACTTACCTGAAGCTCGAGTGGCCACATTTTGGCACTACGCCAAAGTTGAGCTGGTTCCTCCAATCCCTGCTGAGATCCCTACAGCTATTCAGAGCTTGAAAAAATTTGTCAGTAGTGCTCAAACCAGTAGCTTCAAACAGCTCACAGTTAAGGAAGCTCTACTGAATGGTTTGGTGGCCACTGAGGTGTGGATGTGGGTTTATGTTGGCAAGATCATACGAAGCCAACAAAGCATGGCACATTGGCTATGATGTTTGAAGACCAATCTTTAACATGTGATTATATTTGCTTTATTATTTGGGTGTTCTTGGACCATGTATGAGCAGGCTGGTATTTGAATAAAATAAGACAAAGTGTCAAAAATCAGTGTTTTCTCTATCAAACACTACATGGAAGGTCACAACTTCTCTTGATATTAAGTTGGGTTGTCGTTTGCTTTAATACATTAATACACCTCTAAATGCATGTCTTTGCTTAGCCTGCAATTAGATAGGATATATATGAATATACCAACCTGGTGCTTGTATATATGAGGATAACATTTTATTTTGAAAGCTTGAAATAAATGATATTTAAGCTTTATTTCTAGAAAAGTTGGGGGAAAGGCTTTGAGAAAGCGGGATCTTACTCCAATAGGAGAATAATAATACCACATTCCAAACACGATGTAGTTAAGCACGCAGTATAAAGAATACAATTTAGACTGTTTTTCTTTGCTAAAGTCAGAGAAAGATCCCTTTGGCAACACCTGTGTCTGTAAATGTAGGTGTACTTTTTGTAACTTGGATATAGCCTCCCTAAAAGAGAACAGCAAGGCGATATTCTGTGTATCTTTGTAACATCTTTAACACTAGGACGGAGTGAATGAGAGCAATGACCTATATCTTTAATCTAATTTTGACGTGTTATATTATTATGATGCCAGGTTTTTTTAAAGGACCTGTCTTTTCAAAAATAAAATATCCTGGGCTTCCCTGGTGGCGCGGTGGTTGGGAGTCCGCCTGCTGATGCAGGGGACGCGGGTTCGTGCCCCGATCCAGGGGGATCGCACACACCGCGGAGTGGCTGGGCCCGTGAGCCATGGCCGCTGAGTCTGTGCGTCCAGAGCCTGTGCTCCGCAATGGGAGAGGCCACAGCAGTGAGAGGCCCGCGTACCGCAAAAAAAATAAAATAAAATAAAATATCCTATAGATGTTTAACAGGATTATAATTTAGTAACATCCTGAAATAAATACAAGTGATTGGTATCAAAATAATAATAATAATATTGTGTTGCATATTTGAAAATAAGAGAGTAAATCTTAAAAGTTCTTATCACAAAAAACTTTGTAACTATATAAGGTGACAGATGTTAACTAAACTTACTGTGGTGATCATTTTGGAATATATACAAAAATCTAATCATTATGCTGTACCCCTGAAACTAATATAATGTTATAATGTCAATTATACCTCAATTTTTACAAAGAAATAGCGGGGAGCAAATTAAACCCAAAGTAAGCATTAGAAAGGAAATAATAAAGATTAGAGCAGAAATCAACAAAAAAGAAAGCAAAAAAAAAAAAAAGAGAGAGAGAGAGAAAATCAATAAAGCCCAAAAGTGATTCTTTAAAGAAATTAATAAAGTTGATAAAATCTCTAGCTAGACTGATAAGGAAAAAAGAGAAAAGACACAAAATATCAGGAATGAGAGAAATGACATCACTAAAGATTCTACCAATATTAAAAGGAATAAGGGAATATTATGAACAGTTTTCTGCAAATAAACTTGACAACTTAGATGAAATGGACAAATTCCTTGAAACACAAGCTACCAAAGCTCACTAGAAAAGAAACAGATAACCTGAAGAGCCCTATATCTGTTAAATAAATAGAATTTATGGTTAAAAACCCTCCAACAAAGACTGCAGGAAAAAATGATTTCAATGGAGAATTCTAGCAAGTATTTAAGGAAGCCATAATATCAATTCAACAAAAACTCTTCCAGAAAATTAAAGGAAAAAATACTTTCCAACTCATTCTAAGTGGCCAGCATTCCTCTGATTGATAACAAAGTCAAAGACATTATAAGAAAGAAAACTACAAAACAACAACCCTCATGAGCATAGATATGAAATTCTAAACAAAATTTTAGCAAATCCAACCTGACAATATTTAAAATGACTAATATATCATGACCAAATGAGGTTTAGCCCAGGAATACAAGTTGGTTTAACATTAAAAAATAAACAAATGTGGGACTTCCCTCATGGTCCAGTGGGTAAAGACTCTGTGCTCCCAATGCAGGGGGCCTGGGTTCGATCCCTGGTCGGGGAACTAGATCCTGCATGCATGCCACAAGAAAGATCCCACGTGCTGCAACTAAGACCCAGCGCAGCCTAAATGTTTTTAATCCAGTATCGGTGGGAAATAAATTATATAAAAATAAACAAATACATGGCATCATAATAACCGAAAGTATTAATGTCCTATTGCTGCTAAAACAAATCACCACAGCCTTAGTGGCTTAAAACAACACAAACTTACTATCTGACAGTTCTGAAGGCCAGGAGCCCAAAGCTGTCTCACTGGGCTAAAATCAAGATGGCGGCACGATTGCATTATTCTGGAGGCTCTGGGAAGAAAACACCTCCTTGCCTTTGATGGCTTCTGGAGGCTGCCTGCATTCCTCACCCCCTTCTTTCTCCATCTTCAAAGTCAAAGGCAACATCTCTCTCCCTCTCCCCCTCCCTCTCTCTCTCTCCTCCCCCTCCTCCCTCTCTCTCTCTCTTCCCCCTCCTCCCTCTCTCTCTCTCTTCCCCCCTCCCTCTCTCTCTCTCTTCCCCCTCCTCCCTCTCTCTCTCTCTTCCCCCTCCTCCCTCTCTCTCTCTCTTCCCCCTCCTCCCTCTCTCTCTCTCTTCCCCCTCCTCCCTCTCTCTCTCTCTTCCCCCTCCTCCCTCTCTCTCTCTCCCCCCTCCTCCCTCTCTCTCTCTCTTCCCCCTCCTCCCTCTCTCTCTCTCTTCCCCCTCCTCCCTCTCTCTCTCTCTTCCCCCTCCTCCCTCTCTCTCTCTTCCCCCCCTCCCTCTCTCTCCCTCTCTTCCCCCTCCTCCCTCTCTCTCTCTCTCTCCTCTCTCTCCTGTTTGTGTCATCACATCTCTGACTCTTCCACCTTTTAAGGACCCTGATGTTTACCCTGGGCTCACCTAGATAATCTAGGATAATCTTAACCTTGTCTGTGAAGTCCTTTTTTTCACGCAAGGCAACGTTCACAAGTTTCAAGCAGTAATGCAGCTCTGAGGGTGAGCTCCCTGCCCCAGGAAAACCCTGGTGGAAGGTCAGACCAGCAGGTCTCAGAAACCAGCACAAAGCCCCGGCTTCTGGGGCTTAGGTCACACAGTGACTCAAGCTATCGGGAGTCATAGGAGTGTTAAGTGTATCCCTGCCCCAGAGGAGACCCAGTCCCCTAACCACCACTCAGGGGCTACTGTCCCCCACCCAGCCTCATCCACACTCACTCTGGTGGAGCAGTAGATTCCCCTTTAGAACTTGTCTCTCAGGGGCAGTGGGCTCCCAGACTGGAGGCAGCTGGAGCAGAGAGAACTCCGGCTTCAGAGTCAATAGGCCTGGGCTCAAGTGTCAGCTGCATGCTCACAGTACCACCCTGGGTAAGTCCCATCAGCTACCCTCAGCCTCCATTTCCTCTTCTGTAAAGTCGGGGGACTAACCCCATCCCCCCAGCATGGTGGTGAGGATAGCAGGAGATAACACGTGTGCAGCACAGAGCGGGGCCCGAGTCACGGGCGGTGGGTGATGGAGCATTAGTCCTTTCCCCTCCAGCCTGCTCTCCACCGTTCTCCTCCCCTAGCTTACTCCCATCTTGGGTCCCCATTTGACCCCAGGGATCTCCAGGCTATCCCCTGCCACTGCCCTGATATGAAAGTGTCCCGTGGCTGGGCCCAGCAAACCCAAACAGCAGCCCCTGCCCACCCCTGGGGTGGGCCTGAGAGAGGAAGTCTTCCACCTCCCCAGTGTCTCCAGGACCCCTGTAAGGACAGGTGGGAGACGCAGGAGCCCCACCCCAGGGGACGTTTAGCAGAGTGGTTAAGACTCTCGCGCAGGACCTCTGTTTAGATCTAGGCTTCCCACTTACTTGACCCTGGCCCTCACCGCCCCCCAGAGCCTCAGTTTCCTGTTTTGTCAAATAGTATCCATTTCAGAACTACCATGAGGATTAAATGAGATCATGCGTGAACGTGCTTCACCCAACGCCTGGCCCGCGGTGAGCACAGTACCTACGGGCCAGCTCTGTGGTTATGTGTTCCCACCCAGCTCACCAGGAAGGCTGGTGTCCCCCACCCACCTGCAGTGTGAGTTTCCTGTGAGCCTGAGTTCAAAGAGCCAGGGGGGGCACCAGGGTCCAGTGATGCCCCCTCCCCTAACACAGTCACACCTCCGTCCCTCCGCTCAGCCAGGAGCTTCACAATAATAGAAATCCTCTCATCCTGCTTGCCATCTCTGTAGTGCCTAGATTAGCTGAGATCTCTGGCCCGGGGCTGCTCCTCTCCCAGCAGGGACCAGCCCTCCTTGGCCCTGATGTGCCTGCCTTGGGAGCAAAGTGGGACCGAGCAGAGGAGTGGTGAAGTCTAGGGACTGAGCGTGGACTCTGGAGCCCGACTGCCTGGCTCTGTGTCCTCCCAACTTGGTGACTTTAGATAAGTCACTTGACCTCTCTGTGCCTTATGAAACAGAGCTAAGAATGGTACCCTCTCATAGGGTTATGGTGTAGATTAAATGCTTGCAGTGGTGCCTGGCCCCACTAAGTACCATGTAAGTATTTGCTATTCTTATCATCTTTTTCCAGCACGTCGCCACACGCACAGTGGGTTTCAGGGCATGCTTACTGAAGGAATGGATAGGTGGATGGATTAATTAATGAACCAACCCACCTCTGCGGGTCCTTAGCTCAGGGATAACTGATAACGGTGGCTATGGGTTTTGAGAGCCTGGCAGGTGCCAGGTGCTTCATAACACGTGATCACACTGAATTCTCACAACAACCCAAGGAAGTGGGTACCTTCGTGCCTGTTTCACAGATAAGGAAATCATGACCCTTAGAGGTTAATGTGTCCAAGATCACACAGTCACTTTTTTCTCGCCTTCCGTTTTTAATTATACGTGATACAAAATCACTGAAGAAAACGTTGAAATAGAGAAGCAAAATAAAAGCAATAAAGATTAAACCACCTGAGGTTCCATACCCAGAAATTTCCATTGCTGTGTGCTTGCAGACTATGACATAGACTTTCTCCATGCAAACATACATATCTTTTTTAACAAAGATGGGCTCACATTGTGCATCTCTTGCACTACAGCAGAACGTAGCTCTCTTTCTACGTCAATAAATCCGTGCCGCCGGCAGCAGACAGTGCTCTATTGTAGAGCCAAGTCGCAATCTATTTAACCAGTTTGCTGTTGTGGACTATGTAGGCTGATCCAATTTCTCACCATTTTATGTGATGAATATCCTCTTTATCCATACAACTTTCTGAATTTGTCCAATTATTTCCTTAGGATAAATTCCTCGAAGTGAAATTTCTGAGTCAAAGACAATACACTTATTTAGGGCTTTTCACATATACACACTGCCAAATTGTCTCCCAGAAAAGTTGTATTAATTTACCCTCCCACTAGTGGCAAATGAGATATCGGCCACAATATTGAAGATATACAAAACAGATCAGAAATGGTGCATTAGTCAAGAAAGGCTAGGCCAAGCTGTAGTAACAAGTTAACCCCAAATCTCAGTGGTATAACACAACAAAGATTTATTGGTGACCAGCACTGCAGGCTCAGTCTGGGTCAGCAGAAGGAGGGTCTCTGCTTGCACAGTGAAATTCAGGGCCCCAGGCTGATGGAGAGAGGACCCCCTCCCACACACCATCTTGTAGCTGTACCGTTTGGAACACCAAGACCTCCACGGTTGCCCCAGAATTGGAAGAGTGATTACCCAGGTTCTTAAATGCCTTGGCTCAGAAGTGATACACATCACCTCCACTCATAGAACTGTCACACGGCTCTGTCCAACTGCACAGAGGCTGGAAAGGATGGTCTTCCATGGGTCCAGGAAGAGAGGTAAACCTGATCCGCATAAACACTAGTAACGTCTGCTACAGATGAGAGGGGTACAAGTCATGGAAGGTGTCCGCTGGCAAGAGGAATCTGAATTGAATCCCCTTGTGGTTTGCCATAGGTCCAATTTCACCGCTCTGGCGTGGCTTTTCTTAAGAAAGAAATGCTTTGTCCCACCATAATGAAGAGAGGGGGGAGGGCCCAGCTAGGGAGCTGGATGGTGGGCTGGTGACAATTCCCCTCATACCTGCAAGGCAGTCCACCTCCAGCTTGCCCTGGGGTCCTCGCCCAGAGCCGTGTGGACCCCAAGAAGGCTGGGGCCAGGTCCCCGCCTCATGCAAAGACTATGGGAGTGGGGTCCATGGGAAATTCTGCCCTCTGTAGCCCACTCAGCCAGCCCCTGACTCGTCAGCAAGAGCAAGCTGCATGGGGTCAGCCCACCCCATAAGTCAGATGCAAACAGGAGTTCAGGGGACAAAGGCCGTAAAAATGAGTTTTCTGGAGCGAGACTGCCTGGGTTTGTAAACCAGCTGAGCCACTTACCATTTCTGTGACCTTAAGTAAGTTACTTAACTTCTCTGTGCCTCTGTTTCCCTAACTCTAAATGGGGATAATTAACTACGCAAGAGGGAGGGGTTATGGGGATATACGTATGCATATAGCTGATTCACTTTGTTATACAGCAGAAACTAACACAACATTGTGAAGCAATTATACTCCAATAAAGATGTTTAAAAAAGAAAGACAAAATCATTTAAAAAAAAAACAGTAACTACCTCCTAGGGCTTAAATAAGTCAATATTCATTCCTTCATTTAACAAGCACACAACAGACACCCTTATAGACTCTGGGGATCCAGAGGTGAACAGAGCAAAGCCCCTTCCTTCAAGGAGTTTATATTCTCTTAAGGAGACAGGAAACAAATACATCAACAACAAATAACACTGTTTTTCAGGTGGTAGTAAGTGCTGTGAAGAAAAATTAAGCAGGGTAGGGGGAGAGACAGTGATGGGGAATGCTGTTTTATCCAGAGTACGTACCTCCGTAAAACAACATTTCAACAGAGATCTAAGTGGAGTAAAAGAGCCAGCCGTGTGGATATCAAGGGAGAAACGTTCAGATGACAGGAAAGGCTAGGGCAAAGGCTCTGAGGCGGCAGCATGCCAGCAAAAAGGCGAGTATGGCTGGAGCAAGTGAGCAAAAGGCCAGGAGATTAAACCAGAGGGGTGCGCGTGGCCATGATAAGGACTTCTGATGACCATGATGATGATAATGATGGTGGCCAAGGGCGTGTGGGGTTGAGGGCAGAGAGTAAGCCCATGTATACTGTAGAGATAGATCCAGGGATCTGGGAATATATAAATGTTTCCATGAAATCAGTCTCTCTCCTTTTCATCCTACCCCCACCTCCATACTGTCCCCCCTCCTAATCTCACTCCCCAAAAGTAAGCCTCAGGATGGAAGGAAAATAAAATTATCTTCCAGCTACTAAAAGCTATTTGCAGTGGTGGGAGTAGAGGCAGCCTCGGTCAACCCGGACATCAGGCAAGATGGAAGTTGCTGACAGCTCCAGCTGCCAGTTTCCCTTTGCCTTATTTAGGGGATTTGAGGTGGGGGAGGAAGGAGAAGAGGAAGAGAGGGGGAAGACTGTAGAGGCAGAGAGGGAGGGTGGGGGTGAGCAGCGGTCTGCGGGGGGACCCCAAGGGCCCAGGCAGCTGGCAGTCTCCAGTCACCTAGACAGCACCCAGGGCCAGTGGGGCCAAGGCTGCGTGACCTTGTCCAAGGTCAGCCCAGTGATCTGGGCGGTCTCCTCCCCACCCCCCCACCCCAGCTATAGATATGTTTTGGGCGAGGGAGGGGGAGGGCCGTTTCCTTCCACCTGCTCCTCCCCAACACCTGGATGGAGAGCAGACCTTGGGGGACTGGGGCTGGGGTAGGGATGTCTCTTCCCTAATAAGTGTTCCTGCCCCTCCCCTCTACCAGCTTCCTTTGAGCTGCACGGGCGCGTGTGCACGCACGAGGTGCACACAGACACGCTTCCACCTAAGAGACAATGGAGTCTGCTCGTGAAAAGCAAAGCTTCTGAAGCCAGACTGCCTGGGTTCAAATCCCAGCTCTGCCTCTCCCTGCTGTGTGAGCCTGGGCTAGTGACTTCTCCTCTCTGAGCTTCAGTTCCCTTGTCCTGGGTTGTTGGGAGGATTAAATGAGTTCATCTGTATAGCAGCACCTAGAACTGTACCCAGCACATCATAAGAAGCGTGAGCTGCTAGTATCACACGTATTTATGCGGGCTTGCAGAGGGGAGGAAATATCCCACCCCTTCACTCTCACAGGTCTGCAGACGTGCCCATGACACACGGATGCAGTGCACCTGCACACCCCAAAGCAAGAAGGCAGAGGGAGGCGCTCCTCCTGGGCCCAGCAGCAATTTTCCTACCCGGGTTCCCTTCCACCGGCAGAATGGCTCCCACACACAGGTGAAGCGGCAAGGGTGAGGTTCCTCTCAGCCAACCCCCGGGAGCTCTATTCCAACCTTGAGACCCTTGATCAAACTCTCCTCCGGTCCACCTCCATCCTTCCCAAAGCACAGGTTTGGCTTCTTGGATCCCACTGCATCCCCAACACCTGTCTGCTCAAAAGCCTGCAGGGTCTCCCCAGGCATACAGCCAAAATCTTTAACCTGGCATTGAAGGCCCTTCAGATCTGATCCCAACCCGCCTCGCCAGCATCGGTGTCTTGGTGTGCAACATCACGACCGAAGGAGTCCAACACCCACCACCGCTCCCCACCTCCTGTTCTGTCTGCCTGGAGTCATCTGTCATGTCTCCTCCCACCTTGACCTAGCCAATCTCTTAAGGTCAGGTTCAAAATCTGCTTACTCTGTGGAGTTCTCTGTAAACACCGCAGGCAGAAGTCACCTTCCGATTCTCCACCCCTTAGGCACCTGCCTCTGTGCTCTGCCCACACAGCACATCACTTACTCCTCCCCAGCCCACTGCCTGTCGTGGGTCTGTGATTCTGTGAGGGCAGGCACCTGGTTCCCTTCATCCCAGGATGTCCAGCTGGCAACAGAGAAAAGGTCCAGAATCATCATTATTGTATGAGGAAGGGAAGAAGGAAAAAACAGGTGGAAAGAAGACAGTTCTAGACAGGGTCAGACCCGTGCCTGAGCCTTGGGATTGATAACTGACGCTTACTGAGAACTTACCTGCCAGGCGCTCTTCAAACTGCCAGTCCTACAGAGTGGGTGCTGTTATTCTCCCCACTATACAGAGGAGAAAACTGAGGCGCAGAGAGGTTGACTTGTCTGAAATCACACAGCTGGGAAGAGACAGAGGCAGGACTCGAACGGGAAGTCTGGCAGGAGCCTGGGCTTTTATCATTGCCCTTGACTGTCTCTGGAAAGGCAGATTTCTTTTAAAAAGAGAACTGAGATCTCCCCGCCCCTCAGGCAACGGGTCAGTTCACTGGGGAGCCGCTCTGGGCTGAGCTGGTCTCCCAGAGGGCTGCACGGATGAATTAGGGGCCTGATCACAGAGGTGGAGACTACGGCCTCCCACCAGGCCCAGGAACATGGCTGTGCTTTGGGCTGGACCTGTCCCTTCTCCCCGACAGAGTAAAAGCCACTCGATCTCTGTCTGGCTCGCAGCTGTCCGATCTACAAGTGGGCAGACAGGCAGAACCAACGCGGCCAGGAGAGAGGGGAGATGGGAGCACAGACCGGAGGTGCAGCTGGAGATGAGCTGTTGCCCTGGGGCCAGACCAATGCAGCCCCAGGGTGTGTGCACACTCGTGTGTGTGTGTGTGTGTGTGTGTGTGTGTGTGCGCGTGTGTGTGTGTGCTGTCAGCAACAGGAGGCCTCGAGCCTGAAACAGGCAGTGGTGTCCACGTGTGTGGCAGCAAGTGCAGCTCCCCCTGTCCCAAAAGGACATGGATTCTAGAAACCACAGGCCAGGGGCTCACAGCCCTCAGCCCCATCACCAAGCCCCCTGCACATTTGCCACCTGGCATAGACCCAGACCTTGCCTAGGCCCACAGAGCGTGCTGGAGACTTCAGGAGAGGAGAGCCCACGTGTGTGATAGGGACCTAGAGGCAGTGTTGATGGCCCTGGGGATTGTCCACCAGGACAAACCAAATCCAAACAAGGATATAGCCAAGGCTGTAGACCAGGCCTGGTGGAGAAACTACAGAATGAGAGCTTGCCTTTAGAAGCGTTCAAGATAGTGAGCTGGGCTGGTGAACGGGTCACCTCTGCCATCTGGCTGGGAGTAGGGAGGGTCTCTCCCAATATGTAGGTACTCAGCTAAAGAATCCCCGGCTGCAGCGAGCCAGCAGCCAGCATCTCATCCTCCCAGCTCCAGGCCGGGGATGGACTTCAGAGTTGATGGGAAAAAGAGCAGAGAATAAAATAAGCAGTAATAGATGTTCCCCCAGAGCCCTGTGGGGGCCTGGAGGAGAGAGAAGTTAATCCTGCAAAGCCCTAGCAGACTCCAGGGTGGATTATCAAAGCGCTGGACAGTGAGGACTCAGAGAAGTTGTGATCACATCTCAATCGGCGAGCCCCATTCGCTACTTTGGAGCGATCCAACCAGCAGAGAAGGCTACAATCTCCAAGTGTGTGGATTGCAGAGAGCTTTTGACACGAAACCTCATGCTCTCCTATGGGAAGCGGATACACAAAGCAGAGGTGTTGGGGAAAGGGGACCTTTGGTGACTGTCTGTCTAGTGAAGTGTCCTGTGCTTGGGTCAGGCCACATGGGTCAGCACATGTGGCTGTAGCTTGGATACGGCCAAAGGAGGTACCCTGATTCTATCTCCAGTGGAGAGAAAAAAAGATGCAGAGAACAACAGGCACATTGGCAGTGGTCTGAGAATCATGTCCCGGGTGGGACTGCCAGCATAGGACTCACAGAGGTCCCAGTGGGCCATGTTATCCAGTAGAGTAGGTTGAATTGTGGCCCCCAAAGGGTATGCCCACCTAGATCCTCAAGATGTGACCCTACTTGAAATAAGCGTCTTTACAGATATAATTAAAGTAAGGATCTCAAAATGAGATCATCCTGGATTAGTGGACCCTAAATTCAATGACAAATACCCTCAGAAGAGGATGACAGTCCTAAGAAACGAATATATTTGGTGAACGTGCCAGTTATCTACTGCTGCATAACAAACTACCCCCAAACCTAGTGGTTTAAAACAACAATTTACTATTTCTGTAATCCTGTGGGCAGGAATTGGGACAGGAGTCAGCTGCATGGTTTTTCTGCTCCGTATGGGTTCAGCTGGGGTCCTGTACTGGTTGCGTTCAGCTGGCAAGTGGATCAGGCTGGAAAGTCCAAGATCTCACTCCCATGTCTGGTGCCTAAACACTGCTCCACGTGGCCTCTCTCCTCCACCCCCGGACACGCTGCCCCATGTGGCTAGCTTGGGCTTCCTCACAGTATGGTGGTCTCAGGCTAGTCAGCCTTTACATGGCAGCCTGCTTCCAAGAGGGAGTATTATAAGCAACAAAAGTGGAAGTTGCAGCTCTCTTTAAGATTTGGCCTTGGAAGTTAGTCTCGCTCTTGATGTCGGTAAAAGCTGTCAGGGGCCAGCTTAAATTCAAGGGGAGAGAAAACATACTCCAACTCTCAGTGGGAGGAGTAGCAAAGAATGTGTGGCGTAGCCATGTTTAACTGCCATAGAGACCAAGACACTTGATGGGACCACATTCTAAGCCCCGAGTGGTTATTCAAAACCTCAGTCATGGGCTTCTCTGGTGTCGCAGTGGTTAAGAATCCGCCTGCCAATGCAAGGGAGACAGGTTCGAGCCCTGGTCCGGGAAGATCCCACATGCCGTGGAACAACTGGGCCCGTGAGCCACAACTAATGAGCCTGCACTCTGGAGCCTGAGAGCCACAACTAATGAGCCCGCGTGCCACAACTACTGAAGCCCACGCACCTAGAGCCCGTGCTCCACAACAAAAGAAACCACCACAATGAGAAGCCCACACACCACAACGAAGAGTAGCCCCCGCTCGCTGCAACTAGAGAAAGCCCACGCGTCACAATGAAGACCCAACGCAGCCAAAAATAAAGTAAATAAATTTAAAAAAAACCTCGGTCAGGGCTCTGGCAGGAGAGACACTGCTCATTCAAAGGGCTCCAAGAGAAGGTTTAATGACTGGACTGTGTGCAGGGGTGGGTGCAGGGACAAAGGGACCAACAGGCTGCCACCCGACAGAATTCTCCCATTGGCCGGACCCACCGGAAGCCAGAGTGAGTGGGAAGGTGATGCCCTTCGTAGAGTTTCTGCCACCCGGGGGACTGAGGAGGGTGGTGGAGGGGGGGTTGGAGGCAGGGTCGGGGGAGCAAACACCAGGAGGATCTAGAGGACCTCTGTTTACAGAGCCCTCCTACACTCACCCTGCTCTGTCCGCTTTTTGTATGTTGTGGCCTCCTCCTGCGCTTTCCTGGACGAGAGATGGAGGCGGGGCAGGGTGGGCAGGCCCAGGCTGGGCCAGGCTGAGGGCTGAGGGGTGAAGGAGTGCAGGAGTCTGCCCAGGCTGAAGGGGGCCGTCAAGCACTGAGGCTGGGGAGGCTCCTGACCCTGATGCCTGGAGGAGGAGGTGGGATCCCTCCAGGCCTGTGCCCCTGCCCCCACTCCTCTGATGGGCCCCCTGGTCCTAGGACTCAGGGCAGGGCACCCCAAGCCCGGCTTCCCTCCCACGGCCATGCCCCACCCTCCCCGCCTTAATGAAGTTCCCTGTCTGACACCTCCTAATTCCCCAGTGATTAACTTCCAGCAGATTAGAAGCAGGACAGCTATTTAATGAACACGCATGTCTGAGATTACTCAAGACTCATTAAGACTCCATGATTGACTTGTTAACGTGCAGGAATTCAATTACTTGCCCGGCACTGAACTCCCAGTCAGGCAGTGCGGGCGGGCGGCAGCAGGGGCTACAATGCCCAGCCCAGGTGCCCTAGTCTGGGGGAAGAGTCAGGCCCGTCCCAGAAGAGCCCCAGCTTGAGGGGAAGAGACACAACTTGACCCCAGGGGAGCCCTAATCTGGGCAAGAAATCACAACCCTTGTCCCCGGAGAGCCCCAGACTGAGAGGGAAGAGACAGGCTGTATCTCTGAGCATCTCCCAGGGGAGGGGAGACATACATTTCTGACCCCCAGGGAGCTTCCTGAGGGGGAAGACCCAACTCATGTTCCCAGAGGACCCTGGTCTGGAGAGGCACAACCTCTCTCTTTGGGTACCCCTATTCTGAGAGGGACAAGACAGCAGTCAGAGCAGGGCAGCCTCGCCCCTGTTCCGGGGACCTCAGCAGAAGAGAAAGACACACACCCATCATTGGAGACGCCAGGCTGAAGGGGGAGATGTAGCCAAGGCCATGGGGGAGCCTGGTCTGAGGGACGACAAGTGGTCCCTTCTCAGGAAAGCCCCTGATCCGCGCAGGGAGACAGGGCACAAGGCCAGTGTCTCCACAGGAGGGCATCTATGAACCACCTTCCCTCAGGAGGGACCAGGCAACTGGTATTTCCTCGGAGGCTGATGGAAAGGGGTGGGCAGAGTGGGAGAGAGGACACAGAGCCAGTCCCACGTTCCCTCTGCCCGGTCCTGGCTGCCCCATTGCACCCCACACTGGGAGCCTCAAGGATGGGGACCAAGACTGTCGATCTCTACAGCCGAGGCACCACCCTGCCCAGCCTAGGACTTAAACTGCTCCATTGGAGGAGAACTAATGGAAGAAACTGAGGAGAGAGAGGAGGGCCTGGGGAACTGAAGTGTGACAATGAGGTTAGAATGGCCATGATAATGAGGATGGTAAATTTCCTGAGCACCTCCTGGACACTGAGCATTCCACACATTGTCTCATTTATTCTTCCCACTTTACAGATGTGAAGACTGAAGTCCAGAGAGGTTAAGTAACTTGTCCAAGGCAACACAGCAGGAAGAGGTGGAACCTGGCTGAAATTCGAGTGGTCTCACCCCTAAACCTCTGCCCTTAATCATTACCCTTTCCTACACTCCACCCAAGTCCTCATAAGCCCTGGTGGTCCTGTGGGATGGCCAGCTCACACCTGCTGCTGCAGTTCCTGTGAATTCACACTCCACAAAGTTGCATTAAGGAAATTCACAAGGGCAGAGAAGCGTGGGTCACCTCTGGAGTCCCCTCTGGAGCCGGTGAAGAAGAAGCCCCACGAAGGAGCCTGGACCACGGTGCCAAGCGGGCCCCACAGGATGGCGGCAATACAGGGGCAGAAGCTTGGTGCCAATCCCCAGCGAAATTCCTCAGCACATCGTTCAGCAGACACAATAGCACTGGCAGCAGAGTGGGGAAGCCGAGAGGGGGGCCCTGGAAGCCAGCAGACCTGGGCTCCAGGCAGGGGCTCTGCCCGCTATAAGCTGTGTGGCCTCGGGCAAGTTACTTCACCTCTCAGAGACTGCTTCCTTAGCTGTAAGTCGGAGGTGGTTAATAGTACCTTCCTTAGAAGGTTATTTGGAGGAGTAAACGTCATCATGTACATAGAGTCCATTACCACACCTGGCAGGTAAAGAGTGCTCACCGTGGTTTGTGGTCACAGGTATTTGCGAACATTTCAGGAAGAAGAGAGAAGACCCCAGGAGCCAGCAATGGTTCCCTTAAAAAAATTACATCTTGCAAACCTCCCCTTTGAACAGCAGTCCTGGGATGAGGAGTGCAAGAGAGAACACTTTAGATATTTCAGAAACGCATGTGATGCTCCCCTGGGAGAGCCACATTGATTTCTGTAAAACGTGGGCTGGGTGAAATACTGTCATATGTGGATTGAAGCTTGCTGAGTGTTGATTAAATGGTTCGGAGGCCATGTCATTGGAGAGGGTCATTTCAAATACATCTGAAGATGACAAGATGTCATAAAGCTAGAAGGGCCAACAGAAGAATGTCGAATGACTCCTAAAGTCCAAAACAGTGTATTCGGGCCAAGAAGACGAAGTGTAACAGGAAATGGTAAACGGTCTGCTCTTTGAAAACAGATAGGAAAAGAGTTCCACTGTGTGCTGTTTAGCAAACAAAGCAGTAAACAGAAATGATGGCGAGGAGGAAAAAGTGTGTGTGTGTGTGTGTGTGTGTGTGTGTGTGTATCCTTATAGAGCTTAAAATAGCCTTTAAAATAGCCTGATAATACCTTAAAACATCTTAAAATAGCCTTATATACCTTAAAACATCTCTGGAAACATACATAAGAAATTAATAACTATTTTTTAGTCTGTGGGGAGGAGAACTAAGGCTAGAGGACAGGGGTGTGGGAGGGAAATTTTTCCCTGAAGAATACCCTTTTATAATTTTTTAAATTTTGAACCCTGTGAATGTACTGCCTATTCAAAAATTAAAGTAAAAAATGTTAACACTGGTTATCTCTGGTTGCCAGGGTGATGGATGGTTTTACTTTCTTCTTCATATTTTTCTGTATTGTCTGAATTTTTCTAATGACCGTGTTTTACATTTTTAAATCAAGAAAAATAATAGAGCTATTAACATTTTCTTTAAAAGTCTGCCTCACTTGCATAAGCTGAGGACCTGGCTGGGCCACAACTTAGGTAACAAAAGAAATATTGCAGGCTTTGCTGTTCCAGAGAAACCATTTAGAAATGGGTGTAGGCTTGCCGAGTGGCCATAGAGGGCAGAAGAAGGAAGCATGGGCAGAATGGCACACTGCTACTCAGGGCAGCAGTCAGAAAGAACTTCCTATCCAGGTTGCTCTGGTAGGAAATGAGCTCCCCATCACCAGAGGTATGCAAACAAAACCTGACAAGTGTAGGCACACTCTTTCAAGCCATTGGTACTAAGCAGGGAACCCACCTCAGAGGTTTGGGCCTGGCTCACAGCCTCTGGCTGCCTGGACCTACTATTCATTACAGGCATAGCATCACCTATAATGCAGCAAATGTAAAACTCAATAATATATACTAAGAAATGATCACAAAACAGCTAATACCTATTGAGCACTTACTGTGTGCCAGGAACCACCCTAAGCACTTCTGTAGATTAACTGATTAATTTTCACAACAACTCTGTATGGTAGGCACGGTTATGATCCCCATTTTACAGATGAGGAAATGGAAGTAGGATTGGTTCAAAGGGTTTTCTAGAGAGAACACTATGCTGGAGAGTTTCTCTCTCCCAGTGTTATGGGCTGAACTGTGTCCCCCGAAATTTCTAAATTGAAGTTCTAATTCCCAGTACCTCAGAATGTGACTGTCTTTGAAGAGAGAGTCTTTAAAGAAGTAATGAAGGGAAAATGCAGTCTTTAGGGTAGGCCCTAATCCGATATGACTGGTGTCCTTGAAAGAATAGGCGATTAGGACACAGACACGCACAGAGACAAGACCACGTGAGGACACAGGGAGATGAGACTGCAAGCCAAGGGGAGAGGCCGCAGACAGAACCAAACCTGCCAACACCTGGATCTCAGACTTCTAGCCCCCAGAACTGTGAGAAAATTAATTTCTGTTAAGCCACCCGGTGTGTGGTACAGCCTAGCAAACTAACACACCAGTTAGTTATGAACAGGCGCCCAGGGATAGGACGTAGCTTAGCCCCGGCCAATTATGAGAGCGGGGAGTGCCTGGACTACTGCGCAGGTATGAGTGAGTGTGTGGATGGAACAGGGCCAGTGTGGGGGGGTGTGGGTAAGTGTGCACTGACTTGGGTGTGTGTGTGTGAAACCACATTTGTGGCCATGACGGTGGTGTGTGTGTACAGGCACGTGGAGTTGTCTGTACACAGGTGTGTGTTCATTCAGCCTGGCCTGGAAACAGATTCAGAGAGAGACGTTGCTGTGCACACACAGTCGCTCACGCATGTACATCCCCAAGGACCCCCGTTCCTGAGTGCCCAGGACACCTTGGTTGGGAAAGCACTTCTGTACCACCCTTGAGGCTAATGCCAGCCCTGGGAGGTGGCCGGGCCCAGGTTCATTATCCCAGCACACAGTGAGCGCTCGTTAAACATTCACCATGATTACCATTATCATTTTAGCACAATTTTACAGATGAGGAAACAGGAAAAATGGCCTGCTCAAGGTCACCCGTAATAAGCATATGGTAGAAACAGCAATCAAACTCACAGAACCCACTTCCCAGCCAAGTGTTTGTCTCCTCCAATTGGCTCTTTCAAACACAGACCTCAACCTTCCCCGGGGGCCATCACACACAGACACGCATACGGGTGCCCATCACATACACACCCACGCACAGGTGTCCATCACAACACACACACACACAGTATCCGTCACGCACACACACACAGGTGTCCAACACATACACACATACAGGGGTGTGGGTCGCACGCATACATGCCTGCAGACACCTGAGTGTAACAACAAAATAATATCAAATATTTAGCTCCACAACAGACTTAGCACTTTGTGTGCATAATCCCATTTCAGACTCACAAAAACCCTGCAACGTAAGTGTCATCTTATCTTACAGACAAGGAAACCGAGGCACGGGGTGGCTCAGGAACTTATGCGAGGTCACCCCACTGTCAGCAGAGGAGCCAAACCCAGCGCTTTCGATGCTCTGGGTTCTGCCTCCCCACGTGCACCTCCCATCTCTGCAGAGCTCTGCGGAGGGATGTAATTATTCATCATACAATGGCCTAATATTAAAACGAAATTAGCAGCGACCTAGGCGTGGGCAGACAGGGCTCCTTCCCTCGTGCTCCTCCCAGGGAAAGCCAGAGTGGTGTTAAATGATCATACATCTGTGTAATGGCTTCCTTTGTTCTTTTTCTTCCCGACTAAATTGGCTAGATTTCACACCTCTGTTAAACCCAGAGGCCTCCCGACCAGGGTCTAATTACTGCCACCCATAAACAGGGGCGTGATCCGGAAAGGCAGAACGTCCCTTTCCCTGTGTCTGGGCTGCACAGTCTAGAATTTGGGAATTTTCAAGTTTGGCTAAGGGCGCCAAGGAGTCGACTTATGGCCCATTTGGAAGACTAAAGGTTGGGCTAAGAGCCTCCAGGATGAAGAGCAAAAGTCATGGGGGCAGGATGTCTGGTTGAGATGGAGATGAAATTGGTAGGAGGAGATATGGAAGTTATGGCCCCTTCGGGGCTTATAAAACCTGTACGAAACCCTTGTCTCTCGGTCAGCCTGGACCCAGGTCTTTGCTGCCCCTCAGCCTGTGGAACACGCTACCTGTCAATAAAACCCCCAGAACGTTCTGCCAGCCAGGCAGTCTTGGTCTTTTGTCACAACACCCACAGCGCTGAAGCCACAGCTATGGGAGGGTGGGTCCTGGTGTCCAAACACGCTCACGAGACGAATATTGAGCAGCTACTTATGTGCCAGGAGCTGAGGACGTCTCGGGGAAGAAGCCACGACCCAGGCCCTCGTGGGGTTTCTGGTCTTGCCACGTGGTCTTGCCTCTGGGCAGGAGGAGCCCCACTCCCCAGGGACAAGGCAGGAGCAGAGAGGGCCCTCCCCGGCCACAGCCCCTCCTAGGACTCGCTCTGGGGGAGGCAGGACAGAGGGCGAGAGCCTCCCCCCGTGCGTGGCCTGGACTCACAACTCACGGCCTGGAATCCCTTGTGCACAGAAAGAGATGCAGGCACATTCCCAGAAAGGGCAGTGGAAACCCCAGTGATGTCCGTGCAGGGGATGGAGAGGACCCAGCATGAGGGAAAGGGAAGCGTCTCCCTCTCACGCCCCCTCCCTACCCCGCCCCTGTCTACTTTTCCCAGCGCTTCCTCTCTCTCTCTCTCTCTCTCTCTCTCTCTCTCACACACAC
Source organism: Leucopleurus acutus (assembly GCF_964270905.1). NCBI lineage: Eukaryota > Metazoa > Chordata > Mammalia > Artiodactyla > Delphinidae > Leucopleurus > Leucopleurus acutus. Next base: position 164,386,050 of record NC_139143.1, read on the forward strand.
ACACACACACACACACACACACACCCCTACACACACACACACACACCCATACACATATATATACGACTTCTGGCTCTAAAGACAGATGGGCACCCCAAAATAAAGAAGCGAAACAAAGCAACCAAAGTGTCCCCCATGCAGCTTTCAAACCGACACACCTTGTCCCTCACTGCCAACCATCCGAGGTGATGTTGGTGCCCATGGGTGCTCCCACAGGCCAGGCAAGGAGCAAGTGCTTCACATGCCTGTCTCACTGCTCCTCCCCATACCCAGGTACCCGTGGCCACTGCAGCCTGTGCTCCTGTTGGCGGGTGAATTTTAACGAGGTGCCCCCTTGGGCTAAGGGATTAGAACAAAGGTGCTGCCTGGGAGGGCACAGTGCATAGTGAGCAGAGGCATCTTTGTGACTTAAAAAAGACATCTCTGGGCTTCCCTGGTGGCGCAGTGGTTGAGAGTCCGCCTGCCGAGGCAGGGGACACGGGTTTGTGCCCCGGTCCGGGAAGATCCCACATGCCGCGGAGCGGCTGGGCCCGTGAGCCATGGCCGCTGAGCCTGCACGTCCGGAGCCTGTGCTCCGCCACGGGAGAGGCCACAACAGTGAGAGGCCCGCGTACCGCAAAAAAAAAAAAAAAAAAAGACATCTGATTCAGCCCATGGGCCAGAGCCTTAAGGAGCGGCCTGGCTTCCTGGAAGCTGTTACTCCCTCCAGCTTCCCAGAGGGATGAGGTGGAAGGGGACCCTTGCTGAGGTCACAGCTAGTCACTTACCAGATGTGGGATTTGAACCAAGGTCTCCAAAGCCAAGGCCCACGCAAACTTTACTCTTCAGCTTCCAAACGTGCACGCACGCCTGTGTGCGTACAACCAGATGTGCGTTGACAGTGTGCGAGCTGGACGGTGCCTGGGGCATGCCGAGGGACACGTGACACTTTCTTGAGGGGTCTCCCCATCTCAGAAGAAACGTCTCTACCTTCAAGGGAGCTCCTGTCAGAGAAGGAGGCAGAGCTGTGCCCCCTGAACCTCCGGAATGAGGAGGGAGATGTAGCCCACCACAAAGAGTCCAGTCTGAGGCAGAACACATGGGCTGTCCTCAGGGAGTCAAGTCGGAGGGGGGAGACATGGCCTGTCCTCAGGGAGTCCAGTCTGAGGTGGGAGACATGGCCTGTTCCCAGGGAGTCCAGTCTGATTGAGACATGGCCTGTCATCAGGAAGTCCAGTCTGAAGAGGGACTCACGGTCTGTCCTCAGGGAGTCCAGTCTGAGGCAGAACACATGGCCTGTCCTCAGGGAGTCCAGTCTGAGGGGGGAGGCATGGCCTGTCCCCAGGGAGTCCAGTCTGATTGAGGAGACGTGGCCTGTCCCCAGGGAGTCCAGTCCGAGGGCACAGCATGGGGTCTGGACATATTCTGGCCACATTCAACAGAGACATGGAGCCCTTTTCTGGGGCTCTCCATTCTGAAGAGGGAGACAAGAAAAACAGAGGCAAGAAGCTCTGGCAGATCAATTCTGCCCTTCACCCTCCAATCAGGCCGTGGACATGGGGCCCCCGATCCTCCTGCCTGTGGGCCAAGATGAGCCCTGGGGCCTCAGGGGGAGAGCCAGGCGGGCAGGGAGGTGGGAGCAGGGACAGGCTTTCACTCAGCCGCCACAGCTCCCCGGGGAACACTTTACAACTTCACCTATTCCGAGTCGCTTGCTTGAAGGAGCGTTCAAAGCAATTCCAGGACTATATTTCATTGTCACATTTATTTGCTGGGATGTCAGTCAGGCCCGGAAGAGGGCTGCCCTGCTGTTCCTCGTTCTTTGTTACACACACACAGAGGCACACACTTCCTGAGCACAAACTCACAGTCAGGTACACCTCGAGACACACAGAAGACACCCACAAACACACAATCAGTCACATGTCATGGTCACACAGACTTGGGGTCCACGGATCAGGGCTACACTGAACAATCCCAGGACACACCGTTCATGTCACTGTTGCTCATATGCGGTCATTTATACGCACACAGCAAGGCACACAGGTTAGTGTCCTTGGTGTACACTGGCCTGTGCGCGTGCGCGCGCGCACACACACACACACACACACACACACAAGCACACCCTCAGTCACACACAGACACCCAGAGAGCCAAAGAACTCAGGCCAAGGGTACCACAACCGGGCCCTTTCTAGGCAGGTGGACAGGAGACACACCACACTCCCCGTCTTCTGGAGCCCCCAGATCAGGAGACATGGACGGGGAGAAGAGCCCGCCTCCTTTCCCCATGAGCTGTGAGAGCTGGGAAGGCCCTGCTACACACACACCACACCCCACCACCACCACACACACACACACACGCACACGCACACAGCGGGAACCTCTTCAGCTGCCAGGTTGAAGCCCAACCATTATCACTAATTACCACACTTGAGGGGAAAGGGATTTAATTAACTCTCTGCTGGGGCTCGAAAGGGAGCCAGGGCCCAGGGCAGGCTTGCTGAGCCTAGGCCTCTCTCGCCTCTCCCTCACGTGGCTTTTCAGGTGTGGGGAAGGGTCTCCGGTGAGGGAGTGGAGGGGGTCACATGTCTGGACACCTGAATATATACTGACATCTATCAGACACACTCAGATGTGCACATGTCTGGTATACACAGACATACTTGGAAGTATCCCGACATACATGTGACCCCACACTTAGAAAGAGATGACAGATAGATAGACAGGTAGATAATGAATGGATGGCTGGCAGGATAGATAGTAGATGAAGAGAGAGACAATAGATGGATGGATGGTGGATGGATAGATAATAGATGGGTGGGTGGGGGAGGGGAAGGGGGAGGGAAAGAGATGAGTGGGTGGGTGGGTGGTGGAGGGATGGATGAATGAACAGGTACAGTTACACACAATCAGGTACACAAGGAACACACAGAGCCATGTCTAGACACCGTCCTACACTGGGACCATCACTCACATACCCACCAGGTACACGGTCTCTCCCTCTCCCTCTTCCCTTTCTCTTTCCAATGAAAGGAGGCTTTATAGCTCAGGGCTGAGAAGTGCATTTGGGTGTCTCTGCCATTTTCTAGGTACGTGCATGTGAGCAGGTTTCTTCAGCTCTCTGGGTCTATTCTTCCTCATCTATCAGATGTGTCGGTGTGAGGAATAAAGAAGATGAAAAGTCCTTAGAATACACGAAAAGTGCTTGGAAGAGTACCTAGTACGTAGGAAAGGCTCAATACACCCTAGCTATTAGCGCTGAAGTGGGTATTTCTCCTGCAGGGAACAATCTGAGGGCTCCAGAAATATCCAGAACAGGCCCGTGTCCCCAGGGAAAGAAGTCGAGCGCCTTCTTCTCCCCTCCTTCCCCAGGAGGGCCCCCCACATACACACCCAGGAGACCAAGTCTTGGACGGAGTCCCAGGGGCAGGAGGGAGATCCCCTGGGGGTCCCGTGGGGCGGCCATCAGGCAGAGAATCCCCCCTGGCCCCAAACAATGATATATATTTCCAATTTTCTCAGAGATTATATTTTTCTTCCTTCAGATGTTCATCTTGTGCTTTTTGACCAGGATAAACTGAAACATAATGGAATCCAGATGGGAGAGAGGTAGTCATTCGTCCTGCCTGCACAGACCGCGGTGCCAACATCAGCCCCCCACCCCACCCCTGGGGGCCGCTAGGGACCGAGAGGTCAGGCCAGAGCAAGACGGGGGATCGGCTGGGGGCGGCTTGCAGGCCCAGGGACACCGCGGCCGCCGGTGGCCTCCTCACAGCCTGGGGCATGAAAGAGCCAGGGTGTGGAACTGGGACACTAGGGTGTGACCGTAACTAGCTCACTCACCTCTTAGAGACTCATTTTCCTCATCTGCAAAATGGGGACAATAATTCCTCATTTGCTACCCAAAGAGAGGCTGGGACATTTAAATGAGTTGCACATGGAAGGGTTTCATGCTACCCCCACCCACATAGGTAGCATCTGCAACCCGAAGGACCCTGGCTTCTCCCACCCACACTCCCAGGGCTCTGGGCCCCAGGGCTGGGTCTAACAAATGGGCCCCCTTATCTCTTCTGCAATTTGCTCTGTCAAGTCTCCCCGACGCTGGTGCATCCCACCCCTGGGGCCCTCAACCTCCACTGGACAGATTTCCATAACTCCGGCACCTTGTCTAGCTTAGACAGACTGCCAAGATGGTCCCTCTTTTTCTGAAAGAACATCAAGGAAGGCAAAACCACAGACTTGAGAGTCTCTGTTAGTGCCCGCTCCTTTGGGAAGTCCTTCCCAGTGTGTAACTCGAATCCACTTTGCTGCAGTATAATTGCTTACTCTTATCATGGTCAATAGGATCAAAGCCTGGTTGACCAAGGTCTGTCATTTTCCGCCAAACAAAATCTTTCTTTTCCAAAGTTCCATTCATGGTAACGAGGTTGACTAATGAATAAAAAAGGCACTGGAGTTGGGAATTCAAGTACTAACTCTGCCACTTACTGGCTGTGTGACCTTGGACAAGTTACCTAACTTCTCTGAGCCCTGATCTCCATAGGGCTCAGAATCGTGCCTTGCCTGCCTCCAAGGCCGCTGTAAGGAGATGTGGAAGCCCTGGGTAGACGGAAATAATCCCCATAGATGTGAGGGATGCTGGCTCCCGGGGACTTGGTCCCTCCTCCCCTACACCCCAACTCCATCCTCCCTGCCAAGGTTGAGACTTCATCTCCCCGGAGCAGGAGGGAGGTGATTTGAAGGAGAGAAGCAGAGCTGCTCCCTCTCTGCCCAGAGTAATTGGTGGTAATCCCGCAGCCAGCCTATCGCCTCACTTCCAGCTGCAGGGAAGCTGTGGCCTCATCATCCGTCATTAACCGGGGCGCTTCTGGCGGCTCAATTGTAGAACATGATTTTAATAACCCTGGCAGGAGAGGATCATTTTTCTCTTGTCACTTAACTCCAATTCTGTTGGAGAGAGACAGAGACACGAAAAGAGAGAAAGACAAGCTAACTGAGCAGCAGAGACAGAGTAAAAGGAAGAACTAAGAGCAGAAGGTCGGGAGGGAGAGGCATCCAGAGAGCTGAGAACAGGAACGCAGTCGGGGAGAGGGAGAGGGACGGGCAGGGAGAAGCAAGTGGGGAAGCAGCACACTGGGAGAGCACCCTTCCTGCCCTGCGGTCCCCAGGGCTGCTCCCTCGCCTGACCCCCACTCTCTGCACCCACAGAAGTCATGGGGTGGTCAGGATAAGACACCCCCAACCAGGCAGGCCCAGACTGCTCTCTTGGGCTCTCCCTTCGTGCTCAGCTTAGGGCTTCACGTGGATGGACAAAGTGCCCCAGGGTTGGGGTGGAGGAAGATGCAAGGAGGGTCCTAGATTTGGGCTCCTTTGCCTAAGATCAGTAATTCTTCCAGGACATGGCTACAGTCCAGTGCAAGAACACAGGATTGGGTCAGACAGATGCCAGGCTGCAGGCCCAGCTCAGCCACTTGCTAGTTGAGTGCCCTTTCCTGACCTTGATGTTCTCATCTATACAATGGGTACACGCTTCACACAGCTGTGTGATGAATACATGAGCTGATGTGTGTGCCGCACCCCATGTAGTGCACAGCACATAGAAATAGGTGGGAAATGAAGCCCAGGCCACAGAGAACAGACAGCCTGGGCAACCAAGAGGCCTTTCAGGATAGCAAGGAGCTGGAGCGAGGGGCATGCCATGAACTTGTGTTCAAAGGGCCTGACTCTGTCAGCCCTGGGAGACGTTCCACTCCACCAGAAACCACCAGCAGAGGCAGGAAGAGAACCACAAAGGGGCCTTGGCAGGATTCATGGGACCGTCCTGGGCTGCAACCCTGCCCCCAGCAAAGAGGAGAATTACAAAGCCACATGAGGTGGGCAAAGCTGGGGATATGGTGCCACCTGCTGGCCGTTATGGGAAAGACACAAGAGACGCACTGGAGAGAGGAGAGGGGCTTCTGCAGCCCTCCGGGGCACCAGCTTTGGAGGCCTGACACAGACTGGGTCCCTGGGTTCTTCTTCCTGCCTCGGGGCCCACCCAGGTCTCCTGGCAGGCTGAGAAGAAGGTGGTGACCAAGGCACAGCCCTCCAGGTTGGGCGCTACAGCAGAGGCAGCTCCGACGTCTAAATGGCACATTTCCCTCCAAGCCCCAGCAGCTGGGCCCAGCCCTAGGAAAGGAACATTCTTCAAGTTTGCAAGGCTTTGCTGTGGACTTGGATCTCAGGGAAGAGGGAATCCAGTTCCCGCCTTGGGGGAGCCACCGTCTCGTTGGTGTGAAGTGGCTGAAAGCAGAACCTGCAGTGGCGTGGGCTTGGGAGGCCGGCTAGACAGGGACGCACAAGCCAAGGTCTGCAGGTGAGAAAGATCCTGGGGAGCTTGGGGTGCAGCTGGGAGCTCTGGAAGTGAGGGGAACCCCATCATGACTCTCATTAACATGGTGAGACTCATTTCCTCCAAGGACCAGACCAGTGGACAGGCTTATTCCCAGCTCCGCCCAGCGACTGTAAACGTCATCCCCTCTCTGGGCCTCTGTTTCCCAATCTGTGAAATGGGATGAGGAGGGGGCATCCAGGTCTATATCCTGAGCTTAAGGCTCACAGCCCAACGGTGCCACTTCTGGTTTCTGCTTTCTCATGTCCAGGAGGAAGCCGTGCTGTTATGAGACCTGCTGGTAATTCCTCTTTCCCAGGAATGGCAGGCAAGCCCGGCAGTGAACTCCAAAGCTGGGCAGGAAGAGGGGGCACCAATGTCCATCAGACCAGGGTTTGAGCGAGGGCAGGAGGAAGTGACCAGCATATCCTCAGGCCAGGAAGCAGAGGCTCACAGCTGTCAGACCAGCAGGTCTGGTCTCTGTGACCGAGGAGCCTGGGTCAGGGTGTCCCAGGACCCTGGAGAGCTTCCAGGACCGGCCTGATGGACAGGCCTGTGGCCTGCTGAGGCCTCTGTCCTTGGGCTAGGACTTGAGTGGAAGACCTTGCCCTTAGCAAACTAGGGCCCCAGAGCTCCCAGGACTCCCTCCCACCCTCCCACCTGGTGTGGGGCTCCTCTGGGCACCCCAACATGCCCGCTGACTCCAGGGATCTGGCAGCCTGAAAGAGGGCAGGAGGCAGCCACCACGGCCCCACTGACCTCCGGCAGAGCCTGCTCTTTCCTTACCTCTCCCTGGATGCCTTCTCTGAACCAGGGCATGGTCTGCAATGTGGGGACTTGCCCTCAGAAAGCCCCCATAGGGTGTGGCCGGTCGCACCACGCTTGGGATCATCGTTATTTCCTCCTCCCATTGGAAAGAAAATGTGTCCTGTGTCACATGTCCCTGGTCACATCCAATCAGTGTCCAAGCCCTCTTAATTCTCCCTCCTTGAGATATCTCAAGTCCATGCTTTTCTCTTATCCCAATGGCCTGGGCCACCTGTGACAGCCTCTGCACGCCCCCAGGTCCTCAACTGTGGAAAGATGCCAGTTCCCTCATTTTCCCCAAGCCCCTCGGTGAGGAATTCTCAAAGAGGACCAGAATCAGATGCCCCGCCTGAGAAGTCACCACCCCCAAAGCACACCTGACTCTTGCTGGCCTGTCCTCACCTCTCACTCCCTAGGGGCTTGGGGTCACAGTCCTCAGGCTTAATCTATGGGCCCCCCGTTGTCTGCCATGATGGTCCTCACCCACCTTGGGCTGCCCAGGGGAACTTTCTCATCCTCGGGGCAGTCTGTCGCTATCTGTGGCTCGCCCCGCCCCGCCCCTTGAACAATGGCAAAATCCCGCCTCCCCGCCGTGGGATTAGAGGCAGCTTCCAGCGCTGGGCTGCTTTATGCTTCCAGCCCCAGGTTTGAGCTGAGGCAACGCTGAGTGCTGAGGAGGGCCCGGCATCACCCAGGGCTTGTCCTGTTTAGGATGCAGCAAATGGTACCTGCAGCCAGCTTGCTCCAACCTTTAACTTACCCCTGTGGTTGGTGGCCCTGCTAAGCCACGCCACCCCCAAGTGAAGGGCAGCAGGAGGGGAATCCCGTGGCAGCAGCCCCATGCCGGTGACAGACAGAATAGCACAGGAGCTGAGAGCACAAACTTTAAAGCTAGGCTGCCTGGGTTCTCATCCTGGCTCAGCCACTTTCTGGGTAACCCCAAGCTGGTTACTTAACCTCTCTTCTTCATCTATAAAACAGGGATATTGCTAGTAGCTGCCCCATCAACTCTCGTAAAGACTAAATGAGTTAGTACGTGTAAAACAGAAAGAATAGTGACTGGAACATAGCAAGCCATATATGAACAGGACGTAAATCAAAAACGCTATCAATTGGTTCCACTGTCCTTTTGCTCGAGATGTCTCCACATGCGTATACAGGTTCCATTAACCACCACCTCCAGCTGACATATGTCCTTCCCCCGCAAAATAAAACCCACATGGCCCAGCCTCCCTTGCAGGTAGGTCTGGCGTGTCACTATACCCACGCTCTGAAGTGTGGTGTGGCAGCTTCTGGGACTTTACCTGAAAGAAAGCTGGAGCTTGCCTTTTGCAGCCCATCACCCCATCCTCCAATCTGTTTCCTAAAACATGGATCTGCCATCTTGGGCCATGAGGGAAAGAGCCGCTCCCTGGGGATGGGGAGCAATAAGGTGTAAGACGCCTGTTCCATGAACACCCCAGAGCCCCTCACCAGCCCTGCACCTCTACATGACAGAGAAAGTTCTCTTGTGTTTAAGCCCCCAGAACAAACAAATACACTTTCCCAGTTGCCATGTAGATGGAAATAGGGGCCCTGGACTTGGTATTCCAGCTGGAGAAGCATTTCTCACAGTCAGCAGCCTTCAAAATTCTCCCGGTTCAAGTCAGTTCCAACAGGGAACCCACATGCTGACGGATGCCTCGCCCACACCCCTGAGGCCACTGGGGTGCCTTCTGATCCCCACCCAGAAGGACAAGCCCAGGTGTTGTAGGAAACTGATCAATCCCAACCGAGAGGTTTTAACTCTCACAGGCAAGAAATGCAAGTACATTAGCTTCTGAGGTTCAGCTCCTGGAAGGATCTCTGACGAGCTTCTCATGCAGGCTTCCTCCAGCAGAAGTCAGGTTTCCCGTTGGGCCCTTGACATCCTCTGCCTTCTTGGGCCAGAAAAACCAAGCCCTACTAACTAGAGTTCTGTCCCTCTTCAGGTGGTCAAAACCATCTTGCATGGGCTTCCCTGGTGGCGCAGCGGTCGAGAGTCCGCCTGCCGATGCAGGGGACGCGGGTTCGTGCCCCGGTCCGGGAAGATCCCACATGCCGCGGGCCCGTGAGCCATGGCCGCTGAGCCTACGCATCCGGAGCCTGTGCTCCGCAACGGGAGAGGCCACAACGGTGAGAGGCCCGCGTACCGCAAAAAAAAAAAAACCATCCTGCAGGACTCAGAAGGGCAAACGGCAGTATTTGGAGGCAGCCAGGTCTTTTTGACGGTTCCACTGCCCTTGGCGGTTTCTGAGTCTGCCCACCCCAGTCCCCACTACAACACAGAGGAGCCTTGGGGAGCGTCCTGCTCCTTCCAGCCAGGCCCCCTGTTCTTCCCTTTGACCCCCACTCTCAACCAGGGCCCTGATCAGCCCACTGCTCCTTCCTCCCCCTAGAAGGAAGGTGCAGACAAGGGCCTGGGCACCACGTGGTGGAAAGCTGCTGTTCCTCAGCACCTCTGAAACTCCCACTCTTTCAAGGGTCCCATTCACCCTGGGGCTCACTTCTGTCTCCCTCAGGACAAAGCATACTCATTCCTGAACTTGTTTCAACATGTTTGAAAGCCCAGAACTTGCTGGACATAGAACTGACCTCGGTCTCAGGCTGCCCATCACGTGAGTGGGCCCATCACCCTTCCATGTTTTGAGACCTCACCCACCCATCGTTCTAGACCTCACCTGAGTGGAATCCACAGTTGTCACATCTCTGCTTCTTAAGCTCTGTGTCCTCCCTAGAGGACACCCTGTGGTACTCCTCGGGTGCTCATAACTCTAAGGGTATCAGCGGCCACTTGGCAGGATGGTTATGGGGGAGGTTCCCCTGGATCCATCACTGGCCCCAGACTTCGGCTGTTAGTACACCTGAGCCAGGTGAGAGGCTGGATGCCTCTGGTACCTGGACCCATGCAAATTACCATGAACATGAAGATCTTGCTGCAACCCCTTATCCTGCCCGTTAGCATCCCCAGCAGAGACCCAGTCACAGCTCTCCCGTCCTCCTTGCCTCCTGCAAGCTAGGAGACTGGGGCAGGGAATGGGGTTGGTGCCATTCATGCTCTGCTGGTGGTGGGGAACCGACTGGTTAGGATCAAGGCTAGGGGAGGAGACAGACAGCTCAAAACCTCAACTAGAACTAGGGGGAACTTGTGTGGTTCGTGGCATGGGGCCTCATGTGAGGTGTGTCAGGCTACTGGCCCACCCACGAATCTATTTAATGGACTGTGAAAATGAACTACAAACTCTTCCCTGTTGATGCAGTTCTCTTAGGGTGATCTCATCTCTGGTTGATAAAATTTTCTCAGAGTCAAGCCCACTGGGTAGACACCAGCACCAAGACGCAGCCTCAGAAACATCATTCATTCCTCCTGCCTTCCCTCCTGATACTGAGACGTTTGGAGGGAATGTTGAGACTATTTTCCTTTTCCCCTTCAACTCTCAGTCTCTTGATTACATTTTAATTTTGTTGATGATGTCATTTGTTTTATAGGAGATTTTTACTTTTATGGGGCAAAAACCTCACGGTGTTTTCCTTTACAGCTTCTGAGCTGTGTGCCTTGCTTAGGAAGGCCTTCTCTGTGCCAAGGAGACACTTTTCAAGATCCAGGTCCAGAGGAAGGACTTGAACCCCATCTGGGACAGACAGGCTACCAAGATACTACAGGGAGCTGCCCCAGGACACTCTGGAGGCTGATGGAAGGTCTCGGGGCCCAGCAATAATACCTGAGTGATTGTAGCCAAACGACTGTGCACTTCTTCTTTCCAAAAAGCTTTATATTATGGAAAAGTCCAACCAGATGGTAACAGCTCTTATGGTATCCCTGCCCCCATATTTCTCTGAGCAAGTCCCAGGGCTGAAGTTCCCCTCTTGTTCTATCCCCTTTCCCAGATTCCACCTCATACCCTTTCTGCAGGGCAGTGGCTCACAGTGGCCTTCCTGCTCAGATGCACTCTGACACCAGCTCGCTTTCTTCGCCCCTTTTGGCCGGCCCTGGAGCATCCAATCTCTGTCCCAGGCAATGACCTCTCTGATTGTTTCAGTCCCCACAATCACCTGTTGGGAAAATTCTACATCCTAAGTACCAGGGTTGTGCCCAAAGGGATTCCTGATCCTAAGCTGGATTTCTCAGTCCCCATGCTACCAGTCACAGCAGTGGCTGTGCTGGATTTCCTGGACCCCATCCGGCCATCAGACCACAGGAGCCATTGGAAAGTTTGGGGCCTAGTAGTGAACACCTCTGGCTGTCCCAGTGCTTCAGGGACATCGGCAGTATGGTTGGGCTGGGGACTAATGAAGCACAAGCACAAAGACAGGGGTCCGACCCTCTCCATCAGCCTTCAGCTCCCCCTCCTCACTGCCAGCAATCCTTCTACACACCATTGTAAAGCAATTATACTCCAGTAAAGATGTAAATAAATAAATAAATAAATCAACCAGCTCCTGGGGGTCCCCCTCCTCCATCTCAGCACTCAGCCAGGTTTGCCGGGGGCCTACTCTGGGCCACACCCATGTGGGGGAGGGAAGAGCCCTGTACTGGGGCCACAACCCAAACTGCCCTTGAAACAGGTCAGCTGTCCCCATCACCCACAGCTTCTCTGTCCCCTCTGAGCCTGACATGGACCACTCGTTTTCATTCTACTCCCCCATGTCCTTTCCCACCTCCGAAATCACCTCCACTGGAAGGCTTCCTGGAGAAAACCAGCTCTGCCAGCTGCTTCCTCTCCCCCAAACCCCCTGGACACTGAGGGACTCAGCCTACGGCACCTGACGCGTGCTCCTCCTGTGACTGCGTGTCTGGCCCAGTAAGATCGCCCAGTAGCTGCCTTCAAAGGCAATGACTATCTTTCCACCTTTCTACATACCTGCTCTCCCAGATCCATCCCCTTCACCCTCACCTCCACATATCTCGGAAACACCGCTGAACAAGCTGTTGGTGCTGCCACCAAAGACCAGACCCAGGACAAGATGAGGGGTGTGACTCTGGGTGGAACCTCCATCAGTAGGACTCCCCCCGCACAGAAAGAGAGAGAGAGAGAGACCCAGTCACAAAGTGCAGTTCACTCCCAGGGCCCACCCTCCACTCTGCCCCACCCAGCAGGAGCTCTGGACTCTTCTCTTCCCCCTCCTCTCCCCTTCCTCCCCAACCCCAGAGGTCAGCCCCCTGACCTGGGATTCCTCTTCTCTTCCATGCCTGGAAACAGCCCTTGTCTTTATTCTCCTATGCTTGTCTTCAGAATTCTATGCACTTATTTTACAGATGTAATAGCTGAGGCCCAGAGAGAGCTACAACTAGTCGTGGACCCCCTGGTTCATTAGCTAAAGAGCTGGGGTCCCCCGGACACTTGCACAGCCCCAAAGGCTTTATCCACCAGGTGAGACAAGGTGACCACCACCTGTTCCTTCAAATTCCCTCCTCCCTTGCCCTCTGCTGGTCAGCTCTCCCTTGGTTTCCCCCACCTCCCCAGCTGCTACTGCTCTGTCTCCTTCACAGACTTTTCCTTGGGTCTTGCCCAGGGATCATGGAGCCACACTCTGCTCCTCTCTCTCCCACTGATTCCATCCACTTCCTTCCCTTCAGCCCCTCCCTCTGGGCAAAGGGTCCCCAAAGCTCAACCCCAGTTCTTTACTCTCCCTGACCTTGGGTCGTTCCTGAAGTCACCTCTTCCTGGCCTTGGGGTTGTTAGTAGTAACCAACACTGGCTTATGTCTGAGCTCAGTCCTCCCCTGGGGCTCAGATGCATCTGAGGGTTCCCAAGGGGAGAGGGAGGGGGAAGCCGCCCTGAGACACGTGCGTGGAGCAGAATGAACCTGGGCTGCAGGAGAGAGGGGCCTCTGGGGGGTGTCACGCTGAGCCTGCCAGTCCCCAGGTCTGTCCCAGGGACTCACATCGGAGCTGAGAGCAGCCGCAAGGGTTACTAACAGCGCAACTTTCTCCAGGATTTCTGTGATATGCGTGGACAGAAGCAGCCTGGCTTTAGCACCCATGCAACAAGGTGTGACCCAGACCCAGGGCGAGGGCCAGGCGCCTTACTTCTTCAAGGAGCTCAATATAACTTTGATGCCTTGAAGTCTGCAGGAAGGTTGATGCCACTCTGGCTTTGGGGAGTGTCCAGGGGAAGCACCCATGGCACGGCAGGCATAGGTGCCCCTCAGAGGGCCCTGGCAGCTGTGAGCGATGAGGCGGTCTCAGGCCACCTCACAGATGGTGGACATCGAGGGTGTGGGGAGCAGAAGCAGGATCCAGAGGACACAGTGGAGGCCACAAGGTAACTCACGTTAGTTGGCTCTTTTATGAACACCATGCAAACTCCCCTGGAGGCTTCCAGAAATAACTGGACAAGAACTGCAGGCTTCCAGAAATCCCGGTGAACAGATGGGAATAGAAGTCAGCCAAGGACAGGTCGTGTCTATTAAAGTGACTCCACTGATACCTTCCCAGGCTGGTGAGGCCTTGAAGGAAACTCTACACAAAGTTCCCAGCCACCGCCAACATCATGAGTCCCTTAAAACCAAATCATTCTTTCCATGAGGCTCTTGTCTCTTTGTCCAGCCACCCAGGCTCCGTGCTATTTTCAAAACAGCTCACATGTGGATGGACCTAGAGACTGTCATACAGAGCGAAGTAAGTCAGGAAGAGAAAAACAAATACCATATATTAACGCATATATGTGGAATCTGAAAAAAAAAACTGGTATAGATGATCTTATTTACAAAGCAGAAATAGAGACAGACGTAGAGAACCAAAGTATGGATACCAAAGGGGAAGTGGGGTGGTGAATTGGGAGATTGGGATTGACATATATACCCTATTGATACTATGTATGAAATAAATAAGTACAGAACCCGTGTGCTACAACTACTGAAGCCCGCACGCCTAGAGCCCATACTCTGCAACAAGAGAAGCCACCGCAATGATAAGCCCGCGCACTGCAACGAAGAGTAGCCCCCGCTCACCGCAACTAGAGAAAGCCCGCGTGCAGCAACGAAGACCCAATGTAGCCAGAAATAAAAATGAATTAAATAAATAAATTTTTTTTTTTAAATAGATAACTAATGAGAACCTACTGTACAGCACAGGGAACTCTACTCCAATGCTCTGTGGTGACCTAAATGGGAAGGAAATCAAAAAAAGAGGGGATATATATATACGTATAGCTGTTTCACTTTGCTGTACAGTAGACACTAACACAACATTGTAAAGCAACTATACTGCAATAAAAATTTTAAAAAAACACAGCTCACATGTATTGAACATTTACTCTGGGGCAGACCCCATGTTACGGAGTTTACAGGAATGGTGTTCATTAATCTTTATGGTGATTTTTTAAAGTAGATACAATGAAGATCCTTATTCACAGCTGAGGAAATTCAGAAAAGTTATGTAATTTGTACCAGAGTCCTGAGCAAGTGATAAGGAGAGCTAAGGTTTGTATGGAAGCAGCCTGGTTCCAGAACCCCCACTCCTCACCAGCATCCTACACGGCTCCATTGATGGCCAATTCTTCCCCTGCCCCCCCACATCCTCTTGCTGTTGTTGCTACTGCTGCTGTCATAGTTTTGAAACTCACGTGTGTCTCATCTTTTTCCCAAAAGGACATGAGATGGCTTTATAACAGGAAAGATTAATTCACTCAACAGATTCATATTCCTCAAGAAAGAAAAACAACAACAACAACAATGATCTTAAGGGTTGTCATAGGTGCTGTGATTGATCCTGAAATTTGGTTTTGCGCTTCCTGGCAGCCAGGGCAAAAAACGAAACACTGAGTTCCGACACTCTTATTATCGGAAAGGAGGAAGCAGATCAGTTCCTCCACAGGGACAGATATTTCCAGGAAGTAATTCGAAAGAGGCTTCTCATATGGGGCCTCATGTCAGGGACATGATGTGACATAATAAAAACGCAATCTTCTAAATGACGCAAGAGCAGACGGAGAACTTTTAGTATGAAGAGAGAGGGCATCATGCAATCTTGGAAACCGCAGACTTAGGGGTTCCAGCATGTGGATTGACTGTAGGCTAGAGCTCAGAAAATCTAGAATTTCCCCCCACGTGTCTCAGCTATTGTTGGATTTTGTCTTTTGAGAACTGAAAGCTGCATTTGATTTTCTGAAAGGTCCCAAAGTACTATGGGGTGAGGGTGGGGCAGAGCCACAGGCTATGAAAACCAGAGATGCCCAAGAAGGGTAGTTCTTCTCTGAAAGTTGAGGCTTCAAGCACATATTCATTTATCAGATACTTATTGTGTCTTTTTTGTGCCAGGTTTTGCTCTTGGTGGAGTGAGAACCAGTGAAATAAATATGCAAGTTTCCTAACCGCAAGGAATTCAATCATTAATGGGAAAAAAAAATTTCCTTTTAATACCTACTATATGTCAAACACTGAGATGTGTGCTTTGCATATAACATCTCATTTAATATTTCTAACAAACCTATACAATAAGTATTATTATTGCCAAGCTCAAAGTACTGGACTCCACACGGTGGCACATGCCCAAACAAGGAGGCCAAAGACCCATCAGCCTCTGCATGTCCAAAAGACCTCATCTGGTTAAAGGAACTTCCTTATTGCGAGCACTGATGGAGAGCGCCACGTCAACAACATTAGATGATGTCTTCATATACAAAAATGCTCCAAATCAACAAGTAATTTCAGGCATGAGAAATTTCAGGATGGGAAAAAGGGCCTCTGTTCAATGAAACAAACATTTATGGACCAACTTCTCCAAGCCAGGACTTGTACCAAGCAGTGTGAATACCCAAACAGTGAGAAGCCATCCCTGACCTCCAGAAGCACCCCCAGTCTGGTGGAGAAGGAGATATACAAACAGTAACTTTCAACATGATCTGACGAATGCTAAGAGTGAGGTAAGCCCAGGGGTTTGGGGAAGACAGTGGAGTCTTCCCTGGAGGACAGAAGAGTCCTCCAACCTGGAATAGGATCAGGGAAGGCTTCTGGAAGAAGGCAGCACATGAGATGCATCTTATAGGTTGAGTAAGGTGTATCCAGGTGGGAAAAAATAGTGGAGAGAAAGGGAATTTCAGTCAGTAGAAAGAGCTTGAGCTAAGGCAAGAAAATAGGCAAATAACATGGAAAAGGGCTAGAGTGAGAGGGTAGGAGCCACAGAGAAGTTAGTAGAGCATGCAGTTTGAGGCTAGAAGCCATGAAGATGAGATTGGAAAGATTGAGGAGCTTGGTCTTTATCCTGAGGGCAGTGGGGATAGCTGGAAGGCTTTAACCAGGGAAGCGACTTGATCATATTTTTGCTCTGGGAACTACTCTCTAGCATCAATACAGAGGAAGGTTTAATAACCTGGAGACAGGAAGAACATGCAAGTCATAGAGAGAGAGTAGGGAGTTGCACGAAAAGGAGAAAACCTCTTCCAGCACCATTGTGGATATCGGGTCCTCACACTACATATAACCAGCTCCTGGAAAGAAAGTGGCTTTTAAAGCATTGCTAGGCTGTTTACTGAATCACAGTGCTGTACACCTAAAACTAACACGACATTCTAAATCAACTACACTTCAATAAAATGAAAAAAAATTTTTAAGCATTGCTAGGCATGTGGGAACAAGGAACTGCTCTAAGCCCACCAGCTCCAACAGCAGAGAAATAGAAAAAAAACCTGAGTTTTTCCCATCTGGATGGGAAGGGAGCTGTAAGAAAACAAAGGAATGAGAGCAAATTCTACTGTCAGGAGACCAAGACTGGGATAGATTCAAAACGGGGGCCATTGCCTCAACATTAGCCCAGGACCTTCAACAGAGGCTAAAGTGATCCCAGGTCAGCGGTGTCCCTTGACCCCAGACAAAAGCAAAAATCCTCTCTGGAGGACAGCATCCTCAACTTAGATACTCAGAATTCCCAAGGAATATACATATAAACCCACAATTTAAAGAAAATCAAATACACAAGGTGGGAGTGAACAGAAAAGGCAAACCATAGATTTGGATCCCTAAGGATGTCAGAAATTGTCACTGTTATAGTATATGAAATAAGGGATTAAAATTTTTAGAGAAATAAAGATGAAATTATAAGTAATTAAGTAAGAAGAGACAAATTTTAAAAATGACGAGTCAGATCTGGAAAAGAACAAAATGGAACTTTTAGAAATATAAATGATAACTGTTGAAACAGAAAACTCAGCGAATGAGTTCAACAGCATATTAGACACAACCAAAGAGACAAAGAGTGAGCTAGAAGGTAGATCTGAAGAAATTACACAGATTTCAGCACAAAGACATGCAAATGGAAAATCTAAAAGAGACTGAAAAGTTATGGTGGATTGAGTGAAAGTCTCAGAGAGAAAAGGGGAGGTGAGGCAATATTTGAAGAGACGATGGCTGAGAAGTTTCCAGAACTGATGAAAGTCATGACTTCACAGATATGGAGAGCATAACATATATCTAACAAGCTCAATAAAAAGAAATCCACATCTAGGCACAGTGTGTTGAAACTGCATTAACGCCAAAGACAAAGATCTTACAAGCAGCTATGTAGAAAAGACGTAGCACCTACAAAGGAAGGATAATTAGGCAACACACCTCAACAGCAACCGTGAAAATCAGAAGACAGGGAATAGCTTCAAAGCACTGAGAGAAAATAACTGTCAACCTAGAATTGTGACCTTAGAAAAACTATCTTTCAAGGCTGAGGGTGAAATGGAGATTTTTTTTTACAGATAAGCAAAAAGAGTTAGCCATCAACAAGTTTTTACTAAAGGAACCTCTGAAGGATGTGCTATAAGAAAAAGAGAAATTATCCTAGAAGGAAACTCTGTGTGGAAGAAAGAATGGTGGGTAAAGAAACTGATAAACATGTAGATAAGTCTACAGAGACATGGTATAAAATAATGACAACATAAGGGAAAGGAGAGGAAAGAACCAAAATACTGCACAGAAATAGTATGTAAACCCTTTGCAGGAGATCAAAGTTGAGGGTTCAAAGCTCTTTGTAAGGTTTGGAAAGAGGTTTAGAAATACTAATAATCTTAGACTTCATTAGGTATGTGGGATAGAATTTCAAAAGCAACCACTAGAAATATGGTAGAGTGTATAAATTCCAAATCAATAAAGGGAGTAGAAAAGGATAGAATAAGACAATAAGCAAACTCAATCAATCCAAAGTGGGGAGAAGCAAGAAAGGAAGGGGAGAAAGCATAGGGGAAATAATAGGATAAGTAAGAAAACAAAAGTAAGTCCAAAGATATCAATAATCACAATAAACTTTAAAGGATTAAATGTGCCGTTTAAAAGGCAAAGTATTAGATTGGATTTTAATTCAGCTCTTTGCTGTTTACAGTGACACATCTAAAACATAAGGAGATGGGTTGAAAGACCATACAAACACTAATCAAAAGAAAGCTGGGACAGCTCCACTAAAATCAGAAGAAGAAAACAAACTTAAGATGACAAACCTTATTAGGGATAGAAAAGGTCAGTACATAAAGATTAAAAGTTCACTCTTCCTGGAAGACACAGCAATTCTAAATCTGCATGTACCTAATAAAATACCCTCAAAAAATAGAAAGCAAAATTGACAGAACTGCAGGGCAAAATAGAAAACCCCACTATCATGGGGGTAGATTTGAATACTCGCCTCTCCATTGTTGGTAGGTCACATACATATTACTGGTAAGTCAAAGAGCATTTGAGCAATATATCAAGTGGGGTTTAATGGAAGTTTACGGAACTCTGCATCCAACTACACTTCTCAAGCACAAATGTTTAAAAATTATTTTAACTGGCCACGTACTAGGTTATAGAGCAAGTCTCAATTCCAAAGAATCAACAACACACAGATCACGTTTTCTAAGTGCAATGCCTTTAAATTAGAATTCAATAACTAGCTAATCTGTGGGTTCATTCTTTGGCACACTGTGAAAATACTGTTTCCAAACAAATTACTTAGTAATTACAAAGGGGGGAATATATTTCAACATGGAGCAATCTGATCCTCTCTATTCTAACCAAGTGATCAAATTTGGCATCAGCAATGGTGAGACACATGGACCTTTTATGACCTTCTATTGACCCTTTAAGCCTTGTGTCGTTATCCAATATAAGGTAGCAAACAGCTCCTGTGACATAGTCTTGCTTCCAATGATTAAACCAAATTCAATCAGGCCTCTAGATCTAATGTTGGGTTTACGGAAAGACAATACTGTATGTAAACAAATTAAAAGCTATCAAGAAGAACAAATCAGGGACTTCTCTGGTGGCACAGTGGATAAGACTCCGCGTTCCCAATGCAGTGGCCCCGGGTTCGATCCCTGCTCAGGGAACTAGATCCCACATGCCTGCTGCAACTAAGAGTTCGCATGCCACAACTAAGGAGCCCGTGAGCCCCAACTAAGGAGGCTGCAAGCTGCAACTAAGGAGCCTGCCTCCTGCAACTAAGGAGCCTGCCTGCCACAACTAAGAGACCCAGCGCAACCAAATAAATAAATAAATAAATGAGAGAAACCTAGTTCTCAAAAAAAAAGAACAAGTCAGACAAATCCCAAATGTGAGACACCTGTAACATACCTGGCCTGGATTCTTCAAAAAGGTCAGTGTTAGAATAACAAAAAGGTGGGAGGGGCTGTTGTTTAATCGGTTAAAAGTGATTAAACGCCATAAAAAACATGTGGAATTCACTAACCTTGATAGGACCTTGGATCAGTAACAGAGACAGGAAGAGAGGGGGTGGGGAGAGAAGAGGGGAAGGAGGGGAAAATAGCCATAAAAGACATTCTTGGGACAATTGGGGATTTTTGTATATGGACTGAATATTAAATTATACATGGCTTAAAAAAAATTACACATACCTAAAAAAAAGAATTCAATAAGAAACAAAAATTTTTAATCCCCATTAATTTGGAAATTTTAAAGTTTTCTTCTAAGTGTAATAATTCAAAAGTCAAAGAAGAAATCATAATGGAAATTTTAAAACACTTAGAACAGAATGTTAGTGAAAACAGTGCCTATCAAAATTGTGGGACAGAGCCAAAGAAATATTTCTAGTAAAATGGAGATTCTTGAAAGTTTCTGTTAGAAAAGATGAAAAGACAAAATATTAATGGACTAAACACCCAACTTAAGAAGTTATAAAAAGAATATAGAATAAACCCAAAGAAAACAAAACCCCCAAAAAAGTAATGATAAAGCTAAGAAGAGAAATTAATTAAATCAAAGTAAAGAAAATAGAATTAGTGCAAAGCAAAGCAAAAAAAATAAAAACTTGGTATCTTGAAAAGACTAATAAAGAGACAAATCTCGGGATTTCCCTGGTGGTGCAGTGGTTAAGAATCCGCCTGCTAATGCAGGGGATACGGGATCCATCCCTGGTCCGGGAAGATCCCACATGCCGCGGAACAACTAAGCCTGACAGCCACAACTACTGAGCCCACATACCACAACTACTGAAGCCCGCGCCTAGAGCCCATGCTCCGGAACAGAGAAGCCACCGCAATAAGAAGCCCGTGCACCACAACGAAGAGTAGTCCCTGCTCGCCGGAGCTAGAGAAAGCCCGCGTGCAGCAATGAAGACCCAGTGCAGCCAAAAAATATAAAAAGAAAAAGAAATTTAAAAAGAAGAAGACAAATCTCTGGCAATATTGATCAATAATAAAAGACAGAAGTCACCAAAATTTTGTATTAAAAAAAATTTTAAGGAACATATTACAAATCCAGAAGAGATTAGAAAGACAGAAAGTGAACATTATGAACAACTCTGTATCAGGAAACAGATCATTCCAACTTATACAAACTCTTACAGAGAACTGAAGAAGACAGAGCACTTCCCAGCTCATTCTATGGGGACAGTAGAGCCTTGAGTCCAAAACCTAACAAGGAGGGTATGAGAAAGGAATTCACTCAAGAGCACAGATGCAAAAAAATCCTTAAAAAGGGTATAACAACCTAAATCTAGCAGTGCATAAAAATGATAATATATTATAGCCAATTTGAGTTTACCCTAGAATTGCAAATATATTTAATATTATAAATCTATAAATGTTATTCATCACATTAACAAATTAATCAAGAAAAACTACATTATCTTTTCAATAGATGCAGTAGGAAACATTGGATATGATAAGTTATTCATGATTTTTTAAAACTCTTAAACTAGGGCTATAAGGGAGACTTCTTTTTTTCCAGTTTTATTAAAAAATAATTGACATACATCACTGTATAAGTTTAAGGCATACAGCATGACAGTTTAATTTACATATAATGTGAAATAATTACCACAATAGGTTCAGATAATTTTATCTTCTCATATAGATACAATAAAAAGAAAAGTAAGAGGGGCTTTCCTGGTGGCGCAGTGGTTGAGAGTCCGCCTGCCGATGCAGGGGATACGGGTTCGTACCCCGGTCTGGGAAGATCCCACATGCCGCGGAGCGGCTGGGTCCGTGAGCCATGGCCGCTGAGCCTGCGCGTCCGGAGCCTGTGCTCCACAACGGGAGAGGCCACAACAGTGAGAGGCCCACGTAACACAAAGAAAAAAAGAAAATTTTTCTTCTTGTGATAAGAATTCTTAGTGTTTATTCTCAACAACTTTCCTATGTATTTCCTATATATATAGCTACAGTCATCATGTGTTGTACATTACACCCCTAGTACTTATTTATCTTATAACTGGAAGTTTGTACCTTTTGACTGTCTTCCTCCATTTCCCCTGGAAATTTTTTAAATAATAAAGGTTATCTACCCAAAACCTTTAGAAAACTTTATTCTTAATGGGAAACATTACTATTTCCTTTAAAATAACAAATAAGACAAAGACGCTCACTATCACTGCTTCTCTTCAAAGCCAAACTGGTAGTCCTAGCCAGTGTAGTAAGACAAGAAAATGAAATAAAACACATAAAGATCAGAAGGAAAGAAATGTGTATTATGCACATATTACATGTTTATTTACAAAGAAAACCCAAAAATCTACAAATGACGTGTTAGAAAAAGAGGTTTTTAGCAACACCGTTGCTAAATTTTTAAACAATGTATAACATTGTTTACTAAAGGCAGAATCTTTATGACCTCAGAACAAGACAGGCTTTCTTCAATAAGGTAAAAAGCAACAACCACAATAGAAAATATTCATAAATTCAATTACATTAAAATTGAGAAATTTCATCCATCAAGACATCACAAAGAAAATGAAAAGACAAGCCACCAACTGGGGGAAATTATTTGCAGCACACACAGCTGACAACCCAGTTAAAAACATGAGCAAAAGACATGAACAGGCATTTCTCAGAAGTGTACCATGAAAGACTAATCAACGTATGAAAAGAAGATCAACCTTATTAATAATCAGTAAAATGCAAATTAAGACAACATGAACTACAATTTTACACCATGCTGGCAAAAATGAAGAAGTCTGACACCACCAAGGGCTGGTAAGGATCTGGATCAACAGGAACCTTTACACTCGGCTGGTGGGAACGTAACTTAGTACAAGCACGTTGGAAAACAAGATTGTGCCAATTGTAATTTTGAACATTTATATATCCTACTTGCCCAGCAATTCTTCTAAAGAAACTCATGAACTTATGCCTCAAGAGAGATATATAAGAATATCCCTAGTGGGAAAAAAATGGAAACTACCTTAACATCTAATAAGAAATGGGTAAAACTAATTTTTGGTATAGCTACATAGTAAAAAAATGAAAACGCTTCAATCACCCATAGCAACATGGCAGAAACATAATGTTGAGAGAAAAAAATCAAGTTGCAGAAGACTGCATTCAGTACGATAGCATTGTTATAAAGTTCAAAAACAATCAAATCAAATAATATATTGTTTATAGAAACATACATATGTGATAACTATATTTTTAAATAGAAAGGAAATAATAGAAACAAAGCTCAAGATAATGGTTACCTCTGGGGGCTGAGGAGACAGGGAGGTAGAATAGGAAGAAATTCACAAGCGGATGAAAAGACATGGGTGATGTCCTAGATCTGTGCAGTAATACAGTAACCATATCCAATTTGTGCAGTAATACGGTAACCATAAACCACACGTGGTTATTTTGATTTGTATTTAAATTAATTAAAATTAGATAAAATTTAAAATTCAGTTCCTCCAGTCATGCCAGCCAAATGTCAAGTGCTAAACAGCCACACGTGGCCAGTGGCTACTCTGCTGGACAGCACAGATTTACAGAACATTTCCATCAACATAGAAAGTTCTACTGGACACCTCTGTTCTAGACCAGAGTTTGGCAAACTTTTTTGTAAAGGGCCAGATGGTAAACCTTTTGGCTTTGCAGAACATAGCGCTCTATCACAGCTACTCGACTCTGCCGTTGTACCTCAAAGGCAGCCACAGACTATATGTAAATAAGTGGATGTGACTGTGAGCCACTAAATCCTTATTTACCAAAACAGGCTGGACCAAATGGGGTTTGTTGCCCCCTGTTCTAGACCCCTGTTCTAGTTGGGTGATTGATTGGTGGATGATTATTTTATTATTACATAATTTTCAAGCATTCTTACATATCAAATATTACATGATATATTTTAAAGGACATATCTAGGGACAAGTGGTGAAATCTGAATAAGAGCTGTAGAGTAGATAATATTATTCTAACAATGTTAATTTCCTGATTTTCATCATCATACTGTGACCAGGCAAGAGAATATCCTTGTTTTTACGAAATACACAGTGGGACGTACTTATGGGTAATGCAGGATCATGTGCCATTTACTCTCAAATGGTTCAGGAAAAAAATCGCATGTGTATATGCATGTATATATCAAAATACCACAGATCAGGTAGCTGAAACAATAGAAATTTATTTTCTCATAGTTGTAGAGGCTGGAAATCTAAGATCAAGGTTTTGGCAGAGTTGGTTCCTTCTGGGGCCTCTCCTCTAGTCTTGCAGATGGCCGCCTTCTCCCTGTGTCCTCACATGGTCGTTTCACTGTATGTGAGCATCCCTGGTGTCTCTTCTTCTTCTTATAAGGACACCAGTCATACTGGTTTAGGGCCCTCTAATAGTGGCCTCATATTAACTCAATCACCTCTTTAAAGCCCCTAATCTCCAAATACAGTCACTCTCTGCTAGGGGTTGAAACTTCAAGACATGAATTTTGGGGGACACAATTCAGCCCATAATAGATAGCTAGATAGATGACAAATTTGGTAAAATGTTAAGGGGATGAAGGAGAGACAGAAGTTTTCTGTACTATTCTTGCAACTCTTCTACAAGCCTGAAATGATCTCAAAATTAAGAACTTAAAAACACATGCATATATAATTATATATACTACCAATAAGGCTAAAAGTTACAATTTTGCAATGATATATATGTTATTCTTCAATTAAAATTTTACTTTAAAAAATTGATTGGGGCTTCCCTGGCGGCGCAGTGGTTAAGAGTACGCCTGCCAATGCAGGAGACACGGGTTCGAGCCCTGGTCCGGGAGGATCCTACATGCCATGGAGCAACTAAGCCCGTGCGCCACAACTACTGAGCCTGCGCTCTAAAGCCCGCAAGCCGCAACTACTGAGCCTGTGTGCCACAACTACTGAAGCCTCTGCACCTAGAGCCCGTGCTCCGCAACAAGAGAAGCCACCACAGTGAGAACCCTGCACACTGCAACGAAGAGTAGCCCCCGCTCGCCACAACTAGAGAAAGCCCACGCGCAGCAACAAAGACCCAACACAGCCAAAAATAATAAATAAATTTATTAAAACTTTAATTAATTAAAAATCCGTTAAGTCAAAAGGAATAGGAGGCTAATGTTGGCAAATCCAGCAGCGCAGCTGAGTCAGGAGAGGACTGGGAAGAATCTGGTGATCAGAAGGTTGTGGGTGATCTGGAGACAGACGTTCCTATGGGGTGATGGGGTGGAAGCCGGGTTCAGCTGGGCAGTAAGGAAGTGGGTGGAAATAACAAATGCTGACAACTCTTTACGATCATTTGGCTGTGAATGGCAGGAGAAAGATAGGGTAGTACCAAAAAGGAAATTATGTTGAAGGAATGGAAGAAACTGGATCATGGTGCAGTGCTGCTGGCAGAGCCATGCAGCAAGAAAAGCCCAGAAGCAGCATAGTGCAGACATAGTGGGCATGCGTACAGGATCTGGAGTCAAGCTTCCAGGGCTCAGAACCAGATCGTAGCTCTGCCATTTGCCAGCTGTCTCTCAGTTTTCCCATCTTTGGTATGGGTGATAGTGATAACAGACTCTACCCCATAGAACAGCCATAAAGATTGGATACGTTAATGAATGCAGTGTTTAAAGCAGAGCACAGCGCCCAGGAAGCACTCAGCAGAGGAAGTTGCGGTAGTTATTATTAGTACAAAAGCAGGGGGAGAAATGGTGGTGATCGCTGCGGAAGTGAAAGGAACGTGGAAGAAGGGTGGAAGGAGAAGTTGGTTTTGGACCATGGGAGAGATTCCTCATTTTGGAAAAGGCCAGGATAGGCATGTTTGGGGGTCAGAAAATCAAAGTTAGACTCTCTTGGGCTTCCCTGGTGGCGCGGTGGTTGGGAGTCCGCCTGCCGATGCAGGGGACACGGGTTCGTGCCCCGGTCCGGGAGGATCCCACGTGCCGCGGAGCGGCTGGGCCCGTGAGGCATGGCCGCTGAGCCTGTGCGTCCGGAGCCTGTGCTCCGCCACGGGAGAGGCCACAACAGTGAGAGGCCCGCATACCGCAAAAAAAAAAAAAAAAAAAAAAAAAAAAACAAAGTTAGACTCTCTTACTGACCAGTTGAGAATTGGTGGGGGAAACTCTTGCAAAGGGACCAAAAGCATCGAAGGGAGAGTTTGGGGACAGAGGACAAGAACAGAGCTTGAGGGATGGTTAAGGGCCCAGGAGAAACTGGAGCCAGGACCAGGCTCCTGCCTGATCTTCCATGAGCGTCTTCCCAGGCCCGCCACCAGGACAGGGCAGGCTAGGGAGGGGGAGACAGCCAATGACAGCACGACCCATGAGGTTCTTCTGACCAGGGAGCAGGGAGGACAGGGCTGCAAAGGCACTGAGGGTACAGGTCGGAGAGTCATCAGTGAGTTATTGCTGGGCTGCTGAGGGAGAAGGAAAGGAAGAAAGGCGAGGAGGAGGCTGACAGATGAGGACACGGAGGAACCAAGGCCTGGAGGTCTCTCTGCGCTCAGAGTGCAGGAGCTACGGGGGAGTGGAGAGAGCTAGATGGAGGGAGAGCTGTGGGTAGAGACAGGTGATGGAGTGTGAGGTTTTAGAGGTTGAGCAGTTCCAGGTGACACTGAGGTCCATGATGTGACCACAGCATTGGTGGCTAAAAGGGAAAAGCCACGAGGTGACTGGTCAAGGAACTGAAGAACCCAGGTGTGGGTGCATCACCCATGTGGCTGATAAGGCGCCCCCAGGTGGTGGCAGGGTGGCCGTGGAGAGGAAGACCATGAGGCAGGCACCCAGGCCACGAGTGAGCGGAGGTCAGTAGAAGAGACGAACGGGGAAAGGTAGAGGGTGAAAGGTAGAGGCCCCTGTCGCACCTGGAGCTTGGGAGAAGGAGCTGCCTCCTTTCGTACGTGTGGGAGGGATGGGAGGCGGGCAGAGGTTCTGTGAAGAGCCTAAGGGGGTGGAAGTTTTGCTTCTACAAAAAATATTTGCTGGATGGATGAGCGGGTGGGCAGATGGGTGAATGAATGGGTGGGTGTTATGGATAGACGGTGGATGGATGGATGAGGGGGTGGATAAATGAGTGAGCGGATGGATAGATGGATGGATGGATGGATGGACCAGTGAGTGAGAGGATGAATGGAAAGGAGAGTGACATGGTGGGACGTGCGTGGTGGTGGCAGGGGGATGTGAATAAATAAGTGAATGAATTGAATGACCTGGACGTTCCAGGAAACATAGCAGAACAGCCTGGGAGGTCAGAGAGGTGACAGAGC
Organism: Leucopleurus acutus; assembly: GCF_964270905.1. Classification (NCBI taxonomy): domain Eukaryota; kingdom Metazoa; phylum Chordata; class Mammalia; order Artiodactyla; family Delphinidae; genus Leucopleurus; species Leucopleurus acutus. The sequence goes on from NC_139143.1 coordinate 164,413,100, forward strand.
TAATAGGCCAGGCCTTGCCCCAGGAGTCTACACCACTCATTAGAACAGCTATAACCACAGGAGGTTGCAAAAGCCACCATCCCTCTACTCCCTGGGGGCCCCCAGCCCAAAGGCTCACCCGGGGGCAAAAGCCCCTGAGTCTAGACTGGAGGGACAGAGGACACAGGACTAAGGGAACAGACTGGCTACATCTGATGACACCTCTTCCCTCTCAGGATCCAGGCCAGGTGCCTCAGGAAGCAGCAGAAGAATGCAGACCCTAGGTTCTCATCACAGAAGTTATGGACCTGCCTTCACCTCTCTCTTGCCTTAACCATGTTATTTGACTTCTCCTGGCTACTCCTCCTGGAAAGATTTTGAGGAAAAATGTCCCTGTCTTCTCCCTTCCACCTGCCCACCCCAATGCATGGGGACGTGAACCAGCTGCCTGGATCCAGCTACTTCATTTAAGGAAGCCCACGATCAGGGCAGAAGCTGGCCCTGTCTGGGGACTCTCTGCCAGCCACAGGGTTGCAGAACAGATAGGTTTCCTCCAAGCCAAGATAAGCATCTGAGCTTTATCTCACCTCAGCCTCTGATTCCACCACCACCACCAGGACCATACCCCCCACCCAGACACACCATGGCAGGCTAAGGCCGGGAGAGCAGAGATAAGGCCCTCCTGGCCAGCAGACCACAAGCGGCAGATGGGGCCGGGGAGGGAGGGGGGCGTCTTCCCTTTTGCCCACCCGAAGCTAGAATTCTGCTTCCTTCCCTAGAAGCAGGCCCTCCAGGAGAGCATCTGGACAGCCATCCCAGCCTCGTGGCAGGCTGGGGCCCTGCATATGGCCCTCCAGCATTCAGCATTGATTATGTCCTAATTGATTTATCTCTCATTTGGGGCGCCCATCAAAGGCAGAAAATCCTGCCAATCTGAACACCAGGGGAGCAGGAGAGTGCAGTATGGGCTGCCACTGGGTGGAAAAGACTCTTCCAGATCCCTTGGCAGGTAAACTGATGGCCACTGGTGATCCCTCTGGCCTGAAGACCCAGTCCAACATCCAAACTGCTCAGCACCCTTTCACAGACACCTCCTCCATGCCAGGCCCATGCTGGATACTGGGGTCACAGATCCAGTCCTGGGCTTCACAGAGCACCTGGGAACCCGGATGAGCAGCACCTAACCCAGCCTGGAAAATCCAGGGAGGCTTCACAGAGGAGGTGACATTTCAGCTGGATTTTAAAGGATGAAAGGGATTTCTTCAGACATAAAAATAAGGGGGATGGGCATTCTGAGCAGAGAGAAGAGTGTTGGAAAGCCCTGGAGCCTCAAAAAAGCAGCACATGACTGGACAGTGATGGTAAATGGAATGGCTGGGGTTTCAGGCCCCTAAGGGGAGGAGGAGGCTGGGAAAGGGAGTATGAAGAGATGAGGCTCCAGCATCGGGGAGGATTAGGGGCTGGCGACGAAGGGACTCAAAGGCCATGAGGATGACTTGGAACTTTATCCCATGGGCAGCGAGGAACCAATGGAGGGTTTTCAGTTGGTCGGTGACATGCTGGGACTTGTGTTTTGGAAGAAGCCCTCCAGATGAGTATAAAAAGGGTGGTATCCCAGGAACGAAGGCAGGGAGACCGGGAGGAGGTCGTTGCCATCATTCTGAAGAGTAATGATGGTGGTCTGACTCCTGCCATGGCAGTGAGGTGGGAGAGAAGGGGCAGAACCCACAGGAGAGGGTGACAGGCCAGATGTGGGGTGTAAGAAGCAGGGAGGAGTCCAGGCCAAGTCCAGGTTTCCGGATGCCTGGACAGAAAAGCAGGTTTTCAGGAGAAAAAGTGGAGGAGCTCACGTGGGGGCATGTTTAGTTGGGGCATCTGCAGAGTATCAGGGGGAGATGGGGGTCTGAGAGGCAGGACCGTGAGATGCTGCCCGAGGTGGTGCAGAGTCAATGTCATCTCCAGGTCTAGGATGCAGCCCTAACCCCACCACTATCTCCCACCATTCCCAGGCGTGTGCTACCTCTTCCTACCTCTTTTTTTTTTTTTTTTTTTTTTTGCAGTACACGGGCCTCTCACTGTTGTGGCCTCTCCCGTTGTGGAGCACAGGCTCCGGACACACAGGCTCAGGGGCTATGGCTCACGGGCCCAGCCGCTCCGCGGCATGTGGGATCTTCCCGGACCAAGGCACGAACCCGTGTCCCCTGCATCGGCAGGCGGACTCTCAACCACTGCGCCACCAGGGAAGCCCTTCCTACCTCTTTAACAGCCTTCAACACACTCTTCCCATTCCAGCCTCCATGCCTTTGTTCTTGCTGTTCCGCTGCCCTGAATACCCTTCCCTCCTCTGTACAAATCCCACTCATCCCTTAAGTTCCAGCTGGAGTTCCACTACAACCCAGGGGCTGCAGCAAAGATCCAGGGTCAGAGGTGGGGTGGGGGTCGAAAGAGAGGTAGTGAGTGTGGCAGAAAATGCAGAGACCTGATTTAGAGCCCAGCTCTGCAGAGAGCTGGCTGTGTGACATGGGGCTGGTCACTTTCCCTCTCTGGGCCTCAGCTTCCTAACCTTTCAGAGGAGAATAAGGAAAGGTCCTTGTCCTCAGGGAGCTCAGAGTCTAGAAAGGGCCATAAGGGAAAACATGACCTGTGAATTTTGAGGTCTATCAGAGTATGCAAATGCTCCCAGAGTAAGCAAATGAGGGAAAAGTTTATGGAGAAAGACTTAGTGGCATTTTCTCTCAGCCTTGAAGCATGGGTAAAATTTCAACAAGCAGAGATGGAGGTGGAGGAGGGCACTCGAGGAAGGGAGGACAGCCCGAGCCAAGCCTGGGAGGCAGAGAGTTCAGGGTGTGTTCAAGGAAGAATGAGTGTCCAGATTCTGGTTCCTTCTGAGTCAACAGCTCAGGCGCTTTTTGTAAGCGGGCAGCCCAAGCTGGGCAGCCTCCAGTAAACACCTGTTTGCACAATCGAGGTCACACACGGGGGCGTGTTTGCACAATGACCTGTTTGCACAATCTCAGCCGACTGCTGTATTCCAGCCAAACCAGCCCCAGGCGGATGAGCAGAGCCTCCGCTTCTGGACACTCACCCTGGCTGGTCCACCTGGCCTCTGCCTGCAGAAACTGAAACCACCCAACCCGCAGTAGGGCTGCCGAGCATGGGGTTCCCCACCACTGCAGAACTCCCTGACTGGGGTTTCCAGCCCCCAGAGGCCACCCAGTCTGAGGGAGGAGGGGGCGGGGCAGGAGAGCTGGAGGAGGAAGTATCCACAAAGCAGACACTAGGTGAGAGGGAGGGGTTGACTTCACAGCTGTCTCGTGCTTTCCAGCTCACCAGAGTAAACATTTATTGAGCATTTACTGTGAGCCTGGCTCTGGCCCATGAGCCTCACATGCATTAGTTCACTGATTTCTCTCAAGGATCCCCTGAAGTAAATACTAACATTATCCCCATTTTAAAGATGATGAAACGGAGGCTCAGAGAGGTCAAACAACTTGCCCAGGGCCACACGGCATTAAGTGGGAAGTCGAAGCAGTCTACTCCTCACCCTCTGCTCTTAGCCTCTCTATCTGCTAATGCTTCTTACCTAAGGAAAGTTTCTCCTTAAATCTAATTTTCATTTCAGCTGTGGCAGCTCCATTGCCTGGTGCAGGTCCTCAGTGGAGAATGGAGCAACAGTAGAGCCTTGCTCTGACATACTGAACTCTGCAGAGCAGAAAGAAAGTAAGGAATTTTCTTGAACACCTACCACGTGCTCGTTACCATGCTAGGCTCCGTACCTCCCATAGCTCATTTAATCCTCACAAAACCCCTGGAAGGAGTTATTACCCCTGTGGCAGATAAGGAAACTGAGGCTTGGAGAGGGTAAACAGCTTCTCCAAAGTCCGCAGTCCAATAGATCTGCACTGAGAATTCTGGGTGCCCTGTGCTGAGGCTGCAGGCAGAGAAGGGAACGTGGTTTCTGCCCTCAAGGAGCGCACAGTCTAATGAAGGACGCAGACAGCCAACAGCCGCTGCAGCATTACAGCATCACCAAGGAGGGAAGGCACCCAACCCAGCCCGGAGAGATGCTCAGGGCAGGCAAGGTGCCCAAGCAGCAGCAGAGCCAGAACTTGGCCAGCTGGAGGTGACGGGGGCTCAGCCCCGGAGGGAGGCAGCAATGTGTCCAGGTGAGGGCTGGGGACACCTGACCCAGAGATGAGATGAATTTCTGAGCTCTTGATAAGCCTGAGCTCCATCAAGGCAGAAGCTAGGGCTGCTTTTGCTCACCATCAGGCCCCTGCCACCTACTTGAGGAACGAGTTTTCTGAATGATGAACAAAAGGCCCATTCTCCTTCATTAGGAACTGACTGGATGTGACAGTGGGGGGGAGGGGCGTGAAGAATGACTCCTGGGTCCCTGGGTTGGGGGACTTGGGGGTGATATAATTTACCAAGATGAGGTTTGCAGGGCTTCCCTGGTGGCGCAGTGGTTGAGAGTCCGCCTGCTGATGCAGGGGACGCGGGTTCGTGTCCCAGTCTGGGAGGATCCCACATGCCGCGGAGCAGCTAGGCCCGTGAGCCATGGCCACTGAGCCTGCGCGTCCGGAGCCTGTGCTCCGCAACGGGAGAGGCCACAACAGTGAGAGCCCGCATACCTCAAAAAAAAAAAAAAAAAAGATGAGGTTTGCAGGGATTGGGGACAGGTTTGGTGACGTAGAGGGAAGATGCATCCATTCAATCGTTCACTCAACGAATATTATGTATTGAGGGCTCCCTATGTGACAGTGTTGAAGACCCTGGAGATAAAGTTGGTTTTGTTTTTGTTTTTTAATTTTATTTATTTATTTATTTATTGGCTGCATTGGGTCTTCGTTGCTGCGCGCGGGCTTTCTCTAGTTGCAGTGAGCGGGAGCTACTCTTCATTGCGGTGTGCGGGCTTCCCATTGCAGTGGCTTCTCTTGTTGTGGAGCATGGGTTCTAGGCACGCAGGCTCAGTAGTTGTGGCGCATGGGCTTAGTTCCTCCGTGGCATGTGGGATCTTCCTGGACCAGGGCTCGAACCTGTGTGCCCTGCATTGGCAGGCGGATTCTTAACCACTGCGCCACCAGGAAAGTCCCTGGAGATAAAGTTCTAAACAAAACAGACTAAAACACTTGCCCTCATGGAGCTTCCATTCTAGTGGGAGGTGGGGCTGGGGGCAGCCAGTGTCAGATGGTGAAAAGGGTAATATTAGGGAGGAAAGAGAGCTAGAGAGTGAGGGGTGGTTGCAATTTTTTTAAAGGGTGGTCAGAGAAGGCCTCAATGAGAAAGTGACACTTGAGCAAAAAACCCAAAGAAGGGGAGGGAGTGACCCATAGAGTGATTTGGGGGAAAAGAGTCCGGGCAGAAGAAACAGCAAGTGCAAAGGCCCAGAGGCATGAGGGAGCCTAACAAGTCCAAGAAATAACAAGGACAACAGAGTGGCTAGAGCAGAGCAGCAAGGGGGAGAATAATCACAGGAGAGGGGCCAGGGAGGGAACGGGCCCCGGGTTGAGTAGGGCTTTGTAGGTCATTGAAAGGGCTTTGACTTTGAGTGAGATGAGAGCCCTTGGGAGTTTGGGGCAGAGGATGACATGAATTGACTTCTGTTTGATAAGTACCACACTGGCTGCTGAAGGAACAACAGACAGGTCGGGGCGATGAGGATGAATGGAAGTGGGAGACCAGGGAGGGGGCCACTGCAACGAATCAGGTAAGAGAAAGGATGGCTTAGAGCTGGCTGGTACTGGTTTAAGTGATATTTATATTTTCCAATTTTTCATCAGGAAAATATCCAAACATATGGCCAAGTTGAACTTTACAGTGAATACCTATCTACCCAAGATTCTAGTTATATTTTGAAAGAAGAGTCAATGGGATTTGTTGAGCATGTGAGCCTTCTGGGACACCTCCGGGAGGTTGCTACAGACAGTTGGATATTTCGTACTGGAACGAGAAGTGGAGCCCAGGTCTGCCCCATCACAACAGACTCAGAAACCCACTTTTTCTAAAAAGGATCATATGTTATAGACACTCTGCTAGTCTGTTGGTACCTAATCTTTATTGCATCATAAACCCAATAAACTGTGAACAGTCTGAACCCTCTTTAGGAAAATGCACAGAAAATTATTTGTAAACAATTGCAGAGGAATTGTGAAAGACATAAAATGTAGTCTGTTTCACTCAATGAAAAAATATTCAGTTTGGCAGAATCACTGTGAGTTAATGTTACTAATCTCTAGTGAGCTGTGAAGACCAGAGCCTCACAGGCAATTCCCTGCCTCGTCCCCAGAGTCCGCATTCCTCTGTCTGTGTGGCCTTTGGGCAACAGTAAGGAACATGCCATGCAGAGGGAGTGGGGAGGAAGGTACTGTGTTACAGAATTCCCTGTAACCTGGAGGACGCCCCTCTGAATATTGGGAGGATCAGGGCCCCAAGGCTAGTGCTAAAAAGAGGCTTAGGGCCAAACGAGCCTTCGAGCCAGGGTCTGTCTCCAAGTGATGCTCCCCCAGGGCAGGGGGGTGCGGGGGCATGGGAATGGCACCCAAGCGGGTTGGAGCCTGGGCCCTGCCAGCCTCAGAGCTTTGAGGTCAGGAAATCCGGAGGCAGAGGAGGGGGACAACGTTGCCACATCCCTCTGCCCCTTTAAGACCCCCGAGGCAGGAAGGCTGCCCGGGCCCCACCAGCTTCCCTCCTAGGCTCCTTCCTGGGAGGAAGGGGCTGCCCATGCCAGCTTCAACAATGCAAGGGCGGGAAGGAGGCTGGGCAGGTGTTGCAATCCGCAGCCCCTGCGCCTGTCAGAGGCCGAGCCATTAACGACAGGGCTGGGGAGAGCAGCCGGGCTGTGGCTGTTTTCAGGAACTTGCCTTGAAGAGGAGAGCAGAGACCAGGGAGGCCAGGCGGGCGCCCAGCCGCAGGCTCCAACGTGAGTAGGGGAGCCCCAGGGAGGGCTAGGCCTTGGGCTCGAGGGGACCCTGGAGTCCCAGTTATGCTCCCCCAGCTCTGTCAAGGGCGTGCGTATGCAGGGGGCCTGGGAGCAGAGCTCCTGCCTTTAGGATTTGTCCCTTGGTATCAAGAGCCCTGGACACTGAGTTACTTTTCCCAGGGTGCCCCTAATTTTCTTTGCATTGGGGGAATCACAGACAAATATCTCTTTGAGGACACTGTTCTGGGCTCAGGAAAGGGCTGGACTCGGCGAAGGGCATACTCATTGTCCCTCTTCCCGTCTCTCTCTCAGAACCTATGTCTTACCTGCTCCCGGTCTCCATCCCTGTCTATTTCACTCTCCATCCCTGTCTATTTCACTCTCCATCCCTGTCTATTTCACTCTCCATCTCTCTTTCCTCCTCAGCCCCTCTCTGGCTTGCCATGCCTCTGAGCTTCTGTCTGTCTCAGAGTCTCTCTGTGCTTCTCTTTTTGTCTCTCATGGTTCCCTTTGTCTCTTGAATCTTAAAATCTCGAGTATCTCTTGCTTCTCGGCCTCTGAGTGCCTCGGTCTCTGTGTATCAGCATTCTTGTCTCCGGCTCTTTTCTCTCTCCTGCCTCAGTCTTTATCTCTGTGAGTCTCTCTCCATCGTTTTGGTCTGTGTATCTCACTTTCCTACTTTTTCCGCCCGTCTCCCTCTGTCTGAACCACATCTGGGAAGTCCTCTCCCTTTGTTCATTGCCAGCCTCCTCCTCCCCCCAACCCTCTTCCCATGGAAAGAATCCACGTGAAGGGGAGTAGAAAGGACAGGCGAGAGAGGGGTGTGAACTGGAGAAGGTTGAATGTGATGGGAGGGAAAGGAGAGGAAAGCAGAAAGGAGTGGGGGGTGATGCAGTGACCCCAGGGGCCAGCGTGGTGTGCTGGGACTCAGAGAGAGGCCAGAGAGTGAGCCGAGATGGCTGGAGCAAGAGGGGAGACTGGGGGGCCAAGGAGCAGGCGACTCAGAAATGGGGCTTTGGAACATGCAGTGCGACACGGACAAAAGCAAGGTGGCAGTCCTAGAAGGCTGTGACCACGCAGCCTGTAAGCAGGGCAGGGAGGCACTAAACCATGCTGATTCCACAAGGCGGTGTCCCGCTTTATGGCATGTGAAAATAACATGGTTATTAAGTGCTTCCTCTATGCAGGCTCCATATTAAGTGCTTTTATCAGGGACCATCTCATTTCATCCTCACCACAACCCTGAGAAGTGAGTGCTATTGTTATCCCTCTTTCACAGATGGGGTAACTGAGGCTCAGAAAAGTGAAGTAACTTGTCCAAGGTCACCAAGCTGGTAAGTGGCAGAGCCGGGGTTCAGACCAGGTGGTCTGACTCAGTGCTGGGCCCCCAGAGAGTGAGACCATGCTCTACCTGCCCCCAGATCCCTCTCAGCTGGGGTAGGGAGCACCCAGGGCTGCCGTGGGGGACCAGGGACTGATGCCAAACGTGCCAACCCTTGGCAACCCTGGGAGAGGATGCCTGGGCCCCTGGGGGTTTGAGGTTGCATTGCCCACTCTGGACAGGAGCCAATGGAGAGGGATGAAGTGGTAATTCGCTGGGCAGGAGGGCTGGGATATGATCAAAAATACATGGAGATGGGCACCAGTGTCCCAAAATCTGGGCCAAAGAGGCTAAATCTTCCCCAACAATTGTGCATGGTGGATAATCATACTGGCATGCTGTAAGAAGAAAGTTGCCAACCACTGATTGGTAGACTGGGGTGCTCTGAACAGTTGTGCAGGTTTCTCACTGCACAAAGCTGCCCAGCAAGCGGAGGTTGAAATTCAGCCTGTTCTCTAGTTGCCAGGTCCTAGTGTGGGGCTGCATTCATCCAGAGGAAGGGGTGCTTTTTTCTTGATTTGCAAAAAGGTGACTTATGGGCTAGCATTCACCTGGTGTCCTGATACTGCAACACATAAGGACAGACCAGGGGTTTAAGTAAGACCCAGGCAGGCAGGAATAGCCTTGGGTATCTGGGCATTTTTTATTCCCACCTCTGTCTTGGAGGGAGAGAAAAGGGAGAGGAGTTTAATTCTTTCTGAGCACAAGGGATCAGCTGAGACACCACGTACATGTATGTGTTCATGTATGTACAGGCTGGTGATTCCCACTGACCTGCCGCCAAGAGCGTCAATTAGCGCTGGAGGATCAGGTGTCTGGCCCCAAGACCCCAGTGGGAGCAGAGTGGAAAGGCTGGAAGCCCACCCCAGCGGTAGAAACCCATGCATACTTCCTGAGACTAATGAACTAATTAGAGGGAACTAATGCTCCCTCCATCTGGGCACTGTCGCCATGACCACAGGATGCCTGGCCCCAGAAGGCCTCCAGAGGTCTGTGCCCAGAATTGGGGGTATCCTCCAGCCCACCTTCCCTTTAGCCATCTCTGCGGCAGCCAGATTCCCAAGGTGTAACCTGTCCTCAGCTACTCTGTGGAGTTGTCCCTTTCTGCCAGGGAGCGTCTCTGATACTCACCAGCGTCAGAGGAAAGGACTTTGAGCATGGCTCACCCAGGAGAACCTGCCTGGTACTCATGCATGTGCAACATGGACATGCCAGAGAATTAATACACCAAGGGACAGCCCTTGACCAACGGGGGGCAGGAACTGGTGAATAAATGTTCCCATTCTCTCAGCCAGCCAAGGGATGAATTGTCCCTTGGGTGGACAGTTCTTGAGGCGTGTTCTACATGGCTCCTTGGAAGGTTCCAGCAGGACTGAGCCCCAGTTGTCCATAAATGTGACTGGCTTGATGACGAACCCTTGTGTTGGCTTTCCCTCCTTACCCATTTCATTCTCCCCACTCCCTCACTCTGTTCCTGGAACCGTCCCAAAAGAAACTCCCTGCATGCAAGCCTTCATCTCAGCCTCTGCTTTGTGGGGGAAACCCAGCTAAGACAGAACAGAAGTGGAGAAGAATACTGTTCCCTGCGGCTCCTTTCCCTGCTCTCTCCTGGAAGGCAAATAGAATAATAACAGCGGCTGTCACTTACAGAGTCATCTCCTATGTGCCAGGCCCTGCGTGAAGCCCTTGACTTGTATCATTTTGGGTCCTCCTCCCAAAACCCTATGCAGTATAGGCTGTTGTTACCTCAAATTTGCAATGAAACTAGTCTCGGAGAGATCAAGTAACCTGGCCGAAGCCACACTGTGGCAGAGCAAGGACTAAGCTCAGCTCTGACTGCAAAGCCCGTGACCTTAACCATCCCCCTCTGCCTCCAGGTGAGCACCAAGCCGGCACTATGGCGGGGCTGGGAGCCTGGAACCTAGCGAGAGCTGCTCTGATCATCCTGCTGCTCCCCAGAAGTGAGTGTGGCCAGGAGTGAGGGTGCCGAGGGGAGGGGGGAGCACAGGGAGAGATGCTGGGGGTGGAGGAGGGAGGCATTTCCCAGCACTGCCACAGTGCTCCTGGGACTCCCAGAGAACCCCAAAAGAATCAACTGGGCCACAGATGTGGGGTAGCCAGGCTCCCATGCATAGACCTCTGTAGGCAAACCACCACCTCTGAGGAAAAGTGAGAGGACCTGGGCTGGCCAGCCCGGAGAAGGTGGGGTAGACCCAGGTCTTGCCTGCAAATCTGTGCCGTGTTGTCAGAAGGAACCCCTGAGTCCTGTGCAGCCTTCACGGGCAGCAAAGGGATCAGGGTGGAAGACGTAAGGAGGCAGCTTTAATCCTGAAATATAGAATCCCAGGGAATTCCCTGCCGGTCCAGTGGTTAGGACTCTACGCTTCCACTGCAGGGGGCATGGGTTTGATCCCTCCTCATGAAACTAAGATCCCGCATGCCACATGGCACGGCCAAAAAATAAATAAATAAAATAAAATAAAAAGAATCCCAGGTAGAGCTCTCCAGACTATGGAAACTCTATCTTGATAGGTGGAGAGCCTCCCATCTCTGGGGGTATGCAAGCCAAGGCACAGCAGGGGTCGGCAAACTTTGATGTAATGTTCAGCTTTGCAGGCCACATATGGTCTCTGTTGCATGTTCTTGTTTGGTTTTTGTTTGGTTTGGTTTTCAACCCTTTAGACATATAAAAAATGTTCTTAGCTGGCAGGCCATACAAAACTAGGCCATCCTAGCCCTGCTGTGGAGGACTCAGTATCAGGTGGAGTTTTGAAGTGAACAGTTGGCAAGGTTCCTTCTAGTCTGAAATTCTGAGTCTGTGGAGTAGTACAAGCCTCCATGAACCTGCTCTGTGACCCTAAACAAATTGCTCCTCCTCTTAAGGGCTCAGCATCCCCATCAGCAAAATGGGCTGAAGAACACCTGGGAGAGGAGAGAAGGCATCGTGGGCAAAGTGCAGTGCTTACTCGTTTATGCCACACGTATCCACCAAGGGCCTGCTCTGTGCTAGGTGCTGGGAATGCAGCAATGAGTGAAACAGCCAAGGTCTCTGGCCTCACAAAACCCATGGTCTAGTTTGGGGGACAAACAAGCAAATAATCACATGACTACATAATTATGAAGGACAATAAGAGCTTTGGGAAAGTTCAAGGGGCTTGGCCTGGTCTGGTTGGTCAGAACCTGGTCTGGTTCCCCGCAAGACGCCTAAATGTTAACCAGGTGAAGGAGGGGTGGGAGACAAGCAAAGGAGCACCTCCAAAAGGATCAGCAGGTACAAAGATCCGGAGATTGGAGGGAGCATGGCGCTTTCAAGAAATAGCAAGAAGGCCAGAGTGATGGGAGTTGGAAAAGGATGGTCTGAGCTGGAACAAGGAGGGCTAGGCAGGGGCCAGGCCACAAGTGCTGTGAGAAGGATCTGAGTCTTTATCCTAATCACGGCAGCAAATATTTACATGACAGGCACTGTTCTGAGTGCCTTACACGTGTTCTCACATCTAATCCTTCCAGCAAAACTAAGGTAGGGACTTTTTAATCCCCATTTTACAGATGAGAAAACTGAGGCACAGAAAGTCTCAGTGACACATCAAGGTCACATAATTAATAAGCAATAGAACCAGGCTCTAAACCTAGGCAGTCTAGTTCTAACATCCATGCTCTTACCCACATACCATACTGCCTTTCAGAGGAATAACGTACCATTGAAGTGCTATAATCAAGATGGGGTAACAGATTTGAAATCTGAAAAGATTGCTGTGGCTGTGGGGTTCTTATCATTCTAACCATTGTTTCACCACTGCTGGGGAGGGGACTAATCTCCCATCTGGTGGCGTGCTGGGGTTGGCTTGCAAGCACTGACTGTGTACATCTCTTCCCGGGTTCACATTCAGTGATGTCACACTGGTAGCTTGCAATCAGCCACGGTGGGAATATTTACACCAGGGAAAGCAGCCCAGGCTACAAACCAGGATCTGTTTCTCTCTGTATAGCCAGCTGATAAACATTTACCCACACACCGCTATCTTGATCTCACCCCCAGAGCCTCTCACGGTCCCCATACACATCCTCCCCATTCCAGTGACACGTCTTGGGAGGTAAAGCATGAAGGTAACGGCACAGAGTCTAGGGGTACTGAGTCTAGGAGCCCAGCTCTGCCAGGCAGAGGAGTCACTTACGGCCCCTTCTCTTCCACCCCAGGCCTGGAGCAGTGCGGGCACATCAGCCTCTCAGCCCCCATCGTCCGCCTGGGGGATCCCATCACAGCCTCCTGCACCATCAGCCAGAACTGCAGCCGCCTGGACTCGGAATCGCACATTGTATGGAAGTTGGAAGCAGAGCTGCAGCGCGGGGAGAGGCAGCAGTACCTGCCGAATGGGACCCTGCAGTCCACCATCACCCTGCCCCACCTCAACCGCTCTCGGGCCCTTCTCTCCTGCTGCCTGCACTGGGGCAACAGCCTGCAGATCCTGGACCAGGCTGAGCTACAGGCAGGCTGTGAGTCCCTGCAGCCATCCACCCACTCTGCCTCCAATGCCCTCCTGCCAACTATTCTTTCTTAATCTCTTGCTCAAGAAGCACTTTAAAGGCACAATATCATGTCATCGTCCCTACCAGTGGGTAGTGTTATTTAGCCCCATTTTGCAGATGGGGAAACCGAGGCTTGGGGAGGGTAAGTGACATGCTAAAGGTCACAAACTAATAAGGATGCAGCCAAGATTTATAACAGGCAGTGTGGCTCGAAAGCCAGTATAGTAACCACGACTCCATATGGCTGCCGAGTAAGCCCAAGCCCTCAGCCATAGGAGAGTGTCTCCAGGGAGGATATTCTCTATGAGCTGGGCTTGCTCCAGCTTCTCCCCTACCCCAGTCTCAGCCTTCTGTTCAAACTGAGAAGGATGGATTTGGGCCAAGCCAATGCATAACTAAAAACAAAGAAAGACCAAGGTTCTCATTTAAGAATCAACAACAGTGAAAGCTAACACTACAGCGCACTCACTATATGCCAGGCACTGCTCCGAGCACTGTATACATAGTAAGTCACTCAGCCCTCACAAGAACCCTAGGGGGTAGGTACATTACCATTACCCCCATTTTTCAGATGAGGAAACTGAGGCACAGAGCCGTTAGGTGGCTTCAAGATCACACAGCTAATGAATGGCAGAACCAGGATGAAAACCAGATGCTACACTGTTACTGTCAAAGGGGGCAGAGTTGAGAGGGTTGGAGACTCTGTGGTACTTATCCCTGTATGTGCCTGTAACTTAGCTTCCCCCAGGGCTGCCCCTCTGGGGTCACCCTGCATGGAGACAAGGGAATGACCCAGGGCAAGGAAACGAGGCCAAGTGGTCCCAGTAGGAGTTTTCTGAGTGGTCTTACCTGAAGCCCTCACTCTCCCCACCCCATACACAGACCCTCCCGCCACACCCCACAACCTGTCCTGCCTCATGAACCTCACAACCAACAGCCTCACCTGCCAGTGGGAGCCAGGCCCTAACACCCACCTGTCCACCAACTTCACCCTGAAGAGCTTCAAGTGAGTAGGGCTCTCTACGCCAGCCCCCATTCCTTTGGGTCCTGGGACAGAGCATGGGTAGGACTGTAGGGGTGGGGAGCGAGAGCCAAAGACGGGAGGGAGAAGGGAGCCTCGCTTTCTTCCCCCGCCTGACACCCAAGCCTGGCCCGTTGGCAGGAGCCGGGGCAACTGTCAGAGCCGGGAGGACTCCATCCCCGACTGCGTGCCTGAGGACGGGCAGAGCCACTGCTCCATCCCCCGCAAACACCTACAGCTGTACCAGAACATGGGCATCTGGGTGCAGGCCAAGAACGCGCTGGGAACCAGCGTGTCCCCGAAGCTGTGCCTTGTCCCCATGGACGTCGGTGGGTGACACTGAGTGTGGGGGAGGGGAGCAGCCCCCACCATGGGCGGACACAGAGAGGCACGGGGAGGGAAACACAGACCCAGCGACAGGCAATGAGACGCTGCAAGATCTAGAGGTAGAGGAGGAGGAGAGAGAAAAACAAAGTGGATGCAGTCGTAGACAGAGCTGTGGAGACCCAGACAAGGACGCGGAAGAAACACAGAGGCAAAGAGATACACTCATTAATTCTTTCTGCAAATTTCTTGAAGTGCCCACTCTGCGCTAGGCGCTGTTCTAGGTGCTGGGCATACGGCAGTAAACAAAAAGGCAAAAATCTTGCCCCTGAAATGTTACATTCTAGTGGGCAAAATAAACAAAATAGAATGTCGGGTAACGGCAAGCATGATGAGGAAATTGAGCAGGGGGACGCGACGGGGAGAGGGGGCTATTACTATTTCAGGAAGGTGGTCAGGGAAGGCCTCACTGAGAAGGTGACATTTGAGAAGATCCTTGGAGGAAATGAGGGAGCAAGCCACTGGATATCCAGAAGGTAAGTGCTCCAGGCAGAGAGAACAACCAGTGCAAAGGCCCTGGGGCAAGAGTATGAAACAGAGAGAGAAACAGACACATATACAGAGACAGACCTGCAGAAACAGGATGACACAGAGGTGAAGAGACACAGAGAGAAACAGAAAGACACAGAGATCCCATAAATGGAGACCCAGAGAAGAAATGGAACCACAGACAGGGAGACAAGTGGAAGCTAGGATAGAGCCCGATAGGACTGATCAGAGAAAGGGTCTGACGATACCTCTCTTTGCAGTGAAACTGGAGCCCCCCACACTGTGGGCCCTGGGGCCCAGCCCTGAGGTGGCCCCGCCCCAGCCAGGCTGCCTGAGGTTGCGCTGGGAGACCTGGAAGCCAAGCCTACACATAGATCAGAAGTGTGAGCTGCGCCACCAGCCTCTGCTTGGAGAAGCCAGCTGGGACCTGGTGAGGCGGACGGCAACCTCAGGAGGCTGGGGTGGGGCTGGCTGAGGGCAGGGTAAGTTGAGCTGGCACCGAAGGGCACAGAGATCCAGGCTCAGAGCCACACACCCCCCCCACACCAGGTGGGCGCCCTGCCCTCCAGGACCCTCCAGTATGAGCTATGCGGGCTCCTCCCATCCACAGCCTACGCCCTGCAGATGCGCTGCACCCGCTGGCGCCTGCCTGGCCACTGGAGCAACTGGAGCCCCAGCCTGGAGCTGACCACCACACAACGGGGTAAGTGGGTGGTGACAGGCTGGGAGCGACCATCAGGACCCAGTCTGGCCTCCAGGGCCCTCCCTGACCCTCTCTTCCTGCTCCACCCACAGCCCCCACTGTCAGAATGGACACATGGTGGCGGCAGAGGCAGCTGGACCCCAGGACGGTGGCCGTGCAGCTGTTCTGGCAGGTAACCCCCTCTGAAGGCCATCCCTCCACCTCTTTCAACCCAAACAGACCCCTGCAAGCTGGGGCTCAGGACCCCAACAGGTTTCGGAGGCTTGGATGCATTTGTAGGTGATTTGCACTCACTTTGCATGTGCCTGGGTAGGAAGCTGGGTGGGGCCCTTCTGGAGAGACTACAGTGGAGGACTCATCTAGTTTGCTGCCTGCTGCATACACCGACTTGCTTTTTCCTTCCCTCCCTCCTAGGACCTGGCACAGAGGGAGGAGGGCTGGCTCCCAGCCTGGGGGGCTTAGTTCTTGGGACATGGCCACCCCATCTAGAAGCTCTCCCCCACTCCAGATGAGCTGGGCATCCCCTTATCTTTTTCCTCCTATGCCCACTGCAGCCAGTGCCCCTGGAGGAAGGCAGCGGGCAGATCCAAGGGTACCTGGTCTCCTTGAGACCCTCAGACCAGGCTGGGGCAGACCCAATGCTCTGCAACACCACGGAGCTAAACTGTACCTTCCAACTGCCTTCAGAAGCCCGGGAGGTGATCCTTGAGGCCTATAACACAGCTGGGACCTCTCATCCCACCCCAGTGGTCTTCTTGGAGAGCGGAGGTAAAGGGGGCCAGCAGCTAGCAGAGCATGATGGTTACGCATGTAAATTCGGAGGCTAGACTGCCTGGGTTCAAATCTAGCCCTGTCACTTGCTAGCAATGTGATCTGGGCAAGTTACTTACCCTCTCTGGCCTCAGTTTACTCATTTAGCAAATGGGAATGATACAGTATCTAACTCAAAGCATCGCTGTGAAGATTACGAGTTAAGACATGTGCCTGGCACAAAGTAACTGCTCCGTATGTGTTAGCTATTATTATTATCATTAGCCAGAACCAGGTGAAGCCGGTGGTGGTGCCTACACACACACCGTCTATTCTGCTGAGGAAATGGGAAAGAAAGCCCGAAGTTTTTCCAGCTCGAACACAGTCCCTGGGTGAAATGCTCATCCTCAGGGGATCAGCCACTACCAAGCCCAGGTGCCCCTGAACATGGGTCCTCATGAAGTGAGACTCACAATAACAATAGCTAATATTCCCATTTCCCAGCCATGTGACCCTAGGCAAGTTACTTAACCTCCCTGTCTCAGTTTTCCCATTGCTAAGATGGGGACCGTAGCTGTGCCCCACAATGGGACTGTCAGCAGACTCCGTGAATTGATACATCCCGAGAGCCACACAGGGCTGGCTCTCCTCATCACCGAGCGCTACTCCGCGCCAGGCCTGTTTCAGGTACCACCTCACTTAATCTGCACCACGACCCTACGAGGTAGAAACTTTCATCATCGTTTCCACTTACAGATGAGGAAACTGAGGCTCAGATGTTGACTTACCCAAGGTCACCCAGCTTGTAAGTAGCAAAGGCCAGATTGAACCCAGGCATCTGGCTCCAGGGCCTGCATTCTTTTCATCTTCATGTCATCGTCTCCTACTCTGTCTCCAGGCCCACCCCTGGGCAGACTCCACACCGTGGCTCGAGACCCTCACAGCCTCTGGGTGGGCTGGGAGCCCCCCAGCCCTCAGCCTCGGGGCTATGTCATTGAGTGGGGCCTCGGTCCCCCCAGCCCCAGCGGCAGCCCTAAGACGTGGCGGATGGAGCATAATGGAAGCATTGCAGGGACCCTGCTGCAGGGTGAGGCAGGCCTGGGGGGCTGGGCAGGTGGGCAGGGCCCAGGAGAGGGAGGGACATTTTACCTGCCTGACAGTAGGCAAAGGGCGAGCTGAACCACCCTAAAGACGCAGATTCCCCAGTCTTTCCTGTTCTTTCACTGTTCTCATCTCACATCCTCAGAATCAGGAAGTCCCTCCTGCAGTCTAACTGGATCCTCTGTTTCCAGCCCTGACTCTGCCACCTTCCTAGCTCTCTCTTCCACTCTTTGCCCCTTACCCACACCAAATGGTCTGAAGAAGAGACTGCAGAGGCCAGCCCTGCAGAATGAGGCCCAGGTTACCCCTGAAGTCTGAGGTTAGCCCCTGACCATCATCAGAGGCTAGCCCCTAACCACGGTGCCCCTGTTTTCTCTCTACAGAGAACATCAGGCCCTTTCAGCTCTACGAGATCACTGTGACCCCCCTGTACCAGGACACCAAAGGACCCTCCCAGCACATCTATGCTTACTCCCAAGAGATGGGTTCGTCAGCCACAAAGCCTTTTCTCAGAATCCTCTCCTCTCTCTCAAGGCCTGTCTAGGCCCCCAAAATCAGGAATACGAGGGAACATTTTCTTCCTCCCCTACCTCTGGCCCAGAAGAAGGTGTCTCCCAATCCTAAGATTACCTCTGGCTTACACTGGACCCCTGCAGCTAGAAAGAAGTCAGGTAGTGGGGTAACAGAAATTGGGCAGTGAGCACGGCAGAATTCAGGGAGCCAGTCTGGCAAAAACTGATCCGGTGTCACGTGTGATAGAAATTCAACTGAGGGCCTGGCATAAACTTAGAGAGTCAGTGGCAGAAATAATGAACCAGACAAAATCAGGCCTGGCAGAAATCAGGTAGCAAGGCTTTGGAGTCAAAGAGGAGCAGGTTCAAATCCCAGCTCAACCACTTATTAGCAGTCGGTGGGATTCAGGGAAAGTTCCTGGGGTAATGAGGCTTGGACATGAGTCCCCCTGGACTCTCTCCTATCACCCACCCCCACAAAGTGTCCCAGTTCTTGGGTCTGGGGAGCCACAAGAAGTCCAACTGGGCTCTCCCCGCCGCCCCGCTCCCTGTCAGTCCCTGTACCTCTCTCTTCCGGCAGCCCCCTCCCATGGCCCAGAGCTGCATCTAAGGCACATTGGCAAGACTTGGGCCCAGCTGGAGTGGGCGCCCGAGGCCCCTGAGCTGGGGAGGAGCCCCCTTACCCACTACACTATCTTCTGGACCAATGCTCAGGACCGGTCCTTCTGTGAGTCTATCTTCAGTGCCCCACAGCCCCAGAAGGCCAGGGAAGGCGGGTTCAGAAGCCTTGGGGCGGCCCAGCAGCCAACCCAGACTCACCATTCTCCTCTCCTCCCAGCCACTGTCCTGAACGCCTCCTCCCATAGCTTTGTCCTCCGCGGCCTGGAGCCTTCCAGCTTGTACCATGTCCACCTCATGGCTGCCAGCCAGGCGTGGGCCACCAACAGTACAAGCCTCACCCTGATGACC
The DNA here is from genome assembly GCF_964270905.1 of Leucopleurus acutus. NCBI lineage: Eukaryota > Metazoa > Chordata > Mammalia > Artiodactyla > Delphinidae > Leucopleurus > Leucopleurus acutus. The sequence continues at coordinate 164,431,835 of NC_139143.1, forward strand.
TTGGCCCTAGGTAAGGGGAGAAGGGGGCTGGCAGGACAAGGCTGGTGGGAGGGTGCCTCACCCAAAGGATCTCCATTTTGCAAGTAGATAAGCTTTGCGTGGATCCCCTGATTTGAGGGAGGAGACCCAGCCCTGCCCTTGGACCCCAGTCTGAGGGAGGAAGCCCAGCCTTACCTACGTGCACTCTTGCCTCTTCGGGCTTTCCCCTCACTCTAGAGGAGGCTGAGCTGCACATCCTCCTGGGCCTCTTCGGCCTCCTGGTCTTGCTCATCTGCCTCTGTGGGGCTACCCAGCTCTGCTGCAGACCCAGGTGAGTCCTTTTGAGAGGCCTGACACCCACCTAACCCTGCCTGCAGGGAAGTGCAGGCCTGAGTGAGCCGGTCTAGGCTCATCTCAGCCTTGCCAGGCCTCAGGACCCAGGTCTGGGGGTCGGGCCCTCCACCTTCTCCTCTCTACATGAAGGGGTCGTCCCTTCAGCTGCTGTTGAGTAGGTGGGAGAAAGGATGGAAAGATGGGAGGGCATGCCTGACCTAGCCTTCACCTGCCCCCTTCTCCAGCAGGAAAAATCCCCTCTGGCCAAGTGTTCCAGACCCAGCCCACAGCAGCCTGGGTTCCTGGGTGCCTACCATCACAACGGAGGTGAGAACACTGGAGGGAGAGGGAAATGGGGCTGGGGGTTAGGCTCCCACCCCAGGCTCAAAGTGAAGGGATACCCCTCTGAGGATGAGTATTCAGGCCTTCCCATCACTTCACCTCTTTGGAGCAAAGCAGACCTAAGTGCGAATCCCTGCTCTACCCATTCAAACCCTCAGTCACCTCACTGTGAAATGGGACTAATCCCATGCAGAAGCGTTGGGGAGATTCACTAGGCTACGTCTAAACAGCACATAACACGTGTCAGGAACATATGAGATGCTTTGCATCCTTTGAGTAACCCTTTGAGTTTCAGCAAAGAGCAGCAGGAAGTGTCTGGGGCAGATATCTGAAATGAACCAGGCCCTCACCCCACATCCTTATGTCCAGGATACCTTCCAGCTGCCCAGCCTTCGGGACTCCAGCATGCCACCCATCACCAAGATCACGGTGCTGGAGGAGGAAGAGAAGAAGCCAGGACCCTGGGAGTCCAATGACAGCTCAGGGACCTGTGGCCTCCCCAGCCTGGTCCAGGCCTATGTGCTCCAGGGGGACCCAAGAGTACCTCGTATCCAGCCCCAGCCCCAGTCTGGCACCAGTGACCAGGTCCTTTACGTGCAGGTGCTGGGCAGCCCCACAGGCCCACAGCCTGGGCACTACCTCCGCTGCGACTCCACTCAGCCCCTCTTGGGGGGCCTCACCCCCAGCCCCAAGTCCTATGAGAACCTCTGGTTCCAGACCAGCCCCCTGGGGACCCCAGAGCCCCTAGTCCCAAACCCGGAGGATGACTGTATCTTTGAGCCACTGCTTGACTTCCCTCTCCTGCAGGGGCTCCGGGTCAGTGGGGTGGAGGGTCTCGGGGGCTTCTAGGGCTTCCTAGAACTCCCCACCTCGGCCTGCTTCTTGATAACCCTGGACTATCCAGAGAAGAGGAGGTCAGTAAGCCCTTCACTAAAAAACCCCCAGCCCCAGGAAAGGCAGAAAGTCTCCCAGTGTCCCCCTATCTCTGGCCCCTAGCATCCCTCCCCCATCCCCCCAATTTCCATGGGCTGGGCCTCCCACTTCAAAGGCCAGAGAATGTTTTTTCAAGCCCTGCCCACTAGCTTTTTGTACTTGTTTCCTATAATTTCAGTCTCTTAAACTGGTTTATGGTCTGATTTGGTTTGGCTTCGTTTTGAGAAACTCTTGAGTGTGCCTGAATCTCTGTTCTTTTTCTTTTCAGAACCCTAGAAATCGGGGCGGGGGGGGGGGTTACTCCTTAGAATCATTCATTTATTTATCCTTTCCTTAATTCCTTCATTCAGCCAGCCCTCACCTAGCATCTAGGCCCTGTGCTGGCAGCGGGGGTTCCAAAATGACTAGGCTCAGTCCATCCTCAAAGAGTTCCCATTCTAGGGACTTCCCTGGCGGTCCAGTGGTTGGGACACCGCGCTTCCACTGCAGGGGGCATAGGTTCGATCCCTGGTGGGGGAACTAAGATCCCGCATGCTGCACGGCGAGGCCAGGAAAAAAAAAACAGTTCCCATTCTAGTGATGGAGACTTGAGAAATGACCATTAGGGCACGGTGGCCAGGGTCACCGAGGGAGTCACAGAGAACTGTGGGACATGGGGAACAGACCTCAGAAAAGAGTAGCCCCTGTTGCAGAAATGTAATTAAAAACAAAATCTCCTCCCAACCTAGAAAACCTCTCCACAAGGGTAGAAGAGGAAGAAAACTTTTTTTTAATTGGATGAGAATTAAACCAGAATGTCACAGGCAATCAGCTCAAGAGTTTGCAAAGATGAAGAGAAATTGTATCTGTTTACACAGCCAAGTGGATACAACTCATTGCATACATTTTCTCAAGATAATCACTAGTCCTCAAGCAAGAGGACTTGACAGCACTACTTGTCACACAGGGGTCATCCTAAATTCAGCTGGGAAATGGGGTAGCCACCTGGGTTTGCTAATTGCCATTAACCAAAGGAAAAATAAATTTCTCATATCTTTATGAGAGGAGGGAGGTTTGCAACTTGGAGCTGGGCACCTGCTGAAGTTAGGCTCCTACCCTCCAGCAGAAACTGGGAGACAGGGGCTCTATCTTTCTTAATGATTATATTTCAAAGAGCCGGCTCCCAGGTCCTTGAAAAACACATTCCTGGGTTGTAAAACTGGCAAGAGGCTTATTTAGCTTTTAAAAAGATTTACATACATCTCAAAAGGGCAGAGAAAGAACTCACAGTTACAGGTATTCTAAAGTAAATGCTCTAAGAAAAGCAAGGGGCAGAAGAGTCTTTCCCTTTTTTGCACCAGAGAAAATTAAGATTTATTTTTCCTACTTTTAATTGGCATTTGTCCTTACACCCCTCATTTCACAAATATCAAAGCTAGTATTTCTTGAATACTTAACTATATTCCGGGTGCTTTGCACACAACTGCCTCCGTTAATCCTCTAACAACCTAAAAGATAAGACACGGTTATTACCACTCCCATTTCATGGTTGAGTAAGCACACTGTGGCCCAGAAAGGTTGAGCGACTTGCACACAGAATCACACAGCCAGTAAACGGCTGAGCTAGGCTTCCAGCCCAGGGCTGTCCAAAATCAGCGACCTTAATCACCACGCTGCAACACTGCCAGAGAAGAGGCTGAAACCTAGTAGTTCTTACAGGGGTCCATCCTGCACTCTGGAGGGAGAGGGGGTGGAAATGCTAGGTTGGGGGAAGAAGACACGACAGGCCCCAGGGAAGCCCCCAAGATAATCGGGGCCCAAGGTCAGGAACATGGAGTAGGATTAAGGGCGGGAGGCATGCTCAAGAAAACGTGGCATCTTAAGAGTTTATACAGCACCGCACGCCACTAACGATGTCAGGCGACGACCAAGCTCCCTCAATCTCGCGCTACAGCTAACCAGACGTCTCCCCTCGACCCAACTTCGCGTGATCACTGAGTCCCGCCTGCCAATCCATCATCTCGGTCCTCATCTGCTCATCCGGTCTCGCAACTGCACTCGATTGGTCGAGCCTGAGCCAATATGGCGGCGCCCTAAACCAAGTCCGTACCGCGAAGGCGACGGCGGCCGTGGGGCGGGCCCCTCGGGGGTGAGAAGGTACCATGCTGAGGGCGGCGTGGAGGGCGCTGAGTTCGATTCGGACCCAGGCAGTGACCCAGGCCCCAGTCCTCGGGCTGCCGGGCGGAGGGTGCGCCAAGCTTCTCTCCGTCCAGCGGGACCTTCCCTCACGTCCTGGAGGTAAGGAGCTGAGAAGCCGGACAGCGGAAGTAGGGAAATGGGGTTCGGCGGAGATAGAGGGTACGCGGGAAGAGGTTAGGGGGGAGGGGGGGCGGAGTGTAGCGGCAGGAGAAAGAGTGGTGGGTGGGGAATAAGTAAGGCGCGGTGGGAGAGACATGGGGTATTCGGGGTGCGGAAGAAATGGGACTGTGGTCCTCGCAGAGGGGCCAAGACCTTGGAAGAAGGGTAACGCAAGGGCCGTAGACGAGAATCGAGGCTGGACTGTTGAAGGAGAATGTTCTCAGCCCCCCCCCCCTTTTACGTGTAGGTTTCATCCTCCGGGCCGCCCGCGGATATGCCACCCAGAAACCAGGTAGGAGCTCTTGGGTGGGATTTGGGGCGGAAGAGAGATTAGATTGTCTGGAAAGCTTGGGGTGGCCAAGGGGACAGAGGTGTCTACGTGGAGCCACTGGGGGGGAGGGGGGTGCGGGTGACGGGCGGGGCGGAGGTCCTGCGAAGAAGCCCACGTCCACCTTATGACAAAGCCGTGGGCCTGGAGCCTGCATGAAGGCAAGAGGAGGGGAGGTGGAGAGTGGGATATAGCGCTTCGTGTCCGCCCTTCCGAGGGGGAGGGCCCGGTTTCCCATTCCCAGGCAGTCTGCATAGTTGTTCAGATCTCTTACTAAATCTTAGTGTTATTTAGTTAGTACTATTTGCATAGCGGCAGAGCAGGGGCTGACTGGAGAAGACAAATTTCTGTCTCCCATGCCTCTCCCTCACCTACAAGCACACTCCAAGCCTGAGGGTTTCCTTTGATCTCTATTTGGTGTCTACAATTCAGGCATCTTAAAGTTCAGGGTCCCTCCTCAAGCTCCTTATTTCATTCATGCAGTCAGCCAGCGAGCATTAGTTGGGCGTCTATGCTGTGCTGGGCCGCAGACCAGACGTGGGGGATTCAAAGGGAGTCGACCTCAGTCCGTCCACAGGAGCACCCATCCTAGCGGGACGTCTGATAACTGTAGAGCCAGACAGGTGTGTGAGAAGTGCAGGCACAGTACAGGGTCTTGGGAAAGGCCACCTACTCCCAGCATGAAATATCAAGGCAGAGGCCCACAGGATTTGCAGAGGAGAAACTGAGCCCGGGGTTACCCAGTGCCTTGCTTGAGACCGTGGATGTCTCTGACAAAGTTGGTGAGAAGAGCCAAGTCTGGGAGGATGGGCAGTGAGAGTTGACTCTGGGTGTTTTCCATCCCTCCACTTGACAGTCCAGCCCAGCCATGAAGATGACCCACCCCCTTCTATGCTGCTCAAGGACTACCAGGACATCCCCGGAATTGAGAAGTAAGCAGGAAGAAATCTCTTTGATGAGGCAGGGGGCCCTGGGAGGATTGGCAAGGAGGGGGCTTCGAGGTAGATGCTTGATGTATCTGCAGCTTGACTATGGAACAGGGCAGAGAACTATAGAAGCCCAGGAATGGTGAGGATGAGTGGGCAGCAGGGGCACATGGAGCACACCTGCTTGCCGTTTTTGTGCTCTGGGTAAAGACCCTCTACCATGAGATACCAAGGAGGCACCGTGCCTCACGGGTGTTTGTAGAAATCTTTCATCTCTTGATCTGTGAGGGAAGAAATAGTGTCCCCATTTTGTAGATTGTCAGACTGCCCAGTGTCATACAGCTCCTAAGGGGCAGAGCTGGAGTTTGAATGCAGGGGTGAAAGATACCAAAACCAGGATCCTCTGCTCAGCCCCTGTCCTGTGCAGTGGGAGCTGGGCAGTCCCTCCAAGTCCCTCCCACTGTGCAGTGTGACATGAGAAAAAAACAATGATTGTAGAATTGAAGTGTCTCAAGAGAGACTGAACCATATTCCAGCTAAAATGGAAATCCTCTTTTTGCTCTCCCTGTGACAAGCCTGAAACACTTGAGCTGACAGCCCCAATTTTCTGTAGTTATCACATCATTCCGTGTTCACAGCCCAGCAAATCAGATCCGTGCTGACTTTGAATCCCTGAGAAATGGCACCCCGCTTCCAGAGAGACTCATGTTGTAAAAGAAATTTTCACTCATCCTTGGTTTTCAAACTAAAATGAAAACAGCATTGCTCCCCTTCCTTCTTCCCACCCACCACCCCCGCCGACACCTGTCTCTCATTGCTGTGGTTTTTCCACAGGGTTGATGATGTCGTGAAAAAACTCTTATCTTTGGAAATGGCCAACCAGGTGAGTGGCCTTTGCCAAGGCTTGGCCTCTCTCAGTCCTCTCCTCTGAGATTCCCTCCTACCCTGGTAACACCTCCCAGCCCATGCTTCTCAAGTCACAGCACTTATCCCACTCTCATTCTATATCCACTTGTCAATACCCCCAGACTGAGCACCTCCAAGGCCAGGACTGTCTTGTTTCCCATTGTACCCTTAGCACCTGACAAACAGTAGGCACTCGATAAAGAGCCAATGCCTGAATGAGTGAGCACGGTTTGGGGACATTCATCCAGCATTCTTCTGTCAGTGGCATTGGCCTTGGGCTCACCTAGATGTGAACAACCATGTGGTTGGCCAGAGGCCACACCCTGATGAGCAGAGTAAAGTCACGCCCTGAGCCTTATGGCCTAGTTGCTATGACTGTGGCCCTGGCCCTGGAGGTATGAGGGCTAGTTCTTACAGCGTGGCAGACCTCACAGATTCTCGGTCTCTGTCTTCAACAGAAAGAGAAGCTAAAAGTCAAGAAAGAGCAGCTGATGAACAAGGTCGTGGAAAACCCTAAGGACACCGGCTCCCTGGAGGCTCGAAGTTGGTCGGGGGGCCCTGGGGGGGTCGGGGTGCAGGGGAGTCTGCTAGCTGGTACTTAATCCAGGCCCCTCACCTGCAGATACGCTGGTATTAGATGTGGCTTGGTAAAGGGAGAGACGGGAAGGACCAAGGACAGTGAAAACTGGACTCTATCCATGATGCTGTAGTCAGGTCCTGCCTCGTACCTACCTCTGTATGAGCTCAGGCCAAGCTCCTCAGGAACCAGAGCTTGTCTCTGTCTCCACTCTGCAGCTGAGGTGGTGTGAAAGGGCATGGGGTCAGGGCCAGCGTTCCCACTGCACTCTCTGCAGTGTTCCCAGAGCTCAGTGTGTGTACGGCAAGGGCCTGCTGTAGTGACAGCCTCTCCTTGGGGCCACCTTCTGCTTTTGCCTTTGCAATATAGGTTTGAGCTAAATAAGAGGATAGCTGAGGGAAGAATATTCTGGGGCTTTAGGAGATGAGTGGGAGCTGATAATTCTGAAAACTCATTAATGAAAACACAGAGATAAGGATGGCAGCTGGAAGGGAAGAGGCAAGGAGGAGACCCTTGACAGTCTTGGGATCTTAAATTATTACATTGGTGAGGACCTCCAGGGCAGTATTGAATCATAAACCGTGACAGCAGCCATCCCAGACTAATTCCTGAATTTAACAGGAATGTTCTAAAGTTTTACCATTAAGAATGCTAATTTGGGATTTGGGGTTTGGGGATGATACCTCCATAAGATTAAGGAACTTCCCTTCCTTATACTTTGCTTTCTAAAGGAAAGATAATCCAAAGGCTTTTGAGATCTTGAAGTTCAGAGTGCTCTGGGAGTGATAGAGAGGTGTACAAGAGCTTTGGTGATTGTTATTCCTTGAGGTCTTCTTTTTTTTAATTTATTTTATTTTATTTATTCTTGGCTGCGTTGGGTCTTCGTTGCTGCACGTGGGCTTTTCTCTGGTTGTGGTGAGCGGGGGCTACTCTTCGTTGCGGTGCGTGGGCTTCTCATTGTGGTGGCTTCCCTCTTTTGCAGAGCACGGGCTCTAGGCACGGGGGCTTCAGTAGTTGTGGCACACAGGCTCAGTAGTTGTGGCGCTCGGGCTTAGTTGGTCCGCGGCATGTGGGATCTTCCCGGACCAGGGCTTGAACCCGTGTCCTCTGCATTGGCAGGCAGATTCTCAACCACTGTGCCACCAGGGAAGCCCTTCCTTGAGGTCTTAAAACATAACCAGGGTCTGGCTCTTCCTTCCTCTGTGCCCGGCTCTCATCCTCTGTGGTTTGTGGTTTCAGTTGTTGCCTTGACTGTGAAGATCCACAGTTATGAAGCACACATGCAGAAACATCGAAAGGTAACCCTTGGGCCTCACTCACGGCTAGCTGGGGGAGAGGAGCCTGAGCACTGATGGGCTCTGGGTCCAGAGAAACAGCTTGAGAAGCCAGGCGGCTAGAGCAGCAGAGCACCCACCCCTTAGCTGCGGTGGGAAACACTTCCCTTCCACCTCCAGGGGTGAAATGGGAGCCTTACAGGACAGTGCTGAGTGTCACTAATGGTCAAGAACACAAACTTCAAAGCAAGGGCACAGCGTATGGCACATAGTGGGCGCTCAATAACTAGTTGTTGAATGCGTGCATGGAGTCAGATTGCCCCAAGTTCAAATCCCAGCTCTGCCACTGCCACTTAACTGGCTGTGTGGCCCTGGGGAAGTTACATGTCCAAGCCTCAATTCTCCTGTCTGTCAAACGGGGATCATAATAGTACTCACCGACAGGATTGCAAGGACTGTATGAAGTAATGGCAGCCAACATGACGCATATAAAGTATTTAGGCCTCATGCTAAATACTTTACATGCATCAGTTCATTTAACCCTTATACTTATCTTTGTATCCCATTGTACAGAAGAATGAGCTAGGCTGGCGTAATGAAGTTATCCCTCCAGGCACAGGCACACCACTAGGAAATGATGTGCTAGGCCTTGAAACTTGGTGATCTTACTCCAGGGCCCACACTCCTAACCATTCTGCTGGATCTCAGCACAGTGTCGGACACAGAGCTGCTATAATTAGGCTATTGCTGGTATTTTTAATAAACACACAGTTGTGAACACAGACTGGCCCAGCTCCACACCTAGCACCTCAGTGTTCCCTGAAGCTAGTTGAGCTGTTCCTTGGAGATCAGAGTTGGAGTATGGAATGCCAGCCCCACTGAGGGAGCAGTGCCTGGCTGAGGGCAGGGGTTTTCCTAAGCCTTCCCTCCTCTCCACCCCAGCTGATAGTTTGCTGAGCTGTGCAGAGGCTGAGTGGGTGGTACAGGGGAAAGAGCATGAGATGTGGAGTCAGACCACTAGACCTGGATTCAAGGTCTAACACAAGGTCCCGACCCAGCAGTTCTAGAACCTTTAATGAATCAGTTAACATCTATGAGCCTTTATTTTCCCATCTGTAAAATGGGAATAACAGTAACACTGCCTACCTCAGAGTTGCACTAATATTTGCCTAAGATTGTGGGGAAGTTTCATTGCCAGGGTAAAATGACCATCCTTTGCTACTGTGAAGTGGCACAGCACTTATTTACATAATACTCAAAGTAATACCAACTCTCATACAGGACAAAGCCCACAAGCGCTATCTACTGATGAGCATTGACCAGAGGAAAAAGATGCTCAAAAACCTCCGCAAGACCAACTATGCCGTCTTTGAGAAGACATGCAGGGAGCTGGGGATTGGGCACACCTTTCCCCCTCTGTGCTACCGAAAAGCCCACCGCCGCTGGGTGGCCAAGAAGGCTCTGTGCATGCGGGTACGAGTCGGGACTGCTGCTTTGGTTGCCCCACTCCAGGACCGTGGTGGGGAGAGCATAAGGGAGGGGTCGTCTGTTTCTGAGCAAGGCGTGGAGCTGGCCCCGAGGCTTTGAGGTGGCTCCCAGGGCACGAAGCCCATACAGAAAGGCTAGGGTGACCATCTGGGGGAGTCACTTCCCACCCCAGATGCTCGAAGTCTGAGGTTCTGCATAGCATTACAAAGTTTTTTCCTGCCCTCTCTCATCCCCAGGTTTTCCAAGAGGCTCAAAAGCTGAAGAAGCAAAAAAGGGCCTTAAAAGCTGCAGCTGCAGCAGCAGCAGCCAGAAGCAGCGCCAGAAGAACCCAGAGAGGCCTTCCAAAACTGGACCAGAGGCAATCAAAGGAAACCAATAAATGTTAAAATTATGTCTTGCTGCCTTAAAGAATAACAGTAGACAAGGTGGGGCTCTTAGTGGCCTGAGGACGAGGAAGAATTCATTCCATCATGGAACTCTGGGGTCCTGGGGATATCTGAGGCAGAGTCCCTGCCCTCACATGCCAGGGGATGCATTCTCATAACGCACCTCACACACACTCACAGAAACAACCCCCTGTCCTCCAGGGGCCGTTCAGTGGAGGCAAGACTGAGCACACAGCAGCACAGAGGAAGCGTGAGGAGGCCAGCATACGAACTCCCTTCTAGATGGGGCCGTATAGGATGAGTGGAAGTTCACCGGGCAGAAATGGGAGCGAGGGCACCCCGGGCAGAAGGAATTGCAGGTGCAGAGGCAAAGAAGTGTACAGGTGCATGCTGCATTCAGAGAGCAGCAGAACTGGACATACAGCTTGACGGGTAAGCTGAAGCTGGGATATCAGAGGTTTCATATGCTGGCTGAGGAGACTGTACACGGTCCTCTACGGAGAGGGGACAGTTATGGTTTGAAAACCAAAGGCGTGGTGATGGTAACAAGGCTGTTTGATAGTTAAGCAGCATCAGTGTGGAGGTGGATGGGAGGGGGAGAGATCAGAGCGATTGATTGATTGGGGGGCAGTGGTTTTGGTGTTCAGATTGAGAATGGTAAAAGCTACAGGTCCTGTCCCTAAGACTGCACATGTACATACATTGCTTATAAATTCTGGGGTGTCATGGATAAGCCCTTCCCCACAAAGCCCACCCACTTACACCAAGTTAAGTGCCAAGGCCTTGAAGCCTGAGTATGCTTAGCATGTTTGAAGAACCCAAAGAAGACAGTGTGTCCAAAACTGAGTGAGCAAAGAGAAGAGTAGGAGGTCCGAGAAGCAAGCAGAAACCAGGTAATATGAAGCTTGTGGGGTGTATTAGTCTGTTCAGGCTGCCATTTTTAAATACCATAAACTGGGACTTCCCTGGTGGTCCAGTGGTTAAGACTCTGCACTCCCCATGCAGGGGGCCTGGGTTCAATCCCTGGTCAGGGAACTAGATCCTGCATGCTAAAACTAAGAGCCCGCATGCCACAACTAAAAGATCCAGTGTGCCACAACTAAGATACAGTGCAGTCAAATAAATAAAATACCATAAACCGAGCGGCTTGTACAACAAATTTATTTTCCCACAGTTCTGGAGGCTAGGAATTCCAAGATCGAGGTGCTGGTCTGTTTGGTTTCTGATGAGGAATCTCTTCCTGGCTTGCAGATGGCTGCCTCCTGACTATGTCCTCACATGTGGAAGGAGGGAGAGACGGGGAGAGAGAGTGAATCTCTTCCTCTTATAAGGGCATTAATCCCATGATGAGGGCTCTACCCTTGCGACCTAATTCTCATGATCTCCTAAAGACCCCCAAATACCATCACATTGAGGGTTAGGGCTTCAACATTTGAATTTGGGAAGGACAAATATTCAGTCCATATCACTGTGGGGAAGACCTTAGACTTCATTCTGAGTGAGAAAGGAAGCCAGAATTTATAAGCCATGTTTTTTGTATGTGTGCGATTTTAGGGACAGGACTTGTAGCTTTTATCTGATTCTCAATCTGAACACCAATACCCCTGCCATTGAGGAAAGCCGGAAAGGAAGGAAGGTGTGTTAAAGTGATGTCCAAAGAGCAGCTGGAGACAGGTTTGGGAGTTATGTTTAAAGTGACCCAAGCCATGGGTGTGAGTGAAATTGCCCAGGGAGGGAATGTAAACAAAGAAGAAAGGACCATGTCTGGATGGGAAGAATGATCTCTGAGGGCATAGCCTGAGTCAGGAGGAGTAGCCGAGGTTAAGGGGAAGGTGAAGTGAGGATGGAACAGAGGACCTGGGATCCTGCAGAATCAGAAATGAGATGAGAGGGTCAGAACTGAAGATGAGCTGCTCAAATACCACCTCAAGAACAAGAGGGAAGGCCTTCTATGGGGCAGGACTCACAGCTACTTGAGAGGTATTGTGTGGAGGGCCAGGTGCTGACATGTAAGGGGGCTAGTGGAAAGAAGGCAAGAAAAGGAACACATTCGCACATTCATGGAACAGGCGCTTCGGGAAAGGCATTGTTTTAAGTGCTGTGTTAGGCACATTAACTCATTTCATCTTTAAAGCTGCCTTTATCTATTTGCCCCCCTCACCATATTGGCATAATTATCCTCATTTTACTGTGAGAGAATTAAGGCTCAGAGAGGTTAGGTAATTTGTCCAAATTCACACAGCTGGTTAGGGGCAGGCAAGGATTCAAACCCACATCTGTCTTGACTCCAAAGCCCATGTTCTGTTCATTATTATCACACAGCCTAGGGCAAAAAGTGGTCTGAGAAGCTCTGGTAATTACACTGTAGCAAACTCAAAAGCCTTTAGCAACCAGGCAGATAGCATAATGCATGAAGGCCAGGTGTAAGATAATGATGCTAAGCTGCTTGTTACATTCCCATCCTAGTTATATTCCCTTTTGTGCACAGACCAGGCAAGATCAAATCAAAGCCTTGGGCTGCCGGCTTTCAATTACTGTATAGTATCCAATGCTGAGATGTCAGTTAAGGACCAAAAAGTCTTCATGGTGAAGCAGTTTCAGTAGAGTGGAGGGAGCTGAATCCAGTGGTAGTGAGGTGGGGAATGAGGATGTTATGGAAATTCAGGTTGTGAGTGTAGACTACTCTTTTTTTTTTTTTAATTTTATTTTTTGGCTGCATTGGGTCTTCATTGCTGCGTGCATGCAGGCTTTCTCTAGTTGGGAGTGGGGCCTACTCTGCGTTGCGGTGCACGGGCTTCTCATTGCAGTGGCTTCTCGTTGCGGAGCACGGGCTGTAGGCACACGGGCTTCAGTAGTTGCGGCATGCAGGCTCAGTAGTTGCAGCACGTGGGCTCTAGAGCGCAGGCTCAGTAGTTGTGGCGCACGGGCTTAGTTGCTCCGTGGCATGTGGGACCTTCCCAGACCAGGGCTCGAACCCTTGTCTCCTGCATTGACAGGTGGATTCTTAACCACTGTGCCACCAGGGAAGTCCCTAGACTACTCTTTTTAAAACTCGGCTTTGGGCTTCCCTGGTTTCTCCATATTAATTGCTCTCTTTTCTTCTCCACGGGCCTGGCTGCTAGGCTAAATTTCAGAAGACACCACTTTTAGTATGACATCCCTTCAGTGGCTCTCTACTGTTTGGCAGATCACAGGTGAAATGCCTTTGTATGGCATTCAAGGCTGTCCACTCTGGCCAGTAGAGAGCCACTGAAGGGATGTCATACTAAAAGTGGTGTCTTCTGAAATTTAGCCTAGCAGCCAGGCCCGTGGAGAAGAAAAGAGAGCAATTAATATGGAGAAACAGTAATGCAGATATAAAGAAATGAAGAGGTAAATTTGAGAAAGATTTTGGTGGAAAAAGCAGAATTGGTGACATAAGAGGACCAGGGGGAGGGAGTTGGAAACCAAGGCTAAGGTTTCAAGTCTGATTGGCTGGAGGGGAAGATGATGAGTAGGTCATAGAAGTATTGAAATTTACAGAAATGGTTGCTCATCAAAGTAAAAATGTGCAACAGGTGATGAAATGTGATCCTGGAGCTCAAGATGGGGGTGAAGTATGTGGTCACTGCCCTCAAAGCGGAGAATTGGATGCCAGGCCTGCTTAACAGCGTGGGGGGTAGCTTCGGAGAGCCCCCAGCACGCGTCTTCCGACAGCGGGACAGACGTGAACAGGCTTGGTTTGCTTCCCGGTGTGTGAAACAGGAGGGGCTACACTCCAAGTAGCTTTTAGGGAGGAAATGCAAATAGGTCCTTCCCCCACCTAAAAGTCAGTTACCATTTTATTGAGTGCTTTCGTGGCATTTTGTGATGGCAATAACTCCTCTCTGCAACCCTGGGAGGTGGGTGTCCCCTCCATTTTCCTATGAGGAAGCCCAGGCTCAAAACACCTGCCCCAAGTCAAACAGCGAGGAAACTGCAGAGCTGGGATTCAAACCGAGGTCTGTCTGCCCGGAGTCTGCTCTAAAGGAGTTTTGCTTGGGTTTCCTTGGTTCAGGGGCACGTGGGCACGTGGGCACGTGAGCACGCGGGCCGGCGGGGTGAGGGTGACTGCGTGAAAGCCGGGCCGCCAACCCTGCCAGGTACTCACCCATCCGTCAGGGCTCAAGAAACTCAAAACAGGCGCTGCGGGCCTAAGGCCCAAGCCGCTCCCACCTCCGGCTCGGACCAATCTACCCTGTAGGTCTTCGCCGCCCCGCCCAATACGCGTCCGCCCCCGGGCTCCTCCCAACAAGCGGCCTGTTGATTGGCTCTTCTTTGCCGTCCGCCGTGTTGCCTAGCAACCGGGCTTCGAGGATGCGTCTGACGGGCCTCCGGGCCTCTGGCTACCAAACCTCCGGGCTCTGTACCAGCTGCGTTCGCTTCCGACACCATGTCGGTGCGGACGCTACCGCTGCTCTTCTTGAACCTGGGTGGGGAGATGCTTTACATCCTGGATCAGCGGCTGCGAGCCCAGAACATCCCGGGAGACAAGGCCCGAAAAGGTGAGAGGGACCAGGCCCGCACAGCCAGCCCCCGCCCCCGCTCTCGCAGCCAGAGCTCCCCAGCCAGGCCCTTTTACAGACTGACCAACACCCCTGCACCCTGCTCTCTCGTAGCCATGGACCTCTTTCACAACCCACAGCCCCATCCAGGCAGAGCCCTCATGAGCAAAGTCCCCAAAAGATCGTTTCACCGCGGAGGGATTTAATACCCCCGTTGGATATTATTAGGGAACCTGACCCCCCCCCCCGCCATTTACTCATCCCCTTAAATTGGAGATGATTTCCCAATCTCTCTTGACAACCGGTCCCTCCCAAATGTGGGAGTCCCAGTGGCCCACCACCTGGCGACACACTCTGCTAGTCCGAGCATCTTCTTTCCCCCCAGGGAAGCTTCTGAGCCTCCATTCCTCTGTGTGGTATCCTCCTTCATAAACTGGAGGCCAGTCTTGCTAAGTTCAGAAGCTATTTCTCGAAAGGTGAGGTTCTGAAGTAACATAGATAAATAAGAAAATAGAAGACAAGTTGTAAATCTTTTCCCTTCACAATTGTTTGGAGAGAATGCAATTGTGGAAGTAATGATATGAGAGCTTCTAAAGTGCAAAATGTGCCTCCCGTGCACAGCACATCTAACCCCAGAGGAATGTCCACCCAGAACTCTCTGCCACCCCTTTTCTCTCCCTTTTTCCCCCTCTTCTCAACCAACAACTGTTTTCACCAAGTTTCCTGGATTAACTATGAAGGAGATATTATATTTCAAGGTAGAGGAAGAAAAGTTGGTACAAAGGTAACTGACATAGCCGCTGGTTAAAACATTTATTCTATCCAACAGTTTCTGTATGCTCCATTGATGTTAAACATACAAATTCAGATGTTAAGCATATATATTTAGATATTCACTACTGTATCTGTGCAACTGAGTCCAAGTCCATGCATAAAGAGATAAAAGAACTCCCTATAGCATACCTCCTCCATTCATTCTGTACGCTGCTGCCAGTGAGCTTTCTAAACTGCAAATCCGTCCACACTTCCTGCTACTTGAAACCCTTTGTCAGCTTTCCACTGCCCTCTGGATGGAGGCCAAGTCCTTGGCAGGACATTTCAGGACCCTTCCTGATCTGACCTCTGTCCACCTCTGCAGTCCCACCTTTCACCACTGCCTGCCTCCTACTGTGTATCTTAATACCAAACTGCTTGTAGGTCTCCATTTAAAGCATGTTCATTCGTGTTTGCATGCTAGTAATTCCCATTCTACCCCACACCTCCCATTTCCATGCTAGTTATCCCCTTGCATCCTGCATTATTCAGCTTAAGAACCATCTCCCTCTCATCTCCGCATGGGAAAGGGCCTGTGCATACTCCCATAGCACCCCAGTGTGTCCCTCTCTACCTTATCGCTGGCCACATTATACTGAAATGGTCTGTATATGCGTCTGTCTCCCCCATGTGATTGTCTTATTCATCTTTGTATTCCAGCACCTAGCATAATGCCTGCAACAGAATAAATCAGTGCTCGGTAAATGTTTGTTGAACTGCTGTTTTGTATGACATTGCCATTTCTTCCTCAAAAGGGTTCTGTTTTCCTTGGCACTATGTTATGTGATTTCATCTGGGCTATTGGCACTAGTGAGCTGACAGGTAGTTCTTGGACTGGTAGTCTACATCTTGGAAGGCAGTGTAAATTAGCAATTAAGAGCATGCTCTCTGGAGTCATACAGATATGGGTCCCAATTCCAGTTTTGCCATTTAACTAGTTGTGTGACCTTGGAGTGTAACCTCTATAAGCCTGTTTCTTTCTCCATAAAAGGGGAATAATAATATGCACTTTACAGTGAATTTGTAACGATCGAATGAGGTCATGTATTTAACACGTTTAACCCAATGAGTAGCAGGTGCAGTCTTTCAGGAGGCAGTCTGGGCAAGACCCTGTGAATACTAGGGGACTGGCTTCCTTTGTGTTCAGGAGCTGCAGTCCTTCTGGGTTTGCTAGATACAGCTTCAGGGAGTTTCAGCCACCTTTCATAATTCACCTTCACACACTCATTCCTTCCACAGTTGGGTTGAGTGTCAGATGCCATGTGAGATGCTGGGTGGAGCCTGATGCAGCCCTTCTGCACATCCACTGGAGGTAGGGCTTTTGATCAGTCTGTCCAGTAACTGATTCTAAACCTGGGGGATATGTCTTCCTAATACAACAACAACAAACATTTTTTTAATTTATTTATTTTATTTTTTTGACTGCATTGGGGCTTCATTGCTGCATGCGGGCTTTCTCTAGTTGCGGCGAGCGGGGGCTACTCTTCATTGCAGTGCACGGGCTTCTAATTGTGGTGGCTTCTCGTTGCGGAGCACGGGCTCTAGGTGCATGGGCTCAGTAGTTGTGGCACACGGGCTCTAGAGCGCAGGCTCAGTAGTTGTGGCACACAGGCTTAGTTGCGCCGCGGCATGTGGGATCTTCCCGGACCAGGGCTCGAACCGGTGTCCCCTGCATTGGCAGGCGGATTCTTAACCACTGCGCCACCAGTGAAGCCCCAAAAAACATTTATTAAGCACTTACCATGTACCATAGACGTCTCTAAACACCTTAATCCCCACAACTATCTTATCATATAGGTAATAGTCCTGTCCCCATTTTACAGATGGAGAAAGTAGGCTAATTTGCCCAGGGTTACATAGCTGGTAAGAGGAAGAGTAAAGGATTTAAACCCAGGTCATCAGGCTCCAGAGCTCATACTCTTCACCCGTATCCTTAACTGCTGCCCTGTACTTCCATACCCGAGGAGACTGTGTCAGAATCTTTGTGGGGGGAGTGGGGTAGGGAGGGGACTGGAAGATTGGGAGGAGACAGAGAGGTTTGAAAAAAAAAATACAGTATAACCACTGATTTTGTAAAAGAAATGACAGAAAGTAGTTAGTTGATGAGGACCTGCAGAAGACAGAGCAAGAAAGCAGGGCAGAGAGCGCGGGATTCAAAACATCGAGAAACACTCATCTCTTCCACCACTTAGAGTTGGCGTAGCTGCAGGAGCAGGGGCCTCTGTGACAAATGCCCCTGCACAGAGGCCTATAAAACACCAGACACGGTAAACTAGTCCTCACTGAAGCTTTGAATGGAAATCGTATTTCTTCTAGATGTTTTCACTGCCTTATACAACTAATTGGTCTCCTGGAGGCCATCCTGCTCCCACAAGGCCAGTGCAGATCTTGCAGTTCTTCCCCACAGTGCAGCCTCTAGTTTAGAATTCAACAGAAAGGAAGTGCTCTCTCTGTGGGGCAACTTTTGAGTGTTGCATATTGAATGCGGTCCCATGTTTAAGCAATCGCGAGAATAATAAAAGCTGCCTTCGCCTCACTCCCACCCTCTTAAAGATACTCATCAGTAAGACCCTCTTACGTTTTGTCTACGTTCCTCAGCTGACAAGGGGAAACTGAGGCATGGGGCCATTAAGTGATTTTCCCAAGATGCGCAGATCACAGCGTAGATCACAGCAACCGAATGCCGTGAGGTTCTGTTTTTATTTTTCTAGTTCCAATTTAACAGGCAGCTCTGGATATCCTTGGGCCTACCTCCCACTCAAAATATAAGTAAAGTGGAATTGTCACAAACAAGTCATCTGGAGAAATAATAGAAAAACAGGGCATCCTTTACCTTCCCCGGATCCTCAGGAGGAAGTGGGCCAGGAGCACACAGCACGACAGAGACCTCTGCTGGAGCTGATTGTCACTGCCTGCGGGAGTGCCTGGTAGCCCTGGGCATGTGTTAGCCAGCTCTGTTTTGTCAGCAGCAGGTAATCACTGTCCCTTAGGGTAGGTGAGCCCCTGGCAGCCCCTTTGTTCCCAAACACACCTTCAAGAGGGTTGCAGCTCTATCTCTCTGAATTCCCACGAGCCTATCAGGCAAGACCGCCTGTAAAATAAATGCCATGAAATGATAGAAGATGCGGACATTATGCCAAAGAAGCCAGCATCTGCTTTAAGAAGGCCAGACTCTTGGTGCTGCTTCCCCAGTGTTTTCTCTCCTAAATTCTGTGACTCTTGTGGGAGAAAGATGATGAATTTTCCCAGCGGAGTCTGACATTGCAGTGGGAACCCTTTGCAGTTAGTTAGGACATGGCACTGGCTGTGCTTTCAGGCCAGTCTCTTCGAAGCTGTTGGTATTGTGTACTGAAGGCACATATATGCTTTGCTTATAACCTCAGAAATCACCTCTCAAACAATCTAGTGCAAATGTTTCCAAACTACACCAAAATACAAAATGTTTTTGAAATGTGGATGTGTGTGGAGCTCTGTTTATCTGTGGGTGGTTTCTCTAGATTGTAATCTCTCCCAAAAAATTAAGGGAAAAAAAAATCACCATCCTTTATGGGTGGTGTCCAAAGTTCTGCAGTAGAGAAAGCAGAATTAGGAGAGAAGCCAGCTAAGTGCCTGATGTGTCTGTTTCATCCCCACAACAACCCTACAAGGTAGGTGCAGTTATCATCCCCCTTTCACAGTTGAAGAAACTGAGGTTAAACAAGCTGTTTGAAGTTATCTAGCTAGTAAGTGGTAGAGCCAGGTCTCAACCCATAAAGGGTCTTGATTCTCACAGGTTTCTCTAGCCAAGTACATTTTTCCTTATTTGGTCTCTTCTTGGCATCTCCCTGACTACCTTTGTCCTCAGGAGCTTTCTGTACATCGTTATTTCCCCTTTTTACATGGAAGTCATGCCTCTCTCTATAAAAAGTAAATCAGAAACAAATAGATTTTTTTCCCTATTAATTCACATTTCAAGTTTTTTTAATTTGAGCAGTTCTGTCTGTACTCTAGAAAGCAAAATCTTACAGTAATAAGAAAATCTGGTTGTGAAGAAAGAAAATCCTTTCTCTCCCTGTTCTTGGGGTTATTCTTCCTTGTGGAAGTTAGTGTTTTTAAAAGCCTTGTATTGAATGATGTGTATTTTCAGAGTGTTAGAGGGGATGACTTCTTGAGCCTTTCAAGATAAACCCCAGGGTAGCTAGTCCTCCTGAGCTTCCTCTCCTCCTAAGCCACCCTCTGTAAGATAACAGCCCCCCTAGGGCTTTTTTGGAACCTGTTGTTTAACCATCATCCTTTTAAGAGTTTCAAATGGAAGGCAGAGCATTTGCATTAAACGTTAATGCAAACATGAAAACTAAAGTTTCATAAGCCAGGTAATTGGAATTGGTATTTTTAAAGCCTCATTGAAAATAACGTTCTTGCTTCATGAACTGGTGTTTTCTTTTTATATGCTTCATGTAGATGAATGGACAGAGGTGGACAGAAAACGAGGTATGCTATTTCGGGGCTGCATGTGTTCAGTCTGCATCCACAGGTTCACCCAGTCCTTCATCAGCGGGGCTTAAAGTGGGACCACTCTAAATATTTCCAAATAAAAGAATAGGTGTGAGTTTCTCTTTAGCTGAGACATCGGTTATACATTTGAACCTTTTACTTAACTAAATACAGAGTGGAAGATGAAAACCAAGGAAACATTGGCCAAAGGACCATATTGCACCTGAGGTATTTGTCCCTTTTCATCAGTTCCAAGCTTTGCAAGGATAGCTGGAGCAGTAGCTATATTTCTGGATAGGCTGTCCTATTTAGTCATCCTTAAAACAATTCTGTGATAGCATCGTGTAGCCTAAGAGCTGTTCTGCTTAGCACACGGAGATATCTGTTGAACAACCGAGAAAAATGGAAGCCTATGGCTGCATGGCCGCCGGGATTGCGTGCAGAAGGCATGACACGCACGCACTATGGCCTTATCATGCCAAATCTTCAGTTTCCTCTTCACCTACAACTAGCAGCAAACCTGAAAAAGCTGTCTATTCCTCAGAATAAAACCTTAGCCTTTCTCACCTTTAACTGTCACGAATATCTTCCATCATTTGACATTTGGGTATAGTTTATGCACGTCATAGCCAACGTCCTCGATATTTTAAGTGCTCTCCCCACACCAAGTATGCTGAGGAGTTAATGTATATAATATTTAAGAGCACAAGCATTAAAATCAAACAACCCCATTCTAATTTCAAGTCCACCGTCTGCTGTGTCATCTTGGACTTCAGTCTTTCTAAGGCTCAGTTTTCCCCCTTGACAGAATTGGATAATAATTCAGAGCCGTCCTGGGGTTTAAATGAGATAATGCATGGAAAGTTCTAAGCCCAGTACTTGGAACATAATAAGGCTTCAAAACATGGTAATCATCCAGAAGTAGTAGCTTCTCTGTTTTACCCTTGGTTCCAAGTTGTATGTTCCCATAAACAATAAAATTTGCAGCAGAGGTAGCTGATAAAAACTCAGTTGCTTTCATCAAGAGAATTATTTCATCAGGCCAGGCTCAAAGAAAAGCCCAATCGAAGTGGTTGATACTCTTTTATGATATTTCACAACCATCTTTCACCACTTCTCTTGAGCAATTTTTGGCCCACCTCTTGATGCACGGCAGAAGAACTTCAGGTGAGAAGCATGGATTTTGAAGACTCTTCATGTAAGTAATTGAATCACTGGAATTTATCTTAACTTAAGCATCTAAAAATAATAAGCAGAGCCTGACTTCATAATCTGACCCCGGTATTAGAAGCCTGTTATGTGAAGAACTCAGTTGTTGACCCTTTCAGTGCACCTGTGAAAAACCACCCCACCCCCTGGGTTTAATCTCCTGATGAAATCTGGCTGCTAGCACATTCCTGCCTCATGAAAGTATGCAGAGCTCATGAGAGTGCCAGAAACCACCACCGGCACCAATTGACAGATCGGGTTAAAACTATTTCTCAGGTTTAACTTGAATACGGTGCGGGCTGCTACTCTTGGGCAAGGACAAAGTTTACTTCCTCTTTGTGCCCTGCTGTTCATCTCAGTGTCTGATATCAGCAGGCCCACATCAACCAAGTGCCAGGTGAAGCACACTGTGAGATATAAGCATGGTAATTTGTGCCCCCAAAGAATTAAGTGAAAGGTGGGCACTCTGGGTGCCAGGGCCCAACAGTAAAACTGCCATTTCCTCTTGGGGACATTTGTGTTCAGTGCTCTGCCCACAGGGACAGGGCCTGTTGTGCTCTCTTTCCAGCAGGAGAACTTTCTGGAAGTTCTCTTGCAAGGAGCCATGGTGATACATAGCTTGTTCACTTCCCCCCCCCCCCCCCCCCCCCCGGGGGAAAGGCTTCATTTTGCTTTTTACTTTGCCAGAGTGGCTAACAATCACCTTGGGATTGTCTTTCCTTTAGAGCTGATTTATTTGAGTCTAAGCTAATTTCCTAGGTTCTGCTAAAGGCTCAAAGACCCTAGGGACATATTTCAGCCCCTAGGGGAATGGGAGCTCTTTGTAAGCGTGAACATAATCAGAGCTGGTGTGATTCTTTAACTTGAATTCTTCCTCTTTGGCACTCCTCCCTGGCCTACATACACCTATGGAAAATTCTTCAGATTCTCTCTTCTGAGGCTTTATACGTGTCTTTCCATTTGTAGCTATTTCCTTGCAAATTCTACATGTTATATAGGCTGTGGTAAGAAAAATGTCAGAAAGCCCAATTTATTGCAGGTCCTTGCTTGGTCAGGTCAAAGGCAAAAGGCTGTGCTTGAGGCAAACCCAGGAGAGTTCATCTGTCTCTAGGGGGACAATGGGGAAATGTTAGTGCACACCGAGGGTAAGCTGCCCTGGGTTGGAACTGTCCAGTGTGAGGGATGCCCTGTGTTGGTAATGGATGTGATTCTTCCTCACTAATGGGATGGAGTATAGAGTAAAATCCAGAGGTCAAGTGTGAGTTCAACACTTCTGGAAGGAGTCAGAGTCGGTTCGTTCTTTTGTGTCTTGGGAGGGGAGTGGGGAGGGAGGTGTTTCCCTTCCCCCTCTCCCCTCTCTCTGTAGCCCTTCCATTTAAGATTTAAGTACGACTAGCCCTCAGCTCCCCGCTTCTCCCCAAAACTGCCCTTTGAGATACTTTAAAATGCTGGCCTGAGCCCTCAGTGTACGTCTATCAGTTACTTACAGGTTGAGAGGGTGCCCGAAATCATGACCTTGCCTTCACTCTCTAAGATACAAGGCCACAGCCAGTCACCTGGTGTGTCCTCTGTGTGGCAAGAGAAAGAGGCGTCTGTATCTTTCAGCAATAATCACCCATGTTTGATAATTGATTTTCTATAATTATGTTAAGTAACAAGTTTTCTTTCAAACTTTAATTACTATGAATGTATAGTCTCAGCATCCATATACCCTCACCTTTAGGCAGGAATGTATCTGGCTTAATTAAGAATAATCTGGGTTCAACCATACCCGTTCTTATTTCTTGTACCAAAGGGTTTTCCTAGCCCTCAACTAATGTTATTTGAGTAGCACAAAATATCTAAATGAATGAGTGAATGAAAAACTAGAATTGTAGAAACTTCGGTGTGCACGTGCCTTAGGACCTTTTATTCTCACTGTATGGACATTTTCCATCTGAACAACAGTATGAGACATATCACTACAGTATAATATCAATATTATAAATCATATATAGAAATTAAGGCATCCTAAAACGTTTATCTGAAGTACACATCTTATAGAAACATTAGAAAAGTTTTAATCTCTAACCAGTGGGTAGACGTGTCTATTTTTGTAAACTGTTTTGCAAAACAAAAAAGAGTCAATTACCATTATAGGTCCCATTTTTATAAAATTTAATTTTAAGTAAAAATGTTATAAACTTGCTAAACAAACAAAACAGCATGATGCTGTTTATCATCTTAAGGTAGAGCTCTAATCGAAAAGAATCTTTTTTAAAGATTCTAATAGGAATCTATTTTAAAGAAAGAAGAAACTTATCCCCTATCACCAGGTGAGATAATGTATGTACAAGTGGTTTGTAGCCGTTGAAGCACAGCGTATTTGTACGTTGTCGCATGTATGTTCGCCCTGAGATGGTCTCATAAAGCACTCCTGACCCTGCTTTCTACTGGGACACCTGTGTGGTTTCTCCCCAGGGAGCAGATCTCACCAAACACATCCACATCCCCACCCTACATAGGCCCAGCTCCTCCATTCCATTCATACACAGGGAGCATTTCCTGAATAAAGCTTCCGCCAGTACCTTGTTCAGCTGCATCTTCTCTTGTCTCTACAGTTCTGAATGACATCATCTCAACCATGTTCAATCGAAAGTTTATGGAGGAATTGTTCAAACCCCAAGAGCTCTACTCCAAAAAGGCCCTGAGGACAGTCTACGACCGCCTGGCTCACGCCTCCATCATGAGACTAAACCAGGCCAGCATGGATAAGGTGAGCAGACAGGTGCCTCTGCCCCCTGGGCTGCATTTCTTGTGGACGATCACAGACTGGAATCAAATGAGATGACGTATGCAGTGGTGCCCGGCAAAAGACAGGCACATGTAGACATGGGTTGTTCTTGAGTTTCAAGTGGAAAGGACCTCAGAAGTCATCTGCACCAACCCCTGTGTTGTTTATTCCATTATGTCACCCAAAGAGTGTGCTGATTTGCATGTCCATGTTTAGGAACACCTTAACCCAATACAAGCACCCAACCCTAAAAGCTTTAATTCTGCTTCTTCCTTAACAAAGCTCAGCTCTGCAAACCAGGCATTTTTTTTTGAAAAGCAAATTCAAAACTGCTCGGTCTTTATGGGGTTGGCCAAAAAGTTCGTTGGGGTTTTTCCCAAAGATGTTACGGAAGATGTAAAGATGTAAGATGTTACAGAAAAACCCAAACGAACTTTTTGGCCAACCCAATATTTATAATATATACATATCTGTTTCTTTGCGAAACCAATTTTTGGGTACTCTGATTTTAAAAGGAATAATTCCAAATAAATAATGGCAGAGAATAGATAAATCTCCTGTTCATAAGAATTCCAAACACTTATATAGATACTCTGCCCTCAGGAATAGAGAGCATAACTCCCCACTGCTTGAATGTGGCTGCACTTGGTGACTTCCTTCCAAAGAAGACAGTATGGAAAGGAGGGGGAAAACAGCTAACTTCTCAGTGGAAAAACATGGCAAATATTACCTCAACCAGGTGATAACATCAACAGTGATAAGCCATGTGGTGGTACCCTGATATGATGTGATGAGGATAACATTTTGCCTCTGTGATCTTCCTCCCAAAAACCCACAACCCCAGGCTGATCATGAAAAAAACATCAGACAAATACCATTCGGGGATCATGTTACAAAATACCTGACCAGTCGTCAAAGCTGTCAAGGCCACCAAAAACAAGGAAAGCCAGAGAAACTGTCACAGCCAAAAGGAGCCTAAGGAGACATGATGACTAAATATAATGTGCGATCCTGGAACAGAAATAAGACACTAGGGCAAACTAATAAAATCTGAATAATACATGGACTTCAGTTAGTTTTTAAAATAATGATAATAGTAATTCCCTTTCAAGTCCCTTCATTATGTGAATTTTTATAAATCATGAGGACTGACAGTGGGGGCCAGGTGTGCAAAAATCAGCGCCGCCTCATTGCTGGTACCTGGAGACCTCAGAGAGACGGACTGCCTTTAACCATGCCCTCTTACCTTCTGCCACTTACCTTTAGAAAGTTACTTGCTTTCCCTGAGCCTCCGTTTTCTCATCTATAAAATGGGGATAATAATAGCTACTTCATCAGTTAGTGGGAAGATTAAGTGAGAAACATAGATAATAATGACACAAGAAGGCCTGGCACATAGATGTTCGATAAATGTTCGGTATCTTCTCTTCTCTGCTTGTTCCTCTCCCTCTGCCTTTAAGAAAGTTTAGGTTTCCACTGAGAAAGGACACAGAACTTGGAATAAAAAACCCTGGGGTCAAGTCTTCTTTCTACCAATAGCTTTGAGACGCAATTGACTGAATAACTCATCTGAACTTTCATTTCTTCATCCTATACCTGTCTTTATCCTTTATTCCTAGCACAGTGCCCTGTACACAACAGGTATTTAATGTTTTTTGGTTTCTATAAATTTATTTATTTGTTTACTTATGGCTGCGTTGGGTCTTCATTGCTGCGTGCGGGCCTTCTCTAGATGCTGCGTGTGGCCTTTCTCTAGATGCGGCGAGCAGGGGCTCCTCTTCGTTGCGGTGTGCAGGCTTCTCGCTGTGGTGGCTTCTCTTGTTGCAGAGCACGGGCTCTAGGCGCACAAGCTTCAGTAGTTGTGGCACATGGGCTTAGTTGGTCCGCGGCATGTGGGATCTTCCTGGACCAGGGATCAAACCCATGTCCCCTGCATTGGCAGGTGGATTCTTAACCAGTGCGCCGCCAGGGACGTCCCAGGTACTTAATGTTTGATGATGATGATGGAGAGTCTTAAATCTACATCTCCAGTATCAGACACATCTGCGTGTGTGCACACGCACACGCGCGTGCGCATGTGTGTGCGCGCGCACACACACACACACACACACACAAGGCTGCTCCTGCTATAGGCCACCTTCTAAGCGAGATGTTCATCTGCATGTTGGAGAAAGGGGATCGTGTAGAGGGTTCTAGCACGTGCTTCAGGATCTGACCGTCTTTAGTTTCAAATCTCACCCTACTACTAAGTACCAGCTATGTGAAATTAGGCAAGCTTCTTCATTTTTAAACTTGGGATAATACATACCTCATAGAGTTCTTGTGAAATTAAAGGGGATCAGTTGAGGCCATGCATATCCACGTGCTCGCACAGCACCCAGGTGGCTGTAGTTTAATTCCCAAGCCCACCTCAGATGTGTCCATACCTTCTCTCCCAAACTCCCCTGCCTCCATCGTAGCATCATGTATCTCCCAGGGACTAAGTTGGAAATGCTGTGGTCCTTTTGGACAGCCCTCAGATCGTCTCCCGAATCCAGTCAGGCGAGCACCATGTACTGACAGCTTTCACCTGAGGGTCACATGCTCTTCTTTTCCCTTCCTTATCCATCCCCACCATCTTTATTCCAGGCCTTCCATCTGGGTCACTCCAACAAAATTTTTTTCATTCATACAATCAGTAGATGTTATTGCCACCCTCTTAGGAGCCAGGCACCAGCTAATCCTCCCCACTCCAGTCTCTCCCTTCTCTCGCATCTCATCATGGCCAGAGTCACCAGTCTCACTTAATTACTACTTTTATCACATCAGCACAGAGCATTTCAGTAGCCCCCTAATTCCTACCACATCTAGTCTAAATTATCTTGTCCATCTTTCTAAAACCTCTAACATTCCAACCTTGCCGTACCCACCTTTATTTCCCACCACCCCGAACACAAACCATCCCCTCCAGTCAGGCTGCTCTACTCTTTCTCCCAGGAAAATAGCATGGCTATGGCTGCCTGCAGACCCTCACGCATGCTGTTCCCCTCCACTAGAGTGCCTTTCCCCTCCCTCAGCCAGCTGGAACCTTGCCTTGAGTCTGTAGCAGGCCCAGTTCTTCCACAAAGCCTATCGTGACCACTTTGGTCCTCACCAGTGTCTCACCTCTGATCTTCACAGGTGGTCATACCATACTTGGGGCTTGTTGATCTCTTACTAAGTTTCATTTTTCATCTCATACAGTCGTGGAACTTCATTCTTGCCACTTTCACATGTGTTTTCTCATTTACTCCTCTCAGCTGTTCTGTTGGGAAATTAGGGAGTATTTTTTTAAATATTTATTTATTTATTTGGCTGTATCGGGTCTTAGTTGCGGCATGTAGGATCTTCGTTGCAGCACGCGGGCTTCTCTCTAGTTGTGGATCTAGAGCGCACGAGCTCAGCAGTTGCGGTGCACGGGCTCCAGAGCGTGCGGGCTCAGTAGTTGCAGTGTCTGGGCTCTCTGGTTGTGGCGTGCAGGCTCCAGAGCACACGGGCTCGGTAGTTGCAGCACATGGGCTCTCTAGTTGTGACGCACAGGCTCCAGAGCGCACGGGCTCAGTAGTTGTGGCACACAGGCTCAGTAGTTGTGGCGCACGGGCTCTCTAGTTGTGGCACATGTGCTCTAGAGTGCACGGACTCAGTAGATCTGGCGTGCAGGCTTAGTTGCCCCGTGGCATGTGGGATCTTAGTTCCCCAACCAGGGATCAAACCCGTGTCCCCTGCATTGGACTCCAGGGGAGTCCCAGGAACATTTTTTACGCATGAGAAAACTCAGGCTTAGAGAGGCGAAGAGACTTGTCCAGGGCCATCCAACAAGTCAGCAGCAAGGAGGGCTTAAATTTGGGTTTTCATTCTCCACGTCCAGCACCTTGTCCAGGGCCCCCCGGCTGCCCGTACTGTTTCACGTGTGGTCCATCAACAATACATGTAAGCTGGCCAGAAATCCTGGTTTGCCCAGGAATATCCTGGTTTACTCCTGTTGTCCCAGCTTAATTATTACTATCACCCCTTTTTACTCTCAACAGTGTCTTGGTTTGAATGATGACTAGATATGGTCACTGAGCTGCATGATAAGCCCAGAATTGGTTTCCGGTAAGTGCCGCCTGAATCATCGTTTGAGGTTCTGATGTCTGCCTTTATGGTCCTATTTCTTTTATTCATGTATGGGTTGGCAGCTCTATGACCTGATGACAATGGCTTTCAAATATCAAGTATTGCTGTGTCCTCGTCCCAAGGATGTGTTGCTGGTCACTTTCAATCATTTAGATGCCATCAAGGGATTCATCCGAGACTCCCCAACCATCCTGCATCAAGTGGATGAGACTTTCCAGCAGCTGACTGAAGTAAGCGTATCGTCAGTTTATCACCTCTCAGCCCCAATACTTGTTCTCATCCCTCTGTTAAGGACAGGCAGATTCTATGACAAAGAGAACAGGGTGAGGAATGACAAAACCTGCCTCTCCCAGAAAACTCTCAAACTCTACAGGTATCCGTTTTGGAAACACAAGAGACATTATCATCTTATACCCTTTCGCTGTTGCCTTCATAATTGGGGAAGCAATGATACAGAGCATAGCTGTTCTCGCCTAACTTTTCTGAAGGGGAGTTGGTGGTGGATGTTCTATAGAATCTTGGGGAACGGGGGAGGTAAAGTGCACGCTGCTCAGTGTGCCACCGTGGGGCTTGTCCCTCAGGCGAGGGTGCAGTGCTGGCCCTCCTGCCCCGCCTGCCCAGCAGCTGAGTCCTCTCCTTGCTCTCTGGCTCCCATCCCTGGGCACCCACCCACCCCCGCCTGTCCGCACTTTCCATCTCACTTCTGAAAGTGGAATGCCTCTATCTGCTTTGCCTCCGCAGATATACGGGGGTCTCTCTGCGGGGGAGTTCCAGCTGATCCGGCAGACGCTCCTTATCTTCTTCCAGGACCTGCACATCAGGGTGAGTGAGTAGGCGGCCTGGGAGCACCCTGCCGCTGCTGTCCTGGGGAGACAGGGTGCAAGTCTTCAGGGCAGATGAGGCTGGGATTCTGCCCAGTTAGCAACATCCTCGGTGTTTGGCTCCATGCTCATAGCAAATCTCAGCAGTTTTTCAATGGACCAAGGAAGACAGTGATGCCACCATTCCCTCCCAGTTACCTTATGTGTTTCTTTAAAATGTGGCTTCTTCCCTTGCTTTCCCAGGCCACCAGCCTGATCTCAATTCCAAAACCTTTTCTCAAGCCTTTATCATTTTGACTTCTCCAGTGTCTGAGCTGTCAGGAGGCTGCCCTCCTGCTGCATGAAACTGTCGCCTTTCATGGAGTTTCCTGGCACCATACCGTCCTGGCCTTCCCTTACCTCTCCCATCTCTCTGTCTTTCACTCTTTCCTCCCCCTCCTCCTGTCTCCAAACCTTCCCCCTTCTGCCTCTACCCACCCCCTGCTCGTGATGAATCGCTTTCCTCCCCACTTTGGCTGCCGACTGACCCTTCCACCTATGACTCCTACATCTAACCTCTACCCAACCCTTGCCCCAGCCCTGCCATCCAGACCCACATCTCCACCCGCTTACTGAGACACTCCCCCATGCCCACAACCTAGTGTCTGTAGCTAAACTAGTCTCCACAATTCAAGTCCTGCCCAACTTCCGGTTTCTTTTCAGGGCGCCACCATTCCCTCACTCACTCGGCTCAGAACCAGAGCATCACACCTTTGATTTCCCTTCTCTGATCTTCTAATTGCTTCTATGGCCCATCGAGTCTGCCTTTTCACTCTCCACGCCCTCCTTTCCATTCCTGTCGCCACCAGCCCAGCTCAGGCCTTCATACTTCTTGTTGGCTCTCGCCTCCCAGTTGACCCTGCCTCCTCCAGACAGTTCTACACCCTAACTGTGAAAAACACATTTCTGAGCTTCTGAATTTGGGGCCTGTCTCTTGCACAGGACTTTGTTCCTTCCCAGAATTTAACACGCTGGTATGGGAGGGTGGGTGATACAGCAAAATGAGCCCAGGCTCGGGAGTCAGGCACTCCTGTGCTTGAATCCCACCTACAGCGCAGCTCCATGACCTTGGGCAAATTACTTCCCTGGCGCCTTAGTTCCGTCATCTGAAAAATGGAAATGATAGTACCTAATTTAGGGTTTTTCAGGAGGATTAAGTGAACCATCACATGTAATATATATGTATTTGCTTGTATATATATGTATACACTATAGAATGCTTCTGGAAGGATGTACAGGAAACTGGTCACAGTGGTTGGCTCCTGGGAGTGGGGAACTGCATGGAGAACAGGGATACAAGAGAGACTGACTTTCCCTCGTGTACCCTTTGAACCTTTTTTCTTTTTTTTTGGCCGTGCCACACGGCTTGTGAGATCTTAGTTCCCTGGCCAGGGATCGAACCTATGCCCCCTGCATTGGAAGCACAGAGTTCTAACCACTGGACCGCCAGGGATTCCCACCCTTTGAACCTTTTAAATTTTGTATATGTGCATGTGTAACATATTCACAAAATAAAATTCAAAAAAAGAAGAAATAGAATATGCTTAGAACCTGATTGTTATTTCCCTCCTGTGGACAGGGAAAGACAAATAGATTTCAACGCTGAGGCCAATTTTATTTTTAACCCCCATGAATAATTTCATTTGCTATGGATGGAGCAATAATAACATCAATATAAATTAAGATCTGTAATAGTCACCAATTAAAATTAAAAATATGAAAGTACAAATAAGATTAAGTTTCGCATTGCTTTAAATATTAAAAACTCTGCATCATATGGTTGTCAAGACTGCATATTTGGACATTAGTTTATGGACTGTAGTAATATGAGCAGCCTATTGATTTCTCAGTTCTGGCAAGATAAAATTCGTTATGATAAAAAGACTTTCCTAATAATAAGCCTATAACAAAATCATTAAAATATATTAAACCACAAAATACATTAAGCTTTAATTGCTAAATGGGCAGGCAATGAAACATCAGAATGTTCAAGAGAAATCGGAATCACATATCCTGACGTTACTCAGCCACTGGTCTGTAACATCCGGCTGCTTTTCCAAATCTGGTCTTCAATGGTATTTCTGCTCAGCTGCAAGTTATGATTGCCTATACAGATTCTCTCTGTGCTCAAAACAACCTTCATAGCTTTTAGATTTTGTTAGCAAAACTAACTAAATCAAGAAAACACAGCTCTGAAAACTCCCTTGCTCATTGTTTAACCAAAGCAAATGCAAGACTCCTCACCCTCATGTCCAAAGCTTTCTGTGATATCACAAAACAACGTGAAGTGGCCTGACCTGTGCCCCAGGCCCCAGAGGCTGCACAAAGACCGATTTCATTTGGAGTCGTGAGCAGTTATGTACAACCATCTCCAGTCCCAACCCCCTTCAGCTCTCCAGAGCCCCTCCAGAGTTGCCTCCTAAAAGGTGGGCCTCAGGTCACCCACCCCGTTCCGAATGCTCCTTCCCACACGTGCGTCTTCTATCATGGACTTTCTTCCTGCACTCCCACTCTTCCAGTTGTTGGAAAACGTAACTCCATCTTCGCCTCTTCACAGCATGGTCCTTACACCTCCACTCCATTATCCACTCCACTTGGAAACAGTTCATCCCTGGAAAACTAGTCCGTCTAACAAATACACCAGGCAGTTTTCAGTCCTGAGATACAGAAGTGAACGAGGCAGAGGCCCTGCCCTGAGGAGGTTCCGTGCTAGTAGGTAGAGACAAGGGGGACACGTAAATCGTGTTATGGCTCTGATAACTCTTAGGAAGGTGGCCATATACAGTAAAGTTATAGAAGGCAACTGGGACAGGATGTTGCCTTAGACCAGCACTGTCCAACAGAGCTTCCTGTCGGTGATGGAAATGTTCTGTATCTGTGCTATCCAATATGAGAGCCACTAGCCACATGTGGTTGTTGAGTACTTGAAATATAGCTAGTTCGACAGAGAAACTGAATTACTGATTTAATTTAAATTTAAATAGTCATGCTTAACTGGTAGCTACCATTACTGGACGGTACATCCGTAGACGATAGAGGCAAGGACAGCCTTTCTGAGGACAACTATTTCAGTTGAGAGTGTAATAACAAAGATCTCAGGGGAGAGCATCTAACCTGAAGGGACAGCTGGTTCAAACACCATTAGGTAGGAAAAAGCATGATATGCTCCTTGGACAGAGCGAAAGCCAATGAGGATGGAGCATATCTAGGCAGGGGTGATATTTAAAATAAAGTTAACCACCTGTGCAGCATGGGCACTAACTAATCAGAAGAGATGCCAGTCATGAATAAACTGGTACCTACCTACCAGTTGACTTAGCTTTAGACCCTAGTAAAGGAGTTTATTCTAAGAGTAAAACAGAGACCTGGAGCATCTTAAGGTGAGTGGTAACATGACTTGTGTCTGGAAGATGAATTAAATGGGACAAGGGTAGAGGTAGGACAGCGGTTACAAAATCTAGGTAAAAATGAAAGCACTGGGATTAGGTGCCAGCAGTGGAGACACATATGGAATATACCTTCGGGGCAGGGCCAGTAAGATTTACTAAGAGATTAGATGTGGGGAATGAGGGGAAGAAGAAGAAAGAGAAACTCCTAAGTGGCTGGTGCCGTTTTCTGAGTGGGGGAAGGGCTGAAGGGAAGTGTATTTGAGTAGAAAAAATAATCAATTCTATTTAAATTGGATTTGCTCTCCCAGTAGCAGAGTCAAGTAGGTAGTTGAATACCTAATCCTGGAGCTCAGAGGAGAGCGCCAAGCTGGAGACGTAAATGTGGGAATCCTCAGCGTACAGCAGAGAGACGGTGTGCGAAGTCTTCTGGCCACCTGAAGGAGGCCGGTCATTCTCCCTCATCCACAGGCAGGATGTGAGAAGCAGAGTCAGTCATTCTGCCAGCTTCTCCCCCTCACCTTCCGATCATTATTTTCCTGCCCTCACCAACTTAGCCCTCCTCTTGTAAGGCCAGTCCAGCAACCATTACACCATCCAAAGCCCTGCACTCATCCCTCACTGCTGAAACCGACTGCCAAGTCACTCACCCACATTCACCAAGCATTTACATCCCTGGCTCACTTCCTCTTGGCCACCTGACTCCTACCATCGTCCTGTGGAATGTGGGTGCTCATGGAGATGTCTCTTCCAGCACTCCAGCCCCACAGCTCCGTGACCTTCATTCCCTCTTTCCATAGGAAACATGGGTCCTGGCTTCAGGACCTCATCAGAGAAGGGAAAGTGCACTAAGTACCTTGGGTATGTTTGGTTCTGACCCAGAAGAGTGTGAAGAGAGAGGACACAACTTGGGCCATGGCCACCTCTACCCAAGAGCATCAGCGAGTCTTCATAGAGGATTCAATAGCTTTTAAGAGAAATAGGTTTGGGGGCCCTGGCAGTCCAATGGTTAGGACTCCATGCTTCCACTGCAGTGAGCTCGGATTTGATCCCTGGTCGGTGAACTAAGATCCCACAAGCCATGTGGTGTGGCCACAAAAAGAAAGAACAAAAGAAAAGAAATAGGTTTTCACCAGGACCATGGGAAAACAGGAGGAGGGGTTAAGAGGACACCATCTCAGTAAAGGCACAGGCATGTAACCACCTGGTGTAATTGGCGCGGGGGGCCAGAGGGCTGCAAGCAATGGAGTATGGCGAAAACACAGGGTTCAGGGAGGAGCGTGGCTGTGGAGAGGAACAAGGGTCAACTGGACATTATCTGCCAGGCAGCAGAGAGCCAGTGAAGCAGGAGAGGGACACGGTCAGATAGGAGTTTAGAAGAGTCTCTCTAACAGCAAAGTGGAGGATGGATGAAACACAGAGGAGAGCGGAGGCAGGGAGACCAGTGTGGAGGCCAGGCTGGAGGTGATGAAGGTCTGCACTAGGGAGCAGGGTAGAGAGGAGGGGCCAGACACAGAAGTGATCACCAGGTGGGCAGGGCTTGGCGACTGAAGGGCCATGGGAAGGTGGTGGGCAGGGGACTCAGACTGCTGAGTTGGTGACCTGATGGTGTCATTCACTGGGATCAGGTTAGGGAAGACAGCTTGAGCCCTGTTCTGAGCAGGGTGAATTGGAGGTGCATCCCATGGAACCCATAGGTGGACACGTTTAATAGGCAATGGGGCAGATGGGTCAGATGCCCGGCGGGGAAGACTGAGTGGAAGCTCCAGACCTGGGAGCCATCAGCGCAGAGGTGAATACTGGCACGTGGGTGTAGATGAGATCACCTCGGAATAAAAAGGGTGGAGCGAGAGGAACAGGGCACGGGAGAGTCACACCTACAGCTGAGGGCCAGCAGAGGGGCTGGGCAAGCAGGCAGACCCCAAAGTCCCATCCAGCCAAGGACAGATTCTCAGGTCAAACACACAGTTGACTTAAATTTGTACATTTCAGATCTATGATATAGTCAACCCTGTTAGAATTAGCTAACAGAGAGTCCAGTACCTACATATGATCTCACTTCTCTCTCCAAGTTTTCCTTCTCCATGCTTATATCCATATCCCTTGGTCACAGAATCTCAAGGTTAAGAATTCCTTAAAGCCAAACCTTCCAACCAACCCAGTGTACACACTTTCCCCAAAACATGCCTTGTGCCTGCCCATCTCTGCTTCTGAAGTGTCTTCACACCCACCTTCCTCCTCCAGGCCCAGCTCGAAACCCGCAGTTGCACCTACCCACCCCCTCTGCCTGCGGTCGTTCTCCTCAGTGGGCTCATCTGCATATTCCATTCAGCGTATCGTGTTTTATAGTGTCGTCGTTTTTCCATTCTATGCTGTGTCCTGTGCCCAATTAGACTGTGATACTGAGAATATTAGTTATCTCTTATTGAGCACTTACTATGTGTCAGGCTCTGTGATGAGTGCTTTTTGTTCATCATCTGACATAGTGGTCAACTAACCCATTGAATGGGTTCTGTTATTATCCCCAGTTTACCAAAGAGAAAGGTGGTATAACTTACCAAAAAACCCCGAGCCAAGGAGAGGCCCAGCTGAGCTGTGAGCCTGGGCAGTCTAACGTCGGCAGGCCCGACCGCCAGCATACAAATCCTTACCACTTGGCGCTTTCACTGCCTTGCATGCAACAGATGCTTATTCTTGATGATATTACTAATGTAATCTTGTAGAATTTTAGAGTTTCAAGGGACCTTCAAATGTATCTCACTTTACAGATGAGGAAGCTAAGCTCCAATAAAACTGATTGATTTATTTATTCATTTATTTTTTGGCGGTGCTGCACAGCTTGCGGGATCTTAGTTCCCCGACCAGGGATTGAACCCAGGCCACAGCAGTGAAAGCACCGAGTCCTAACCACTGGACAGCCAGGGAACTCCCCAATAAAATTGATTAACTGCTACAATCTTGATGGGATTTAACCTGCCCAAGACCTGAATACAGAGCACACAAAGCAAGGGGTAGAAGTAAGCATCACGTGGGGTTTTCAGGCACAGAGGAGACCTTCAGACTCTAATGCCAGCTGGATCCACCGGTCCAGCACATAGCTGAGAGCTTGGCATCAGAAACACCAGGGCTTGAATCCTCAGCCCTGCCCCTTATGAGCTGGCTGGCCTAGAGGAAGTGTCTTAACCTCTGAGCCACCAATTCCTCATCTGTAAAACAGAGATAATGAGGTTCTTATAGCTCAAGCCTCACAGCTGTATGGAAAGTTTGCAAGGAACCAAGGAATGGGTGTGGAATTTGGAGTCAACCTTGGTTTTGAATCCTGGTCCTGCCTCTTTTTGTTCTCTTTGGGCGAGTCATTTCACTCTGTGAACCTCAGCCTCCTCATTAAGGCAGGGGGGTAGCACTACTCACCTGGAAGATTTGATGTGTGGCACCAAAGAAGTTCTGTGTAAAAACACTACACCTCTGCAGGTGTTAGTTACGGTGAGTTTTTCTCTCTCAGGTAGCATTCTTAAGCAATTACACACTTTCCATCCTCAGAATGCATATGTCTATGGAAATATACCAAGAAAAATGACAATAAGTATTTTTTTTCCAGGTGTCCATATTTCTAAAGGACAAAGTTCAGAATTCCAACGGTCGCTTTGTGTTGCCAGTGTCTGGGCCTCTTCCCTGGGGAACCAAAGTTCCCGGACTCATCAGGTGAATTCTCAACAGTAACTGTCAGACCAGTGTTTGGGGTGCTGGGAAACCAGTATGTGGGCCACCACGTAGAATGTAGCCCTGCTGGGGCCCCTCCTTTTCTTCAGTTGAGCACAGCAGTGAGGAGGTGAGGTTGAATCCCAGCTTGTCACCTCGCAGACTCTTGAAACAAACCACCCAGTTCTCCAGGATTTATTTCTTCATCTATTGAACGTTTACTGTGAGGATGAATAAGATAATACCGTAATGCTCTAAAGTGCTACACAGCACCCAGCACATAACATGTACTCAATAAATATTATTAGTAGTAGTATATTACTATCATTATATCAACCAGCATCTTTTTCTTGAAGCAGTGTGTGAATTCCCTTTGGTCCCATAGTACCAAGATTAAAGAAGCCTCCGGGACTCTCCAAGCTTGGAGAACACGTCATCACGTCCTACTTTGTATTGTAGGACGTTCAACAACAAAGGCGAAGAAGTGAGGAAGGTAGAATTCAAGCACGGCGGGAGCTATGTCGCTGCCCCCAAAGAAGGGTCTTTTGAACTCTATGGAGACCGAGTCCTGAAACTGGGAACTAATATGTAAGCAAATTCCTCCTTCCCCAAATGAATTCAAGTCCAACGGAGGTCCCTTCACTTAAAAAATCAGCTTGACTTCTGCTATGAAAAATCCCTGCTGACAATTGGAGGAATTTCCCCTTAGATATACGGCATGCAGAGCCCCGATGTTTCCAAAGGGCACCTCAGATTTCCCAACATAAGGTAACTTAACAAGTTGAAAAGATAAATAATGTTAAATAGCCACGCAAGAGAGCTAGCCAAAACCTTTGTTGCAGTGGCGATCCAAAAGGGCCTGGCCTTCACGTACCGATCATGTTTTTTTCAGCGATACACATTATTTTGCCAGAGAAAAAATTTCCACACAGCTTCCCAGATATTTTGTTTGGGGAAGAAGCAAAATTTGAGTGGTTGACACCCACTTAGTTGTATTCTGTATTCCCAGCACCTTTCTGGACACTTTTTAATGCCTCAAAATAAAAACTATGCACTATATTTATGAGTTAGAAGGAAGTCAGGGTAAAAGGGCTGGACAATGTTTTTGTGGTTTTCTGTTGCCACCAGGTACAGTGTGAACCGGCCCGTGGAAACCCATATGTCTGGAGCATCAGAGAACTTAGCTGCACAGACACAGGTAAGCTTCTGCCTCCCTTGTTTACCTTCATAGCTTATTTCTAGATACAAGAGTCTGGATGGGGAGAGAGAGGGATCTCTAGATTTCAGAGCTGGCCAACATTTCCCTCATTGTTTGCAATCTTCTCCATTCCGCCTTACCAGTACACAGGTTTTTTGTTTTTAAATTGTATTTGTTTATTTATTTATTTATGGCTGCGTTGGGTCTTCATTGCTGTGCACGGGCTTTCTCTAGTTGCAGCGAGCGGGGGCTACTCTTCATTGAGGCGCATGGGCTTCTCATTGCGGTGGCTTCTCTTGTTGTGGAGCATGGGCTCTAGGCACATGGACTTCAGTAGCTGTGGCACATGGGCTCAGTAGTTGTGGCTCACGGGCTCTAGAGGGCAGGCTCAGTAGTTGTGGCGCACGGGCTTAGTTGCTCCGCAGCATGTGGGATCTTCCTGGACCAGGGCTCAAACCCGTGTCCCCTGCATTGGCAGGCAGATTCTTAACCACTGTACCACCAGGGAAGTCCCCATCACACAGGTTTTTAATTACAGTTTCTCATGGAGACTTCCAGTGATCTGACTAATTAGGTAATTTTAAACTTGGCTCCCCCCATAATTAAGCAGGAACCACACACCAGGACATGTGAAATAGCATTGTACCAGTGTCACGAGGTCTGTGGTTGCTGAGTTTAGCACTTGTGTGTATTCTGATCCTTAAAACATCCCTTTTCAATGCTTTCCTGTGTAATGATGTGGAAGCTAAGTTGAAAATGGGGTTTTTGGTTCTCTGAATTCTGTTGTACAAATTTTCACTGAACTAGCTACCAGCTAGCTATAGGACAAATCATGGAATATTCAGTTATTCTGTAAACATTTACTGAACTACGTCTATGGGCTGGGTTCCCAGGACACAGAGCTGGCTTAGATGTGGTCCCATCCTGAAGGGGCTTATAAAGACGGTGATGGAACAAATAACTACAACACGGCGGAAGCCGAAAGACGCTCGCTGAGCATTCTGAGTAAAGAGCTGTGTCAGAACACATGTCCTGTGGGGGGGGGGGGGAAGCGGGGGACAGGGAACAAGAAGGCTTTTCAGCGGAGGAGACATTCAAGCGAGGCTGTAGAGTGAAGAAGATACTAAATAGCCCAGAGGGAGAAACAGGCATACAAACCCAGGTGACAGCATGAGCAAAGGTACCCAGAGGCATAGTGCTGGGGGAAGCGGGGAGGCAGCATCTCTCCCACATGGCTAGATCATAACGCGATAGCAGCAGTGGTCAGAGACTCGCCTGGGCAGGGACATGGGGCTTGATTCAAGAGGCAAAGCAGCGAAAGGCTGGGTTAGAGAGAGCCGGTTAGGAGGAGGGGGGAAGGCTGCAGTGGGACCAGGCAGTGTGAGTGGAAGCCACAGGACGGAAGGGATTCGGTGGGGGGACGGGGGGAGGGACTGTGCACGGGCACCACCTGCGCACAGTGTGGTCACTCCCATGGAATGAGTGCCCTTGGACCTGGAGCCTCCTACTTGTAAAGGCTGGGGGAACTAGATTGCCTGAAGGAGAAGCAACGTTCTCCTTCAAGGAGGAAGGTAATTTGAGGAGAATGGGGGTCCCTGGGGCCTTCCCCTCATCTTGAGAATCTCTGGTTTGTGCCTTGTTAGAGTCCCTCTGCCTCTGACAGAGGTTATTTCTCTCTTGGTTAAGCCTGTTTTCTATGTTTCATTTGGACCCAGTCTTTCCCAGAAGTAATTTAAACTGTTATCGTTTTGCCTTGTTATATAATACCACCCCGGGGCTCTGGGGTCTCAGCAGAAAATGTGATCTCCTTCATGTGGCTAAAAATCATGAAATTGTTTCTGCAGGAAAGCATTGCTCCAAACCCTCTTGCTAAAGAAGAGCTGAATCTCTTGGCCAGGCTGATAGGAGGCATGGAGATTAAGAAACTCAGTGGCCCTGAGCCAGGATTCCGGTTGAATCTCTTCACCACTGACGAAGAGGAAGAGTATGTTTTCAGCCTGTTTCTTTAAAGACCTATATAAAATTCCTAAGTGTGATAAGAACCGAAAAATGACTGTTATAAACCAATGACACTTATAAACGCAGATGTAAAGACCACAAATGAAATACCAGCAAACTCAATAACCTAGTTAAAGAAGAATCCACCAGTATTAAATAGCCTGAACTTTGTGGATTCATTCAAAAAACAGTTCTAATGTTTCATTTAGCAAAGTACAACTCAGTGAGAGAATTGGAAGTCAAGATAATCATGTTAACAAAAGACCAGTAAACCAGAAGGAGGTCGGAGCGTGATATCTTTGGGATCAGCCTCCCCCAGAACCAATGGTGGTGGTAATTCACTGAGACTGACACAGTGCTCTACAGTTTACAGAGCACCTCTGCCTTCATGATCTCATGTGATGCTCCTCACAACCAAATATTTGGGATGGGGGCTGCCTTCTATTTCCCTCTCCCCTGAAGTGGCAGGTGCTGTGGTACGTGTGGGGACCCGCAGATGGAGCGGAAGGCCTGGGACCTGTCCTCAGGCACTCCCAGTGTCGTAGGAGCACGAACACGTGCACAAGTGACTCGAGCGCCATGTCATAAACACTCCAGTGGAGGACAAGACGACTGACTTTGCACCCGCGGATTGAAGGAGTTGGCAACTGAGCTGGGTCTTGGAGTTTGCCAAGCAGAGGAAGGGGAAAAACGTTCTTGGCAGTAGTACGTGCAAAGGCACAGAGACATAAAAGGACTTCTTGGAGTGTAGGGTGCACTGGTTGGGGACAGGGCAGAAAGTGGAATGGAAAGGGCAGAAGGTGAGGCAGAAAAAATAGGTTGCCAAATTATCAAGGGCCAGTTTGCCACACTAGCAGGGAGAAAACCCTAACCTTTGACCCATTTCTCTACCATCTTGTGCAGACAGGCAGCGCTAACCAGGCCAGAAGAGTTATTCTATGAAGTTATCAACATCCAAGCTACTCAGGTGTGTGCAGGGGATTACACAAGTCAAATCTTATTCCCCTCCTCATCTTATAATAACATTGAACTTCAAAGGCCCTCCTTCTCCTCTCTAATCCGCACGTAATGTAGTCCCTATTCTGACAAACAGGTGAGGAACTGAAATGCGTCACAGTGGTGGGAAAATTAACTACCAACTGCACGAAGAGGCCATGGTGCCCACACATCCTCCTCATTCCCTTCCACCTCTCATTTCTCTCACAGGACCAGCAGACGAACGAAGAGCTGGCTCGGATCATGGGGGAGTTTGAGATCTTGGACCAGCCAAGGTGGAGCGCCAGCAAGGGCGATGACCTGCTTGCCATGATGGATGAGTTATAGCTGTGCTGACCAGGCACGACCCTCCCCCTGCGGAGAGGCTGCTTGATGAGGACCCTGGGGGATGTCCCCAGGGAGCCAAGTGATGCTGCTAGTTTTCTACTAAGTGAAGCCCTTCCTTACCTCCTGTTCCTGTTGATGTCCGAACGAACTGTGCGGGTCTCCCTCAGGGAGCACAGTCTCTGGAAGGCACACACACATTCATATTTTCAGCAAAATATATTCTGGCTTTTAAACTGGACCTTTCCCATGTTCTTGCTCGTTTTATGGCAATCAAAGCCTCCGGAGCCACAGGGTCACGCCTGAGAGTCAGGAAGAGGGCGCTCCTGTTGCCGTTTTCATTACAGCTTTGCCCGGGGGACCTACCGCTCACAGATGCCTGTGAATCATCACAAAACTTCGGAGCTTTCCCGGATGTATTCTGCCTTGTGAGTTTGCCGTAAGTGGAGAAGGCAGTTGCCTCAAGCAGTCGGGGCCCAGTTTATACAGCCCTCCTCTCCCTGGCACACTGGGAACTGTCACCTCAGAGGCAGAGGAAGCATGGCCGTGACGGGGAAGCCTCAGGCAGGCCCCGCGCAGAGCGTGTGGGTGTCTGTGGTTCTCCGCACGTCTCTCTATCCATATGTAGTGTGGACTTATCCCATATGGAAATGTGTACCAAGGAAACAGTTTGCTTTTTAAGAATGATACGTCCTCCTTACCCCCAGAGTCTTCCTCTGCCACTTAGTGTTCTTGCCTTCTAAAGACACCCAGCATGATGTGTCATGACATGTGTCTCCTCTGCTTCGCCATTAGCGGCCAAGCAGAGCCTTAAGTTTGATGTACGGGAGGTGCACACGGTGTACCACTTTCCCATCCGTGCACCAGATGAGTGACTTAATTGGGCTCCGTGAGAACTGTCTCAGGCCAGGGCTGCCCCGATTGCTTCAGGAAGGAGGGTCAGCCCTCCACCTCGTATTCATCCTGAATTGAGTAACTAACTGGCGGGCTCGGGATCAGCCAATATCCAGAGGCCAAGGTACATTCAGTCCCGTGGAAGCAAATATCCAGGACGGCAGACGGTAGGAGAGAAACTGAGCTGAGCTGCTCATTGCCTGAGATTGAGCCACAGCCACCAGGACCACTCGGGACCCTGGCACCTTAGCAAGAGTTGAGGCGAACATATTTCTGGAATGCAAGGGTGCCTGTCCTTTAGCTTACCCAAGGCATAGGGTTTGAATACAGAAGGGTAAATCGCCCAATAAAGTTGCTTCCTACCCATGAAAGTGACTCTTTCTTACCCACCAAAGCCCCCAAAAGGTCCGCTGAGGAGGAGAAGCACACCGTGCTGTGTAAGCTGCTTCTTACAGGCTTACCAAGTGCCTTCAAACTGTTTTAGTCTCTTTTAAGCAATCTGGCCACCGGTTGGGGTGGCCTGACTGGAGGACAAGTGAAGGGGAAGGCTCTGTCAGGTCTGGCTGCCACCGCACTGCCACAAACCTGAACTTCACTGTCTGCTCCGAGCTTGTCCTGGGGCCTTGGAGGTGGGCCACGGGCTGCTGAGAAGCAGCCTCCTGCCTCCACCTATCCCAGAGCTGTGCTGACGATTTCAAACCTATCTGTTCTCTCAGTGAATAAACAAGATACAGGTCTCTGGTAAGGCAGCCTGGTGATGAGGCAGTCTTCGGGTTTCATGTCTCTAGACTTGCACAAATGTTGAGAAAAACAAGTTTATTTGCATGGTGATTCGGGTACCCAGAGAAAGCAGGGGAGTCGGGAGGGAGCAAAGGAAAGAGAAGGCAAGGATTACCCGGGCAAGAATGTGGCCTGAGTGCTGACAAGGCATCATTGTTCATTTAACACCAGGCCACGGGGCCTGAGGGTGTCACACAACAGTGCCCAGTGCGCTCCGAGGGGAGGCACACCGTGGTCCCCATCCCTTCCCCGAATTCACCACGGCGTCTTAGGCAGTTACCCTCACTGAGCCTCAGTTCTCTCATCTGTAAGAAAGGAAAAGAACTAGTTCATTGACTCAAAGCCAGCTTGCCCCAGCTAAGTTGCTGAGTTTACAGATTCTTAGCCCCTGCCCCAGGTGGGGTCTGAGAACTGGAATTTTACCCACGCCGCACTCCCCCACCCCACTCCATGCTTTGGGAGTATATCTGCTCTCTTTCAGCAATTCTGTGACTTAACCACTTCTCAACTAAGTTTTAAACTGTCCTGCTCTTGTTCTTATCATAGTGTTGGAAGGCCCCGTAGAACATGCAAGGCAAAGCTCTAGAAAAGCCTTCTGAACAAAAGTACTTTAATGTCTCCCAGAAGAAAGATGTAATAAAAATTGAGAGTGAAGGGGAAGAAAAAAAGGAGGAAATGTATTTAGCCCTTAGTTCCAGGATGAAAGTCATCCCATGCAGTCCACATAAGTATGTAACAATTTTAAAAGATAAACTCACTTTTTTCCTTTGATCCAGATCCTGGTAGGCGAGAAACAAATTCAAACATCATAACCAGATCCTGGAGATCCCCAAGTCTGAACAGGATCAGATTCCCTCATCCTCTTCCACCTGTTTTGTCACTCTGGTTTACATCCATGGAGACCAACTCAAGCCTCAGGAAACCACAGAAAGACAAGTGCAAATCTTAGGCGGAAAAAATATATATATATTAGCATAATACCGAATCGTAAAGACCCAAATTAAAATCCAAAAACTGATACACTGTTTACCTCCCCCTTCCTCCCTTTGAATTATGCCCTGGAAAACTCCTCGTCAGCTGCCACATTCCTGGACAGCTGGCAGCAGAGGGAGTGAAAAGAAGTGTTTTCAAGGGACTGGGCTGGAGAACCCTCTTCACAGTTGAATCTTCCCTGCCCAGTTTCATGATTCGACCTGAAGCAAATTCTCAGATCATAGCCACCTCTTTCCAGATGAGAAGGTCAAGATGCCTTCCAAGGGCCGATGGAGATTATTCTGAATTACTTGATCCCCTTAACACCCCCCACCACCCCACATACACAACTCTGTGTTCTTTTTGTTTCTGGCCAGTCGCTCCGCTGATGTCAAAAATAACATTACCAAAAAAAAAAAAAATAACATTACCTTCTCTGTTAGTTCCCAGAACCACAGGAAACCCCAGCTGCCTGAGGCGTAGCGAGGCCACACCACTAGGTGTGGCCTTTTTTTTTTTTTTTTAATTTCATTATGAAGGTGAAGGACCTGCCAGGGTGGGTCATTGACACTAGTCCCAGTATCCTGGGAGAAAAATAAGAGGAAGAAAAGAAAAGTGACTTCTTGAAAGTCACAGAGACAGCTGAAATTACAATAAAGGAAGTTGTTTAAATTCCCATCTCTTACATAATTCATCCAAAACCACTGTCTATAAACTTCAAATATTGTTTCTTTATTTTAGGGTTACTTGATACATACAACTTTAAAACACACAAAGGATAAAATAAGTATTATAAACAAAGCTTTATAGAGCTCGGGGCAGACCCAAGACTCCTAAATCCTAGATGTGCACATTGGCTTCAGATCACTCCACCCTCCTGCTCTTTATAAAATTCCCCAGGGGCTGACTTTTTTTTCAAGTATTCAAGGGGAAGGTCAAGGATGCTTGACTTGGGTTTTCTGGATATCCAGAAGGCCTCTCAGCTTCAGTTACAACTGAGAAGATAATACCTGTGTCAGATGCCCTCCCTCGCCTCTCCTCTCTACCTCACCACATCTTTTATCTCTTTTTCCCTACCCAGACCCCTTTCTGCACCTCAGAAGTTCACCAGGGACTTCCCTGGTGGTGCAGTGGTTAAGAATCC
Source organism: Leucopleurus acutus (assembly GCF_964270905.1). Lineage (NCBI taxonomy): Eukaryota > Metazoa > Chordata > Mammalia > Artiodactyla > Delphinidae > Leucopleurus > Leucopleurus acutus. The sequence goes on from NC_139143.1 coordinate 164,475,820, forward strand.
GCCTGCCACTGCAGGGGATACAGGTTCCATCCCTGGTCCGGGAAGATCCCACATGCCTCAGACCAGCTAAGCCTGTGCGCCACAATTACTGAGCCTGCGCTCTAGAGCCCACGAGCCACAACTACTGAGCCCGCGAGCCAAAACTACTGAAGCCCCCGTGCCCAGAGCCCGTGCCCCGCAACAAGAGAAACCACCGCCATGAGAAGCCTGCACACAGCAACGAAGAGTAGCCCCCGCTCGCCGCAACTGGAGAAAGCCCGTGTGCAGCAATGAAGACCCAACGCAGTCAAAAATTAATTAATTAATTAAATGTTTTAAAAAGTTCACCAAATCGCAGCCGGGGAGCTCTTCGGTCCCAGCCGCTCCCACGCAGCACGGCCTCTGCTTCTCCAGGGCCTCCTCAGCTCACTCACCAGCTCTACAGTCTTCTGAGCTGCCTCGCCTTCCTCCCTCCTGCCCCCCATAGCTCCTGCCACTACACAGGTAGGTCCCTTCTCAAGTCTCCAGGCCTCAACTTTGCTGGACCCCCCACCACCTTCTCTGCTCCCCATTCTCCTTGGCCCTGCTCAAGACCCTTTTCTTCCTAAAACTCTCTCACCCTTGCCTCGGGGGCTCCAATCTTACTAATTTCTTTTCTTTCCCCCACCCCACCAGCCACGCCAGGCCCACTTGCAGGATCTTAGTTCCCCGACCAGGGATCGAACCCGTGCCCCCTGCAGTGGAAGTGCGGAGTCTTAATCACTGGACCACCAGGAAAGTCCCAGATCTTAGTGATTTCTGACCACACTTCTCCTCTCTCCCCCGGTGGCTTCTGATTGAGGATGGCCCGTCTTTGATGCAGGCATTAATGTAGCTGTTTCTAAGTCTGTCAGAACGGCCAGGGCAACTGCTGGAGGATCCTTATTTCATCCCTGGCGTTTTCCCCCACCCCCATCCTCACTGTCACCTCATCTGTCTCGCACACTCCATTTCTCACCTTCACCCTGTCCCTTACCCTCACCCCAGTGCTCTTGCCCCGTGCTGACCAAATGTTTCATGTGCCCTGCAGTGTTCAGTCTGCACTCTTCTGCAAATTGTTTTGCATCCCTTTTTTCAGAGAGGACATTATTTTCAACCAGTACTATTAACTCACAAATCTCTGTATCCCCCACCTCACCTTGACTGCAGACTCACTTTCCCTGAGACGCTCCATCACCCTAAGCTTAGTGTCTAACACTGACGTCATTTTTATTTATTCAGGACATTTATTTCACTTTTGAAAGGCATGAAGAAACTTCTTAAATATAATACGAAATAAGACAGTTCTCCATAGAAAAGAACCAGAAGTGATGGGTAGAAGTTACCCAAAACTTCTCAACAGTGGAGTAAAACAGCTGGCACAGGAGTGAGCTGCTGGTCACTGGAGTCTCGGGCAGTGGTTACAGGGGGATCTGTCGGGGGGTGAAGTGGGGATTTGGACCCTGGGTGGTAAGTTGGAGCAGGTGACCTGGGAATCGCCCTAACTCTCAGGATTCTGTGATCCTCTGACAAAGGGATACAGAACCGCAACAGAGCTCATCTAAAGGGAACAGGGAAATTCAAGGCTCTTGAACTCAATTCAAGTGGACCCTTGTCTGGCTTTGAGGTTGCAAAAAAAATTGGAAGTAATTCTGGCTACTTAGGTAGAGAAGGAATCTACTGAAAGTGCCTTCAGGCAACTCACAGTTGTCAGGAAGACTGAAGGACCATGGGAAATGGCCAGGAACCGAGGAAGGGCAGGCAGCATAGGAAAGCACTCCAGCACCAGCAGCACCCCCAGGAATGAGGCACTGGATGACGCAGAAACCAGGACGGAGCCTAAACAGTTCCTGCTGGTTCATGTCACTTGCTCCAGATTTAGAATCTGATAATGCCTGAGTTTATGTCACAAGCCCAGGCCATACCTGACAAGGCCTTTAAATCATCTGGAGTGGGAAGCAGAACCTCACCTCCCACTGAAATTCACAGAATGTCAGATTTCCCCAAATGGGAAAGGAGTTCGGTGGCTGAGTAGCCAAAAACTGAGATACCCTCCACAGGCATGACCCCCCAACCCTCTTATTCCTATCAATGGACCACCACCTCTCTGGATACACAGTGTTAAAATTTAAATCATTGATTCCCCCTCTGCAAACCACGCTCCAGATTTAATCAGCCCCCAAGGATTCTGATTAGCTCTCTTCAGAGTCTGTAACACTCATCCCTTCTTTCCACCCCACTGCCACCAATTCATTCAGATCCCCATCACCTTCTCACCACATTCATAAAACCAGTCCCTCCCGCAACTGCTATTTGTAGGGTGAAGCACTTGTGCCTCTTAGGACCTTCTCCCTGTCTCAACACCCAAGAGATGAGCAGGAGAAACAAGATTTACGTAAATAACTATGGTGAAACTGCATGCAACCAGCAAACATATACCAAGCAATACGATATCAGCGTCACTCCCAATTGGGGTAATCAGGGAAGACTTCAGAAAGGTACAGCAATGGAGCCAGCCTTTGAAGGAGGGATTGGACTTAACATCTATAGATAAAAAGAGAAGATCCCAGGCAGATGGAGCAGGACAGCAAAGGCAGAGACAAGAGTGCAGGGCTTGTCTGGGGGTTGCTGAGTCTGACTAGAAAGGAGGGCAGCAGGTCTCCAATTGTAGTGTACACTGTTAGATGTGCAGATCCCCGAGCTCCACTCCTGAGTCTGTAGGTGTGGGGTTGGGTTTAACAAGCATTCCAGATAACTTTAAGGCAACTGGTTCCCAGACCACACTTTAAGAAACACTGGTTGGAGAGTTTGGGTAGAGAACCTGAAGGAGATTCAGCTGGAAGGTAAGTTGGAATCAAATCAATGTCAGCACTGGAAACTTTATTCTGCTAATGAACTGATTTTTTTCTTAGCAGGTAAGTAAGATCATAACTGTACTTTGAATCTGTTCGCAAAGGATCATGGGACACAAAGACCAGTAAGATGGCTTTTATTATGAACTAAATGAGAAAAAGAGGGTCTCAACTAGAATGGTGGCAGTCAGAATAAAAAGGCAAGTGAAGGCTGGGAGACAAATTCCAAAGAATCTTCAGAGTTCAGTGACTGTGACAGATGTGGGTGAATCCGGAAATGATAGAAGTTGTCAAGCTTATTCAAGGTGCCCAACTTGGGTAGTTGAAAAATGGTGGTAGCAACCACAGAAATAGAAAAATTCAGAGTAGCAATTCATTTGGGAAGGACTTGATGAACTTGTCCTATAGACATGCTGAGTTCCATGTACCAGTGACACATGTGAGAATAAGCAACAGACAGCTGGGAAATGGAGGTCTTCTGTGGAGCACTCTGGGCTAGAGATGTAGACAGAAATTCAGCATATAGTAGTAGGTGGCAAAGAGATACTCGACCAAGAAGAGAGCTGGGCCAGGAATACAGCCCCAGAAAAAGCACACATGTTTAGGGAGCAGAATGAAGTGGGGTTAAAAAAAGAGAGATGGAGAAGAAACAATCAGAGAAATGGGTGAAACCAAGTGATACAAAGCCCCAGGGGGAAAATAAATTACCAAGGAGGACGATGGTCAGTATGGTCAATCACTGAGAAGGATCATGGAAGTAAGGACTAAGAAAGAGATAGAGGTTCTCTTAAGAACAAGGAAATCATTAGTAACCTTCTTCAGAGAAGTTAATGGGAGTAGAACTCAAAATACTCGAGAAGAAGCCAGATTACAGTGAGGTGAGTGAGTGGGTGAAAGCCTTCAGGATAGAGCAGCAGTTCTCAAACTTTCAGTCTCCGGACACTTTTGTACTCTTAAAAGTTATTGAAGGGACTTCCCTGGTGGTGCAGTGGTTCAGAATCCGCCTGCAAATGCAGGGGACACGGGTTCGAGCCCTGTTCCAGGAAGATCCCACATGCCGCGGAGCAGCTAGGCCCATGTGCCACAACTTCTGAGGCTGTGCTCTAGAGCCCGTGAGCCACAACTACTGAGCCCACGTGCCACAACTACTGAAGCCCGCGCGCCTAGAGTCCGTGCTCTGCAACAAGAGAAGCCCGCAATGAGAAGCCCACGCACCACAACGAAGAGTAGCCCCCGCTCGCTGCAACTAGAGAAAGCCCACACTCAGCAACGGAGACCCAATGCAACCAAAAATAAATAAATAAATTTATTTTAAAAAAAAATTATTGAAAACCCCCAAAAGTGTTTGTTTATGTGGGGGATATATGTGTGTGTGTGTGTGTGTGTGTGTGTGTGTGTGTGTGTATACATATATGGTAATCACATATCTATGAAATTAAAATTTTAATATTAATTCTCTTTTAAATAACAACAGACCCATTAACATATTTTTATTTTAAAATAACTATATTTTCCAAAAGAAAAAATATGGTGAGAAGAGTGACACTGCTTCATAGTTTTGCAAATCTCTTTAATGTCTATCACAATAGAAGACAGTCGGATTCTCATATCTGCTTCTGCATTCAGCCCATTGTGCTATGTTGTTTCGGCTGAAGTACCTGAAGAAAAATCCAGTCTCACACAGAAGTAAGGTTGGAAAAGGGACTGCAACTGGAGAACCACTGATATAGAGGCCTCTCCTGAGAAGTTCTACTGTGGAAGGTAGGAAAACAAGAGTAGCATGCATGGAGGAGAAACACAATTTCAATTTTTAGGATAAGGAGAGGTCTCTGTGATGACTGGAGATGACTGGTAAAAAGAGAAGGCTCCTGGGGAAGGTGGAAACCAGTGAATGAGAGGATAAAGGAATGACACAAACCTAACTCTTATTGAGCTCCTGTGTGCCAGGTGCTTTCACACATTAATGAAGGTCACTCAAACCTTAAAACAATTCTCTGAGTTAGTCATTATGTTTTGTTTTTTTCTAATGAAATTGAGGCTGCAGAAAGATAAGCAGCTTTTCCAAGGCTATACAGAATGACCTTTTAAATGTAAATTAGATCCTGTCACTCTCCTTTGATGGCCTATCGATGCACTTCCAGTAACAGATGAGGAAACCTGAGGCACAAAGAGGATAATTAACTTGTCTAAAGTCACACAGTTAACAAGGGGCAGATTTAAACCCAGGCACAGCCTCCAGAGCCTGCACTCCTAATCCAGAAATCCAAACGCCTTACCTTGGCTTGCAAAATCCTAAATACCCTGGCTGTTGCCTTCCTCTCCGACTTCTTGTCACACTACTCTTCCCAGTCTTACTGGCCTTTCCGCTTTTCCAAATTGTCAAGCTCATTTGCACCAGGTCCTTTGCACAAACTGTTCCCTCTAACTGCAATGCTCTTCTCCTAGCGTTCACAAGCTTGGCTTCATGTAATTCATCTCAACTCAGATGTCAAATGTCACCTTCTCAGGACACCCCTGACCGTCCAATAAAAAGTCACCCAGTCACTATAACATTGACCCGTTTTAATTCTCTGAAGAAATTTTATCATAATTTTCTTTTTCTCATGGGCGACTCCCCCGCCTCCCCCGCCTCCCCCCGCCCCAGTAGATTTAAGGGTCGGGTCATCAGATCACGAAGCTTGTCTCCTTGGTCACCCCTACGACCAGAGCCTGGGAAAGTGTCCGACACACGGTGAAGGTTCAATGAATACAGCTGGCCCTCCGTATCCGCGAATGCGGAACCCTCCTATACGACGCCACTTCATAGAAAGGACTTGAGCATCCCTGGTTTCGGTATTCGCGGGGGTTCGGGAACTAACTGCCGAGGAGGGGCGACCGGATTCGCTGAACGGAAGAATGACTCCAAAATAGGAGAGAATCCAGTGACGTAGGCCGCGGCTGCAGGAGCGCGAGTCACGCGCCCGCGAGGCCTTCTGGGGATTGTAGTTCCGGGCCCACCGCGGGGTCGCGGGCCCTGCGCGCAGCCGCGCTCTCGATGCTCCGGGAGGGCAGAGCGGCCCGTCGGTTGCCATGGCTTCTGAGTTCGGCCGCGGGAGAGAAGCAGCCCGGCTAGGCGCTCGCTAGTTTCGGCGGCGACGCGCAGCGGGACAGCGGAAGGAACGCGCGCGGTGGGTCCGGGAGCCAGGGGCGGAACGCTGGGGAACAGGAGCCGCGGAGGCGGCGGGAGCGGGGCCAGCGTTTTCCTCCCGGTTGCTGAGCGTAGCTCCTCACCCAAGCCCACTCCCACGCTCTGTGAGTAAAGGGTGATCACCATCCCCCTTTTAGGGATTGGCTAACAGGCTTGAAGAAGCCAAGTGGCTTGCTCGAGGTCGCCCTCCTGGGAAGTGGCCGAGCCCGTCCTCCAGACCAGACCTGCCTCTTTGCAGTCACTGTGCTGCCCCAAACCCTTGCTTGGACACGTACTCCTGGTGAAGCCTGGGTGGGGTCGTTAGAGTCGGCCGGCCCAGCTCCTAGCCTCTCGTCAGTGGTATGGGTAGCTTGCCACACTTAATGCCACCCTGCACAGCCCTTTCAGTATCCTGAGTGAGGTCTTAAGGAAAGAAAAGAAAGTTCCACCAACTTGCACTCAGGGTCTGAAAATGGAGGATAGATACGACAAAGTTACATTAATACAGCATCAGGGCATAATCGAAAGCAAAGGAAAATACATTCAGTGTGGTGAGAGCTTGTTAGCCTCATTTAGCCTATGGTTCAATAGACGTGGAAACAGGTTCAGAGACGTTAAGTAACTGTCTTATGTTTACAGAGTGTGGGTGGAATGGGGAGTCGAACCTCCGTTTCTCTACCTTCAAAACATATGTGCTGTATATGCTACCATTTCTTGTTTTCAATCAATTAACTAAATTTCTGGTTACATGTTGGCAGCATCCTGTAGACCAGTCGTTCTCAGTGCGCCCCAGGCCAGTAACATCAGCATCAACTGAGAATATTTTAGAAGTGCCCATTCTTGGGCCCCACCTCAGACCGACTGAGTCAGAAACTGAAAGGTGGGCCCAGCAATCTGTGTTTTAACACGTTCTCCAGGTGATTCTGATGCAGGCGATTGTTTGAGAACTGGTGGTTCACCTGGGGTCACGTTAAAATGCAGATTCTCTAAGTAGGTCTGGGGAAAGCCTGGAGATTCTGTATTTCTAACAAGTGCCTGGGTAGCAAGGGTGTAAACTACACTTGAGAGCAGTGGTTCTCAAACTCAGATGCACATTAGAATTACCTGGGGAGCTTTTAAAAAATAGGATACCTGGGACCCACCCCTGACCAAATGAATCAGAACCTCTGGGGTGTGGCACCCAGGTAGAAACTCAGCGGATGATTCTAACATACAGTGAGGGTTCAGAACCACTGGTGTGGGGTTTAGAGTCAGGCAGAGATGGGTATGAATCCCAGCACCTCCGCTTATCACCTGTGTGACCTTGGGCAAGTGACTTAACCTCTCCCGGCCACATTTTCCTCATTTATAAAGTGCGTATAAGTGATCCTTGGCTTGCACGGTGTTGTGAGGATTCTATGAGGTGTGTACATGAAGCACCTAAGGGTGCTCCATAGACACAGAAATTGGGGAGGTGGGCAGACTTGGGAATGTCTGGGCTGGGGATTTTGTGCTAAAACCTGGTGGAGGTGAGTTAGCACCTGCACCCGCTAGCCTGCCACAGCTCCCCTCTGTGTGCCCCTCCCAGAGCGAGCAGCCGCAGTGTGGAAGAATGGCAGTGAGCCACTCAGTGAAGGAGCGGACCATCTCCGAGAACAGCCTGATCATCCTGCTGCAGGGCCTCCAGGGCCAGGTCACCACCGTGGACCTGCGGGATGAGAGCATGGCCCGCGGACGCATAGACAACGTCGATGCTTTCATGAACATCCGCCTGGCCCAGGTCACCTACACGGACCGTTGGGGGCATCAGGTCGAGCTGGATGACCTCTTTGTGACAGGCCGCAATGTCCGTTACGTCCACATCCCCGATGATGTGAACATCACCGCGACCATTGAGCAGCAGCTGCAGGTCATCCATCGGGTGCGCAACTTCGGCGGCAAGGGGAAAGGCCGGCGGGAATTTCCCTCCAAGAGCTATAAGTGAGCCTGTCCCCTCAGCCAGCCCTGGTCCCCACTCAGGTTCCTCCAGAGTTCTACTGAGCCAAAGCCTGCTCTCCCTCCCCGCCCAGAACCTGGGAAGGGAGGAGGGCCAGTCCAGAAGCTGGTGTCTGACAGACATCACCTGTCACAGCTGCCTTTCACAGGGTCCCACTCCCAGACTCACCCTGGGACCCAGAATTCTAGTTATCTGTCTGTGGCCTTGGGGTAGATGACAGTCCCCCCTTTGGATCATTATTTATCTGAATCTCTGATTTACTGGTTTAGGGAATGTGTCAGATAGCTTTCAGCCCTCTCCCAGTGAAGATTGTTAAATGTGCTCGGCCTGAGCATCCCCACTTCTCTTGTAATTGTGGTTTTTTTCTCACAAAACTAAATGGGATGCAAACAAGTCTGTGCCTCGTGCTTTTCCCTCTGCGCTGGGCTCCCTGTTGGTCCTGTGTCGTAGGGTGCTGGGTCGCAAGCATGACTGCACATTGGAATCACCTATCTCACCCTCACCTATTTGGATTTACTTGGTATGAGGTGTGGCCTGGGCAGTGGGATTTTTTTTTAAGTTTCCCAGGTGATACGAATATGCAGCAAAGAATGTAGGAGAGGCCTTCAGTCTGGTCAGGGGGAAAGCGGCTCTTCTGTTCCAATTCCCTGTTGAAGAGGTTGTTAGTCTCGTTGGTCTTTCCTGAGGTGGAGAGGCTGGAGTAATCCTGGGCCCTCCCCTCAAGTGTGGGAGCTCATCCCACAGCAAGAAATCAGGCTCCGATTCTGAGAGTCATTGGGTCTTCAGGGAAGAAGGCGTTCTTGGGGTTAGAACCCCAGCCTTCGTTGTAGCTGCCTTGCAGCCGTACCAGCCCTGCCACCATCTCGGTAGAAGTGGCTCTGTCCTCTGGAACCAGAGAGTTTGTCTTCATCAAACAAACGTCCACAGCAGCTTTCATGTGCCAGGCCTTCTGCTGAGCACACATTGTCCAATAAGCTTTGGTCCCTTCTGGAGAGGGGCTTAGAATCTAGCAGCGGAGGTAATCATTTCCTGAGGGAGATTGGAGAGGAGTGTTCATTTGGGCGCTGGCAGCCCATGGTCACTGCATTCACATTCTAGCCCAGTCTGTCCAAGTGTTGTCCCTGGACCATCTCATCAGAACCAACTGAGGTGTGTCTAGAAGAGCCACCTTCCTGGCTCCCCAGATTTGAAACAGAACCTGGAACCCGAGAATCTGCATTATCACACCCACCCACCCACCATGAATCTTCTGCCTATTGTATTTACTTCATTTCCCAGAGGCCCCAGAAGGCACTTAGACTCTGCCCTTTGCCTTCCGGAGAGAACACTGGGTCCTAGCAGGGAGAAAACCACTTCTCTGAGTTTCCAGGCCCCTTTGACAGCTAGAGTTAAGGGGAGCAGCACAAGAAGAAGACTGCTGGTAAGAGAAACCAGAGGGCAGGCACAGAAAGGGGTTCCTCAGTGTGGAAACGTCCATGTTCTCAAAGCCAGTGGGGAGAGAGCCACCCCTTCCGGTAAATGATGAACCGGAGGGAAGTCCGCACACAGCCTCCCTTGCAGACATTTCCCACGTGTCTGCAGATGCCCCCAAACTTGAAGAGGTCTCATGCTGGGAGTCTGGCCTAAGGATGGAGGAGAGGTCTAGGTCTGAGGCTTTTACATCGGGAGCAGAGCAAGGAAGAGCCCCCAGGCCAGAGAGCAGAGTGGTAGGGCTAGCACGGGTTGCTGGGAAGAGGGGCTCTGGACATGTTCCATAAGCGTTGTGTACAGATGCCCGTGGGTCTGTATGGTTCTGAGGCAAGGCACTGGGAGGACAGGTGGGAGGGAGGGAACCAGGGTCCACTGAGACATACTCATGATGAGTCCCTGGGGTAGAGCACAGCTAAGTGTTCAAGCCCCAAGGTTATGGGTCTTGGCATCTGGTCCTGGATTGCTGGGAAAGGCTGGCAGGGGCCCAGGTGTAGGGGTGGAGGGAGCTCGGGGCCCGCCAAGCTATGGCAAGCCACGGGTCATTCATTCCACAAGTAATTTGAGTGACAGTGCTAGCTGCTGAGGGAACATCAAGACAGAGGTCCTGCTCTCAGGGAGCTGATGTTCTGGAGGGGGAGACTAACAAAAGTAAACATATAGGCATCATGAAGGAGATAAACAGGGCCCTTTGAGAGAAAATAGGCGGTTTTATTTCAGAAAGTATGGACTGAAGAAGTTAAATTGAGAAGGGGGGGTGGGATGAATTGGGAGATTGGGATTGACATATATACACTACTATGTATAAAATAGATAACTACTGAGAACCTACTGTATAGCACAGGGAACTCTACTCAGTGCTCTGCGGTGACCTAAATAGGAAGGAAATCCAAAAAAGAGGGGATATACGTATACATATAGCTGATTGACTTTGTTATACAGCAGAAACTAACATAACATTGTAAAGCAACTATACTCTAATAAAAATTAATAAAAAGAGAAAGAAAAAGAAAGAAAAGAAAGAAAAAGAAAACAAAAAACTGAGACGGAGTGTACCATTTAAACAGCCAAGGGAAGGCAGAGGAAATCGCCTGTGCAAAGGTCCTGAGGTGAGAAAGCTTGGGGGTTGGGGGCAATAACAGAATACCCTTGTGACTGTTGACAGAGGGGAGGGAGGCAGGAGAAATGGGAAGGGGGTGAGGCAAATGATACAGGGCCTTGTGGTTAAGGAGTATAGCTGGTTCCAATTTCAGGTGTGTAAGAAATATAAATTGAATGTTCTCTAACTCAACTGAATTCATATTTGGCTTCACTCAGCCAGAGTGGCAGAAACTTAATTGCAGTCAATTCAGAGTTCCCCATCACTTTCCTCAGAATTGGTTGAATTCTAGGGCACTTCCTTTGAAGATGCCAAAGCTTGGGCAGGGTAGTCTGATCTGATGGTGTCCGGTCCAGTCACACTAGCATCCCCTGAGATGTCCTAGTTTCGTACTGGTTTTCTGTCTTCAGCCTGCTCGGGATGCTGCTGAGTTGCTCCTTCCTGACCCATCCCCCTCTCAGTATTCAGATTCTTACTCTACTTTTTCCAGGCCACTCAGGCCCAGGAAATTCCTAGGGTCTTGGGTTAGTTAGGCCCCGCCGTTTGCCCCAGTGCAGCGCACAGCTGTTTCTTCAGAGGGTTTTATTACTTCTTGGTGCTCCACCAAGAAAAGGGGCACAACTCTTCCTGCTTCCCGGGCCCTGATGCCCTCTAGCTCAGAGGCTGAGGAGAAGCTTCTCTATTCTCAGGGACCACCCCCTAATGTCTCAGTCTCCCAGATCCCCCTTGTTACAGTTTTCTAAATTTGGATCTGCACAGATAATTCTTTCCGTTCCTCCCTGAAGGCAAGCCTCTTGGAATTCAGAAGCAAAAAATGAACTCTGCATTCTGTCGTATCATTTGTTTCCTGGCATAATGTATGCAGAGTGTCCTAACTACCTGCGCAAGGGAAGGGTGGAGGGACACCAAGGAAAAGATGAAAAACACATTTCAAAATGTCATCGTCCCATCGGAGTTTGGGTTTTGTGCTCATTGCTGCAGCCTTTGTTCAAGCCCGCACATACACCGATGTGGGGATCCCAGTTGCTGACTGAGCCCCCCGGAATTCTGAGTGCTCAGGTGGGATGGCATGCCCCCTCCTCTCCCTCCCCTCCAGGCCTTGGAGAGAAGAGTACAGGATGCTCTCTCATTTGGGAGGAGACTCCTGGGAGGAGACTCCCAGGGCTCTGAAGAGAGCTGGGTGGCCTATGGCTTGAAGTTCAGATCTCCTCGGGGGCCACACGAGTGATGTGACATCTCCAGCTCTCAGCTGGATGGGACTTGCAGGAGAGCATCCAGTTCAGTGAGTTCCAGTCTGGCATCCCCAACTGAAGGGTCCCTGAGGGCAGCAGGAGTCCCTTGAGTTCTTATCAGTGTTCCAGAGGGACCCAGAGAAACAGCACATAGTACGTGAAGGTTACCCAAGCTAGCTTGGTCTCCGCTTCGGGCTGGAGTTATACCAACTGCGTGGTGGTCACACTGGCTTGCTCCGTCTGACCACAAGCTCTTATGGCAGTAATGCGAGGCTGTAATGAATAAAAACGAAGAAATGACGTGATGCAGGCTGTACGGGAGACAAAATCTTATCAGATACAAGGCTCATGTGGATGGAAAATGCTAAAAGAAGCTTTCAAGGTGAGAAGGTTGGGAATCACTGATCCAATCCAACTCTGTCATTTTACAGTTGAGGAAACTGAGGTCCACTTTCCTCAGGGGGAAGTTGGAGGCATCTGCCAGGTCCTGTGATTAAGGTAATGGCAGAATGCCAAGATGGTCATCACAGATAGCGACTGCTTGTTGAATCTCACTGTGTGCCAGGCCCTGTGCCAGGGGCTCTACGTGCTCCAGGAGGGCAGAACTGTGGTCTGTTTGGTCCCACTGGATCTCTAGCATCCAGCTCAGTGCTCTGCACACAGCAGGCACTCCATAAATCTTTGTGGAATGAATGAATCATCTCATTTCATCATTACAACAACCCTGGAGGTTTATATTAGTAGCCCCATTTTACAGATGAACAAACAGGCCCAGAGAGGTGAGGTGACTTGCTCAACGTCGAAGAGCCAGTGAAGAGGAGGGTGGGGATTTGAACTCAGGTCTGTATGCCTGAAACTCCATGATATTTACTACTGCACTACACTATTCTGCCTCCCAGCCCTCCCGATGCTGGCAACCGGGTAAGATAAGCGGTGCCTCTGCTCACAGTGGTGGTACCCAGCCTCCAGGTGTGGGCCTGGCACTCGGAACTTGCCATACCTTGGGTCTAGGGGCTTGGCCACAAAGAGAAGTCAGAAGTCGGCCAGTAGGAAGGGTTCGCTGGGTTCCAGGAGCCTGAGGAAGCTCCCCAGGGTTGAAGGTCTCCCCCTCTCCTTCTGTAATAGGCAGATCTGCTGGTACATCCTCAAGCAACCATCTCATGCTGTTGTGACAGGCGTCACTTTGTTATGGCAGCACCGTCTGCCAGCATGCCCAGAGTTGGAGAGCCAGCAGGAGAGTATGTCACCGTGTGTGTGCGCGCACGCGCATGTGCACACACACACGTGTGTGATGCAGCGGTCTCCTCCTGTTGGTGTCCTGGTGACAGTTTTTCATTTCCTCTGGCTGGCACCTTTCCTTTCTATTCATTACCTCTCCTACTCCTCTCTTTCTCTTCCTCCTCCTCTTTGTTAAAATTCTGTATTTTGAATTGGCTGAGAGCCTCCTGAGGGTGGGGATGGTGGTGTCAGCTCTAAGTGATTCATCTAGCTGATAATTAGAGCTCTGGAAAACCCAACACTCATTCCTGTCAGTCAGGGCTTCCGGAATCCCTAGGCTTTTCACTTTGTCAGAGAGAGGAGCTTGGGGGGCTGGGTCCCGCTTCTTTGTGCCTGACTTTCTGTCCCCCACTGCATTGAAGCTCGGTAACTGAGAGAAGTATGAGCACTCTTATTCGCCAGGTCCCGTGAAAAGCCCTTTCCACACTCACTGGATCCTCACAGTGATCCCACAAAGTGTTATCCCTATGTTGACAGATGGGGATAACTTGCACATAGTCACTCAGCTTGTAAGGGACACAGCAAGTACTCAAATCCAGCCTTTTTGGAATCTGCCAGACTTGGTTCAAATCACAGCCCTGCCATTATTAGCTGTATGTGTCTTTGGACGGTTTACTTCCCCTCTCAGAGCTCTAGCTGCTTCATCTGTGAACAGACTCCTTAACGTTGATGTCTCTAAAGTGCTTAACACAGTGTGTGACATAATACTGGAGCTGTTTCGATTACTACTGTTATTCAGTCCCATCAGTTCAGTGTGCACTAGGCATTCAGAGACAAAGAGATGAACACAGGAGGAAGCAGCAAGACTCACACCAACTCTCACGTCCTGGCACTGCCTGTGTGGAGATGACAAATGCGTGCATACACGTAAGTGCCTGGCCACACACCCTAGGAAATCCAGCAGTGTGCACACAGGCTTGGACACAAGTGCCCACATGGATACAGAATGACACAGCTGGAAAGACACCCGGGGGTTAGACAGTCATATGCAGCAAGCACCCTGGCTCACACCTGGGAGACAAAGGAGTGGGTCCATGGTGGCTGCTGCTGCCACCACGGAGCCCTTCTAGCTGCTTCTGCATGCCAGCGGAGGGAAGCCAGGCTCTCAGAGGGCCCCAGTGAGTCACCAGCCTGATGCAATCCCTTTAAAGGGCTCATCTGCTGGTGCAAGAAGCTGATTCATGGAGGGCGTGGTTGCTGGAGGAGGAGGAGAAAGGGACCGAAACTGCAGCAGGAGGGGCTGAGGTTAGGTAGCTGGAATCGCTAACAGGAACTCTTCACTGTTAACCTCCCTGGTCGAGACTCTAGGGATCTTCAGACTGAAGCGTGGTTTCTACAAAAGCGAGGGCCCCGAAGGGAAATGAATTGTGAGGGCTATGACAGGAATTCCTATCATTGATTGAGCCTCACGGCAGCGCTCGCCGCACAAAGCTCCAGAAAGAGAGAAATGGGAGTCAAGGAAGAGCCACTTTTCTGAGAAATATACTACAACTGGCCGACCTTTCAACTGCTGCAGACGTCTCCAGACCCGGGGGGGCGAGGGTAGGGCACGCGAGGCTCAGTGGAGTAGGGGCGGGGGCGGTGCCTCCGGCCCCACCTCACCGCAGACATAGCTAAGCAGTAAGTACCGCCCCTTAAGTTCTCTGTGTCCAATAGTTTCCCAGATATCGGCTCGGACCCTACCCTGAACCAATCCTCAATCGGATTCTGGCCTCTTGCCTGAAGGCTTCCGCCCATTGTCAAGATGGCTCCCAATCCCTGCGCCGTGGGCTGTAGATACGAGCAAGGGGCGGGGATGCAGCTCGTCCGGGAGGAGGGGGCGGTGCGTCACTTCCGTTGTCAGGTGGCGGCGCCGCAGCCATGGAGGGAGGCGGCGGCAGCGACGGCGGAGGTTCGGGCGGCTGCACCGGGAGGCGACGGTGAGCGGCTCCCACGCCCCTGGACCGGCCCCGGCCCCCCGGGACGGAGCGCTGAGCAGCCCCGGCTCCGGGCTACGGACTATGGGCGAGCAGCGCTGAGCACCGGGGGAAGGTGAGGGCAGGGGTCCGGGAGCGGGGAGCCGGGCCGGGGGTGCGGGTTGGTGGGGCGGGCCTCAGCGGCTGTAGCTTGGGGACCGGGGTGACAGCCTGAGGCCGTCCGGCTGCGACAGAAATGGCAACAGCGACTGTGCCGTCCTCCGCTGTGGTCTGCCCTTCTCGGGCGGCGGGGGCGGGGGCTCCTGCGCGCCGGGTACCCGGTGGCTGCGGGGAGTCTCGGTCCCACAGCAGCCCTGGGAGGTGGCACTGCCAGCCTTGCCAGGAGTCACTCGGCCAGTCAGTGAAGGCGCCGGATTTGAACCAGCCAGGTTTTTCCCAAGAGACACCCTCTGCCTCTCCACGCTGCCCTCCTGATCCCGAGAGTGACATGAAAGTTGAAACGAGTCCCCAGATAGGACCAGCCCGGGCTTCCTCCAGGAGCCCTCACCCGTTGGCACGGGCACCATCGCTGCTGGGGAATTTTCGAATCCCGGGAGGTGTTCAGGTGCGGGTCAGAGCTCTCTGCTTGCCGGTGCTACGTTTGGCCGGCCTTTTCCAAGGAGAGAGCCTGCTGCTATGGTCACTGATTCACCTGCTGTGCCCTCTCAGGCCCTCCCATTCCCACCCCGCTTGGCACCACCTTCCAGCCAGTAGATGGGGGCATCGGGATTCCCGACGCCGAGTACTCAGCCACCCCCGCTTCCTAGGTTTGATCCCCGTTTGTTGGCGGAAGAAAGAGATGACAGCCGCCTTCGCTGTCAAGATAGACTTTGCTCTGTATTAAGTCACTGGAGGAAACCGGTTGGCTTTGCTTGGTTTTGAGAGCAGTGAAGAAGAGGGTAGTCACTCTGGGCTGGGCGCCTTTCGTCTTGGCTTAGCTCTGCATGAGATAAGGAAGAGCAGGATATGTAATCGTCAGGCCCAAAGAACCCCTGTTTGTAAACAGTGCTTGTGAGCTGGGCCAGTGCTTGGTGGCCCTGCTGTGCCAGTTGTTTGTCCCTTAGATCTAGACAGAGTGGAGATAGCCCTCGTTCGTTCATTCATTCATTCATTCATTCCCCACGTGACAGCAGCAATGTCCTTGCCTGGAGAGACAAGTACCCTATATTATAGAGGTTAAGAGTGGGCTTTGGAGCCAGAATTCCTGAGTTCAAATTCTAGCTCTGCAGCTTTGTAGCTGTGTGACCTTGGGCACATTGTTTAACCTCTCTGTGCCTCAGTGTTCTGAGCTATAGAACAGGGGTGATAACATAGAGTTGTTGTGAAGATTTAAAAAGTTAACACATGTAAAACACATAGAACCATGTCTGCCACGTAATAAGAGTTCAGTAAATGTTAGCTATTCTTATTCTTATTTCAAGGAGCTCACAGTCTGGTTAAGGGAGACTGACCTGTGAATGAATAGTTGAAACGTAGTCTTGAAAAACTAGTAACAGCAAGAACAGAGGGCTGTGGGAGCCCATGGAAGGAAGCTTCTAGCTCAGCCTGAGTTGGGCGGGGTGGGGGGAGGTTTTGGGGAGGCTTGGAAGCAGTGATGATGCTGGAGCTGTGTCTAGAAGGATGGGAAGGCTCAGTCAGGTGAGAACAAAGGGGCAAGGTACTCCACTTAGACATGTCAACTCAGAGTTTCTCCAGAAACCTCAGATTGTTCAGTATGGTGGTATGAAAGGCAACCTGGTGCCAGGTAAAGCAGTACAGGTTGACAGGGGAATGCCACATTAACAATTTGGGACTTTGTACCAAGGGCAGTGGGGAGCAAGTGAAGAGGTTTTAAGCAGAGGAGTGTCGTGATTAGACTTGTGTTTTAGAATGCTCTCTCTGGAGCCTCAGCAGGAGGGAAGGGAGAAGAGAGGAGAGATTAAAGCACTAGAGACCTCTTCAGAGGCTACTGCAGGCCTCTGAGAGAAGAGAGATGGCGTGGGGTGGGGGATCTTTGCCGAGACAGCACTACATGCAACTGGTGGCAGGTGACAAGCTCCCTGCATTGCCCTGGGCAGCTCTGCCTGCCCCAGAAGTGCCTGGCACATGTGCCCCTCTCTTCCTGAGATTGCAGGTCACTCGAGCAGCTGGGCTGGTGAGGCTGTCCTCTCAGGTCAGTTGTAAGGTCAGTTGCTCCCTGGGGCTTTTAATTTGGCCTTTTGGGAAAAGGCAGCAGATTGTAGCGGCTAAGAGCCTATTTGGTTCTGCTGTCAGACAGAATCTCAGTTCAGATCCCAGCCCTGCCAGTCAGTGGAGGTTACTTATTCTTCGGTTCCCAGCTTTCTCATCTGAGGGCAGTTGTGAGGATTCAGTAAGATGTTGCAGGTTGGGCGTTTAGCACACACTGAGTAAGAAATGCTTGGTAAATGTTAGCTGCTGCTGCAGGCTGCAGGAAAGGACTTCTAAGAATTAGTTGAAGCAGTTAATGGCAACTAAAACTGTGTCCCATTGAGCTGTCAGAAATGTCCTGAGGGATCACAAGACCACAGAATTTTATTGTATTCTCTCCAAAAAAGAAATCTGTGGGGAATTTACTGAGTCTGTATGGGAGCCATGCAGATGATTCAGCTCAGCTCTTTAAAAGAACCATTTTTTAAAATAGAAGTAGGACTGCTGAGGAACAAAAAAAAAAATCATGTTTTAAAGTATACTAGGAGAAAAAGTATTTCGAGTTCGTTCCATGTGTGTCCCTGTTAGTGACCCTAGTCTGTTATTTGAATTAGTACCATCAGGAAGCAGACATTGATGTGTGTGGTGACTTAAAATCCGGAACCCCTGTTCCACACACATGAGCTCCCAAGCGTGGCTGAGGATGTGCTGGGTGCCAGGTGCAGAATGAGAATGGCGAGGCACGCCCTGCCCTGGCGGAGCTTGTGGTCTAACAGGGACCAGGCAGGCTTCTAACCAACTGACATTTGCATAGAGTTTGGTGAGTGTCTCATAGGAGTCTGTGCAGCATGTAATGGGAGTGAGATGAAGGAGTGCTTCTCCTGGGGGATGGGGAGGTGACTGGGGAGAACTTTGGAGAGCCCTTAGAACCTGAGCTGGATCTTGATGAAAATTGAATCTTGAAGGATGAATAGAGCTTTCTGAGGGTTCATGAAGCACTCCAGGCAGGGGAGCAGCAAGGCACAGGCATGGATGCAGGCTGGTGTGTGTGCACACTGTAGGAACCACAAGAGGTTCTGGCGCAGGGCGTGAAGGGACCTGGCTTAGGACCTGCTGGAGAGGTAAGCATCAGTGCTAAGATGCTTGAACTTCTTATTCTGTTGGTGATGGGATGCTTTGGTTTAAGGGAGGAAACACCGTTAGACCTGCATCTTGCCAGGAGCCCTCTGGCTGGCGGTGGGGGATGGACTGGGGATAGAACAAGTCTGGAGTCTCCGTAGGAGGCTTTTGCAGTAATCAAAGTAAGGGCTGGTGGGGGCCTGGATCAGGGTAGAGGCAGTTGGGATGCGGAGGAAGGGCATAGATCAGAGCTGTTTTGGGGGAAATCAACTGGACTCCGGGAGTGTTTGGCAGTGATGATTGAGGGAGGAACAATGATGGCAGGTGACCTCGAGCTTCCCGATTTGGCTGACAGAGTGAACGATAGTGCAGATATAGAGACGGCAGAAGATAATGGCCAGTGAAATCCGCCAGCTCCATTCAGTAAGCCCTCTCTCATGGGAGAGGGTCAGTTGTAAAGTCTGTGGCACTCTGTCCAGCTTCGGGCCAGGCTTCTCTCTGGTTTTGCCTGCGTCAGCGCCTGGGAAAAGGGCAGCTTCCCGTCCTTCATCTTCCCCCTGCCCAGATTTGCCCAGGAAGGTGAACTTCTTCAGTATTTCAGAAACTCAAGTGGCTGAGTCTGCAAAACTTCTGTGACTTCCGCAGCCCTCAGATGGCCCTAAAGGGCAGCCCTTCAGTCGGGTGCCGTCCACACTGATTCAGCAAGTGATGGGTCCTGGACAGCAGCATGCCCTCAGGGGAGAGATGGCCGTTCCCAGTGCTCCTGGGGAGATCTTATCTAGAAAGAGACCTTGAGGTTGGATTTACTCCAGAGGCTGGGTCAGCCAACTCAGTCCCTCTTCTCCGGAAGGAGAGATGTCTGCCCCAGGCCACCTGGGACTCACTCAGAACCATCAGGGAAGTGAGAGGGAGCTGCCTCTGTGCCCTTATCCCCGTGCGCTCTACGGGAGTGCAGAGCTAGGCCTGAATCAGACTGGGCTGCAGAGAGGGATGTGCTGGTAGATGGGGCTTCAAACAGGCCCTTTGGAATTGGGGAGATTTTTGCAGGATTTGTCCCTGCATTTGTGGTGTAAAGAAGGTAGAAGAGAAAGTGGCCTGAGACAAGGGCATTTCTTCCTCCTCCACCTGCTCAGGTGAGACTGTGGCCTTGAAGGTGGCCCCGGGCCCATAGCAGCCCCGCATCTCCTCTCGGGATCTGTAATCAAGATCCGAGAAGGGAAAGGGTGGTGTTGCTTGCTTTGATCTACTTACTGTCTTAGAGATGTTTCCACTTTGTCTCATGCACGTCTGGGTCATTTTTGGCAATATTGTGTCATTGTTTGTGTAATTTATTCAACAGACTCTCTGCTGATGAACTTAGGTTATTTTCGGCCTTTTGCTCTCCAAACAAAGCTGAAGTGACTATCTGCATATGTGTGGTTTTTCCCACCTCAGGTATCTGCAGGATAAATTCCAAGAGGAGTTGCTGCTTCAAAGAGTATCCTTCATGTTCATTATTTTTAAAGTAATTTCTTGGCCCCCTTTTAATGAACTGGAGAAGCCTGATTTTCCCTCAGCCAGCAAAGATACACTTTTGGGTTGACATCCCTCTTCCCAAGGGGCACTGAGAACCCCAGTGGCGGTCACCCTTTTCTGGCTCTTGGCAGTCTGTCTTGGTGTGAGTTGGGGTTCCCTAGAGCTTACACAGTCCAGCAGTCTACAGGTCTGGTGGTTTCAAAGAAACTCTAGTTGTTGGAAAGCACCAGAGAAACTGAGAAGGGCTCTTGTCATTTAGGATGAAGCTGTCCCCTCTACATCTGTTTACAGACCATCACCTACTTGGCCAAAGAGACCAAGGATCTTGTGGCTTTAGGGAGTCCGTGACCCAAGGGTCCAGACGGAAGAGAAAGTAGCCTGGACATGGCAGAGGGAACCGGCGAGAGCAGGACTGGTGTGCCTGGCGCCTGTCTTTGGGTTTAGGGCAGAGCTGGTTTGGGGTGTGATCAGGGGATAGCAGGTGCCTCTGGGGAGAGGCTTGGTTAAGCCTCTTGGGAGACCTTGGGACTGGCATAGCCCAAAATCCTGTGGGACTTTTGGAGCCCCACTGCTGGCATTGCCACCTTTGGAAGAGCAGGAATCCTGCCCCTTTTTGTAGTAGACATGGAGCCCCTGGCATTACCACGTTTGTGTGACTTCCATGGCTGTGTTCTCCTCCAACTCCGCTCCCAAGGTGGTCCCTCCTGAAGGAACAGGAAGGAAACCAGCCACAAAAGAAGGATCCCCACCACCTTCCAGGTCCTTTGCTAACTACTCTGCAATATGTATTGAGGCCTTCTCACAATCTAAGGAAGGAGGGCTTGACTCTGTTTTACAGAGAACCATCGGACACTGAGGGGTTAAGGAACCCTCAGCCAGCAAGGGCAGAGCCGGATTTCCAGCCCACACTCGCGTGACCGTAGAGCCCATGCCATCCCATTCCCCCATCCTGGCCAGGCTCTGGCCCCAGGAAGCCCAGGCCACATGGAATAAAGCCGTAGAGCTGGAAGGGACCTTGACAAAGCTGAAGCAGTCCCTTCTTTTTTCCTAGAAGAATGGAAACTGCCACTGCCTGGAGACAAGTCCTTCCCCTCCTGCCCCGTGAGTAGTAGGTAAGGAGACCTTCAGCCATGTCGCCCAGCACTTAAGGCTCAGATCAGACCTGGCTTCAGAAGCCAGTTCTGCCACTTGCTAGCTGAGTGACCTTGAAGAAATCACTTCCTATCTCCAAACCCAGTTTCCTCCAAAGTAGTAATGAGGATTAAACACAAGGTGTTATTGTCTGTGGCAGGTTCGGCCTGGTGCCTGGCCCGCAGTCAGGACCCAGGGGCTGGCTCCGGTGAGGCCTAGGTGAGCTCTTTGCTGGTGGGCCTGAGTGTCCCGGAAGAGGTGTTATGAACCAGCTTCCAGGTCTCCAGTTTGAACAGTTTGATGGTCTTCCCAGCTTTTATAGAAACTGGGTGGTGAACAGGAAGTTCCTTACAGGCAAGTTTACAAGTTACCTGAGAGAGTTTCAGTGTACCTGGAGTGGTGGTTTGTCCCTTCTGTCCCCCACTCTCCTGATGCAGCCTTGCATCAACATGCAGGCCCACACGTTTGGGGCATTCGCATGCCATACTCCCTCAAGTGTGCCTTCCCTAAGACCAGCCTCCCCTGATTCCATTACCACTCTTAATAATTCTAATGGGCTCAGAAACTTTTTTAGATTTTTCAAAATTATTATAGTAGCCTACAATGAAACAGGTAAACAATATAGAAGAATATAAAATAAAACTCTCCATCTCCTTTGGGCCCCTAGTTCTATTACCTGGAGGTATCCACTGTTAAGTTTCTTCTAGAAATTTCCTATGCATATTCAAGTGTGTGTATAATCATCTTTTTTTTTTTTTACCCAAATGGGATCATCTTATACAAATAGTACTGCAGTTTGCTTTTGCTTTTTCATAAATTTATTTATTTATTTATGGCTGCGTTGGGTCTTCATTGCTGCGCGCAGGCTTTCTCTAGTTGTAGCGAGCGGGGGCTACTCTTCATTGCAGTGCGCGGGCTTCTCATTGTGGTGGCTTCTCTTGTGGAGCACGGGCTCTAGGAGCGCGGGCTTTAGTAGTTGTAGCACGTGGGCTCAGTGGTGGTTTTGGCTTGCGGGCCCTAGAGCACAGGCTTAGTAGTTGTGGTGCACGGGCTCAGTTGCTCTGCGGCTTGTGGGATCTTCCCAGACCAGGGCTCGAACCCATGTCCCCTGCATTGGCAGCTGGTTTCTTAACTACTGCGCCACCAGGGAAGTCCCCTGCAGTTTGCTTTTTTTAATGTAACGTATCCTAGACACCTTCATCTACCAGCAGGTGTGGGCCTAGTCTTCAAGGCTGCGTAGTAGTCCCCCGTCTGGACGTACCATGATGGAGTGAACCAGTCCTCTCTTGGCGGACATTTAGATTGTTTCCTGTCGGGGGGAGATGTGTGTGCGTTTTGATATTTGTGGTTTTGTCTTTGTGTTTTTTCCTGCTACCCAGGGCTCTCCAGGGACCCTTGTTGAGCACATTCATCTTGGTGAACTTGTGTGGGTGAACCTGGAGGATAAATCCCCAGAACTGGATGTGCTGGGCCCGGGGCAAAGGCATTTTCTTCTGCTTTGCTGGCTGTGGTTTCCCCTTGTCTTCTGCACACCTGTGGGGCCTGGCCAGGGGATTCTGAAGCGGTCAAGGCCCCAGGCCCTGCCCCCAGGAGCTCACCCTCTGGAGAGACACAGGCAAGCATGCTCTCACCCACCCCTGAGCAGAGTATGTGTCAGAGGTGGCTCGTGGCTGGCCTCAGCACCTCAGAGCAGGTGAGGCCCTCGTGTGGGTCCACTTGTCTGAACGGCCCACTGAGGGCCACTCAGGTGGCAAAGCCTGCTGTCTGCCTCTGTAATCTTGCCCACCAAGCAGCCACAGCCCGCAGCATTCAGTAAAAGTGCAGAAAGTGAACTGTATTGTTCACTCGCAAGGCTGTGAAATTTAATTGAATTTCGTTTTTGATAGAGGCAGTTAAAGAAGGGTAGTTTGCTGGCCCCAATCCAAATTACCTTTCTCACGGGATGATTGTAGTGACTTTGGCTGTTAAAAACCATATAAAGAAGGAGAATCACATGAACCTGGCCCTGGCCCAGACTTTCCCCTCTGTCGCTCTGGAAATCTGAGGCGGAAGGAAGGAAACGTAACATTTACCTAGTGCCTCCCACACGCTGGCTCCCCGCAGTCCTCAGGGAACCCTGGGCAGGTACAACACTGTCCCTCTCCTCTGGGTGAGGACCCCGTGGAGCAGAGAGACACATGTGTAGGACACGAAGGTGCTCTCAGACTCAGCCAGCCCTTCTTTAGTCACTTGCTGCCTTCTCCTTGCCTGACTTGGGCCATCTTGGGTGTCAAGAACCTGAATTCGGGACTTCCCTGGTAGTCCGGTGGCTAACACTCCACGCTCCCAATACAGGGGGCCCAGCTTCGATCCCTGGTCAGGGAACTAGATCCCACAAGCCGCAACTAAAGTTCTCGCATACCACAACTTAAAAAAAAAAAAAAGATCCCGAGTGCCGCAACTAAGACCCGGTGCAGCCGAATAAATAAGGAAATGTTAAAAACAAAAAGAACCTGAATTCCATGAGGGACCTGTGGCGGGCCTTGTTCCCACTGAGCAAAGCAATAACAGAGCAATAACTGATGGTTTGAGCTGAGGAGGGGTCCCCTTTGTTGCAGGGCAGGCTGGCACGACAGGGGAGGGCTGTCAGTGACTCAGTCTCCCATCATTGCACATGGCAGGAGGCCCCCCCCACAGAGCTGAGGGACCACCGGGAAGGTCTCCCAGCCAGGGTATTGGCCGCTTCCCCTGGCTACTTCTCTAAATAGGAGATACCAGGGCAGCACAGCCTGAGAAAGAGCTATTAAGTCTGTCCCTTCCTCTTCCAACACCCACACACAGTGACGGATTATTTGTTGTCACATCAGCTGCTTCCGGAGGCCCTTGGGAGGGGTGAGCTAGTGGCAGGGCTGGCGATGCTGCCCTGGATTCTCTCTGCTGGCTCTCAGAAAAGCTGCTGCTGAAGCCCTTTACCCCGTCCCAGGGACTGGTTTCTTACTCTGTTTATCTTTTCCCCAGAGGGGCCTCCAGGTCCACCTCTGTGTGCACAGCCCTGGAGCCAATTCTCCCAGGATCACTCCGGGATACATCCTCCCAGCCCGGGGTCTTCAGGCCCACTCCCCTCCCC
Source organism: Leucopleurus acutus (assembly GCF_964270905.1). NCBI lineage: Eukaryota > Metazoa > Chordata > Mammalia > Artiodactyla > Delphinidae > Leucopleurus > Leucopleurus acutus. The sequence continues at coordinate 164,499,860 of NC_139143.1, forward strand.
GTCTCTCCCCTCAGCCTTCATGGAGGCCACGGAGGAGCCCAGTGGGGCTTGCTCCGGGCAGGGGGTGAAGAGGGACACCACTGATTATGTAATCTCCTTGTGTGTGAATCTTGCCTTCTGGAGGAGACTAGAGTTGGACCTCCGAGCTCTAGATGGGTCTGGTGCGGATGTGCTGAGGGGGAGCAGGCTGGCCACTGGGCCCTCAGTCTGGCCGCCCCTCCCACTTCCCACTGGGCTGAGTCACTTCCTCTCTGGCGCTGCAGGTACTCTCCCACACACCCAGCACAGCAGCCTTCCGGGGGTGAGGTTCATCCCGGGCAAGAGAGGAGCTCCGGTTAGTAGCAGCCAGTTCACCTGTCACCCCCAGGCAAGCGTTTAGAGAAGGATGTGATGGTATGTATTCCTGACAGATTGGAGCTATACATATCCTGCATTTTAAAATGAACAAAATCATCACTCTGTTTTGGAACAGTGGAGATGACAGCACATGCATGAATCTTTGTCATCAGGGAGTCCTGGCTAAAGCTGAGGGTTTACGAATCCACCTCCCCATCCCCCCAGCATCCATCCTGAGCACGGAAGCCTATGGCTTCCAGTGGGTTCCTAGGGAGATTGCTTGCGGCCTTCAGGCTCCCAGGGAGAGGGTCCATGCCTGCTTCAGGGATGGCTGTCATTCAAACTCAAAGGAAAAGCCCTTAAACAGAGCCGCCTTCTAGCCAGCCAGCAGGAGTAGAAGAGGACAGGCCACAGGCAGCCTCCTCTGGCCCAGTCAGCTGGGCCAAGGCCTCTAGGCTTTGGCTTGTCAGCAAACCAAAAAAAGGGGAAATCTTTACTTTATAAAGTTGTGAGAATTAAAGAAAATCTAGGAAACACTAAGAATGAACGGTTCCTGGCAAGCAGTAGGTGTCCATCAAATGCTAGTTTAAAAGGTATGCACCTGGAGAGACTTGTCACCAGGGAGGTTACCTCAGCAAGGAGTGGGGAACGCTCACCTTTCATCCAGCAGAGACCTCGAGACACCCCTCTTTTACAGATGATGAAACTGAGGCCCACAGAGAGTAAATGACTCAAACAGAGGATAGGTGACCAGTTCTGGGTCGTAAAGCTAGTGAGTGATGGAAGCTGAAGTTTGAACCCAGGCCTACCTGACCCCAGAATCCATCTTGCGCTCCCAACTGGCATTTGGGTAGCTGGTCCATGGTTTGAAACACCTGGTTCCATGGGCTGCGAATTCCTCTTGGTTCCCTGGGTTGACTTTGTGGATGAAGAGCAAGCCTGTAGGGAAGCTGAGCCACTAGTGGCAGCACATACATGTGAGTATTGAGGTGCAGTGAGGGTGGCTCCCCGAGTGCTTGGGTCAGGGAGGGGTGGGGTACACTGCCTTGTGGTCTGGTGGGAGGGGGTCTCAGTAACCCAGCCTCTGCGGCACCACAGATCGTCTTGGCTGCATCGTGTGTTGAGATTTCTCACCCCCAGTCCCGTCGTTTCTTTCCAGGTGTAGTCAGCTAAATGCATAGCTGGGCCAGAAGGTCTGAGGGAAACGAGTGGCAGGAATTTTTCTGACCAGCAGAAGGACCTTCACACTACAAACCTTGAGTGGCCCAGAGGACCTGTCCCTGGTTTGAGGGGCAGGCCAGGCTGTCACTCACACACTCCCACACTTTGCTGCAGGAAAGCAGATTTTTTTGCTGGACTCGCCAGTGAGTGAGGGGTTGGTTCGAGGCTGCAGGCATGCTGCGAATGGGTTTCATTCCTTGGGGAGGTTGCCCTCCCGAAGCCAACACTGTCTAAGCACAACCCCTGGCTATCAGCCCAGAACCGCCCCGCCCCGGGCATCCAGGCATTTCTGACCTGGGACTTTTCCTGGACAGACTATTCCCAGCACCACTGCAGCCCAGTTACCTACAGCTGTGACCCCCTGTCTCTCTGGTCTTGGAGTCTGGCTCCTGTCACAGGCTGGTGGACCATCCGTACTTTCTTCTGGGTCCCGATCCAGCGCCTGGCTTCTCGTTGGGTCCTCTGTGTCCCCTGCCCCAATGTGGGCTTTAGTGCCTTCTGGGTGCAGAACAGACAGTTCTACACTCTCTGTTTTCTCATTCAGCAGTTTGCCAGGCACTGGGTGGGTGCAGGGAAGCAGAGATGAACTGGGGTTGCTCAGCCTGGAGAGTGGTGGGGACAGGGGAGTCAGACAATGGCTACGGCACGGTAGGAGTGGACAGAATGTGCTCTGGGAGCCGGAGGAGAAAAGGACCTGCTGCAGAAGGTGACACCAGTGAGGACTGAGGGAGAAGGACCAGCCAACCAGGGAGAGGAGGTCAGGGCAAGCGTGTTTATGGCGCACTCAGGGAACTGTGAGTCGTTTGGTGTGGCTGGATTTATGGGGCATATAAGGGCAGTGAAGCTGGATAGGTAGCCTGGGTCTGGCCAGGCTCCCTGAGGAGTTTGGGTTTCTTCTTAAAGACCACAGGAAGCAGTGGAGGACCCCCACAGCAGAGACAGATGGAGGTACTGCAGGCCCAGGTCCCCGAGCAGAGGAGAAAGAGTAGCCTGCTGGCATGTTGTCCAGCCCCAGTTCCACAGGCAGCTGAGGTGGGGGTCTTCTGATGGAGTTGCTCCTGCATCCTTCCTGACCAGCCTGGTGAAGAGCAGTGCCCCACCATCTTGCAGCGCGTGCAGAGAGAAACCCTGTGAAGAAGATGCGCTATAGAAAGACGCCACCAGGTGGCAGACCTGGAGATTGCACAGAGACCTCATTTCTTTTTCCCCGCATTCCTTTAGCACAGTGTTCGGCCTGGAGAAAGGGGGGCGTTGAAAACTGAACTCCTGTTCGCGCCAGGCTGGCTCCGCCCAACAAGTATGAGATTCCAGATTTTGCCACTGTGAGCTGTGTACCCACAAGAAATCCCTATGAACCTGTAAATCCGGACAACAGATTCCTCCAGGGTCTTGGGAGCGGTTCCAGCAGGTTGCACTTTCTCTTCTGTCTCCGGGCACCTGAGAGTAAATTGCAAACATCATGACCCTTCACCTCTAAGCACTTTAGCATCTGTCACCTAAGAACAAGGACATTCTTCTGTATAACCACAATGCAGTTTTCAAATTCAGGAAATTTAACGTCGTATTATCTAATATACAGTCCATATTCAGATTCTGCCAATTGTCCAGGCATGTTCTGTATAACTTCTTCCTCCCAGGATCACCCATTTCATTTACTCATCCCGTCTTCAATCTCCGTTAAGTGAGACTAGTTCTTCAGCCTTTCTTTAACTATCTGACATTGATGTTTTTGAAGCATACAGGCCTGTTCTGTTGAATGTCCCTCAATTTTAGTTTGTCTCATGATCAGATTGAGGTTATGCATTTTTGGCAAAAAACAAATAAATAACTGAGGTTGCATCATATCAGGAGTAACACGATGTCAGTTTGTTCTGTTATTAGTGATATAACTTTGATTATTTGGTTAAGATTGCAGCTTGTTTGGTTTTTTTTTTAATTGAGGTATATTTACACATGGTGAATTTCACAGGTCCTTTAACAGTTCAGTCATTTTGACAAATGCACATACCCAGAGTTGTGTCCTTTGATAGTAGAAGTTTTACAGCCCGGTATGTGTGCTCTGTCCGCCTCCCACAATCCTCTGCAAGAGATCCTGGACTAGAGGCACTAGGTCTTAGTTGCAGACTCCTCGCTGCCCCCCAACTTGATCATGGTGAAGGACCCTTTCGGTCTGGCCCCATCATCCTGGACTGTCCCTTACTGCGCCTTGAGTTGATAGTTGCCAGCTGGTGCTCCAGCCTCTGCTCCCCCATAAACCAGTGAACAGAACAAGAGGATGAGACGCTGCGTGCCTCTGCCTGAAAGAACAGGCCCTCCCCTTGACCCGCAAAACAACTGTACTCTGCCCTCCACTACAGAATTATACCTGGTACTGCCCAGCACCCCTCTTCCTCCTCAGCAGCTCAGCCAACCCCCAGGCCTCCTGTCCTCCCCACACCCAGTTGAACATGTTACTCAGGCTGGCCATCAGGCCACCCACCCCCACCCCCACCCCACCTGTAGTCTCAGGCCAGCAGACAGATGGCAGGTTCAAGGTCTCTTAAGCCTTTAGTCTGGTTACCGTCCTTCTTCTGCCCCCCACCCCGAGTCAGTGCCTAACTATCCCTTTCTCCTTGGGCAGGAAGAAAAATTCAAAGCTACTGTGTTTAGGCTAATAAAAGCACAATTTATCAAATTGTGGCCTATGATATGCCAGTAGGTACTCTTGCTAACCCTTTCGCATGGGTTATCTCACTTAATCCTTAGACCAGCCTTGTAAGGTGGGTGCTGTACTCTGGGTTGTGTAGGTACAGAATAAGTATCTCATCTGAGATCTCATCATTGTTAAGTGATGGTATGGTGCTGGGCTTGCAACTAGGTTTGGCTTACTCCAGAGCCCTTGCTCTGACTCCGAGCTTCCCAGCCAGTATGGGTTATGCAGGTCAAGATGGTGATCCCTTTAGCCCAAGAATGACTGGGCTAAGCAGAGGACAGCCGGTGTCCCCAGGCCTTTCACCCCCAAGTGCTGTACAGATGTTTCTGTCTGTACTGTGGCATGGGAAAGACCGAGACGCATTGCTCTGACCACATTGTTCTGCTGCCTGAGTGTCCTATGGACAGAGACCCCTTTCTACCTCCCTCCTGGGGCCTGGTGCGGGTCTGGCCACACAGACCCTTAACTCCTGTGTGGCAGATAGGACTGAGGCCAGGGATGGGTGGGAGCATCTGTGCTCATTTCCGCGTGCCGGGTGGGCTGGACAGAGGGGCGAGGTCCCTGCCTTCGGTAGACACTACCAGAGATAAAGTCCAGAAGACAGAGGCCTACACAGCTCAGGACCTTTTTACTTGTTTTGTTTTCACAGACCAGGAAACATGGGGTGGGGATAGGGACTGCTGACAGGGACAGCTTGAATCCTGACACCATCGGCTCAGCCTGACCCTGCAGTGTAGACAAGTCCTTAGGCTCCTAGCAGGCATTAGAAGCTGCTGACAAATCGTGGCTGCCGGCTGTGGGGTCATCACACACGTACACAGACGTAGCGCACCGGGCCAGGGTCTGCTGCTTGCTCCTTGCGGGGACCACCCTTGCGCGCTGCCTGCACTTGTTCGCTTTGCAAGGTCACCCATCTCTCCAGGAACCCCGAGGTTGCAGCAAGAAGCCTACAGCAAGAATGAGTGCAGAACTCTCTGCGCGTGTGTGCAGGCCCCGTGCTGCCCCTCGTGTTTGGGGGCTGGGGGCTCACGCTGGCTCTGCGCTTGTGAGTGTCCGCCGCCTGGGCCCGCGCGTCTCCTCCTGTGTGGAGGCCTGTGGGCATGCTTCTGGGTGCGAGTAGTGGGCCCCTCCTTGCCTTGACCAGGCTTCAGACTGAGCCTTCAGTCAGGCTACAGCCAGGCTTTCAGACTGAGCCAGGAATGCCTCAGTACCCTCTCTCTTTGCAGCCCACCTCCTTTGGGGGTTGGTGATATGTCTACCGTGTTGAACCATACCCTGCTATAGGGTGCCCTGCCTAGCTCTGCCCTGCCCAACTGTCCTGTACCCTGTCACACTACAGCACTGGACTGGGCACGATGGGCCTTAGAACCTTATGTGGTGCTGATGGCCCCGCCTTCGTTTCCTTCTGGGAGAGCTGGGCTCACATCGCCCAGCCGCTGTGGGGCAGGATGACCTTAACAGCAAACTGACGGGGTAGGGCCGGCATCCTCTCCTCTGGGCATGCTGTGATGGTGGACACAGAGCAGAGGCCCACGACTTGCTCCCCAGGTTAGGCCAAGCAAAGGGAATCTCCTGCTTGCAGGGTGGAGGAGCGCAGCCTGCGGGCGGGGATGCCTCCCTCCTGGCCTCACCCCTCACACCCATTGTTGCCTCACTGAGCCTCCTGTTGAATCCAGGTTCTAAAGAAACTGGCGTTGACTTGGGAGGACAGCACGTGGAATAGTAGCCAGATTTAAAGTTCCAGAGACTTCTAAACCAGGCTTGCTGAGTTCCTGGCAAGCTGAGCTGTGGGCCCAGGAGACACCAGGCAGATGGCTCCCCCTTAGCCAGGCTGGGCCAGGGCCCTTCACCCCAGCCTGAGGACCAGCATCTCTGGAGGGGCCTGGCCCCAAGCCCTTCTGAAACCAGGGTAGCCAGAGCTTCCACACCACAGATCTCACTGGGAAGCCAGGATCCCTCAGAGCAGCCTCCCCGTGGGAGCATCTATGGGCCATTTGAAGGTGTGTCTCTGGAGGGGGACACATCAGGATGATTTGGGGGGACAGGAGGGGCTTGTCTTTGCTCATCCCACCCGCGAGCCCGCAGCAGCTTCCAGTTACCCAGAACTGCCTCCTCACACTGCTTGCATCGCCTTCACCAGCTCTGGCGGCGTGAAGGGATGTTCAGGAAGGGAAACAGCCTTGCTGCCACTTCGCCTGCCAGCATCTTTTCCCTCTCCCTGCCCATCTGCTCTCATCCTTCTGTCTGCCTACATTTTGGAGCAACTCCCATGCCATTTGCTTGAGTTGAATCCTTAGTGGGGTGGGTGGGGTCAGGCTGAGCCCCCTCACTGTCTGTGCTGCAGCTGCTCCCGGCAAACTGCTGTCTAGACCATGCCTGTGCGTGGGCACCTAGGCAGCGTCTACACAGGTACGGTGACACCACGTGGTGCTCTCCTAGGAACTGGGAAGAGAGAGGAGTCTTAGCGCTCCAGGGAAGGCAGAGAACAGCACCAGAATGGTAATGAAATCAACTCATCTACCAGGGCAGGGCAGCTGCAGCACAGGGCTGCTGACCCAATAGGAACCATCAGCAACTGGAGGGAAGGCGTCCAGCCATTCAGAGAGTATCTGCTGGACCAGGCACTGGGGGGAATGGTTTTATGTAATTTTTTTTCTTTTTTTCTAGTTCTGAGAGATTTTTAGTCTACTAGTGGGGAAAGGACATTAAGCATATAAGCACACAAATAAATACATAATCACAAAATATGGAAAGTGCTATGAATGAAAATTACAGGATACCGAGTGAGACTATGACCCATTGGTGTTGGGAATGTCAAGAAGGCTTCTCTGAGGAAGTGACGTTCACATTGAGAAGGATGCGTAGAAGTTAGCCAGGCAAAGAGTGGAAACACTGTTCTAGACACATTACTGCTGAGCTTTTTAGGATTTTTCTAGAAACAGTTGTGTTCTTCCCTGCTTTTGTGTGAATGACTGAATCTACTTCCAGCATGAGCCTCTTTGGCAGAAGTCACAGCTGAGCCTAACCATGGCCTCTGCTCTGTCTGGGGACTGTCAGGGCCTACAGAGTTACCTGATCATAGTTACTCTCAGGATGAAATCATGGGTCTGCTCCTCGGTGGCACAGCTCTGAAGACAAATTAGGGCTTGATGGGAGTCAAACCTGGTAGATTGGACTAGAAGGGCATCAGGCCATCTCTCCTACTTTCCAGTTCACTGCCTGGAGTCAGTCTCCCGGGGTTTAGAATAAGGGCCAGAATGGCAGCATATGAAGTTATAAGCTAACTAGTGAATACACACCTGATATCATAGTAGGGACACCTTCTAGGCATAAGAGCAAAAACAAACTAAAGGAAAAGAAGACTATTTGACTACATAGACATTTAGTCTTTTTTAATTAAAAAAAAGTTAAAAGATTAAGAAAAGCTACATCCTCTGTCAGTTATAGCCTTAATATATAAAGAGCTCCTAAAAAATCACTAAGACTAATACACACAAAGCAGTAAAAAAAATAGAAAAAGAATGTGAACTGGAAATTCATAAAAGAAATAATACATATAGCTAGTAAGCATGTAAAACAAGTCCAACTTCATGAATAATTAAGGAATTATGAAATTAAACAATGATATACTTTTTATTACTCATCAAGTCAGCAGCTTTTAAAAATACTCATTCCTGGTGCAGGTTCTGGGACTTACTCTCCCACACTGCTGATGGTATCAATATATAAATCGGCACAGCCTTCCTGAGAGCAACCTGGCAGTGTATGTCACACACCTTTAAAAATGTGTGCCCCATTTGAGCCTGTAGTTCCATTTCTCGGAGTTTATCCTGAGGGAGAGAGGCAAGTGTGCCAAGATGTGTGTGCATAACTGCTAATAAAAAATATAAAAAGTGGGAAGAATCTCGATGTCCATGAATAGGGGTGTGGTCTGATAAATCATGCTATCTTCTTACCAAGGAGACTGTAGCTATTTCAAGTGACGCTACAAAAGAATATTGTCGTGCAAGGACGTTAATAATGTGTTTTTTTGTTTTGTTTTTTTACGGCTTTATTGAGATATGTTTCACATACCATAAAATTCACCCTCATAATATATTTTAGGTGGGAGAAAAGGAGGCTTGGAAATGGTATCATAGCGTGGTCTGAATTTTTGTAACAACGAGAACTAAGCATACACACACACACACACACACACACAGAGACACACAGGAAAGTCTGCTTGAATATTAAGATTATGGGTACCTTATTTGCTTACTTTTGCATGTCTGTATTTTCTCATGTTTCTGCAGGAAATGCCAATTACTTTTATAAAAAGAAAAAATTATAGAAGCTTAGGGTTCAGTGTTCCCAAGCCCCCTGTGCAAGGGTAAAGTCTACACTCCTGACGTGGCCATCAGGTCCCCTAGATCTGGCCTTTGCTCCCCTCTGTGGGTCACCTGTCACCACTCGCTGTACACTCCAGCGACACAGACTACTTGGAGTTAGTTGCTTACGTGCCGTTTCTTACTATGTACGTTTGCTCACCCAGGCCCCTCTGCCTGGAATGACCTTGCCTGTTGCCTGGCCCACTCCAGTATCACCTCCTCAGGGAAGTTTTCCCTGAGCCCCTGCACCCACTGTGGGCCAGAGGCCTTGGGATTGGGCAGCTGGCCTTCCCCGGGCATCCCTATGACCCTCTGCCCTCCGTGTGTGGCGCTCCTCTGTGTACGTGTCTTTCCTCGCCCCACCTCCAGCACACTGCCTTCCCGAGGCGTGAACTGTAGAGAGCTGAAAGGAGCAACTCCTTTTTGTTTTGTTTAAATCCAGGTCTAGAGGTTAACGTCTTCTAGAATCTGGCTCCTGTGTCCCCTTTCCTTTTAGGGGAAAGGGGTATTTGGGGAGAAGGCCTCACTTTGGGAACAGTCGCTCCAGGGCCAGCTGTCTGTCTCAGGGGACCCCAGTTGGCACCTGCACAAAACTCTGTGTCCTTCTGTCTGCATTTGACTGGTCCCTTTGAGGTGAGCCAGCTGCCCACCTCTGTAGCCAGTGCATCCAGCTTGAGCCCCTAATTAATCCCCAGTAAAGGAGCCGTGGTCCTTTGTTATCAAGAACCTTCCACGCTCCTCTGGGAGGGGGAGGAGGTGGCAGCGGCAGCTGTGTGATGCGTCCTCAAGTCAGACTCGCAGGCTGGGTTAGCGTAAGGAAACTCGCTGACTTGCTCAGTGAGAAGGCTCTTTTCTGTCTCGTCTAGAGCTGAGAATGAAGCGGAGAGCATCAGACAGAGGAGCTGGGGAAACGTCGGCCAGGGCGAAGGCTCTAGGAAGTGGGATTTCTGGAAATAATGCAAAGAGAGCTGGACCATTCATCCTGGGTAAGCCTCTGACGGCCGGGTGAGTGGGGTGCCGGGGCAGCACAGTGTGACCTGCAGACACGCAGGGTGCAGCGCCTCGAACACCCCAGCGTGGGAGCCTGACCAACCCTCGGCCACTTTAAATGGAGTCTGTTGATGAGAGGGGAAGGTCGCTCTGCACCAAGAGTTGTTTCTGTTGTAGCCGCGCCAGCCTTAGATTAATGTCAGCTGAGAGATAGACTGCCTCTTCCCCCAGAGAATCCTATGTGTGGCCCCAGGACATCACCCACAGGAAGCAGATAAGCTGCCTTAGAACCCAGGGTACATCGTCCAAGGCACTTCTTGGACCATTCTTGGAGGGCACAGCTAAGTTCACAAAGTGCTTGGTACAGCTGCAAACTTCTTACAGATTTGGCCCCGAAATCCTGTAGAACTGGGTGTTCCCAGTGGTCTGGAGGAGCAGCGGGGCCTTTCTGCATGAAGTTCGAAGCCCAGCAAGTCTAGACTGCATGTGTAGGGTTGCAGCTGAGGACCCCAGCTCTCCTAGCAGCCAGAGACTAGGTGTGACTTTTGCTTTGGGACAGCATCTTGGACTTACGAGTACAGGATAGCTCCAGTTCCAGTCACTCAGCAAACAGTTCATGGAGCCTGCTACCTGCTGGGCCTGTGCTGTTTGTCAGGGACGCAGCAGTGATTAAGACAGACAAGTTCCTGGGGAGTTCCCTGGCGGTCCAGTGGTTGGGGCTCCATGCTTCCACTTCAGGGGGCGCGGGTTTGATCCCTGGTTGGGGAACTACTAAAACCCTGCATGCTGCCGGATGCGGCCAAAAAAGAGAATTGGGCTTTGGGCAGGACAGTTGGTTGGAGACACAGAGAGACACACTCTAAAGCTAAAAATAAAGACCATTAAGTTAAAAAAAAAAAAAAAGACAAGTTCCTGCCCTCACAGAACTTAACATTCTAGTTAGAAAAAGAAACCGAGAGTAAACAACATACGAGATCATCATGGGGGTGGGGGGAGGGGTAAGGGCCTTGAAGGAAGTAAACAAGATGGTGTGAGAGGAAGAAGGGTCTAGAGAGAGTGTAGACAAGGAAGGTTCTGTATGAGGAAGTGACAGTTGCTCTGATAGCCAAGGATAAGAAGGAGCAGCCATGTGAAAAGCAGGGGAAAAGCATTCCAGACAGAAGGAACAGCAGGTGCAAAGGCCCAGAAGCAGGGAAGGGCTCAACATCTCAGGAATGAAGAGTCCAGCATAGCTGGAGTATGGTGAGGAGGGGTGAGGAAACGTGATCAGTTGAAAGCTGGACAGGAACCAAATCATGCGAGACCTTGGAGGCCAAAAAGAGGAATTTTGATTGCACATTAAAAGCAGTGGAGTGCTGTTGAGGGTTTTTAGCAGTGCATTGACACCGTGACATTACCTGATTTATGCTCTGAAAGCTCCGGGTGCTGTCACAGGACATCAAGCCGCGTGCATCTCTAAAAGTACAGAAGTTCCCCAAAGCTGATACGTGGCTGTATCAGACCGCCAGGGAAACCTGTTAAAGGGACAGTTTCCTGGCTCCTCACCCTGGAGTTGCTGATTCAGAGGGCCCAGGTTGCAGCTGGGATCTCTGCTTTAACACATACTCCTCGGAGATTCCAGCATGCACCCCGTGTTGAGAGGCCCTCTTGAGAAGTGTGCCTGTAGAAGCCAGGTGTACTCAGGCAGATGCACACGTACTGCTCCAGTTTTGGAGGGGAGACCCTGAGTTCGGTGCCCTCCCGGAGAGAAGATCCAGCCAAAAGCCCACGTGGTGGCACAGCGCCCCACGGTGCCATGGTAGACAAGGCTACTGAGAAGTAAGCCGGCGGCTGTCTGTGCCATAGGTCCCCGTCTGGGCAACTCACCAGTGCCAAGCATCGTGCAGTGTTTGGCGAGGAAAGATGGCACAGATGACTTCTATCAGCTGAAGGTAAGTGAGGCACCAGGCGTGAGGGGCTGGGGACCCCCGGGACATGCTACCAGCCCGGCTTCTCCCTCCTCCCACCTTCTTCTGCACCACTTGTGAACAAGAGCAGTGCACTTCTTCCCGGGGAGCTCTGTCTGTGCTTATGTCATTTTGCTGTCACATTGGGAAAGACCGTTTCACTTCGTCCACGCACGTGTGGGTGTGCGTGTGCCAGGGTTGCGTGGGAGGATGTGAAACCCTGCTCCTCCTGTTCTAGTCACTCTGCTTGGAAAAGTAAGGGTTGTGGGGTTTTGTTTTTGTGTGTGTGCCTTCCTGAAGATCCTTACACTTGAGGAGAGGGGCGACCAAGGAATAGAAAGCCAAGAGGAGAGGCAAGGCAAGATGCTGTTGCACACCGAGTACTCCCTGCTCTCCCTCCTCCACACGCAGGATGGGGTGGTTCACCACCACGGGCTCTTCCAGGTGAGTGGCACCTCTCCCGTCCCCACCCCGGCTGGCACTGCTGGGGCCACATCACAGGACCCCCCAGTCTTCCTGCATGCGGAGCAGCGGGACTTCCTGGCGGGTGGCCTGGAGGTCTGGCTGGGCCAGCGAGCTCCTGCTCTGATGGTGGCAGCCTAGCGGGAATGCACCCGGTTTGCAGCTTGCAGGCTTTCTTTGAAGAGCCGCTTTTCCAAGAAAAGAGGAAAGTATGAAGTTATTTAAAGGCACGGGCTCTTTCTAGCTGTGTTGTTAGGAATCAGCCAGGCCAGGGTGGAAGGGAGGGCAATGAAGAAGGATGGGCGCCGGGGCACTGTGGATCTCCACAGTTGCCTTTGGTACCAGTCCTTCTGCCTGCCCAGGCATTTCAGCTTCTCTGGCAAGGGTCCCTGAACCCCATACTCAGATGTTCCAGGTCCGTTAGCAAAGGTGCTGATTGGCGACTGGTACTCTGAAAAGAGCCATGCCCGGGACAGAACTGAAATTGCGTCTCCAGAAATGAAGAACCAGGTTCAGAATGCTGGAGGGTGGGGGAGGGTTCCTGCTGAGGCCCCCGTGGAGCTTCTGCACCGCCCTCAGCCAGATGCGCTGGCCAGGCCCACTCATGCTTGGATGGACCTGGTACGCTAGAGGCAGCCTGGTGTCAGGGAGGGCACACAGGTTTTGGAGCGGGCAGTCCTGGATTCAGGTGGTGTGACCTCGAACAAGTCACTTCCTAAGCCTCAGATTCCTCATGTGCAAAATGAGAGCAATGATAACCGTGCCTACCACGTATGGTGGTGGGAAGGTGAATGAGAGGGTATAAAGCACCGAGCTGTCCCGGGACATACGTGCTCATCACCGTTGTTATATCAGGCAATAAGAACTCCTTGTCAGCTTGGTTTCTTGAGGGAAAATAAGGGGAAAATGCCTCCCAGCCCCACACATAGATCCCACCGAGGTCTTTATTCTTAGATGTGCAATGAGAGGCACCTCTGAAATTTAGAGTGTCCCTTAAACATGAAATCAAATCTGGGGTGATTATGATTTCTTAGTATTTCATCTCTGGTAGCTTCCAGAGCTTGGCCCTGGTGTATATCATTTTGGATAAGAGAACCGGAGCGATTAGAGGTGTTTCTAGAGTCCTCTGTGTGCCAGACACTGTGCTGGGCCTCTGGGGAAGAGAGGATGAGAGGTCTGACCCTGCTCTTGAGGAGAAATGTGGCGTTCAGTCCCCAGGAGTCCCCCAGTCTGCTGGGGCTGGCACCAAGGGCCTCCTCAAGCTGGGAGGATCAAAGTCCTCATGTTGCACCTGTGTTTTCTCTTACTCGAAATACCTTTTCAGCAAGGAAAATGGGTCCGGAACTGCCAACCTTGGGGTTGGTAGTGGTGCCCGCTTACCGAGCCCTGGCTTACCGATACCAAGTCCAGGTGCTTACTAAGCACTTGGCATGGTTGTCTTTTCTCTCAGCAACCGGTGAGGTAGGGGTTGCTGGCTCCCTTTCACACACAAGGAACCCGGGTTGGAGAGCTTAGGTGAGCCGCCCCAGGTCCCGCAGCTAGGACAAGGTGGAGCCAGGGCGTGACCTCAGCCGTCAGGGGCCAGAGCCGTACTCTTAACCACCGTTACACAGCTTCCCGGAAGTCCTGCGTGCACGGGACGCAGCAGTTGTCTTGGACGCGCACGACACTTAGCTTCCCCCATCTTGGACACTGGAAGGAAGTTTACATCGGTCATTGCCAGAATCCCTGGGAGTGCCAGGAGGGGAGGATGCCCCAGAGCCCTGAGTGTGCTGCCTCCACACTGAGCTCAGAGGGCCCTTTGGCTTTCAGTGCCCAGCCCTGATCCAAACGCTTTGCAGTAGGATCAAAGCATGAAGTCTGAACCAGAGCTGCTTCACCCCGAGCCACTGGCTGGGCCTGGTACGGGGGAAGCAGGGCGGTGCTGAGCGGCCCATGGGCCATGCTCCCCAGAGCTCAGGCCTCCGCCGCTCTCACACGTGCAGTCTTGTTCCAGGCTCCAGAAGAGAGCCCCAAGCCCCTGGCCCTGGCCCTGGCGGGCCCCCAGCCAAGCCCTGGTCTGCCCCCTTCCTCCCAGGACCGCACCTGTGAAATTGTTGAGGACGCAGAATCCAGCCGAATGGTTAAGAAAATGAAGAAGCGCATCTGCCTCGTCCTCGACTGCCTCTGCGCACACGACTTCAGCGACAAGACCGCCGACCTGATCAACCTGCAGCACTACGTCATCAAGGAGAAGAGGCTCAGCGAGCGGGAGACCGTGGTCATCTTCTACGACGTGGTGCGTGTGGTGGAGGCCCTGCACCAGGTGAGGCTCCGCCCCTGCGGCTCCCACCTTCTCTCCATGGAAAGCCGCCCTTCTTGCTGCTGCTCAGCGGAAGCAGCTCTGTCCCACCCTCACCCAGGTGTGCTTTGCAGCTGGGAACATCCAGAAGGAAAGTGGCCGGATGACACGCACACCTGAGGACACGGTGCTACAGACCTCAGCCCACGGCCCTGGGGAGGTGCGGGCAGCCCAGCAGAGCCCCGCGCAGAAATGCCCCAGCAGTCGAGGCTAAGTGGGAGCTACCCACTGGGTGCAGCCACAGCCTGTCTCTGAGCTCTTCCTAGCGCTGGGGGTGTCGGGAACCCCGAGGCACAGGTTAGGAGAGCCTGGGCCTCCTCCAGACACACAGCTTCTGTGGGCCGAGCCTGCAGTACTTGGTCATCAGAACCATGAGAATTCATCTCTGACCCCAGATCTAGGCAGGTGCTTGGGATTTTTTCGTTGCTGTTTTGGTTCTTGGTTTTTTGGTGGGATGTTTGGTAGAGGCAGAGAGAGGAGTGGTTTTCTCCATTGGCTGCTGCCCTAAGGGGAGAAAGAGCTGGGGTAAACACCCTGTGTGGGGCAGAGACTGCCCGGGCTCGCACGTTACCCAGTTCGTCCGCATGGTTAACGAGGCCCTAAGTGGTCCGGATCTGTCTGTGGCTTGCAAGTCAAGGCCCAAGCCTAAAGAGACATGTCTTCCCCAACACCTGGAGAGCCCACCTCTTACAGGCTGGGCCGACCCTGGCTCTCACCTTCACAGTGCAGACCATGTGCCTGTTGTTTTCCAGAAAAACATTGTGCACAGAGACCTGAAGCTTGGGAACATGGTGCTCAATAAGAGGTAAGCTTCGCTTTTCTTCTTTCATGATGTAACCTCGGGGTTGGGACAGGCTACGTGCTGCAGCTGCCCAGAGCCCTGCAGCGTCCCATGGGGATTCTGACTCATGGGGCCAGGGGACGGGGTGCTTGCTTCTCTCTTAATATGGTGATTGCTAAGAAGGGGAGCCTTAAAGGCCACAGAAAGGGAGCTCTGGGAAGGACTTCAGCAGTCCCCCTGGTCCATTCATTTGTCATAGTCAGTGGGTGCACAGTAAATGACTGTAAAAAAATAGACCAATAGGTGACAGAATGACAGAATGGCAGATGAGCAAAACAGGCTTTGTTGTGGGTCAGGTTCCCAGGAAATGGACTCTGAGATGTACGTGCAGGAAGTTTACTGAGGCGCGCTCTCGGGGAGAAGGGGGCAGGATTGGGCTGAGGGAGAAGCTAAACTCTGGGCAGTCATGACGGGGCCTCAGCCTGGAAAGCCAGGTGGCCCTTCAGATGCCCCAAATCAAGTCCGTGTGGCCCTGTATCCCGACTGTGACCAGCCACTGAATGCAGGCTGCTCCCGGGGGCATAGCTTTGGGCAAGGCAGCTTCCTTTGGCTGAGAGGACTTCCTGGAAAAGGACACAGCTGTGAGTGGTCAGAAGCCAACATTCCCAGCAGCAGGGAGAGAGCACCTCGATATTGGAGGGGATCTGGGCGGCTCACCCCAGCATCCTCGGTGAGCCAGTGGCAGAGGGAGATCACATGAGGCTCCTGCCTCAGGCTGTCACCCCACTCAGGCAGAGGGTCTGGGCCCCTTCTGAGTGATCTGGGGCAGTGGTAGAGGGACACCAACCATGCAGGGTCCCAGGACCGATGGGAGGAGAGCCCACCCTGTGTGTCACCAAGATCCTAGCAGTACAGGGCCGGGAAGGGCACACCTCCCACCCGCTCTCCCTGGGCCTCTCACCCTCACCTCTCTCTCACCTCCCGGTGTGAAAGTGGGTCAGAGGGCTTGCAAATGGCAGGCAGCCCACGCCTCATGGCAGGAGTGGTGTGGTGGGGATTTGTTCCATAGCGCGGTTGCCGCCCTGGAGGGGCCTGGGCCCACCATCCCTGGGAAGGAGCTCTGGGGAGGGGCATGGGGCACCCGACCCTGCAGTGCCAGCCCAAGATGCCACTGGGAAGATGCTGCTGCCCCTCAGCGCTCGGCACGTCCCCAGCCCCACCCGGCACTGGTGCTGCAGACAGTCTCCCAGAGCTTGCCACCTGGGGGCGACTGGAGGGCAGCTATCACTGTATGAGGGCCAATGTGCAGAGGACGGAGGGAGCAGAGACTCTGGCCATCTCAGTCAGTTCGTGAAGGATGAGTAAAGATTTGCCTGCTTGGGGCTTCCCTGGTGGCGCAGTGGTTGGGAGTTCACCTACCGATGCGGGGGGCGTGGGTTCGTGCCCCGGTCCAGGAGGATCCCACGTGCCGCGGAGCTGCTGGGCCCGTGAGCCATGGCCGCTGGGCCTGCGCGTCCAGAGCCTGTGCTCCGCGGCGGGAGGGGCCGCAGTGGTGAGAGGCCCACGTACCGCAAAAAAAAAGAAAAAAAGAAAAAAGATTTGCCTGCTTGAGAAAAGTGAAGTGGTTAAAACCTGGTCCTGTCGTGCTGCATGGGGAGGAGGGAAAGAAACAGGAGTTCCAGGGCTGCTTGAACCCTTGACCAGCCGAGAGAGAGTTAAGAAAGCCAGGGAAGAGTGGGCCCTGGGGGTCAGACCTGGCTCACAGCACAGCACTGCCTCTTAATTACCCTTGAGACCGTGAGCACTCGTTCCTTTGATTATTCACCTGTTGATTAAGCCATTCATGTGTTGAGAAGCTGCTGTGGTACCAAGCACTCCTCTGAGCTTCCGTGTCCTCATCTGTGAAAGCAGAGATGATTATGCCTTCCTGCAGAGACTGACCCTCATAAGCGCACCCTGTGCTAGCCAGCCGGGCCTGCAGGGCCTGTATGCTCGCTCCCTCGGGAGATGAGGCCTGCTGTGTGGTGAGTGGCCGACGAGGATGCCAGTGGCCAGGTCCCGAGGCACCCCAGCCCCAGCTCTGAACTGCACAAGGAGAGGAGGTGTCGGAAAGTGCAGACCATCCTGGCCCTGAGAGGGTATTGTCTTCATGTCGGGAGACTCAGGTCCTGGCCTTCCGTGGGATGTTGGGCCAGTCACCATCCCACTCTGGGCTGCAGGCTCACGGTTCACAAAGTCCGTCTGGCTGCAGAGCCCATGGTCTCCCGGGCTTCCATGCCGTTCACTGGCTCTGAGCGAGCATCCCGAGGGTGCTTACGGGCATGCACCATCAGGGGCTCCTGCGCTGCTCACCAGCCAGCACCCCAGGCCTCCTTGTCTCTGTGGCGGCTTAGCTTCTGGCTCCCACTTCCCCAGGCCCCCCTAGGTTCTGGGAATGTAGTCCGAGGATGACACGTCTCTTGAGTAACGCCAGCGTAGCTATAGCAGCTCTTCCATGAGTGTCCGTGCGTGTGTGTGTCTGTGTCTGTGTGCGTGCATGTGCATGCATGGGTGTGTTTCCCTGGGATTGCAGAGCACCCACACCTCATTCAGACCCTGGTCTTGGCTGCACATCCTTTAAGCATATCATCCCCTGTCTGTCTTGGGCAGACAGAGGTTCTGGCCGCCTCTCACTTGAGTCACGGGTGCTAGGAAGGCGCCAGGTGTGCTGCAGGGACCCACACTAGCCGCCCAGTGCCTGCTCCCACGTGTCCACGCGCGCACCCCTCCCCTCTTGGGGCCTCGCTTTCATCCTTGTGAAGTCAAGGGGGGACCTGGAGGAGCTCCAGCCCCTTCCTGCCCATCAGGCCAGGCCCTGAGTCCAGCTGGAGAGGCAGCAGATGAGCTGGAGGCTCCCAGCAGGACAGAGCGCTCCCAGGGAGGGAAACAGGGAGAAGGGTTTGCAAGGCAGCTGCTACAGCAAGTCCCCCTGCTGTGGATAAAGAGCAAGGGTTGCCATCTGAAATCCCCTTTTGAGGTTGGCTACGGGTTCTTTCTCTGTCCTTCTTTCTCTCCGCGTGGGCACGTTGCATGCCCAGTTCCTAGAAAAGCAGACACACTGTGGTAGCCCAGAGGGCCATAGCTGAAGAGTGACTCACTGAGCGGGCCCTCCTGACGCGGAGCTCTCTCCTTGCACCCCTGCTGCCCTTGCCCCTCCTGCCAGGACCAGCTTGCGGGGTCTGGACTCCCGGGGATCTGTGCACCGCGCCGACTGGGGCAATGGTGGTGGGCAGGGAGCATCGCCAGGCTTCGGGAGGGCTGGCAGCTGACCGTGCGGTTTCCTGTGGGAGAGGCTCCAACCCGGTCCTGCCGCCCACCCTGCAGAGTCTCGGCCGAGCTTTTCTCGAGCCCCACGGGCAGAGGGCTGGCAGGTCCTGCTGGCAGAGTGGAGTGGAAGGCCAGCGCGCGGGCACGTGTGCTCCAGGGCCTGTCGTCACAGGGTGGCTCCTCTCACCCGCGACCTCAGCACGCTGTCTTCCCTGGGGTGTCCACTGGTAACCCCCACCAGCTGTGCCCACCGTCTGAGGAGGAGATATAATCCGAGCTGGCCCATAGTAATCAGTCACTGCTTGCCAAGCCCTGGATTCAGTGCTTTCCCTGGGATTATCTTCTTATCTTGTTAAATCCTAACACAGCCCTGGGAGTTAGGTGCTAATGTTTTCCGTTTTACAGATGAGGAAACTGAGGTTTAACAGAGATTAAATAACTTGACCAAGATCACACACACAGCCAGGAAGTGACAGAGCCAGGACTAGAACCCGGGGATCTGACTCCCAAGCCCACCAGACTCTCCCCTGAGCGGTCCTCCTCCCAGCGTCTCAGGCCTCCAGCTGCCGTGGCCAGCTCTGACCAGGCGAGAAAATGCAGTGCGTCTGCTCTGTGGGGCCCTCGTGGACAGGAGGCCTGAGCAGGCCGTATTCAGCGACATGGGCGGTTCTGAGTGGGAGCAGCCCACTTCTTGACGTGATCCTTGCCCGAGACCCTTCGCCTGCCCTCTCAGACTCTAACTGCCCTGGGGGCCACCAGGCAGGTTTCCGTGGCATCTGCCAGGGCAGGCCTGTACGGAAGGCAAGGGCCAGCGTTGCCATTTGGAACGCCAGGGACAGACTGGCCTTTGTTTTGCACCAAGCCCTTGCCCGCAGAATTCCCCCAGAAAGCTGAAGGGCTCTTGGCGCCTCGTGAGCACAGCCACACGCACCTGTGCCTCTGAGCCAACCTCTTCTCCCCCTGGAGGCCCTTCTACGGAGAGGCTGCCCGAGGCCCCTCGTGGCGCTTCCCTTCCTGCCGTCCTCCCAGGCTTCTCCGCCCAGCCAGCTGGCTGACACGGCAGAGGGGCCCTTCCTCCCTGTGCCCCCCAGCACAGGCCGAGGAGGCTCTGCACCCTCACCCCACGTCCCTGGGGGTGGCATACGGCGTCCTCTCTGGGCCGGTTTTTGTTCTCATTGTGAGCCTCCTAGAAAGGACTGGAGCCCAAAGCTGCTCTCACCACGGCTCTCTC
This sequence comes from Leucopleurus acutus, assembly GCF_964270905.1. NCBI lineage: Eukaryota > Metazoa > Chordata > Mammalia > Artiodactyla > Delphinidae > Leucopleurus > Leucopleurus acutus. The sequence continues at coordinate 164,519,533 of NC_139143.1, forward strand.
AGATGGGAGTCTGTGGTTTTCTAGCCAGTGCAGTCTGCTGTACAAGACAAGGGGGGAGTCAGCTTGGGTGGAACGGAAGGGAAAGCCAGGTGCTGGGCATTGTCCCGGGACCCAGTGGGCACCCCACTGGTGTCACTCAGAGTGCGGAGTCCAAGGTCAGACAGACCTGGGTGGGATCCTGCTCCACTCCTCACTAGCTGTGTGACCCTGGGCAAGTCTCTCCACTTCTCTGTGTCCTAATTGCATCATCTGTGAAGTGGGCCATGAGAAAGTCTCCCTTGTAGGCCGTTGTGAGAGGTGAATGAAAACAGTCCCCGTTGGGCACTTAAGCCAGGGTCTGCACTTACTAAGCATTAGGTTTTTCGGGTTTTGTTTTTTTTTTTTGTGGTACGCGGGCCTCTCACTACCGTGGCCTCCCTCGTTGCGGAGCACAGGCTCCGGATGCGCAGGCCCAGCCACTCCGTGGCATGTGGGATCTTCCCGGACCGTGGCACGAACCCGTGTCCCCTGCATCGGCAGGCGGACTCTCAACCACTGCGCCACCAGGGAAGCCCCTCGGGGTGTTTTTAAACTTTCTTTCCTTTTCCTTTTTTTTTTTTAATTTATTTTTATTTTATTTATTTTTTTGGCTTCATTGGGTCTTCGTTGCTGCACGTGGGCTTTCTCTAGCTGCGGCGAGTGGGGACTACTCTTCGCTGTGGTGCACGGGCTTCTCACTGCGGTGGCTTCTCTTGGTGCGGAGCATGGGCTCTAAGCACACGGGCTTCAGTAGTGGTGGCTCGCGGGCTCTAGAGCACAGGCTCAGTAGTTGGGCGCAGGCTCCATAGTTGTGGTTCGCGGGCTCTAGAGTTCAGGCTCAGTAGTTGTGGTGCACGGGCTTAGTTGCCCCACGGCATGTGGGATCTTCCCAGACCAGGGCTCGAACCCGTGTCCCCTGCATTGTCAGGTGGATTCTTAACCACTGCGCCACCAGGGAAGACCCAGCATTAGTTATTAGTACTGTTGGTGCTGCTGCGATAGTAATAAAAGTGATGACCAAAGGCATCAGCACTGGGGGACTGAAGGGAGGCACTCAAGGAAGACCTCCAAGACTCTGCTGGGCTTCCTCTTCCTCCTGTGTAAATGAGGGAACCAGACTTGGTCTCCAGGTCCTTCCAGTCTACCGGTAGATACTATGTGTGTGGAGATTGAGGAAATCTCTGCAGTTCTTCCAAGCCCTAAGCTGTAGCCCCAAGACTCAGCCAGGGCGCAGGGTCAGGGGAGCACCCTGGGGCCCCCTGGTCAGAGTGACTCAGATCCCTGCGGGGACAGCTCAGCAGGTGGCAACCAAGGGTGACTGGCCTGTGTCAGCACCCCCAGTGGCACTCCCCACGCAGCTGTGGGGAGGCTGGGAGGGCCAATGGAGAAGAAAAGGACGTGGGTGTGATTCCTCTGCTCCTTGGATGAGAGGTGGGGACAGCTGGGGCGCCCGTGGGTACAGACACCGAGGTTTGTTCACTCTCTGCCCCCCGCCCCCAGAACTCATCGGATAACCATTACCAACTTCTGCCTCGGGAAGCATCTCGTGAGCGAGGGGGACCTGCTGAAGGACCAGAGGGGGAGCCCCGCCTACATCAGTCCAGACGTGCTCAGCGGTATGTGCAGGCCGCCAGGCAGCAGGCCCTGGGGCCTCACACAGCCGGGTTCTGCAGCCGTTCATTCAGTCAACAAACTATCTATGGGTGTGCCCCGGGCTAGGTGCTGGGGCTTCAGTGGTGGCCCAAACCAGTACTGTCCCTCCAGGTACAAAATGTGGGGTCCCGTGGAGGAAGAAGATGGTAATCATTACACTCGTTACTCTCTGAGATTAGTGCTTGGAAGGAAAGAAACGTGATTTTTGTGAGCATGAAGAATGGGCGCTTGAAGCCCCTCCCCAGGGAAGCGGCGTCCGAGCTGAGGTGGTGAGAATAAATGGGAGCCCACGAGGGGTGTGACTGGGCGACGGTGGCGCCACACCGTTGAGGAACCACAGAAGGCCCCTGAGGCTGCCGCTCAGAGAGTTCAGGGGAGGCCAGAGAGGTGGGTGGGGGTCCAGCCGCGCAAGGCCTAATGGAGGCCCTGTTGAGAAACGCCATCCTTTAATTCAAGCGCGAGAGGATGCCGCTGAAAAGGTCTTCACTGAGGCTACCGTGATGAGACTTGCATTTCAAAGATATCACTCCCTTCGTTTGTTCATTCATTCATTCATTCTGCTGGTATTTACCGAGGGCCTGCCACGTACGGGGCTCTGTTCTAGACACTTTGGATACAGCAGTGAACAGTCAGACAAACATCCTGCCTCCATGGATGGTGAGCTGACTTTCTAGTGGGGCTGAGACAGGTAATGCACAAATAAGTCAATTATGCAGCTCTCACCTTCTGATGAGCTGTTAGTGCTGGGTGCTGTACTGAGCGTGTGACAGGCATCATCTGTATAAAACCACAGAGCTGCCCTGTGAGGGAACATTTTTACAGGTGGGAAGATTGAGGCTCAGAGAGACCAGACCTCTTGTTCAAAGTCACAGCTGATAGTAAACGGAAAAGCAGGAGGCTCGATCCCAGGGCTGCCTCCTGCCCAAGCCCACGCTTCTGTCTCACCGTAGGCTTTCTTTCCTTTCTTGCTTGTCCTTTGCCACACTGGGGTCCGTCTCTCTGTCCTGATCCCTCCAGGGACCAAGGGCTCACATCCGCTCCCATCCCTGCGATGCGAAGGTTTCAGGGTTGTCTACAGGGCCCATTACCCCAGCACTCACACGTGTGCCTCCCTCCTCACAGGGGCAGAAGCAGCCTCTTCCCGAGTTGTCACGTGTCTTCCTGTGGAGCAGGCTGCTCTAACTTGCCACGAGCATTTGCGATCTCCTTGGAGGCCTTCTCCCAGCTGAGGGTTCTGCTGGAGCATCAGGCCTCTCCCAGGGCTACCTCTGCAGAGGGCAGTGGTGCCACTCTCCAGGCCTGGGGATTTGGGGTGGAGTCCCTGTGGCCTCCGCTAGAAGGATCTGGGTGCCAGGGTCGCATCCCAACTCCCTGAGCACCCCTCCCCCACCAGCCCAGCCCAGCCTGGATACCCTCCCTGAGAGTCCCGAAAGCATCCCTTTAGTTGACAGAGCCAGAGCTGTGTCAGAGGTGTGGTCTGTGACTGTATGCAGGCCTGGGGGTGGATGGGCTGCTTCTGGTCGGGCCTCCTCAGCAGTACCAGGCTGGGGTGGCCTCCACGTGCAGTCACTCCCACCTGCTGCCCTCGGCCTCTCTCTCTGGCTCGTCCAGACTCATGCCAGTCTTGAAGGATGAAACAGAGGAACCCCCTGCATCAGAAAGAGACCTGGACTGAGGGACCAGAGACCCGGGCTCTGGGACTGGCCTTGTTAATACCCAGCTGTGTGACTTTGGCCCTCACCCCCCAACTCTGAGCCTCAGTCTCCTTGTGGGTTAAAAGCTGAAAACAGTCCTGCCTCCCAACATTGTTAAGAGGATGAAGTGGGGGGGCTCAAGCGGGTTTTGATCCCAGGTCTGCCTTTCATTGACTGTGTGCCAAGCACAGGCCTCAGCACCGGGCATGGAGCTGTGAAACGGCAGCCATGGCCTTGCCCTCACAGTTCACAGTCTGTTAATACCTGTGTGACCTCGGGAGAGGCACTGACGTCTCTGGGCCTCTATTTTCTCATCTATAAAATCGGGATGATAATAGCTCCTACTTCACTAGGTCCCTGTGGGATTAAATAAGGCCATAACCCAGTGTCTGGCTCAATAAACCGTAGCTGGCATTGTCATTACCAAAAGGAAAGCTTGAAGTTCACTGTCCCCTCAAAAGTCAAAGCTCAGGGAAAGCTCCTGGGAGAGTTAGAGCTCCTGGGAGAGCTCGTCTGCTGCAGAGGCCGGACCAGCGCCCGAGAGCTAGCAGTCAGTAGAGCAGGGCTGGTGCTGTGAGGAGGAGGCGTGAAATGTGCCCAGGAGGGTGGGCTGCACAAGGCCAGGTGTGACCCCTTCCCCTCAGGGGTCACGCCAAGGCGGGGCATCCCCCTGTGGAGCTGGGTCTCCAGAGCACGAGCGGGAACCAGCCTGAGGAGCGGAGGAGGAACGAGCATGGCGGAAGCTCAAGGACTGGGCCCGTGCGGCTTTGCTCTGGGAGGACGCATGGGGCGGGGGTTGACTGGAAGTGAGGGTGCCAAGGCGGAGGGGTCCTGTGGGTGGGACTTCAGGCGCGAAGCCAGTTAGCCGAGGGAGTGCCAGGGCCGTTCTCCACCAGCCCTGGGCTGAGTGTGCGTGTGTCCGTGTGCCCTGCAGGCCGGCCGTACCGGGGCAAGCCGAGCGACATGTGGGCCCTGGGCGTGGTGCTCTTCACCATGCTCTACGGCCAGTTCCCCTTCTACGACAGCATCCCGCAGGAGCTCTTCCGCAAGATCAAGGCCGCCGAGTACACCATCCCCGAGTGAGTCCTCCCTCCCTGGAGTCCAGCCCTTCAGGCTTGAGGGCTGGAAACAACACAGTGAGGCTTAGAGTCCTGGGTCCAAGACCCAGCACCAGCCCACCCCGCCTGAGCCTCTCCCTCTTTCTCTCCTGCATCAGGGACGGACGGGTTTCTGAGAACACCGTGTGTCTCATCCGGAAACTGCTGGTCCTCGACCCCCAGCAGCGCCTGGCTGCTGCCGACGTCCTGGAGGCCCTCAGTGCCATCATTGCGTCTTGGTGAGTGGGCAGGGGCAAGGCCGGGTGCTGCCCACCTGTAGGAACTGTCCTGCCCCCCCAGAAAAGTAGCCTGAGGTTGGGCCTGTTTCTCCTCCAGTCAGAGTCAGATCTCCAGATTCTCCTGATAGGCAGGGTTGGGAGGGTGCAGGCAGAACTCAGCGTTGAGCATCTCCTGCGTGCCAGTCCATGCCAACTATGGGATGGGTGTTATCTCACTGAGTTCTCACCACAGCCTGCGAGGTAGAAATTGTTCCCCATTTATTGGGTGAGGGAATTCCCAGGCAGTCCAGTGGTTAGGACTCTGCGCTTTCACTGCCAAGGGCCTGGGTTCAATCCCTCGTCAGGGAACTAATATCCCACAAGCCTCGCGGCCAATATGTGTGTGTGTGTGTGTGTGTGTGTGTGTGTGTGTGTGTGTGTGTATGTATCTATATACCTGGAGCCAGCCTGACTTACCTGCCTCCCCTGCAGGCAGTCCCTGTCCTCTCTGAGCGGGCCTTTGCAGGTGGTTCCTGACATCGATGACCAAATGAGCAACGCAGACAGCTCCCAGGAGGTGAGTTGGGGAGGGCAGGGCTGCAGGGCCCCCTCGGCCCCTTTCCCAGCCAGGGCCTCCTTGGCCTCTCCCCAGCCCTTGGAGCTGGGAAAGACAGGCCTAAGTCCTCAGCCTGAGCTGCCTGGGGCCTGCCTTGGGTCTGGCTCAGCTGGCAGTTCCGTGGCCTGAGAGAAGGGCTGTGAGGCGGTCGAGGAGGAGGCCCCACGGTGGGGAGGCCTCACGGCAGCTCAGCCTGGCCCTCCCTCGGTTTCCTCTTCCTGCCCAGGCCCTGGGTCTGCCATATGCCGGCCCTTTAAACGGTCACACTGGTCTGCCCATCTGACTCACAGCGTTCTCTCTTGCCCTTCCTGCTTTTAGTTTTTCAGATGATTCATTTTCTCCCAGTTTTCTCTCCTCCCCTGTTGCCTGCACTGGAGAAAGTGCTGGGCCCGGGGTCAGGGCGGAGACCAGGGCGCAAGGCAGCAGCTAGCGGGTGATCTTAGGGTGCGTCCTGGAGGGCAGGGCTTGGCCGAGCCTGGGGAGGGCAACTGTAAGGACCCTCCCTCTCTGGGCCACCCTGGAGTCCCACAGCAAGCACTGGGCAGGAAGGACCGGACAGAGCCAGCCTGGGACTACAGCAGAGCCTCTTGGCCCTCGAAGAGAGAGTTCCAGGCCCTGCCCCCCAGCTCCCACCCCCTCCCACGGCTGTTCAGCAGCTAAAAATAATCATCACTAGCATGTAGTGAGTGCCCCCCCAGTACGCCTCATTCAATCCACACTACAGGCCTATGTGTCCTGTGTTCTTATCTCATTTCACTAAAGAGGAAACGGGTTCAGAGAGGTAATTGTCCCCAAGTCGCACAGCTTGGAAGCAGTGGCTGAGCCTTGAACCCAAGTCTGATTCCACAGCCCTGCTCTCCCCCCTGATGATTAGCACAGGCACCGCCCACTTCAGTTTGTGACTGTGCCTGGGCTGTCCCAGGGAGCTCAGCCTGGGACAAGACGGAGAAACAGGGCTGCCCAGGTGCTAGCACCCCAGCCCCAGGCCGCTCTCTTAACACTATACCTGCCCCGGTCCCTCGAGAGCCTCTGTGAGGGGAGACTACTGCCCCATTTCACGGAGGTGGGTGGGACACTAAGCCTTCTGAGGGACCTCTTCCAAGGTCAGTGAGTTACGGGAGATCACAGGTCTGAGTGACGCCCAGGGTGGCCAGCAAGGCGAGGTCCAGGTTGGCTGGAGGGCTCCCGGGACCCACACTCTGGGCCACTAGATCCGGCCCAAGAGTGTGGTGCCTAGGGAGGGAGGCCCTTGAGGCGGCCAGCTGACACTGCCCCGCTCTTCCCTCTTGCATTTCCGCCTCTCTCGCTCGCTCTCTCTCTCTCTGCCGGGCTCTGTGGGTCTCTCTCTGCTGCGCAGGCGAAGGTGACAGAGGAGTGCTCCCAGTACGAGTTTGAGAACTACATGCGGCAGCAGCTGCTGCTGGCCGAGGAGAAGAGCTCCGTGCACGAGGCCCGCAGCTGGGGGCCCAGGCGGCAGCTGGGCAGCGTGCCGCCCGTGCGACGGCTGGGCCACGACGCGCAGCCCGTGAACCCCTTGGACGCAGCCATCCTGGCGCAGCGCTACCTGCGGAAATAGCAGCCTCGGGCAGGGGCACCGGCACCACCCACCACCTCTTCCCGGCCCCCAGCCGACAGCCTGGCTGCCCGGCTGGGCCCCGTAGTGCTGAACTCTCTCCTGGACCGCACCGGGGACGGGGCAGGGACAGCCCAGGTCACACATGGGGTCAGCAGAGGTACCACGAAGCTACCTTTTGGAATGATTGCTTGATTGTTTGGTTTTTTAATCTGAGAAGCCTAGATAACTAATCTGCTTTTAATCATGACGTTTTAATCTACCTCTGTCTCTTTAACCATGCTGTCTCTGGACTGAGTGAGAGGGAGGAGGAGGGAGCCCGCCCGCCCGGGGCCCGACCGACCCACTGACCCCTGGGGGCAGCTGCCCCCCACAGTCCACATAAGCTGAAAGTGCAGCTCGCTGCTGGCTCCCAACATGAATGCCCGCTCCCCACCGCCCTCCCAGGCCCCTCGCAGTCTGTTTTCCTCCCTCCCCTTCTGACCCCAGGCCCCTCGGTCCAAGTTTTGGAAAACTGTCACCTCATCTTAAGCAGAATTCAAATGTATTTATTTTTGTACTGAAACCAACTTCTCTCCCATCTCTAGGTGGCTCGGCCCATGCCACTCCCTGCCCCCAGCCTGGCTGGACAGCAGGGAGTCCACAGCCCCCGAGGGGCCCCCTCCTCGCCCCCAGGCTCAGAAGCCCCTTCTGGCCGGTCCCCTTCCACCTCCAGCCCACCAGTCCCTCCTTGTTTCTGGTGATGCGGAGGCCTTTCTACACTTGGTTCTTTCTGTCCCATCTCAGCTTCTCTGAGGTGCTGTACACCCGCATCAGCCCTGGTTTCCTCTTCCACCCCTCACCGTGGTACTGAGGTGATGCCGACATGGATGGGAAGGGTGCCTGGTGGGGGGCTGGTGAGGGGTGCTCTGGTCCAGCTGTGAACAGGCGGCCCTGTTTGCACACCGTCTCGCTCCCCTCACTCCTCTGTGTTCAGAGAACCGTGGGGGCATCTCCTCTCCCGCCCCTGCCTCGTAATAGAGGTGGTGTCTCTCCAGCAGACCACCAGGGGCGCCAGGGTCCTTCCTGGGGGCTGCAGGGCTTGTGGGGAGAATCGTAGGGACTGGGGGGCCCAGCCTGGCTTGAGAACAGCCCTGCTGCCCTTTTTGAGCCGAGATTTTGAAGTGGATGCCCGTCTTGCCAGAAACGCTGTTCTCACCAGAATGCCCTCCTTCCTGCTCTCCCACACTGGACTTGGCCCTGCCCAGTGCCAAGCAAAGACCTTCCCCTGGCCTGCCCTCCCCAGACCCCTCAGAGCAGCTGAGCGTTCCCCTTCAGGCAGCCCTGGGCCCTCGGGCCCTTCCTGCCTGCCTTCTCCCCAGTGGGGAGGTGACAGAGGCCTGTGTGACCTTGTTTCCCAGGGTGTGAGCTGCCCCCTCCCCAAAAGCTGACTCACTGTGAGTGGCTTGGGCAAGGTCCCAAACCTCCTTGTGCCTCAGTTTCCCCATCTGGAAAAAATGGGGCCACCTCTTGCCAGCAGTAGCAGGGCCGCCCACGCCCCTTCCTCCCTATGCCCCCATCCCAGCACGTGGGCGCTTCGCGCCTCTGCCTCAGTGGGTCCGTGGGAGCCCGCCTGAGCCCAGCACTTACTCCCCTGAGCACCGGCTCAGCCTGCCTCAGCCGTCCAGCTGCTGAGAGCCAGGGTCTCGTGCTGGGGTGGGGAGGGGCGGGGGCGGGGGGCGGGATGCCCTCTTTTCTATATTTATTTCAAAAAGAAGTCTCCTGAAGGAGTAGAAATGCAGTCCGGCCCAGGGCTCCCAGCCCCTGTGACTGTCCTCCCGTGAGGGCCTCACCCGAGCCCCTTGTCCGGCAGCCTGCCCAGACCGTCTGGGCCTGCTTGCCTGGTGGTCTTTCTCCTTTTCAAAGCAATATCCTCCAGGTCTGCAAAGCCTGTCAGACAGACTGGTCCCTTCCAAGGTCAGCCCACGTGTCTGGTTAATTTCTGGCAAAGCAAATGAGAGGAGTTTGGGTCTGCCCTCACTGGGGGTCACACGCTGAGAGAAGTCCTATTGTAAAAAAGCAAAACGGGAAAAGTCACAAAAAAGTTTGTATAAAGTCATATTTTTGTACTACATGGGGACTCTTCCTGCATGTCAGCAATAAAACTTCCTGATCTGGAGCCAGCGTGGCCTGTGTCGTCTCTTACCCTCCTCGCCGCGTCTCCATCTCTCCCACCCAGCCAGGCCACGCAGGATTCCTGTAGCTCTTGGCTCTGCCACCAGCTGCCCTGGACGGGCGCTCCCTCACCCTGGCAGCCGTCACTGTCTTGAATGGGGGAGGGGGCCGGAACCTCCCAGCAGTCTCCCGGCCCCATTGGTCCAGCCTCCCGCCAAGTGCCCAAGGGGGAACTCCCCGCTTGCTTGGCTCAGCCCAGACCTGCAGACTTGCGCAGGAAGGAGGCGTCCCAGAGCAGCTGCCACTATCAGGGTATGGATCCTCTCTCCCCTCCAAACAGCCATCTGGGATGGGGGAACCCTAGCCAGACAGACTGCCCGTGTGCCCACGTGCCCATCCAGGGCAGCTGGGGTAAGAAGCGCCAGCCCAGGCCCTTTCCTGCACCGCCCTCCTCTCCAGAGGAAACCAAGGGGGCTTCCTTCCTTCCTTTCTTCTTTCCTTCCTTCCTTCGCCTAAATTTAGACTTTGCAGATTGAGCACTGGAGCAGTGAAGCTAGAGGTGGGCTGGCCCTGTCCCCAGCACACCACGGCACACAGGCAGACCCACTTTTGTGCTGGAACCCACACAGGCCCAGGTCCCGAAAGGAGCAGAGATCCGTGCCAGAGAACCCCCTTCCCTGGCAGGTGTCCACACAGCATGAGGGGGTGGCGCCTCCCCAAGCTGTGGGAAGGCCCTGATTCTTTGCAAATTCTTCAGGGCGGGCCCCGGGGCCACCATCCCTCCCTGTTCCCACAGCTACCCCAGCAGCCAGGTGGCCCCTATCTTCCTGGCCACTCCCGAGCCTGTACAAATGTTGCCTGTTACCTTATCTGTGGCACTGCCCCACTCCCAGCCCACCCGGGCCACACTCTGCTCCACCAGCCACGCCCCCGGGCCTCATCTCCATCTCGGCCTCCCTCTTGTGCCCCCGACCCGATCAGCCTCTGTTCTGCACACAGGTGTCACGCGGGCGCCTGCGTGTCGGGCTTAACTTCAGCAACACCCAAGACAGCAAGTCGCATGCGGCCAGGGGCTTTGTTTTGCTCATTGTGTCCTCAGCACCTAGAACTGGCTGGATGCGCAGCTGTCGCGCCAGAACTGTTGCTTCATTGATCTAAACCTCTCAGATTGCCCTTTACCAGTTTTTCTCATGAGCCCTGGAAGCAAAGCAAGGGGAAAGTACCAGAAAGGCGGGTGTGAGCAACAGCCTCCTTTGGTCCTGAGGAGTCAAACAAGAACCGAGATGTTTCCACCAGTGTTAGCCACCCACCGCCTTGTCCCCAGTGTCCTCAGGGAGAACAGCTTCAGAGAGAAGCCAGCCTGGAGCTGTGGCGCTGTCTCACGTGGGAAAGGAAATGAGGAGACAGAGGCTCGGAGGCTGAGCTGTGCAACCTCCAAAGCCAGGTTAGCCTTGACTTCTTGCCTCTTTCCCTCTCGTACCCCGTGTCCAACCCTCTGTTGAGCCTGCTGGCCAGCCAGGCAAAACCTGACCACTCCTCACAGCTCCTGCGACCACCCTGTCTGAGCCCCCTCTTCTCCCTGCTCCCCCTCTTCCCCTGCAGCAGCCCAGGGGCCACAGGTCAGCCAGAGCGAGCCTTTTAAAAGTCCAGTGTTGTCCCTCTCCTGCTTAACACCGCCCCCCCCATGGCTTCTGTACACACAGCGTAACAGCCAGAGGCCTGTGTGTGGCTTAGAAGGCACTCTCCACCAGGCCCCGTCTGACTTCTCAGCCCTCCCTTCCCTCACTGTCCCCAGCCACGCAGCCTCCTTGCTGACCCCAAAGGAGCCAAGCAGCTTCTACCTCAAAGCCTTTGCATTAGCTTTTGCTTCTGGGAGGCTCTTCCCCCAGATATGTGCATGGCTCACTTCCCTCGGCTCAAAATCTCACCTCCTCGGACAGGCTGTCCCTGGCCACGTCCACTGGGTCTTCCCTAGCCCCTTCCCCTGCTTTATTTCCCTTCATTGTGCTTATCACAGCCTGACACTACAAGGCATGTGTGATTATCGATTATATCCGTCTCCCCTACTCGGATGTTGAGCTCCACGAGGGCAGGAGGATTTTCCGTGTGTCCATGGTGGGGTGGGGGGGGAATTGGGGGCTGGTCGTCACAATGACAGAGGTCGGGGGGTGCTGCTGGCATTTGGGGGGCGCGGGCCAAGGCTCCAGACAACCCCAGAAGGAGGACAGATTCTACATCCTGCTCGACGTGAGTGAAAAACGTGTTTATAATTACCAGAGCCAAGACTCTAACTCCATTTTATACATAAACACAGAGGACTTGTGTAGACACTTGTGTATACACATAACGTACACTGAATTTTCTGGGAAGGCAACTACTGTGTAAAGTGAAGGAAATTTGTACTTTGTTTTGTTCAGAACTTTACCAAGAGTTCACAGTTTCAGACGCTGACATAATATATCCCAGCATCGGTCTGCACTTGTAGCTGTCACCTTCCTGACAATTAATGACTTCACAAACACACAGCATTGCCCTGTATTTCTTTTATATTACAGGACAAAAAGATATGTACATTTTTAAATTATATTATCTATATTAATTCAATTATATAATTGTTCGATTTAATTATATATTAATTTTAATTAGAGGTGGGTCTATTAGCCATAAATTTCATTTCAGGAGCATACAAGAAGCAATTAGAAAATATCATGAAGGGAATTCCCTGGCAGTCCAGTGGTTAGGACTCCGCGCTTCCACTTCCGGGGGACACAGGTTCAATCCCTGGTCAGGGAACTAAGATACCGCATGCCTCACGGCGCAGCCAAAAATAAAAAAGGAAAGAAAGAAAATATCGTGAAAAGGCAGCTTTGGGTCTGACAGGATGGAGAACCATGGCCTAGAGCTGCCCAGTGGAAGACTGTTAGGGAACATGGCTCTGAAGTTCAAATCCAGGCGCTCCCACTTACGTCCATGTGACTGCACACAGGCTACTTGACCTCTCTGAGCCTCACACTTCTCTGTAAAACGGGAGTCATGCTACAAACTACACAGGGTTCGTGGGAGGATCTGAAGTGTTGAGACGAGCACGGCGTGTAGCAAAGTGCCAGGTACCTAGAGGATACTCAGTACCCGTAACCGTCATTTACTTGTTCCGCAGACTTTCACAGCGCCTCTTCCCAGCAGCTGTCCCAGGTGCTGAGGGGGCAGTCAGAGGACTTCGCAGGTCTTGGGAGGCCTTGAGTGAGTCCCCTTCCTCCTCCACCCAAGACCTAGGCAGCCCCTGACCTCCAGGTGGGGTGAGGCCCCAGTGTCAGGAGCGGAGCAGACCAGCCAGGGCCAGCCCCAACCTGGGCCACTGGGGAAGGGGGCAGACTGAGGCTTTGCCTTGAGCCCTGAATGTGCCAGGCCTCCCGAGGGCCCTCCCAGAGACTCTGGATCTCTCAGCCTTCTGACCACCCATTAATACCTGTCTTTCCTGTATGTCATCTTAGGAACACTCTGCACCTCCCAAGGTGACAAATCTTTAGTCACACAGGCAGACAGGAAGACAGAAAGGCAACCAACAAATGGGCAGGTGGGCAGGCAGCAGGTCAGCCACAGGCCGACAGACAAGGAGGAAATCAGCAGGTGGACAGGTGGGACGCAAGCCAGGCAGGCAGGTGACATATATGCAGAGAGATCCCAGCCAGCATGACCAGAAAGCAGGTGGCTGGGCAGACCTACAGACAGGCTGGTGGGCAGGCAGAGGCAGACAGAAAAGCGGATAGGCAGGTGGCCAGGAGGGCATGGGGATGGGGGGTGATGAGGGGGGATGGCCCACATGGACCAAAGGCTTCAGGCCCTCTCCCAGGGCCTCGAGGAGCAGCCCCCAGCTTCTTTGAACCCTCCAGGGCAAGGCTGCCACTTCTCCCACCTGGCCTGGCTTGGCCACGTGCATCCCCCTGGAGAAGGCAGCCCTCTGGGTAGCTCTCTCTGAGGGACCAGCAACCATCTCAAGCCCCACCCTGCTCCAACCCAGCCATCTGCTTCACCAGGGCTGAGTCACACCTGACCCACTCCAAACACACGAGTCACACGCCAACCCAAACACAGGCACACCCTTGTCCATAGGTAGCGATACCCAGAGATCTGCATAGCACAGATGCGCGGAAACAGCTTAACACAAACACATCCAATATCTTAGAGCCCCTACTCAGAGAGGCAAGCACGTGGACCCACACGGAGACACAGGTATCTGCCATACAAACCGACGCACAGCATCCTCACACTCAGGGTCAGTTATACACGCACAGCCGCCGCACACGCTGATGTCCATGTGGACGGGCAGGCATCCAACACAGTGCAACCCATGGAAACCCACAGCCAGTGGTCAGATTCCAGCCTCAGCTTCCCCTTGCAGTCCTGGCCAGGTCTTCCTCTCACCTCCCCGGTCTCTCCCGGCTGACGCCTCCTGCAGGAGACCTGCAGTACAGCATCCAGAACTCTCTTCTCTCCTGTCCCCTGGGTGACCTCAGCCACTCCCCGGTGTTCAATCCACCTTGTGTTGAGGACTCGCAAACACACTCCCAAGGCCAGACTCCTCCGGACTGCGCCTGCGTGTCTGACGGCTCCACCCAGATACTTACGGACTTGGATCCCTAAATCCTGCTCCCCACCTGACCTTTCCTCAGGTGCTCAGGCCCAATACCAAGCAGCTGTCCTACATTCCTGCTTCCCTCACATCCTCATGCAATCCAGGGAGTCCTGCTGCCACTCCCTTCAGAATCTCAGCCTGGCTCACCTCCTCCGCTGGCCATCCTGGTCCAAGCCCTCGGCCACTGCTGGCCTGGATGGCTGCCAGCCTGCTCACTGTTCTCCCCGCTTCCATTCTTCCCCTGCAGCCCCATCCTACCCTGAGCCCCCAGGGGGACCTCTCCGAAGTGCATCACAGAACCATGACGCCGTCCTGATGGAAACTCTCCAGGGGCCACAACGGAAACTCTCCAGGGGCCCCAAGCACACTTGCGATAACATCCAAGCTCCTCCGCAGGCGCACCGGCCCCTTCACAATCACCCCATCACCCGTCCCCGTGCCTCGCTGCCCCAGGAGAGGTGCCCCCAGACGCTCCTACCTCAGGGCCCTCGGCCTCTTTCCTGCCCTGACGCTCTCCTCCGGATCCTGGCACAGCTGCCCGCTCTTCTGGATTCAAGCCTCTGCCCCGTGTCACCTGTGAGAGCTGCCCCAGGTGTTCCTCATCACCCTCCCCCACTCCATCGCCCTCTGAGCACTTAGGAGCACCCAAGACCATCTTCTTCCCGTACTGTCTCTCCGCCTTAGCGTCAGTTCCAAGAGGGCAAACATTTGTGTCTGTTCTGTTTACTGCTGAACCCCATTACCAGGAAGTGCTAAGCAGACCAGTTAGCATTTGTTGACTAGTGGCTGAATGGATTTATACACAGACATACCCACCCCACAAAAATGCTCAAGCAGATACAACACGAAGATAGACACAAATATACGAATATGGGTAGAAACACCTCCACACATGCTCACAAAACAGACTAAACAGTCACAGAGACATCAAGAGTCCCTTCCCCTCCCCGTGGGAGTCATCCTAGTCGCTTCCCTAACCAGATCTGCCCTCTGCTTGAACCCAGTCTTAGGACTGGGAGTGGGGGGTCTCCAGCCTGGACAGAGAAGGGGGTCACTGGCCCACAGGCCTCAGGCTGTGCCTTCAGATATGTCTGCAATTTCCTCTCCCCCTTCCTTCCCTCCTCCTCTCTAAGGCTCCTGCCAAGAAGGCCTCCCCCTCACCCCATCCCAGCGCAGGAAGGGGGGCCCAAAAGCGGGGGCCTGGGAGTCTGGGCAGGAAGAAGACCCGGCTGCATGCTGATCACACACACACTGCAGGCACAAGCCCTGAGCCTGCGTGGAAATGCGTGCACGTGGAAATGCGTGCACGTGCACCAGCAGGTTTAGCCCAGAACCAAACACACCTCTGCCCCGGTGCAGAAGAGCACAGGGGCCAGCGGAGGCCCCGGGCTCGGTTCTGCAAGGCTGGCCTGGGCCTGGCTTGAAGCCAGAGTCCAACATTCATTAACCCTGCGTGACCAGAGCTGGGCCAGCTGGCCACACTCACTGCCTGGGCCCTGGGAGGAGGGGATGAGAGCCCCGGCCCTGGATTGTGGCTGAGGGTCTGGGGGAGGGTTGGAATCTGAGCTAGGGAAAGGGGCAGTCTTCCCTGGGTGAGGGGGCCTCCTGGGAGGAAGAGCAAGGTTTAGGGAAGGGGTTAAGAGCCCATGGTCAGAGAACAGTGGATTCAAATCCTGACCGTCTGGGTTAAGTTATTCAGTCCCTCTGTGACTCAGTTGACTCATCTGTCAAGTGGGGATAATGGTCCCAACGTTATAGGGTTGTTAGGATTAAATGAAAAAATATTGTAAAGGATTTAACACTGCCTGGCACCTACGGAGAACTCCATCCTCATTATTATTGTTGTTATTAGCAGCCTGGGGGCGGGTTCCTGCAACCGGCCTCCCCAGCGGTTTCCTGTCGGGGAGCAGACGGCCCCTCAGGCCTCGGCCCCACCCCACCCCTCCTCCCTGCAGCCCTCCTCTCCCCTTCCTCTCCCGGCCCTTTTCCTCCCCGCCTCCCCCGCCCCGCCCCGCCCAGTCCCTCCTCTTTCCTCGGAGGAAACTTTCCGCCGGCTGGTCCATCGGCCCTTGTCCGGCCCGCGCTGCTGCGGCCTGGGATCCGAGCCGGGCGGGCAGGTGACCGGGACCGGACGGGGCGGGAGCGGCCGGGCCCCGGGTGTCTGCGGCCGCCGGACGCGCCGGGGCCGGGCAGCGGGGAAGCGGGGCGCTGACGGTGAGTGAGCCCGGGCCTCCGGGCCCGGGGGTCCCCGCCGGGCGGGCGGGATGGGAGCAGGAGGCGGCTTCCCTTCCCGGAGCCCGCCCAGGGAGTAAGGAAGGCGCCCGCGTCTCTCTCCTCCATCCCGATTCCCGGACGGCGAAAGCGGGCCTCGTTTGGGGAACCCACCAGGGGACGGAGCCTCCTGCGGCTCACTCCCCCGACCCTCAGGTGTTGGGGCGTCTGCGCCCAGAGGAAGGGTCCCCCAGCCAGGGCCCAGGTCGGCAACGAAGTTAGGAAGCCGCTCTCTCCAGGGTGGAGCCTGGCTGGGGCTGCCCTTCCAGGGAGCAGAGCTGCCCCGAGGAGAAAGCGGGGTCAGGGTCGGCTCCAGAGGGGGAGAAGGGTCTGACCTTGCTGACCTCGCAGGCTGACAGGGGAGGTGCTCCCCCAGAGAAGCATGGATGCCCCCCGAAGGGACATGGAGTTGCTCAGCAACAGCCTGGCGGCCTACGCACACATCCGCGGTGAGGGCAGACCCCGGGACCTGGACCCCTCCCTGCCTCCTCAGGCCCCACTCCACCCCTTCCCTCCCCTCCTCCACGCCCCTGCCATGTAATCACCCTTAACCAGTCACTTACTCCCAAACCGCCCCCCACTCCCCCGACTTCCCGATGGAGGCTACCTAAGGTCCCTCAAATAGAGGGTATTGTCCTTGCCCCCCAAACTTAGAACCTGGAGTCTTTTAGAGATGGGATGACTCCCACGCGCCAGGCCCCCTCCGTGACTTCTGCCCTCTGACCCCCAGCTAACCCCGAGAGCTTCGGCCTCTACTTCGTGCTGGGTGTCTGCTTTGGCCTGCTGCTCACCCTGTGCCTACTAGTCATCAGCATCTCCTGTGCACCCCGCCCGCGGCCCCGAGGGCCCACTCCGCGCCGGGACCCCCGCAGCAGCACCCTGGAGGCCGAGGACGACGACGACGACGACGATGAGGATACGGTGACTCGGCCGGGCCCCGAGGTGTCCGCGGAGCCCGACGGGCCCCTGAGCGTCAACGTCTTCACTTCGGCGGAGGAGCTGGAGCGGGCGCAGCGGCTAGAGGAGCGGGAACGGATCCTGCGGGAGATCTGGCGCACTGGACAGCCAGACCTGCTGGGCACCGGCACGCTGGGGCCCAGCCCCACGGGCACGGGCACCCTGGGCCGCATGCACTATTACTGACCGGCCCCCAGAGCGTACTGGATATGCACAGGGGCTTCGAGCTGCCCCAGGACCTTTGGACTGCCCCTGCCCACGGTGCTATGGAGGCCCCGCCCCCACGGCTCCCCTGGTGCTGTTGGGCCTGGATTCCCGTCCCCTGGGAGACACCCTTCCCCCGTCCAGCCAGAAGGCCCTGGGGGTAGGGCAGGACGCAGGGTCCCCATCCCCTCTCTGGGGGACGGTTAAGAGGTGACGTGACCAATGAAAGCTGCATTCTCAGTGACTCAGTCTCCCTCTGTTATCCTTCCCCCTAATGACTCCCAAGCTCTTGCCATGCAGGGGGCCCCAGGGCTGAGACCCCTTTACCAGGCTGACCACCTCCTTCCACCCACCCGACGCCTCAGCACACATGCTTGCGTTCAATTCACACATGGCAAAAACACACTCCTGCACCCACACTCCACCGCCTCACCACAGGCGCACACACAAAAATCAACCGCATTCCTTACAACTGCATTCCTTACCGTCAAACGCCCGGGTACACGTTGCCCCTGTCCCTACAAATGCCCTAGTTTTCTGCATCATTGCAATCAGACACACACGCGCGCGCACGCACACAAGGCCTTGGAACCCTAACCTTGACGCTAAGGCGCTATTACGCCCAATGTAACCTGGGGTGCCTGAGCTGGCCTGTGGAGTTCGTGTGTCACTGCGTTCCAGAGCGGACAGTGAAGGCCACTGGGAGGGTTCCGGGCTGGAGAGCCGGCCTGCCCGGCCCCTCCCCTGGCGCACAGCTGGATTCTGGAATCCGGCCCCCGGGCAGAGGCCCGACCCCTCCTGGGCCCCTCCTGCCGGCCATTTCTCCAGCGCGGGGACTAGCGTCCGAAGGAGACACCCTCCCCCCTCGCCATCCGGTGGATAAAAATAGCCATGCGCAGGCCTTGGGAACGGTAATGGAAGCCACATGTTGGCCAGATGTGCCCAGGAGCGGCTGCCAGGAAAGCGGAGGGACGGGAGCGCAGAACGCCAGCCCCGCCCCGCTGCGCAGACCCCGCCCTGCAGGGACCAGGGAGGCGTGGCGCGCGTACACAGCAGAGTTTACTTTCTTGCGTTTCCCAAAATCGTGTGCAAGGACGTGGGTGGCCGGAGCCCGACTTCGCTCCAGGTCCCGCCGTAGTCCCTCCCGGGCCCACCCTCAGTGCGTCTGCGTCTGCGCGTGGATGGAGCCCAGGTTCCGGGACTCCTGGGTCCTCCGTGTCATCTGAACCTAGTGGAGAGAGGGCGTCTGGGGAGTGCCAGCCACCCACCCCCACCCCACCCCCGCCCCGCAGGGGACCCGCACCCCGCCCACCTCCAGCAACACGCGCTTCTCTCTCTCGCTCTTCAGCTCCTCCCAGATGTCAGTCAGCTTCTTTCTGCGGACGCGAGACCGAGGGGAAGGGGTGGGCCGGGCAGGCCTAGAGCCCGCACCCCTCTCCTCACCCCTACCCACTTACTCCAGCTGCACCCCCATCAGCTCCAGCGACCTCCTTAAAGCCTCCACCTCGTCCTTTATCCTCATCATGTCGTCTCTGTCACTTTTGCTATCTGTGAGATTTTGCGGGGCCGAGGGGTGGAGGGTGGGAGTCATTTGGGGCTCTGGAGTCAGCACGATAGGATGTGGATTCTTCTGAGCAGGGGATACCTCTTCGGGGGACACCTCCTCTTTGGGGGTAGCCTCATCCTTCGCTGGTGCCTCCTCCAGGAGAGTGGTAGCCTCTTCCTGGAGGCAGGCCTTCTCAAGGGCAGGCGTAGACCCTGACTTGGACGCGGACTCGGACTGGAGAGGGGAGCTGTCCCTCTTATCCAGGGGACGTTTCACCGTGCAGAGGGGATGCTCCTCTGGCATGTGAACCTCCTCTTGGGATTGAGCCCCACTGGCCCCAAGAGACCTGGCGTTTAGCAGGGCTTCCTCCGGAGAGAAGTGATGGAACTGAGTGTTGTCTCGGGTGGAGGCCTCTTCAGAGAGCACCTGTTTGGTGGTCAAGACCTTTCCTAGGGTGTGGGCCTCGTCCCCAGGAGGGGCCATCTTTGGACCAGGTGGGACTTCTGGGACCGGGACCTGATGCACAGAAAAGACCCTATCTGGTCTGGGGGCTTTGTCCTCCAGAGTTGAGGTCTCCTCTAGGATAGGGACCTTATCTGAAGTTAGGGATTCCTCTGGAGTGGGGGCCTTATCTGGAGACAAGGTCTTCTCCGGGCTGCGGGCATTGTCCAGAGGTGAGGTCTTCTCTGGGCTGCCGGCCTTATCCGGAGATGGGGTCTTCTCTAGGCTGGGGGTCTTGTCCAGAGTTGGGGTTTTATTCACACGAGGGGCCTTTGTAAGGCTGCTCTGCTCTTCGCCCTGTGGGGATGGGGGTGAGGTCTCAGCCGAGGGCTGGGTACCTGGACACTTTGAGTCTGGTTCCCCTTGGCCTGGGATCCTTCACACCACACCCCTGAGAACCAGACTCTGCCCAAGATCCCCACTCTCCCATGTCTTAGGCCTCTCACCTGACCGGCTGCAGAGTGTTGCTGTGAAGCCTGGGTTTGGGCTCGCTTTCTGCCACTCTGGCCTGGACACCCACTGAGGAAACTGCTGCTGGAGCCTGTGAGAGCAGA
This sequence comes from Leucopleurus acutus, assembly GCF_964270905.1. NCBI lineage: Eukaryota > Metazoa > Chordata > Mammalia > Artiodactyla > Delphinidae > Leucopleurus > Leucopleurus acutus. Next base: position 164,539,222 of record NC_139143.1, read on the forward strand.
CCCTCAGGGGCCCGGGCCTACTTGGACCCCAAGCCTCTCCCCATCTCTGTCCCTCAGCACAACACCCCAGGCCTCACCCACTGCAGGGAGGCATCGACACTTACTGCAGTTTCGGGAAGGGCACTTCTGACTGTCTCCGCTGGGTGTCCAAGATGGCCTGAAACATTTCTCCATCAGAACCGGGGATGGGGGCAGGGAGCAGCATTTCTTCTGTACCCTCCTCTTTCCCCCTCCGCCACCCTGCTCCTTACTTGGCTTTGCTTGGCCCAGTCGGGGCTGTCACCAGCTTCTGGACCGTAGGGAGGGCTGTTCTGGGCATCATCTTTTTGGGTTCCTTAATAGGAGCTGGGAGGGGAGAGGGGAGTGGGGCATTTGTTCACTCATCCATTCATCTAAGAGTCACTGTGCTGTGCACAGGGGACTAGTGACAGCAGATGAATTATATTTGACCCTGTCTCCTGGGAGCTCTGGGGACATTGACCATGGGAGCACCCCAAAGAGTCATCAGGGAAGGCTTCGTGGGGAGATGGCTCCGAATCCTGCCAGTTTTTAATCCGTGCTTTTCAAAGACCTGTACTCAGCTTAGTGCCCATGGCTGGTTCAGACGCTTCTCCTTCCTGGACCAAGGCAACGTCCTTCCCCCTTCCAGTCCACACTCCCTTCTCCGTCTTCTCTATCACATCTACTCCCTAAGAGATCTCACCCAGTCTTACGGGTTTTATTATCATCAATAAGCCAACAACTCCTAAATTTTCATCTCTAGCCCCTTCCTCTTCTCTGAACTCCAGACTCATACCCGACAGCCCTCTCAATATTTCCGCTTAACTTAGCATCACACACTTACCATAGCCAGAGCTAAACTCTTGCTTCCCAACCTCCTTGCCCTCAGAATCTGCCCCTCTCCCACTGCTCCCCATCTCGCCCACTCACTCAGACGACAAAGTGAGGAGTCCTCCCTGACGCCTTTATTTCCGTATGCTGCACATGCAAACCATCAGTAAGTCCTGTCTGCTCTAAACACATCCTGAATCCAGCCACTCATCCCCACCTCCACCACTAAGCACTCTAGATTGAGTCACACCATCTTCACTAGGACTGTCGCAGCAGCCTCCCACCTGGGCTTGGGCTGCACCCACCCTGCTTACGGTGTGCTCTCCCCACAGCAGCCAGAATGAGCTCATGTTCTACTGGGGAAGCAGACATAAACAAAAGGAGTAAACTGTGTAGTGTGTTAGGGATTTATTAGTAGTACAGAGGACGAATAAGCAGGGGAATGTATGATTTTAAATGAGATGGTCCTGAGAAGGCGACATCAGAGTGAGCATCTGAAGGCAGTCACACAAGTGACATTCATATCCACGGACACAGGAACAGCTACTCTGGCACACGCACACATGCTGAAATTGACTTGCACACACAATATCACACACAGATACAAACAAAATCCCCTGACTGTGGGTCGCAGTGGGCGAGAGCATGGATCCTATAGCCAGACAGCAGACTTGGAATTCCTGCTCTATTACTCACCAGTTGTGTGAGAACTTGGTTGGTAATTTAACCTTTCTGTGCCCTCATGTCCTCATCCATAAAACATGGATAACAAGAATACACATCCCGTAGGGCTGTTGTGAGGTTTGAGTGACTTAATCCACGTGAGGTGCTTAGCGTCTGCCATATAGTCAAAGCTCAGTAAATGTTAACTTTGACTCCTGCTTCTTGTAGTGTGGCTGATCAGGTGCTCTGTGGGGGCCTCCCACTAGAGAGCAATTATATCCTGCTTAGAATACAATTTTAAGGCACTGTTGGACATAAAAGAGGCAGGAGAAGCCCACAAAAAAGGGAGGAACTGGGGCCAGAAAGGAAGTGAGAGGGCAGCACGACTTTGCGGCTACAGAGCCTGGGGCCAGTGATGAGGAGCAGGTGCCCCATGTTCTGCTCCTTTGGCTCATCACAGGCCCAGAGCTCGGTAGCCAGACAGCAGCGAGAGCCTTGCACCACCTTCTTCCAGACGGCGGAAGTGGTCTCCGGTGGTTGGTGCCCCCTGGCTACTAGCAGAAGTAAAAGCGAGTCCTCGCTGGAAGAAGTTGTCCCCTACAGAGGTGTACAGAACTCCCCCACACTGAGATCATACACAAAGATCCTAAAACACACGAGAGGGCAGGCCACTGAGAGCAGGAGTCAGCAGACGCAACACACAGCAGATACTGGAAGTGTCAGGAAAAGAACACAGCATAGCTACATAGAGTATATTTGAAGAAATAAAGGATGAGCATGCAACAAAAGGACCATTAGGAATAAGCAGGAAGATTTTACAGGGAAAAAAAAAAAAGAATTCTGTACTACTAGAGATGATAAATAGCATATATGAAATAAAATGCAATGTGTAGGTTAAACAGCAGATTAAACCTAGATAAAAATCTAGAGAGAGAATTAGTAAACTAGAAGTAGAATGAGACAAGGAGTGAAAATTTGAAAGCAATGTTCAAAGGAAGAGGTAATAGAAGCAGGGTTTGACTATGGCCGAGTGAGGTAGGTGGTGGTTAAATACTCTGTCCACACAGCAACTATAAAGCTGGATAAAAATGGCAAAACAACCATTTCAGTGCTTGGATACTGACCAAAGACATAAAATAATTGCAGAAGCACTTGTGCTTGACAGTGTTCTTGCCTGCTCCCATCCCTCCCCCACCCCCTACTGCCTTGGTCCATGTGGATGTTCTGCAGGGTGGGATAGGTGGAGGATGAACAGCTTTACTGCCATGGTTGAAGAGAACTCAATCAATATGGGGTGCAGGGCTTCCCTGGTGGCGCAGTGGTTGAGAGTCTGCCTGCCAGTGTAGGGGACACGGGTTCAGGCCCTGGGCTGGGAGGATCCCACATGCCGCGGAGCAACTGGGCCCGTGAGCCACAGCTGCTGAGCCTGCGCGTCTGGAGCTTGTGTTCTGCAACACGACAGGCCGCGACAATGAGAGGCCCACGCACCGCGATGAAGAGTGGCCCCCACTCACCACAACTAGAGAAAGCCCTCACACAGAAATGAAGACCCAGCACAGCCTAAATAAATAAATAAATTTATAAAAAAGAAAGGCTTCCTCATCAGTCCTTTACACGTGTGTATGAATAAGCATCAAATCAACAGTTTAATCTCTCAGGACCATTTGCATTAAAAAAGAAAATATGGGGTGCAACCTTGGATTTGGCATTGGTTTCATTGATATGACACCAAAAGCACAAGCAACCAAAGAAAAAATAGGTCAGTGGGACTTCATCAAAATTTTAAACTTTTGCGCACAAAGGACAGCATCAAGAAAGTGAAAAGACAACCCAAAGAACGGGAGAAAATATTAGCAAATCATACATATGATAAGGGCCTTTTATCTAGAAAATATAAAGAACTCCAACAACTCAACAGTAAAAAGTCAATTCAGGGCTTCCCTGGTGGCGCAGTGGTTGCGAGTCCGCCTGCCGATGCGGGGGACACGGGTTCGTGCCCCGGTCCGGGAAGATCCCATATGCTGCGGAGCGGCTGGGCGCGTGAGCCATGGCCGCTGAGCGTGCGCGTCCGGAGCCTGTGCTCCGCAACGGGAGAGGCCACAACAGTGAAAGGCCCGCGTACCGCTAAGAAAGAAAAAAAAAAAAAAAGAAAAGAAAAAAAGTCAATTCAATTAAAAAATGGGCAAAGGACTCAGATTTTTTCAACATCATTAACTATCAAAGAAATGCAAAGCAAAACCACAATGAGATAGCATTACTTACCCACTAGGATGGTTACAATCAAAAGACAGATAATAACAAGTACTGGTGTGAATGTGGAGAAACTGGAGCCCTCATACACTGTTGGTGGGAATATAAAATGGTGCAACCACTTTGGAAAACAGTCTGCCAGTTCTTCCCAAAGTTAAACCAGAGTTATCATATCACCTAGCAATTCCTTTCATAGGTATATACCCAAGAGAAATGGAAACACATCCACATAAAATCTTGTACACTAATAAAGTTCATAGCCAAAAAGTAGAAACAATCCAAATATCCATCAACAAATGAATGGAAAAAGTGATACAATAGAATATTACTGGGCAATAAAAAGGAATGAAGTACAACACATACTACAAAATGGATAAACCCTGAAAACATTATTTGACGTGAAGGAAGCCCATTAAGAAGACCACATATTGTATGATATCATGTATATGAAATGTAGGCAGATCTATCAAGACAAAGTAGATTAGTGGTTGTGTTGGGATGAGGAGGAGAGAATAGGGAGACTGGTGGGGTAATGGCTAAAGAGTACAGTGGGTGACGAAAACATTCTAAAATTCATTGTGGTGGTGTTGCACAACTATGACTCTACTAAACACCACCGAATTGTACATTTAAATGAGTGAATTGTATGGTATGTCAATATATCTCAATAAAGCTGTTAACCTCCATTCCCCAAAAAAGATGGCAGGCCAGATTTGGCCCACAGACCATAATTTGCTAACTCTTAACCTAAACACCCCAATAAAAGGCAGAGATTGTCAAACTGAATTTAAAAAGCAAGATCCAGCTATATACTGTGAACAACAGATTCAAAGACACAAATAGGTTGACAGTAAAAGACTGGAGAAAGATATATCACATAAATAGTAACTATAATAATAACCATATATTAATATCAGACAAAACAAACTTCAAGATGAGAAAAATTACTGAAGACAAAGAGGGAGAGGTTATAATGATAAACAGGTAAGTACATCAGGAAGGGATAACAATGACAAATATACATGTGCCTAACAACAAAGCCTCAAAATATATAAAGCAAACACTGACAGAACTGAAAGGAGAAATAATTCAAAAATAATAGTTGGAGATTTTGTTCAGGAGAAAGGTTAAGACTTTGAATTTAGACTTGTTAAGTTAAATATACATGGCAAATTTCAAGAGCAACCACTAAAATAATACCAATAAAGTGTACTAATTCTAAATTAATGAAAAAAGTGAAATAAGAAAAAAAGGAGAAAATAAACATTTAAAAATATTGTGAAATAATTATGATCAATATAGTCTAAACTCATCAATTTATCACCAAAGAAAAAGACTGATAAACTAGAGTAAAAAGACAAAGGTGAGAGGGCAGACAGCAGAAGCAAGAAGAACGACAATCCTGCAGCCTGTGGAACAAAAACCACATTCACAGAAAGATAGACAAGATGAAAAGGCAGAGGGCTATGTACCAGATGAAGGAACAAGATAAAACCCCAGAAAAACAACTAAATGAAGTGGAGATAGGCAACCTTCCAGAAAAAGAATTCAGAATAATGATAGTGAAGATGATCCAGGACCTCGGAAAAAGAATGGAGGCAAAGATCGAGAAGATGCAAGAAACGTTTAACAAAGACCTAGAAGAATTAAAGAACAAACAAACAGAGATGAACAATACAATAACTGAAATGAAAATCACACTAGAAGGGATCAATAGCAGAATAACTGAGGCAGAAGAACGGATAAGTGACCTGGAAGAAAGAATGGTGGAATTCACTGCTGTGGAACAGAATAAAGAAAAAAGAATGAAAAGAAATGAAGACAGCCCAAGAGACCTCTGGGACAACATTAAATGCAACAACATTCACATTATAGGGGTCCCAGAAGGAGAAGAGACAGAGAAAGGACCCAAGAAAATATTTGAAGAGATTACAGTTGAAAACTTCCCTAACGTGGGAAAGGAAATAGCCACCCAAGTCCAGGAAGCGCAGCGAGTCCCATATAGGAGAAACCCAAGGAGAAACACGCCAAGACACATAGTAATCAAATTGGCAAAAATTAAAGACAAAGAAAAATTACTGAAAGCAGCAAGGGAAAAACGACAAATAACATACAAGGGAACTCCCATAAGGTCAACAGCTGATTTCTCAGCAGAAACTCTACAAGCCAGAAGGGAGTGGCATGATATACTTAAAGTGATGAAAGGGAAGAACCTACAACCAAGATTACTCTACCCGGCAAGGATCTCATTCAGATTCGATGGAGAAATCAAAAGCTTTACAGACAAGCAAAAGCTAAGAGAATTCAGCACACCAAACCAGCTCTACAACAAATGCTAAAGGAACTTCTCTAAGTGGGAAACACAAGAGAAGAAAAGGACCTACAAAAACAAACCCAAAATAATTAAGAAAATGGTCATAGGAACATACAAATCGATAATTACCTTAAACGTGAATGGATTAAGGGCTCCAACCAAAAGACAAAGGCTCACTGAATGGATACAAAAACAAGACCCATATATATGCTGTCTACAAGAGACCCACTTCAGACCTAGGGACACATACAGAATGAAAGTGAGGGGATGTAAAAAGATATTCCATGCAAATGGAAAACAAAAGAAAGCTGGAGTAGCAATACTCATATCAGATAAAATAGACTTTAAAATAAAGAATGTGGGCTTCTCTGGTGGCACAGTGGTTGAGAATCTGCCTGCCAATGCAGGGGACACGGGTTCGAGACCTGGTCTGGGAAGACCCCACATGCCGCGGAGCGACTGGGCCCGTGAGCCACAACTACTGAGCCTGCGCGTCTGGAGCCTGTGCTCCGCAACAAGAGAGGCCGCGACAGTTAGAGGCCCGCGCACCGCGATGAAGAGTGGCCCCCGTTCACCGCAACTAGAGAAAGCCCTCGCACGGAAACGAAGACCCAACACAGCCAAAAATAAGTAAATAAATAAATAATTTATAAAAAATAAAATAAAATAAAATAAAGAATGTTACAAGAGACAAGGAAGGACACTACATAATGCTCAAGGGATCAATCCAAGAAGAAGATATAACAATTATAAATATATATGCACCCAACACAGGAGCACCTCAATACATAAGGCAACTGCTAACAGCTATAAAAGAGGAAATCAACAGTACACAATAATAGTGGGGGACTTTAATACCTCACTTACACCAATGGACAGATCATCCAAAATGAAAATAAATAAGGAAACAGAAGCTTTAAATGACACAATAGACCAGATAGATTTAAGTGATATTTATAGGACATTCCATCCAAAAACAGCAGATTACACTTTCTTCTCAAGTGCACATGGAACATTCTCCAGGATAGATCACATCTTGGGTCACAAAGCAAGCCTCAGTAAATTTAAGAAAATTGAAATCATGTCAAGCATCTTTTCTGACCACAACGCTATGAGATTACAAATGAATTACAGGAAAAAAACATAGGGCTTCCCTGGTGGCTCAGTGGTTGAGAATCCACCTGCCAATGCAGGGGACACGGGTTCGAGCCCTGCTCAGGGAAGATCCCACATGCCGCAGAGCAACTAAGCCCAAGCACCACAACTACTCAGCCCGCACACCACAACTAGTGAAGACTGTGCACCTAGAGCCTGTGCTCCACAACAAGAGAAGCCACCACAATGGGAAACCCGCTCGCCGCAACTAGAGAAAGCCTGTGTGCAGCAATAAAGACCCGACGCAGCCATAAATAAAATAAATAAATTAAAAAAAAAAACACAAAAGACACAAACACATGGAGGCTAAACAATACATTACTAAATAACCAAGAGATCACTGAAGAAATCAAAGAGGAAATAAAAAAATACCTAGAGATAAATGACAATGAAAACATGATGATCCAAAACCTATGGGATGCAGCAAAAGCAGTTCTAAGAGGGAAGTTTATAGCTATACAAGCCTACCTCAAGAAACAAGAAAAATCTCAAATAAACAATCTAACCTTACACCTAAAGTAACTAGAGGAAGAAGAACAAACAAAATCCAAAGTTAGCAGAAGGAAAGAAATCATAAAGATCAAGCAGAAATAAATGAAATAGAAACTAAGAAAACAATAGCAAAGATCAATAAACTAAAAGCTGGTTCTCTGAGAAGGTAAACAAAATTGATAAACCATTAGCCAGGCTCATCAAGAAAAAGAGGGAGACGACTCAAATCAATAAAATTAGAAATGAAAAAGGAGAAGTTACAACAGACACCACAGAAATACAAAGCATCCTAAGAGACTACTACAAGCAACTCTATGCCAATAAAATGGACAACCTGGAAGAAATGGACGAATTCTTAGAAATGTATAACCTTCCAAGACTGAACCAGGAAGAAACAGAAAATATGAACAGACCAATCACAAGTAATGAAATTGAAACTTTGAATAAAAATCTTGCAACAAACAAAAGTCCAGGACTAGATGGCTTCACAGGCGAATTCTATCTAACATTTAGAGAAGAGCTAACACCCATCCTTCTCAAACTCTTCCAAAAAATTGCAGAGGAAGGAACACTCCCAAACTCATTCTACGAGGCCACCACCACCCTGATACCAAAACCAGACAAAGATACTACAAAAAAAGAAAATTACAGGGCTTCCCTGGTGGCGCAGTGGTTGAGAGTCCGCCTGCTGATGCAGGGGACACGGGTTCGTGCCCCGGTCCGGGAAGATCCCACATGCCGCAGAGCGACTAGGCCCGTGAGCCATGGCCGCTGAGCCTGCGCATCCGGAGCCTGTGCTCCGCAATGGGAGAGGCCACAGCAGTGAGAGCCCCGCGTACCACACAAAAAAAAAAAGGAAAAGAAAATTACAGACCAATATCACTGATGAATATAGATTCAAAAATCCTCAACAAAATACTAGCAAACAGAATCCAACAACACATTAAAAGGATCATACACCATGATCAAGTGGGATTTATCCCAGGGATGCAAGAATTCTTCAATGTACACAAATCAATGTGATACACCATACTAACAAATTGAAGAATAAAAACCATATGATCATCTCAATAGATGCAGAAAAAGCTTTTGACAAAATTCAACACCCATTTATGATAAAAACTCTCCAGAAAGTGGGCATAGAGGGAACCTACCTCAACATAATAAAGGCCATATATGACAAACCCACAGCAAACATTTCTCAATGGTGAAAAACTGAAAGCATTTCCTCTAACACCAGGAAGAAGACAAGGATGTCCATTCTCACCACTATTATTCAACATAGTTTTGGAAGTCCTAGCCACGGCAATCAGAGAAGAAAGAGAAATAAAAGGAATACAAATTAGAAAAGAAGAAGTAAAACTGTCACTGTTTGCAGATGACATGATACTATACATAGAGAATCCTAAAAATGCCACCAGAAAACTACTAGAGCTAATCAATGAATTTGGTAAAGTTGCAGGATACAAAATTAATGCACAGAAATCTCTTGCATTCCTATACATTAATGATGAAAAATCTGAACGAGAAATTAAGGAAACACTCCCATTTACCATTGCAACAAAAAGAATAAAATACCTAGGAATAAACCTACCTAGGGAGACAAAAGACCTGTATGCAGAAAACTATAAGACACTGATGAAAGAAATTAAAGATGATACCAACAGATGGAGAAATATACCATGTTCTTGGATTGGAAGAATCAATATTGTGAAAATGCCTATACTACCCAAAGCAATCTACAGATTCAATGCAATCCCTATCAAACTACCAATGGCATTTTTCACAGAACTAGAACAAAAAATCTTAAAATTTGTATGGAGACACAAAAGACCCCGAATAGCCAAAGCAGTCTTGAGGGAAAAAAACGGAGCTGGAGGAATCAGACTCCCTGACTTCAGACTGTACTACAGAGCTACAGTAATCAAGACAATATGGTACTGGCACAAAAACAGAGATATAGATCAATGGAGCAGGATAGAAAGCCCAGAGATAAACCCACGCACCTATGGTCAAGTAATCTATGACAAAGGAGGCAAGGATATACAATGGAGAAAAGACAGTCTCTTCAATAAGTGGTGCTGGGAAAACTGGACAGCTACATGTAAAAGAAGGAAATTAGAACACTCCCTAACACCATACACAAAAATAAACTCAAAATGGATTAGAGACCTAAATGTAAGACCGGACACTATAAAACTCTTAGAGGAAAACATAGGAACAACATTCTTTGACAGAAATCGCAGCAAGATCTTTTTTGATCCACTTCCTAGAGTAATGGAAATAAAAACAAAAATAAACAAATGGGGCCTAATGAAACTTCAAAGCTTTTGCACAGCAAAGGAAATGAAAAACAAGACGAAAAGACAACCCTCAAAATGGGAGAAAATATTTGCAAATGGATCAACGGACAAAGGACTATCTCCAAAATATATAAACAGTTCATGCAGCTCAATATTAAAGAAACAAACAACCCCATCCAAAAATGGGCAGAAGACCTAAATAGACATTTCTCCAAAGAAGACATACAGATGGCCGAGAAGCACATGAAAAGCTGCTTAACATCACTAATTATTAGAGAAATGCAAATCAAAACTACAATGAGGTATCACCTCACACCAGTTACAAGGGGAATCATCAGAAAATCCACAAACAACAAATGCTAGAGAGGGTGTGGAGTAAAGGGAACCCTCTTGCACTGTCGGTGGGAATGTAAGTTGATACAGCCACTATGGAGAACAGTATGGAGGTTCCTTAAAAAAACCAAAAATAGAATTACCATATGATCCAGCAATCCCACTACTGGGCATATACCCAGAGAAAACCATAATTCAAAAAGACACATGCACCCCAATGTTCACTGCAGCACTATTTACAATAGCCAGGTCATGGAAGCAACCTAAATTCCCATCAACAGACGAATGGATAAAGATGTGGCACATATATACAATGGATTATTACTCAGCCATAAAAAGGAGCGAAATTGGGTCATTTGTAGAGACGTGGATGCATCTAGAGACTGTCATACAGAGTGAAGTAAGTCAGAAAGAGAAATACAAATGTATATTAACGCATATTTGTGGAATCTAGAAAAATGGTACAGATGAACCAGTTTGCAAGGCAGAGAAAGAGACACAGATGTAGAAAACAAATGTATGGACACCAAGGGGGGAAAGGAGGGGGTGGGATGAATTGGGAGAATGAGATTAACATATATACACTAATATGTATAAAATAGAGAACTAATGAGAACCTGCTGTATAGCACAGGGAACTCTAGTTCACTTTGCTGTACAGTAGAAACTAACACAACATTGTAAAACAACTATACCCCAATTAAATATATATATATATATTAAAAACACTATGCACTTTAAAAAAAAAGAGAGAGAGGGAAAGAGGGAGGGAAGGGAGGGAGGGAGGGAGGGAGGGAGGAAGGAAGAAAGAAAGAATTTTAGCCAGAAGCCAGACTTGCTTATAACTATAAAGAAATTGAAGTAGTTTAAAATCTTCCCATAATGGAAGAAAAGAGGACCAGATGAATGTACAAGTAAGTTTTACCAGCTTACAATGAAAGATGATTCCCATCTTATGTAAGATCTAAAAGATATTTTAAAAACAAAAAAACATATTCCTTAACTCATTCATGGGGCCAGTATAATACTGATAATCAGATGAGGACAGTAAAAACAAATGCAAAAATCTGAAGGAAAAGAAAAAAAACTGGGAAGGTATCCCAACAGTATATGAAAAAATAATAAACCATGACCAATTTGAATTTATCCCAGGAATACAAGGGTGGCTTAATATTAGAAAATTCTACAAATATCTTTATTACATTGACAGATTAAAGAAGAAAACCTATATAATAATTTCAAAAGATTCATATAAACAATTTGAGAAAATTCGACACCCATTCTTTTTTTTTGCGGTACGTGGCCCTCTCACTGTTGTGGCCTCTCCCATTGCAGAACACAGGCTCTGGACGCGCAGGTTCAGCGGCCATGGCTCATGGCCCAGCCGCTCCGCAGCATGTGGGATCTTCCCGGACCGGGGCATGAACCCATGTCCCCTGCATCGGCAGGCGGACTCTCAACCACTGCGCCACCAGGGAAGCCCTTGACACCCATTCTTGATAAAATTTCTAAGCAAAAGAAACAGAAAGACCTTCCTTAACCAGACAAAAATATACCTACAAAAGATCTAAGCAAACATCATTGTTAAAGGGAAAAAGTTTGAAGCATTCCATTTAAAATCAGGAGCATGGTAATGATGTTCAGCATCACTATTTCTATTCAATATTGTATTGCGATCCTAGCCACTAGAGTAAAACAAGAAAATGAAATTAAAAGATATAAGATGTTGAAAGGAGAGAGCCAAACTGTCATTACTCACAGATTAAATGACTGTCTTCATAGAAAACCTATTAAGGATTTACAGATAAATTACTGAAATTATCAGCACCATGGGTGGCTATAAAATCAATATACAAAAATCAGTGCATTTCTATAGTCCTGTAAAAATAATAAAAAGGATATCTAATTTTTAAAATGACACAATAAAACTACATGCAGAAATAATAAATGGTGCTAGAACAAGTGACTGTCCATATGGAAAAACGTATAATTAGATCACTTATTAAAATCAATGCTGCATGGATAAAAGCATTTAAAAATGAAAAGCAACACTTTAAAAGTTTTAAAGAAAATATAAATGGACTGTTTTTCTGAATTTGGGGCAGGAAGGATTACTTAAACAAGAAAAAACCTGCTAACTATTAAAGATAAGATTGATATGTTTGCATTAAAATTAACTCCTAGATAAATATTGTATGTTATCACTTATATGTACTTATCACTTATATGTAGGATCTAAAAAACAAAACAAACAAATGACTATAACAAAATAGAAACAGATTCATAGACATAGAGAACAAACTAGTGGTTACCTGTGGGGAGAGGGAAGCGGGTGGGGCAAGATAGGGGTAGGGGATTAAAAGGTACAAACTACTCTGTGTAAAATAATTAATGGGAATTCCCTGGCAGTCCAGTGCTTTCACTGGACTGGTGCTTTCACTGGTGCTTTCACTGCCGTGGTCCTGGGTTCAATCCCTGGTCAGGGATCCCACATAAAAATAAGTTTTAAAAAATAAACAAACAAACAAATAAATAAGCTACATGGTGGGAATATAAGTTGGTACAACCACTATGGAGGACAGTATGGAGGTTCCTTAAAAAACTAAAAATAGAACTACCGTATATTCCACCAATCCCACTCCTGGGCATATATCTGGAGAAAACCATAATTCAAAAAGACACCTGCACCCCAATGTTCACTGCAGCACTATTTACAATAGCCAGGACATGGAGACAACCTAAATGTCCATCAACAGAGGAACAGATAGAGAAGATGTGGTACATATATACAATGGAATATTACTCAGCCATAAAAAAGAATGAAATAATGCCATTTGCAGCAACATGGGTGGACCTAGAGATTATCACACTAAATGAAGTAAGTCAAACAGAGAAAGACAAATATCATATGGTATCACTCATATGTGGAATCTAATTTTTTAAAATGATATATAAATAAATAAAGAAGCTACAAGGATTTATTGTACAGCACAGGGAATATAGCCAATATTCTGCAATAACTTTAAATGGAGTATAAGCTGTAAAAATTTTGAATCACTATGTTGTACACCTGAAACTAATATAATATTGTAAATCAACTATACTTCAAAAAAATTTTTTTAATTTAGAACTCCTATTCATCAAAAACCTCATTAAAAAAAAGAAAAGCCACAAACTGAAAGTATCTATAACATGTATAACACGTAATTCAGAATATATAAAGAACTTCCACAATTATTACTAACCAGGGAAATACAAATGAAGTCCACAATGAGATGCTATTTTGTGCTAGATTCACGAAAATAATGAAATCTGGTAATACCAAGTGTTGAAGAGGATTTGGATCAGTTTGATCTCTTATATACCAATGGTGTAGTGGTAAAAGTGTACAATGCCTTTGGAAACCAATGTGACTTGACCTCATAAAAGCTGAACATTTATATACCCTACACTCTAGCAGTGCCACTCCTAGGACTATATCCTAGAGAAACATTATACCTGCACACTGGAAGACAGGCACATGATAGAGTCTATGGCAGCACTATTTGTAATAGTAAATACTAGAGCCCTGCTGCTTCTGGTTCCAGCCTTGCAACCTCATCACAGCCCTCCTAGCCCCTCTTGTCTTTACTACTCAGCTCCTGCAACAGGAGTCCTGCTGCCAGAGGCTGGGCAAGTCCCTGAAAACACACACCATATCCAGAGAGCAGCTCCCAGGGGACTGAAGGCTTGAGGCAGACCTGGGGCCAGCAGTGGCTACTGGTTCATATTGGAAAGATAAAGGAGATTTTCTGTTTCCTGTTTTATAAATGTACATTTTTCACTTGGTATCTTACCAAATGTTTGTGTTTAAAACATATTAAACATCTAGTATTGCCGTTTTCTACTTGGCTTTAGCAAACAACAATAAATGAATTAAAAAATAAAACAAAATAAAAATAAAAACTAGAAACAACGAAAATGTCCAACATCAGGAATAGACCAGATACATAATTTGCGTTCAGTCCCACAAGGAATAGTATACAGCAGAGAAAAAGAAATGAACTGCATCTACACACAACATGGATGAATCTAAGAAACATAATGTTGATTGGAAACAGCAAGTCCCAGAAGACCATAAACATATGATGCCATTTTTATAGACCTCGAAAACAAACAAAAATAAATTAGGCACATACCAAAGTGAGTACCTTTAAAAACTCAAGGGAATTATTCAAAATTCAGGGTAGTGGTTAGGGTTACCTTTGATGTGGGGGAAGTAGCAGAAGGGAAAGAGAGAAGCACACAAACCACTAGCAATTTCTAGTTCTTGGGTTTGGGTGACAGACCATGGGCACTCATTATTAAGTTTGAAAACACATATATTATGTATAGTTTTTGATTACGTGAAATATTACATTAAAACATAAATTAAAGACACATCCCACGAATACAGTGATGCATAAACAGAACTATTCACTGACACACTTGATACATGAACACACAGTCTCAAAGACCCAGATACACTGATCCATACATTTCCTTACAAAATGAAACAGATACACTGATCCATACATTTCCTTACAAAATGAAACAAACCTAAACACATTCATTCATGAGAATGACAGCCACATTCTCTGGAGAGAAGAACAGGAACATACTAACACACACAAAGTGACACATTCCTAACACTGACCACATACATTCCTACCAGTCCCATGGGGAGGTACCTCCTAAGAGGGTGTACTGGACCACTGGGAAACTATGGGTGTTTATGAGCAACTGGACTGGTGGATCGTCTCCCAGAGATCACCCCCCCAATCCCAGGCTTCCCGGGCACCCACCTGATTCCCGGGATACCACTTTCCGTGGGACCAGCTTCTTGATCTATGCAGAAAAGAAGTGTCAGAATCTGAAGAGGAGCCCTCACATTTCTAGGTCCACCCTCATTTGTGGGTGGCCCTCCAGCTGTGTCCCGTGAGAGCCACAACCCCCAACTTTGATCAGCGTAGCCTGCCCCTTGCCACCTGAGTGCCTGGCTTCATACTCACCGGGGGTGGTGGGAGCACAAAGTTATCTGGGAAAAGTCCTCTTCTGCCTTGAGACTCTCCTTCCCACCAGCCCTTATCCTCTGTGGTCTGGGAGAGCAAGATGCCGTGGGGAGGTGAGCCAGATCCCCACGCTCCTTCCTTCCCCAAGCCCACCCTTCTCAACACCCCCGTCCCTGTGCCCTCCCCTGCCCTGTGCCTTTCACACCTTCCTCAGTACTTTCACCTCGTCCCCCCTCCGCAGCGCCAACTCATCTGGGGCCTCGGGATGATAGTCAAACAGGACCCTGTAGGTCTCAGGGTGGGAGACTGAAGGGAGGTCAGTTCACTGAAGCCAAACCCCCTCCCCGAACCATTCATCGGCTCCCTCCTCCATCAGTCTAGCTGGGTTCCCCCTCCCCCCAAGTCAGAGTAGCTTGGGGAGGAGGATTTGAAGGACCCTTTGGCTGGATGCTCACCTGTCCGCAGGTAGTCTGGAGGGCTGTCATAGGTCAGGCTGCTCAGCTAGTGGGGGAAGGGCGAGGAACAAGCTGAGCCCCCCAACACCCCCGCCCCTCCCAGCCAAGATGAACTCACCACCTCTTTGCCCACTCCACCCAATTTACCTTGGGAGCCCGCTGGGGACCAAGGCTGATTGAAGGCATGTCTGGGTTACCAAGGCCTGGTGGGGGATAGTGAGGTTAGGGGCGGGTGCTAATTCAGTTTAGGTCATGAGAGAGGTCAAACGGGTGATGGGGCAAGATGTGAGGATCACACGTTCAGGCCACTGGGGAGGGTCACTGAAGATTGTAGAGTCTGGTCACAGGGGTTCACGGGGTCACAGGGTCCAGGTCTCACTTGGGGGCCCACTGTCCAGCAACTCCACAAAGTTGGATGGGAGGGCTCCCAGCTGCCCGTTCTTCTTCCCCAGCCACCAGCCGTCCTCAATCTGGGGAGGGGGGAGGACGAAGGGGCATCTGGTTCTGCCCCAAGGGGCTCCCTAGGCATCTTAAACCCTGGTTCACCCCCCTCTCCCGATTCTGCCCGATGACCCCTCTCCTCTCTTGCTCCCCCACTTTCCCATTTCTGTGCCCCTCATCAGTCCCATCATCCACACCCTCACTGCACCCATGTCCCCTCATCCGGAGACATACTCCATCATCTCCCCCCAAACCCTCTCATCATCTCATCCCCTCACCTCCTTTATCACTTCCACAATCTCCCCAGCTTGCAGCTTCAGCTCGTCAGCCTGCTCCGGGCTGTAGCTGAAGTTCACTTTGCACCATCTTTGGCGGCCCGGAGATTCGACCTGGGTGACCTGGGGTCGGACGAGAGGGAGGTCGCTGGAGCCTCGAGCCCCAGTCCTCTGAGGGGGGCAGGGGCGGGCCGCGAGCGCCCCCTTGTACCTCCAGGCCCCGCCCCAGGGCGGAGCATTGTACTCGAGAACCAATCACGGGACGCACAGAGGCCACGCAGTCCCGCCCAGAGCCGCGCCCGTCTCGGCGAGCTGGAAAGACCTGGTGTGGGGCTGGGGGTGCTGCGCGCGCTCGCCCACCGCCCTGGCTCTCACCTCGGCGGCGCGCACAGCGCGGTTTCGGCGCCTCCCCCGAGCCGCGGAGAGTCTCAGGGATCTCCTACGAATGAGCGCACGGGCAGGGGGGCTCTCAGCTCCCGGGGGCGCGCGCTGAGAGCCACCCCACCCCCCGCCCGACCTCCGGCCCGGCCTCACCTGCACCAGGCACTCGGGGAAGAGGCCACAACGGCCCCCCAGCTCTCCACGCAGCCAGCCCCGTGCGGGCCCATTGCACACCTGCCGGACCACGTCCCCGTGCGCCAGGCTCAGCTCGTCCTTTTTCTGCGCGCTGTATCCGGCCAGGACCAGCACCTCTGCGGGCGGAGGATGGCGCTGGCACGCGGCTCAGAAGACCCCATTCAGGGCCGACTGGCCATGGCGCGAGTCCCAGGCCCCGTGTGGACAGCGGGAGAGCGGGGTGGTGGTGTAGGCTTTTATCGCTATTTCCACGCAGTTGCATAGAAGAGCTAACCCAAACCCTCTGCACATACCCATGGCTTCCGGGGCGCCTTCCGGAGCCGAGCAAGAAGGATGGTGCAGTCGCGTTCGCAGCCAACACTAGGTCCAGGTAGGGTGGGACAAGCAGCGAGATTGTGAAGCCAAGGAAGCGGAGACGCGAGCCGATAGGTCGGGCTCCAGGTGCAAGGAGTGCGTATGGGAGAGGGGGCGGCCCAGTTCGGCAGGTTCGGTCCCCAGACCGGGAGTGAGGACTCTGGGATCTCTGGCCAGTGCTGGGGTCACAGCTCCCCGACATGATCTTGTCTGCCTAGCCACCTAAGTTTCAGTCTAGCCACCTTCCCTCCTTCTCCCAGCCTTGGCCCTGAGGCTCCCACCCACCATTACTGGCCTACCCTCTCCGGGCTGACAAGCTTTTAGCTGCAGGGGAAGTGGGAAGAGGCACATAACCAGCAGGCAGCAAACGCTCTCGGGCGGGTCCTGGGTGGACGGGGTGGTTGCTCTGTGCGCACAAACCTATTGCTGCTTTCCCTGGGAGGCATATTCCTCCCTGGACCCCCTTCAAGGGAAGAGGAAGCGCACAGAAACCCTTTCTTCAGGCCAAGGGGGCCTCATTTGGTTTCAGAAAACATGCCCGGATTTTCCCAGGGAGAAGACAGGAAGAAGGGAACTTCAGGAGCTTGCAAGGCTCCTGCTCTCCTGCAACCAAGGCCAACGCTGGCAAAGGCTGAAGGTTACTGCCAGTCCCACGTGGGCTAGGTTAACTTTCAGGTCATCTTCCTGCTTAGTGGCGAACGAAGAAAGCCGAACCTGAGCCCTGCAACCACTTCATCTGTTGCTACCCCGGGTTAATGGAGACTCTTCACTGCAGCATGGAGCCCACTTTTGTGCTGCATTGAACAGCAGCTGGAGTGACTTAAGTAGCTTTATGAAAAGATATTTTTCAAAAAATCTGTGAGCCTCAAGAAAAAAAGAAAGCCAAGCCTGTTATCCACACCCCTTGACCCCTGCCCCACCACTTTGGAAGCCAAAGTCCTTGCTTACGACACCAGAGTGAAAAAAATCTCGTTCTCCTAGGGTGTCCAAGGTACAGGATATGAAGCAAAATCACTGGAAAGGGAAAGAGGAGCTATTACCCAACGCAGGATTGGCTGAGGTCCTCCTAGAACAACCAAATGTGGGGCTGGAGAGGATGGAGCTGAGCAAGTCTGGGCCCAGCCCCCCCAGACACCTGGTTTTTCAGGTTCCCTGAAGCTGCTATGGGAGACACCCCCCCAACACACACACTCAGGGTGACAATGACCAGAGCCCATTTACATCTGCCACTTCATTTATTTTTTTATTTGCAGGAGGAGTTGAAACAAATTTTAAGGGTATTTTCTTTTTTTTTTTTTCCCTAAACATGAATCATTCAAGTAAAACCAACTTAACTATAGAAATGTAGCAAAGTAAGGGGAAAGTAGCATAACAACCCAAGAGGCAAAGGTTGGAGGGGGGGAGAGGTGGGTGCAGCCCGCATATAACATATGCATAAATGCCATATGATTCACCTGCTCAGGACCGCCTCCCCAGAAGGCAAGCACAAGGACCCATTTTAAGAGGATGTTTTCCCCCCAAACATCTGAGAATGTTTCAACTTAAAGCTTAAGGTTAAAAAAAGAAAAAGGAAAAGAAAAAAACAAAACAAAAAACCCCCACAAACCACCCAGCCATAACCACCTTCCTTAATCGATCATAGGAGTTTCTTTTCATTTTATAAAAAGATTAATAAAAAATATTGAAAAAATTATTTTCTCATCTTATATTTGTAAAGATAATAGAAGTCAGAAGTTTCTTAGAAAACAGACCAGAAACTGCCACATCCAGTTTCCACCCCTGTTGCTGAGAGGATCAGCACGACTAGAAAGTTTGGGATACTGGAGCTGCTGGTGGAGAAGGGGAAGCCCAGCCCAGAAGAAATCAGAAAATATTGGCGGGGAGGGGAGGTGCGCACATGGGGTGTGGTTAGGAACAACACCATGTCATACATGGCTGCGCAGAAAAGGGGAACACAAGGTGGTCAGAAAGGCCTTGAACTCCTCCTCGACATACAAAACCAACTTTTACAAAGATCCAAGCAGTTTGGTCCCAAACTGAGGTGAACACTTCAATGTTTATTCACATGCTTTGTTTTCTCTTTTAAGAATCAAAGTTGCCCAAATTAAATCTTTCCGCTAATGTTACTATATATGTCTAAAAAAAAGGGGGGGGGGCTTTTAAAATCAGGATAAGGGAGAAGAGATTGAGAATCATCAAATTAGTCCTCTTAGCTCCAAATGAAATGAAATGAAGAATAAAACTGTTGGTTTCTAATAGGGAACAAACCAAAATCCAAGTATCGCTCTGCCCTCCCTACCCCAGCCCCACCCCACACAGCAACAAATGAGAACCACACAGCTAAAGCCCAACAAGGTGTGTTCTGCTCAAGAGCTGGGCCTGACCCCAGGCCCCACAGCCGGCTGCCTCTGGCGGGACACAGCGCCAGGGATGCTTTCGGCTGTAGTAGGAGTTCTGCATGGCTGGTGGGGGGTAGGGGTGGGATTTTCAGAATCTTCTCGAGGCTCCTCTGTTTAGCTCCTCACCAGCCATCTTCCCAGCGCCTCTCTCCCTTGGGCAGGGGCTCCCATCAAGGTGGCCTCTACTCAGCTGTAGGCTGTAAATTGTCCTTCTCTTCTCGGTTCTCTGTCCCACTCTCGTCGTCTTCGATCTCCCCTTCCTCCCCACTGAACTTGTCGTGGGCCCATTTGGGGCTGGTGCTGGATTTCCGGAACATGAACCGGCCCCGACCCCGAGGAAAGGCTCCTCGGCCCCGGCCCCGGCTCACCCACTTCTCACTGCCTTCACCTTCACGGTCATCATGCTGAAAGGAAAGAAGACTGCCATCAATGCCAGAGTGAACAAGAGTAGCCAGAACCCTCTCCTCTGAACCCACCCAAATATGACTTTCTCAAATGAACCTATGCCCTGTTCCCCACTCTAAAAATGCTACTGATTCAGATCTAAGAGAATATTCAGTTGGGTTCCTTGAATTCTAAGGCAGTAGTTTAGGCATTATAATAATGATGATGATGATAAAATCTTCAAAGACCTTTTCCTGCATTATCTCATTTAATCCTCACATCTACCCTACCCTATCATTATCACCCTCCACTACACAGATGAGAAAACAGGCAGAGGAACTTTAAGTAACTCCATATTATTTAGAACACTGTCTCTCAAAGAGTGGGTTTGAGAAAGCAAATCACCCCTAAACGTGAAACTATGATCTGAGTTGTCAGGATGGTAAGAGATGCAGCAACACAGCACACACACATAGTTAGGACTCTAGCTCTCCCCAACCTCCCCCGCAGCCAAGAACAGGCCGTGAGACCAAGGGAAAATGATCTGCTCATGGTCTCAGACCAGTTATTGGCAAAGGCAGGACCAGAACCCAGCCTCCCGTCTTGTATCCCTCCCCTCTTTAGTTTTATGCAAGGAGGCAGTGTGGCAGAGTAGAAAAAACAAAACCTACAACTCAAACAATCCCTGGTCTGATGATCACATGAGAAGAGAAGAAGGGATCCAATGAAAAAGAATGAAATGACAAAGCATTTTGAAAAGTCACTGTTACCTATCAGCCCCATGGCTTCAAAGAGTCTAAATCCTCCACCCACACAAGTAGTGCCTTAGGCCCCTGAGGGGTTAGCTCAGCTAAAGGGCCAGCTGCTTATTCACTAGCCTAAATGAATCAGGCTGGCAATGCTCCTTCAGGGGACAGATGGGGCAGGGAAAGGGGCTTTGTGTGGCCTTTAATCCTTCCCTTAAGCAGCCCCACTCCAGTACCTATCCTGGGCCCAGGCAACATTTCCCTAGATATAGGTTCAAGGGTCCTCTAGGAGTCCCAAAGTAGCTACCAGCAGCCCTAGAAAAGTGAAGTTGGCTATACACAGTGATTTACACAGCAACCTGTTTCCTAGCTTCCTGTTTCCATGCCAGTCCTCAGGGGTGATGAAGAGACTCAGCTGCAAGCTGACCTTGGTTACAACACTCAAGAGTCACGTCTGCTTGGATCTGAGCCTGCTGTTGAGCAAAGCCAAAAGAGCTCTCTCACTGGCCAGGTGATTCAGCTTAGAAGAGCCCTAATCTGAGAGGCAGAGAGGCTCAGATGGTGCCTGGTACCTGATAATGACCAACAGCTTAGAAGAGAGAAGCCCCAGTGGCGTTTCATTTTGGAGGCAGGTCCCCTTCCTCAAAAAGAGATCCTGAGCTGTCTTTCCTGTCAATCTTGTGCTGGGGAGCGACAGGGTGGAACTGCAGCCTCAGGGGAAGGTTATGGTTCTATCCCTTGCATAAAGGCTGGAGGGAGGCTTAGGTTAGGGTGGGTGAGCAGTAAAACAATTTCACAGACTAAAAAGGCAAGAGGAACCTTTCCCCGCTTACCCTGGGATCCATAAACGTCTTAGATAGCTCTCTCAAGGTCAGGACTACCTCTCTAGAGAACTCATCTTGCCAGCACTATGCCATCCCACAAGTACGCATGTACCCAGTGCAGCGCCTGCACACATATTTAATCACAGTTCTGGAAAGACCAATTAAGGCCTCTGTATCAGCTACTGTGTGTGCCAAAGGCCCCCTGGCCCTTCCCGGTTGTCCCCAGACCCATACCAAGTAATACTTCTTGCTTTTGGGTGTGTACTCGGGGTCCCATTCCTCCTCACGGTTTCTCTTTTGAAAATCGTTGTTGCTGCTGCTGCTGTTGTTACCAGAGTAGTTGCCTCTGCCCCAGCCTCTTCCTCTGGCTCGAAATTGCTGTGGCAATAAACAGGGGAAAGGAACAAAGGGACCATGTAAGGAATGGAGAAAAACAATTCCTTGCCTTCTATTCAAACACTTTTCTGGCACTAAACAGACAACGGTCCTCCAATCAATATGCTGGTCAACTTGGTTTCTAGTCATTCCCTTTCCATTCATCTCAAGTCTACAGCCTAGACAGAGGACAAAATGGCGTAAGGGCCTCCCTACACACAACAGGAGTCAAGACAAGTGAGGAAGTTCGGAAGAGAAGCCCTAAGAGACTTTCTGGCTAAGTAATTATGAACAGGAAAAAAACAAACAAAAACACTAAAAATGGAAAGCTTGGGGATTGGGAAACCACAGATTCTAGGGTCTTTAGACTGAATTACTTGTATCAAGGGCAACAAAATTAGTATTCTGATAAGAACATAATTAGAATTGGTGGGAGTAAGGGCTTAGAGAAAGGGAGAGCGGGCAGGGTCTTACAAAGGTCCCTCGAGCTCTGCCTCCTCTGTCACTTGGACCCACAAAGTCTTTGGTCCCCAGTCTTGATTTGTCAAAGCCCGTGGTACTCTCCTCTCTCTCCTCTGTCTCTTCAGTGTACTCTTCCGCTTTGTAGGAGTGGGATGACTGGGAGGAAGAGGATGATGACCTGGACCGGTCTCGTGCTCTCCGGTGCTTCCTTTGAAAATAGAAGAGGCAGGGAGATCAGTAAGCCTCTAGGGTACAGCCTTTGGCTGGGGGCTCATGGATAATCAGCACAGGGCAATCAGGAGTGTGTCTGTGATGAAAACACTGAAGGCTAGTAACCTGAAAAACGAACTCACCCCCAACATACACACCCAGGGAACCTGGGGAGCTTCCTCCCAATTCTGTCAGTCATGCTGAGTGACATATCTATGTCCGAGCCTGTGATGAACATGGGACATACATAGAAGGAGCAACAAAACATAGTCTGTGGCCTCTGGCAGCTCAGCCTAATACCTGTGCACGAATCAGAAAGGCAGAAGGAAACTAACACTGTACTGAAAGTCACGGAGTATCTGGTACCAGGACAGGCTTTATATATTACCATCTGTTTCGGCTTTACATTAGTTCTATTTCTCATAAGAAGAACACTACCTGTCTTGGGACAGCGCTCTAAAGACTGAAAAAAACAATGTGCTTAATTAAAAACTCTACACTGACACAGCAGGCATATAGTAAATGGCAATTATGATCATTCTGTATTATTTCCCTCATTTTATAGATAGGAAGTTCAGGTGACAGAGCTGAGTAGGCCTGGATTCAAACCTGGCTCCGACTAATTATACCACTACTCCACAATCCACCTCCCCACTTTCCAGTGAGCTCAAACAGCTTTTGTCATTAAGCACAGGATTTGTCGAAACTCTTCTCAGAGTTATTTTCCATCCTTCCCTTCATCTGGGGGAAATTACAGACTGGGGTAAATCAGACTCATATGACGAGTCACGGTCTGTGTACTAGAGGTCGGGGCCAGTCCGCCATGTGGTGCTGGAGAAGGGCACCAACCACGTCTAAGGTGGCAGAAAGGCTGGCTCCCAGGAGTAGAGGAGGACTTACAGGGAGAAGCCAGCCTGTGTCAGTAACCGATCACTGCCCTCCTCCACTACGGAGGAAAGTACCTTGCAACCCCCCAGCCCACCCCCAAACATTCGAGAAGATCAAAGACTTACATGTTTGAATCCTACTGGTGCCTTCTAGCATTTACTCTTAAAAAGGAGGAAATCTAAGTTATTGTCACAGGATTCTTATAACTCAAATGTTTGACTCCTAGAAATCAGTGTCATTTCAAGAGGTTTTCAAACCTAAGATTCCAGAAAGCCCCATATTTGAGTCCCAACACTGCCTTTTATTAGTTGTGTGATCTTGGGTGAGCCACTCTTCAGTCATATGAGAAAAAGTTCTTCTAAACTGAAGTGTGATATACAATGAAAAGTGACATAACTATCATTTTTCTTCTTGCCCCAGTCACAAAATACTACGGTTGCAAGAGACTTGGTCAAGGTTACACAACAAGTCAGAGGTAGAGGCATGTGTCCCAGGGAAAGAAATGAGGATCAGTCATCCAAGTCCAACCCTGAAATGCTTGAGGGGTTCTGCTCCCTTTCCACCAGTGACAGTGTTGAAGGCTACTATACCCCCACCTCCATTCCCTGGTGAGGATTATCAGATTTTTATCTGTGGGCAGCCCTGAAAGCTGCTAAGGCTCATAATGTGTAAGTAACTGAGTGGAAGAGTAGACAAAGTGGAACAGAAGATCTGAGTTTTGATGTCAGTTGTTACTGTGTGATCTTAGACAAATCGTTCTGAGCTTACTTCTTTATCTTTCAAATGCGCAAAACAGGTAGCTACTAACTATCCAACTTATCTCAAAGGACTGTTATCAGAAAATGGATATGAAAGTGCTTGCTAGATAAAGTTCAGAAACACAGAAGTGGTGTAGCTTCTTACAGGAAGGTGTGGGGTTTCAATTGTGCTACCTTTAATGAGACATGATTGAAAAATCATGGAACATTCAAAAATGTAAACAGAGATAAGACCTTGGCATAAATACTGCCTTATGAAGTTCAACAATGCTACCTTTGTTTAAAGAATATTTGTAACACCTCTCCTGGAAGTGTCTGTGAAACCAGTTTAAAAGGCAATCAACAATCTTGTCCTATCTAGTTCCACCCTGTTTCTCTGACCAAACAGTATTATTACCTGACAACAACTTTGAGCCATTTCTAAAACATAACCTTCCCAAGAAGATTTGTGATGAGAAAGGACATGTCAAAGAACATGGCCAAAACAAATGCAAAAGGAATTCCCCTATGATTTTCCACACTGTCCCTAGAGCCAAATTAACTGCCCATCTCCCAGGAGGCCTCCTTTAGACAAGGATCATGCCTACTTTCATGCTAAAGTTCTATTTTCAATCTAGGGACCTTAACTGACAGTTAAAAAAAAGACACTGTACAAGTGGCCATCGTTCCTAACCCCAAGTTCTCTGGCTTGGAGGGTCTGCCATATAGCCTAATGGTGGGCAGACAAAGAAATCCACTCAGGAGTCTGAATGAGGTGACAGGGGCTTACGTACTTCTGCTTCTTTGATCCTTTATGAGTTTTCTCTGTTTTCTCAGCTGATCTTTCCCTCGAGTGGCTTGAGTCTCGGGAATCCACTGACTCTCTTGATTTACCTCGTTTAAGATCTCTCTCTTTATGTTTTTTACGACGTTCGATATCAAGGCGGAGATCAACAGGATCATCTTTGTATTTTCCCTCAGCCTGCCAAAAGAGAAATCAAAATTTAGGTTTTGGGGATTCAGGGCTACCAACTCAACCACCCCACGAACTGTGGCTTCTACTCCACTGGAGTGGTGCAGAGGAAGCACTGGGAATGTGAGGCACCTCGCCCAAGCTCAGGAGGGATACAGGATGGTCCACAGAAGTCGCTTCATGAGGATCCTACAGAGCCCAAACCAGTTCTCTAAAATAATGATGAAGACCTTCTGCATATGCTACACACACGTACACGCACCTCACTTCGCTGTTTCCCTCTGTGGCCCAGTAAAGACGGGCTAGCCGACAAGTTGAGAAGGCCAAAATCAACTCTGGAAGGTGTTGGTTAGGCTGGCTCAGGCTTAGTCACCATGAAGAATGGAAATGCTGTTATCTTCCCCTACCTACACTGTGGCAGCTGCCCTGGGCCTATCCTCTACTTGGAATTCTCTCTCAGTATTGAGTCCAATGACAGACAATGGGAGACTCAATCAGCCTTCCAAAATGTTTAATTGTATTAAATTTCTCTAGAAAAGGCATATCAAAAAGCATAATGAATTCATAATGTGGCAATACCAAGTCAAAGTTTATTAAAAAAAAAAGGAAGGGAGGGAGGGAGGAAGGAAGGAAGAAAAGAGAAAAAGAAAACCTTTCTTTGCTAACTTTCTAGGAAGTGTAACCTATCAGGGTATGTATGTTGCAGATACAGCATGAGCCCAGCAACAACAGCGGCCTTCTACCCCAAACTATCATGCCAAGGGCTTTCGACAGCTCTTTAGAATCTCAGTGAGCAGAGGTGCAATGTGGTTTCAGGCACATTATACACTAAGATTTGTCTCATGGAAGTAAAACCTCCTTAGGGACTTCCCTGGAGGTCCAGTGGTTAAGACTCCATGCTTTCACTGCTGAGGGCCCAGGTTCAATCCCTGGGTCCAGGAACTAAGACCCCCAAGCTGCACAGTGCAGCCAAAAACAAAAAAACACAACAAAAAACTCCCTAAAAAGAGGAAGCGATGAGTAGTTCACTTAGCATTAACGTTTTACTTATACAAACAACTAAGCTTTTTGTTGAAATAATTTAATTAACAGGAGTGGTAGGTAGTAAGTTGGTTTATTTTATCACATGGTTTTCTTTTGACAGAGGGAATGGGGCCTCTGTACCCTCCAAAGACAAAAAAAGAAGAAAAACGCAGCTGCAGCTCCCTTAGGCAGTGCCCACAGCACCTCTACTGAGTAGGCTATGTGGGGCAGAGAGGACGGAATCTCTTCTGATGTTTCAAAACCTTGCATTTCACATGGTTAGTGCCAAGCCGGTGGGTACTTGGAGAAAAAGAAAAGGGGGATGGGAGAGAAGAGAGATTGTACAAGAGTGCCTCTCATTACATTCAACCAATAAGACAAATTTACTTGGAAAACTTAAAAATTACTACTTTTAGAAAAGGTTTCAGCAGCATCGGAAGAGCCATCTCTAATTTTAAATTACAACTCTATATGGGAATGGTGGTCAAGAAATACTAAGATTTTTAAGAACCCAAATCTAGTACCTCATAGTAAAAGACTGCACACAAGCTTTAACCTCTTAATAACAGTGTTTACGTGCACATCATTACAAATGTAGCTGGGCTATCAAAGCAATGTTTAGCTTTAAAGTAACAGTAATCGACAGATGATAGATATGGTACAATATTAGAAAAAAATCTGGACTAGCTGCTTAAAACAGTCTACTAAGTTAAGATATGAATATTTCACTCTTCTCTGACATGCATGTCTTTTTGAAATCATGGTTGGAAATAGTGCATGTATATAGTTGATTTGATAATACTTACAAGCAGAAAAATATCACAAAAAGTTTCTTCTCTCATCATGGGCACTTGTTCCAAAACTCCTCTCTTTTTTTTCTCAAGCTCACCTCAATAGACTTTGGGGTCATTTACCATATTCTAACCACTTCACAAAGGTTGTTGATACATTTAATAAAAATTAACCCTTTGTAGTTCATTTTTAGAATTATGCCCATCCTTAAAAGAAAAACACAAACTTAAGTAGAGAGTAATTTAAACAAACACATTTCTGTCAAGTTCATGCCCAACGCACTCATTTTGTTGGAATTACTGATCAAAGCAACAGTTCACCTTGTAGCCAGGTTCCCGGGGACTTTTCATTTCGTCATGAGCCAAACCATGTTTTCTGAATGTACTGGGGGAAATGTCTATCCTCCTAAAATTGAAAACACAAAAATTGTTTAACATTCCATAGTGTGAATATAGCACCTCAGTTCGTAAGGAGAGTGGTGCAAATCATAGGCATTCCTTTTTATTACACTTATGTTGTTTGCTTATATACTTACACTCTCCCATAGATGTCCATGCGCGTGTATGCATGCACAACACATATACACACACTCTCTCTCTCTCTCCCAACTTTCCAAACTCAAACAGAAAAAACATCTTATTCCACCCAGTACCATTACAGCCAGGAAAACAGACTCACCTACAGCCGTGCCTATAATTTCAAATTCACATCAAGATTATCTATGCCCTGCTAACTTCAAAAAGCAGTTTTCATCTTGGAAATTAAAATATAATGGTCCTTGGGATTTCCCTGGTGGTGCAGTGGATAAGAATCAACCTGCCAATGCAGGGGACACAGGTTCAATCCCTGGTCCGGGAAGATCCCACATGCCATGAAGCAACTAAGCCCATGCACCACAACTACTGAGCCTGCACTCTAGAGGCCATGAGCCACAACGACTGAAGCCCGCGTGCTTAGAGCCCATGAGCTACAACTACTGAAGCCTGCATGCTTAGAGCCCGTGTTCTGCAACAGGAGAAACCACTGCTCAAGGAGAAGCCTGTGCACTAAGAGTAGCCCCTGCTCGCCACAAGTAGAGAAAGCCCGCCACATAGCAATGAAGACCCAACGCAGCCAAAAAAATAAAATTTAATATTTTTAAAAATACAATAAAAATAAATAAAATAAAATATAATGGCCCATTATTCACCAATAGGATGAGGTCCAAGTGAGAAACAACTGCCTGGCATGACATAAATCCCCAAAGACCCTAAATCCAAGACTGTTGTGCAAACATGGTCCTCCTACCTCCTGCAAAGGTTCAAGAGCTGACTATTATATAATTAAAGACCAACTTTGTTTCTAGACAAAGTCCCTATTTGCTGAATGAATAGTCTCCAACAACCGAATGTTTAAACCTCTGGGCTTTTAAACCCTTTGACATAATCCTATAAGCACTCCCACCTCCAGCCCCCACCTGCTGCAAATTCTTCCAAAGGAAGGACTAATATATGAAATACATGGGATGCTTAAAGAAACAACATCTAGGGCTTCCCTGGTGGCGCAGTGGTTGAGAGTCCGCCTGCCAATGCAGGGGACACAGGTTCGTGCCCCAGTCCGGGAGGATCCCACACGCCGCGGAGTAGCTGGGCCCATGAGGCATGGCCACTGAGCCTGTGCTCCACATCAGGAGAGGCCACAGCAGTGAGAGCCCTGCGTACCGCAAAAAAAAAAAAAAAAAAAAAAAAAAAAGAAACAACATCTACTCTATATAAAGAAAGCTCACAGTGATCTTGGGTTACTGTCTGCCAGCTCCCAAGAATACAAAGGTTCACTTATACCAAAAGGGCTGTTTTCCTCCAGCCCAAAGTGAGAAACTTATAGTCATCAAAGCATACCCTTTCCACTACAAACAACCACTATCCTAGAGCCTGGAGGACACTACCTTAAATTCTGCTGATAATGTAACTAACAAATTGCAAAAACAAGACGAGTTTATTATCTGATAAGCAGACTTTTATGACCACCTCTACTGTAAGGCTGAGGTCCTCACCTGTGAATCTCTGGGCTTTTCTTGTTTTTAGCTGCCTCCTGCTCGGTTCCTCTCTTTAGGTATTTAGTAAAGCGTTCATGCAATGTCATTCCCGAGGACCCAAAGTGATGCTCTGTGGGGAGTCAAAGAAAAACATATCAGGCTATCAAAGGCACACCCAACATTCAACTCGTGTGCATGGACCTACAACCACAGAGATGTGACTAAAGTAGTCAAGTCCATATAAAAAACATTAGGAAGAAGAAGGAAAAATGGCTGGTTCAGACAAAATCCAATGTCTGATTTCCACTGTAGGACATGGATACAAAGAGAGAAACTAGAGCTTACTATCCTTTGATTCAGAGCACCAGCTCCTGCTTGAGTTCCAATTTCAGATGGAACCTATAACTGGCCCAAACCCAGATTCTACATGACACTCCCCAGCCTGTCCACCTCCATTTGCCCAGGAGATGGCAAAATAATGTGGGGAAGATATCCATACCCCAAGATCTTCAAGAAGCCTCTAGAGGATTCTAGCTACTAGACAGGAAAAGACAGAGGGGCTGAGAAAGCCACCTTCATACCTCCTTTTCAAGCAATTTAAACCTTCACATGAAGGATTTTACTTATTCTCATGATCACAGGTTACCACTAGCATTTCATAATGTTCATCTCTGTAATTAAAAAATGGAAACTTCTCCCTGGAAGAAATTTCCTTCAAGCTAGCCCGTAGCTTCAAAGGCCCCTATCAATGAGATAAAGATCCCTGATAGACTCCCCCATTCCCCCACTCATCCTTCTGCTTGTTAGAGAGGAAGCTAAGCACGTGGAAAGGGACCCTGAGCAGGCTGGGGTCTGGACTCACCTTTAACATGGTGAACGATGGTCACTATATGCTGGGCAAACAGTTCTGAAGGGCTCCGCTGAGACTGAG
Organism: Leucopleurus acutus; assembly: GCF_964270905.1. Lineage (NCBI taxonomy): Eukaryota > Metazoa > Chordata > Mammalia > Artiodactyla > Delphinidae > Leucopleurus > Leucopleurus acutus. Next base: position 164,569,451 of record NC_139143.1, read on the forward strand.
CTGACTGTATGTGCTGGAAAATGGATCGAAATTCCTGTTCCTTTTTGTTGCTATGAACTAGATCCCGACAAAGCTTTCGTTCCTGAGCCAATAAGCCACTGGGTCTGAAAAAGAAACACAGGGAGGCCCAATGTAACAAGATACACAGAAAGTCAGAACGTTTAAATCCTAAAAATGAAGAGCGTGCTTTAAAAGAGTTAAATTTATCTGTAAAGTTCCTTTTTTAATTCCTACCAAAGTAAAAAGTAACTTCAATGCACCATAACTATGGGAAAAGGCATCTAAGATCTCTCTCTTCCCTTTTCCCCGTTGGAATTTAATAGGAACAAATGGGTAGGATGAAGCATTAAACCTCAGTGATTCTGTTCTGGGGGTCTCTGCTGGTTTTAACAGATGACAAACAGGAAGGTATTTTAAAAGACCAACTAGTTTGGCCATCCAGGGCCACTCAGTGAAGTGACACAATGCAGCAAGAGTGGGATGTGGCTACAATGCTGTTCAGGAGACGTCCAACTGGCTTTGCAGTTTTTACACCAGGTAAAAAGCAGCCTGGGCTTCATCACTCTTTCCTTAAGTTCTCCTGCCCCCAGCCCCAACTTTAAAACTGTTACATTATTTCATGAAGACCTGTAAAAATAGATATTGTGACTTAGCTAAGAATGGAAAAATGGACCCTGCATGGCTCCACAGGCAAAAGACATCTCAAGCACATTTAGGAAGGCAACAGGACGGGGGTGGAATGGGGCCGGCAGGGGAGCTTACAATGTGATGAATAGAGTGCAAGAGAGCAGCAGAGGGGACCCAGCATCAAAAAAGCCAGTCACTATAGTGTAAAAAGATGCTTCACCACTGCTATGATACTGCCCCCAACATATAACTGCTCAGTGATGCACACTTCTCCACTGAAAACAGAGACACGAGGGTATACACACTGAAAATGAGACAGCGGGGAAATACATGAGGGGCCTGTCCTCGTTCCAGAATGACCTCAGGGAGAGAGGTTAGGCTACTAAAACCCTGAGGGTCAAGATGGACTACAGCTCACCTGGCAAGGTCCTCATCAAAAGAGTCCATCCGGACATTGACCTGGGCCTCTCGAGTAATGGAAAAGGAAGACTTCCCCGTGGAAAAGTCTCCTTTGGCTCCTAGCTTCTCTCGGCTCTCAGAGGTCTTTCTCGGGGGAGGTGATGAGCTTTTCTCCTGGACTGCTTTGTAAGCAGTCACTCGGAAATTTTTTTCAGGCACAAATCCCCTGTGCCCACTTTCGGTTCTCTTGGGTCCTCCCCGATCCTCCTTTTTGGATCTCTCTGAGAAAGACTCTTCCTCCAACTCCTCCGTTTTTCTTTGCTTTTCCTTCCCTGGCGGTGCGTACATCAGGCCCTCCCATTTGCCTGACTTTTCCTCCTCCTGGTTTTTGTTTGCACCTGCTACAACTTTCGACATGAATTTGGGTTCATCATCAAACTCAGATTCCTTCCTTCCTTTACCCTTGTCTTTATCTTGATCATCCATCTCCTCCTTGTGGAAGTCAGCCATCTTCTTCTCAAAGTCATCTCGGAGCTTATACCTTTTAGGAGACTGGCTACCCCGGAAAGGCTTCTCAGTATCAGTTTTGGGAGCAAATGGATCAGATTTCATTTTTGTATCACCCAAGCCCGCATCAGAGAAGCTCCCTTTCTCTTTCATTTTCTCTTTATCAGTATTTGTTTGTTTCTGTTCCTTATCCTTTCCATTCTCTGTCTTCTGCTCATCTAGATACCTAGTTATGAAAACACAAGGGAGACACACACAAGAGGCTTCTTAAGCAACTTGATCTAAAATAAACTAGCACCATGTGCATACGGTCTTAGGATTCTGCTTCTCTAATAAGCATGTCTTGTGGATTCCAGTGTTACGAAAGGAGTCTTGGTTACCTTCTATTAATTTCTAAAAAACTGCTCTTCACAGATCTATGAACTTGGCATTTAAGAGAAAACTATATGGTCTATGGAGTTGTGTATTAGAAAAACAAACAAAAAGAAAATAGCAAAGGCAATTTTTAGGATACTGAAAAACAAAAACCTACTTACCTGTAAGTGGTCTAGGAAAAAAAAAACTTAAGGTCTTATCCAACCTTCACTCAGTCACTTAAAATCTGCTTTCAGCAAAGTTAACATAGAATGTTCAACCTTGGACTGTTTTGCTTTTATACAACTCACATTTGGAAATACAAGTCTCAAAAGAGACTTCAAATTTGCTTCAAGTCACCTAGAAGATCTAAGTATGAAATATACTGCAAACACAAATAAAAACAGAATACATGTTAATTGGGGGAGGGGGCAAAAATCATCCTACGCATTCTTATGGAAAAGCAGAGCTCATGCCCAAGTGTTCTAATGAGATTCATAGTCCTGGCAAGGAACAAAACTTGTATTTCAAAGCAGACTTACTGAAAGCTGCAAAGTACAGATTCTGAACGTCTCATTTGTACCATGAATGGAAAAAGTCTGATCATGTTATAGTTGCATTAATATGACAAAAAAGAACCAAAGGACAGCAGGGCAGCAAAGAATATGCTAATAAAAGGAAAAGGTGGGGGCAGGAGGGGAACCACCTGCTCTGTAAAGCCCTCTTAACAACCTGGTCCCAGTACAAATTCCCTGTTATGTCTCTGCCACCCCAATCCATCCAACCACATAAAAAAGATTCAAGTTCCAACTCAGTGTGTCCCCCAGGGTAGAAAGACAGAGACACTGTTATGTCCTCTCCTAACACACAGCCTGGTTGGCTTCTACTGGGACATACACCCACTTTGTGATTTTAAAACAAGGTCTTCCTGGACTAAGCCTTGGACTTTCCCATTCTGCCCAGTCTCCTCAACTGGAGGGTGTGAGGGTGCAGCTCTTCACCATGATGGACTGACGCAGATCGATCACAGGAGATGGTAGGTCCTAGAGGGTCTAACAGCTCCAACAGCCATTCATTTTGGTAAAGACCACATTTTTTGATGGCTGACCCACAAATCTCTACTGTTCTCTGGCTTATACTGGTAGAATCCAAGGTAAACTTTAAATGTGAAAACATCATTGCAGAATAGTCTAAAGAAACTTTATGCTGCAATACAAATTCAGGAAGGTAGGAAAACTAGAGTTAAGCTAAAGGTTTCCTGGGGTGATGCTTTAAAGTTTGCTAAATGAAAAGTTGAGGAAACGCGATTACCTTATTACCATTAATCAGAGCTCTACAGATCACATTACAACTAAACTGCCGGCTGGTGAGATAAAAACAACCAGACAGGGGAAACAAGATACTTGCCTCTTTGTATAGGCTGCTCCGCCTGGAGCAGCAGCCTCCTCTTTCTGAGATGAGCCATATGTGGAGCCAGTGGCTGGTGGACTCTTACCCATGGGGCTCTTTTTGGATGGACTCAAGGACCCCGAGCCATGGTCAAACTGACCTTGGTGTGCCCCAGCCTGGTACCCAGCACCACTCTGCAGAGCTGAGCCCATCTGGGATGTGCTGGAAAGCGGAGGGCTAGGTTTGGGCACAGGGCTAGGACGAGGTGACCGCCTCCTCACCACCACAGACTGGAGGGGGCTTTTGAGAGCCGGGCTTCGCTCCCGAGGACTCAGCTCAGACACGGCTGAGGCCCGTGATGCAGAACCAGCACTGTATGTGGTGGCATCTGGCCATGGCTTTGAGCTCTCAGACGCTTTTGTGTCTTGAGAGGTGCCTCCAGAGAACGGCTGCTCCTTGGCCTCATCTCCCTGGTTATCCCCGGCAGCCTGAGACGGCCGGCTATCCTTGGAAGAAGACTTTTTCTCCTTTGCAGACTTGCGCTTAGAAGATTCAACTCGGCTGTGGTTGGAGGAAGAACGAGAGGATGAGGAACGCCTTGACCTGTCAGAGGAAGACTTATCGGAGTTTCTAGAATGGCTCCTGGATCTTGGTGAAGGGGACCTTCTCTTTGGGGACCGGGATCGGGAACGGCCCCGACGAGGACTGTATGCCTGCCGGTAATTCTGCCAATTTGAGCGGTAGTTTCCATAGCCTCCTCGGTTATACTGGCCCCATGGATAAAAGCCTCTGTTGCGCCCACGGAAATAATAGGGCCTTCTATAGCCTCTGTTGTGACCTCGGAAATCCCGATTCTGATATACTCTTGGGTGATTTCTCTCTCTGTTATGAGCTGGAGAATATGATCTGGAACGAGACCTAGAACTGAAAGAGGGGCAGGGGAGGGAAGAAATATTTGAATTTTTGACACAAGCATTTTTACTCAAGAAAAACCTGCCAACAAAGAGGTAAATCCCTCTTCTTATGCATCATTTAACTTCAGTGTTTTCAAACGAAAGGTACAAACTTAAATAATTAATTCTACTCTTATGGCCACATTAAGTACAAAAATAAAGAAGCACTTTAACAAATGAGACACTGAGATGCTTCATTAATACTGTAGCACATTCTAAATGGAGATGTATTTCTATAGTGACTGAGAGAATATAAAAATGTTTCTAATGTGGTAAACTAAACAAACACCATTTTAATATAGTATACTACTTGCTAAGAGTTTCACAGGCACAGAGGATTGTACAGGTAGGTCCCTGGGTCATTGGAAGTGATCCCTGCATGCTGTGGTACCCAGACAGGTAACTATTCAGATCCTCTGGCCCCACACTGCTTACTCCCCATCCTATCCATCTCTCTCTGTCTGTGCAGGGCTAATTTCTTAGCTTCCACTAAGACTTGGGGTTGTATAAAAGAAAGTTACAACAGGTCTAAACCAAAGAATGCTTAAATAGGGACTTAGAGAACTCATCTGTTCAAAGCTTAAAAGAATTTTAACTGAAATCAGATCAGCAGCAAAGCATACAAATATTGTTGTTTTTTTTTAAACTGGGAATCTGGAAATGGTCTCATTATCTAGAAGGTCAAGTTTCTGTGGCTGAACTACAAGGTCTTACCCAGGTGCCACAAGAGGGCACCATCTGACCATAAGACATCAAAACACACAAGAGGGTAGCAAAGAGGAACTACAAAAACAGCCCCACACTTGCACATCTTTAAGGTCAACCTAAAGCCTAGTGGTGTTCTTCTTCATTTAACAATACAGAACTCTAATTTAGCAAAGGTACATTTCCAGACCGGTGGGGATTCAACAGTAACCTAACTCTGTAAAAATTACATGTTCACAAATGCCAGGCTTGTCAATGACAGGGAGCTGTTTCCATCAAAAAGCCAAAAACTGTATTTGTTGGTGTGGAAAATCCAGTGGCGTTCTTTGATACCACTTGTCATGTCAACTATGATATAGAGCGTTAATTAGTCACTACTCCTAAGTAGTTAACTAGAAATATGTAAAATTACTAGAAAACTCCAAAAATATTTTCTTTACATATAGAATAAAAACCCTTCAGTTCATAAGCAGGACTTCTCATATCAGACCTAACTGGAAACAGATGCAAATGTGACAGGTTTTAACAACTAAACAGAATGTTATTTTTAGAAAGAAACTTACACTTAGAAGATAGAGTGGGATTGGCTTCCCACTACTTACTACCCAGGTTCTTTATCTACTCCAAGAACAAAGGAACTAGTGAAGATGTAGCATAGTGATGGTTGTTAATGGTTGCTATTTAAGTACAATTTAAAAAAACAAACTTACCTTTCACACTTTTCATTCGAAAATAGAACAATGTAAGAAAGAAGGGAGAGGCAGATGCAGCTATGAAACTGAATATGACCCAATTTAATGGCTGTACTTGAGGGAGGTGATGCACCACCAGCACTAAGGAGGGTTTTATTCATGTTCCCATCCTCAGAGGCTACTGCTGCTTCTGTCACCAATTACTAGTGAGGGCCCTGCGGCATACTGCATCCAAACCCCGCAGTCACTGCACGGATGCAGGAATATGAGTCTCTGCAGATTGCAAATTAATTTATTTATGAGAAGTCATTTAAAAGGATACAACAGTCTGTGAAATACAAGGAAACAACCAATTTTCTCCAATTCTGTAGAACTCAGCAGTTAAGTTAATTTAAAGGTATGGTTTCTCAAACTCTCTGGACAGTATACTTTCCTTGTAGGAGAGGGAAAACAAAAGAAAAAATCATGAAACAGATAAGCCAGAATTAAAAATTGAACATCCAGTGGCAAATTTATCTGTTTCTAAAAAGCAGAGAAGTCAGACTAGAATCAAATATAAAAACTTGTTTTCTAGTGGAGATATTCCTCCAAAATAATCTTACAGGTATTAGGACAGCACATGGAGTGGCTCTAGACCTACCCCGGCACATATTGCCTGCATAAGGTATCTTTCCCTCATTTGCCAAGTTGATGACCATGCCAAATGATCTGTAGAATAAGGAGAAGCAATCTGTCCAGAGAGATCCACCCAGAACTGTAGCTATCACAATACTTCAGAGCTGGTAAACATTTTTCAATTTGGGTTATGTCAGTTCAATTTTCTCTCTCAGTTTTGGTTGTACAGCCTCTTCTTTTTGAACCAATTATTTAGTTTCCATTTACTAGATTAAGTTTTAAAGAACCAAATGAGCTGAAACTGAGATTTAAGCAAACCAGATCAAAAGACTCTGGGCGCAAGGTAGGAGTTTACTAAGAGTCTCTGCTCGGTCCTATGGCCTTGATAGCAAATTCCTGGGGTAGATATATTTAGTGGGCTTTCCCTCATTTTGGGGGGGTGGGGGTGGGGATGGGGGTGGGGTTTGAGAAGATAAAAGAGAATTTTACTTACATACAGACTCTGACACAATTGGGCAACAGAGAGACTCTATCTAGCACAGGCCTCAAACAAAGCTTGGTATAAAAATGTGTGCCCAAGAAACATGGGAGAGAAAAATAAAGTTAGGATTGGTTACCCTCGAGGTGTAATGTTATCTTAAAAAAAAAAAAAAAGGGTTTTTGAGTGAGAGACTCAAAGTTTATAACTTCCTGTTCTACACTATATGGAAGTCATTAACATTTATGCACACCTATTTTTTGTTCAATCTCTGCTCTGAAATTAATTTTCAGACAGGCTTCTCACAGATTCCATTTAAGAATTAACTTATTCTTGGGCTTCCCTGGTGGTGCAGTGGTTAAGAATCCACCTGCCAATGCAGGGGACACGGGTTCCAGCCCTGGTCCAGGAAGATCCCACATGTCGTGGAGCAACGAAGCCTGTGCGCCACAACTACTGAGCCTGTGCTCTAGAGCCCGCGAACCACAACTACTGAACGCTGCATGCCTAGAGCCTGTGCTCCGCAACAGGAGAAGCCACCACAATGAGAAGCCCACACACCGAAACGAAGAGTAGCCCCTGCTCCCTGCAACTAGAGAAAGCCCGCACACAGCAACGAAGACCCAACACAGCCAAAAATAATAAATAAATAGAAATAAATAAATGTATTTTAAAAAAGGAATTAACTTATTCTTGTTGGGAGGGTGGGGGGGAGCCTACCAACTATTTGTTTACAGACTCTTTTAGGAGTAGGACTATGGAAACCATCAGTAAAGATTAATAACAACCATTCCTGAGTTTATTTTAAACTGCATAATTCATTTAAGAGAAGGGCTCTAGATACTCATCTAAAATAATGAGCAGGGGCGCCAAGTGGTAAAACTGAGAAATTGTCTCCTTGCCTACTGCAGCTCTGACAAAAAGAATGAAATTGTACAAAGATCCCCTTTTGGTATTTAAACATTTAGATACATCAATATTTCTCTAACACACATATAGAAACTTATATTTACTAACAGGTTCTTATCTACTCACAAAAGAAAGTTTTAAAGAATGAAAAACCGAACTCATAACACAACAAAAGACGAAAGATGCTGGAAGTTTGGCATTATATTCCAAGACAGCTGAAATAGGAAATAATCCAACTAAAGGTGTAGAAACTGACTAAATTAAAGAATACTGGCAATAAATTCAAAAGAATTATTTGCATATTTACTAAGGCAAAGTGATGTCTACAATAGTGATTTTTTTAGGCAGTTGCAAGATGTGTTTTACTAAATAGATGCAGCTTGTTAGTAGTTGGCGTATCAGGTATATATATACAAAGGACTCCTGATTAAGTTTTTTAAGGTTTAATTATTTTAGTGAGTTAAGGTTTCTTTTCCTTGCAATGTTGATCATACTATTAATCCTCTTAGCTATCTTGTCTTTGCTGATGATGCAAATAAACCTTGGTCCAAGCCTCCAAAAATACTTCAGTGAAAAATAATCAGGTGTAGAGATTTGAAGCAAGTAGCTTAAATAAAAATAAAATGCTCTTTCTTCCACAGTGGATGAAAAACAGTATGTGCTGACAGGAAAGAAAAGGAATTAGGCCAACAGCATGGCAATCAAAGATGATTTGGATTTATAACATTTGAAGAGACCTGGAATATCTTACCGCCCAACACGCCACCTCAAGCCAACCCCGCACCTCCGTTTGACACTCACAGAAAGGGTCTAACAAAAGATCTTCAGAGACCTATACTGACTGATCAATGATCATCTCATTATACAATCACACCCCCTTACCTCAGCCTGCGTTTCCTTGAACGAGAGACAGACCGACTTCTGGACCGAGACTTCGAAAACGAACGAGAACGAGATCTTGATGCAGATCTTGATCGAGAAGAGCGAGATCCAGACTTAGATTTGTTTGTTTTTGACATCTCTAAAGAGAGGGTCGCTTTTCAATTACACCTAATGTAAAAAAACAGAATCAAACAAATGAGTGAGCCCCTTTGCAAATGAGTGAGTCCCTTGAACTTTTATGGACACTTAGAAACAAACAAAAAAGATGAAATGACTGCTAAAACCAAACCAAACAAAACATTCTTTGCCCTTTTACCAAGGGGGATTTCTAAGCGGTACAATTCCCAACGTACCAACCCACAGCAGCAAATGGAAAACCTGACCTGTAACTCTAACTGGGGGACACCATGAAACACAGACAAAAATGAGGAGAGCTATTGATAACCTGGGGCACATAGTCTTTTCTCAATAAGCAGACAAGTTTTGCAAACTAAGTTAACTGTTAATAAAAGTACTGAGATGACCTGACAGGCTTCCCAGTCCTCACAGAAGAAACTCTACGCAATGACATCTTGGTTATAGAGTTTGTGGCACATCTTATCATTTCCCTACTTCCTGGACCCTGAATCCATGAGGCATACCCTTAATATTTACTTCAAAGGAAAAGGTTTAAAGTGTGAGAGATTCTGTAATCTCCTTTACACCTAAAATTATGTATTACACCTATAATTATAATCATACATCTGCTCATTACATCTATAGTTATAGCTTTCCATTTTGTATTTTTCTAACTTTTATCTTCTTTTTTATCAGTATTACCAAGTACCTATGTATATTATTTATCTTATCAAAGAATTAAAATCTGTTTATTTGTGCTCAAAAAAAAAGTGTAACAGAATATTCTCAAATATTGTAATACCACAACAGGATGTACTACATCCTGTAAAATATAGGATTTTTTTTTTGGCTGCGTTGGGTCTTCGTTGCTGCGCACTGGCTTTCTCTAGTTGTGGCGAGCAGGGGCTACTCTTTGTTGCAGTGCACGGGCTTCTCATTGTCGTGGCTTCTCTTGTTGCGGAGTACGGGCTCTAGGCGTGCGTGCTTCAGTACTTGTGGCTCGCGGGCTCTAGAGCGCAGGCTCAGTAGTTGTGGCGCACGGGCTTAGCAGCTCTGCGGCACGTGGGATCTTCCTGGACCAGGGCTCAAACCCACGTCCCCTTATTGGCAGGCAGATTGTTAACCACTGCGCCACCAGAGAAGTCCCAAAATACAGGATATTAATCCATAAACATAGGACTAAAGTAATGTATAAGGAGAAGAACCTCTACTTTCTTCTAGCCCATCACTAGCTTCAAGAGTCAACCTTCTTTCAGGGTCATTTTCCCATGAAAAAAACAAAATTGTTTTTTCCTTTTTTTTTCAAAGATCAGAAAGCTAGTTAATACCTAAACCAGACCAGAACTCCAGGACTTATCCTATCACACCTCGCTGCCTCACTGCTTAACAAAAGATTCTTTTATGTAATGTTGTGCCTGGCTTGTGAAGGGAAAACAATAATCAATGAACATTTCACCCTCCCCTACCTCTCAGATTTTCTTGTTATTCAGATCCCAACTCAAACGCGATCTCCCCAGAGGTTTGCCCTGGCCACCCAATCAAAAGCAGCCACGCAGTCATTCTCTAAGGTCTAGTCCAGTACCTTGTTTTCTTCTTCCCAGCACTAAATCCAGTACTTGAAACTTGTTTACTTTGTACTTGTTTACTTTGTTTTTCCTCCTCTACCCAAGTAGGATGTAAGCTCCCACCAGCAGAAATCTCATCTTTCTTATTTACTGTTGTATCCTCAATGCCCAGAACAGCAAACACTTAAACAGTATTTTTATTAACTTATCCTCGAGGAGGGTATTATTACATCCCTTTTTACAGATGCGGATACTGAGACATAAAGAAGGTAAACTAACTTGCCCAAGGGCACGCTGCTTTAAGTGGCAGGGCTGGGATTTGAACCCAGGTGACCTGGCTCTAAACCAGTGCTCTTAACTACCATTATACAGCCTCGCCAGAGCAGTGTCTGGCACACAGAAGGCATGCAGAGACTTGTGGGATGAATAAATGAATTCAAGTCTCCACTCCTGTTGAGTTTAGGATCTGGTAAAGAGGGCAAGACAGAGACAAACTGAAAGGTGGTATCTGTTTATAATTACTATGTTCAAGTTTTAGACTTGAATTTTAAGAACTTTTGGAAAGGCAAAGAAATCCAAGAAGCTGCTATAGCTCCAGCTCGTAAGGGAAATAACCATAATCTCCGAGACATAAATTTAGAAGAAGACTGAGAAACTGCTAGGAAGCCAGAGACAAACAGTGATGAGTAAGAGATTGCTAAATGAGGATACCAAAGACCTACAGTCTAGATCCTGCCAAAAGGATCAAACTGTTACATGCTTTAGCAAGGTCAAAGATGTTTCAGTTTGGAACCGATTTTTGGAAGTAGTGTCATTATACAAAGTCAGGGTAGAGGAATAAGTTATTTGGAGATATGAGGTGGAGGTGTAAATAAGCAATTTACAGAAACTGAATATTGAAAATACATTGTTTTTCTGGTTGGCCTTCAGCACATTTGGGGATTCTCTAGGTTCATTCTTGCTAAATGGCTTTTTTCTGTTACAAGTCTGGGGTATCTTTGCCTAGCAACTTCTCTGTCCAGTCTTCAATTTAGCTTAGGCTAGAAATAAATACCCTTTTAGATCAGTTACACAATGGGTGGACAATATCAGACTTTAAAAGAAAAGGGGAGGGAATTCCCTGGCGGTCCCGTGGTTAGGAGTCCTCACTTTCACTCCTGGGGGCACAAGTTCAATCTCTGGTCGGGAAACTAAGATCCTGCAAGCCTGCGCTGCCCGGCAGGAAAAAGGGAAAAAAAAAAAAGGAGAAGGGGGAACAAGTCAGTAGAAAAGGAATTACTCATTTCAACTCCAAGTCACTGGAAAATTAAGAACCTAATTTTCACGAAAAGGAAGAAAAGGTCGTCATCTAAATACAGATAGAGAGACTTCCCTGGTGGTCCAGTGGCTAAGACTCCGCACTCCCAATGCAGGAGGCCCGGGTTCAATCCCTGGTCAGGGAACTAGATCCCACATGCATGCCGCAACTAAGAGTTCGCATGCCACAACTAAGGAGTCTGCAAGCCACAACTAAGGAGCACATGTGCCACAACTAAGGAGCCCACTGGTAGCAACTAAGACCCGACACAACCAAATGAACAAATAGAAAGAAGGCAAAGTATTTTTTAAAAATACAGATAGTGGGCTTCCCTGGTGGTGCAGTGGTTGAGAGTCCGCCTGCCAATGCAGGGGACACGGGTTCGTGCCCTGGTCCGGGAAGATCCCACATGCCGCGAAGCGGCTAGGCCCGTGAGCCATGGCCGCTGAGACTGAGCGTCCGGAGCCTGTGTTCCACAACGGGAGAGGCCCGCATACCGGAAAAAAAAAAAAAAATACAGCCAAATGTAACACTTCTACCTATATTACATTTACTAGAATTGACAAACGTACTCAAGAGTCACAATACTGTGACACACCCTCACTCCTAGAATTTCTGTAATGTGAACTGAAACTAATTTTAAAACATCACTATTCCCTGAGAGTTAAGAGGAATAACTTTGGATGATACAAAACCAGAGCTGGAAATAAATCAATGAATATCTTAACTCATTCAAGAGAACTCTAGAGAGTGGACAAACAATGGTAAATTAAAGTAGACTTGGTCTTTGCCTCCATGGAGCTTACAATCTAGAATTACAGATAGATCATAACCAAGCAAGCAAGCAAAAATGTAATTTCATATTCTGGTAAGTACTAGGAAGAAGGCAAATAGCGCATAATGTTGGCAAATTTATGAATTGTGGTAGTGAGTTATTTAGATAGGATGGTCCAGAGGTGGCATTTAAGCTGTCACTTGAAGACTATGAAACAGCAAGTCACACAACAAAGGAAAAGGTCCAAAAGACCAAGAAGTGTCTTCTCCTGATATACATAAATAGATATCATGTATATAAACATTTTATACAAACATTTTAGTGTAAGGTAGGGACAACCGTAACTAAAGCTATCTGATTAAATTACCAAAATTCATTCAAAACAATTCACAGTTCTACTTTGAAGACCTTTAAAACTTCATTGTGTTTACACATAGCTTTTCCCATTTCTAACATTTCTTCCATGTCCATGCTCTAAAAATAGTATGGAAAGTACGACAGACAAATATCACCTTGAAAATCAACTTAGCACGTTTTACATGTTACAAGTATGGGGTTGGCCAAAAAGTTCGTTCCGGTTTTTCTTTAAGAAGTTTGGTTTCTGTTCAAATTAAAATTTCCCCCAAAGGAAGTTTTGTTTCTTCAGCAGTACTTCAGCCTACTCTTCCTGGACATGCTGTTTCATTCAGAATAAAACAGCGATGTTCCTACACCAGCAATATAAAAGAATCCACCTATTGAACCAGTAGTACTCAGCATGTTAGCAGGCAGAAATATAGGATCCAGTTCCTAAACTTCTAGTTAACGGCTGGTATGATCCAAATACCCTCAACTTTCCAACATCCTTCAGATGACATGGTTTCATATCCACATTATCACCCTGTTTGCCACTGAATCAATTCCAGTTTGTCCTCCTTCACTGGGATACTCAGAACTAAATGTAATTCACCAAATTTGGCCTATTATAAAACTATTTAGACACTACTAATGCATCCTAAGCTTTCTGGCAGCCACACCACATGTTGATTCAGAGTGAGATGAGTCACTAGGCCCTCAAATCCTTTCTCATAAACCCTTCTTCAGCTGCAAGATATCCTCCTCCTCCATCTTGTATTTATACTACTGTTGTTCTACCCTCCCCCCTTTTTATTTAAAACCCAAGTGTAGAATTTCAAACAGCCTTCTGAAATGGTTTCAGATATAATTCTGTCACTTGGAGGAAGGGTTCATTTTTAAACTCTTCTGCAGAGCCACGTGAGAGGGTAATTTCCAGACCCACCACCCTTTTTAAAGCCCAAGCCTTCTCCACCAAGCCACTCGTCCTTGCAAGAGCAGATACATTTTAACGTAAAACAAAACAAAGGCCTTAAGGTATATAATTACATGGCTTTTATGTCATTGAAAATACAGATCTTATTTTTCAACTCCAAGCAACAAGAATAATATTGGCAGCGAGGGCCAAAGCAAGCTTCTCTAAATCAAAGACTCTCAAAGATAAGAAAGAATTCAATTACTCCTCTCCCCTTCTCACTCCAGATTGTTAAGTTTCTTCTTAGTGTCCCTAGTGACTATGCCAGCATTGTGCTTGGCACATGGTAGGTGTCTTGCTGAATTCACCAGAAGAAACACTTCGGTAGTTAAATTTAATACTGTTTGCCCCATGTTTGGAACGCTGTGGATAGGTTACATTTGGCAGGAGACTGAGCTCCTAAAACTAAGTAGTGCCAAATACAGCTTCTCAATGGGCTGCCCTGGGGCTCCAACCTTGGCAGCCCTAAATGGTCAAGCTACTGGGTTGGCCAAAAAGTTCGTTCGGATCTTCCGTTAAGATGTGACTGTTGGGTCATATGGTAGTTTTATTTGTAGTTTTTTAAGGAACCTCCATACTGTTCTCCATAGTGGCTGAACCAATTCACATTCCCACCAGCAGTGCAAGAGTGTTCCCTTTTCTCCAGAGTGAAGTAAGTCAGAAAGAAAAAGACAAATACCGTATGCTAACACATATATATGGAATTTAAGAAGAAAAAAAAATGTCATGAAGAACCAAGGGGTAAGACAGGAATAAAGACACAGACCTACTGGAGAACGGACTTGAGGATATGGGGAGGGGGAAGGGTGACAGGGCGAGAGAGAGTCATGGACATATACACACTAACAAACGTAAGGTAGATAGCTAGTGGGAAGCAGCCGCATGGCACAGGGATATCGGCTCTGTGCTTTGTGACCGCCTGGAGGGGTGGGATGGAGACGCAAGAGGGAAGAGATATGGGAACATATGTATGTGTATAACTGATTCACTTTGTTATAAAGCAGAAACTAACACACCACTGTAAAGCAATTATACCCCAATAAAGATGTTTAAAAAAAAGTTAATAAAGAGAGAAATAAAAAAAAGATGTTACTGTTTATTTTCTTTCATAGAAAAGAGGACTTACTACTAATCAAGCAAATAAAACTTTAAGGCAAACATACTATAACCTGAAAACAAAACAACATAAAACATACCCACAAAACACACACACACACACACACACACATACAAAACACACCCACAGCCTTCCTAATACATAAAACCAATTCAAAACTAAGTCCTTTAAAGCTCTCTGAACCCATGAAAGGACACAGGAATTGAGTTGGGCCAGGGAACTATTGCATATGGTGAACAGTCTGATCTCTGGATATCTACACCTAACTGTTTTGAATGACTCCACTGCTGTAACTTAATATCTGTACAGGGTTTTGCTGAGCAAACCATTTTTTTTTTCCTTTTCTCATTTCCATTAATATCAAACTTACTATCTCACAGGATATTCAAATTTCTCAAGAATCTTATGCACCTTAAAGAGCATAATCACAGCATTTCTCATGGTTTTAACTCTCACTTCAATATCCACATCATAACCAATTTAAAAACCAAACAAAGTACTAGGCATTCTTTTAAGCACCAACCTCTTTCTCTGGCACCACCTGTTTCCCTGCAGCAATGAAGCATACAGAGTTGCCTCTCTTTAAAAAAAAAAAAAGATCTTTATTGGAGTATAATTCCTTCACGATACTGTGTTAGTTTCTGTTGTACACCAAAATGAATCAGCCACATGCATACATATATCCCCATATCCCCTCCCCCCCTGAGCCTCCCTCTGACCCTCCCTATCCCACCCCACTACGTCATCACAAAGCACTGAGCTGATCTCCCTGTGCTATGCTGCTGCTTCCCACTAGCTAACTATTTTACATTCAGTAGTGTATATAAGAGTTGCCTCTATCTTATTTTCTTACATATATTAACATCATGAAACTTTCATCACTAATTCTTACTCCAAGGACTCATGACTAATTCAAGGAAGAAGGAGTGTTACAAAGGAACAACAGTTATTTTAATCTGTTTAATTTGGGTTACAGGACCCAAATAAGATCTAAGCCTAGAGAATTTCAGGACAGGATCACTAAACACCACCCTCTAAAGGTTAACTAAATGGTGACCTAAATGGGAAGGAAATCTAAAAAAGAGTGGATATATGTATACGTATAACTGATTCAGTATGCTGCACAGCAGAAACTAACACAACAGTGTAAAGCACCTATACTCCAATAAAATTTAATTAAAAAAATGAAAAATAAAAAAAAAACTAATAGTCAAAACAATGGATAAGAACAATCAACTATGGAAATCTTCCCAAGAAATAGCCTTCCAAAAAAAAATGCAAAAATCTCACCATAAGACTTAGAATCCTTTTAGGCAAGTCCCTAATTTAAGATGTAAAATTCCATAAGATACACTGACATACTGAAATGTATAACATCTATGACATGATTTTATAAACACACAAATTTTAGTAATGAATGAATACTGACGGGGAAAATGAAGCATGGGAATTTGCGTCTTCTTGTAGTTCAGAGGAAAAAAAGGCTATGATTTAATGACTATAACATACATACATACATATATTTATTTATTTAGGCCATACCTCGCAGCTCGTGGGACCTTAGTTCCCTGACCAGGGACTGAATCCGGGCCCTCGGCAGTGAAAGCATGGAGTCCTAACCACTGGACCCCCAAAGAATTCCCCGAAACAATTACTTAAAGAAAAAATATCCACCTAGAAGTAGGGGGACCAGAGAGTTCAAATCTGAAAGTTAACACAGGGCTTCCCTGGTGGCACAGTGGTTGAGAGTCTGCCTGCCGATGCAGGGGACACGGGTTCGTGCCCCGGTCTGGGAGGATCCCACATGCCGCAGAGTGGTTGGGCCCGTGAGCCATGGCTGCTGATCCTGCACGTCTGGAGCCTGTGCTCCGCAACGGGAGAGGCCACAACAGTGAGAGGCCCGCATAACGCAAAAAAAAATAATAATAATGAAAATAAAATAAAATAAAAGTTAACATACAGTGTATATAGTCCAATAAAAGACTACTGCCCTGCTCTGGCTGAGACAGGCTAGGGGTGGGGGTGTGACATTTGTATCTAGCAATTTAAGGTTTCCAGGATATTTGGCTTGACAATGGGGAACAGGACTTTATCAATAAATTGGGACTATCCTGAAAAACCAGGACTCATCATTTCTTCAAGGAGGACAACTCAGCTACCCTGATTTGATGGACTTACTATTTAAGAATGTCTAGCCCGGGCTTCCCTGGTGGTGCAGTGGTTGAGAGTCCACCTGCAGGGGACACGGGTTTGTGCCCTGGTCCGGGAAGATCCCACATGCCACGGAGCGGCTAGGCCCGTGAGCCATGGCCGCTGAGCCTGCGCGTCCGGAGCCTGTGCTCCGCAACGGAGAGGCCACAACAATGAGAGGCCCGCGTACCGCCCCCCCCAAAAAAAAGAAAAAAAAGAATGTCTAGCTTCTCTTGCTCTGTATTTTAGAATACGTTCATCAAAGATCCTTCTATTGGGTTAGCCAAAAAGTTCGTTCGGTTTTTTCCGAAAGATGGCTCTAGTAGCACGTAGTTGTCTTTTTTTTTTTTTTTTTTTTTTTGCGTTACGCGGGCCTCTCCCGTTGCGGAGCACAGGCTCCGGACGCGCAGGCCCAGTGGCCATGGCCCACGGGCCCAGCTGCTCCGCGGCATGTGGGATCCTCCCAGACCGGGGCACGAACCCGTGTCCCCTGCATCAGCAGGCAGACTCTCAACCACCGCGCCACCAGGAAAGCCCCACGTAGTTGTCTTTAACTTCATTCAGGACAATCCTGTTAGACTGCATGTGACAGCTGTCATATCAGTGTGCATTAAAAAAAAAAAATTATCAAAATTGGTGAACTTTTGTGTAGCCATTTTAATATTGAAGATGGAAGAAAAAAAGCAATATTTTCAGCATCTTATGCTTTATTATTTCAAGAAAGGTAAAAACATAACTGAAACGCAAAAAAGATTTGCACAGTGTATGGAAAGGGTGCTGTGACTAATCGAACATGTCAAAAGTGGTTTGCGAAGTTTTGTGCTGGAGATTTCCTGCTGGACGATGCTCCACAGTTGGGTAGACCAGTTGAAGTGGAAAGCAATCAAATCGAGACATTAACTGAGAACAATCAACGTTATACCACGAGGGAGATAGCCGACATACTCAAAATATCCAAATCAAGTGCTGAAAATCATCTGCACCGGCTTGGTTACGTTAATCGCTTTGATGTTTGGGTTCCACGTAAGTTAAGCGAAAAAATCCTTCTTAACCGTATTTCCTCATGCAATTCTCTACTTAAACATAAGGAAAACATTCCATTTTTAAAACAAATTATGACGGGCGATGAAAAGTGGATACTGTACAATAATGTGGAATGGAAGAGATTGTGGGGCAAGCGAAATGAACTACCACCAACCACACCAAAGGCCAGTCTTCATCCAAAGAAGGTGATGTTGTGTATACGGTGGGATTGGAAGGGAATCCTCTATTATGAGCTCCTTCTGGAACACCAAACGATTTTTGTTTTAAACACTTTTTTGAGGACTTCCCTGGTGGTTCAGTGGTAAAGAATCTGCCTTCCAATGCAGGGTATATGGGTTCGATCCCTGGTCAGTGATCTAAGATCCCACATGCCGTGGGGCAAGTGAGCCCACGTGCCACAACTACTTGAGCCCGCACCAGAACCAGAGAGAAGCCCGTGCACCGCAACAAAAGACCCGATGCAGCCAAAAATTTAAAAATAAAATACTTTTTTTGGCTGCACCTCATGGCACGTGGGATCTTAGTTCCCCGACCAGGAACTGAACCCGTGCCCCTTGCATTGGAAGGGTGGAGTCTTAACCACTGGACCGCCAGGGAAGTCCCAGAAAACTAAATGATTAATTCCAACAAGTACTGCTCCCAATTAGACCAACTGAAAGCAGCACTCAACAAAAAACATCCAGAATTAGTCAAAAGAAAACGCATAATCTTCCACCAAGACAACGCAAGGCTGAATGTTTCTTTGAAAACTGTTACAGCTTGGCTGGGAAGTTCTTTTGTTTTCTTTTAAATAATAACAGTAGATCATCTTCTTATTTTTAAAATAATATTTATTTACTTTATTTATTCTTATTTCTCTTGGGTACATACCTAGGAGTGGTATTGCTCAGTCACATGGTAATTCTATGCTTAACTTTGTAGGGTACTGCCAGACTATATTCCAAAGCAGCTACACCATTTTACTTTCCCACCAGCAGTGTAAGAGGGTTCCAATTTTTCTACACCTCCAACACTTTATTATTGTCTTTTTTATTATAGCCATCCTAGTGTGTGTGAAGTGGTATCTCATTATGGTGTTTTTTTTGTTTTTTTGTGGTACGCGGGCCTCTCACTGTTGTGGCCTCTCCCGTTGCGGAGCACAGGCTCCGGACGCGCAGGCTCAGCAGCCATGGCTCACAGGCCTAGCCGCTCTGCGGCATGTGGGATCTTCCCGGACCGGGACACGAACGTGTCCCCTGCATCGGCAGGCGGACTCTCCACCACTGCGCCACCAGGGAAGCCCTATGGTTTTTTGTTTAATATTTATTTGGCTGCGCCAGGTCTTAGTTGCGGCACAAGGGCTGTTAGTTGCAGCATGCAGGATCTAGCTCCCTGACCAGGGATGGAACCTGGGCCCCCTGCACTGGGAGCGCAGGGTCTTAACCACTGGACCACCAAGGAAGTCCCTCATTATGGTTTTGATTTGTAATTCCCTAATGACTAACCGTGTTGACAATCTTTTCATATGTTTATTGGCTATTTGTGTATCTTAGAGAAATATCAATTCAGATCCTTTGTCCATTTTTAAGTTGAATTATTTGTCTTTTTGAGTCGTAAGGCTTTCTAAATTATGGATATAGATCCCTTATTAGACATATACTTTGCAAGAAGTTTCTCCCAATTTGTAGGTTGTTCTTCCATTTTCTTGACTCTGACCTTTAAAGAAAAGGGATTTTGTTAGTTTTTTTTATAAAGTCTGATTTATCTTATTCTTTTGTTCCTTGTGCTTTTGCTGTCATATCTAAGAAGGGTTTGCCCACGGTCACGAAGATTTATTCCTAGGTTTTCTTCTAAGAATTTTATAGTTTTAGTTCTTGCATTTAGGTCCATGATCCATTTTGATTTAAATTTTATGTTATAGTGCGAGGTAAGGGTTCAACTCCATTCTTTTGCATGTGGATATCCAGATGTCCTAGTACCATCTGTTGAAAAGACTAGTCTTATCCTACTGAAATGTCTTGGCATCTTGGTCAAAAAAAAAAAAATCAACTGACCATAAACGTGAGGGTTTATTTCTGTATTCTCAATTTTATTCCATTGATCTGTATGTCTATGCTTATGCCAAAACCACAGTTTGATTACTGTAGCCTTGTAGTACATTCTGAAATCAGAAAGTGTAGGTTTTTCAACTTCCTCCTGCTCAAAGACAATTTTGGCTATTCTGAGTCCCCTACATTTTCATATGAATTTTATATTTTTAATTAATTATTTATTTATGGTCGCACTGGGTCTTCGTTGCTGCACGCGGGCTTTCTCTAGTGGCGGTGAGCAGGGGCTACTCTTTGTTGCGGTGCGCGGGCTTCTCATTGCGGTGGCTTCTCTTGTTGCGCAGCATGGGCTCTAGGTGCACGGGCTTCAGTAGCTGTGGCACAAGGGCTCAGTAGTTGTGGCTTGCAGGCTCTAGAGCGCAGGCTCAGTAGTTGTGGCACACAGGCTTAGTTGCTCCGCGGCATGTGGGATCCTCCTGGACCAGGGCTCGAACCCATGTCCCCTGCATTGGCAGGAGGACTCTTATTAACCACTGCACCACCAGGGAAGTCCCTCATATGAATTTTAGATTCAGCACATCAATTTCTGCAAAAAAGCCAGCTGGGATTTTGACAAAAATTGTGTTGAATCTGTAGATCAATTTGGAGAAAACTGCGATCTTAACATTAAGTCTTCCAACCCATGAACATGGGACGTCTTTCCACAGTGTTTTGTAGTTTTCAGAGTACAAATTTTGTGCTCATTTTGTTAAATTCATTCCTAAGTATTTTGCTCTTTTTGATGCTACTGGAAATGAACTGTTTTTCTATGTCATTTTGATTGCTCACTGCTGGTGTATAGAAATACAGTTCATTCTTTCTTTAAAATAATTTTATTTATTTTTGGCTGCGTCAGGTCTCTGTTGCTGCACGCAGGCTTTCTCTAGTTGCGGCAAGCAGGAGCTTCTCTTGTTGCAAAGCATGGGCCCTAGGCGCGCAGGCTTCAGTAGGTGTAGCACTCGGGTTCAGTAGTTGTGGCACACAGGCTCCAGGGCACACAAGCTTCAGTAGTTGTGGCACATGGGCTCAGTAGTTGTGGTGCACGGGCTTAGTTGCTCCACAGCATGTGGGAATCTTCCCGGACCAGGGATTGAGCCCGTGTCCCCTGCATTGGCAGGCGATTCTTAACCACTGCACCACGAGGAAGTCCCAGAGAAATACAATTCATTCTTGTATATTCATCTTGTATCCTGTAACATTACTGAATTCATTTAATAGTTCTAGTAGTTTTCAGTGGATTCCTTAAGATTTTCTACATAAGATCATATCACCTGCCAAAAAGATAGTTTTACTTCTTCCTTGCCAAGTTAGATGGCTTTTATTTCATTTTCTTGCCTAACTGCCCTGGCTAGAACATCTGGTACAATGCTGAATAGAAATGACAGAAGTGGACATTCTTCTCTTGTCCCTGAACTTAGGGTGAAAACATTCAGTCTTCCTTCCACCTTTAAGTACAATGATACCTGTAGGTTTTTCACAGATGTCTAATATCAGACTGAAGAAGTTCCCTTCTATTCCTAGTTGGTTTAATATTTTTATTATGAAAATGTGTTGGATTTTTTTTTTACTGTATTTATTGAGATGATCAAGTAGCTTTGGTCCTTTATTCTACTGTATTACATTATTTGATTTTCAACAGCTACCATTTAACACCTGTTTTTAAAATACGTCTTAAAATTGGTCTTTTCCCTGTTTATGGATCCCTAACATAACCTTAATAGAAGAGGAAGAGTCTCTGAGGACTGACCCCATGTAGGCCTGCACTCCCTGTCCCTTGCCCAGGCCCCAGGACTGTTGTCTCTGCTCTGCCAAGAGGACAGCATACTTTTCCAGATCAGATGGCACTATATTTGGTAACTGTTGGGTAACACAAGAGTGCTAACCAAATAAATTTAACAATTCAGGATACCAAACCCAAGAAGCGACAAAATTGCCTGGTAAGAGATCACGTCTGATTTGTTCTCCATTTTATTGCACAGTGCTTAGCCACAGAATGGACACTTGGTATGTGCTAATGAACAGGCTCTTTCACACTTTCTCTTCATCACACAAGCAGAAATAATAAAAGATTAGTTCACCAGATATTAACAATACAATCCAAGAATAAAATTAAGTACGTATCACAGTCCTAATCACTACAGCTAAACTAAAAGTTGAGCTCATTCGTATTCCTTGTACATTTTCCTCAAAGGCAGAGAAGGCCAAACTGATCTCAATGTTAGGGAGACACACTTCATTTAGCAGTGCCAGGTTAGAGTGAAACTCCACCGCCAGCAAGTCCAGTCAAGACAGCCCTGCTCTCAACAGTCACTGAAGGCAAGAAGCAGAAAATTCTTGGTGAACAAAATGACTGAAATAAAGAAGAGACAGGGCTTCCCTGGTGGCGCAGTGGTTGAGAGTCCGCCTGCCGATGCAGGGGACATGGGTTCGTGCCCTGGTCCGGGAAGATCCCATATGCCGCAGAGCGGCTGGGCCTGTGAGCCATGGCCGCTGGGCCTGCATGTCCGGAGCCTGTGCTCCACAATGGGAGAGGCCACAGCAGTGAGAGGCCCGTGTACCGCAAAAAAAAAAAAGAAGAAGAGACAGATCCAAAAATCAGCCAAGAAAGAAATTCACCATTCATAAAGGGCTGTAGGCAAAGGAGGGGCCTGACTGTGTGCTTTGTGTGCCTCTGGATAGTTAGGGGCAGGAAAGCAGAACTCAGGTGAAATATTAAACACGTTTACTATTTTATGCTTTCCTCTGGAGATTATCCTCTCCTGAGCGAAAGAGGGAGGAAAAGGGAAACAGAATCAAGAGCAGCTGTAGGTACCTCTAGGGAAACACTTTTCGAAGACTTCACCCCCGCCCCTCAACATCCCTGAAGAAATCAAATCAGAGACCCCTTCCTGACAGCTACTCTATTAAGCAGCTCTCTTAAACTATTAAGTAAATCCATAAATATAACACTAATTTCTGAGGTCTTAAAATTCACAGAGGCAAATACCCACATGTGCGCTGAGCACCCTCCTTAAAGGAGAGGAAGGTCCTTTGGGGAGAATGGCAATTTTATTGCTTAAACAACTTAAGGATATAATAAAAGGTTTGCCCTTGCCTATGTTATAAAACCACAGCTATTCTGGAGTTTAGCACTAAAATTCTTAAACTTTGAACATTGTATTCTATGTAATTTGGTAGAACTTGTTTTTAAAATGAGTAATATGTAGGTACAGATGTACATATAAAACATATCTGGGCTTCCCTGGTGGCACAGTGGTTGAGAGTCCGCCTGCCGTTGCAGGGAACACGGGTTCGTGCCCCAGTCCGGGAAGATCCCACATGCCATGGAGTGGCTGGGCCCGTGAGCCATGGCCGCTGAGTCTGCGCGTCCGGAGCTTGTGCTCCGCAACGGGAGAGGCCACATCAGTGAGAGGTCCACATACCGCAAAAAAAAAAAAAAAAAGACATATCTACGTAAGCACATGCAGCAAACTATTAATAGTGGTTACCTCTGGAGCAGAAAGGAAGACATGAAGAGGAAGGGGGAAGGAGAAGGGAAAGACGTGAAATGGGGCAGACAGGATAAGAGCATGTGCTTCTTACTTTACATATAAATATTTTCAGCTAGTGAGTTTACAGGTGACTTCCCCCTAACAGTCTTTTACAAAGTTGTTGACATTCATAGCATTAATGGTGTTAATTCTTTTAATGTGGAATCAAACATCTACCTACTTTCTTCTAAGATATTTTAAAAATCTAGCCTAGTAATTTCCACAAGACCCTAAATAAATAAAACTGTACTTTATTCAAAGTCCATTTCAGGAAAACTTTATTACAATGGAATTTTTCCCCTCTTTTATGACTTTAAAGAAGGTTAAGAAAGGCCAGCCTTATAGCCAGCTGGGCTCTATTTTTTTTTTTTTAGTGTTTTTATTATGGAGGCATTGATTCAAACATAGACAAAAGTAGAAAAGAACAGTGTAAGGAACCCAAGTACATCTGTCTTCCAGCTTAAAAAATTATCAGCTCTTTGCAGGTGGGCTCAATTCATGGTCAAAATCCTAATAAGTCTGGGTGGATACAGCCAGTCTCTGCAGCAATTTCCCCATACCTTTTCCATAAAAAAAAATTAGAGAATCCTTCCATTAAAAAATCCAGACGTGCAGGAGTTCCCTGGTGGTCTAGCAGTGAGGATTTGGCACTTTCACTGCAGAGGACTGGGTTCAATCCCTGGTCAGGGAACTGAGATGCCGCAAGCTGAGCGGTGGAAAAAAAAAAAAAAAAAAAAATCCAGACATGCAATGAGGGGACCCAAAAGGCTCACCTCTACATGCTTCTCCATGTGTGCTCTGCAAATAAGTCTAAAAGGAGAATCATTTATCAGCAAATAACAATGACTGATTTCAGTTCAAACACATTTAAAGTAAATTCCAAAGTGCAATCTTAAACTACCTCCTAATTACAGGACATGAGTAGTCCAAAATACCATTCCCACTGTGTGTTGTTTCAGCAGCTTGTTTTTAGAAGTGTGACTACTTCATAACAGCTGAGAAATTATTATGAGAGGGGAGAAAATACACATTCATAAACTATATTCTGGGGTTAGCAAGCAAAAAAAGCTAAAGCTTCTACCTCTGTGGAGTCCGGAAGCCACTGTGAAAATTCAGAGCTCACTTCAACCGTTTACTTGGCATTTGGGGGATTATCTGACACTGTAATTTGTTTACCAGTGTGCTTTCATCCTAGCCTTACTATCAACTTCCCTGAAAATAACCTTTTTATTAATGACAGCATATATTTTAGTTAACTTATGCTAATAATGGACGTGTTTACAAAACAAATTCTCAATTGTTCTTCCTATTGGTTGTTGTCAGGCTGGAAAGAATTCAGAGGAACCAGCTCCAAAAACTTCACAGAAACAATTCAGCACAGGGACCCCTGTGTTCAAAAACTGGAGAGTGAAGGGAAGCCAATAAAGCCCACACCCTCAGAGAAACAGTATCTGGCCTCCGGTTCTTGTGTCAAGTAACTACAGCAACAAAAGGCCCAACTCTTGTGTACTGTTTTCACTACGTAAAAAAAACTAACTCATGTTAGTTATCCATTGACACAGATAATTTTTCTAAGTGTTTTCTAAGTGAGTATTAAGAAGCTTCCCTGAGGGTAACCTCTGAAGCATTTATTGGGTTAGCCAAAAAATTCGTTCAGTTAATGAATAAACTGTTCGATAAAGTTGGTGGTGAAAATGAAGAGTGTACTTAAAACCGAACGAACTTTTTGGCCAACCCAATAGTTTAAAAGTACATCAATTAAGGAATGGCAAGCCTCACATAAAAATACACATGGATAATTTATAATAATAAAAGAGCTTTTTCCCCCTAGGTCAAGAATACTGCCAGTGTGGGAAGTACTGGCCAGATGGATAAGCCAGCTCTTATCCACAAAGGTTCAATTCCAAGTCCTCCAAAAGTCAATCTCTGTCCTTCCTTTGCCAGCCCTGATTTCTCTGGACAGCAAACAGGAGCACTGTGTTATTTGTCTCAGAAAATTCGTAATAAACTGCACAGCAAAAACAGGAAAAAATGAGGACTCTTTGCCATCACTTCAAACTTGAGGAAAATAAGTAATTCCTTTCTAACAGTATTGCTACTTATGTTGGATGCTTTGGGCTCCCAAATGCAAAACAGACCTGTTCTGACAGAGTTCTTTTCCAAAAGCCACCAGATACCTGTATTCTGTGGGTGGGCGTGGGGACTGTGGGCTCCTGTCTAACCAGCAGGGTGCCCATCCTACCTCAGAGAGAGTCTTCTTGACTTCCCTCCTTTAGAGCCCAAGCACCAGTCATCAGCTAATAAATAACAGATGTCATTCTAGCCTCCTGTTTGGCTGTTGCAAACTGCTTTCTTCCCTCTCCTATCAGGACCTCTGATCAGGGCAGAAGTGATCTTCTTCATTGCCACTGGTGAGCAATGAAAAGCTAAAAATAAGTAAATGAATAATGGGCACCTTAAACGAGAGAAATTTACCAAAACTAAATTTATGCTCCTAATAAACGCAAAACCCCTTATTTGAAGGTGTTTTTAACCTCTCTGTGCCTATTTTTCGTCAATAAAATGAGGATTTGGAACAGCTCTACCAATGGCAAAAAAAACTTAATGCGTTTACACAAACAGGAGATTCCTCATCCTTACTTCAGCCACGTCCTAAAAATGGAATTAAGTGGTGAGGGTTAAACTTTTTTTTTTTTTTGCGGTACGTGGGCCTCTCCCATTGCGGAGCACAGGCTCCGGACGCGCAGGCTCAGCGGCCATGGCTCATGGGCCTAGCTGCTCCGTGGCATGTGGGATCTTCCCGGACCAGGGCACGAACCCGTGTCCCCTGCATCGGCAGGCGGACTCTCAACCACTGCGCCACCAGGGAAGCCCGAGGGTTAAACTTTTTGCTTTTAGGGCTTCCCTGATGGCGCAGTGGTTAACAATCTGCCTGCCAATGCAGGGGACACGGGTTCAAGCCCTGGTCTGGGGAAGATCCCACATGCCGGAGCAACTAAGTGCACCACAACTACTAAGCCTGCGCTCTAGAGCCCGCAAACCACAACTACTGAGCCTTCATGCCACAACTGCCAAAGCCCGCGTGCCTAGAGCCCGTGCTCCACAACAAGAGAAGCCACAGCAATGAGAAGCCTGTGCACAATGAAGAGTAGCCTCTGCTCGCCACAACTAAAGAAAGCCCGTGCACAGCAACGAAGACCTCACACAGCCAAAAATAAATTTATTTTTTAAAAAAATTTTTTTGCTTTTAAAAAAGAATCATCCCTCCACTTCCATCCTATCAATTCTGAAATTTACTGTAGAAGAAATCATTTAAGATTCATAACATATTCTACCGCTTTATAAAAACCAGTGCATCTGCCTGAGAATAGCTGACCAGGGACTTGATTACTTACCTGCTGACTGTACTTAAACTATCACTTGCATGGGGGCAGTTCACCTACACCAAATTCAGGCAGCATCAACCTCACTTGGGAAAGAAGAGTTTCCAGAGCGAGAGTCAGGGCTCTGCAACAGACTCCGTCAGGCTGAGGGACACTGCCGCTAGCTTCTTTCCATCACACAGCCAGCAAGAGGTCACATTTCCTTCCGGCTCTTCAGAGACTGAATAGTTTCTCTGTCCCAAAGACATGGCAAACTCCACCCCTTCCATCTTTCATTTTTTAAAGGAACAGGACCACTACTTCTCAGTAACTTGGAAAGGCAGGAAAAATTCAGTGACATAGCTATTTTCCATATGGCACAGAATACAGCATGCCACTAATTATTTCAGGCCTGATTTCCACAAAGGAACAAGAGTTTCATAAATGTTTCTCTTTGTGTTTTGTTTTTTGTAAAAAACACCAGAGAAAAGATTGAATAATTTAAGATCAAAATGACAAACCTTTGCTGGGAAACCCCTTTATTCATTCTTTCCATCAAACTGCTGTTTCTCCCCCAATCAGAAAGAAAAACATATGAAAATCTTAAGATAGCTGGGATATTATGTAATAGTCACAGAAAGCAACATAATTTAATCGATCAATGCTGGAAAATTCTGAAAAATACACACAAGTAATAAACTTAGGTCTCAAGCCACCAGTCTGAAAAAAGCTAGTAAAAGAAAATATATGCAAGCAACTTTACACACTTATTTCTTCTATTATAAGTATACCTCCTAGAAGGTGGTAAACTCAACTTCATCTGCCTGCACCGTGTTTTAAATATACGGTTTATCTAATAGCAAAAGGAAGTGACTTGGAATAAGAAAGGCATTCTAGGGGACTTTAAGGAAGTAACAGTCTTTGTAGATTTCAGTTTATTCATTTGTTAAAGGTGGTTAATACCGAACACACAACTTAACTTCCAAAGTTTCAGGGGACTTCCCTGGTTGTCCAGTGGCTAAGACTCCACACTCCCAACGCAGGGGGCCTGGGTTCAATCCCTAGTTAGGGAACTAGATCCCACATGCCGCAACTAAAAGTTCACATGCCACAACTAAAAAAAGAAAGATCCCGTATGCCGCAACGAAGACCTGGCACAGCCAAACAAACAAACAAACAAAGTTTCAGCTTAGTAGACTGGGCTTCATAAACATAAATAGGACTTCGCACCAAGCGCTGGTTACTGGAACGGTAAATACACAATCATTTCACAATTTTTTAAATAGTTTTGCTTTCTCATTAAAGCAGGTTTCACAATCTCTGTACTTTACTTTGGTAAGATTATTGTTGAGTATACTCTCGCAAAAAATATCATGGCCCAGCAAGTACCGAGAGCATGTTTCTGTTCATTCTATCAGATTTTAATGAATACTTACTCCATGCTAAGTACTCTGCTGGATGCAGAAAACAAGAAAATCCTGTTGTAATTATAGGTAGAAAATATCTTTTCAGGCTCATAATGTGACTTGGGAAGTTTTCTTTTGCTTGTACTAAAGTCAGAAAGGAGGTCACTAATTTTGAAATCTTTTCCAAGTCATATCCCCTCCCTGAATTGAAGTTTTATGTGTTAAAAATAGGGCTTACAAAAAAAAAAAAAAAATAGGGCTTACACTTTAGTTAATAATAGTGTATCAATACTGGTTCATTAATTGTGACAAATGTACCATTCTAATGTAAGATGTTAACAATAGAAGAAATTGGGCATAGGGAATATAGGGACTGTTACAGGTTAAACTGTGTCTCCCTAACCCTAAAATGTATATACTGAAGTCCTAACACCAAGCACCTCAGAAAGTGACCTCATTTGGAGACAGGGTCTTTACAGATATGACTGGTATCCTTATAAAAGGGGAAATCTGGACACAGAGATACGTGGCGAGAAGACGATATGAAGAGAAATAGAAGACAGCCATCTAATACAAGTCGATGAGCGAGACCTTGGAAGAGACCCTTCCCTCACAAGTCTCAGAAGGAACCAATCCTGCCAACCTCTTTTTTTTATATATATATAAATTTTTTTTTTTTGGTTGCATTGGTTCTTCGTTGCTGTGCACGCGCTTCCTCTAGTTGTGGCGAGCAGGGGCTACTCTTAGTTGCAGTGCACGGGTTTCTCACTGCAGTGGCTTCTCTTGTTGCAGAGCACGGGCTCTAGGCGCACGGGCTTCAGTAGTTGTGGCACATGGGCTCAGTAATTGTGGCTCGCAAGCTCTAGAGCACAGGCTTAGCAGTTGTGGCGCACGGACTTAGTTGCTCCGCGACATGTGGGATCTTCCCAGACCAGGGCTCGAACCCGTGTCCCCTGCATTGGCAGGCAGATTCTTAACCACTGTGCCACCAGGGAAGCCCCTGCCAACCTCTTGATTTTTGTACTTCTAGCCTTCAGATCTGTGGGGTGATATACTGCTGTTGCTTAAGCCACCCAGTTTGTCATACTTTGTTATGGCAGCCCTAGCAAACTAATACAGGAATTCTGTACAATCCTTGCAGTTTTCTGTAAATCTTATTCTCAAACAAAAAGTTTATTAAAAAAAAAAAAAAGACGAGGTAATGGTGCCCACATCTCACAATTACGAGAAGACCAAAGTAGATAGATAATTGGGAAATCCCTGCTCAGCGGAAAGAGAATCCATAATCCCAATACACAGTAAGCAAACAGCTAGGACTAGAATCCAGGTTTCATTTAGTGTTTTCCATAATATAATGTTATTTCAAGATGGGCATATAAAAGTGGGTATAAGTGAGGGAATATGCTGAAGCAAATTATCATTCTGAAATGCCCTGTCCCAAAGGAAGAGAACCTTAGAGAGTCACTTTATAATACTGGGCTAGGTTCTGCAGTGAGTAGTGGCTTTGGCACCAAAAAGATAACTGGGTTCAAATCTTGGCTCCTCCACCCATTAGCTGGACAAGATACTTACTCTCTCAATCTTCCAAACATGACCTACACCTCATAAGACCGCCACAGGAATTAAAAAGTGTACATAAACTGCCTGTCATTCAACATGTGACTTCACACCTTAAGCTATGTTTAGCTACAACCCTAGAGTGGTGAGAGGGAGATATTTAGGAACTTCTCTGAGAGCAAACAGATTTCACCACTGATTCTATTTTCCTGCTATTAGTAAGCAATCAGATAGCTTCCTACACAGAACAATAATGTGTTTTATAACTTTATTAGCTAAACTGGCATGTGTTGCACTGAAGAGGTGCAGAAAAGCAAAATAAGGTCAAATTCTAGGGTCCTGACCTTTGTAGAATAAATCCTTTTGCTGCTGGATGGTAGCAGGGAAAAATCAACAGCAAACTGAGGGGCCTTTCATTTAGAACTTACTCATCTAATATTCCCAATGTAGGCAACTTGTGGTATCTTCTCCTGAGAATTTGCTCAATGGGTGTCTATTAGGCTCAGGATCATCTATGCAATTAACCTTTCATCATTAGAGAAATAGAATGAACAGCACAGACAGCAACTTAAATAATCTTCGATTCACCCCAGAGGCTCCTCTCCTATATCCCTAGGGTAGGCTGACGGCAATTTTAGTTACTGTTTTAAATGTGTTACCATTGGGGAATATATCCTTCCCATTTTTTAGAGGAACTCTCAGCTTTCCTGACTTAATAAAGATACTACAGGCTATGTTAACTAATCACCTATGGCCTCCTTCCAGCTCTCATTATGATAAACCTTTTTAAAAACTAAGTTTAACAGCCAATCATCACACAACTATTTTAATTAAGTTATTATTACTAAGACCTTGGGCTGAACCAGTGGTATATATTGCAATCACCTACAGAGCTTTTTAAAAAGTCCATCTATCAAGATTCTTATTCAGGAAACCAGAACAGGAATTCCGATCCACTGGTTTACGGACATTCTTTACAGATTCCAAGGACTAGGACTGTGTTCTCTCTTCATCCCACCATCGATACACAGAAAGCCACTGCTTACGCGGAGTTGTACATAAAGCTTGTTCTACATAAAGTCTGTTTACAACTCTCTTAGGAGATAAGTTGTTTGACATCTTTTATAGACGTTAGCCTTTTGGGGATAAAATGAGCTTCCCCAAACAAGTCTATCACACAGAGGTTTAGAAGAGGGAAAAATATATGTTTTTAAATTTATTTCCTTATTTGTTAAACTATCACTGCTTTGAATGATGTTCACAACATGGCAGGGTTTTCAATAACTTTCAATAACTAGATCGTATCTATTTATCCATTCCTTCAGAAGTATGAACCCTAAGAGCTGCAGTGTCCCATACACATGTAGCTACCATGCACCTGAAATGTGGCTGGCCTGAACTGGGATGAGCTGTAGGTATAAAATACAGGATTTCAAAGACTTAGTACAAAACTCAGAATGTAAAATACTTCATTAAGGACTTTTAATATTAATTACATGTTGAAATAAGAATGTGTTGGATATATTAAATTACATTAAAATAAATTTCATCTGCTTTTTATTTCTTAATGTGGATGCTAGGAAATTTGAAATTACATGTGACTCACACTGGACTTCTCTTGGATAGCACTGTCCTAAAGGACAACAATGATTATGTCTTTTCAAATGCTCAAGTTCTGAACCTTATCCAATATTAGTCACTTTTAAATTCATCATTTATTTTTGCAGTTTCTAGTCTTCATCCACTAAGACTTTCCTGTTGAGATAACCACCTGATGTCTTTCCATTTATATCTACACTTTACCAGATAAGGGGAAAAAAAGAGATGTCTTAAATACGCACACAACTCTACATAAGAAACCAAAAATAATTTCAAGATCTGCTATCATTCTGGACCTTACCAGTCACCTGAGTCTACAAAAGAAATCAAGAACCCAACCTTTTGCTTCTAAATCTAAAACGAATTCATTAAGGCACTATTCAAAGCTACCTAAATTTAGAGACCACTCAACTACCCCAAGCGCAGATAGATCCAGACACTGAACCAGAACTCAGTTCAGATACATATGATCAGTGCAACTCCCCTCTCTGGCTCGTAAGGAACAGCAATATTAACTACATAGACAAATAGGTCTGATTCTTTTCTGTAACATCTTGTATTTGTTTGTTTGTTTGTTTTTAAAGGAACAAAACTGAATTCATCAGATTTATATATGAAAGCTCCAGCTTGCCATAATTTCAACATTCTAAATGATCTGACTCCTGCCTACTTTTCCAACATCATCTCAAACCACTCTCTCCCGAATCAATCACTCTACCGGAGTCACAAAGGCCTTCTTTCTGTTCCTTGAACACTTACAAGCATTTATAGTCTCAGCACCTTTATACTTGCAGTTCTCACTACATGAACAAACACCCTTCTGCAGTCTAAAGCATGGTTGACTCCTTTCTCATCCTTCAGATCTCAGCTTGTCACCTAACTCGAAAAGGTATTATTCCTTGGCATTCTACCTAATGACACCTCACTGTTATCTTGTAGTCAAACTTCTTTCCTACACTTAGGAAATATGAAACTATCGTATTTGCCTTCCCAAACTAGAATGTAAGCTCCTCAAGAACGGGGGTCCTGGGGCTTCCCTGGTGGCGCAGTGGTTGAGAGTCCGCCTGCCGATGCAGGGGACACGGGTTCGTGCCCCGGTCCGGGAGGATCCCATATGCCACGGAGCGGCTGGGCCTGTGAGCCATGGCCGCTGGGCCTGTGCGTCCAGAGCCTGTGCTCCGCATCGGGAGAGGCCACAACAGCGTACAGCAAAAAAAAAAAAAGAATGGGGGTCCTGTTTGTCTTGCTCATTGCCGGTTATCCCTAGCAACAGAGAACAGGCACAGTAACAAGCACTCAAGCGTCTACTGACTGAATTAATCAAAAAAATCAAAAGCAGCTTTAAAAGACAAAGGATCTTAGAGGGGAAAATCCAGTATACTTATTTTTTAAATTATGCAACTGGCTTCCTATGTACATGTCCTTCTAGTCTTTGTTTTCTAGTTTCCAATACTTAAGTCTCTTGAAGAACTGTCATAGTTCCACATGGTGAAAAATAAGAAGTATGGAAATATCAACTATATTTTGCTTGCTGAGTCTGGAGAAAGAAACGCTTGTTATCACTAAGTATTTAAAGATGAAATAAGGCAACAATAATAAAAACACTGTTAGTGAATAGTTGGGACAACTGATTAATGACTTAATACAAAATGGTAGATTCCTTCTTCTTACCATTAACGAAACCAAAAAAATGTAGGAAAAATCTTCAGGATGATGATGCTGTGATAACAACATCCCAGCTGCCTAGAGCACATGTTCAGAATGAAGCAGATTAGAAAATATCTCTAAGGGGACTTCCCTGGTGGTGCAGTGGTTAGGACCCTGCGCTCCCAATGCAAGGGGCCTGGGTTCAATCCCTAGTCGGGGAACTAGATCCCACATGCATGCCGCTACTAAGTGTTCGCATGCCACAACTAAGGAGCTGGTGAGCCACAACTAAAAGGAGCCCTCAAGCCGCAACTAAGGAGCCCGCCTGCCACAAGACCAGGTGCAACCAAATAAATAAATAAATATTTAAAAATATATATATATATCTAAGATAAAATTTATAATATAACCAAAATGCTTAAAGTATTGAGGAAGAATTTACACTTCTGGGTAGAGTTTAGAAAGAAATTACTGATAAGAACATAGAAACTAAACAAAACAGACCAGAAAAAGATAATTATTAACAACAGAGAAAACAAAAAGTTGTACAGAAAAAAAA
Source organism: Leucopleurus acutus (assembly GCF_964270905.1). NCBI lineage: Eukaryota > Metazoa > Chordata > Mammalia > Artiodactyla > Delphinidae > Leucopleurus > Leucopleurus acutus. The sequence goes on from NC_139143.1 coordinate 164,603,101, forward strand.
AAATAACCATACCATACGACATTTGTCTGTGAACAAGCTATACATAACCTTAATACTGTTAACAGTGAATACTGCTCTAACCAAAATTCAATTACAACCAGAGTGACAATAAATATGGACATGTGAGGTGGTCAGAGAATTCTACCACTATCCAAAGTAGAAAGTTAATAGATAATACCCAAAACTGAAAAATCTATAAGTAGCAAAATAAGCTTATTATTTTAGAGGTAATACCAAAAGAAACAGTAAAGAGTTGGAAATGATTGCTTCTAGGGACTGAAAAAGGGGCGGGAGGGACTGTTTTTCATAAAAAGCCCTGTGGAGCTGATGGTCTGACATGACTACGTATTAGGGTTTTTGTACATGTATTAATAAAAAGTAAAACAAAAAAGGTTTAAATAAATATACAGAATGTTTTTTAAAATTTGAGAAGAAACTGTACTATGGGGGGAAATCAACTGTATGCATAAATTTATTCATGTCCATCACAGTTACCTAACACATGGAAAAATGAGAGAAAAGCCTAAATGTTTACCAAAAAGGAACTAGTTAGATGAATTATATGGTACATCCAATGATGAAATGCCATGAGTCATTTAAAAATGCAAACAGAGAAAACTTCTCTTGTTAACAAGAACCAAGTGACAAAAAACACAACTCCAATTTTGATTATATACACACATATCAGAGTAACATATGCATGACAAGGGACTGTTCACTAAACTATTAACAGTGACTGTATATGTGTCAAGTTTATGGCTGATCTTTTTCAGTATGTCCAAGTGAATAAACATGTGTTATTTAAAAACTCAAAAGTCAGTTAAAATAAGAAAGTAACTGCTGATTCTACAACTTGGGATGGAATCAGAGAGGAGAGCGGCTACTTTATCAGCCTATTTCAGTTTTTTAAACTGAAAGATAAAGATTGTTTAATAAGAACCCAGAACTTCTATTAAGGAATTTTCTGGATAAACAACATAAGACTGGCTCTGTAAGCCAATGAAGTTATTATTAGTTCCTTTTACCACCATGCATTTACCTTATTTGAACAATGATTCGACTTGCACCAGACCCCAAACAGACACTACCTCAAAGAATACTGGCAGTGCCGCGCTGGCTTCTCCAATTTACAAAGTCAGGATACAACTCTGGAATGAGAAGAAATAAGCAGTGATAAAATAGCTACCCAAACCTTGCAGACTGCATCTTGAAATACAGATGCTTGGAATCTATAAGCAGAAACTCTCCTCTAGCCCTCAAATTAACTCCAAGTGGACACAGGATTCTCTCCCAAAGTATACTGGCCTGAGGGTCTCTCATACTCATTTTCATCCACCCAACCTCCTATAGTAAGGTTGGAAAGTATGGAAAGCTAAAACCTTCCTCTTGTAACCTGATACTTTCACTGGCAATATTTCAGGTGCTATGGTTTGCATTATACAAGTTTAATTTGCAAACTCCATAATTCAACCTGGAGAATAACTTCAGAAGAATTAGATGCTTGAAACAAAAAACTTTCAAGTATGCTGAACTAAATTTAACAAATACATTTCAAGTTAAAGTAACTCCCCACACTCATCCCTCAAAGCACAAAAAAACCCTTCAGATCCAGTTGTTTAAATATTCCCAGATCCAAATACTACTAACATGGCCATATAGCAAAGCAATGTAGTATTATCCCAAACAAACAGGAAAACAAAGTTCCAAGATCAGCAAGCTCAGTATGTAATTAACATCCTCACTCCTAGATTAAAGTTTTTTCGTTCATTCATAATACTATAAAGTAGGAAGGCACCTAAAAATTACATAATCTGAAGACGCGGTCTTGACATTAATCTTCTCTTTTTTCACTTATTCATTGACTCAGTCAAGGATACCCACCTTAGCTTTCTCTGAACCTGTGGTTTGCACATAGCTGAATCCTTGCCTATTTAGCCAGGAGAGAAGAGAATGCATTTCCTTAAGCTACAGTCTCTCAGTAGTGGGGAGCCCTCAACTCCCCTCTCAGCAAACTCCTACTCATTCTTACGAGGGTCTCCTTCCCCAGCAAGCTGTCCCTGGCTCACCCAGGCTGGGTTAGGTATTGCTTCTCTGTTACCCTAGACATGGTTCTCCTTACACGCATATCATTATGTCTGTTAATATGTCAACTTACCTCACAAGGCTGCAAACTCTATATACACTGATATGTGTCCACTGAATAAACTGAATACACAAGCAATAAACTCTTGACCTATACCAAAGGTTATCAGGTAATTAACATTACAAAGAGGCAACAAAAACCTACTGTTAAAACTAAGACTTATCCAGATGAAATTACTATTCAGTCAGACCATTTGGCAAATTAATGACAAGGTTGGTATGTATTCGCTTAGTTGATAAATAGCAAAAATACAGCACTTACAAAAACTCATTCTTTCACAATACTTTTGCATATATTCTTGCAAGTCATTCTGGGAATTCATCAACCAAAACTTTCCCTGTTTCTAACTGCAGAGGCACAGGGGCTCATGACATCGGTCAGCTTGAGGGAACCCCCGATGACTGCTACAAAACTGGGAACCGCTTACTCTACAATGCACTGATTAAAGAACTATTCCAATACATCCACCTTTAAAATTCTAGCCAGTTCACACACACACACACACACACACACACACACACACACACACACACACACACACACACACAATCTTCCTTTTTCTACCCCATCATGTTTCTTCCCTATTAATTAACCTCTTCGACACTGGCAAGAATTTTCTCATCACAACAAATCTTCAATTTTCCATTGTTACAATGGGTGGAGAAGCAAATCTGAGGCTCTGGCCCTTAGTTATTCTATGACAGCAAGGAGACACCTGAAGCCCTAAGTCGCCTGCCACCAATTTTTATGCACCCCCAAACTTGTCCTGCTTGAGTCATCGGGACAGTGATAGGCGTGCTTTTCAGCCTCATTCTCCCAACCTGCCTTTCGTCAGAGTATATTAGCAAGGACACCACAGCACTACCGACAATATATCTTTTTCCCTTCTACACAATTTCCATTTTAACTGTCCACTTACTTCAACAAAAAATTTATTAAGTACCTACTACATTGCCAGGCACTATTTTAGGCAACAGAGATTCAGCAATTAAAAATCTCCTCAGGGACTTCCCTGGTGGCCCAGTGGTTAAGAATCTGCCTGCCAATGCAGGAGATATGGGTTTCATCCCTGGTCCGGGAAGATCCCACATGCCTTGGAACAACTAAGCCCGCAAGCCACACCTACTGAGCGTGCGTGCCACAACTACTGAAGCCCACACGCCCAGAGACTGTGCTCTACAACGAGAGAAGAGAAGCCACCTCAATGAGAAGCCAGCGCACCACAACGAAGAGCAGCCCCCGCTCACCGCAACTAGAGAAAGCTGGCGCACAGCAACGAAGACCCAACGCAGGCAAAAATAAATAAATTTTTAAAATATCTCTTCATTCCTGGAGCTTACATTCTAAGGGGCAGATGGGAGCACATGAGGAATAAGAGTTACTCTTTTATGTACTGTGGTCAGAGAAGGCAAAGATTAACAGAAACAGTATGCTGTACTTTATCTGAAGGCAAAAGGGGCCAAATAGAGGAAAGAGCAAGTGCAAAGACCCTGCAGAGGGAACATGCCTGGTGTATCTGAGGAAGACAGAAAAACAGAGTGGCTGCAATGCCAACAGTTTCCAGGGAACAGCTGGAAGATCAGGTCAGAGACATGGGTGAATGGAAAGGGCCTTGCAAGCCATCGTAAGGACTTTGGCTTTCCTACAGGTTATGTAGGCAGCCACAGCACTGTTTTGAGCAGAGGAGTAAGGACCAGAATCACGTTCTAAAAGGATCTTGGCTGCTGAGTGTAGAACAGACCTTAACAGGGCAAGAGCAGAAGAAATTGTTAGATATTGCCTACAACTATCCAGGAAAAGGACGGCAGTGGCTTAGACTAGAGTGCAGCTCAGAATGCCCCCACGTTCCATACACTATACCTTACGTAACAACATAGTTCCTAAATCCAAAGAGTGAGCACTAACATTCTAAGTTTTTACTTCCTACAGTTAAAGCATTTTTACTTTCTACAGTTAAAGATTTGAAATGTTTTTTATCTCACCTCAAGCACCCCTGATAATCTTGTATTGAGAAATACATAAGATAAGGAAGCACAAAGATGACCTTGTCTGCTCCTATGAACCTGAGGTTAAAGCTAATCCTTTAAACCACCATGCAGGGACTTCCCTGGAGGTCCACCTGTTAAGAATCCGCCTTTCAATGCAGGGGACGCAGGTTCAATCCCTGGTCGGGGAACTAAGATCCCGCATGCCGCACTGCACAGCCAAAAAAAGAAAAAGACCACAAGGCACATGGTGCTTCTACAATACTTAAGGACTAATGTGTCTACTTTCAAAATCAAGTTGAATAAAAGTGAACAAAAGGGCTTCCCTGGTGGCACAGTGGTTAGGAATCCGCCTTCCAATGCAGGGTACATGGGTTCGAGCCCTGGTCTGGAAGGTCCCACATGCTGCGGAGCAACAAAGCCCACACGCCCCAACTACTGAGCCTGTGCTCTAGAGCCCATGTGCCACAACTACTGAAGCCCGCATGCCTAGAGCCCGTGCTCCGCAACAAGAGAAGCCACCACAATGAGAAGTCCTCGCACTGCAACAAGCCCCACAACTAGAGAAAAGCCCGCAGGCAGCAACAAAGACCCAACGCAGCCAAAAATGAATGAATAAATAAATGGGAACAAAAGAGGGCTGTGTCTTCTATTCAAGTTAACCCAAAGTAGCCAATGACAAAATTTAATCTTATCCACTCCCCATTGAAAAAAATACTAGGAATTGATAAGATTATGACAGCTAGGCAAATAAACCTTTAGTGTCTTACCACAGAAAACTGTGCAATGTCTTGCTCCAAGCAGCTTCCCTGGTATGAACCAGGGACCAATACTGAATCTAAGACTGGTGAAATTACTATGAATGGTTTTGGAGAGAAAGACAGATACTTCCAAACGTGTCCAGTATACAGGGCCTTCTTCGCTTGGGGGGGTGAGCAAATGATGTCACACAGCCCAACCTGTTTTTGTACCACCTATGAGTTAAGAATAGTTTCTACTGTTCCTATCTTTTTTTTTTTTGGCTGCCCGCTCAGTTTGCAGGATCTCAGTTCCCCGACCAGGGATCAAACCCAGGCGCCCCTGCAGTGGAAGTGCGGAGTCCTAACCACCGGACCATCAGGGAATTCCCAAATTTCTACATTTTTTTTTTTAATGGTAGAAAAATATCAAAAGTATTTCATGGGCTTCCCTGGTGGCGCAGTGGTTGAGGGTCCGCCTGCCGATGCAGGGGACACGGGTTCGTGCCCCGGTCCGGGAGGATTCCACATGCCACGGAACGGCTGGGCCGGTGAGCCATGGCCGCTGAGCCTGCGCGTCCGGAGCCTGTGCTCCGCAACAGGAGAGGCCACAATAGTGAGAGGCCCACGTACCGCAAAAAAATAAAAAAAAAAAAAAGTATTTCATGACGTGTGAAAATTCTATGAAATTCCAATTTCAGTATCCATGAAGTTTTACTGGAACACAGCCAGGTTCATTTGTTTATAGATAACTGCTTTCACACTACAACAGAAGAGTAGTTGCAAAAGTGACTAAAAGCAGTGGTCTCACCACTTTGCGCTGCTACAAATTGTGGTGAAGCAATTGTAACTAAAAAGCATTTCAGGGACTTCCCTGGTGGCACAGTGGTTAAGAATCCGCCTGCCAATGCGGGGGAAACGGGTTTGAGCCCTGGTCCACGAAGATCTCACATGCCGCAGAGCAACTAAGCCTGTGTGCCACAACTACTGAGCCTGCGCTCTAGAGCCCGCGAGCCACAACTACTGAGCCCGTGAGCCACAACTACTGAAGCCCGTGCTCCACAACGAGAAGCCACTGCAATGAGAAGCCCACGCGCCGCAACAGAGTAGCCCCCGCCTGCTGCAACTAGAGAAAGTCCACGTGCAGCAACTAAGACCCAAAACAGCCATAAATAAATAAATAAATTTTTAAAATAAATAAATAAATATAAATAAAAAGCATTTCAAGTACCATGTATTCTGTCATATCACACATGGAGCGTGGGTGCTTTTTTTTAATCCAATTAGATGGCAACACATTGTGTTTACTATGAAATGACACCATAGCTGTGCCAAGAACACAGTATGTGTCGACATTACCAAACTAAGCACTCACACAATATTCCCAACTCACAGGAAACCAACTGCTGGAAATTTTTTAAAAATTTAAAACAGAGTATCTTATCACAACAGAAAACCTTCATAAAAACAAAATAAACAAAAATAAGGCTACAACGAAAGTAAGTTTCTGAGTGTTGTATCTGTTAGCATAAGGAGAAAAGTCGTTTATCTATAGTGAGTTAATTAAATTATGTTTGACTGCAAGAGCCTAAAAAATGTGTCTCGAGAAAATGAACTTGTTTAAGACTATTAGCCTTTTGATTTGAAGGGTTGAGGACAATGGGAGCAATATAAGTAGTCAATTAAAAAATAGGGCAGGTGGAGAGGAAGGGTGCTAACCTAAGTTAACTATGGAAATAAGTGAAATGAGAAGATAAAAAGCAAAAGGAACTGCATATAACCACTGTGTTTTACTTGTTAAAGTTTTCTAGTTGTAAAGTTGTTAAAGGGTACAGGTTAACAATCCTGAAACCACTACACTACACGTATACTGGAACTAATGAGTAAATGGATGGTAAATGGTGAGAGCCAAGTTTCTCACTGTTGGGAGAGGGAGATTATAGATAAAAAAGGAAGAGACTAGAATGATCAATGAGGTACTGGATTAGAGTTGGAGATATCAGTAATTCATGTCCAGCTTAATACAGATACAAATGAAGATATGTAGAAATAAGAAATACTTAGATATTTCTGTAAGTATATGGAATATATGTTAGTATACAGATGTATTTCCTTGCTTTGTCAGCTGAGAAGATGTGGAAGGAATAACCCTCCAGTAGCAATGTGCACACCTAGCACCCAGATCTTGATTTCTAATACCATTCTCCAATAAAAGAAACCAGGGCCCCTTGGAGAAATGGCTGAATCTAGGGCTGGGGGAGGGGATTCACAGTATGAGCTTGGGAGTATCTTATAGTGCCAGAAAGTGAGGAAGTGCTAAACAACAACAACAAAAAACACCACCACACACAATAAAGGGGGTATGTCAAAAGGACACTCCCGTCCAACTGAAAGAGTTCTCAATAGTAAAAATCAAAAAATTAGAACAGGGCTTCCCTGGTGGCGCAGTGGTTGAGAATCCGCCTACCGATGCAGGGGACACGGGTTTGTGCCCCGGTCCGGGAATATCCCACATGCCGCGCAGCGGCTGGGCCCGTGAGCCATGGCCGCTGAGCCTACGCGTCCGGAGCCTGTGCTCCGCAACGGCAGAGGCCACAACAGTGAGAGGCCCACGTACCGCAAAAAAAAAAAAAAAAAAAAAAATTAGAACAAAATAAAGTACTGGATTATAACAAAAATACCCATGAGTCCATATTGATATAAATAAGTGACTGAATAAATAAATAAATGGATGAGAAAAGACCAAACTCCCAGGCAGAAGAATTACAAATAATTTATGTATATACGCCACCCTCAAGGAGGTGGACTATAACTCTCCACTCCTTAAGTGGACGTCGGTATGCCTAGCGATTTTCTTCCAAAGAGTACACACTGTGGCAGGGAGGGGAGGGAGTAATTTTTTGGAGAAACCTAGCCAGATAATCACAGCTAAACAAGAAGTCACACTGATTGCATGTATTCCTTGATACGACATGGCACTTTACCTCTGTGTTCTTTCTCCCCCAAATCCATAACACTAGTATAAATCATTAGAAAAATATTAGACAAATCCCAATTGAGGGACATTCTACAATACAGCTAACCAGTACTCCTCAAAACTGTCAAGGTCCCCAAAAATAAGTGTGAGAAATTGTCACAGCCAAGAGAAGCCTAAGGAGACACAACAACTTAATGTATATCCTAGATGAGATCCTGGAACAGAAAAAGGACATTAGGTAAAAACTAAGGAAATCTGGGGACTTCCCCTGGTGGTCCAGTGGTTAAGACTCTGTGCTTCCACTGCAGGGAGCGTGGGTTCGATCCCTAGTCAGGGAACTAAAGATCCCACATGCCTCGCTGTACAGCCAAAAAATTTTTAAAAATTAAAAATTAAAAAAAAAAGAAAAAGGGGCTTCCCTGGTGGCACAGTGATTGAGAGTCCACCTGCCGATGCAGGGGACACCGGTTCATGCCCTGGTCCGGGGAATCCCACATGCAGCGGAGCGGCTGGGCCCATGAGCCATGGCCGCTGAGCCTGCGCGTCCGGAGCCTGTGCTCCGCAACGGGAGAGGCCACGACAGTGAGAGGCCTGCGTACCTCAAAAAAAAAAAAAAAAAAAAAACCCTAAGGAAATCTGAATAAAGTATGAATTTTAGTTAGTAAGAATATACCAAATAAAAGGAATCCAAATCGGAAAAGAAGAAGTAAAGCTGTCACTGTTTGCAGATGACATGATAGTATACATAGAGAATCCTAAAGATGCTACCAGAAAACTACTAGAGCTAATCAATGAATTTGGTAAAGTAGCAGGATATAAAATTAATGCACAGAAATCTCTTGCATTCCTATACACTAACGATGAAAAATCTGAAAGTGAAATCAAGAAAACACTCCCATTTACCATTGCAACAAAAAGAATAAAATATCTAGGAATAAACCTACCTAAGGAGACAAAAGACCTGTATGCAGAAAATTATAAGACACTGATGAAAGAAATTAAGGATGATACAAATAGATGGAGAGATATACCATGTTCTTGGACTGGAAGAATCAACATTGTGAAAATGACTCTACTACTCAAAGCAAGCTACAGATTCAATGCAATCCCTATCAAACTACCACTGGCATTTTTCACAGAACTAGAACAAAAAATTTCACAATTTGTATGGAAACACAAAAGACCCCGAATAGCCAAAGCAATCTTGAGAACGAAAAACGGAGCTGGAGGAATCAGGCTCCCTGACTTCAGACTATACTACAAAGCTACAGTAATCAAGACAGTATGGTACTGGCACAAAAACAGAAAGATAGATCAATGGAACAGGATAGAAAGCCCAGAGATAAATCCACGCACATATGGTCACCTTATCTTTGATAAAAGAGGCAGGAATGTACAGTGGAGAAAGGACAGCCTCTTCAATAAGTGGTGCTGGGAAAACTGGACAGGTACATGTAAAAGTATGCGATTAGATCACTCCCTAACACCATAAACAAAAATAAGCTCAAAATGGATTAAAGACCTAAATGTAAGGCCAGAAACTATCAAACTCTTAGAGGAAAATATAGGCAGAACACTCTATGACATAAATCACAGCAAGATCCTTTTTGACCCACCTCCTAGAGAAATGGAAATAAAAACAAAAATAAACAAATGGGACCTAATGAAACTTCAAAGCTTTTGCACAGCAAAGGAAACCATAAACAAGACCAAAAGACAACCCTCAGAATGGGAGAAAATATTTGCAAATGAAGCAACTGACAAAGGATTAATCTCCAAAATTTACAAGCAGCTCATGCAGCTCAATAACAAAAAAACAAACAACCCAATCCAAAAATGGGCAGAAGACCTAAATAGACATTTCTCCAAAGAAGATATACAGACTGCCAACAAACACATGAAAGAATGCTCAACATCATTAATCATTAGAGAAACGCAAATCAAAACTACAATGAGATATCATCTCACACCAGTCAGAATGGCCATCATCAAAACATCTAGAAACAATAAATACTGGAGAGGGTGTGGAGAAAAGGGAACCCTCTTGCACTGCTGGTGGGAATGTGAATTGGTTCAGCCACTATGGAGAACAGTATGGAGGTTCCTTAAAAAACTACAAATAGAACTACCATATGACCCAGCAATCCCACTACTGGGCATATACCCTGAGAAAACCAAAATTTAACAAGAGTCATGTACCAAAATGTTCATTGCAGCTTTATTTACAATAGCCCGGAGATGGAAACAACCTAAGAGCCCATCATCAGATGAATGGATAAAGAAGATGTGGCACATATATACTATGGAATATTACCCAGCCATAAAAAGAAACGAAATTGAGCTATTTGTAATGAGGTGGATAGACCTAGAGTCTGTCATACAGAGTGAAGTAAGTCAGAAAGAGAAAGACAAATACCGTATGCTAACACATATATATGGAATTTAAGAAAAAAAAATGTCATGAAGAACCGAGGGGTAAGACAGGAATAAAGACACAGACCTACTGGAGAACGGACTTGAGGATATGGGGAGGGGGAAGGGTGAGCTGTGACAAAGCGAGAGAGAAGCATGGGCATATATACACTAACAAACGTAAGGTAGATAGCACAGGGATATCAGCTCGATGTTTTGTGACCGCCTGGAGGGGTGGGATAGGGAGGGTGGGAGGGAGGGAGACGCAAGAGGGAAGAGATATGGGAACATATGTATATGTATATGTATAACTGATTCACTTTGGTATAAAGCAGAAACTAACACACCACTGTAAAGCAATTATACCCCAATAAAGATGTTAAAAAAAAAAAAAAATATATATATATATACCAAAAAAAAAAGAATATACCAATGTACCAATATTGGTACATTAGTTGTGACCAATGTACTATACTAAGGCAAGGTGTTAACAGGTGAAATGGATATGGGGGTATATATAGGAACACCTGTACTATTTTCTGAGACTGTCTGTAAATCAAACTGTTCAAAATAAATTTATTTTTAAAAAAAGGCAAATGATTGTGAGTGGTGTTCCATGGCTCTAGATGATTCAACAGATATTACTGAAACTGCTCAGTTGTTTAGTGACGTCAACGCTAAGTTTGAAGTGACTGAACACTATGAACAAAACAGTCTGTGTGGAACAACCACTGGCAAGAATCTTTTCACAAAGGTTGAGAGAACATTAATTCAATACAATCTTAACTTGAATCTGCTAAGATGTGCACAAATAATGGTGGTAAAAACGTGTGGAGAAAAAAGGGCTTAGTTGGACAAATTTACAAAGCCTGTGAAAATGTAAAGTATTTCAAGCAAATGGTTTATTCACTGTACTGTTCATCAGCAAGTATTCTGCAAAAAAAATGTATCACATGCTTATTGATCCAGTATTGTCAAGAGTGACCTTCATTTGCTCTCAATCCACTGCTGTAATGGATTCATCAGTTCTATGAATTTGTCAGAAACAGAAGGTGAATCCTGACTTGCCTACTAAACAGCAGTTAAATGGCTTAGCAGCCATAAAATTTTATTGTGATTTTTTTTTTTTTTTAAGCTCAAGGCTGAATTTGAGGGACTTCCCTGGTGGTCCAGTGGTTAAGACTCCATTTTCCCAATGCAGGGGGTCCGGGTTCAATCCCTGGTCGGGGAACTAGATCCCACATGCATGCTGCAACTAAGAGTATGCATGCCACAACTAAGAGTCCACATGCCACAACTAAAGATCCCACATGCCACAACAAAGACCCGGCGCAGTCTAAATAAATAAATACTCTAAAAAAAACCCAAAAGACTGAATTTGAAATTTGTCTGAAGACGAATCACCCTTAAACACTATTACTGAATACTTTATGGCTTTGGAAATTAGCTTTTGCTGCACACTTAATAACGTCTCTTAATAAATCCATTTGAAAATTAACAAGACAAAACAGCATTTCTATGGGAAACATACTACAGCAAATTAAAATGAACATACATTGTTTGAATCACAAGTAATGCTGGTTACTTTTTTCATTTCCTGTACTGTCGAACGTTAAAACAAGCAATGAGATCTCCAGTCCCACACAAATTTGAAGCAGACATATTTTCTTAGCTCAAACTACAGTTTTACTATATTTCCTCAATGCAAGTGCAAAGGAAATCTCCATATTTCAAAATCCATCTAAACACAACTAAGGAACTTCCATCTAATCATCAATTGGAAATGATTAATGTGCAGTGTAAGGGCAGGCTAAAAAGCAAATATCGAGAAAAGAATCTAACAGAATTCTATAAAGCCTTCCAAGTGATAAATATGCTCAATTAAAATCATATGCTCCGAAAAAAAATCATATGCTCATGGATTAAGATTAGTATTTGGCAGGACCTGTGTGAAAAAACGTTTTCAAAGATGACATATGGGGACTTCCCTGGTGGCACAGTGGTTAAGAATCCGCCTGCCAATGCCAGGGACAAGGGTTTGAGCCCTGGTCCGGAATAGATCCCACATGCCTCAGAGCAACTAAGCCCATCTGCCACAACTACTGAGCTCACACACCTCAACTACTGAAGCCCACAAGCCTAGAGCCCATGTTCTGCAACAAGAGAAGCCACCGCAATGAGAAGAAGCCCACGCACCGCAACGAAGAGTAGCCCCCACTTGCCACAACTAGAGGAAGCCTGCGCACAGCAACGAAGACCCAACGCAGACAAAAATAATAAATTAATATTTTTAAAAAGATGACATTTGTAAAATCTCACTACAAATTTCATCATTAACAGATGAACATTTGCCATCAATTGCTATGGACCCCAATTAAAAGAAGTGTTATCTCCCCCAAAAGAATCCCATTCTTCTCACTAATACACCTGTATTATAAAAACTGTATTCAATTTACATAACTTGCCTAACAAAGTCATGTAGTGCAAATGGCCAAACAAGAATAAACCCTTAATGAACAGTAATTCTCAAAACTGTAGGGTCTCAAATAGTAGAAAATGTCATTTTTAAATACTTATGCCCAGCAACTTACAGTAAAGCAAATAAAATTAGTAATCCATCATCCCAAAGCAATCTGCAAAGCACTAACCAATAAATAATAAAAAAGAACACATGCTCTAAAACTAGACTGCCTAGATTTGATTGATTCCCACTCCACCAACTGACTTAGACCTGTGATAAATTTCTTAATTAAATCTCACTATCTCTGTTTCTTTACCTGTAAAACTGGTTCTTACTACAAAGGGTTATGAAAATTGAATAAATTAATATGCATAAAGTTACTGAAAGTGCTTAGCACACCATTAGTACTCAATAATAATAATTATGAATCAGGCCAATGTCAAAATGACAGAGTTAAAAGACAACAAGACTTCAACTAGCTGGTGTGGATAGTCACAAGGTCATTAAACAATTATGTTCTCTCTCTTGATAATTCAGAGTCTGGATTTATGGCAGACTCAGAATATAAGACACTACATCTTCCAAATCTCTTAAAGAAGCAGAACACTCTGGCAACAAACCCAAACCTATACTTCATTCCAGGCTGAATGAGCTTGACCCCTAAATGACACCATTATTCTGTGCCCCAGGTTCTCAATTTACAAGAGAGAGAGACGGATCAACATGCCATCTGTGTACCTGACAGTTCCTACCTGGACAGGTGATTTTTAAAATCTTGCTCTCAGGCTATGCAGAGGGGCCTCAGGGCAAAATTATAACCTTCTCATCTGAATCCTCTGGCCTATTCAGCATGTAAGACTGTCAGGAAATCCTAACAGCTACTTTTCCAGAATTTATTTTATCACATTACAACTTTTTATAAGCTATCACCATTTCCTTACAACTTAAGCATCTATTCCTTGAAAAATACTAATCATGCAATATTACTAGACTATTTTGCTCCTTGAGGGCAAGTACCAGATCAAACTCCTTTTTTTGGATTCCCCAGTGTTGAATAACAAAATGAGTAAATACTAGCTAAATAATATATATATATTACTATATTTACTATGGTAAAATATATATATATACTATATATATATAGTATATATATATATACTATACTATTACTATATTTACTATGGTAAAATATACATAACACAAGATATACCATTTTAACCATTTTTAGGCGTACAGTGCAGATCAGTGGCATTCAGCCCACTCCCACTGGTATGCAACCATCACCACCATCCATCTCCAGAACTCTTCCATCTCCCCAAGACAAACCACGCACCTGTTAAACAGTAACACCCCCATCACCGCAACCACCACTCTACTTTGTCTCCATGAAGTTGACTAATCTAGGTATCTCAGGCAAGTGGAATCATACAGTGTTGTCCTTTTACGTCTAACTTACGTCACCTAGCATGTCTTCAAGGTTCAGCCATATTGTGGCACATGTACACAGTTTTTAAAATGGTAAAAACATGTACAGAATCATAGAACTTGAGATATTAACTTAAACTGTTTCATTTGCCTTAGCAAACTTAAAATGTTTAATTCTTTTTACCTAGTTTTTTCATTTTAGTAATACAAGCACAGTAAAAATTTCAAACTGTATAAGACTACATAATGAAAAGAGGTCTCCTTCCTCATTTCTACCCTCCCTATCCTCAACTTCCAGTCCCCCTCTCAGGTTTAATTTTTTACCTTGGAACACAACTGCCAACCACATGTTGCCTTGCCTTAAGGATGTCCTATTAGTAAGATACTTAGTTGGGGGACTTCCCTGGTGGTCCAGTGGTTAAGAATCCATCTTGCAATGCAGGGGATCCCTGGTCAGGGAACTGAGATCCCACATGCTGCAGGACAACTAAGCCCGCCCACTGCAACTACTGAGCCCGCAAGTCACAACTAGAGAGAAGCCCGCACGCCACAACAAAAGATCCGCATGCTGCAACTAAGACCCAACGCAGCCCTAAATAAATGCTTTAAAAAAAAAAAAAGATCCAAAACAATGAACATAAAACATTTCACAAGTATTTCACTGAGTTAACATTCATTGAGTGCACCCAATGGATAATGTCTTTGCTAGGCAGCATACTGAGACAATAAAGAGAACAGACTCTGGCGTCACATAAAAACTAGTTTAGGGCTTCCCTGATGGCGCAGTGGCTGAGAGTCCACCTGACGATGCAGGGGACACGGGTTCGTGCCCCGGTCCAGGAAGATCCCACGTGCCGCGGAGCGGCTGGGCCCGTGAGCCATGGCCGCTGAGCCTGCGTTGCTCCGCAACGGGAGAGGCCACAACAGTGAGAGGCCCACGTACCGCAAAAAAAAAAAAAAAAAAAAAACTAGTTTAAAGCATTTTGACTCCTTTAAGTCTCAGTTTCCTGACCTATAAAATAAGGGCAACACTATCTCATAAGCTACTGAAACGATTAAATGAGGAAAACATCTAAATCATAGTACAGTGCACAGTAATATAGCAAGGACTCAAGTAATAATATAAATGTTAATTTCCTTCACTAGGCACTATGGAAAGCACAAAGATGAATCCGAAAATCTGTGCCCTTTTAAGGTGCTTATAATACAACAGAGCAGTTTATCTCTGCTCAGTATTATCATTATCTGCCAAGACCCTGGTATTAATACAACTTCCAACCTACGTTTATAACTTTTATGCCTCTGTTTCTAAACCTCACTGAAATAGTTATTTGTAAATAGTTATTTGTTATTTCTCCTAGCACTAGGAGAATAAAGAGAAAGTTCATTATCATCAGACCATGTACCGGGTGTGCAGCCCTGAGTCAGTCTACAGCTAGCTTTAATCAAAGAGCAGAGAGTCGTGTGATTAAGAGACCATGATCCACTCCAATCTGACCCAGAAGCATATGAGAGTTATGGACAAATCTCACTAGAATTAGAATCACAAAGCATTAAGAACTGGAAGCACTCTTAGAGATCATTATCTAAACTACAACTACTTTTCACAGAAGGAAACCTGAACCCAGAAAAAGGAAGAGATTTGCCCAAGAAGATGAGGCAAAACTAGAGCTAAAGGCCCTTAGCTCTCAGTGTGTCCCGGTTCTTTCCACATCATCATGCTACCTTTTACCTGTTAAAGAGCCTTAAACCACAAACTTCATCCACTCTGCTCTAATTTCTCACTTTTTTTCCCAATTAATTATCTAACAGGAAAAAAATTTTTAAATGTGCTTTATGAAATGTCTTCCCTAAATTATCTATTATTTGCCTTAAATTTACACTACTGGAAGCTACAGGGAGAGGCTAACTAAAAGTAAATCTAAATAAATAAATAAATAAATCTAATTCACTAAAGGCCTATTTGAAACGAAATTTCAATCCACAAAAAAACTCTTAATTTTATTTTATTTATTTTTCGGCCGTGCTGTGTGTTTTACGGATCTTAGTTCCCTGACCAGGGATTGAACCTAGGCCACAGCAGTGAAAGCACCAAGTCCTAACTACTGGACCACCAGGGAATTCCCAAAAAACTTAATTTCAGAGTTGGAAAAGTGGATGGTACATTCAGAGTATTATCTTCCACAACTGCTTACTTTCACTAAAAAAATTTATCCAAAATAGTAATTTGATTAACCCATTTAACCCAGAGCATCAGACCAGGATAACCAACTTCTAAATGAGCCACATTTCATCTCATCTGTAAACAAGCAACAGGAAAGAGACTAAATTTGATGCCGGAATAATCTGTTACAAATATTTGTGACATTATTCCAGCAACCAATTTGGATATGATCATGTCATGCTGGAGAACCTACTAAAGTACATTCACCTTCAGAGATTTTTTTTCTTTCTTATTTTTCCTTTTTAAATTACAAATTGGAAGAAGCTACTAGGTTTGACACAAAGATCAAAACTACTTCCCAGAGTACTGCCAAATAACTTATTTTCAAACAAATTAAGAAACAGTCTTATCAGCAATTTTGGAACTCTACCCAAAATGTCCACATATATTCTGGTTCTGCTAATTCTAGAAATAAATTTGCAACTGCTTTGTAAATTTGCTGATGTTAACCCAACATCAATTTACAAACACCTTTAGGGATGCAAACCTCTTCTTCCCACAAAATGCCAAAATCCCAAGGCCACCTAGCCACTCCTAAATACAGGGTTTCTCACAAAATGCATCTTATTTCCAAAACATTTATAAGCAATGTAACTGCTCACCAATGACCCCTACCTCACATCACACAAAATAAACTCCAAGTGGACTTTAAAAAAAAAAAAAAAAAGCATATAAACAAACATTAAATGTGAAAAGCTTTAAAACATTTAGAAGGAAATATAGGAGAATATTTGTACAAATTCCGGGTAGAGGATTTGAAATAAGTTATAAGTATAAACCATAGACATAAAGATTGATAAATATGTCTATATGCTTTAGAAAATCAAAACAAAACCACATACTAGGAGAGTATATTTGCAATACACATAAACAAAGGATTAAAATCCAGACTCTATATAAAGAACTTCTACAAATCAATAAAAAAGGCAAAAAACTCAATTATTCAGATAAAAAAAGATTAACTTATTAAATACTTATTGAACACTTACGTATGCCAGGCACTGTCCTTGGCACTAGAGGTACAACACTGACAAAAGGAGAAAGTCTCTCATCTTGTGGTTGGTGGAGCAAGACATACACTCAAGTAACTATATACTGTATGCCAAGTGATGATAAACGCTAAAAATAAAGTGGGCTAAGGGGATGATCAATTAAAAAAAGAAAAAACCTATATGGCTAATACACACATGCAAAGATTCATTTTCACTACTAATCAGAGAAATACAACTTAAAACTATAATAAAATATTTCATACTCACAAGAATGGCAAAAAATTTTAAAGTCTAACGACATCATGTGCCATTAAGATGTACAGCAACAGAAATGCATATATTGGGAGTATAAACTGGTATAATTCCTCTGGAGAATAATGTGACAGTTAAAGATGTGCACATCCCGTGAACCAGAAATTCCAGTTTTAGGTATAAACCCTAGAGAAATCATCTCAAGTCAGCAGAAAATATATACAAGAATATTCTTGGCAGCGCTCTCTGAGTACAAACAGGATACAGTACAAAATGGATAAATAAAAACTGGCACTTTCATACAATGAATACTATAAAACAGTGAAAATGAAGAACACACATACCATGAATGAATCCCACAAACAGAAGCCTGAGCAGAAAAAGAAGTTACAAAAAACAACTTCTTGGTTTCAAGAATCAAGACCTAGGGACTTCCCTAGTAGTCCGGTAGTTAAGAATCTGCCTTCCAATGCAGAGGACAAGGGTTCAATCCCTGGTCAGGGAACTAGGATCCCACATGCTGTGGGAAACTAAGCCCCCGTGCCGCAGCTACAGAGCCCACACACTCAGGAGCCTGCACACCACAACTAAAGGGAAGCCCACAAGCCGCAATGAAAATCCGACGCAGCCAAAAATAAATAAATAAACATTAAAAAAAAAAGTTACAAAAAAGCAACAACAAAAAAAGGAGAAAAACGCTAAAAAAAAAAAAAAAAAAGAAACAAGAACTTCTTGGTATCAGTTGGTACTGAACAATTTACATGAAGTTTTAAAAACACAAAAATAGTGTATTTTGTTTACAAAAGCATACATTTTTAATAGAAGTCTAGAAAAATGCATAAACACCAAGTTAGAAGAGAGGTTGGGGGAGAAGGGGAGAACAATTCTAGAAGACTTAGCTATGGTGGTAAAGCTTTATTTCTTAAATTTATTAAACTGATCTCTTAAATAGTCAATACATGGGCACCAGCTATACAGTATTATTCTTTGTACTTTCTACATGTCTTCAGATTGCATACTTTAAAACCATGAAAAAAATGCTGTACAATGCTGAACCTGTTGTTGTGCTCACTTTAGACTTCATTTCTCAGTCCCTCTCTAGAGGAAAAAAGGATTAATACAATTCTCTATAATAGTGACAGAAAAGTACAAGCATTCCCACGTACCTCATAAGCTTCTTGGCCACACACATTTAAACTTTTGCAAACAACTTCCAAAGATTGAAATAGAACTCATAAAGCAATGCTCTTAAGGTTAAATCAAAGAAACAACTCCACATTGAAGGACAAGCATATGAAAGTGTATGTGGAGGGGAATTCCCTAGCAGTCCAATGGTTAGGACTCTGCGCTTCCACTGCAGGGGGCACGGGTTCCATCCCTGGCTGGGGAACTAAGATTCCGCAGGTTGTGCAACACAGCCAAAAATAAAATAATTCTTTCTTAAAAAAAAAAGAAAGAAAAAAAAAAGTGTATGTTGAATACAGGCAGAGTGATTAAGAGCAAGAATTTTGCAAACGTGACAGACATGGATTAGAATCCTGACTCCACTACTGTGCAGGCTTGAACAAGGTGTGTAATCTTACTACTAAGTTTCTCATATCAAAAAACAGATACAGGGCTTCCCTGGTGGCGCAGTGGTTGAGAGTCCGCCTGCCAATGCAGGGGATACGGGTTCGTACCCTGGTCCGGGAAGATCCCACATGCCGCGAAGCGGCTAGGCCCGTGAGCCATGGCCACTGAGCCTGCGCGTCTGGAGCCTGTGCTCCGCAATGAGAGAGGCCACAACAGTGAGAGGCCCGCGTACCGCAAAAAAAAAAAAAAAAAGCTAGGCAACGGAATTCCCTGGGGGTCCAGTGGTTAGGACTCTGCACTCTCACTGCTGAGGGCCCAGGTTCAATCCTTGGTCAGGGAACTAAAATCCCACAAGCCGTGCTGAGCGGCCAAAAAAAAAAAGAAAAGCTAGGCAAATATTATTGATTCTGAAATACATCTTCCTGTCATTCTACTTGCAGCAAGGCGAATCAAAAAGCCTCTGCAGTCGGCTGGTAGATTCAAGTCCATTTATTCTTGAAGCGAAATTTAAATAATTTAACTCTGGATCTAATAAGCATGACAATAACAAAATGGGATGTTCTGTTATGTGAGGACTCTCCTCATTTACTGGTCAATCCACTCCCTGGACCCTTACTCTGAGCAATATAGCAGTTGCTAAGAGTGGAAGTTTAGAGTCAGACCTAGGTTCAAATCTTATCTCTTCCTAAACTGATCTCTTATGCCTCAACTTTATCATTTGTAAAACAAGAAACTCTTCACTTACCCTGTAATATACAGGATTAAATGAGATAATGCATGTAAAGTGCTTAAATAAGCATTTACTTTGAAAAGAATCTCAATCTATAAAAGTTCTTTAATATTTAGTTCTTTAGTTCTTATTTAATATTTATTTAATATTTAACCTTATATCCAGGTTTGCTCAAGATAGTCAGTTTACACTTGCTGTCCCAGTGTATTAATAGCATCCCCTCTCTCAATAGTGTCCTGGTTCAAAAAGATAAATTATATGGTCACAATATTAATTTGATAAAAGTAAATCTAACTTGAGACCAACATCATTAAATCAGAGGAAAGGGAACTATTCCAGCTAAGAACTGGCACTCAAAATCTTTCTATCGAAGCACGTATAAATTAAAGAAATGATGGTAACATTTAGGTGTGTAAATTTTACCTCCCTGTCCTCCCCCAAAAAGGGACTCATAGGGCTTCCCTGGTGGCGCAGTGGTTGAGAGTCCGCCTGCCGATGCAGGGGACACGGGTTCGTGCCCCGGTCCGGGAGGATCCCACATGCCGCAGAGCGGTGGCGCCCGTGAGCCATGCCCGTGAGCCATGGCCGCTGAGCCTGCGCGTCCGGAGCCTGTGCTCCGCAACGGGAGAGGCCACAACAGTGAGAGGCCCGCGTAACAAAAAAAAAAAAAAAAGGACTCAAAAGAGTTCAATCATAAATATTGAACTCTAGCTAATGATATGCATGTTGAAGCATTTAAATATAAAATGTACTGATTTCTGCAACTTACTTTAAAATGCTTCAAAAAAAATAAGGAAATGGGCAAAGGACTTGAACAAATATTTCTCAAAAGAAGATATACAAATGGTCCACAGCATATGAAAAGAGGACATCACTAATCAATAGGGAAATGCTAACCAAAGCTACCCCATACCCATTAGAATGGTTACTATTTAAAAAAAAAAAAAAAGAGGAAGGAAGGAGGGAGGAAGGAAGGAGGGAAGGAGGGAGAGAGGGAGGGAGGGAGGAAATGCTGGTGAGGATGTGGAAGAATTGGCGCTGTAGTTGGGAATGTAAACGGTGTAACCACTGTGGAAAACGGCAGAGAATGGCAGTTCCTCAAAAAACTAAACATAGAATTACCATATGATCCAGGAATTCAACTTCTGGGTATATACTCAAAAGGACTGAAAGCGAGGTCTTGAAGAGATATTTGTACACCCAGGTTCACAGCAGCATTATTCACAATAGTTAAAACATGGAAACAACCCAAGTGTCTGACTGATGGATAAATGGATAAGCAAAATGTGGTATATACCTACATACAATGGAATATTATGAAGGGAAATTCTGACATATTACAACATGGATAAACCTTGAGGACATTATGCTAACTGAAGTGAGCTAGTCACAAAAAGACAAATACTCTTTGAGTCCCCTTATATGAGGTACTTAGAGCAGTCTAAACCTTAGAGACAAAGTAGAATGATGGTTGTCAGAGGCTGGGGATGGAAGGGAGAATGGGGACTGACTATTTAATGGGGTATAGAGTACCGATTTTGCAAGATGAAACATTCTGCAGATGAACAGTGATGATGGCTGCACAACAGTGAATGTACTTAATACCACTGAACTGCACACTTAAAAATTATCATGGTAAATTTTATGTTCTGTATATTTAGCCACAACAAAAAAACCTGGAAAAAAAATACGGTGGAGTGATGAGTATAAAGATATGTGATTAAAAAAAAAAGATATGTGATAAAGTAAACATAGCAAAATGCTAACAAACGTAGAATCTCAGTGGCGGGCGTATGGGTACTCACTGCACAATTCTTTCAACTTTTCTGCATGCTTGAAATCTTTCATAATAAAACACTGGACGAAAAAAAAAAATCAAAGAAATTTTCATCCCTACAAAAAAAACACTTGATGCAGAGCAACTAACCTACCCAGTATAAGAGAAACATGAGCCTAAAGGGATGAGAGAATGTAAAAGCCAACTTACACTAAATCTTCTAAAAGTTCATTTCAGCCACATTCAATGGGATCATCACAACTGTAATAACACTAACACAGTGGGAATATATTTGCCTACCCTAGCCCCAAAGTAACAAATTAAGATTTAGCTCATCCAACATAAATAACCAATATTCTGAAGGCAATATTTGAAGCCCCCATTTAAGCAATAAATCCATCCACTTCTAAAAAATAACTAACCTGGACAGAAATTAAATCCTAAAAGAATATCAATCAGTAAAGATCTGTATACCACGTTATTTTCATTTTAGTAAATGCCTAGCACTTAGCAGACATTTAGTAACTATTTAATGCCCTCTTTCCCCAAAAAAAGAAAAGCCATACAACATCAAAAACAATCCATGCATGAATCTCAATTCCAGTTCCTGCTCAGTTGTTTTTAAAGTGAAGAACAGAAACTCTAATAGGTTAAAAAAAATTCTAATCCAGAACTAGGAGGTTTAGCAAAATTGTCCCCATGTTTTCCCCTTTGGCCACAGAGGTAGCATTCTCTCTGCATTCTGAACAAACCCATTGTGGGCTAAGAGCTAAAGAGAGTTTAAATATTATGAAAATGGTGATGCATAAATGATAGCCAAAGCAAAGTCCAAAATTCTTTTGTAAACTCTAAGGGGAGAAAACTGCAACCACTCTGAGGCCCCACCTATCATACGCAGAAGCAATGCTGACAAAAACATGAAAAGACAATCTAGATCCTCGCTAACAGAACTTTCTGAGATGAGGAAAATGCTCCATATCTATGCTCCTCAAAATGGCAGCCACCATTCACATGTTGCTGCTATTGCCCACCTGAAATATGGCTAGTGTGAAAACTATACTAAGTATACTAAATAAGTATACTAAGTATTTAATTTTAATTAACTCAAACTAAGCTAGCCACATTTGGCTAGTGGCTACCAAAATGAACTGTGCAGATCTAGACCACAGACCACATATTTAAGGTAATTTTTCTCCAACAGAATCTAAAGCTCAATGCACGCTTAATAAACCCTGACTAAGGAGGAAATGGAGAGTCACAGAAAGGTTTTTGAACAGAACAAAAGCATCAGTTCTGGGCATTTTTCTACACATTGTATTATGTCAACAAATATGGTGCTTCCATCTACTTCTCTTTTCTACCTAGCATTCCACTGTACACACATGCTATAACATAAGCAGTTCCCTAGTGTACATTTAGGTTGTCTTTAATTTTTCACTTAATGTAACACTGTAATGATTATCCTTATCTTTAAGGACCTGTGCAATTATTTCCTTATGGTATATTCCTAAAAGCACAGGTACATTGTGTTGTTCTCTGGAACAGCTACAGCACCTTATATTGCTACCAGGAGTACTTGAGAATGTCCATTTCCCCACACCCTCACCAACAATAACCGTTATATTGTTTTTTTTATCATGATGGAGATCTGAGGGAAAAAATGGTATTTCATTTTTGATTTAATCTGTATCTCTCGTTTTCACGTGATTTATTTTGTCAAGTTAACGTAATTTTCAAAAAGGTTAGCCAACTGTTCCAGAGCTGTTTATTGAATAATTAAGTCATCCTTCCCTCACAATCTTGAACACCAACTTAATCATGTACTCAGCACTTTCCATATGCTATCAGTTGAGGGCTCTGGGTGTTTCTCACTGTCCTTTCAGATTTAATGCCATATAACTACTTCCCTTTCCCAAGTAGCTAACAAGCAATCCATCTTCCATATATAATAAAATTAATTTGTTGAATCCCTACTATTAACCCTGGCACTGGACTAACCATCTAGCCATCACAATAACCCTTGTTGGAAGTAGATAAGAGATTTCCATCTCCATCTGAAATTGAACAGATACACTGAAGGGTTAAGCAACTTGCCCCAAGGTCCCAGTTTAATTAAAAACAACAACAAAAAACTTCTGATAAGAAACGACTTCCATTTCTCATCTCATTCCAAGGTCTCTAGGTACCACAGATCATATAACTCCATGACCATGCCCTATTAAATGAACACTACAGCTGAAAATATTCTGCTAAAAGTGGAACAGAAAATATCCCCTACCAAACCCCAAAGTATAAAATATCAATGCAGCACCTCAGACTGAAATGGGGGTGGGCTATTCAGAGCCTGGCCAGCTTAGCCTCCTTCCCTCATAACGCCTGAGGCACCTCCTCACTCCAGAGTATTTTAAAACCTCCTGTCCCACCTACACTTGGCTAAACTTACCAAAAATTCAAGGAAAACAATCATTACCACAGCCTACCTACAGAGTTACCTCAGTTTTTTGTTTTTGTTTTTGTTTTTTGGTACGAGGGCCTCTCACTGTTGTGGCCTCTCCCGTTGTGGAGAACAGGCTCCAGAGGCGCAGGCTCAGCGGCCATGGCTCACGGGCCCAGCCGCTCCGTGGCATGTGGGATCTTCCCAGACCGGGGCACGAACCCATGTCCCCTGCATCGGCAGGTGGACTCTCAACCACTGTGCCACCAGGGAAGCCCGCATTACCTCAGTTTTACAGAACAGCCTTTAGAGAATGAGTTCTGAATACAAATTTTTATAAATTATTATAACTCATATAATAGATGTACACATTTTAAAGATACAGTTCAGTGAGTTTTGACAAAATATACTATGTAAACACCACCCAACCCAACAACAGAATACTTTTATCACTCCAGCAAGTACCCTCTTGCCCCTTGCCCCTTGGCAATCTCACCAACCGCCATACAAATTATTTTCAACAGAATCTGAGTAAGCTAGAACTCGATAGTGGGAGCACTTCCAGAGACTGTCACCCAGTCAGCCATCTATTTATTCCCATATTAATTCATCCTTTATCTCAATATTTACTAAGCCTCTTCTTTTTAACAGAGAATGTCCTACGTGTGGGGATTCAGCAGTGAATCAAACAAATCCCTGCTTCACTCTCTAAAAAGGTGAAGACACAACAGATGAAAAAAAATAATGTAATATCCCATAGTAATAACACGGCGTTGGGGAGGGGTATTGGTTAATGATCAGAGTACCATTATAGATAAGGTCATCAAGAAAAGCCTCTCTCAGAACACTTTCCAATGTGATACATGCATACAAAGGGACATCAAAACTGTCAGAGTGAGACTTCCCTGGAGGTCCAGTGCTTAGGACTCCGTGCTTCCACTGCAGGGGGTGTGGGGTTTGATCCCTGGTCTCCCTGGTCGGGGAAACTAAGATCCCACATCCCACATGCTGTGCGGCCAAAAAAAAGGCTTTGTAAAGGATAACTTTATAACACCTGAAACAAGAATTTTTTTTACATTAAAAAATTCACCCAATTCTTTTTCTTTGTTGGGCAACCCCACTCTGGCGCCTGACCAACTTCCTCAATCTCCTTCATTTTTAAAGTTTTTTCTGATAGCCCATAATCTGGTAGCCAAAGGTTTTAGTCAAGACTCTAGGACACATAGGACACATCCTTTAGATACAACGGGATCATTTTCCGGGAAGCCCTGATACAATGGAGAGGCCTGGAGTGAAGAAATCTCTACAGTAACTTCAGAAAGCAGTCTCACCTCTATGACTCCTCTATCAATCCTTTCTGTAGGGACTTCCCTGGTGGTCCAGTGGCTAAGACTCAGACTCCATGCTCCCAATGCAGGGGGTCCGGGTTCAATCCCTAGTCAGGGAACTAGATCCCACATGCCTCTACTAAGAGTTCGCATGCCGCAATGAAGATCCTGCACGCCGCAACTAAGACCCAGCGCAGCCAAATACTTTTTTTTTTAAATCCTTTATGTATCCTGACCTTTTAATTAAAATAGACAAAAATAAAATTGAGTTATGAACCTCTCCAAAACACACACAGGATTTCTGAAAGCAAAGCGATGGACTTCACAAATGCATACATTAAACACACACACACACACACTTTTGCCTCAGGACAGGCGCCAAAAGTCTTCTAATTAGACATTCAGCAACTTCTCTTTGCTTGGCCTTCTATCTTCTGAAACAAGCCAAGCTGTGCAGTTACTGCATTCCAGATGCTGAAAAGCAAATCAGGCAGAACAAAAATGAGGACAGTGCACACGTGCCAGCTAAAAAGGCATGGTCAGGGGTCAGATCAATGCCTTTTGCTTTCTAAAAGCCCTTGGGTTTCTTCAGTTTGGAAAGAAAATAATTCAATGTTTTGGGGCCCCCCTCCCCACTGCACTGCTCCATCTCCCTCTTCTGAAGTTATCTAAAATTTCCTTTTTTTTTAAAAGAAGAAACAAAGGAAACAAATACAGCAGAAAAAATATTTTTTAGTGGCGATATAAGGACATGCCCAACTATAAAAGACTGCTGCTGCAAGCAGAAACACAGGTCCATGGCTGCCAGATCTGATTTTTCAAAGCAGCCTGAATCCACATTTTTACATGAACTCTCCCTGTTTTTCAATGTTGACAACTAATTCAAATTTACAACACTGTGTGAGCCAAACAAAACACATCTGTCGACTGGGTTTAGTCCATGAGCCTTCAGTCTTCAACATCTGCCATAAAAAGAAAAATACATGGTTCTTTCAGTGGTAGAGCTCTAACTGTGTGGGAAAAAGCACACCCTATGCTTCCAGTAACACACTATCATCTGAAAAACACACTACAAAATATATAAACATACATATGAAACCCCTAACTGTTAGAAGGAAAGCAAGAAGAAAACAATCTCACTCTTCACACACTAAGGTGCTCCATTTCTACCACTAAAATAGGAACTATAAACAAAACCCAGTGGAAGAAAACAGTAGGAATGAATATGGATTTTCGTGAAACTGAGCTCACTAATGTTCAGCTTCCTCAGTATGTGCATCGGCCCATAACTCCTAGAGAAAAAGAAACTAAAAGGTGACTTTTCTATGGCACAGCATTTAACTCTGATTTAAAACAAACAAAAAACGAGTTCCCTAAAGAAAGGCAACCTTGGGCTTCCTTGGTGGCGCAGCAGTTGAGAATCCGCCTGCCAATGCAGGGGACACGGGTTCGAGCCCTGGTCCGGGAAGATCCCACATGCAGTGGAGCAACTAAGCCTGTGTGCCACAACTAATGAGCCTGTGCTCTAGAGCCCATGAGCCACAACTACCAAGCCCGCTTGCCACAACTACTGAAGCCCTTGCGCCTAGAGCCCACGCTCCACAACAGAAGGCACTGCAATGAGAAACCCACACGCTGCGACACAAAGTAGCCCCCACTCGCCACAAGTAGAGAAAGCCTGCACGCAGCAATGAAGACCCAATGCAGCCAAAACTAAATAAATACAATAAATTTTATTTTTTAAAAAAAAGGCAATCTTTTAGAAAGGGTACCCATGACTCTTAACTCTCCTGGTAAGCCATGGGCAATTACTTTTTTATGGGTTATAAACCTGCACAAAGAGCCCACGTGCAGCAACTAAGACCTGGTGCAGCCAAAAAAAAAAAAACAAAACAAAACCTGAATTACAAACTCTATAGAGCACTGGTTCTTAAATTTTGAGACTCTAATGAATGATGGAAGGTAATGACTCCTTGAGAAAATGCACTTCCCTCACAAAACGTTTAGAGTTCATGAGCTCCCTGTAGTCCATGGACCGTACTAAGAACGTCTTGCTCTAGGGGCTTCCCTGGTGGCGCAGTGGTTGAGAGTCCGCCTGCCGATGCAGGGGACACGGGTTCGTGCCCTGGTCCGGGAGGATCCCACATGCTGTGGAGCAGCTGGGCCCGTGAGCCATGGCCACTGAGCCTGTGCGTCCGGAGCCTGTGCTCCGCAATGGGAGAGGCCACAACAGTGAGAGGCCCGCATACCGTAAAAAAAAAAAAAAAAAAAAATAGAAAGAACGTCTTGCTCTAGAGAATATTGAAACTACCTAATCTCAAAACCCTCTGCTTCTTCCCACCAACGCCATCTCCACTCCATCTCTCTACTTCAGGCAACTATCATCTCCAGGCTATAACAGTACAACAGCCTCTTAACTGGTAGCCCCACAATCCATTTTCTACACCCCTGGCAAAAACGATTTTAAAATGTATATCTGGGGACTTCCCCGGTGGCGTAGTCGCAGTGGTTAAGAACCCACCTGCCAACGCAGGGGACACGGCTTCGAGCCCTGGTCTGGGAAGATACCACATGCCGCAGATCAACTAAGCCCATGCGCCACAACTACTGAGGCTGCGCTCTAGAGCCCGCAAGCCACACCTACTGAGCCGGTGTGCCACAACTACTGAAGCCCGCATGCCTAGAGCCAGTGCTCCGCAACAAGAGAAGCCACTGCAATGAGAAGCCCGCGCACCACAACGAAGAGTAGCCCCCGCTCGCCGCAACTAGAGAAAGCCTGCACGCAGCAATAAAGACCCAAAGCAGCTAAAAATAAAAAATAAATTTAATTAAAAAAAAAACCTGTACTAATTATGCTATTAAACTAATATGCTAAAGAACTACTACTACTACTGCTGCTATGACTACTATTAACACCACCACCGCTACAATTGGACTGTACCTAATCTGCAGGCTAAAAACACCAGTCTCCAAAACCGGACATCTTTCACTAGTGCTAAGAGATGTAAAAAGCAGAGATGGAATTGTATTGAACGTAAAGGCTTTTAGTTAGACAGTTCCTAACAGAAACTTCAATCAACTCTTCTACAAAATACAATCAAGCTTAAATAGCTGCAGAAGAAAACTGCTTTTGATATTGCTAAAGCATGTATACTAATTCACAAAACTAATTTCCCAGTAGGGAACAAACTAAGCCCAGTTTGTTCCACAAGTTCTTCATGGCAGCAGCCAGCTTTGGCTGTTTAACAGGCTGGATACACACATCGGTCTGTCTAGATAACAGAAAAAACTACAACAAACCATATTGCCACAAACAAGAAAAGGGAGGGCCATCCGAAAGGGAAAGAAAAAGATGGTGTGATACGTGCCTTTCCAGTCTGGGCCTACAACCTATAAATTCTAAAAGTGACGATAATGATACTAGTGCTTAATACCTGGCAGGTAATGAGCTAAGTGGTTTTCAATTTACCTCATTTAACCTTCATAGTTACGCTATAAAATAACCAGTGTTGCCGCTATTTTGCAGATAAGGAAACTGAAGGACCTGGAAGTGAAGCTCCTCGACCTGAAACCAAAAGCTAGCAGAGCCAAAACTTGAACCCAGGCAGCTGGCTCCAGGATCCTTCCGTTACGCTGCCACCAGAAGCTTCATCGGCTCTCTCCCGCCAGGCCCTACCACGCTCTCAGAGGCTTTTCCTTCAATCCAATGAACAACCTCCTCGTAAATACTCAACTACCACTGATGGCTCCAACTGCTGGGCAGCAGCGCTACTCGCCAGTTTCTGCCGCCATACTCCATCCCTATGACTTAGAAAGGCAAAGAGGATAACTGATAAAAGTTGCTTGGGTGCTAAGGGAGATGAAGGAAATTACCTTATTCAGGCAGAACACACGCCAATTACCACTGGAACACAAGTCGGCCTCACCTCCAGCGCAAGAGAAATGAAAGTGGGCGCACCAATGTTCCCGTGGGTGATAAATTTGGACTATGCCTCCTCTGGCCACAAGGCAGAAAACAACGGAAGAGGCACCAACATTTACTGAGTGTCAGCCACACGCGCCCTAGAAGAAGACAGATCCAGGCCAATGGAGATTAGGCTGGGGGGAAGGGCACTCAAGAGTTCCGGGAAAAAGAGAAATCCAAATAATAGGATTCAGGATTCACCCGACTAAGGGGGGGGAGATAGAGGAGGTGGAGGCCCCTCCCTGGCAGCTTGCAAGCAAGAAAAAGAAGCATAGGGGGTGCTCCGGAGGAAACGCGGCCCTGAGAGTCGGGAGCTAGGCCGGAGCGAGGGGAAGCCCTGAAGGGCGGGGAGGGGGAGGAGCCGGAGCGAGCAGGGCCCGCTCAGAAGAAGCCGAGGAGCAGGCGAGGGGGAGCAGCTCCGCGCCAGGCCTGCCGGGCACCGTGAGCCAGCGGCCGCGGAGAAAAGATAAAAGACGAAACGACTGGAGCAGACTGAGCTGCCCTAATTCCCATCAAGGGCCCTCACTCACCTGGGCCCACCTCAGCGACGGCAGCAGCAACCTCGCAACGGCACAACCGGCCCGAACCTACCCCCCGCCCGACAGCGCGCCCCGCGTCCCAGCTCTCCGACGACGTCTGCTGCGGCGTCGCCCCGCGGCCTCCTGGGAATGTAGTCCTAGGTCCCGCCTTCCTGGCAAACTTGACGGTCTGTAGAACTACGTTTCCCACAAGGCAAGGCGAGTGCCGGGCCCGCCGCTTTGCGTCACGCGCCAGGTTGTCGGCAGTCACGTGGGCTGCTCCGTTCCATCCCCTCCCCCCGCCTGGGTGGCCTGGGGAAGAAGGAGGGAGGTGGACGGAAGGGGCGGGGGCGTTGCTGACGCCAAGGCCCCCACCATTTTGGAAGCAGCCTGGAGCAAGGGCCTGAGCCCCACCCACTCGCGGCCTCCCTTCGTAGTCGGAAAGTCTCTGAGCTGGGAATCTGCTAGCCTGGCTTTCGGGTTCTGCCCTGCCACTTCTCGCTTCGTGACCTTGAGCAAATTTCCCCTCTCTGAGCCTCAGCTTCCTCCCCTATGAAATGAGACTCTTAATTTCTACCCCACAGAGTTGTTGCGGGACTCCGACAAAGTATGGCATACAAAAGCAGCTACTACCCTGAAAGCGCGACTCAAAATGAATTTGTTTTTATTGTGACAGTGTGCTCCTGTGGAGACCCAGAAGCCCGGGTGTGCAAAGCTCTCCACTCTCATCTCCCGCCACCGCTGCCCCCCACTTCCAACGACAATGGGAGCACATAAAGAGGTTTTAAAGAGTGTGGTCCTGTAAAGCTTATTAAAGCGGATGCCCTCACCTATAGAATGAGAAATTTCCCGGAAGGTATAGCCTTGGAATCTGCATTATAAACAGACTTCTCCAGCGATTCTTAACGCACATAGAAGTTTGACAACCACGGCATTTATCAAGTTTTTTGCACAGGCTGGTTTGCGCTAGAATTCCTACCCTACTGAACGCCAACCTTTAAGACTGAGCTCCACTGTCACCTCTTCTGTGAAGCCTTCCAAGTTTACGAGCTTCTCCTCATCTCTGTCCTCCCACAGTACCTTTCCATCTTATAATTATCAAGAACTGTGTTTGTCTTCTCCACCAGACTGTGAGCTCTTTAGAACAAAGATCAGTTTTGATGGATTTCTGCATCTCCAGGGCAATGTAAACAAAGTAAAAGTGAAAAAAATATTGAATATTCTTCCTGCGAGAAAAACTCACTAGGCTCAACTCAAATGTCACATGGTGCCACATCAGCTCTCACCCTTACTGGCCTCAGCAGCATTCCTTCCACACTGTTTTCTTTCTTTGAGCATTTCCTGTAGGCTGCATGCTGTGTAGTGCTTCTTGAAAGGTTCTGTTTCAATTTTATTTTCAATTCACAGATTTTCTGAGTGTCTACTATAGGCTATGCCTAGTGCAAGGTACTAGGAACACGGTGGTAAACTAGGTAGATACAAAAATACATAGTCATTACTCTTTATTTCCAAAACACCTCTGTGTTCGATCTCTTACCTTTCTCCTACCTCTGCCCCTTCCCTAGCCCATAAACTTACCCCATAGTTCCAGCCTCCTCTCTCTCTTCTCATTCAACCTCTCTCCCTGAGTGACCTCTCTCCTTAAGTGATTGGCACACTCAGGTAGCTTTTACAGCTCTTCTGTGAATTTTACTCCCTTATCTATGTCTTAGCATCAACTCAGTTCCAGATGTTTGTCACCATACCCTGATTTCCCACTGGTATCTCAAACCAAACCTGCGGAAAACTGAACTCTTTTCTCCAATAAGTATTACCTAGTTAATTGTTCATACGTCTGTATTCTCCACTAAGCTTGGAGTGCCTCTCAAGGAAAAGAACACCTTATCACTCCATTCATTTATTGAGCACCTACTATGGTCCAGGCCCTGTGTTAGAAGCTCAGGAGGAAAATAGTAAACAAAATAAATGTGGTCCCTGTCTTCCACAGAGCTTAATTCTAACTGGAGAGACAACATTAAGGAGTCTATCATGTGCATAATTAATTACTACTGTGATAAGGGCAACACAGGAGATTATATGAGACATATATATATAAAACAACACAGAATAAGGGTTGGCAAACTGTGGTCTACGGGCCAATTCTAGCCCGCCTCCAGTTTTTTTATGGCCAGAAGCTAAGAATTGTTTTTTCTTTTTTCTATTTTTTTTTCTTTTTTTTGCTGTACGCAGGCCTCTCACTGCTGTGGCCTCTCCCGTTGCAGAGCACAGGCCCCGGACGTGCAGGCTCAGCGGCCATGGCTCACGGGCCCAGCCACTCTGTGGCATGTGGGATCTTCCCGGACCGGGGCACAAACCCGTGTCCCCTGCATCAGCAGGCGGACTTTCAACCACTGCGCCACCAGGAAAGCCCTGTTTTTTCATTTTTAAATGGTTGACAAAAATCAAAAGAATACTAATATTTCATGACACATGAGAAGTATATATGAAATTCAAAATTCAGCATCCATAAATTTGTTTATGTATTTTCGATGGCTGCTATGACCCTGAGTTGAATAGTTGCGATGCTCTATGACCTGCAAAACCTGAAGTATTTATTATGTGCCCCTTATAGAAAACGTTTGCTGATTCTTGACAGAGAATCCTGAGGTCCTGACCTAGACTTCAAGGTCAGAGGAGGCTTCCCTGAGGAACTGACTGATAAACTTACAGTTAACTAGGTTGAGAATTGGGGAAGAGCATTCATTCCAGACAGAAGAAACAACACACGGGTAAGCCCTGTGGCCTGAAGGAATTTGGCACATCCTAAATATTGTTAGGCCTACTATTGACTCTGGAGTGTAACAGGAACTAAAGCACGGTGAGCTTAGTGAGGTCAGATCCTGCTGGGTTGGGTAGCCCAGGTTGAGGATATTGGATTTTACTCTCAGAGCAATGGGAAGCCATTGAAAGGTGTATAAGCAGGGGAGGGATTCAGATTTCCTTTTTTAAAGGATTAAATAGGGGAACTTCCCTGGCGATCCAGTGGTTAAGACTCCGTGCTTCGACTGCAGGGGGCACGGGTTCAATCCCTGGTCAGGGAACTACAATACTGCATGCTGCACAGCATGGCCAAAAAAAAAAAAAAAAAAAGGATTAAATAAATTTCCTAAACAATTAAATGAAATTCCTATTTTAAAGGATTATTCAGTGTGAGAATGGATTAGGGCAAACTAGAATGAAAGTGGGAGACCAATTTAGGAGGTATATCACAATAGTTCAAATGAGAAGACACAGTGGTTTGATCTAGTGTGTTTTCAGTGGGGATGAAAAAAAGTAAGCAGTTTCAAAAGATACTTAGGGGGACTTCCCTGGTGGCGCAGTGGTTAAGAATCCACCTGCCAATGCAGGGGACATGGATTCGAGCCCTGGTCCGGGAGGATCCCACACGCCGCAGAGCAACTATGCCCGTGCACCACAACTACTGAGCCTGTGCTCTAGAGGCCGCGAGCCACAACTACTGCAGCCCCTGCACCACAACAAGAGAAGCCACCGCAATGAGAAGCCCACACACCGCAACAAAGAGTAGCCCCCGCTTGCCCCAACTAGAGAAAGCCCGCACGCAGCAACAAAGACCCAAAAAACACAGCCAAAAAAAAATATTTTTTTAAAAAAAGAAAGAAAGATACTTAGGAGATCAAATCTACTGGTCTTGGTGATTGGATGAAAGAGGGAGAGAAGGAGTCAAGGTTGACCCCTAGGTTTCTGGCATGAGCAGCTGTGTGGATGGATGTGCTATTACTGCCTCCCTACCCCACTCTTCTTGTACAAGTCTCCCCACACTCATCACGATGTATTGAAATCATCCGTTACATGCCTGTGTCTCCCACAGACAGCCATCTCCTGGAAGGCAACAATGAGCTTGTTCTTTGTCTTCCTAGGGCCTGGCAGTGAGCTAGGCATAGAGTTGGCAGCAGTAAATGTGTATGAACTTTTCTTCAGTTCTTACTTCTGTTTCTTACAAGAGCTCTCTATCCTTCTGACTGCTCAGGTTCAAAATCTCAGAGGAATCCTGGCTTCCTCTTTCTACCTCATCTACCATATGGCATCAGTCACAAGGTCCCATGTATTCTGTCCCCGGAACATCTGGTGAATCTCCTAGTACCCTGTTTCAGGCCTTCACATGTCTTAACACGGGCAAAGTGATTAGAACAGGGCCTGGGCCAGAGTCAAGGGTATATAAGTGTTGGCAATGATTAAGGACTCTTCCTCAGTCTCCCTGCCTCCTGCTTCTTTCCATTCAGGCCATCTTTCAGAAGGTAGTCCAAGTGCTATCTCTCAAGTACAACTCTGATCTGAAGCCCTGGCTCCAGTGCTCTCAAGACCAAATCCTAAATCCTAAGTGTGGCCGACAAGGTGCCATGTGGCCTAACCTCTGATTATCTTCCCAGCTTCACCTTCACCTTCAAAGGCATTCCATTGCCACTGGGATGAAGGGCAAGCTCAAGGCCTTCCAGCATCTAGACTCAATGTCCTCACCAGCCTCAGCTCTTTCATACACAATGCTCCAGTTGTGTGTACTTGTCTTGACCATACTCTGGGTTTCCTGCCTCCTCATGCCAGCTCATGCCCTTCCTCCTCAATGGCCCCATCTATCAACGGCTTATCTTGTGAGTTCAGGGTCCCCCTCCATCAGGAGTACCCCAACATCTACTCTGTATTTGTCAGATCCTACCTTATATTGTGGTTTCTGCACATCTCATTCCTCCACCACCTGGGAGCAGATGGATCGGCCATCTGTTGCTGTGCCTACTCAGCATCTTTCCAATCCTCCTCCTCTGGTAACAACACTCTGATAATCCTTTGAGATAACTTCATTCCCCCACTCTGGCTGATGAGCACATTTCATTCCTTTGGCCACAGTCATTGGTACGTGGCTCAAACCAGGCTACAAGAGAGAGTGAACATCAGCCTGAGACCTATGCTGGAACACTGAGAAAAGAGCCCTCTCTTTCTTCTAGGCTTGCTAAACTAGAAGACTAGCAACCTGGACTTTTTTTTTTTTTTTGGCTGTGTTTGGTCTTCATTGCTGCACGCAGGCTTTCTCTAGTTGCAGAGAACGGGGGCTAGTCTTCGTTGCGGTGCGCAGACTTCTCGTTGCTGTGGCTTCTCTTGTTGTTGAGCACGGGCTCTAGGCGCACGGGCTTCAGTAGTTGTGGCACGTGGGCTCAGTAGTTGTGGCTCGCGGGCTCTAGAGCGCGGGCTTAGTAGTTGTGGCACATGGGCTTAGTTGCTCCACGGCATGTGGGATCTTCCTGGACCAGGGATCGAACCTGTGTCCCCTGCACTGGCAGGCGGATTCTTAACCACTGCACCACCAGGGAAGTCCCCAACCTGGACTTGTTAATGGTCATCTTTGCCATTATTTGGAGAGAGCCTTCTTGAGAACAAAGCCAACAGAGTTGGAAAGCAGAGCCATGAGTTGAGAAAGACAAATTCTCAGCTATACCAATTTGAGTCCTTGGATTCGGCCATGCCTGAAATTAGTAGCACCTTGACTTTTCCATGCATGAGCCAATAAATGCGTTCATTTGAAATGAGTATCTGTCACTTCTGTGCTGGAGTCATGAGTAGCAGGCTGGAGCTGCTGGGGCTATCTGTTGTGTACAAGAGACTTTCAGAGAAGGAAGTTGGGAGGGGAAATCAGAAGAGACTGGGACTAGCACCAGTGTGTGACCCTCTAAGCTTGAAGGTCCACCTGTGGAAAAGGGGAGCAGTTACCTTTGCTGTTGCTCAGACCAACCAACGTGCCTTCACCTCCATCTCTGCTTTGCAGAAGAACCAAACCAAACATTCTGGTCAAGGTAACAGTTGCTTGTTTTGCTGATGATCATTGGGAAGAGGAGGCTTTTAATGGCTGAACTTAAGCAGGAGGTGGTTACTCCTTAGCCAGTTGCCTAGCATCTACCATCAGAGAATACTCTAGTCCAGTGGTTCCTAAACTTGTCTGCACATTGGAGTCATCTTGGGATATTTTAAAAATTCTGACACCCAGACCACATCCCAGAACAAGTAAATCACAATCTCTGGGGGTGGGACACAGGCATGGCTATTTTTTTTTTTTTTTGCCATGCGGGTTCTTAGTTCCCCGACCGGGGATCGAACCCATGCCGCCTGCAGTCCTGCAGTGGAAGCGCGGAGTCCTAACCACTGAAACGCCAGCGAATTCCCGCTATTTTTGAAGTTTCCAACATCAGACACGTTTGGGAACCACTGTCAAAGGTCCCATCTTCCTATTCCCAAGGCTTACACTTCTATAAAGCAGAGATTCTCCACCAAGTTGACATTAGATCACCTGGGGACTTTTTTTAAAATATTTATTTATTTATTATTTTTGGCTGCACCAGGTCTTAGTTGTGGCATGCAGAATCTTTAGTTGCAGCATGCAGACTTCTTAGTTGTGGCATGCGAACTCTTAGCTGTGGCATGCGTGTGGGATCTAGTTCCCTGACCAGGGATTGAACCCGGGCCCCTTGTATTGGGAGCACAGAGTCTTACCTACTGGACCACCAGGGAAGTCCCCGGGATTTTTTTTTGTGTGTGGTACGCGGGCCTCTCACTGTTGTGGCCTCTCTCGTTGCGGAGCACAGGCTCCAGATGCGCAGGCTCAGCGGCCGTGGCTCACGGGCCTAGTCACTCTGCGGCATGTGGGATCTTCCCGGACTGGGGCACGAACCCATGTCCCCTGCATCAGCAGGAGGACTCTCAACCACTGCGCCACCAGGGAAGTCCCCGGGATTTTTTTTTTTAATATCCATGTCTGGGCCTCACCTTCAGAAATTCTGATTCAGTTGGTTTGGGATGAGACCCCAATACTGGCTTCTATAGACTGAATGTTTGTGCCCATCCCAAATTCATGTTGAAACCTAACCCCCAAAGTGCTGGTATCTAGCAGTGGAATCTCTGGGAGTGATTAAGTCTTAAAGGTGGAGCCCTCAGGAATGGGATTAGTGCCCTTATAAAAGAGACCCCAGGGGAATTCCCTGGTGGTCCAGTGGTTAGGAGTCCACACTTCCATGGCAGGGGACATGGGTTCGATCCCTGGTTGGGGAACTAAGATCCCTCAAGCTGTGCAGTGCAGCCAAAAAATAAAAAAATAAAGAACCACTGTAGTTAGAAAGAAAAAAGAGAGAGAGAGAGAGAGAGAGAGAGAGAGAGACCCCAGAGAATTCCTACCCCCACCCGCACTCCCATACCCTTTCTCATTCGCTTGCTCTTCCCCTAAGGCAAAAGAACGTTTAGTGGGAAGGATGAGGCTGAGAGAAGCTTCAACAAGCAAATAAATAGGGAGGGTGGGAGGGAGGGAGACGCAAGAGGGAAGAGATATGGGAACATATGTATAGCTGATTCACTTTGTTATAAAGCAGAAGCTAACACACCATTGTAAAGCAATTATACTCCAATAAAGATGTTAAAAAAAAAAACAAGCAAATAAGACTCTGGCTCCCCTCCCTTTTCAGATCCTCCTCCTCCTGCCTTCCACGTGGTGAACACATGGCCAGGGCACCATCAGATTTCTAGAGGCAAGTCTGGAGATCTACCTCTCTGATCCCACTCTCAGGGTTGGCCCAAGGATTGGGTAGGTTTGTCTGTCCTGCCCAGACTGTCCCTTAGGTGAGTCTTGCCAAGGCCTAGACATGGGAGGGGAAAGTTTTTGAGTTTAGGTCCAAATATAAGCAATTAGCAATAAAACTGATTTGGCTCTCCACCCTACGGCCTTGACCGGCTGGTCTGAACTCAGGGTTTGGGGCGGGGTGGTGTATGTAAGTATCACTCTCACACCCCAGCACTAGCATTTGTACCAGCTTCCATTCATTGGTTTTCTCACTGAACTGGACTGCACTGTGTCCTGTGTCCTCTGTATATTCCCTAAGCACAGAGACTGCCACAGAAGTTCTCAATATATATAAATTGACTCAGGTCTTGGGAATTCCCTGGCAGTCCAGCGGTTAAGACTCCGCGTTTCCACTGCAGGGGTCACGGGTTCCATCCCTGGTCAGGGAACTAAGATCCCGAAGGGTACACGGCAGGGCCAAAAAGTAAAAAAAAAAAAAAAAAATTGAGTCAGGTCTTCTCTGAATTCCTACCCCCATTTAGGAGCTAGGAAGGGATACAAAATATACAAATGGGACATAGTATGATCTCTGCTCTAGGGGTCTCCAGTGACCAACAGCCTCAGAGGGGCAGGGAAGACTTCCCAAAGAGGAGGCATTCAGCTGATTCCTGAAAGATGGAGGGGTGTCACAGGAAAAGTGGGAAGGTGCGGAGGTATGAAAGGTTCATCTAAGGGAATATTGTGCTCCCTCAAGGGCACTTGGAAGGGCTGTTCTCGATGATAGCCCCATCCCCATCCCCCCATCCCCACGAACAGCTTCACTACGGTTCTCCTCAATCCACTCATGTGGGCTGATCAAGAGACTGAGACAGACACTTAGAGAAGGAACCAGTACCAGACACAGAAGGAAAAGAGACTCCTAGAAGAGGGCCTGTGGGCCAGCAGCATGTGGCACCAGCCACCAGTCGCTGCTTTTTTTTTTTTTACTGTATAATATATTTTTTATTATACATAATTTCTAGTTCAACAATCATTCTATCAAACATCTAAAATGCATCCTTTGGTTTATGCATTTTACAATCCACTTAGAGGAAAAAAAAAGGAAACATCTTTTTCAGTTGACTTGTCTGTAAAATTGGAGAGGCGTTGCTGCTCTTTTCCCACCTTGGCTCTGAGCAACTTCCTTTTGCAGTTGGGGCATCCCCTTTGGGGATGGCAGTAAATATAACATCACTGACCCCTCCTGGATTCTGATTTGATAGAGCCGGGTACCGGTAAAGCCAGTTATTCCCAGGGAAGTCGGTGTCAGGCCTCAGAGGATCACCACAGGCCCGGCTCCTGACTGGGATTCAGGCCTTAGAAGCTTCCCCCCCCAGCCCCCTCTTGCATCAGAAGCAGAAGCCTAAACCTCAGTGATCTATCTCCCCCAAGCTACTTCGGAAGAGGGGACTTATTCCTCCCTGGTACATTTTATTTATAAGACCTGCTTTCTTGAAACAGCTGCTGTTTTATCTTTTGTCTAACTCAGTGGTTCTCAGCTGGCGTGGATTTTGTCCCCACGGTGAACATTTGGCAATGACTGGACACAATTTTGGTTGTCACAACCTGGGGGCGGGGCTGGGGGTGGGGCATGGTACTACTGACATACGGTGAGTAGAGGCCAGGGATACTGCTAAACATCCTACAATGCACAGGACAGCCCCTGACAACAAAGAATTATCCTGCCCAAAATATCAATAGTGCTGAGGCTGAGAAACTCTTCATCTTGCTAGGGAGAAAAAAGTTTAGTAACACTAGCTTTAAAATATCCCCGTGGTCTGGTCAGCAATGACTAACACAAGACTGTCGTCTTGCAATTCAGCCATAGATTCGTGCTTGCTCTCCTTTCCCTGGGTCCTGTATGGTGAGGGGTGGCGGTTGTGGTATGGGGGATGCTGCAGAAGTAGATGAGGGTCAGGTGGGGATGAGAGATGGGGGTCACACAGGGCAAAGAACACAGGCTTTAGAGTCAGATCTCAGTTCATATTCCAGCCTTGACGACTACTTCTTTTTTTTTTTTTTTTAGTATTTACTTATTTGGCTGTGCCGGGTCTTAGTTGCAGCATGTGGGATCTTCATTGCCGCGTGCGGGATCTTTAGTTGCAGCATGTGGGAACTTTAGTTGCGGCACGTGGGATCTAGTTCCCTGACCAGGAATCAAACCCCAGGCCCCCTGCATTGGGAGCACGGAACCTTAGCTGCTGGACCACCAGGGAAGTCGCTGGACTACTTCTTTTTTTTTTTTTTTTAATTTTTTTTTTGACTACTTCTTTAGCTGTGTGCCTTTAGGCAAGTGGCTTTCCTTCTCTGGGCCTCGGGTTTTCTCCTCTGTAAAACAGGACAACTCCTACCTTACAAGGTCCAGGCACTCAGCTATTGTTATGACTTCATCCTGAGGTAGTCACAAGCCATCAGAGGAAGCCTGTGAGCCAGGGGGAGGCAGATCAGCTCTGAGTGGTCGCTGGGGCAGCCTGGAGGTGAAATTACTTACCCTCACAGTGTCTGCATTTAGTTCCCTCCAGGCAGGTCCAGAAGTCTCAAGTCTAGCTGTAATCTCTCCTTGCATGGCCTATACTCTCCCTTTTGTTTAGTTCAGTGCCTCAGCGGGTTGTTGCCACCACAGTAGTCTGACTATGCAGCAGAGAAATACATTGAGGTTCTAATTTGCATTTTGGTCTCCTTGCTGTGGGTGAGTTTCCTCCTTTTTGCCTGGGGGTGGGGACTGAGGCTGTCAAAGGTTGCCAGGCATCAAAAGACATCCCCCAGGCAGGGCTTTTGTTTACTAAGGCCCCCGCTCTAGGAGACTGGAAGCTGGGTTATTCCAGACTACAGGACTCCCAGCCTCCAGGCTGGGGAGGGGAGGAAGTGACCCCATCCAAAAAGGTTTGAAGGTTTTCCCAAGCCTGAGAAAGTGAACAGGGGTCTGCGTGTCTTGGCTGTGGCTGTTGTCTTTCCTTGAGTAATAGGGACTTTGCACCACTCCCACTCTGATCTCCCAGGACCTCTGATGGGCCTGCAGAGCTTCTGTGTGCTGGGGAGGGGATGGGTGTGTGAGTACGTGTGAGTACTAAGAATGCTGGCTTGGGAGTGACAGCAAAAGACCACTGTGGCTAAGCCAAGCAGGTCCACGAGGATAAATCAAAGTTGATTGAAGATTAAACAGTCCCGCCCTGAATATTCTAGATCGGATAAACACAGGAATTAAACACAGTGCTTTAGAGGGGTGGGGGCATTATAAAAAATTAAATTATGTAAACTTACAATTAAATAAAGTATATTCAAAGGTAATAACATTCAAAGTGTGTCAGTTCCTAATTATTTTCCTGCACTTTGCTATTACACATGCTCTTGAGGTTATTCATGTCTACATGGTGGAAGCGCTACATAACGGTGCACTGCTGCTGGCCTCTTCCCAGCAGCACCTTCAGTGACATCAGGTTGGCAGCTTGAAGTTGGCGGTGGTGGGAGTATTTACACCACGGAAATTGGCAAATGCTACAGATCTTTCCCTAACACACCCCTCCCCCTTTCCCTCAAGCCGTTTGTAAACATTTTACCAGCACAACACTGGGT
Source organism: Leucopleurus acutus (assembly GCF_964270905.1). Classification (NCBI taxonomy): domain Eukaryota; kingdom Metazoa; phylum Chordata; class Mammalia; order Artiodactyla; family Delphinidae; genus Leucopleurus; species Leucopleurus acutus. Next base: position 164,644,235 of record NC_139143.1, read on the forward strand.
AGAGGATTCCCAAAACATGACAGTGATTGAATTTCCCGCCAGCTTGGCTGGCAGGGGGTTTGGAGCAGATAATGTGATTTAGAGAAATAAATAAATATGACATGTCTTACATCTGAGTATTGTGGGTAAAATGAATACTTGCTACAAATACCTAGTCCAGACATACTTGGGGACTCATCTCTCCCTCCTCCCTTAGAGACAAGAGTGTATACCCACTCACAAAACACCCCCTAGAGCACCCCAAAACACCCTGTGGTGGCTTCTGGATGGAATAAGACCCGAAAAGCCATGAAGACAGGTACTTTGTTCACAGCTGCTTCAGCAGATCTTCAGACCCCTTCTCAGTCTCAGCAGCTTTCGCAGTTTCCCTGGCTTCAGAGTCAGGACAGTTGAAGCCATGTGGGGAGCAAAGGGGGCTCTGGATGGAAGAACCAGAATGAGCCAGAAACCAGGAATTGGCTCTCAAGCACATGGATCTACTTGGGAGCAGGGAAGGTTGTCAGTCAGGGGCAATTCCTCCCCAGGGAACATTTGGCAATGTCCAGAGACATTTTTTGGTTGTCACATTTCGGGGGAAGGGTGCTACTGGCATCTGGTGGGCAGAGTCCAGGATGCTGTTAAACACCCTACAATGCAGAGGACAGCCACCCCTCAATCCCACATTGTGTAATTTCCTGCCCCAAACATCAATAGTGCTGAGGATGAGAAACTAGGGCAGGAGACACAGTGGGGAGACACTCAGGGCAGGGTCTAGGAAGAGATAAAGGAAAGGTCTGCTGGCTGGGTAGCTACTCATCCCTCCCTTCCCCACAAAACCCACTTCTGTGGGTGGCCATTCAGTCTCTTATTTTGTGTCCTGTCCTGTTTCTCTAGTCTCTCTCTGGTGATGTCCCTGTTTATCTCAGTTTATCTCTTGGTCTCTTTTTCTCACTCTCAGCCATGCCATCTGCTCTGGCTGGATCCTTGTGTTCTGAGACGTGAGACAAGCTTTTGGCATTCGTACTCCCTCGGCCACACTCATCACTCCAGCTGCCTTGGCCTGGGAGCTGGGCCAGGAGCTTAGCAAAAGGGAGGGTATAAAGACAGGGGGCTAAAGGGTCCCACACCTCCCACCACCCATCTTGCCTTTACCCTGAGGGTCCTACCTGTCTGTCTCCCTGAGACCTGGAGCTCCAACCTGCTGTCACCCCCCCAGAGCCTGGTACCTGAGTCAGCCTGTCCAAGTGGCCTTGCTCAACCCACAGATCCCTTCCTCCCCACCCCCAGCTCCTTAAATTTCTCCTCTAGCTCAGTCCAGCAGCTGTTACAAAACAACTGGAGTTAGGCAGCTCCTCCTGCCCCGGGGCAGTAAGTGACACCAGGCTCATGACTGCCCCTGAGCCCAATAACTTCTGCCAAGTAACCAGGAACTTGTGGCCTCTGCCCTGGTCCTGGTTTCCAGGACCCAGAGCCCAGAGCTCAGAGCCATGACATGGTGCCCGGTGCTTGGAACCCAGTACTCAGCATCCAGGCTCAATTACCAGTGCCCATCACCAGGACCCAGGGCCTGGTGCCAGGGCTACCCACCCTGCCCCTCCCACTCACCACCCCTGGCAGACCCTGGCGGCCTAGGCTTCTGTGTGGCACTGTGTGAGGACAAGGACACTGCAGAAAAGTCTAGTGGCAATTTTTAAAATAAATTGGAGTGACTTTTAAAGTAAGAATTATTCAAATCAAGATTTAAAATAAACGACTTCCCTCGTGGCACAAGTGGTTGAGAATCTGCCTGCCAATGCAGGGGACACGGGTTCAAGCCCTGGTCTGGGAAGATCCCACATGCTGCGGAGCAACTAAGCCCGCGTGCCACAACTACTGAGCCCACGCACAGCAACCACTGAAGCCTGCATGCCTAGAGTCCATACTCTGCGAAGCCACCTCAATGAGAAACCCGGCGTGCCACAACGAAGAGTAGCCCCTGCTCTCCGCAACTAGAGAAAGTCCACACGCAGCAAGGAAGACCCAATGCAGCCAAAAATTAAAAAAAAATTCTAAAAAAGATTTAAAATAAAAATCGGGGAAAGGGAACTTCCCTAGTCCAGTGGATAAGACTCCACGCTCCCAATGCAGGGGGCCCAGGTTCGATCCCTGGTCAGGGAACTAGATACTGCATGCTGCAACTAAAGACTCAGAGCAGCCAATTAAATAAATACTAAAAAAAAAACATTGGGGAAAGGCCAAGCAGTATGGGCAGAGGGAAGAGAAAAGCTGGGGTATAGGGTTGCCGAATAAAATAGAGGCTGTTCAGTTAAATTTGAATTCAGGTAACAACAAAGACTTTTTTTTTTTTTGGCCATACCACCAGGCTTGCAGGATATTAGGTCCCCAACCAGGGATTGAACCCAGGCCCTCAGCAGTGAAAGCGCAGAGTCCTAACCACTGGACCAACAAGGAATTCCCAACAAAGACTTTTTTTTTAATGAATTAATTTATTTTTGGCTGTGTTGGGTCTTCATTGCTGCGAGTGGGCTTTCTCTAGTTGCAGCGAGCGGGGGCTACTCTTCGTTGAGGCACACAGGCTTCTCACTGCGGTGGCTTCTCTTGCTGCGGAGCACAGGTTCTAGCTGTGTGGGCTTCAGTAGTTGTGGCTCGCGGGCTTAGTTGCTCCGCGGCATGTGGGATCTTCCCGGACCAGGGTTCGAACCCGTGTCCCCTGCATTGGCAGGTGGATTCTTAACCAATGCACCACCAGGGAAGCCCCCTTTCATCCACTCTTTAAAATGTTGTTTTTTTTTGTTGTTTTTTTTTTTTTTTTTGCAGTACGCGGGCCTCTCACCGTTGCGGCCTCTCCTGTTGCGGAGCACAGGCTCCGGACGCGCAGGCCCAGCGGCCATGGCCCACGGGCCCAGCCGCTCCGCGGCATGTGGGATCCTCCCGGACCGGGGCACGAACCCGCATCCCCTGCATCGGCAGGCGGACTTTCAACCACTGCGCCACCAGGGAAGCCCTAAAATGATTTTTTGGCCAAGTGATATAGTCACATGCTTTAAAATTCCATAGGGACAAAAGAACATGCAATGAAATGTCTCTTCTGCCCTGCCTCTCAGCCACCCAGTTCCCTTCCCCACTTCCCTGTGTGTCCTTCCAGAGACATCTTACTGCCACAGCCTCCTAACTGTCTTCCTGCCTGCAGTCTGGCCCACCTGCCTCCATACTGTGGCCAGCTGGTGTTTCACCTCCAATCACGTTACTTCCTGACTTAAAACCCTGCTGTGGTTTTCCATGCCATGGGATGAAGAACAAAATTCCCAGCTAATCAGGATACAAGGCGTTCGGTGCCTGTTTCCTGCCCATCTTCCTGGACGCTTGGCATCATCCCAGCCGGTCTGACACGCCACCACAGAAACACAACCCGCCAAGTAGTGTCCCTCACTCTCCCACCTGTTCTGGCGTCCATGCTCTCGCTCATGTTTCTCTGTCAGACATTTATTGCACACAGACAGCTTCTATGGTGTGCCCGGCACTGGGGGCTACGAGGGACATGGTGGACAACAAAACTGAAATGTCCCTGCTCCTGTGACTCAGGTTCTGGCAGAGGAGCATTTAATAGACAAATCATTGAAATAAAGCATTTGTTGTGCTAGGGTAGGTCCAGAGCTCTGGGGTCAAAGAAGTCCTCCTGGAAGAAGAGCTATTTAATTGAACAGTCATCAGCCGGCTAAGGGTGGGAGACGGGCAGGCAGGGAAGAGTGTCCCAGGGCCAGGAAACAGTTCATCGGGAGGAGTCACAAATCCAGGGTTGGGGGAACACAGAGAAGAGAGGAAGAGTGTGGGAGCTGCAGGGTTAGCAGCCCTCAGGAAGCCACTCTATAGGGTTCGCGTTTTATCCTGAGGGGATTTACGCAGGGGAGTGTGTGGGCACATCTGTGGCTGTTCTGAAGAGACTGGATTGGAGGAGAGGACCTTGTTGCCGTTTCTAGGATGGCAGAAATGACGGCAGCCTGGGCCAGTGAGAGGGCACTAGGGACGGAGTAGGAGATATCACAGAGGTGAGGCGGCAGGAGGAGTGACTTCCCAGGGATCTTGCTTGAGAGGCTGGTGGATCCTGTGATGCTCTCTGGTGATATTTCTAAGTCCAGATTTGGACTTGAATTGGTGGTGCCTGCAAGATGTCCAAGCCAAGACGTCCAGCAGACACATATGTATGTTGTCAACCTCGGGAAGAAGGTCTGGATTGGAGATTCTTTTTTTTTTTTAATTTAATTTTAATAGTGTGCCCTCTTTTTTAAAAAAAAAATATATTTATTTATTTTTGGCTGCATTTGTCTTTGTTGCTGCATGCAGGCTTCTCACTGTGGTGGCTTCTCTTGTGGCGGAGCACGGGCTCTAGGTGTGCAGGCTTCTATAGTTGTGGCTTGCAGGCTCTAGAGCACAGGCTCAGTAGCTGTGGCACAAAGGCTTAAGTTGCTCTGTGGTATGTGGGATCTTCCCAGACCAGGGATCGAACCCATGTCCCCTGCATTGGCAGGCAGATTCTTAACCACTGCACCACCAGGGAAGCCCCGGACTGGAGATTCTTATTTGGGAGTCATTAGCAAAAAGTTAACAGTAAAAATGTTATCTACCCCTTATCAACTGTTAGACACTTTTCTAAGTATTTTTTTTTGGCCGCGCCACACAGCTTGCAGGATCTTAGTTCGAACCCCGGCTCTCGGCAGTGAAAGCACGAAGTCCTAACCACTGGACAGCCAGGGAATTCCTTCTAAGTTCTTACATACTTTAATTTATTGATTTCTTACAACAACCCTATGAGGTATTGTGCCTTCACTCTTTTTAAATTTTATTTTATTTTACTTTATTTTTTTGGTCTCATGCAGGGCCTTTTTTTTTTTAATGTATTTTTATTATTTATTTATTTATTTTTGGCTGCAGTGGGTCTTTGTTGCAATGCACAGGCTTCTCATTGCGGTGGCTTCTCTTGTTGCAGAGCACAGGCTCTAGGCGCGCGGGCTTCAGTAGTCGTGGCTCACGGGCTCTAGAGCGCAGGCTCAGTAGTTGTGGTGCACGGGCTTAGCTGGTCCGCGGCATGTGGGATCTTCCCGGACCAGGGCTCGAGCCCGTGTCCCCTGCATTGGCAGGCAGATTTAAGAATCTGGTTAAGCCACTGCACCACCAGGGAAGTCCCTGTTCCTTCACTCTTGCCATTTTACGATGAGGGGGAAAAGTTCAATAATGTAACCAAGGTTACACAACTACTAAATGACAGAGCTGGGTTCAAACCCCAGAAGTCCAGCTCCAGGATCCCTGCTCCTAACCGCATCATACAGCCTCTCACCTAGACAGTAGTTTAAGCCCCAAAAGCAGATGAGATCAACTTCAGAATTGTGAGAAGGGCAGACTGTCAACCCTGAGGAATACAAGCACCTAAAGCCCAGGGTCTGAATCCTGCTCTTAAGATAAGTTTTCTCTGAAATGCTAGTGTTTTAATTTTAAAAAATTAGTTGCCAGGGGACTGGCCTGGGTGGAGGGAATGGGGCATTAGTGTTTTGTGTGTGTGTGTGTGTGTGTGTGTGTTTTGGCTGTGCCGCGCGGCTTGTGGAATCTTAGTTCCCCAACCAGGGATTGAAATCCAGCCCTCAGCAGTGAAAGCTTGGAGTCTTAACCACTGGACCACCAGGGAAGTCCAGGAGAAGCATTTTTTAACTGATGTTGTTTAAAATTGCCAATGGGTGGTGATGATAAAAAGCAGGCCAATTTTTAGTTTTTTTATTATGATTCTTTAATTCTTTACCTTTATTGCCCACACCTGGGGCACACCCAAACCATCATTCTACCCTTGTTGGCCATTGCCAGCAATGCTGGGATCCAAATCCACCTGGCAACAGTGGACCAGAGCTGAGTGCTAGGGGCTGTCCTTTCGAGGCATAATGTTCTCAGTTCTCAGCCCTTAATTTAAAGGAGCTTCTCGGAAGTTATCTCCTACGGGTAGCCGCCCCTGAGATCTGGATCAAATATTTCTCCTTTATATTCCCATCACATCCTGTGCCTGGTTCTGTCACTGACCTCTTAGGTTGCATTCAACGCCTCCTTCTACATCTAGACTGAGCACCCTGAAAATACGGACATGGCCCTATGTATCACAATGCTCTGGCCACATCGAGGTATGTCTAACGAGGCTGTCCCGAAGTGGAGTGGTTTGGGGAAGGGGCTGGTAGTACACAGGAGGTGTTGTTGACAGCCCCAGGAGGTCAAGGCCCCTCCAGTTAGGGAGGGGGTCTTGCAACTAACAAGACTCTTTTATTCTATGTGTTAGCTCAAGGAATGCCTCACCCAGATCACTAGCCCTAATTTGCAGGCGAGGAAATAGAAGCTCACAGAGGTCACGAGAACAGTCCACAGTTACAGAGTGAGTCACTGGCCAGGACTGGACACTCACTTCCTGACCTCTCTGCCAGGACCCTGGCCACAGCCCTGCCTCTGGTCCCGGCAGCTCCGGCCTCACCTAGCTCGCCAATGTGCTCATGTAACCACGAGGGGGAGCCAGATGCCCGTTCATGGCGTAGCCGGGCCCAGGCTGAGGGGTGGAATGACCGCTCCTTTGACGGAGGCCCATCCGGACTGACGCCCATGAAGCTGGTAAAGAAAGTAGCAGGAGAATTGGGCGGTTATAAGAGAGCCGACGCTCAGGAGCGGTGGCGGCTGGGATGAAGGGAGGAGGAGGGAAGGGCATTTGTTGCCTCCTCTGGCCCTGCTTGGTCTGGCCCTGCTGGGAAAGAACGGGAGAAAGGGAGGGCTCTCCGGAGCACAGTCTTCTGCCCCCGCCTCCACTCTGCTCGGTCTTGCTCAGGAACAGACCGGACATTCCTAAAGCTCAGGCAGGAAACCAGGAAATAGACCAGGAGGCCAGCCTCTCTGCAGCCTGGCCAGTTCTTCCAAAGCAACCCCCCGTGATGTGCCAGAGGACCCAGGCCCCAGGCGCCTGGACACTGCACCCTCCTAGAACGTCCCCTGCACTCTTCCCTCCTGGCCTCCAGGCCCCTTCCTCCCAGCCTGAGGGATCAGACCCATTCCCAGAGCTCCAGACCTATAGGAGAAATTGTTATCCACCACCAACTTCTAGGTCAAACTCATGATCTGTCCCCCTAAACCTGGGTCTCTTCCAGAGCTCCTTCTCACAGTGAACGATACCAGTATCCATCTGCTTATTTGCCTCAGAAAACTTCGAGTCATCCTTGACACCTTCTTTTCTTTTCCCCATTTTTTCAGTTCCTCTGTCTACCTCTCGGTTTCTACCCCTCACTGGATGGAGGGCCCATCACGTCTCACCAGAATTGGTGTTCTTGTTTGGACTCCCTACTGTCACTCCTCTCTCCTTCTCCGCTCAATCCCCTCTCCAGGTGGTAGCTTCTGATAATCTTTTCAAATCATCAATCTGATCGTGTCACCCACCTGCTGAAATCTCTCGACAGCTTCCCAGTGCTCTTGCAATAAAGACCATACTCTTAGTATGGCCCATCAGGTCCTGCATGGTCTGGTCCTTCCTCTCTCGCTGGCCGCATCCTCCCTCTCACTCTCTCTGTTCCAACTACACTGGCTGTGGTCATCACAGGGCCTTAGCACCTGCTGTTTTCTCTGCGCGGCATTCCAGCCTTCTGCCTTGTGAACGCCTATTCGCTCAGATCTCCACTCCAGCATTGCTTTCTCAGGGACACCCTCCTCTTGACCTCCCTGACCAGGTCAGATTCCTCATTATTCACCCTCCCAGCACCACATACTTCTCCTTCATGTACCTGTCATAGCTGTAATTGTCCATTTGGTTGTAGTAGTATTTTTAATATTTATTTGGCTGCGCCGGGTCTCAGTTGCGGCACGCGGGATCTTTGCTGCTGCCTGAGGGGTCTCGTGGGATGCGGGATCCCACAAGAGCGGCATGTGGGATCTAGTTCCCTGACCAGAAATTGAACCCGGGCCCCCTGCATTGGGAGCGAGGAGTCAACCACTGGACCACCAGGGGAGTCCAGGTTGTAGTATTAAAGTAATGTCTGTTTCTTTCACTAGACTGTAAGCTCCGTGAGCATAAGGACCCTGTCAGTTTTTGCTCATTTGAAAATCTCCAGCACCTCAGTCCTAGCACATAGTAGGTGTTCAGTGTTTCTTGAATAAATAAATAAATTAATGTGGCCCACTTCTCTCCGCCTGTTTTCCTGAGCCTAACCCTCCATCATCTCCTGTCTGGACGTTGGCAATCACTTTTTAACTGGTCTCCCAGTTTACAATCAAGTCCCTACTGGTTTCCCACCCAACAGCCAGAGAGGTCTAATAAAAATGCCAATCTGACCATGTCACCCTTCCCACCCCCATTTAATAGCATTCATTCTCTTCCCATGGTCCTTGGAATAAAATCCAAACTCCTGACACAGCCTAACAAGGCCTTGCATGGTCTGCCTTACCTTGCGCCAAGCTCCACCTCCTCAACGGACCTTTCTTTTTTTTAAAATTTTTAAATTGAAATATAGTTGATTTACAATGTTGTATTAGCTTCTGGTGTACAGCAAAGTGATATATCTCATATATATATGCTTCTCTGCTGAAGCGCAGGGTGGGATCCAGGAGGAAGACAGCCACCTGAACAAAATCAGGATTCTGTCTGGAATGAGGAAGGGGCGATGGGAATGGATGTTGAGTGGACGACTCTGCCTCTGACGCTCACCTGCTGGACTGTCAACTCCGTGAGAGCAGAGGCCAAGTCTTTTCCTACTACTGCATCCCCGGCACAGAAGCCCACTGCCTGGTACAGGGTAGATGTAACCATTTTTGTTAAATGAATAAATGACAAAAAGGAAGGCCACAGGCAGGATGTCTAGGACTGATACCAGGTAGGGATGGATATCTGCAGGCCCCTGGCTCCTCAAGTTCTTCTTAGAACTCAGGAGGCCACATGCTCCCAGCCCCACTGCCAGCCCCAAGAAGAGACAGCACTGGCAGACTTATTCTCATTTTATTTCTGGAGAAATTTGATCAGATGCAATAACACTGATTCCAGGCGAGGGCAGGGGGCATGGGTACTCCTAAAGCAACCAGTATCCTGTGGCCCAAGGTGCCCCCCATCCCCAGACCTGGGTTCCCCCTCAGTCACAGTTAAATAGAGGGAGGAAGATCTCCCCAGGGAGTCTTGGGAGGGTCTGCCTCTTGCACCCACCCCTCCACGCAGAGGAGTCTGAGCACAAGCTATTTACAGTATTCACATCCACTGTACCCCACCAAACCAAGGCAAATACTACAGGTAGCGCTTCCCCATGGGAGGAGGCCAGAGAGGCTGTGAGTGTATGTGTGTGTGTGTGTGGGGGGGTGTCCGCGCGTGTGAGCACACGAATGCACTGAGGGGCTCCAGCCAAAGAGACTCAGTCTATAAGGTGCAGGTTAAAAATAACAGAGAGGACCCAACCCTCAGGGGCCCAGGCCACTTCCAGCTTTGTTCTGTCTCTTTCTCTTGCAGACATCCTGGTAGACGATGCAAAGGAGCCCTCATAGTTGTGCCTGGATCCAAGGCAACCCCTTAAAGGACTTCTGGGAAAAAAGCAGGAAAGGAAACAGTCAGGGGAAACCAGGCTCCAAGCTCAGATGGCTGGGGGTCTTCAGGGTAGAGCTTGAGAGGGCCTCTGGCAGAGCTAGGAGAAGAGAGGGCATGGCTGAGGAGGCCAGGGAAGGCTGCTGGGAGGTATAGATATAGGTCCGGGAGACAGGGAAACCTACCTGTGACCTGCGGGGCCTGCACCACAGCTTTCTTGAGGAAGGCTTCTGCCTCTGCGAAGGGCAGGAGTGCCTCTGGAGTTCGGCCCAGACTCTTGTCCCCAGAGGGTCCCTTAGGGGAGAAGCCATTCTCCTGGTGCGCTGGGAGAGGCTGCAGGCCATTCACCAGGGACCCCGGCGACTCCTTGTTTGGCAGGCTGTGGATGCAGAGGCCAACGCTTAGGCACCTCCCATCGTAGGACAGCCCAGGTACCCCACAGCGCCAGCTTGACCTTGCCTCCCTTCTCACGGCCCCTGGGGTTGGGAGCTGGTACCTCCACTGAGGCTCCTGGGGGGCCAGCTCCTCTTTCTGCACAGCCTCCTTCTGCAGCCCAGAAGACCGAGCCTCCATGGCTTTCACAGGGTCTATCCCTGGGAAGGAATGGCCACCAGTTAGGGGCTGGTGAAAGGATGAGGTCTGAGGATCGGGATGGAAACGAGGGGAACAGGCCTTTACCTGGGCTGGAATTGTTGGCCTTTGCCTCCTTTCTGTCCTGCTTCTGCTTTGAAGAGGAAGAGCAGTCAGGCTCAAGGGGATATCTGGCCCCATCCCACTGAGCTGCTGAATTCTTCTCTCCCCAGCCCAGACCCTGAGCAGCCTCCCAGATGGCCTCCCTCCTCCACCCTGGATGCCTTTCCCCAACCTCCCTTCCTCACCGGACCTCCACTCCCAACACCGCTCTTGGGGGCATCCTGACCTTGGTTTCAGCAGCTTCTGACTTCCGAGTCCTCTTCATGATTTCCTCCAGGCGCTGTTGGGAAGCCCCACACCAGTTAGGCCCAAGACCCGCCCTAACCCTCAATCTCCCACCAGCTAGTCCTGGTCCTGGAGTTTCAAGGCCCTTCCAGCTCGTATCAATTCTTCCCAGGCCAGAAAGCCGACCTCACCCCAACTCCTTCTTATCCTACCCTCTACAAGTCCAAGGCAGGGCCCACTTCCCAGCCCCACCAGCCCCTCCAACGGAGTGGGGACTGAGCCCAGGAGCTGGCCCCGCCCACTAGGACCAAACCCCGCCCACAGAACTCCCGGCTCGCCGCTCTGTACACCTTTTTGCGCTCCTGCCGCTCCTGCTCCTCGCGCTGGAAGTGCTTTTCCCGCTCCAGACGCTGCCGCTCCGCTTCTTCTCGGGATCGAGCTTCGGCCTCCTCTTTCTGCCAGAGAACCCCGTGAGCTTTAGGCAGCCGGCCTCCAGCTGTCCCTCCCGGTCGGCCCCAGGCCCGCCACGAGGAGGCGCCCGCGCCCCGCCCCGCGGGGGCACCTGCTTCTGCAGCCGCTCCAGTTCCTCCTGCTCCGCCTGAGCCTTCTCCCGGGCCTCCTGCTCCTCCCGCCTCCTGGCCTCCGCCTCCCGCTCTGCCCGGGCCTCGGCCTCCCGAGCCAGCTGCTCCTCTCGCATTCGCCTGGGGGACAGAGGAGACGCAGGCTTATCCCCAGCTTCTTCCCCAGCCCCTGTAAAGGCCTCCTCAGTCCCCGAGGGCGTGCTCACTTGTCCCTTTCTGCCTGCAGCCTCCGCTCCTGTTCCTCGCGCTCCCGCTGCTCCCGGGCCTGGCGCCGCTTCTCAGCCAGGAGCCTAGTGGCCTCTTCTCGGTCCGTCGTGCCAGCCATCGGTTTGCTAGGGGTCACCAGGGGAGCAGGGGCTGGGGGTGAGGTCAAGACTGCTGTATCTGGAGTGGGATCCAGGACCAGGAATCAGCACACACCAGCACAGGCACCTCCATCACCCCTGCATGCCCCCCTGCCTCCTGGACCACAGGGCGATCCAGGCGGCCCACCCGCCCAACTCCTGCCACCAACTCAGAACAGTGAGGTCCTCCTCTCTGGCAGGAGCCTCCTTTCGCCAATACCCAGTCCCCAGGCATCTCTGGCAGCCCACACCTCTGACCGCCTGCCCCTCACAGGCAAAGCTGGCTTCTCTGCCCTGCCCACCTTTTGGCCTCTTCTCTCCTTGCCCACCTGCAGGGATCTCTGTGGGCTGCTCCTCCTGGGGCTGGGCTGGGGTGGGTGAGGGCACAGGCGAGGGTGCGGGTGAGGCTGGGGCTGCAGGCTCCTTCTCGTCAAGGGCCTTGCCCTTGCTCTGGTTCTTGTCCTCAGGCCCCGCCACACTGAGGGTCTCCTTTGCCTCATCCTTCCTCCGAACCCGCCCCTTGGGTGATGCAGTGGTACCTCGGGGGGACGGTGGTTTTGGGGGCAGAGCATGACCTGGCCCTGGGCTGAGGCAGGGAGAGGCAGGCCTGTGCCAGGATGTGGAGGGAGAGGATGGCCGGGCCTTGGATTTGGGACTGGGAGAAAGAAAGAAGAGTTAGACCTTGAGGGCACAGAGTGTCCACGCACACATGTACACATTTTCAGCATGTCACTTTCTCAGGGAAGTGTCCGCCCCAGGCTTGGGTCAGCACCCCACCTTATGTGCTCTCACAGAAACATAAAATTTCCTTTTAGAGCATACATCCCAGTTTGTAATTACATATTCATTTGTGATTCTTTGATTATTGTCTGTTTCCCCAATAGCCAGTAAGACTAATAAGAGCAAGAACTAGGCCTAGGGACTTCCCTCGTGGCGCAGTGGTTAAGACTCTGCGCTCCCAATGCAGGGGGCCTGGGTTCAATCCCTGATCAGGGAACTAGGTCCTACATGCATGCCGCAACTAAGAGTTCACCTTTCGCAACTAAGGAGCCTGCCCGCTGCAACTAAGAAGCCCACGTGCTGCAACTAAGACCCAGGGCAACCATATAAATAAACATTAAAAAAAAAGAACTAGGTCTGGTTTGGGTCACGGAAACGCCCTCAGCACCCAGAACAGTACCTGGCAAGGACCATTCATGCATCCAGCAGGTATTTGTTGAGTGCTTACCAGATGCCAGGCACTGTTCTAGGTGCTAGGGTACTTCGGTGATCAAAACACTCCCCCCACCCCCCAAAAAAATCCTCCCTCAAGGAGCTTTCCTTCCAGAGGTGGGTGCCTAACACATATTTACGAACGAATGGCTGCCTGGCTGGCTGGTATAGGCAGGCGGTGCGTCCCACTGCCCGGCCCACCTGAACTCCGCGTTGCCAGTGGAGAGGCGCGCGCGCGGAGAGGCCGGCAGCGACTGGCGCTTCTTGAGGCTGCGCTCCCGGGCCAGGGCACTCTTCTCCTTCTCGTTTTCCCGCTCCTTGTCCTTCTTCTCCTTTTTCTGCACCTGGGGAGGAGGGTTAAGGAGAGCGTAGAGAGGGGGAGCAGAGGTCAGAGGCGCCCGCGCTGCCCTGGATGGGATCCCTGTCCCCGCCACTCACCAGCGAAGCCTCGGGCCGGAGGCGTGCCGGGGCAGGGCTGCCCCCGGCGCTGGCCTTGCGGCGCTCCCCGGCGGGGGCGCAGCGGTGCCCGCTTCGGGGGGCGCTGCACGGCGTCAGGGGGCTGGCGGAGGCCGAGCGAGGGCACACGGGCACGGCTGCGGAGGGATGAGTGCGGTCGGGGCGTGGCCTACTCACGAGGCTGGCCCCTGTCCCGCCTCTCGAGGGGGCTCTCCCAGGACCGTGGCCCCTACCCTGGTCCCGGCCGTTTCGGGGCAGGGTGACTGCACTGCGACTCCGTGCCAGGAAGGAGAGGGTGGGCGTCATCAGACGGTCCACAATGCTGCTCTCCCATGGGCTCAGCTGCAGGCTGCGATCTAGGGGGAGATGCCGGGAGAAGCGGGTTACCGCAGGGCCAGAGCAGGCAGAGGCATCCGGAGACCGCCAGGTACCACCCCCATGCCGAGCTCAAGGAGTCTCCTCCCCCAGGAGGCCTCTCCCCCCAGTCATGGGGGGTTACACAGGTCCGTCCTGGGGTCTGACCTCCACTGCAGACCCAAGCAACAAGACACTTCCCATGGCAATGTCCTGCAGGGCTAGAGGGTCCCCTCCTACCACTCTCCCCAGGTGAAAGGGTTCTGCACTGTGAGTATAGAGAGGAGCCACCCAAGGTTGGTGGCAGACCCAGCTGCCCACTTCCATGTCCCACTTCCTGCTCTCAGAGGGCTGGCCTGGGGAGGCATGCCCCCATGGATCTGGGACAGTGGGGTTCCTTGTGCTCCTCTGACTGAAGAGAGGCCCAGCTTTTGTGCGTCCATGCCAGGGAGAGGCTGCTAAGGGGGTCTGGCTGCCCTGGGCCACCCTGCTCTGTCCCCTCAGCTGCTGGGTTATTTTTAAGCTTCAGTCAGGTGGGGTTGGTAACAGCAGCTGATTTGGTTGCTAGGCAACAAAGCAACAAAATAAAAGCTGGAGAAACTTATAAATAACTCCTACCATGGCCCCTTCACATGTGAGCACCAGGGCATGGTGCGAACACAGGGGCTGTGCTACCCTCCTTGGCCAAGGCTCTGGAGCCAGCCAAGGCCACGGCTGGGGCTCTGAAAGCAGAGAAGGCAGGGTTGCATGGGCCCTCCAGGGTGGAGTCAGAACAAGAGGGCTCCTCCACACACGGCGCCCAGGCTCGTCGGGTACTTGGGGGCAAGGCCACCTGCCTCAGGCTGGCCTAGGCCAGCTGGCTGTGGTTGGAGACGAGGCTGCCTGCCCATTCCCACCCTCCACCGCCAGTCCCACCCCCAACCCACCTGCTCTTGAGGCCCCAGCCAGGCTCTCTGCCTGCTGGGTCACTGCCCTTTGTCTCTGTTCTCCCCTGTGGGGCACACCTCTCTTCTCAGGGCCCAGACCCAAATGCCGGCTCCCCCGAGGGGTGCAGAGCCCCGAGTGGGGTCGAGCGGGGATGGAGACCTGGGGTATGTGAGGGCTCCTGGGACCTGGGGTTCTTGCTGAGCTCTGGAGGAGGCTTGGTGGGGTCTACAGGAGCTCTGGAGGGAGGAGGGCTGGGCCTTCTCTTACTTCTACTGGGGGAGTTCCAGAGCGTGGCAGAGGACTTTGAGAGCCGCTTGTTGATTATAGAGTCCACGTGTTTGGGCAGGTTTACTGCCGACACGGAGCACCTGCTCCCACCTGGAGGGGAAAACACACGGCATTAGGGCCGGGCCGGACGGGAGCCAGGGGGGGCACTGAGGCCTTCCATGCAGGATGCTCCGCGGGCAGGAGGGAACAGGGAGGAGTGGGCAGGCTAGGAAGGGGAGGAGGAGGCAGACTTGGCTCTGAGAGGATGGGGCGGGGGGGGGGGGCGAGGGGGTGGTTAGGTGACCAGAGACAGCCTGGATTGGGGGAGCCGACGGAAAAGGAACAGAGGAAGGAGATGGAGTAAAACTAGAGAAACTACAGCCTTCCTGGCCAGGAAGTCGCTCCCTACGGCTGGGTGCTGCAACCCCTCCCCCATAACCACCCAGCGTCGGCACTTGCTGGCACTGCCCAGCCAAGGCTCTATGGCTACAACACCCACGGTACTGGGACAAATGCAGAGACGTTCCTAAACAGAAGAACCCATGGTCAAAGTCACTCACACAAATCCACATAGTCATAGGGACACACAAAGACAAAGACGTGCAGGCCCGGGCATATAGAGTGATAGGTACTTCCACATGCATGCGTGTGTGCAGACATGCACAGATACAGAAACAAAAACACCAACGGAAAGAGGGTCAGACCCAGATGCACACAGGCACAAATACATCGAAGCAGCTTAATCATATCTGTAACAGCTAGCATTTGTTGGATGCTTACCGTGTACCAGGCACTGTGCTGGGCACCACACACATGTTACCACACTTGATCCTCCCCAACATCTACCTACAACCTCGGAGGCAAGTAGTACTGTTATCCCCATTTTACAGATGAAGAAAGTGAGACAGCAAGAAGTCAGAGGTCACACCACACGTGCCAGAGCTGGGATCCTGACCCAATTCCATCTGACTTGGGAACCCACACTGAGGTACACAAGGCCACAAACACACCAAGGCAAACACATATTAAGACACACAACGCACAGATCCATGAGCACATACACCAAAAGACGCACAATGAGAAATACTGAGTCTTGCCATTACATAGACATCCAAACACAGCGGTACATACATGCCAGCAAAAAGACCAAAATCCGCGATGGCCCTACGTGAAGAAAACTCAGAGACAAAAATCTACCTTCCAAGACAGATACATAAGGGGGTGACGGTTTTCTTTAAACATCCAGTGTCTGCAGGGTATTAAAGTGCTCTTCTATGTATCAGCAACTAATAGCAATTGACAGGAGCAAAGAAGGCTAATCTAAAATGACAGAGGTTTGAGGAGCGAACCAAATGAAGTGACTCGACCTCTGACTTGCTAGTGGAAGTCCTTGTAAAGGACTTGAGTTTACAGACTTGGGTTTACAGATCATTCCAGAAGGCACAAGTCACACGAAACAAGGCATACCTGCTGCAGGGAGCTGCCAGCTCCTTGCACTGAAGCCGCTCCCTTCCCCCACCTCTCAGGCCCCAACCTCCCCCGCCCACCCTGCGGCCCCTCCTGCGCACTCACTGGGCTTCCGTCCTGGGGAGCTGTGGTGCAGGGCCCCTGCCCAGGACCAGCGCTGCTGCCGGATTTCAGCCCACGTCTTCTTCACTGACCGCTGGATGGCTGCTTCATATCGCTCCTGGTGAGGAGGGGGCAGAGGGGAAGGGTCTGGGCTCAGAATCATTCCTCCTACCTGGGAGAAAGGCCGTCTCTCTCCTGGGACAATGCCTCCCCCTATGATTGAAGACAGTTTGCAACAGATCCCTTTCAACTTGTTCTTGGGGAGCTTTTCACTGTTCTTGACTCATTATCTGAGTGTATGAGCTGTTTCTCTGAGGATGGAGCGGGACTCTCCGTGCCTGGGACTCCCAGGTGGGCCACTGGCACGAGGGTCCTGACCCCTGGAGCTGTGTTTGCTTTTAGCCTGAGGACCCGGGGTAGGGCCAGGCTGCCTTTTTCTTCATATCTTCATGGTGCTCAAGCCAGGGTTCTCCTAACTAGGAGCTCACTCAGCGCACTCAGACAGACACATCTCTGCACACCTATACACACACACACATACGTGTACTGATAGCACAGGGTTACAAGTGCTCACCCTGGCGTGTACAGAACCAAACACATCTGCACAGATGCCCAGAGGTAGTACCCACGGCACACAACTGCAGACACATGAACACAGATGTGCATACACACTAAGCCAGGGTGCAGATGTGTGCACACACATGCACACAGATCCACGTGCACCTGGTCAGAATTCAGCATAAACGCACCTTGTTTTTCTCCAGTTTCTGCCGCTGCCGCTCCTCCAGGGCTGCTCGGCGTTGCTCGGCTTTGAGCCGCTGCTCCTCCAGACGCCGCCGGCGCTCCTGGAGCTGCTTCTCCCGCAGCACCTTGGCCTTCTCCTCCTTCTCCAGCCACACCGCCTTCTTGGCCGCTGTGGAGAAAGGAGCCCCGGGGGGCGTGAGCAGTCCTGCAGCGCCCGGCCCAGCAAGCGTCTCCTCCAAGTGGCCTTGCCTGTTCCTCCGACCCTGGGGGGGTCTTCCCCCTGCCTGCCTGGTGGGAGTTGCCTCTGCTCTCAGACTCCCCCCCTCAAATTGAAGGGCATCCTGAAGATGGGTTGAGACCTCAGAATGAGGGCTTCCCCAGCGGGAGGCCTGTTTCTCCCCCATTGGCCTCATGGTCTCTGGGCACCGAGGGAGAAACAAGCTCTTTCGTGCCAGATCCCCGTCTGACTTTGGGGTCTGCTGTATCGATACTCATGTACTGTGATTAGGAGCGTGAGATTTGGGGTGAGATGAGGCTTCTGGGTCTGAATCTCAGCCACGCCACTAGCTGTGTGGCTCAGGCAAAGGATTTCATCTTTCTGAGCCTCTGTTTCCCCATCCTCAGAATGGGTAGAGGGTTAAGTGGGATAAGCGTACCGCTCTTAGCACAGTGCACATAATAAATGCTCCAGAAGTGTTAGTGTTACCAATAGGATGTCGATGGTGGTGACGCTGAAGAAGATGCCACTGCTTCCCACACACTTACCCAGGTACTTGGCCCGCTCTTCCCGCCGCTCCTTCGCCAGCTTGTGTCTCTCTCCTGCCTTCTTTGCATCTTAATAGAGGGAACAAGAAGAGGCTTAGGTCAAGAGCCTCCCCCAAGAGGGGAGTCAGCCTCAGGGCCCTCCCCAAGGCCTCATCCCATGCCTTTTCTTATCTCCTCCAGGTAGAGACTCCCCTGGCTGGCATCATCCAGGGCTGGGACTGGGCCCAGGACTAGGGACATCACACATACCTTGCTTCGTGGGAGGGCTGTCGGCAGCTGACCCTGCTGTTGGGGATGGCTGGCTGCTTCTTCGAGGAGGCCTGGCATCCCGTGGGCCTGTGGCTGGTGGGGTGGGTCCCCTGATCTTCACTTCTGAGAAAGGGGACTCTTCCTGCTTCGGGGCTGGCCTAGGCCCTACCAGCTCTGGGGGGCTTTCTGGTTCCAGTGGGAGCTGCTTAGGGCCAGTGGTGTTCTTCATGGCGGGAGGGGTGTCTGGGGGAGTGTCGGGCACCAGGGCTGACATCGGTGGTGGCGGCGGCGGCGGGGAAGGGTCACCTTCTGGAGAAGGTCTTGGCTCTGGAGGGGTCCTGGCTGCCACATCTGGAAGAACAACACAAGAGAGGAGAGAAAGTCAGATAGAACATCTGTGCCATCAGTTCAACATGTAGCTCTCTCCCTTGTCCAGCTTATATTCATTCATTCATACATGTTTATCGAGTTCCTTCCATGTGCCAGGCCCTCTTCCAGATACTAATGATATAACGGTGAGAAAATGGCCACAGTCCCTACCTCTGTGGAGCCCACACTCTAGCAGGGCAGACAGATAGATAGCTAGGCGATTACAGTATAGAATAAGTACTATGTCTGGGGTAGCAAAGCAGAGATGGTTGTTAACCTATATTGGAGAGGCTTCCTGCAGAAATTATAGCCAAGCTGAGGTCCAGGATGAGCTGGAGTTGGCAAACCAAGGAAGAGAGGGTTCTGGCTAAGAGAAGAGCATTTGCAAAGGGGCAGAAGGGAGCAGGGTGTATCGGAAAAGCTGAGAAGTTTGTAGTAGTTGTTAGTGCACCAAATGGTAATGATTGGTTTCCATGTCTGCCTCCCTCGCCTTCCTGCTTTACCTTGGGGTCACAGTGCCCATCCCAAGGCCTGGTGCTCAGGGGCTGCCAGTGCTGGGCACAGTGGGATGCCCGTGTGGAATCCCCGAAAGGGTAGGCAGCCAGCGACATCCCCTTTGTCATCTTTTTTTCTTTCCCAACCACCCTCAGATTTCTTCTTTTAAGACACTGATATTTCAGGGTCCCTGTAAAAGACACCAAAGTGCCAAGTAAGGAAAACACATGACTTGGTGTATACGTGTTCATGCACACACGTGAGCACAAGTACACTATAGCGCAACAGAAGGACTGGCTTGGGAGTCAGCCTGATGAGGGCCTGATTCCGACTTCACCACCCCAAGACAGGAAGAGAGGGCCTGATAACCTTGGGGAAGCCACTCAACCGCTCTAAGCCTCAGTTTTCGTATCTGTAAAATGGGGACTGTAAGCCCAAGCTGATAGGCGTGTCAGTGAAGTGCCTGGAACAATTCATGTGCCAGCAAACAATACTTCCCTCTCTTTTCCTGTGGGTCTCATGAAGCTGCCAAAGGAAGCCTCTGCGTGTTGAGCCCTGGTACCATCTACTGCTGCCCTCTGGGCACTGAGGGGATTGGTGGGGACACAGCCACTGCCTGGGCGTAGGGATCAGGGCCAGGGTCCATGGAAAGGTCAATCTAAGGAAGCATTTTCCGCTCTCGCCAGGTGCCTCCACCATGCCGGGTCCTCTGCTCTAGGAATGGTGGCCCTCTCAGGAGGTGACAAACTCCCCACCCCTGTGGGTGACAATGTGGATGCAGGGAGAGGACACTCCCCAGGAGTCAGCTTTGGAACTCTGGGGACCCTTTTCAGGGAGACGGGTGTCCAGTGGGCTCTGAGGAAGACAGGCTGTTTGAATATGTGGCCTCCCCGCTAACTGTGTGACCTTGGGCTAGTTACAGACCCTCTCTGTGCCACAGCTCCTCCTCTGTAAAATGCAGACAGTAGGACTGTGATGAGTGTTAGTGACAACAATGACCACTAACATGTGTATATTTCTCGAGAGCTTCCTATGTTGAGAGCATTTTACACGTACTAGTTTTTTTTTTTTTTTTTTTTTTTTGTGGTACGCGGACCTCTCATTGTTGTGGCCTCTCCCGTTGCGGAGCACAGGCTCCGGACGCGCAGGCTCAGCGGCCATGGCTCACAGGCCCAGCTGCTCCGCGGCATGTGGGATCTTCCCAGACCGGGGCACGAACCCGTGTCCCCTGCCTCGGCAGGCGGACTCTCAACCACTGCGCCACCAGGGAAGCCCCCACGTATTAGTTTTAATCCTTATGACAATACTTCTGAGGAAGGCACTATAAATATCTCTTTCACACAGAGGAGGAAAGTAAAGCAAAAAGAGGTTAAGTAAAGTAGTTTGGGGTCACTCAGCTGGGAAGTGAAGGAGCCTGGACTTGAACCCAGTGTTTGTCACCACAGCCCACGCTCTTAGCCCCACACCCTCCTGCCTGTGTCAGGCAGTATGGGGTAACACATGTTACACAATGAAATTATCTGAGGCTCACACTATTTGCCCCTCATTCCTTCCCTTCCAGCTTCCTGGTCTCCAGGCAAGAGCCCCAGCTAAGGCCCTTTTCCCCCAACGGTCCCTCCAACTCTGCCAGCCCCTAGGCTCATGACAGCTCTCACCAGACCAGCTCCAAAAGGCTGCCTGGTCACTGCTAGTTGACTTCCCAGCCACCCGCAAACTCCTTTCCAATTCCAGTGGGCAAAAAAACTAGTGGCAACCATTTAGTGAGTGCTTACTACATACCGAGAGCTGAGCTGGGCCCTTTGTATCCCCATCCTGCATCTTCATATGAGCTCTGAGAATCTTATCCCCATTTGACAGATGAGATGATCAAAACTTACCCCACTAAGTGATCTGTCCAGGGTCATAGAACTAGTATATGGCAGAGGCAGGACTGAACCCGGGACTGTCTGGGGCCAGAGGGCCTAGGTATGTAAGTATCAATACAAAGCTTGAAGGCTGAGGTTGAGGCCTGCTTATTGCCATCCTCCCAGCACCTGTGCCTGCTACCTGTGTTGCAATGAAAGCTGGTAGGCGGCTGTTTGTCTACACCTAGGCAAATCACACCCACCAAGCAAGACAGTGAATTTCCAACTAGCTTCTGACTAGCCCTGTGAAGGGAGTCTCGGAAGAAGTAGAGGGATGAGGCCTGGAAGGGCCTGCACCTGGGCATCAGATGCAGCGAGGTGGAAAGGTCTTAGGCTTCAGAGTCAGACAGGCCTGAGTAGGGAATTCCAGCTCTGCTGTGGGACCTTGGACAGGCCCTGAACCTGTCTGAGCCCCCGTTTCCTCAGGCTGGGGCCTATGGTGTTGGGACCTATGGTGAGCAGGTACACCACCTCTGGCACCTGACAGGGGCTCAGTAAGCAGCCTTGCTGGAAGAATTGGTCTGCTTTTTCCCATCTCTGCCACAAGCGCCCACGTGGGTCAGGCCTTCACGCCCACTGCTCCATGACACTGCTCTTCTCAAGGTCACCAGTGACCTCCGCATTGCTAAGTCAGCAGCCACTTCCTGGCCCTCGTCCTGCTGACCTATCAGCCGCATTTGACACGGTTGATCCCTTGGTGCTTTTTGAACGCTTTTCTTCAACTGGCTCTGAAGACGACAAGCTCTCCCGATTTCCTTCAACTTGCTGGCTGTGAGTTCTCAGGCTTCTTTGCTGGTCCCTCCTTAACTTCCTAACCTCTTAGTACCGGAGTGCCCCAGGGCTCCGGTGAAGACCTCATCTCTTTTTGGTCTACACGTACTCTCTTGGTGATCTCATCCAGACTCACGGCTTTAAATGCCATTGCTCTGCTGATGACAACCAAATTTTTACCTCCAGCCCAGATGTCTCCCTTGAGTGCCAGTTTAGCTCATGCAACTCCCTACTTGACACCCCTGGATGTCTTACTGACAATTTTTTTTTTAACATCTTTATTGGAGTGTAATTGCTTTACAATGGTGTGTTAGTTTCTGCTGTATAACAAAGTAAATCAGCTATACATATACGTATATCCCCACGTCTCCTCCCTCTTGCATCTCCCTCCCACCCTCCCTATCCCACCCCTCTAGGGGGTCACAAAGCACCGAGCTGATCTCCCTGTGCTATGTGGCTGCTTCCCACTAGCTATCTGTTTTACATTTGGTAGCGTATATATGTCCATGCCACTCTCTCACTTCATCCCAGCTTACCCTTCCCCCTCCCCGTGTCCTCAAGTCCATTCTCTATGTCTGTGACGCCCCAAATTTAACATCCAAAACCGAGCTCCCAATCTTTCTCCCCCAAACCCTGCTCCTCCTCCAGTTTTCCCCATCTCGGTCAATGGCAACCCAGTCCTTCCAGTTTCTCAGGCCAAAAATCTTGGAGTCATTTTAGAATCTTTTCTTGTCTCACAACTCACATCTAATGTCTCAGTAAATCCTTTTGGCTCCACATGCCAAGTATACTCTGAATCCAGTCACTTCTATCTCCACTTCTATCATCGTGGTCCAGCCACTGTCATCTCTCATAAAAGCCTCCCTGCTGCCATTCTTTGTTCCCCTTTGGTCTTCTCTCACCACGGCAGCAGAATGATTCTTTTCAAGAATAAGTCAGATCAGGAGTTCCCTGGTGGCCTAGTGGTTAGGACTGTGGGCTTTCACTACCGTGGCCCACGTTCAATCCCTGCTTGGGGAACTGACAAAATCCTCCAAAGACGCCCCACCTCAAGGGAGGAAAAAACAAAGGCATCACAATGGCCTCCAAGGCCCTTGGGGATCCTCACTCTCCAGCCCATTACCTCTTGGCCTCCTCTCCTCTCCCCCTTCTCCCCCTGCTCCGTCTCTTCTGGCCACTGTTCCTTATTTGTGACAGGCATGCTTCTGCCTCGGGGCTTTGCCCTCGCTGTTCCCTCTTCCACAATTCTCTGCCCCCAGATCCTGCATGTCTCACTCCCTCACCTCCTTCAGATCTTTACCCGTATGCGACTTCTCATTCGAGCCTTCCCTCCTTAAACCTACAAACTGCAGTTGAAGTCTCCCTCCCCTTTCCAACTGTATTCTTTTTCCTTCCAACTCTATTTCCCCAGTAAGCATCAGTAGCACTTTAACACTGTCTCCCACCCCCAGAAGGTAATCTCCACAAGGGCACACACTTTTGTCTACTTTGTTTAGCTCTTCTATTTCTAAGGCCAACAGAGCCTGGCACACAGGTGCTCCACAGCTATTTGTTGAATGAATGTATCAATGAACTCCACCCTGGCAGATACCATCAGCACCTCTCTTCCCTGGATGACTGCAAACTCCCCCCACTGTCCTACCTGCACCCTTTCCCACTCTGCTCTTCACTGAGCAGCCAAAGTAATTGTTTCCAAACGCAAATCTGGCCGTGGTACTCTTCCCCACTGGAAGCGTCACAGTGACTTCTTGTTCTGAAGAGAAAGACAAAATTCTTGAACCCAGGCTGCAAGTCTGGCAGCCTGAAGCCCCTGTCTCCCTCCCTACACCTCGAGTCCCCACCTCTGCTCCCCTGCTCCCCACTTGCTCTCTACACTCCAGCCACACTGACCTTTTAATTCTGATAGCCTTGCACGCTCCCTCTGCCACGGGGCCTTTGCACATGCTCTTTTCCCTCCGTCTTTTCTTATTTAACTCCCATTCACCCTTCAGATCTTCGCTTAGGCATCATTTCCTCAGGGAAGCCTTCCCTGGCCTCTCCGAACAGGGTAAATTCCTTCATTATATATAGTCATGGCTTCATGTGCCTCTTGTTTGGAGCACTGTGACTGTTACGGTTTTATACTTCCTTGTTTGGTCCTTTTGTTATTGTCAGCCTCCCCCTAAGGGCTGGGCCGCATCTGCTCTGCTCGCCACTGCTTCAACAGCAGCTGCTGTGGTGCCCAGTATGTGGAGACCGTCACGAAATGCTGCCGAATGAGAATAAAGCACTGTACCAGGAAGCCACCCTTGCCTAAAGCAGGTGCACAGAGAAGGAGATTTTTACTCTAATAACGAGCAAACCCATATTGCAATTTCTTGCAAAGGGATAAGCACTTGAAGGGAAGCAAAACAACTCCCCCTCAGTTGAGTTTGGGCAGCTTCTTGGACTAAGGTAGTCAGGGAGAAGTTAATAAAAGTAATAATGAGTGTGGACCCCAGCAGCTCAACAGGAAAAACTTCCCGAGAGGCAGATAGCACGTTTGGAATTCTTCTTCTGACCTGGAGGACTATTGACCCCGAATCCAAATATTTTCCTCAGAATTATGCCAACCCTGATGAAATATCATTGGGACAGTGTTATTCGGAACAAATTATGTTAGCGAAATTAATTCCTTGGTTAGTTATCTCTATGGTGTGGTGTGGTTAAACCAATATCTGATATTTCCATTTTCAATCATCAAGTGTGATCCTTCAGCCACCTCCTTTTATTGTATTTTTGTGTGTGTCGAATTGTGAGGTTTTATTTTGCTGTGCTGATATCTACCAGAAGTATTTGTTAAGAACTGGATAAGTGACAGATAGTTTGTATTCATTTCTTGGCACAAAGAGCATTAGCAGGGCAAAGGTGCAGGAGCTGGTTGCAGGGTCAGTAAGTCTAGTCTCAGAAAACCCAAGAAGGACTGCAGAAAGATCAGGGCCGAGTCTCTCGGAGGGCCTGTCACATGTCTCAGGGTGCTTACTCCCATCTCCACCCTCTGGGCACTGGCAGGCCTTTCCT
Organism: Leucopleurus acutus; assembly: GCF_964270905.1. NCBI lineage: Eukaryota > Metazoa > Chordata > Mammalia > Artiodactyla > Delphinidae > Leucopleurus > Leucopleurus acutus. The sequence goes on from NC_139143.1 coordinate 164,668,743, forward strand.
CTCATCCCTCCCCAACAACTGCTCCTGGGCCAAAACTCCTCTCACAATACCGATAACTCAGTCTGCCCTTTTTGTCTGCCTGCTGCCCCTGCGAGAGTTGGTGGCGAGAATCCTTTTTGCAGCCCAGAGCTTTATACAGGACCTACCCAGCACAGAGTAGGAATTCTGTGTCTGTTTAATGAACGGATGGATGGATGGATACACTGTGGATAACATAGTAAAACTCCAAGCTGCTCCAAAGTCTAGCCTCTCTACCCCTAAATGTCTTCACCATATCAGAGCCTTGTATGTGCCCTGCCAGCTCCTCAGCCCAGGAAGGGAAACACAGCTGAAGCTCTGCAGTACACCAGGCACCTTCCCTTATCTCATCTAGTTCTTATTACAGCCCCAAAGGGAAAGTGCTATAGGGGCCCCCGTTCCCCAGGTGCGAACACTTAGACAGGTTAAGTGAACTGCTCACGTCAGTGTCGGAGGTAGGACAGGGCCCAAGGCTGTCTGATGACAAAACCCTTATGTCACACTGTTTCTGGTGGGTGTCACATCACCCCTCCCTAAGGCTCCTGCCTGTTCCCTGAAGAAGGAAGTGATTCAGTGGTTCCCCTGGGGAGGTTTCCCCCATGAAGATGAAGGGTGCAGGTGGGGCAGGCAGGCACTGAGCTCAGAGGGCAGGAATGCAGGGAAGGCAGGCTCCTGCCCAGGCTGGCCACCAGGAGCCAAGAAGTGGGGCACCTGAGCAGGTGTGAGGGCGAGTGGCCCTCCTCCAGGAGGCTGAGCAAGGGAGTGCCCAGGGGAGGGGCTGCACAGACAGCAGAGGTCAGCATCTAGCTGACCCCTACCCAGAGCCTTCCTGGCTCTCGTAGCAGCTCCTTAGGCGGCAGCATCGGACCAGACAAACGAAGTCAGGGAGGCCGACAGAGGGGCAAAGACACACATGCAGACAGAGGGTACACACTGCAAAGAGAGAGACCCAGACAATGTGGACAGAGTCTGCATAATGGCGAGAGACAAGACGTGTTTCTTTTCTCTCTCCTGTTACATACAGAAAACAGACCTACTGGGATTCAGAAATCTGTGCACACACACACACACACACACACACACACACACACACACACACACACAGTCAGGCACCCCCTCCGAGCCATAGACAGAAACCTCAGAGGTTCATACAGCACTCGGGGACGTGATGTCCCAGTATATTTACACAGCCTCATCCAGGTCGCTTCGGCCCTGCCCCTCTGGGCACTCCTTTACCTGGGCCCAGGGAAAGTCCAGGTAACTGCAGCAACAGCTAATGCTGTGTCAGGCACAGCTAAACACCTTAAAGCTTCAGTCCTTTTCATCTTCACCACAATCCTATGAGGTCGACATTATTACCCCATTTGACAAATGAAATCGATTCAGAGAGATTAAGAGACTTGCTGGTGAGTAGCAAAGCTGGGTTTGGGTCCCAAATCAGGGTGACAGTCTGTACCTTCACTCTGCTACCCAAAGGGGGCAGCCTCCTGGGTTTCCTCTCCTGGAGAGATCTGGGCTGGGAGGATGGGGTGGGCAGGAAGGACAAACCCTGGGAGATGCCTGATCATGGGGCTGGGACGGAGGGGAGGCTTAGGGGGCAGCATTTCTCCCAGCCGGGACAGAGCTGAGCCAGCTCTGAAAGGGAGTGAACTAGGAGAGGGACAGCCTGCTCCAGTGGTCCTCCGAACCTGGGCCACAGGCCCTTCGCAGCAGGGCACTGGGGCCAAGCTGTGGGCCTCTGTGGTGATAGAGCTGGGATCCCACCTGAGACTGCAGATCTGAAGAGCTCTCTGGCCGGGGTGGCGGCCATTGTTCCCAGCCTCCAATCAGGAGCACCCACTTCCTGTTATTTTAGGCGGCAGGAAATGACCCCATCCCACAGCTTGGGCCCTCCCTCAGCCCCAGCAGGGCTGCCCACGCTGGGGCCTAGAAGCTGAGGACAGAAGCCCAGACTCAGGCCAAGGCCTGAGGATGGCCTACTGGCTGAACTGTCACCACTGCCTGAGTCCAGGGCCTCTTTCTGGTCCCACTTGCTCGGATTCCAACCCAGCAGGAGGCACAGAGGACCCAGGGCTCTGCTGATTCTACCTCTGCCTGCCAGAGAAAAGCTCACAGGGTCCCTAAAACCAAGATGCCCATAGAAGACCAGTCATGCAAGGACAGCGGGCCAGACTCTATCACCAGCTGGCCTGGCCATGCTAATTCAGCATAGAGGTTTGGTGCACAGGCTTTAGAGTCGGATGGACCTGGGTTCAAACCTTGCTTCTGCCAGTACCTAGCTGTGTGACTTTAAGCAAATTACTTCCCTCTCTGAGCCTCATCTATAAAATGAGGATATGGGACTTCCCTGGTGGTCCAGTGGGTAAGAATCCGTGCTTCCGCTGCAGGGGGTGCGGGTTCGATTCCCGGTCAGGGAACTAAGATCCCACATGCTGCGTGGCATAGCCAAAAACGAAAAAGAAAATTTGAATAAATAAATAAATAATAAAATGAGGCTAATACTAGTCCCTACCAGGATAGTTCTGAGAATCAAATGAGACAATGCACGGGACGTACTAAGTGCTATGTGTGGCACAGAGAAGGTCCTTAATAAAGACCTGTGGGAGATAAGTAGGATCACCAGGAGGGTCTATCTTGGCCCATATCTCCTCGTATAACTGGGGAGGAGCACCAGATACCAGGTTGTCTACCCCCTACCATGCTCTCTGCTCCCCTCGGGGCAGAGCTGCAGCTGAGAGGTGATGATGGAGATGCTGAAGGCTGTGCCCTGGGGTGCCAGGCAGAGCTGCCACCTCCAACAAAGCTGCATTATCTGGGCTGGCTCGTTGGCTGCCTTACCGGCCCCAAGGCCCAGTGGGGACCCAAGGACATGGTCCCCAGCTGCTTGAGGCCAAAATCCCAACATTGATCAGACCTGAGACCTGCCCTGACCACCCTCAAGTGCCACCACCCCAGCCTGGGCCCTGCTTTCGGCTCCTTCCCTGCTCCCTCAGCCCTTCCCCACCACCAGCTGATGCCCATCCCTGAGGAGGAGGAGCTGGGGGAGTGAACTGGCCTGGTGCCCCTGCCTCCTTATTTGCATATGCATGACTGCACATTAGGGGCTCATTAGAGGCCTCATTATTGGGCCCACCAACCCAGGGAGGGACAGAAACTGTCAGTGGGAGCTGCCAGCCAGGCTGGCTGCTGTATGTAGAGAGGCAGTCCATCTTCTCATCCATTCATGTCCACCTCAAATGCCTCCTCTGTGAAGTCTTCCACAAACAGATTCCACCAACCACTGTATCACTGTTACACCTGGACTTCCCAGCAGTGAACACATCGGTTTCCCCCACTGGGCCAGGAGCTCCCTGAGGGTAGTGACTCTGATTCACTTCTCTGCCATCTGTACAGCCAGCAGCAAGCTGGCACATGGCGGGCAACAGTATGGCTGCGCTGGGTGGCTGCACCCATCTCCTGGGTCTCTCTCCTACTCCCAACTGCCCCACTTCAAGTACGGGGCCCTCTGTTCCCCAGATACAGCCTAGCTCATGTCTGTCTAGAACGCACCTCCCCCTTGCTCTCTGGCCTACATTTACCTCCTGAAGTTCTAATTAATGACACCTCCACCTCAGGCCTCTGAAGGAATTAAAAATAATAACAACAAAAATAAATAGCGTTTATTGAGCATTGACTACGTATCAGGGCCTCTCCTAAGTGTTTTATGCGTTTCTCTAACTTAATGATCCCAATGTCTCTATGAGATAATGTCCAGCATTATTGTCATTTTATCAATGGGAAAATTTAAGACTTAAGCAAATTACCTAAGGTCACACAGTAGTAAGTTACGAAGGGGAGACTTAAACTGTTTGATTCCAGAGTCTACACTCTTAAGCAAACTGACTCCCAATTCCTGCCCTCACTTCCTCCATATTTCGTGCCTCCCTGCTGGCACCAGTTCCGATAAGCATAACGACAGTAATGGCAATAACACTGTATTGCAGGTGTCTGTGTGCCAGGTTCCTTTAGGTCCATCACTTCTGACCCTCACATTAACCCCACAAGGTTGATAATACTACCTCCATTTTCCAGGGGCATAAACTGGCCAGAGGAGGTTAAGTCACTTGCTCCAGTCCAAACTTGACCCCTGCTGCACGCTGCCTCCTGTTAATGCTCAGTGTGCAAAGGGAACTCAAAGAGGGCAGGAATCACGTCATACGCACTCGGTGTCTCAGACCCATGCCTCAGACTCTCACAAGGGCACGTGTAGTGGACAATTCCTTTACTCCCTGGAAGCTCTTGACTCACAAGGGCCCTTGTCACCTTCAGCTTCTCTGTGTAGGGACCAGCCACCATCCCGACCCAGGTTCTCATGTAACTCCATCTAGGTCCCTATGTGTAGAAGTCTTCCCAATCCGGGACCCTGTATGCAGGACCCATTCAGGCGCCCCCCAATACAGCCAAGCATCCCGCCCATGCCCTCACGTTCAGTCCAGACATCCCACTCCAGTGCCCTGCTTATAAACCAGCTACTCACTCCAGCCCTCATCTCTGGCCCAGTAATCACCGCCATTCAGGCCCCGATGTACACACCAGTGCCAGAGACCCTCAGCTGCAGAGGGCCAGTAAGCAGATGGAAGTGACCCAGCCTAGGCCTCCCTGGGTCCCCTCTCAAGCTCAGCAGAGCCAAGACGGACCAAAGTGCCATTGTTCCAGCACAGCCTACAAACCTCCCGAACCACACCAGTCTGACAGTCTCCCCTTTGCGTCCTCCAGCTCCCACACCCACAGGATCCCCTCCGAGCACCCATACTGGCATGGGGAGGATCCCACCCACAGCCAAGCGGCTCCTCCTTGTCCTGCGCTCTCCGCACCCACAGACACTGTTTCATCCTGGGCCCATGCCCCAGGGGGCAGGGAGGTGACAGGGATTAGGCTCTAGGACTCTATGGAGGTGTGGGGTTGGGGCCACCTCCCCCCTGAGTCAGTGGGAACAGGACTTAGGTCCTCAGAAATCAAGCTCTTCCCTCCCTTTCCAGGAAGAAAGAGAAGGAGAAATCCCTCCCTCCAACCCCAGGCCCAACCAGAAACCTGTCCCCACCCCCTCATCAGCTGCTCCCAGATCCGAAAGGGATTTGCAGAAGTCTTGGGCACTGGTGGTTGGTGGGGTGAGGGGAGGGGAGAGAGCTTTGATGGTCTGGGGCCTGGAGAGAAAGAGAAAGAGAAAGAGGGAGGGGGAGAGAGAGAGAGAGAGGGAGGGGGAGAGAGAGAGAGGGAGGGGGAGAGAGAGAGAGAGAGAGAGAGAGAGAGAGAGAGAGAGAGAGAGAGAGAGAGAGAGAGAGAGAGTGTGTGTGTGTGTGTGTGTGTGTGTGTGTGTGTGTGTAAGGGGGGTAGGTATCAGAAGCCTCAGCCTGAGGAATGATGTGGCAGGTCCCTGGAGTGCCGGCCTCAAGCCTTCACCTCATTCTCCAGGGAAAGACTCAGGACAGGAGAGGCTGGGAAGGAGGGCACCAGGGTAGACAGATTTACTTCTATCCCCTTCCTCCCCAAATCGGCCTGGGTGGGCTCCAGAGTAGGCCAGGCTGCAGGGGAATCGGCCCACTCCCCAGCTCCCGCCCTCGCCCCAAACAATGCCGCCTCCCCCTCCCCCTCGCCTTTATCCGGCGGGTTACTTGGCAGCCGCCGCTAGAGACCTCCCCTCCCCTCTACTCCCCTCCCGGCCAGCCCGCAGCAGCAACAGGCCCTTTGCGCGGCAGCTGGAGGGATGGGGTGGGGGCGAGGTCTGGGCCAGGGCCTGGGAGTGGGGGGGGGGCGCCAGGGCCTAGGCTTCGGTATGCAAGGCTTCAGGCCTGAGAATGTGGACCCCCGACACACACGTTCAGGTTGGGGTCACACGTGCCCACCGGGGATGGGGAGGGGACAGACGCCCCAGCTCAGGAGAAGAGGATCTTCAGGGCCTGGGGTGGATCAGGAAGAAGGGTAAGGGCAGGGAAGCCGAGGTGGCACTGGGCTGGGGCGGAAGGGTCACCAACAACTCCACATTGGGTTCCTCGCGGATCCTGGCGCCCAGGACGTCCCAGCGCCCGGGATGGGGGAGGGGGCAGCTGTCAGAAGATGCGTCGGTGGCCCAGAGCCGCCGACGCCGCTGCAACCTTTATTTTTGAACTTCCAAGTGGTCAGAGGGCTCGGCAGGAGAGGGGTCCCCGCCGACCGGGCCGGCCTCATCCTCGGCCTGTCCGAGGCCCCACGATCCCCCTCTCTCATCTCGCCTCTGGCATACCTGGGGCTGCGCCGGCACCGGGCTCCGAACGTGAGCCTCTCTCCATGGCTGCGGCGTCACTGGGGAGTCTTCGGGATTTCAGCAGCGGCGACGGCGGCGGCGGCCAGCGGCCAGGATAGGGGTCCCGCGGTGCATCACGCCCGGCCCGGCCCGGCGGGCAACGATTCGAAGGGCGGGGGGGAGCTCCGGGGTAGGTCGAGGCTGGCTCGGCTGGTGGCCTGCGGGTTCGGAGTCGCCGGCCGCCCAGTGTCTGTCGGCTCCGGCCGCGATCCTGCTCCTCGCCCAGCGCCGGCCCAGTCCCCGCCGCGGCCCAACCCTATTGTACCGCCCGGGCTGGGCCTGGCCTCGCCGCTGGCGCGTACCAAGTTGGACGCAGGGAGGGCCACCCCCGCAGTGCCCGGGACCTAGCGGCCGCGAGCCCGCCCCACCCGCCCCGCCCCCGCCCTGGGGGCGCGGGGCCTCGAGCCTGGGGACGCGGCCGCCACGGAGAGGACGCCACGGCTCCCGGAGGACGCCCGTCGAGCTGTCTCCCCCTGCGGCGGCGCGTTGGTACGCGCCGCTGCGCGAGGCGACTATGTAGGGAGCGCTCTGGTGACTCACCCGCCGCTAGGACTGGGGGGAGCAGGGGGGAGCCGGGTTGGAAGCCCCCAATCCCACCCTGGAGCCTGGAAGCTCCGGCTCTGGGGCCTTGGCGGCAGCTTCAAGTCCTCATTCTCTCCCAAACCCACCTCAAACAAAATCCTCCCGGGGGACGTCGGGAGACCTGAAGGAGGGTCGCAAGGAGACCCCTAAAAGGGCTATGCTTTCTCTCCCCTGGTGATGGCTGGGGTGGCGAGAGGCCCGGCCCGGGAGCCTTGCTGCCGCCCTTCCTCCATCATCCTACGGTTGGTGTCTTCCCTGCTCCTCTGGGGTAATTACAGGCCTGCACCACCGCTTTACCCAAGTCTCTAATCTGCTGGGTCTCTCCCGGCTCCAAACTGGGTGGTCCTGACCCTGAACCTTCCCCAGCCCCTTCAGACGACCCCTTCCAGCTCCCCGGAAGGATTTTCTCCCCTGTGTCCTGTCGAAAGAGTGAGTGAGTCCCTTCTGATTCCCCTTCCCCAAGAAGTCCTGCTTCCCAGCACGGGGGAGTGGATCCCCGAATCCCCTTTTTAGTGCCAGCTGAGGTGGGGCCTCATGCCAAGTCGGGCCCAGCCTGGGCAGAGAGGCGGAAGCTTGCTGGGAAGGTGGATCGATGACGGCGCTTGCTGCGGGGACTGACTGAGGGGTGGAAGGAGCAGATGCAGCTGGGCCCTGCGCACCCAATCCCTGCCCTTTGTCCTGACCTCCAGAAGGTCAGTTGTCTAGTTCTCCATTGCCCAGAGATTAGGCCCAGCGATATGTTGTCCTCCTGCCCCCCTTTCCTGCCAGTGTCTCCTTCCTTTGAGCAGCTCCAGAGAGCAGTCATTTCAAGGGGGAGGGTTGGGAACAAAAGGTTCTGGATCTCAGGCAACCTGGGAGCAGACTGTCCTGGGAGGAGTGAGTAGATGGGGGACTGAACCCTCTTCGAGGGCCAGGGAGGGAATACTACCTTGCCCAGTCCAAAAACATTAGAAAAGGATGATGCTAGAAGGTCTGCAACTGGAGCTGGTAACCTTAAGCTACTGTCTTAACTTTTCTGAAACCCAGTTAACTCACTTATAAAATCAGGAAAATAATAATACCATGAGGTATCATGGGGTCGCTGTAAAGGTTAAATAAGGCAAGACAGATGAAGTGCTTAACACAGAGCCTGGCATATAGGAAGTGCTTAACAAATATGATGATGATGATGGGCATTCAAAAGTAAATGCAGGGCCTTCCCTGGTGGCGCAGTGGTTGAGAGTCTGCCTGCTAATGCAGGGGACATGGGTTCGAGCCCTGGTCTGGGAGGATCCCGCATGCCGCGTAGCAACTAGGCCCGTGAGCCACAACTACTGAGCCTGCGCGTCTGGAGCCTGTGCTCCGCAATGAGAGGCCGCGATAGTGAGAGGCCCGCGCACCACGATGAAGAGTGGCCCCCGCTTGCCACAACTAGAGAAAGCCCTCTCACAGAAACGACCCAACACAGCAAAAATAAATAAATTAATAAACTCCTACCCCCCCAAAAAAAGTAAAAGATTAGGATGAGGATCAGATCCCCCATCTTTGTTGTCAGCCATCCCATCTGCAGGGTGAGGGGGCCATGTGGATGGTAGAGTCCAGCACTGTCCTTTGTGAGGTCAGAGACCTCAGGTCCTGCATCTTCCAGAGCTGACCAGGCCCACACTGAGCCAGGTAGTGACTAGACTCAGAATTCATGAACAGAACCCAGTAGGGGAGAGCCATCTGGGATGGTTCTTCCCCACCCCCATGCACAATCTTGAGGATACAGTAGGGACAAAGACATATATTGGTGGGAATAGTGAGATACCCTCTATAGCTAGAGCTCAAGAATAGTAGAGGGGGAACATGCCACGGAGCAACTAAGCCCATGCGCTACAACTATTGAGCCTGCGCTCTAGAGCCCATGAGCTACAACTACTGAGCCTGCGTGCCACAACTACTGAAGCCCACGTGCCTAGAGCCTGTGCTCCACAAGAGAAGCCACTGCAATGAGAAGCCCATGCACCGCAACGAAGAGTAGCCCCCACTCACCACAACTAGACAAAGCCCACGCACAGCAACAAAGACCCAACACAGCCAAAACTAACTAACTAACTAACTAAATAAATAGAAAAAAAATAGTAGAGGGGGAAGTGGGAGCTGAAGATGAAGAGATAGGCCAGGGATGGCCTATATAGGAGGATTTGAATGCCAGTTGGCATCATGATCTACACTATATAGATATTAGGGAGCTGTTGAAGGTTCTTCAGAAGGAGAAGAGTGAGCAGTGCTTTAGAACTGGAAATCCTCCATCATGTCTAATGATCTAGGATTGACTTTGAGGAGCCCCCTGCAAAGAGACAGCATATGGTATTAGCCTACTCGGTGGTTCTCAACAGAGGCAATCTTGCTCCCCAGGGGATATTTGGCAATGTTTAGAGGCTTCTGTGGTAGTCACAACTAGGGATGTTACTGGCATCTAGTACTTAGACACCAGGAATGTTGTTTAACATCTTGCAACGCACAAGACCACCTCCTGAACAAAGAATCATCCAGCCCAAAATGTCAATGCTGCCAAGATTGAGGAGCCCTTCCCTAGACTGAGGGTGGAGACACCTGCACCTACCTCCTCGCAAAATGCTGGTGGTGGGGACATCTGGGAGTTAGACAGCTTGATGGGCAGTTCTCCTGGCCAGCCCCAGGAGGCTTCCTGCACAGCGAGTCCTGGGAAGGTGACTGAGGGGAGCCAGGAGAGCACCGATGTCCTGTGCTTGATGCAGTCGGAGTAGGCATATGGACTGGGCTCCTCTTCGTTTGCCCGCTAATTGACCAGGATCCTTGGTGGATCCCAGGCCCCGGCAACTGATGGGGTTTAGAGTGGGTGTCTGTGAGTTTGGGGCTGAGTGAAAGTGCTCCATGTAGCCCTCCACGTATCGCAGAGAAGGAGCAAGCAGGGCACTTGCAACATCACAGGGGTCTGAGAATGTCTCGCCCTCTTCAGTGAGGGGCTGGGAACTCTGTGACCTCCCTTGTTCCTCCCCTACGGCCCAGGGCAGTCCCCTCCCCACTCCACGGAAACAGGCTTGAATGAGCTGTTAGTTTCACCATGAGGCTGGGCTGGGGCTAGGAGACAGGACACTGGATGGAAATCAGATACATGTTCTCTTCCTGATCCCCCTAGGGGCAGAGCAGGAGCACGAGCATTTACAACCTCCTAGGTTTGGTGGGGCAGGATCCAAGATGAACCTGATGGAGAGGTGAAGGAAATCACTGGTAGATTTGACCAAAGCCCTGGAGGCTGTCTCCACTCCCACACAAGTAGGAAGTAGGAGGGGCCTCATGGTGGGGGCGGCTTGAGAGAACAGATATCAGATTCTGACTCCCACCCTACACCCAAGGCGCTGCAGCAAGAAGGGGTCTCTAACACAGACCACTCTGCTGGGAAGCTGTATCCTTCAGGGCCCACCCTCTGGGGTTGGGGGTGGGGAATGTCCTCAAGGACAAAGTTGACACCAGCTGCAAAAAGGCCTCCCTCCCTTCAGCTCTTGCAGAGGGGAAGTAACAGAGAGGGATTGGAGGGGGAGGAGCTCAGATCCAGGACTAAAGAGGTTCAATCTTTTGGGTTCTTGAGAAGGGGCGGCTAGAGTCCCTGCTAGGGATGGGAAGCTGTCCCTGCTGCATTCTTTTCCTGGGAGAAGGAGATGAGGGTGGGGAGGGGGTGCCTGGTGTTCTTAAATGTCCTGGCCCCAGGGGTGACGGGAGCTGGGAGCTGGGAATGAGAGCTGGGAATGAGAGCCCTTGAAGAAGTCGCTAAGGAGCCAGGAGGAGACCCTCTAGATTAGCCTGAGGTGGACTCCACCCCCACCCTCAATTCAGTACTGGTGACTTTCCAAGGAGGAGTCCCAAAGAGAAAGAGGAATTCCAAAAGGAGGAATCACAGGCAGAGAGAGGAAGAATCTCAGAGGTTATAAGATGGGCGGGGAGAGGCTCCGCCTTCAGTCTCTCCAGACCCACCCTGCCTGACAGCAGGCTGGGTGGGGTGGAGCGCTGGCTGTGACTGTGACTCAGGTTTCTGTGGGCAGCCAAGGGCAGCCGGCAGGGAGGAGCCCAGACCAACAGACAGGCCAGCCAACTGCAGCTTTCACCTCAGCTGTCCTTTCTCCTGGAAATGCAGGAGGTTCTTCTCTAGCTTTGCTGGCCTCCAAGGGCTAGCCCACCCCTGCTTCCTCATCCTCACCCCCAGCCGACCCTCATCTTCCTTCCCAGAACCCTCAGCCAAGGCACTGACACAGGAGGGAGAGTCAAAGGTCACTGCCTCTAGGAAGGCCCCAGAATGTCTGTGCCACAGGGAGAAGAGTATAATAATGATTGGTCCTGCACGGGAGGGACAGACTGGGGGAATCTTGGGGGCTGGCTTTCAGACTGAGCAGCCTGCTGCCCAACACCCCACTCCCCCAGCCAGGATAGCCAGGATGGCTCACGTCTGGGCAAGCTGGTTGTCATGGTGAAGGCTAGGGGCTAGAATGGAGCTGCCGCAGAGTCAGGCTCTCCTAAGTGAGGAGAGGGTGCTCAGGGACTCCCAGCCAAGCCCCCTCAGGATTGAACAGCCAGGGAGGATGGCTGGGGCTGCAACCAAAGAGCTATAGCCAGGGACTGACTGTAGGACTTCCCCTTGGTGATGGGTGAGGGTGCGGCCAGCACATTCCCCTGGTATTTCTGGGGCCTGTTTGCTGGGCTGAGTTTTTAGAGAGTGGCTGGAAGAAAGGGAATGCACATTTACTTTGTGCCAAGTGCCTGCATACATATCTCACCAATCTTCACAACAACTGGGAGAGATCCAGCAATTTGCCTAAAATGGCAAAGCTGGGATTGAAATCCAAGACTGACTGCTACAAACACCGGTGATCTTTCTTTTCTGGGAACCAGGCTGTGTACTTGTTCTAGGGGAGGGAGAGGGAGAAAGTGACCTGAACTTTATCAGCCTGGATATTTCATCAGGAGGCCACAGTGGTAGGATGCAGGCGCTGGCTGCGTTTGGGGTTTAGAGGCAGATGACAGTTTGAAGAGAAAGCCACTGATGAAATGCGTGGCACATAGTAGGTGGTCATTGAATATTTTTGTAAAGAAGAAGCCAGATCTGTGTATGAGCCACGGCCAGTTTTCTGGGACATCCTGGGAGGTTCTGGCTCTGAATTAAAGCAACAGCGCAAGAAGCTAGTTTGAAAGAGGGACTTTCCAAGACCATCCCGGGCGAGAGAGGAATTTGCGGAGCATCACTGAGTGGAGATGGGGGAGTGGAGGGGTTGGGGTGGTGGGGAGGAAAGGGAAGTGTGTGGATGATACAGGATTACAGCAAGCTGCGGACGCCACCCAGCGGCCATAACGCAGCCCATAGGGAAGCCAGGCTCCAAGAGTCCGCTGTGCGCGGAGCACTCTGGGAGTTGTAGTCCTGCTACACTAAGGTGCTGCCAGTGGGGCTGTTGGGTGTTGTAGTCCGACGTTTCCTGGGCGGGAATTACCCTCGTTGGCCGGACCACGAGTCCCGTGGTGCCCCGCGGCAGGCCGCGCAGGCGCGGTGAGTCGGTGCCGGTCAATCCCGAATGCTGTGGGGCCGCTAACTGGGTCCAGCGGTGTTAGAAGGGGTCACCGAGTGGGTCTGTGTTGTGGTGGGGTAAGGCGGCCAGCACCATGTCGAGGCAGGCGAACCGTGGCACCGAGAGCAAGAAAATGGTAACCGGAGCGTGTGACCTCGGCGGGCGGGGCGGAATGGAGGTGTTCTGGGGAAGGGGCCCGGCGCGGGGCGCGAGTCGCAACTGGGAAAGCTCCTTCTGCTAGCGCTGGGAGGGGGTGGTTCCGCTGGAAGGAAGGAGGAGGCTCCTTGGTGGGTCGAGAGCGTAGAATCGCTCCGGGGTTGTCCCGGGTGTGAGGCAGGTTGGAGGGCCCCTGGAGTAGCTCGGAGACCCCTCCCCCGAGTGCAGTTGGGTGCAAGACCAACAACGACGGCGGCAATAACAGTAACTCCCACTGTTGCTCTCTTACTGTGTGTTAGGTACTGGGCCTGGCATTTTACATCCGTTATCATTTAATCCGCAAAATAACTCTCAGGTGGATAATGTTATCGCCATTTTAAAGCTCAGAGAGGTTGCATACTGGCCCACATTTACAGCTAGGAAGAGTTAGGATCTGATGAACCCATGTCTCTCTGACTCCAAAGCTAATGCTTCAGACTACTAGACCATAATGTCTCTCACACTCAGTTACTGGTTTTGCCAGAAAGCAAGTGTAAGGGGTGGGCCAGAGTAGGGAGTAAGTGCTCTCCCTCTGGCGAATGGCGGGCAGGCTCCCTCCTTGTCCTGGGAATAGTGGGACACCATCTAGTCCTATGAAGTTTGGCTGCAGATGCGGGCTGGGCCTGGAAAGTAACGTGGATGATGTTTTTATCCAAACTGAGGGGACTTCTTGACAGGTGTTCCTTTTCTTTGGCATATTCTTATTTCCTCCAGAATTGCCCGTTTGTCTTTGTTTTCCAGTTTACAGACTGAGTTATTGAAGGTTGCATGCAGGGCAGACCAGGGGCCTTTTGTTGACACTCAGCTCTAGAGGGGATGACTAAACTTCCCTCACACCTTTGCATCTTATACCAGGAACAGCCACCAAAAATGGGCAGCAGGAGGCCCTATTACTCCAGAGTAGTACTGTACTTTTCTCTCAGATCCCTTTTGAGAAGTTGATGAGAGCTGTGGATCTTCTCGCAGAAATAGTAAATAGACAAACATATACAGAGACATTTACTTACATTTGGGGAGGATTTGTGGGCCTGCGAAGATACTCTGTGAATTCCTGTTTTGGAGGAAATACTGAGTTAAAAAGAAAAAGGAGAGAATATTTTGCTAGGCAACAATGTCATGTAGGGGAAAAAGCATAGATATCGGTTGGAATTCTCATTGGTCCTCAATTTCCTTATCTGTGAAATGGGGACAATAATACCTCCCTAGGATTAAGTGAGGTAGTGTAAAATGCATGGGGCATGGTAAATGTTTGCTTTCCCCTCCTTTTCCTATGATATGAATGGATATGAGAAGTCTTCCTGTTTAGTTTTCATATCCAGCTCTATTTTGTACCTTTTTTTTTAAAACCTGAAACCAATATTGAAACTTTTAATACCATTTTCGGAGGAACCTTCAGTCTCCACACACACCCCTCCCCCCCCAGCCCTCAGTATTCACTCAGTTTTGGTGAAGTGAGGGAATTAGGGAGGGGCAGCAGTGCATTCGGGCCTCAAAGCTTTTGCTACTGCTGTAGTCTCTGCTTGGAACTTCTTTCCCCAGAGACTAGCTAGCTACTCCTCACCCCATTCAGTTACTCAGATATCATCTTCTCAAAGAGGGCTTCCCTGACCACCTGACTAGTTCTCTATCCTCTTACTCTACTCTGTTTCTCTTCAAGCACTGTCTATTTCATTTAAAATATTTCATTGTAGATTCTATACTTACGTGTTTATTTTCAGTCTCCCCCATGAGAATGTAAACTCCATGAGGGCAGGGGTTGGTTTGTTCACTCCTCCATTCCCAGCACCTAGAATGATGCTTGGCACTAGGCAATCTATATTGAATGAATGACATGAAGGTTTGGTGCATCCTGTCATTCAGTTCCTATTGGTACCCACTCGAGGCTTGTCACATGATCCTCCTTGTAGCCACCTGGTTCTGACATGCTCCCCTTTCCTCTCTGCCTTTGGAGTCTCCCCCTCTAGCAGCCCACTTCCCAATCAGCCCAACCTTCTGCTAAGTGCTGCGTTCCCAGGTAAGCCTTCAAAAACTTAAATGGTTAATATGCCCAAGTAATTAGATCTCTGCTTTTTGTCTGTGTAAACAGAAACAGCCCATTTGTCTAGCAAACTTTTCCTGAGTCCCAGCTCTGCAAAGCATTGTGGGAAATGCAGAGATGAAGTCCTAGTCCCTAACCTTGAGAAGCACATACTCTATGAGAGAGGTGGAAGAATACACAACACAGCAGTATGGTGCTGCCTGGGATTGAGTCCTGGCTTCACTGCTTACTTATGTGGCCTTGACCAAGTGTCTTCATTGTTTTGTTTTTTTTGCGGTGTGCGGGCCTCTCACTGTTGTGGCCTCTCCCATTGTGGAGCACAGGCTCCGAACGCGCAGGCTCAGCGGCCATGGCTCACGGGCCCAGCTGCTCCGCGGCATGTGGGATCTTCCCGGACCGGGGCACGAACCCGTGTCCCCTGCCTCGGCAGGCGGACTCTCAACCACTGTGCCACCAGGGAAGCCCTCTTCATTGTTTTAAGCATCAGTTTCACCATCTTTCTTTCTTTATTTTCGGCCACACCAAGCAGCTTGCGGGATCTCAGTTCCCTGACCAGGGATTGAACCTGGGCCATGGCAGTGAAAGCCTGGAATCCCAACTGTTAGGCCACTAGGAAACTCCCACTAAAAAGGTAATAATAGTATAATAAGGTTGTTCTGAGGATTAACTGAGGTATCGCATGTAAAGCTACCAGTGTGATAGAGCACCTGAGAACACAGTTGACACTCAGTAAATGTCAGCTAGCAAGCCTTTTCTCTTTTCTGCCGTGCTTGTCAGATCCTGGTTCTCCAACCAGGGACCGAACCTGTGCCCCCTGCAGTGCAAGCACAGAGTCCTAACCACTGGACCGCCAGGGAATTCGCAGCATCCTTTTTGTTTTAATTGAAGTATAGTTTATCTACAACACTATGTTAGTTCCACGTGCCCAACATAGTGATTCGATATTACTGTACACTGCAAAATGGTCACCATACAAGCATCCTTATTAGTAAAGATATTAACCTTTGTGTGTTTAGGCCTGCCCTTCTTTTGTGTTGTGGCTCTATTCTCCAGAGCTCAGGTGAGTTACTACTTGAGTAGCAGCACTCAGAATCTCCATGGCAGGAGGCTGGAGAGTGACAAAAGAGGGATGGACTGAGTCCTGTTACTGACCTTCCTTCCCCAGCTGCTGGGGAGCAGTCACACTGGATTATTTGTGTTGACAAAAATAGTAAGTATGACTGTTAATAAGTATCTTGGAGCATTAGCTCAAAAGATCAGCCCCTTAAGGAGTTGTGATGTTTTGTTTGGGGCGCTGACTGCAAGCTGCCTGAAAACCGTGCGGTAGCTTACCTGAGTGTAGGGCTTAGCTTACCTACTGCTCAGGTTGTGCCTGAAGCACTTGGCTTTGCCAGTGTGAAACCACTCTTGTGGTTTCTTGGTCTGTAAAGCATCCTTAATTCCAGGATCTCATCAGACCCTCCTCCCAACCCTGTGATTGGCATGACATATTTCACTGTTACTGTTTTTGTTGGAGAAGATTGAAGTTTAGCAAAGTGAAGTGACTTAGGTAAAGTCTCACAACTAGTGACAAGTCCATACTCAGAAGCAGGTCTTCTGACTATAAACCGAGCATCCTTCTGTATGCCTTACTAATTGTTTTAAGGTTCTTTATAGCGATTCAGAATCTCCCTCTTTGAACCTAGTTCAGGGTGCTTTCTGGCACCACACCACAGAGAACCAGTTTAAGGACAAAAATAACAATATCTACTTTTATTTATTTTTTTGGCGAGCAGTATGTGGGATCGAACCCGTGCCCCCTGCCTTGGAAGCGCGGAGTCTTAACCACTCCAGGGAAGTCAGGGAAGTCCCACAATATCTGTTTCTTGAGTAGGTACTGCGCAGCAGGTACTCTACACATATTATCTCATTGATAACCCTGAAGGGCAGATAATACTATCGCCATTGTGCAGATGGGAAAAGCTGATGTTCAGGGAGATTAAGCAGTGGCTTAGGATGACATACCTTTTTTTTTGGACATAATAACTTACAGGACAGTGCTCAACTCTAAGAAGACTGAGTCTCAGTTACTTAACCTATCTCCTGTAAAATGGGGATAAATAATGTTTGTTTTGCTAACCTCTCATGGTTGTTATAAAGCTCAATAAGTATCTGTGAAGACACTCCGAAAGTTTTATAAATGTTAGTGATCATTATTATTAAACATAATTAAAGCAGTCTGAAAGTAGAAGTTTTGCAGAAGAGATTCATGTTTCTGTTGGAAGAATGTGCTTATGTTCAGTGAAGAAATGGGACTGATTGAATTGGTTGACCTTTAAGGTCCCATGGAACCTTAAGTTAGAAGGGTCTTCAGACTCTGCAACCACTTGTTACTTTTCTGACTTCCTCTTCTGTTCTTTCTTGTGTTTACTACTGTCTAATCACACTGGTCTCCTAGCTGTTTCTCACTCATGTCAGACATACTCCCACCTCAGGGCCTTACACTTACTGCCTCAAATTTTTTCACCCAGATACCCTTACTACCTTCAGTTCTTTGCACAAATATCATCTTAACGAGGCCTTCTCTGACTACCCTATCTAAAACTGAACCCCCCCCACACACATACATACAGGTAAACATAAATCTCCTTTTGTGCTTATTTTCCTCCATAGCACTTTTCACCATCTGGCAAACCATTTATTTTATTTATTCAGTTTATTACCTCTTTCCCTCCTGTTAGGTAGTTCCTGGTACATAGTAAACTTTGAATGAATGATTTTTTCTATACCACAGCTCATTCCTATTTTTAAAGTCTGAAGACCTTTAAGTTGTGTATTTATGTCATGCACTATTCCAAATAGGCTTGGTTCATAACTGAAGATGGAGATAGACTTACAAATTAAGAGAGGGTGTGGAGAACCTACATCAGGGACCCTATTCCCAGATCCCAGGCATATTGATTCTGTGACCACCGACAGATCTATTTAGGACCTTGATTTTTCTTATTGGTAACCTGGGGGCTGCTGCATGTATAAAATGCTTGGTAACATCGTGATATGCTTGTTACTTGGCATCATGGTGGGCTGAGGCTCTTGGAGTCTCCGTCCAAGGACTCATTAATAATGGAAGGAAAGATCTCCTGATTTAATGCCGTGGTGCCAACTCTGTGGACTGGTTACTGCTGGATTGTCTCCATCCATTCATGCCTAAGCCATTCTAGTGCCAAACCCTTAACTTTACTAAAAATTATTCTCCTCCTTCATAGCTTCCCTTTAATTGCCATATTTGGTATATGGTCTCTTGGAGACATCCTGATCTGTTTTAGTTGAATTCAAAGAGCTTACTTATTCTGAAACTGATTCTCTTTGACTCCCTGGTACAGTACCTTTTATTTGTTTGTTTTTTAGGGAAGGTTATTAATATTGCAGTTGTGGGGAACAGTGGACAGAATGAACTTTGGCTTAGAAACTCCTGGTTTTTATCCCCGCAAGTTACTTTTGTCAATAGTTAGCTGTCTCTTGGGGACTTCCCTGGTGGTCTGAATCCGCCTTCCCAGTGGTTAAGAATCCGCCTTCCAATGCAGGGAACATGGGTTCAATCCCTGGTTGGGGAATTACGATCCTACACGCTGTGGGACAGCTAAGCCCACATGCTGCAACTACTGAGCCTGAGCACCACAAGTAGAGAGAAGCCTGTCTGCCACAATGAAACATCCCACGTGACGCAGCCAAAAATAAATAAATAAATATTTAAAAAATAAAAATAATAATTATCTGTCCTTGGTCAAATTACTGAACCATTCTGAGGCTCAGTTTCCTCATCTCTAAAATGAGATTAGTTTCTGCTCTTT
Organism: Leucopleurus acutus; assembly: GCF_964270905.1. Lineage (NCBI taxonomy): Eukaryota > Metazoa > Chordata > Mammalia > Artiodactyla > Delphinidae > Leucopleurus > Leucopleurus acutus. Next base: position 164,687,280 of record NC_139143.1, read on the forward strand.
CTGCTTTACAGAATTATTGTGGGGTGAAAAATGAGATAATGAAAAATAGAATGTATGTAAGCAAAAGGCATTCACATTATTATTCTTTTTTAAAAAATTTTATTTATTTTTGGCTGCGTTGGGGCTTCATTGCTGCACGCGGGCTTTCTCTAGTTGTGGCGAGCGGGGGCTACTCTTCATTGTGGCGCGTGGGCTTCTCATTGCAGTGGCTTCTCTTGTTGTGGAGCACAGGCTCTAGGTGCACAGGCTTCAGTAGTTGTGGCATGTGGGTTCAGTAGTTGTGGCTTGTGGGCTCTAGAGCACAGGCTCGGTAGTTACGGTGTATGGGCTTAGTTGCTCCGCGGCATGTGGGATCTTCCCCAGACCAGGCTCAAACCTGTGACCCCTGCATTGGCAAGCGGATTCTTAACCACTGTGCCACCAGGGAAGTCCCTCACATTATTATTCTTGCAGTGACCTCATCACCAGGCCATGGGGATGAGGTGAGGAGCATTGGGCCGTGGGAGCCTGAGCCTTAATGTTAGTTGTACTTTCTTCCCCCGAAGACTTGCAGACAGAGAGGTGCTCTGCTCCAAGTCTGACAAGCCTCCATTCAGAAAGGACTGGTTGGGGCTTCCCTGGTGGCGCAGTGGTTGAGAGTCCGCCTGCCGATGCAGGGGAAACGGGTTCGTGCCCCAATCCGGGAAGATCCCACATGCCACGGAGCGGCTGAACCTGTGAGCCATGGCCACTGAGCCTGCGCGTCCGGAGCCTGTGCTCCGCAATGGGAGAGGCCACAACAGTGAGAGGCCCGCGTACCGCAAAAAAAAAAAAAAAAAAAAAAGAAAGGACTGGTTGGGTAGCAATCTTGATTTTTCAGCCATGTTTCTGTATGAGTACATTGATCCAAATGTGCTGCTAACACGTTTCTCACTTTAACTCCGATAATACCTTTCCCCCAACCTGCTGCTTTTATTCTGTAGTCTTGGTATTTGCTGTTCCTTTCACCTTCCACATGTCTCTGTTTTTTGGTAAGTAGGTGACAGGATTCTTTATCTGGGAGGTTTCTGTGCTTTCAACTGTGGTTGTAATAGAAACCAGTCCAGGTCAGTATTGTGTTCCAGGTACACAAAAGATTGTGTTCCTTTCAGAGTTATCCCTTTCCCGCAAACACTTTAGCTATGTGTCAAGAGAAACATTAGGTTTTCCCATGTTGGTGACTTAGAGGGTTATCATTAGTGCAGCGGACTTCATCTGGTACTTCCTTCCTTCCCCCTGGGACCCCTGCTGCTCCTGGATGGGGCCTTGGGAGTGCAGTCAGGCTTGGCAGCTGTGGTGGGACCCTGGGTCAGCAGAAGTCCACCTTGGTGCGTTGGAAGGGTGACTGCTCAGTGCGTGAGGTACCTTTCACAGCCTGTTTTTTAGTGGGTCTAGTTTCAGCCCTGACACGTTGACCCTAGGGAGCTAAATTCTTTGGCTACTCCACAGGGGGTGATGGTCTTTCCCACCAGACACGAGTAACCTTCCTTTGAATTCTGACAGTTGCATTGAGGCCCATCCAGACTCTCACCAAACTTGCTTTTTTGTGTGGCTTGGTCCTGACTGCCTTTTGAATCTCTTTTAGAGCTCTGAGCTCTTCACCCTGACCTATGGGGCTCTAGTCACCCAGCTGTGCAAGGACTATGAAAATGATGAAGATGTGAATAAACAGCTGGACAAAATGTGAGTGAGCTCCTCTGTGGGAGAGTCAGTAACGGGACTCCTGAGTACACCGAATCTACGTGGTCCCTTAGGGCCCAGAACAGGGTTCACTCTCGTTACCAACACTTTGGGTACAGTTTCCACTGCTTATTTATTGGGGTGTTTTGGGATTGTCCTAGTTTTCCCTTTACCACCAACAGCCTTATGTTCAGACATAAGACATTCAGACCGCATAATATAGTCTGTTCTCTCATTTCTTTCCCAGGGGCTATAACATTGGAGTCCGACTGATTGAAGATTTCTTGGCACGGTCAAATGTCGGGAGGTGCCATGACTTCCGGGAAACTGCAGATGTCATTGCCAAGGTCATTATCCTGGGCCACCTGGCCATACCGAAGGATTGTCATTGGAAGGCACTGCTTACCACTCGCTCCCTTAGAAAGGCCCTTATTATTCCAGAAGAATAGCTAGGCAGCTGTTTGGACCAAAGAAGCCTTCCTGGTGGTTTAGGAATAACACAGATTATGAGAAAGGGAAGAATGGTTGGGATCATCCTTGTGGATTAAAGACCCACTAAAATCAAAGCCAGATCTCTTCAACTGTGCAGATGTAGCAGAGTAGCATGGGGGTTAAGAATATAGACAAACCTGGCCGTGAGGCATGTGGGATCTTAGCTCCCTGACCAGGGATCAAACCTGTGCCCCCTTCGTTGGAAGGTGAAGTCTTAACCACTGGACTGCCGGGGAAGTATGGTCCACATCCAAAAAAAAAAAAAAAATCTTAGGGAAAAAAAAAAAAAGAATACAGACAAACCTGGCTTCAAATTCTGGCTCCAATACTTAGTAGTTCTTAGGTAAGTTATTTTTAACTTCTTTAATTACCAGTTACCTCGTCTTTAAAATGAAGAAAATAAGAGCTACCTCATAGGGTTTCTGTAAGGAGTAAATGAAAAAATGAACATGAGCGTTCAGGTAAAATGAATGCCCTTACTGCAGCATGTATATAGAAAGTGTTTGCTATTAATAATATTAGTGTTACATATTATAGGGTTAATAATAAATGATACAACACCTATAGCTTTGTGGTGTTAGAAGAAGGGTTCAGATAGCAGAGAGAGAGGACAGGAAAGTGTGTTGGGACTGCTCTGTGGTTAGATGCTGGTTCAGGGCAGCCACCCCTGTCAGAAGATCAGTGCTCCTTTCCACTGAGAAGTGCAGGTAATCAGCAAGTTGTCACCTAATTGTATGATGCCTTGAAGGAGAAGGGTGTGGAATTGTGCACAGTTGCTTTTCCTTTTTGCCTTGAATACCTGAAGCTTCAGTGTCTTGCAGAGGCCACAATTTTTTTCCTGAACCATTTAGTTCCCCTTGCTGGTCCCATCACATCACCTTCCCTGTCGTACAGCCCCTACTACTCTTCCTCATAGTGCCATTGTGTGTTTTTTGACAGGTGGCGTTCAAGATGTACTTGGGCATCACTCCAAGCATCACCAATTGGAGCCCAGCTGGTGACGAATTCTCCCTCATTTTGGAAAATAATCCCTTGGTGGACTTTGTGGAACTTCCTGATAACCACTCGTCCCTTATTTATTCCAATCTCTTGTGTGGGGTGTTGCGAGGAGCCTTGGAGATGGTGAGTGCAGCTCTTTACCTTCTGAGACACCTGAAATGTAGTAAGGTCTTAATAAATGTTTGAACGAATGAATGGGAGAGTGAAAAGAAGGGCTTTTAGCTCACCCCAGTGCTTCGCTGCCTGAGGTGGTGATGCTGCCAAGTGTAGGATCCAAGCTGGAAATCTCCACATGGTGTTGGTGCTCCCTGCTAGGCTGGGAGGTGGTGTGCTCAGCCCTCAGAGCCCAGGAACATCTGTTCCCAGATTGGCTTATTTGGTGACAGTTTGATTTGTGAGTGTTCTTTGCTAAGTCTCCCTTATTGGGTGGGGACCACTGCCTTCTGCACAGGAACTGGCAATCTTGTCCATGTGGAAACCAGCTTCCTTGTTTAGGCTACTGTGGATGAGTCAGTTATAGCCCCATCCCTGGTGGTTTCCCAGAGGCTGCGGCTAGGCAGCCGCCCCTTCATTTCTGCACTGTCCCCCAGGTCCAGATGGCTGTGGAGGCCAAATTTGTCCAGGACACCCTGAAAGGAGACGGTGTGACAGAAATCCGGATGAGGTTCATCAGGCGGATTGAGGACAACCTCCCAGCTGGAGAGGAATGACCGTCCCCAGGACTTCAGCGTAGCTGGCAGGAGCCTTGTTGGAGTCAGGAAGCCTCAGTGCTCCCTCTGCCCTCTAGAATTAACTCAGTGACTGTTTAACACGGATGTTATATATTCTTCTAACCTTGTTTCCCTTCTCCATGTTAATAAAGAGCAGACTGTGATATAGTCCATCTACCCTACAAGTGTGCACATTCAGGAGGGAAATTCTTTGCTCCCTTTCCCTTCAGAGGGGCTGGATGTAGTCATCCTTGGTTGGACTAGAAAGAGCTCAAACCAGTTTACATTCCTGTTTGAATTTTCCAAAGTAGGACCCACTTTGACCCCATTAAGAGGCAAGCCTAGCACATTTGTCCCTGGGTCTTCAGAAAGTCATTGGTGAATGGCCGTAGGGAATCCAGGATTCACTGGGACAGAGGAGGAGAAGCTGGGAGGGGTGGGTCGGATTTGCTAGCTGTAGTGTGACACACTGTAGTGCTTGCCAGGAAAGGGGAACCAGTCATGCCAGAAACGTTGACTTCTGGGAGGCCACCCAGGCCTCTCTTTCCTTCCTGCTGTTTGGAGGCAAGATCTCCTCTTTTTACAGAGGGTCCATCTCTTTTTCTTACAAGTTCTTCAATAAAGACACATTCTTGAGTGAAATCCCAATCATGTCATGTTTTTTCTCTGCTCAGCCCTGGGTACAGTGGGGTGAGGAGACCTGCTAAAAGTTCCTGTGCCCTACCTTGATTTCATCTGGTCTAGGAATGGCTTCTTCCCATGGACCAGAGAGTCTGGGAAACCTGGGAGCAAATGAGGCCCTTCAGAGTCATTTTTGAGTCTACTGTCTGTAGCAAAATCTAGAAGCAGACCATTATCCCAGACGTGCCTAAAATGGACTGTCCTGGGCCCTTGGCCACCAAGTTGGAGGATTTGGCTAGAAAGACCATGTAAACCTTGGTATTGGGGTGCCATTGACTGAGTGCTTACCATGTGTCATCACTGTACCGAGCACTTTGTACGTATCATCTAATTCACAATAATTCCATTTTTAGGAGGAGGGCCCAGGTTGCCCAAGGTCATACAGCTAGTAAGTGGAAAAGCTAGGGTTCAAAGCCCCAGCCAGACTCCAAAGCCCGTGTTCTTAACCGCGATGCCTGGCTCACACGGTGGGAGGGTGGGGGAGCAGGCCTGCGGCTCCCTCTCAGTGTCACAGAGCTTAGGATGGCTTTTGAAGGGAGCGATCAGAGGTCGTCAGGCCATATTTGGTAGCACTGTTCTTGGGGATGGCCTAGGGCCTTGAGGTCTCAGGCTGTTGGGGTGAAACAGAGCCCCAGGCCTTCCCTGAGGTTAGTAGGCAGGCCTGAGATGAGGGGAGCATTGTGCTTGAAGTGTGTCTTGGTCATAAAGGTTAGGACAAGGGTCCTGGGGCACCAGAGCACACGGCCTGCCTCCTCCAGCTGGGTTGAGCCGCTGAGGAGAGGAAAGATCACTTTTGTGTCCCTGAGTATAGGGATCCCATCCTTCTCTGAGCCTCTTTACCTCCCCCTCCAAGTACAATTGGGGGCCCCAGGGCATGCACCCCATTTTGGTCAGCTGTATCCTCAGCGCCCATCAATGCTGGATCCAGTCACACCAGAGTTTGAATGAATGAAGGAGAGATTAAGGGAACGAAGGCTGGGCCCCAGATGTGGAAAACGTTTGAGTGGTGCCTGGACCCTGCCAAGAAAAGTGAGCTGCACCACCCTTTCCTTCTCTAGGGGGGCCCTTGCCCTTCCTCTCCTCCCAGACCACAACCAACTTCCCAGCAGCTGTTTGTATGGCGTGAGGTTTTGGATATTTCCTTTCCCAGAATTTAACTTGGGCAACGTTACAGGGTCGGCAAGCTGTGGAAACAAAGCCCCCTTAGTGAGTTCTCGCGGTTACAACCCCACAATTGTGTGATGTGCACCCAGGGGCTAAGGGAAGGGAAAGGGCTGAGGGCTGTGAGCTATTGGGAACATCACCTCATCCTCTCCCCAGATAAGCCAAACATACAAGGCCCAGCTACCCAACAGCTGGTCCCCCACCCCTGAAGTTAATTAGCTGTAGATTACGTATCCCTTTGCTTTACTATGACTGAGGCTGGGACACCACACCCCGCAACCCCCAGGCTAGGCCATTCCGCATTCATGATATACTGGCACAGCCAGCAGGATGGGGCAGGTTTGCCTGGTTGTATGGGAGGACCTGATTAGCCGGGGGGGGCGGGGGGCGGCGGGGGTTTCCCAAAGAGCTTGGGTGGCTGGAGTAGTCCATGCTGGTGGCCTTTGGACTTGGCGCTGCTTGGGCAGAGCAATAAGGAAAGACCTTGCTCTGCAGCCTTTGGCCACCAGGGGTCTCCAGACCCCCACTGTACTGTCCCAGAGAGTTACAATTGGATCCCTGGTTTTCAGAGTTTGCCAGAAGATGCACCTGATGGAGTAAATCTCAGAGGCTGGTCAGAGCCTGAAAGTGCCCCTTTTCTTTAGTCACAACCATGGGACCTGAGAACAAAGCTCACATGGCTGCCTGGCTAAGGGCCTGCCTACTGAACCCAGGGCGCGGGAAAGAACACGTTGGCTAAGAAATCACTGGCTTCCATTCACACCCCAAACTCTCATGCTGGCCTCCTGAGTTGGACGAGCTAGCTCTGAGCCCTCGCCTAACCAACCCCCACTTACTTCCTGAGTCGAGACCAGAGCACCAGCCCTGTTCCCCTGATGTAAGAGAGTCCTGTTCCTGCCCCAGACTCGCACCAGTGACATTTCCATATTCAGGTTACACCTTTCTCTGGTGGATTGGCTGCCCCTACGTCTGTACTGGGCATCCAGGTCTGAGAAGGAGGTGGCAAGAGAGGCCCGGGAGCAGAAATTGCGCTAAGTAAAGTTAAAACAGTCTCCTAACAAGCAGTTCATTGTGAATGGCTGGGGGTGGTGGGTGCAGGAAAAGCATCCTCCCGTTCTCCCTCCCGGAGCTTAACTGCTACCATGTGCTGTTCCCTGGAAGCCAGAGGGCCGGTGGGAGGGGAGGGGAGGGTGGCGGCAGGCGAGGAGCCTCGCTGTTAACCAATCCCCAGCCTTTGATGTAGGGCCAGGCCTGACCCCAGGACGGCCGCTGGCCACTGCCAGGGGAGCTGTGGGATGCAGCGCATTCCTGGGGGCAATTTACGCTTCTGGCGGCAGGAGAGGAAAGTTTCTACTGTGGGGAAGGGGGTGGGGGGAGGGCGCTGCAGTAGAGTTGAGGGCTTGGGTGTAGTACGAATAATGGAGGGAGCCGAGGCACAGGGCAGCACCCTCCTAACTCAGTCTGGCTCACCTAACCTGCTTGGCTAGAGACCTCCTCCAGGAAGCATTCTCTGGTGGACCCAGAGCTGGTAAGGGGCAGCACCCTCACCCCCCCCACCCTCCGGGCTCTGAGGGCCTGGACTGTCAGCCATGAGGGCATCAAGGACTGAGCCAGGCTAGAGGAGGGCTGGGAAGATGGTGTGATGAGCGTGACAGCATGTGTGAGTGAGTGCGGACAAATGTTATTCATAGCAACAGCTAATCTTTATTGCAGAGTGACTATTTGCCAGTGCGAATCTAAGCACTTCACCTGGATTTCTCGTTTAGCACTCACAACAACCCTATCACTGTTCCTATTTTGCAGATAAGAAAACTGAGATACGCAGCTAATGCATAGTATCAATAGACGTAGGACTTGAACCAAAATAGTCCAGTATTGGACACCAAGCTCTTATCCAGTACATTCTGTGTTGCATATGTATGTGTGTGTATTTCAGTGGGTGACTGTTTCCTTGTATTCCTTGGGGAGTGTGTCTGTATGTGAATTCTTTCAGTTAATGGAAATGTAGCCCTGAGCTGGGGGCTGGGGACATGGAGACGCTGGGAGCTTCTATCTATGGGGAAGCAGCTGAAGCCATGTGTGGTGGTGGGGAGGAGAGGAGAGGTTGAAAGTAAGAGTCAAGGGCAAGTCCCAGCTCTGCACATAACTTATTAGTTACGTGACTCTGGGCAAAGAATTTGAACTCTGAGCCTCAGTTTTTTCATCTGGAAAATGGGGATAATAATGCCTACTTTGCTGACTGTTTTGAAGATAAAACAAAATGAAGCATGTATATTTCCTGTCATAGGCTGAGTGTTCCCTAACTGGCAGTTACGATGAACTGGCAATTACGATGAACATTAGGGGAATTGTCTTGCAAAATTGCTGTGCGTGGATATGTCAGTGTCTGAGTGTGTGCAGATGGAAATTTTGCGAAATCAGGGTCGTGCCTCTATTGTTCATTGCTATATCCCCAAGCGTCTAGTACTACTTTCAGCATAAAGCAGGTGCTCAATAAATTTTTATTCACTATTGGCTGAGTGTAAGAATGGAGTGAGACGCGCCCATAGAGAGAGGGTTGAGTGAGCAGTGTGGGCTTCCACTGGGACCAGCTACATATATATTTTTTAATATGTATTTATTTATTTATTTGGTTGCACCAGATCTTAGTTGCGAAAGGCGGGCTCCTTAGTTGTGGCTCCAGGGCTCCTTAGTTGTGGCATACGAACTCTTAGTTGCGGCATGCACGTGGGATCTAGTTCCCTGACCAGGGATCGAACCTAGGCCCCCTGCATTGGGAGCATGGAGTCTTATTCACTGCGCCACCAGGGAATTCCCCCAGCTACATATTTTATCGGGCTCAGTGCAAAATGAAAATGCAGAGCCCCTGATTTGAAAATTATTATGAATTTCAAGCTGACCCACGAGAGCATAAAACGAAGCCCTTCCGAGCTACAGGCCCATGAAGCCAGCCCCGGCCTCCCCTTGCCTTTGAGCATCACCAGCCCCCAGCTTCCCCCAGCCCAGCTGTTCGGGAGGGAGTCTAAGGAGGCTCCACCCAGGCCTGCCGTGCTTCCCAGGCTGTCTGAGGGAAGGTGAGGAAGGCGAAGGATTGCTCAGTGTGAGCAGGCCAGGGAGGGACTCAGTGACCTGCAGACCTTTCCTCCAAGAAGCCCCTCCTGAGCCAGGCCAGGCCTGAAAGCAGTCCTCTGCCCTCCATCCCTCTAGGAGCTCACCCCCCACCCCACCCCGCAAACCACCAAGCAGGCCACTGGGTAGTCTGGGAACATGTGGTCACACTTAGACATTGATTGAAGCAAAATTGTTATAAGATTAGAATATTTAAGGTAACTTTAATTTCCACAGCATTACTGGGATTTTTGAGGATGGGCCTGAGAGATCCTCTGGGGTAGAAGTGAGAAGAACGGTGGGGCCTGCGGGAGGAGTCTTCATTTCCCTAGTTCTGTAAGAGAGGCCTGTGGCAACTGAAAAGAAAGAAGGAGGGCTAGACGGAGGGAAGGACTTTCCAGGAATTATAGAACCAAGAGTCTATAGTCCCCAAGCAGATATGGAAAGTCAGGGGTGGGCATGGGGGTGTGCAGAATCATCAAGGCCCTGGTGGAGCAGCAGTTCACCAACACCATGCCCCCTCCCCAGACTATTTGCACACCCTAGGCACACATCTGTGCAAACATCCCTCTCTCCCATCAGCTTGCCAGACAGATGGAAGAGGTGGCAAGAGGAAAGTTCCAGCCAGGACCTCCCCAGGCTCCAACCTAGGGTGGTTGGAGCCCAGAGTTTTCTCATGGACAGATCAAGAGAGAAATTTAGAAGGAATGGGAGAATCATGGTAACAGTAATAACAATTGCTAACATTTACTGAGTCATTACTATGTGCCAGGCTTGTATTAAACCCTTTATAGTCACTGTTTCTAAGAGGCTCTCTAGCATGGTGGGAAAGGGGAAGACTGGGGAGCCAGCCTGCTTGGAGTCGATTCCCAGCTCATCCACTTCCTAGCTATGTGACCATGGGTGAGTCAGTTAACCCATCTGTGCCTCAGTTTTCCCATCTACAAAGTGGGGACAATTCTCATACCAATCTCAAAGGGTTGGTGTGAGGATTAAATGAACTAATCCAGGAGAAGTGCTCACAATAGTGCCTGGCATGGAGTAAGAGCCCTGCAAGGGTTAGCTGTTGCCATTAGGGACTATCATTATCCCCCTTTTAAAGAGGAAGAATTCGAGGTCTGGAGAAATGAGGTCACTTGCCCACAGTCACAGAGAGGCAGAACTGCGATCCAAACCCAGGTCGACTTGACTCCTCAGCCTGTGCTCTGAACCACCAGGCAGGTGCCAGCATCGCCTCTGCCAGGGGCTGTGCTAAGCAGCTTACATGCCTCGTCTGGTTCAGTTTAACCAGCCACCCCATTTCATGCCCCTGCTCAGGCCTTGAATCTTCTCCGGCCAGCTTCTGATTCTTGTGGCTGAGGAAAATAAAGCCCAGAGAGGGGCAGCAACTTGTCCAAGGCCGCACAGCAGGCGACCACAGACAGGGCCGACCCACTGATATCTAGGCACTACCAGAGACAGACCAAGGATGGAAGCCCTGGCAGGTGGGATGGGGAACCGGGCTGGGAGTCTGGCCTGGCTTAGCCTAAAGGTGAGCTTTGGCTGGAAAGCCTGCAACCTCTGGCACCCAGACACTCATTTCCTGTCTTGAGGTTTGCTGTGCAAAGAGAAGAGGAGGCAGCTGTGGCAAGGTCATGGCAAGACTGTTTCAGCCTCTGTTGGGGGATGGGTAGCTGAGGCTCACCTTGGGGGTCCAGTGAACACCAGGGGCCACAGGACAACAGGACAGGGCCAGACTTGGCCTCCTAGGGCCGGTTGAAAGGAGGAGCTGGAGCCCTCCCTCCCTGCAGGGCATTCAGCAGGGGGAGAAGAGAGGGGCTGGGGACATGTGTGCCACATAGAACCAGGCAGGGGGGGCCTCAGGAAAGTTTAAAGGGTGAGTCAGGAGAATCAGGGGTGGGATCACGTCGGGGACTGAGTATGTGTTGCAGCAACTGTGTGCGCGGAGCCCATGGGAGCCCCTTCCTGGGCACAGTGCACCCCCTCACTTGCCTGCTTGCTTCACCAGCGCCCCCTTCACTGAGCTCCCCCCCAAGAACAGCTCACACTCAGAGCTAAGAGCTCGATGTGGATTAATGGATTTAATCCTCACAACAGGCCTATGAGAGCTTTTCAGATGAGCAAACCGAGGCTCCAGAGGTTAGGTAATTGCTCAAGACACGCCGCTGGTGAGTGGTGGCTCTTGGACTTGAACCCAGGCAGCCTAACTCCAGAGTCCCTGCTGCTTTGCTCCCACCCTCTCCCTGAACACTCACCCCCATCTGATCCCCATCAAGGGCCTGGTTTTCACACCAGCTCTGGGGGAGGGCCACAGCTCTCCACCCCAGCCAGTGTCCTCTTAGGTACCCCACCAACCAGGCCCCCTCCCCTTCCTCGGACAGTGCCCCAGCCTGGCTTCCCTGCTGTCCCTCTGAGCGGCTCAGGCCAGGAGGCCAGACCCAAAGACCCGTTGCAGTCCCCCCGATCTGAGGGCTAGGGTGGGAGTGGGCCCAGACTCTGGAGGTGGGTGAGGATGGGAGGCCCCATCGAGGAGTGGCAGGGCTGGTGTGTACCTTGGCCGGGGACAGCAAAGTGGGAGGCCTTCGGAGGGTAGGCGGTAGGAGGGTGAGGGGCCATGGAGGTGGGCCCAGACCCAAAGACAGACAGCCGTGGGCCCTCCCTGCTCCTTTTCTGGGCCTGTGGAGGGTCTTTCCCACTTAGACCTGACACACACACACACACACACACACACACACACTCACACACTCACACCCTCACCCCAAACCCCTTCCAAACTCCCCTACTGCACTTGCTGCCTCCACTCTCTCCCCTGTGGTTGCTCCTTTGGCCTCTGCAGCCTGCCCCTGCCCCTGCCCCTGCCCTGCACCCCAACCACCAGCCCCTAATTGCCAGTCCCAAAGGACTGAGACATCTTGACCCTGGGGGCCTCCCTGGCCTTCTAGAAACACCCTGTCTTTCTTTTCTGAGTTACTGCTCTCTTGGTTTCCCCTCACCTCCCAGCCCCACCTTCTAGGTCTCCTTTGCTGACCTCTCTTCCTCTACAGGGCATTTGAATGTTAACGGTCCTCGGTTGTGGCCGGGGCACTCCTTCCCTGAGCATCCCTCCCATGGCATCAGTCACCATCTGTACACCACGGGCCCCTAATCTCTAGCTCGGAACTCTCACTTGCCTGCTGGATATGTGGAAGCCCACAGCAGTGTGCAACTCAGTGCATCTGACCATCCTCCTTCTGGATCACCACCTCCCCACTGCCCAATCAGAAACTTGGGCCCTGTCCTCGATACTTCCCTCTTTCTAGGTCCTTCACCCCCACAGCCAAATCCTGCCTATCCCACCTTCTTTACTCTCACATTTGACCTTTCCTTCCAGCACCCATTGTCCGCCTCACTGGACCAGCCAGGATTATTCCAGCAGCCTCCTCCGGTGTCCCTGCCTCTGTCTTCCTCCATGTATAAGTCAGGGGGCTCTTTTTATTTATTTTTTAATTGGCGTATAGTTGTTTTACAATGTTGTGTTACTTCCTACTGTACAGCAAAGTGAAGGAGAGAGGGCTCTTTCTAAAGCACAACTCTGGCCACGTCACTGCACTGCTCCAGAGTCTTCGGTGGCTCCCCATTTCCCTGAAGTGAAGTCTAACCAGCTTCTGCACGGCCTACAAGATCCCACTGCCCGCCCCTGTGAGCACACAGGCTCACCTCCCTAAACCCAGAATGTGCGGGTCACCACCGTCCCTCCTCCCGCTTCCCCCTAAGTCTCCCCCCTACCCCACCCCACCCCCAGCCCAGTCCCTCTCAGCTAGGTCACCACTGGCAGGAAGCCTTCGCGGACTTTTCAATTATGGGCCATCACCCCTGTGCTGCCCCTTCCCTGCCCTGAGCACACCATGGCCCCCTTCTCGGCGACAGGGTCTGGGTCTGTGTCCCCATAGACGGGTCATCCCAGAGAGCAGGGGGCTCCAGACGCAGGCACAGGGCGCGTGAGGGTGAGTGGGGACCGAGCTGCCCGGGATGTGCGTGGGGTGGGGGTTGTCTGAGTGGGTCCCCGGAGGGAGGCGGCTGTCGAGGCCGGGCTGGGCGCGGACCTTGGCGGTGCCAGTGGAAAGAAGAGGGTGGAGGCCCCGCCCCGCCGCGCCCCTCCCGCCTCCCTGGCCCCCCCGCGCCGCCCGCCCACTCCGGCAGCCGCGAGGGGCGGCCGGCAGAGCGACGCGGAGCCTCGCCGGCGCGGACCCCGACGACGCCCCTGCCCGGAGCCCGCGCGCCCCGGGCCGCCCTCGAGGGCCGGGAGTGGCGCCAGGCGGCCGCCCCTGCAGGTAACGGGGCGGGGGGTGGGGGGAGGCGGCACGGCTGCCGGGCTTGGGGGCTCCGAGGGCAGGACCCGGCCTGGGCTTCCCCCAAAACTGTCCGGGACAGCTGGGACAGCTGGGCCTGCGCCTCGGACTCCGAGGTGAGGACGGGATGGGGGACTGGGCCGGGGGTCGGCGCTGGTATGCGGGCGCCCATCCCGTTTCCTGCTTCCCGGGGCAGAATCCCAGATAAAGCGCCTTCCTCCCTTCCTTCCCAGAAGCGGGGGCTCCAGCTTCAGACAGTCCTGGGTGGCATCCCTGACCATGTGTCTCGGAGCAGTCACTTCACCTCCGGGAGTCTCCCTTCCCACCTGTACGATGGGGATGACAAAGCTTCCATCGCAGGATGGTGGAGCAGGGAGGAGGGAGCAGCGGCCTTAGACCCCCCTGTAGCCCCAGGCGGGGGAAACCCCTCAGCTCTCCTCTCGCCATCTCTCTCACGATTCTAGTTTGCTGCTGACCTCCCGGTTTCCCGTTTTTTCTGCTTCTGCCCCCAAGTTCCTCCTATTCTAGGTGTCCTGGCGGCACCCCCAAACTGGAGAGTGGGGTTCTGAGGAATGTCCCTGCCGGAGGCTCAGCACCTTGCCTCAGCTCAGGCCTGAGACCTGCGGGGGTGAGGGGACTGTTGCCCGGCTCAGAGGGGCCGGGGTCTGAGGGCCCCAGAACAGCCTCCCCGGGTGTCTGTCCTGGGGCTGGAGGCATAGTGGCCACATTAGTCCCCGGGCGGAGAGACACTGTTCATCCAGAGGAGCCCATGAGTTGCGCGCCGGGGAAGGGCAGACCCTCTGAGTTTGCTTCTTGTGTGTATGCATGTGTGAGCCTGTCAATGTGTGCATTTGTGGGGTGTGGGGGGGACAGTGAGTGTCTGCCAGTATGTTATTAATGTGTGCATCAGTCACTGTGTGCTCGTGTGAGGTTCTCAGCGTGTGTGAGAACATGCTAGCCTTTTGACGCAGAAATACCACTGACCTCCCTCAGGGGACCCTGGCAACCCAGAAGTCCTTCCTCCTGTCTACCTTCAGCGTCTCTTGCTAAGGCCTGTGCCCTTGTCTGGTGGCAGGGTCCATCCCCTCCTTGGAGTGCCCTTAGCGAAGGCAACCTCCTAGGGAGCTGCCTTGGGTGTTTGGAAGATCTGGGGGCTGTGGAGCTGGGATGGCTGGAGGGTCAGGCAGTCTGGGGTTCCTCTCTGGGGACTGACCCTCACTGGCCTGAGTAGAAGGGGAGCCCTCAGGGAGCCCATTCTAGAGCCCAGAAGAGGACGTGCGGGGGGCAGCAACCTTGCACTGGGAGTTGGTGGTCTCAGTCAGGGCATAGATGTCCCCGCTGGCCTCTCGCTGGGCTGGTGAACACCAATAGACGCTTGGACACACAATCACCCCAAAACGATAATGAGGACACACCACAGAGTCACGCACAGCTGCATAGCTACACTCCCTCCCACTGACAGTCATACACAGTCATACACCAGAACATGCTCTGTTGAAACACATACCACCACAGATGCTGAAACAACAGACAGCATGCGCATGCGCGTGCGCGCGTGCGCACACACACACACACACACACACACACACACACACACACACTCCTACAGACACATGGCAGGCCCTACGTGGCCCAGCCAGACGTACTCAGACAGGACAACACACACACACTCACACCAGGGTCTCTCTCTCCAGTTTCACTCTGTCCACCACAGTGAAAATGAGTTTCCGCTCTTCGGCTCAGAGGAAGCGGAAAGAAAAAGAGAGGTGAAGGTATCAAACAGGGCTGTCAGCCTGAGCACCCCAACTCGCCCCCTGCTCCGGGTCTGAGCCAGACCAAAGGTTGGTTGCCCTGCTAGGACCCCAGCCCACTCCAGGCCCCCCAGTGGTACACATGGGGCTCCCCTTGTAGGAAAGTGGGGCCTCAGATGAGCCAGTCCCATCGGTGGCCTGAGGCACTTACAGAGCCGGGGTGGAAGAACCAGAGGCACAGTGGCCTCTCATACGGGGTGCAGCTGTCTCTCAGGGCGCCCGTGGAGCTACATGAAGGGGAGGAACCTTACAAGCCAAAGTGTGTGTGGGAGGAGCCATCAGGGGAAGCAGCAAAGAGGTGACTCTGGCCGCGATTTTCAGGGAGAAGGAGAACTTTGACAGGTGCAGGGCGCGGTAAAGGTGAATGAGGGCATTCCAGTCAGAAGACACAGCGTGTGCGAAGGTGTGGAGGTGGGATGCTGCAGAGTTCTCTCTGGGGACGGTGACTACACTGTGAGAGACCGACGGGGAGGGACGACAACTACTTTGAGGTCAGATTTCCTAGGGCCTTGTCAGAGAAAGGGTGTGAGCTGCAGAGTGGTGCAAACTGGGAATCACTCTAGTTGCTCTGGGGGGAAAGGATGAAGAGGGATCTTACAGGCAAGGACACCACTTAGGAGGCTGGGCAGAGTTTGAGGAGGAAGGTGATGGGGGCTGAGGTGGGTGGTTGCCATGGGGATGGGAGGCAGGTATAGATGGAGAGGAGTAAGGAGAGAGATTGGACAGGCCTCAGTGATGCTTGGCTGTGGGGCTAGGAGAGGGCAGGCCAGGAGCCTTGTACTGGGTGACCGTGGTCTGACCCCAGAGAAGTCAGGTCAAGGGGAGATGTCGGTTTGAACACCAGGGTCTGGTATGCTTAGGTGCAGGGGGCTGAGTGTCGAGTGTGGCCATGGGTCTTGGGGCTAGTTTAGTGTCTGGGAGACCTGGGTATGTATGTTTAGAAGCCAAAGAGGGTGTGTGAGGCCATATGTGTGCACACGTATGCCCAGACATCAGTTAAGGAAGTTATGGTCCCAGAAAGGGAATTCCAGGCCTGCTCTGTTCTATGGTGGCGGGGTGTAGACAGCAGATCCTGACCTTGGGAGTCAGACAGACTGGGGTTACTTTCTGCGTGACTCTGGGTAAGGGACTTCCCATCTCTGTGCCTCAGAGTCCTCATCTATAAAATGGGAATGCTAATACTTGTCTCCAGGGTCCTTTTGCCTGCAGAGAGGTGAGGAGTGGTCTGAGGTCACACATGATCAGGGTGCAGCGCCAGGAACTTTCCCCCAGACTTCTGATCAGAGTCTGTTACACCTCTCTGGTTGGATCCTGGGAAGGGAATGGGGAGGGCCTGGCCCTGCTTCTATTCAGATTCTTGGAAAGTTCTGAATTGAGAAGTGACTGTCCCCATGCAGGCTGAGATTTCTGGCTCTTGGAGGGCAGAAGAAGTGGGTGGCAGAGGGTTACTGCCTCCTGGAGAGAGCCATGCCAGCACTGCTGGCTCATCTCCTGGATGGGATTATGGGGACTCAGAGACGAAGTTGCCTCAGGTCACGTAGCAGCCAGTGGCAGAACTGAGTCCTGAGGACAGGACCCTGGGCTCAGGCTTCCCTTCCTCTCAGAGGCCGCCCTCCCCTAGCAGGGGCCATCAGGAACCTGGCACGGAGGGAACCTTGTCATCTGAGGTTCTCTAATTTCAATTATTTCTGTCCCCCTGGGGGAGGGTAACAATAAGAGTTTATTGGGCACCTACTGTGTATCAGGGCCTGTGTTTGCGTATCTCATTTAGTCCTTGTAACACTACTGCAAGGCAAGGGTCGGTAGCCCATTTAACAGAGGGAGAAGTGGAGGCTCAGAGAGGCCCATAAACTGGCCAAGCGTCCCCTTGCTGAGTGCCAAGCTGGGATTCACTCCCAGGTCTGTGAGGATGTACAACTCATGTTCTTCCCACCGACCTCCCGGGTCACTGCCCTCTACAGGGCTTGGTTTGGCGGGGAAAGGAATGGAAACTTAGTTGAGCATCTGTCCACAGTGTGCCAGGAATTTTCATACATAAGGTACTTTTTTGAGGGACAGGGAACATGGGGAGTAGCAGTCATGAGGTGGTCAGGCCCGGAGGGGGGCCAGGACAGTGAGGGCTGGCATGGTGTTTTCTAGTATCTCAGAATGCGCTGTGGTCCTGGTGGGTCCCGTGAGGGTTGGCAACCTCTGGGAGCAAGGGGTCCCGGCCACGGGTCCCAACTCTGCCACTGGCTGTGAGCTTTCCCTGGATCTCCATAGTCCCATCCGTGATATGGGCCGGTAATGCCTGCCCGGCTCTCCTTGGAGTCTGTGGGGAGGACCGATGTAGATTGTGTGTGGGGGTCGTTTCTCCCTCCTGGAAGACCCCAGGAGGTTGACTGGTCCCCACCCCCATGCAGCATCCACTGCACTCGCTAACCAGAAGCTCTCTTGTGTCTAGCCTCCTTCCCTCCCGCTGTGGCGGCTCCTGGCCGCCAAACAGCTCTGTGTGGGCCCTCCAGGCCATGCTGCCTCTGACAGGCAACCAAGGCTCAGCTCGTGGCAAACATTCTTTTCATAGTTCCTGGAGCACAGCAAATCCGGCTGCTTAGCCAGGAATGCAGAGCCCCCTCCTGCAGCGGCAGCAGGGGCTTGGGCAGGGGAGCCCCTGGAGGTCAGGCAGGACAGGGGTGAGTGGAGGACCCCTCCCAACCCGACACACACACACACACACACACACACACTCACACACACACACTCACACATTCACACACACTCTCTCTCTCTCTCTCTCTCTCTCTCTCTCTCTCTCTCTCTGTGCCTCAGCTCCAGAGAGCTGCAAGGCTGTCCTCATTATCTGGGAACTCATTCAGCTTCAGTCCAAACTGACATCGTCCGCCACCGGCTGGCTGGTGAACCTGGGCAAATGACTTCTTTCTGAGCCTCTGTTTCTTCATCTGTAAAATAGGGTTTGTAATTTAACCTCAGGGCTTTTGGGAGGCGTCATGGTGATGATGATGATAATGATAATAGGAAACATATATTGAATGTTCTTTACGTCAAGCACTGCTTGAAGTCGGCTACATGAAATTAACGCGTCTAATCCTCTCCAGCGCTCTGCGAAGTAAGAATTGCTCCCATGGTATTGACCAGGAAGCTGAGGCACAGACCACTGAGGTCACTGCTGGTAAGAAGCAGGGCTGGGAGAAGACTGCGAGCGGCTGGGCTCCAGAGTGGTTCTTAACCCGTCATGATGTTTTAGGCAAGACTCTTAGCCGAGGGCCAGCCCATGGTAGGGGCTCAGAAAATGGAGACTTCTCCCATGAGCCCCCCGCTGGGAGGAGCCAGCTGTTCACCTCATGGCCATCAGCATGTCAGGTTGGAAAGTTGGGATGGGGAAGCAGGCCTGGGGTCCTGGCCAATCTCCTTGGGCACCTGCGCTCGCCGAAGCTGGTGGGGGCCAGGGGGGTATAGACTGTCCCCCCCACATCTGGCCTGGGATTTAGCTGGAGGCAGGCTCTGTGCAAGGAGGAGATGTCGCCAGGGGAGGGGCTCAGGAGGAGATTAGGAAAGGCAGCTGAGTGCGGAGGTTAAGAACAGAGTCCCATTGAAGTCGGCTCAGGCACTGCCCTGGCACACTCACTCACCCCACCTTCTATTTTGTAGGACCGTGGGAGCCTTGGTCAACTGGAGTGGGCCCCTGAGGCCCGTGATAGGAGCTGCTCACTCTGTCGCCAGCTGTGCTGGCATCTGGGTTGAGGCAGCACAGGCGGGGGTGGAGGAGAAGTGGGGAGAAGTAACCGTGGCTGCGGTCTCCAGGAAGCCCAAGTATACAGGGGTTTGGCCATTTAGGGGCTGTGCAAGCCCCAAGGTTCAGAGCCCAGCCCCAGTGCTTCCTGTCACCTTGGAGAATGGATGTCACATCTCTGAGCCTCAATGCTCCTCCTCAGAAAAATGGGACAGCAATTCCCGCCTTATAGAGTTATGGGAGAGCATGATCAAAAATAATGCCTGGAGCATGCCTAGTGCTTTGTCTGGTGCAGAAAATGTACTTGGGATTTTTAGCGACCATTATTATTAAGGGCTAACGGGTGGAGGGGATGGGGAGCCAGCTTTAAGCTGTGCTTGAGGTCTTTTTTTTTTTAATTTATTTTTATTTTTGGCTATGTTGGGTCTTCGTTGCTGCGCGCGGGCTTTCTCTAGTTGTAGCGAGCAGGGGCTACTTTCGTTGTGGTGCACGGGTTTCTCATTGCGGTGGCTTCTCTTGTTGCGGAGCATGGGCTCTAGGTGCATGGGCTTCAGTAGCTGTGCCACGCGGGCTCAGTAGTTGTGGCTCGCGGGCTCTTGAGTGCAGGCTCAGTAGTTGTGGCGCACGGGCTTAGTTGTTCTGCGGCACGTGGGATCTTCCCGGACCAGGGATCGAACCCATGTCCCCTGCACTGGCAGGCCGATTCTTAACCACTGCACCACCAGGGAAGTCCCTGTGCTGGAGATCTTTGATTCTGATATTTAAGGCATTTCTCAGGCTGACCCCAGCTGGCCCTTCTCATCTCAAACCATCTGTGTTTGGAGAGGTTAAGAGCCCAAGCTTTGGCACCAACAGCCTAGGCTCTACCCCTCGTGAGCTGTGTGACCTTTGGCCAGTTACTTAACCTCTCTGTCCCTTGGTTTCCCACTCTGTAAAAAGGAAAGACGAAGAACCTACTTCACTGGGTTGGTATGAGGATTAAATGAAATAATTCATGAGAAGAGCCCAGAACCGTGCCTGGCACATAGTAGGTATACAATAAATGTTAGCTATGATTAGTTAGTTCGTTTATTTATTCTAAATATGTTCAGGGCATTCACATCTCCATACCCTCACACATGGTATTCCCTTAGCCTGGACTGATCACCTCTCCCCACTACCACCCAGTTAAATCCACGTTCATCTTTCAAAAGCCCAGATCCAACATAAGTCAGTTCCCCTCCCTGAGCCTCATGGTGAGGGTGTGGGCTGGGGCCAGACAAGCTGGGGTCAAGTTGGCCAGTGAGGACCTCCCACCCAAGCTCCATCAGCCAGTCTGGGCCCTCAGAGAGAGTAGCCTCATGACCCCTCTCTGGGGTCATGGTGTCAGAGGGGCGTGGACGGAGGCAGGGCTCAGCTGAGCTGGAGAGAAGGCTTAGGAGCCGCTGGCTTCGGCATCTGGCTGCTTGTGCAGCGGGAGGGCTGGGATGTCAGAGTTTCCATGGGAGCGGGCAGAGGCAAGCAAGCAGCTGGGGGAGAGAGTGACGCAGCCGGCAGGCCTCCCTGCCAGGTGGGCTGGCTAGGCGTCCCCTCCCCATCCACCCAGGATTCATATCTGGGCTTGGACTACGGCCCCAGCTCTGCTGTGTGACCGGGACTAGGGCTTATGATGGCCAGGCATCATGGTTGAGCCAGAAATGGGGACCTGGCCATCGAGGGCTGCGACCACATCATCTCCCCCTGCTCAACAACCCTCCATGGCTCCCCATTGCCTTCCAGAGATACACAAGCATAGCATTTAAGGCTCCCCACTAAATCGCCCGAGGCTTCTCAGCTCATGCTTGTCGTCTCAGCCCCATAGCACTTCTGGACCGTCCCTGTATCTGCCAAGCAGCTTCCTACTGCCTGAAATTCCTTTGCTTACTGTGTCTGCCTGTCAGACTCCTACTCACCCTTCAGGATCCAGCCTTAATGTCCTTTCCTTCATGAAGTCTTCCAGGGAAATTCAAGGGAGGGCAGTATTTCCTGCTCTGCACTCCCACGGCCTGGAGACCTTAGTCAATTGTGTGATGGCCACGTGTCTGATGCCTCCAGCTAATTCAGGGCAGGGCATGGGGCTGAACCATTTCTTTGTCCCAAGGCCTAGCCTCAGGTCCCCTACCTAGTACGAGCTTCCCCAGGCAGGAACCCTAGTCTATAGTAGGGGCCACCCCAGCTTAGGGCCTGACAGAGTGTAGGGACTTCTCCAGTATGGACCCTGGCCCACAGAAGGGGCTTCCTCAGCCTGGGCCCTAGGACAGGAGGAACTCCATCAAACCAGGGCCAGGTCCCCCATGGGCATTGCTAAGTGCATGGAATGAATGGAGTTGGTGAGGGGGGGACCTGGCTCCCTGAGAGGAGACTGAGGTTGGGGGCCAATGTTCCAGCAGGGGCTCCTGGTAAAAAACCCTTGGCAGGCGCTGGGGTGGCTGAGTTAGCGCAGGAGGCTTCGCCAGCTCCTGGCATCTTCCTCACCGTCTCCCTCTTTCATGCTCAGGCCTTGTCTCTGCTGGCACCTTCAGAGGCCCCTCCGACCTGAAAGGTAAGCTAGATTTGGGGGCGGGGCTCTCTGACATCCCCAGCTGGATGAGAGCTGTGCCTGCCGCTACCTACCCTTGCTCCCTCCAGCTGCAGCAGATGCCCCTCCCAGGCTTGGGGTGGCCTAGCGGGCAGGTGACCTCAGCTCCCTCCGGCCCAACTTGGAAGCGGCTTTTTCTCATTTGTGAACTATTTCGCCCGGCTCCTTGGCGTGGCCGTGTTTGCTTGGCCTGCCCGGGTGCAGTGGCCTGGCCGCGCTCCCGCCGGGCCCGCTCCCTGCCCAGCTCAGCCCCTCCTGCCGATGCCGAAGCTGCCGCCACTGCGCGGGGAAGCCGCGAAGGCCCAGGAATCTTGGCAGGCGTCGGGAGGCAGCGGGCGGCGGGCGGCGGGTGGCGCTCCGGAAAAGGCTGCAAATGCGAAACAGAAGGCGGGGGACTGGCGGCTGAGAAGGCCCCGCCTGGCTCGGCCTGGAGCCTGGGGGTGCCTGGGTCCGGTGGCCCACCCGTGTCCGGTCTCGATCAGAAGCTCAAGGCCTCTTCTAGGAAATGAGCAATGGCACCAGCTGAGGCCTGAGCCCCCCGGCGAGGAAGGGCCGGTCTCCTGGCCACCTGCCTGAGGATACACTGTTGCCCTGGGTCCTGTCCACTGCTGGGCCTCTTCTGGTTCATCTCCCCCCGCCTGGCTGTCCCTACCTCCCTGGATGCTTTGTTGCCCCGCCAGAAGCTCCCACCCAGGGTGGTAGTGGGGTGGCTAGCCTCAGAGATGGGCAGCGGCTGGGGGTCTGGGAGGTAAACCTAGTTACCTGCAGGGAGGGAGGTTCACCACAAGCCCCCTCCAGCCCAGAGCTGAGAAGGACCCTGGAAGAGCCACAAAGGAAAAGGGACCCTATGAGAAGCCATCTTGCAGGCTTGTCTGGAGGTGGGAGGTGGCGTTGTCAGAGGCCAGGAGCTGGAGCACACAGGCTGCAGACTGTTCCGAGTGCCAGTGTGCTGAGCCCCAGCTGGGGATGGGGTGGGGTTGGGGGAAGACATGCCCTGGAGGAGGAGCTGTTCTGCCTGAGAGAGGCACGGAAGGCTGCTTGGAGGAGGCGGCATTTGAGCTGGGTCTTAAATGAGGAATAACATGTTTGCCTGGAGGAGAAAGAAAGAGCAATTCAGGCAAAGGCAGGCAGGTGGGTACAGGGAAGCATCGAAAAGCTTGGGTTGTCTGGATTCAGGACGCTGGGGCTCAGGGTACAGTGGGCTCCTCTCACTCCCTGAACATGGGTGATTTCCCTAAGGGTGAGTCCATGGCCCTCACCCAGGCTGCAGCAACCCTGCCGATGAAGCCCTATTTTTATCTCCAGGCAATCTCTCTCGCCCTCAAGGTTCAGAACCACAGGTTCTCTGCCTCTTAGATACTGCCCAGCCCAGAAGCCCCTCAGTCTTCCTTGACGAGATTTTTGCTCTGCTCTCAGTTTGGAATATTCCACCATCACTTGCGCCTATGAGTATGTTGAACTCTCCTCTGTCCTTCAAACCTCCTTCCAATGCTGCTTTGCAAATGGAGGTCCCCTGTGGTCTGGGAGCCTCACCTGCAGAGGTGAGGGATGTTAGGACTCTTGAAGCCTGGTTGGGTAGACAAGGTGTGAAGAGGGCAGCACTCCCGTCCTGCCATCAACCGGGATGATAAGGGGTCCTCCAGGCAGCCTTGTCCCAGCCCGATCACCTCCCCCCACCTCGCCAGCTCCCAGGTTCCAGGCAGCCCTTTGGCTTTGGAGCAGTCCTCATGCCTGCACATTTAAATTTGAGGGGTTCAGAGTCCCAGTGGCCTGTAGGACAGTGAGCTCAGCTCATGGGCTCTGGGCCCCGCAAGTCTCCACCCAGACCTTGTGGGGCTGCTTGTGGATCGTCCACGGTGGTCAGCCCCAGACCTGACATTAACATTAAAGCCATAAGTGCTGGCCTTCTAGAGGCTCCCATCAAGTGACCAACAGCTAGAGATTTCAGAACCTGGAACTCTGACAGGATCTATGTACAAGGAACAAGAGAGGACGGAGAGAGACAACAGAGAAAGACAGGGTCACAGAGGTGGGAAGACAAATGGGATGGCGACACAGAGATAGGAGGAGAGAGACACACCAGGAGATGCCTCAGACACACAGGCAGGTGAGGACCTGGATTCAGCGACACAGAGACACAGAGGAAGGGACACAGGTGGGCATGTCACATACCCAGAAGTAGAGAAGACAGAGTCCATAAGACTGGATTGGGGGTTTGAGGGTAAAGGAACAGGGCTGTCATGTACAGCTGTGCAGGTTGGTTACTGTTCAAGGGCACTCGGGAAAGGCAATGAGTAAGGCCTGAGTTGGCTGGAAGGAGGGGTAGCCTTTTCTAATTGTGCTAAGGCATGGTATAGGCTAGAGAGATTCCATGTAAGGAAGGAAGGGTCAGAAGTGTCAGAAGTGACGTCCAGATTTCTGGCCTGGGCAACAGGGAGTGGGGGAGAAGCAAGTAATAGGGGAGAAGGTAGTGACAGCAGTTTGGGTGGAGGTGTATGAGGGACAGCCAGGCGACAATGCTCAGCTCATAGTCAAACCCAGGAGTCTGGGGCTCAGGAGAGAGGTAGCTGGAAACAGATGTGGGAGTCCTTGGTGATGGGATTGGAACTGTGGGAGCTGGGGAGAGCTGGAAACTGCAGGAGAAACATCCAGAGAGAAGAGAAGAGGCCTGAGCCAGCTCCTTGGGGCAAGCCTGGGTCTGCAGAGTGGGCAGAGGGAAGGAGCAGAGAAGAATCTGAGGAAGAGCCTTTCCAGGAAGGAGGAAAGCAGGGTCACAAGGCGGGAGTCAGTGCTGGCGAGAAGGAAACACGAGGTGAGAGGGTGAGGGGTAGAGACAGTTCTTTTGAGAAGCTTGGCTGAGAAGGGCTGGAAAGAGATGAGGGTGGCCAGGGGCGGGGGTGAGGCCTGTGTAGCTGTGGGATGGAGAGACTGGAGGCTGGGGGAGGCATCCACAGAGAGTGAGAGGTCCCCGAGGAAGAGGAAGAGGTGTGGAGGGGCCCGGGGCCTTGAGTGGGAGACAGGACCCCCTTCCTCTGAGACTCAGGAGAGGGGGACGGGGAAGGGCTCTCTGATCTCTGCAAGCCGGGAGAGAGGTGGGGGGGCTGGGAGGCTCAGGAACCCTGGAGAAGTCTGGAGCCACCCTGCTCAGCAGTGGGGGTGGGCATCATGCCCAGTGAGGGAGGAGGGCAGTTCCTCTGCTCCTCTCCAAGATGCATAACTCCATCCTTGTCCTGAGCAGGCTGTGTGACCCCTGCTCGGTGTCATCTCAGGGCTGGTTAGGGAAAAGGCCTAGCAGGCCAGAAATTTGACTTTAGGCAAATTCACAAGGTGCTGGCCTTTGGCAGCAAGTCACCTGAGGTTTTCAAGGGTTGGAGGAGATGTTGCTTTGCAGCAGGAGGAACTGAGGTTAGACTGAAGGGAGGACTTTCTGGCCACAGGGGTAACAGGACAAAGCCGCATGGAGGGGCTGATGGCTTAGACCATCTCAGTTAACCCTTTCACAGATGAGGACACCGAGGTTCAGAGAGGTTAAGTCACTTGCCCAAGATCACCCAGCCGGTAGGTAGCTTTGCTGAAATGGGAGTTCAGGGGCTGCCGGGACCTAGAGGGCCTTAGGGCCCCCAGGGCTGGATCCCTGATAGGGAGAGCCTGAGCAAGAAATGCTGCTCACCTGTTGAAGTGGCAGTGACCGGGTTGGAGAGAGAGAGACAGAGAGAAATGAGTCAGGGCCAGAGACCCAGGGACAGAACAGAGCGAGGCTGGATGAGTGGGGAGGCAGGAGGCACCGGGGGAGCAAGTGGGGCAGCCGATCCCGCAGAAATGTCTCCACAACAGGAAGCGTCTCATAACATACCTGTGGTTTGGCCAGGCCCCGGGCTGCCTCAGCTCCCCGAGGCTTCCTCAGCTGCAGCCGCCCTTCTGGGGTTGGGGGCTTGGAGCAGCGGGAGCCTGCACAGAGCCGCGTTCCATCCACCCACCGGGGGTGGGGTGGGGTGAGGTGGGGGTGCTGCCAGGGCCACGCTAGCCACACCCCTGCACGGTCTGTCGGGAGCCTGCGCCCCACCCTCAGGCTCCCCTTTTTATCTGGACCTCTGATAGCTCACGTGTAAAATGGGATGGGGAGTGGGCAGGCCCTTAAGTTCCATGGGATCACCTGGGCCCCCTCTGCTGGCCGCCCCCTGGGACAGGACCCTTTGAGAGGGGACTGGTGGGGAGGAGTCACTGCTGCTGATGCCCCTTCCCCTCCCAAAGCCCTGTCCAGGGAGAGAGGGGTCTGTCTTCATGCGCTGCTTCTTCCTGCTGGGGTCCATTCCCCTCCCCTCTCCATTGGTCTGAAAGACCCTGGAGCGCTACCCGCTCCCAGCCAACCTCCTCGGCCGCCCCTGGAGGAGGCCCAGGCTGCCACAAAACGCTGACTTGGACAAAATGCTGTTTTACGGGGATTTGTTGAAAAGGGGGGAAATCCCCGCTAAGGACTTGCAGCTGTCCAAACACCGCGTCTACCCTACTGCCGCCACCGCTCCATCCCTTGAATTACTGTCTCTTTTTGCATCCCATCTCCTGCCCCTGCCAGCCCAGCCCCTTTCCAGCTGCCCTGGCTCCTGCCTTCCTTCCTAAGAGGTCACCAGAGAGGGTGATGGACTGCCCAAGGTCACCCAGCAGAGCCAGGCTTGAGCCTCAGGGCCCTCCACCAACCCCTGACACCCCTGCTTGGCCGCCATTCCTCACGGGGAGACCAGGAGGAAGCAAATGGATCACAGCTGTTCCTCCCTGTGTGCCTCTATTCCCTGCGCAGGCAGTTCTTAGCTGAAGATCCTTGACTGAGGCCACGGGAATGTCCCACCTGTTCCCATTCTAGCCCACAGATAAGCCCATCTGGCCTAGGCAGGGGGCTCCCAGGGCCGTGTGACATGTGTCTGTGCGAAGTCCTGGATGCTTCCTGGAGTGAGTTATTGGTGTGATCATTAAATCTGACGGCAAATTGGGCTCATCAGACATTCATGGAGCATCTCTGTGTGCCATCAAGTCCTGTGCTGGGCATGGAGTTGGGGGAACGTGGCGGGGAGAGAGCAGAAGAGCCAAAGAGGGAAACAAGAGCTGTGAGGGAGACCTGCAGGTGTCAGAGGAGCCCGGGGAAAGGCATCCAGTAGGCGTCCAGGATGTCCAAGAATGAGGAGGAGTTAGGAGGTGGAGAAGCAGTAGGGTGAAATGAACGTACAGAGGCCAGAGAGCCTGCGGAGCCTGCAGTGGGGGGGGAGGGGTGGCAGTGAGCAGGGGCTCAGGGGCGCCCAGGCACCCTCGGCTCTGACGGTGGCCGGCGTTGGGGGGCAGTCCCTCCCACCTGGGCTGCCACGTCACACCATTCCAGGGCCGTCAATCCTCAGCCCCTTCTCTGGCCAAGTCCCCCACCTGGAGTGGCATAGCCACCTCCCCTCTAAGAGCTAGAGTAAGTTTTCCCTCCTCAAACCCACAGGCAGCTTGGAGCTGGAAGAGAGACTCTCTCTCTCAGTTTGCTTCTCTTTCTGTCTAGCTTGTGCTCTCTGGCACACTCTCCCCCACTCCCTCCCCCATGGCAGTCAGTCCCAGCGGTTAAGAGCTCAGGTTCTTAACAGACCTCCACTCAGATCCTGGCTGCCAGCTGTAGCCAGTGGGCACATCACTGTCCTTGTCCCAGCCTCAGACTCCTCACCTATAGAAAGAGGAAGCGCAATAGTTCCTTTTTCCCAGGGACCTTGTGGGAGTTAAATCAAATGCAGAATATGCAGCACTTAGGCGGTGCCCAGCCAGAGGTGTGAGCTGTCATCCTCACTCAGACACCCCTCCCTCCAGAGGAAGCACCTGCTCTGGGGTCCTGCAGCAGATCTGCCCCACCTCCACGATGCTGGCAGTGCTGGGATGGGGCACCCAGGGAGCCACAGGGTGTAGGGTGCGGATGCTTCCTGGAGATCCACCGTGCCAAGGAGGAAAGAAAAGTGGGCAGCTGGCAGGGGGCCCTGCCCCTGCCTGGGCTCCTGAGTGGACTGGGGGCTCTTCCTCTGGCGCCCGGCCTGCCTGTGCTCCTCCACAGTTCTTCCCACCCCAGACACCCTCCCAGCTGAGCCTGAGGCTGCCTGCACCCTCCATCACCCCCCCACGCCTAGTGAGGCCTCAACTCAGCATGGGAAGGGGACCAGGGCTGCCCAGAGCCAGGGCTCTCTTGAGTCCTCCTTTGGTGGTGCCGCGACCTTGGCCTCTGGCCCACCCAGGCCAGAGCTGCTCCCTCCCCTCCCCCTGCTTTCTGCTGCGAGCTCTGCCCCTCCACCTGCTCCCCCAACCCTCTGCCCCCCTACCAGGCAGAACATCCTGGCTCTGTGATGTGTGAGCACCACCTCCACCCTAACAGCCCCCCCAGCTCAGGTGGCAAGTGCAGGAGGGCCCTTCCCCCTCTCCGGAGAGGACGTGTGGTGTGATGGTTAGAGATTGGGGCTCAAGAGTCAGACTGCCTGGGTTTAGGCTCTGACAGCACCTCGGTTTCCTCATCTGTAAAACAGGGCCGACAAGCCTCGCAGGGCTGCACGGGGATGGAATGTCCAACAAACGTCAGGGCAGTGCATGGCCAGAGCTTCCATCGGCAGTAGCTGAGTGCCAGGCCTGCGCCCTGTGGCCTCTCGAGGCCCAGCACCAATCATGGTGCGGATAGAGCAGGCGGCCTGTGTCGAGGGAAGGTGTTCCGGGCAAGATTCTTAGTCTAAGCTTCTGTTTCTACGTCTATAGAATAGGGGATTATAATTGTAGGAGCTGGTGGGGGGGTCATTAAGAGGGTTAGTGATGTGAAGCTGGTGAAGCCCCGCCTGGCACGTGGGGAGCCCTTAGGTCGCAGGTGTTACTATTACGCTGGGGCTGAGGGAGGCTGAACGACCCGCCCAGGGTTACAGAGGGGTTGATGGCAGAGCTGGGTTGGCAGCTTCACCGACCTTCTCCGGAGCCCCGCGTTCGTTCCTGCAAAGCCCTGAGTGATACTGAGTTTGGAGGAACACCGCACTGCAGCTCCAGACTCAGCCCCGCGTGCATCCCTGGGTGTGCACAACGCACCCGACTCCCTCCTGCGGCCGGGCAGGCGCAGGTGTGGAGAGGCCCCTGGGCGGGGTGAGGGGAGCCTGGAGCAGGGATGCCAGGGCAAGTGAGACTTTCCTGGGGCGTGTGAAATGCCAGGCTAGTCCACTGTGCAGATGTTGATGGGTGCTTGCCGTGAGGCACTGTGATATCTCTAATCATCACAGCAGCCTTGAGAAGCAGGTTGTTAGCCTAGCTTAAAAAAAAAAATTTTTTTTAAAATTTGTTTTATTTTATATTTTTGGCCACGACCAGAGACCGAACCCGGGCCCCCAGCAGTGGAAGTGCAGAGTCCTAACCACTGGACCACTAGGAGATTCCCTAGCCTAGCTTTTTCTAAAAAGAACTTTATTGAGATACAATTCACATAGCTTACAATTGGTTCATTAAAGTGTACGAATCAATGTTTTTTTTAAGGTATTCACAGCATTGTGCAACCATCACAACAAGCAATTTAGAACATTTTCATCACCCCTAATAGAAGCCCTGTGCCCATTAGCAATCACTCCCCATTTCCACTCCCCCAGCCCTAGGCAACCACTCATCTATCTGCTTTCTGTCTCTATAGATATACCTATTCTGAACATACAAATAGAATTAGATAATATGATTTTGTGACTGGCTTCTTCACTTGGTATAATGTTTTCAAGATTCATCTGTATCGTAGCATTTATCAGTATCTCCCTTCTTTTTATTGCTGAATGATAGTCCGTTGCATGGATATACCACACCATCCATTCATCAGTGGATGCACTTCTGTGTTGTTTCTACTTTGTGACTGTTATGAATAATGTCACCATGAACATTCATGTACACGTTTTTGTGTAGACGTGTTATTCCATTTTATAGATGAGGAAACTGAGGTTCACAGAGTGGAAACCTCTTGCCTAGGCTCCCCCAGCTGGTGAGCGGAGGACTCAGGCTGGCCATCCAAAGCTGGAGCCTGTGCTTCTTCCCAACCCAGGCCTTGTTCTCAGAGCTGAGCTAAATGCTGTGACAGGGCTAGATCAGGACACAGGAGTGAGGGGTTAACTCTATAGAGGAAGGGATGACAGCTTCCCTGGGCCTTGAAGGACGAGTTGGAGAGAGGAAGAACACTGCAGGCAGAGAAATAGCAGGTACGAAGGCCCAGAAGTGTGAGGCTGCCTGGTGTCTGGGGCAAAGGTATGGGGGAGGGGAGAGGCAGAGAAAGGGGTGGCAGGTGATAGGCAGGCACCCACTAGGTGATTAGATTTAAAAGGCCTTGAACGCCATGCTGGGCACCAAGGACTTTTTTTAAATGTTTGTCTGCATTGGGTCTTCGTTGCTGCGCGCAGGCTTTTCTCTAGTTGCGGCGAGCGGGGGCTTCTCTTTGTTGCTGTGCGCGGGCTTCTCATTGTGGTGGCTTCTCTTGTTGCAGAGTACAGGCTCCAGGTGCGCAGGCTTCACTAGTTTTGGCACACGGGCTCTAGAGCGCAGGCTCAGTAGCTGTGGCGCACGGGCTTAGCTGCTCCACTGCATGTGGGATCTCCCGGACCAGGGCTCGAACCCGTGTCCCCTGCACTGGCAGGCAGATTCTTAACCACTGTGCCATGAGGGAAGCCCTTTTTTTTTTTTTTTAAATCAATTGATTTT
The DNA here is from genome assembly GCF_964270905.1 of Leucopleurus acutus. Taxonomy (NCBI): domain Eukaryota; kingdom Metazoa; phylum Chordata; class Mammalia; order Artiodactyla; family Delphinidae; genus Leucopleurus; species Leucopleurus acutus. The sequence continues at coordinate 164,717,303 of NC_139143.1, forward strand.
TGGCCACACGGCTTGCGGGATTTTAGTTCCCCGACCAGGGACTGAACCTGGGCCCCTGGCAGTGAGAGCACGGAGTCCTAACCACTGGACCGCCAGGGAATTCCCACAAAGGACTTGATCGTGAAGGCAGTGGGGAGCCCCAGAAGGGCATCGACATAATGTGAGGTCAGAGAGACCTTAGTCAAATCCCAGTTCTGGGACTTCCCTGGTGTCACAGTGGTTAAGATTCCACGCTCCCAGGGCTTCCCTGGTGGCGCAGTGGCTGAGAATCCGCCTGCCAGTGCAGGGGACATGGGTTTGAGCCCTGGTCCGGGAGATCCCACATGCCGAGGAGCAACTAAGCCCGTACGCCACAACTACTGAGGCTGCGCTCTAGAGCCCGCGATCCACAACTACTGAAGCCCCCGTGCCTAGAGCCCGTGCTCGGCGCACCACAACGAAGAGTAGCCCCCTCTCGCCGCAACTAGAGAAAAGCCTGCGCGCAGCAACGAAGACCCAACGCAGCCAAAAATAAATAAACAAATGAATGAATTTATATGTTAAAAAAAAAAAAAAGAATCCATGCTCCCGATGCAGGGGCCTGGGTTCGATCCCTGGTCAGGGAACTAGATCCCACATGCATGCAGCAACTAAGAGTTCTCATGCCACAACTAAGGAGCCTGCCTGCTGCAGCCAAGCCCCAGTGCAACCAAAAAATAAAAATAAAAAAATCCCAGTCTGCTTCCTAGAGACCTCTGCGTTAGTTTTGTCCTCTGGAAAATGGGGATGACAATAACAATACCTCGTTAAAGTGTTAGGAGGATTAAGTGAGCTTCCATCTCTAGAGAGCTTAGCCCCTGGCTGGCAGAGAGCCAGCCCAGCACATGGTAGTGGGTGTAATCACCAAACAGTTTCTGGCAAAGCTGTGCCAAGGTTAGGGATGCTCTGGAAGGGCATCTGGCCGCCAAGTGAATAGTTAGGGGGAAGCTACTGTCCAGGGAGGGGTCCTCGGTAGACTTGGGGGGGCGGCGATAGAGAGCTATGGGCAGGATTAGGAGAGGTTTAGTAACTTCTGCAGACTCTGAGACTTTGAGAATTGCTTGTGAATAATATCTAAATCCTGATCTTTTTGTGAGTCCCTGGGCCCGGTGCCAACGTACCCATGGGCTGGCTTGATGGCCCCTCTCGTTCCTCCCTGCAGCAAAAGCCTAAGGACGCCATGCGGGGGGCTCTGACGTCCCTGTCTTCGCTGCCGCCACCTCTGCTGCTGCTGCTGCTGGTGCTGGGGTGCGGGCTGAGGGCGGCCGCCAGCGGTGGAGCCGCCGGGGCAGCGGGCTACCCGCCGGTGCAGTACGTGCAGCCCATGCACAAAGGACCCATGGGGCCGCCCTTCCGCGAGGGCAAGGGCCAATACCTGGGTGAGCACCTCCCCGCCCCGCCCCGCCCCGGACAGTCCTGACCCCCAACTCCCTGCCTCCCGACCTCCACCAGCTCTTCCCAGGCGCCCCCGCCTCCGGCCACAGCCCCTCAATCCCCACCAAAGACTTTCCCATCTCCACTTTCTTCCTGATGCTGGTCCGGGGCGGGTGCAGAAGTGGGGTGGGGAAGTGGGGTGCCGCTGGCTGGCGGAGATGGTCTTTAGGTAGAGGGTGGGGCGGGAAGGTTTGTGGGGAAGTGGGGAGGGCGGGGCGGCTCAGATTGGCTCTAAGGAGGGATGCTGGTGCCACCTGGTGGCCACTCCACCCCGGTCAGGCAGGGATGAGAAGCTCTTAGGGAAGGCCTAGTCCGGGTGGGTTGGGTGCTAAGAGCCCTGGGTGTGGATACCCTGCAGTTCCCAAGGTGGCCACTGAACCGCCTAAATTCCATCTTCCATGAGAGCAGGGAGGGGGAGACCGGGACTGGTCTTCACGAACAGATACAGAACCTTGTCTTCTCAAGTTGCACCACACGCTGGTATGGGGAGTGGGAAGATGGGTCCCCTGTTCCCACTGTCCAGGCCCCTGACTGACCCCTTCTCTCTCTTTCTCTCTCAGAAATGCCTCTACCGCTGTTGCCAATGGACCTGAAAGGAGAGCCTGGTCCCCCAGGAAAACCCGGACCGCGGGGTCCCCCTGGCCCTCCTGGCTTCCCAGGAAAACCAGGCACTGGAAAACCAGGGCTACATGGGCAGCCTGGACCCGCTGGCCCCCCTGGCTTCTCCCGGATGGGCAAGGCTGGTCCCCCAGGGCTTCCAGGCAAGGTTGGCCCACCAGGGCAGCCGGGGCTTCGGGGGGAGCCAGGGATACGAGGGGACCAGGGCCTCCGGGGGCCCCCAGGGCCCCCTGGCCTACCTGGGCCCTCAGGCATTGCTGTCCCTGGAAAACCAGGTCCTCAGGGGGTGCCAGGGCCCCCAGGATTTGGGGGGGAGCCAGGGCCCCAGGGAGAGCCTGGGCCCCCGGGTGATCGAGGCCTCAAGGGCGAAAATGGAGTGGGCCAACCAGGGCTTCCTGGAGCCCCAGGCCAGGGGGGTGCCCCCGGACCCCCTGGTCTCCCTGGTCCAGCTGGCTTGGGCAAACCAGGTTTGGATGGGTTTCCTGGGGCCCCTGGAGATAAGGGTGAGTCTGGGCCTCCTGGGCTGCCAGGACCCAGGGGGGAACCAGGAGCTTTGGGCCCAAAAGGGCCCCCTGGGCTGGATGGTATGGGGGTACCAGGGTCAGCAGGGGTGCCAGGGCCACAGGGCCCACGAGGGGCCAAAGGGGAGCCAGGCACCCGGGGCCCTCCTGGCCTGATAGGCCCCACTGGCTATGGGATGCCAGGGCTGCCAGGTCCCAAGGGGGACAGGGGCCCAGCTGGGGTCCCGGGGCTCTTGGGGGACAGGGGCGAGCCAGGTGAGGATGGGGAGCCGGGGGAACAGGGACCACAGGGCCTTGGGGGCCCCCCTGGACTTCCAGGGTCTGCAGGGCTACCTGGCCGACGTGGGCCCCCGGGGCCTAAGGGGGAGACGGGGCCTGGAGGACCCCCAGGAGTGCCTGGCATTCGGGGTGACCAGGGGCCTAGTGGCCTGGCTGGGAAACCTGGGCTCCCAGGAGAGAGGGGGCTTCCAGGGGCTCATGGACCTCCTGGACCGACTGGGCCCAAAGGCGAGCCAGGTTTCACGGGCCGCCCTGGAGGACCAGGGGTGGCAGGAGCCCTGGGGCAGAAGGGTGACTTGGGGCTCCCTGGGCAGCCTGGCCTGAGAGGCCCTTCTGGAATCCCAGGACTCCAAGGTCCGACTGGCCCTATCGGGCCGCAGGGTCTGCCAGGCCTGAAGGGTGAACCAGGCCTGCCGGGGGCCCCTGGAGAGGGGAAAGTGGGAGAACCTGGCATGGCTGGGCCTACAGGGCCTCCTGGGGTCCCAGGTTCCCCAGGACTCACGGGCCCACCTGGGCCTCCCGGACCTCCCGGGCCCCCTGGTGCACCTGGGGCCTTCGATGAGACTGGCATCGCCGGCCTGCACCTGCCCAATGGCGGCGTGCAGGGAGCTGTGCTGGGCAAGGGGACCAAGCCCCGGCTTGGGCTGGGCGAGCTGTCGGCCCATGCCACGCCCGCCTTCACCGCTGTGCTCACCTCGCCCTTCCCCGCCTCAGGCATGCCTGTGAAGTTTGACCGGACCCTCTACAATGGCCACAGTGGCTACAACCCGGCCACCGGCATCTTCACCTGCCCCGTGGGCGGGGTCTACTACTTTGCTTACCACGTGCACGTCAAGGGCACCAACGTGTGGGTGGCCCTGTACAAGAACAACGTGCCAGCCACCTACACCTATGACGAGTACAAGAAGGGCTACCTGGACCAGGCGTCTGGGGGGGCCGTGCTCCAGCTGCGGCCCAACGACCAGGTCTGGGTGCAGATGCCCTCGGACCAGGCCAATGGCCTCTACTCCACCGAGTACATCCACTCCTCCTTTTCAGGATTCTTGCTGTGCCCCACATAACCCATGCTGCCCCGGCCTCCTCCTCTTTAGCGGTAGAGAGACCTTCTCACTTACAAAGAACCTCCATTTAAAGAAAAACCAAAGGCCAAACAGAGGCGGGAGCAGAGGCGGCCGCGGCCTTGGCCCGAGGAGACTGACTGGGTTTCTCCCTCCGCGCAGGCTGAGGTGGTTTCTGGAAGAAGGTGGCCTGCGTTCCTCTCCCCCGAGTGTCTGTGCAGCGTCGGGGTTGTGCCCCCTCTCCTGCCCTGCCTGGCCTGCAGGCAGGGCCCCAGGACGCTCTGCCCAGCTGGTGGAGACCCCTGGCCCCTGTGAGTGCTGGGCCCTGCTGGGCGGCGAAGGATGCTGCTGCTGTGCGAGTCAGAGCTGAGAGGGGACTGAATTCCCCCACCCGTTCCCCCGGGGAGACATCGTCCCAGCCCTGCCCTTCCTGCCTGCCCGCAGACGGCCCCTGCTCAAGGAGTGGGGCAGGGCCTCCCTCAGTTCTTGGCTGCCCCGCGCGGGACCTCCAGCATAAGACGGTGGGTCCCCTGAAGAGTTTTTGTTTCTCTCCAGGGGAAGGGAGAGGAGGGGGACCATCGAGGTGGCCAGTGGACACCCTGTCAGGACTGCCACCCTAGCAGTGGGGCGGTGGCATCAGGCCTGTCCCTGGCAGGTACAGGCGTGTGGCCCCTCCTTCAGGCTCCCAGGAAGTGCCGACCCCCCTTCACTGCTCAGGCTGCAGCCATGGGGAACGGTGGTTTGTGAGGGGTAGGGGCATGGGTCTGAGGCAGGATGGCAGCTCTTCACGTTCGTCTCCATCCCCCAGGCTGCCCCCACCAGCTCTGGCTCTGTTCATCATGAGGCCAGCCACCCAGGCCCCTAGGGACCGCCACAGGCGGGCACGAGGCAGGATGGGCAGTCAGCGAACATGAGTATTCCTCCCTTTCTCTCCTTTCACCTGCTGGGGGAGGGCTGATTTTCTCAGACAAAATTGTAAGGGATCCTTGCCACCCCCAACCCCAGTATCCCCAAGGCAGAGAGCTTCTTGTTTGCCCTCAGAACAAGGTGCACACAAGCTTGGGGATGAAGGCCACCGCCCGCTTTTTCTTAATAGCCATATGATGGGTGTGTGTCGACTGCAGGGGTTAGTCTGCTGGGGCTTCTTCTTCACCCTCTGGTTCCAATTTCCTGTCCTAGGCAGGATTAGGGCCCGGGAGGATGAGGCCCTGAGAAAAAGGGTGCCAACAGGCCCGTTTGGAATGAGTTGGATGTTTCTGCCGTTTTCCCCAATCAGAGCTCCACCCTGCAGGAAACAGGCAGGACCCCCTCCCATGCCCTCAGCTCCTAGTTCAAGCCGAGTGGATAGAGCTGAGGACCCAGCGTGAACCTGCTCCAGCTCTGGCCCATGCCAGCCTTCCTTCCCATGTTGAGGAAGGAGACTGGCCACTGACTTCTTTTTTTTTCTTTTTTTAACATCTTTATTGGAGTATAATTGCTTTACAATGGTGTGTTAGTTTCTGCTTTATAAAAAAGTGAATCAGTTATACATATACATATGTCCCCATATCTCTTCCCTCTTGCATCTCCCTCCCTCCCACCCTCCCTATCCTACCCCTCTAGGTGGTCACAAAGCACCGAGCTGATCTCCCTGTGCTATGCAGCTGCTTCTCACTAGCTATCTATTTTACGTTTGGTAGTGTATATATGTCCATGCCACTCTCTCACTTCATCCCAGCTTACCCTTCCCCGCCCCCCCATGTCCTCAAGTCCATTCTCTAGTAGGCCTGCGTCTTTATTCCCGTCCTGCCCCTGGGTTCTTCATGCCACTGACTCCCGACTTGTGACTCTGTGGCTCCTCAGGCCCATCGCCTGGCCACAACTTCTCCAAACAAAGCAGACCGTTTACTTGCTTTAACTTTCAAAAGGAGAGACAAAAACCCAAATCTGCCCAAGTGGCACTTCAAGAGCAGGTTGTGGCTACGGTTCCTGGTGGGTTTCTTATTCGTCGGCCCCCACGGGTACTAAGTCTCAAGTCGTACCTCGGGGAGCCATCTGCTCGGCCTCCTTCCTGGGTCAAAGCCGCTGCCATCTGACCTGTTGGGGAGGCTTCTGTGGGGCGGAAATGCATCAGGTCCTAGTGGGAGCCCAGGGCCCTGAGGAGGGTACAGGGAGCCAAAAAAAAAAAGAAAAAATGCTGTTTCACAGAACTGAGTTTCTGCTAAATGTCATTCCTGAAGCCTTTGGGGAGAGGTGGGTGGTGCTTCCGAAATATTTATGGGATTTCCAGGTGTCCACTTAACTGACTAGCTTTGATAAACTATGTCAGGTTTTAACAATGAAAACTACGTTACCTTGTGCATTTTTATATTGATTCCTCATTTTTTTTTAAGATTAAGGTTTAAATGTTTTCCGTTAGTAATTTCATTTCTAACCTGGTATAGGAGCTTAGTTCTCTACATACCTATTATGTACCCCGTGTCACAGAAGATTCGGGGAAGAATGCACTTGGGAATCAAAGAAAATGGGACTTCTTTTTGAAAAGAAAAACAACGGTATTGACTGTATTGACACAATCTCAATAAAGCCTGTTGAATAAACAGCCCTGTGCTGAACCTGGCATTGATTCAGAGGTGTCTCCAGCCTCTGGACTTCAGGAAGCACCCAGGGAGCTCTCTGGGGCTCTTGCTCTGCACCCTCTCGAGGAGCGTGCATTCCTCCCAGCCAGGGGTTCTGTCACCACCGCATCAGGAATGCTTGATTCTCTGAAGCTGCCGAGGCTCTGCACCAAGTAAATGCCAAGAGGCATTTTAAGAAAGCAAAGTGAGGCAGTGGCTGGAGCTAGGGGAGACGGATCAAGCTTCCCTGGAACATTCCTGCAAGCTCTCAAGGGTAGCGGAGCGTGACAGCTGGCTCAGGATCCCAAGGGTCAAGTTTCAACATCTGATACAAATTATGAATGAAATCAGGAATCTTTGCTCCTGTGGGCGGGGCTAGTGCCAGGCCCAACGCTGAAGGCAGGGCCAGGGGAGCTGTCCTGGGAGAAAGCACTGCCCCATAACTTGCCGTACTCTGGGAATCTGGACAGCAGACCTGAGACCAACCTGTGCCCTGAAAACTCCTGTGGTTTTCCCCAGCCTGGAAGAACCCCATCTTGGCTGAAAGCAGGCCTGTCCAACAGTCCTGAAACCTCAGGCTAGCTGCAGAGCTGGGCATGCATCTCTCTCCACCGAGGCTGGAATATCCCTCAAGTTTGAGGGGCGGTGTCTCCTCCATTTCGATTTTCCTTTCTTCAGAATGGATGGTGCGCAGAACTTCCCAGCAGGCCAAGGCCTTTGACTGAGGCCCAAGATGCAGAACGAGGCCCGGCCTTCACCTGCGGCGACGTGCCCCCCTCACACAAAGGTCAGCGGTCCCGTGATAACACGGTCCTCTCGGCATCGTCCTACAGCGTTCTGGTTCCTGGCTGGGCCTGGGTTCTATCTGGGGAGCAACCTATGAAGCCAGGCTCTGAGAGCAGGAAAATCTGGCTTGTTCCTGCCCGCTGCCTGGGCCGCTGTGAGGGATCTCCACCAGGACAAAGCACCAGACCATGCCTGCTCTGCTTTTCGTGGCTGAACAGCTGGAGGAATATGCCTCCACAGGCCAGCAGCTTGGGTCCCTGGCTCCTCGGAGAGTGAGGCCCAGACAGAGAGGCACAGGCACAGAAGGGCGAGGGGGGAAGAATCCGTTCAGGGCAGAGGAGAAACACAGGAAACAGTGGTGGGATTTAAAGAACTGTTTATTGCTCTGTAACTTCGTCGGGAAGCTGTTAACAAGACCCATGACAGCCAAGGGCCAGGTGTGCATCTAGATCAGCTAGATTCACGTGTCCACCTCCTGATCCATATAAACTTGGCGCTTGGGGCCCTGTGCAGTCAAAGGCAGGCATCCTGGCAAACTGGTTAAATCCCAACAAGGAGAAACGATGCCGTAGATCATTTCCACCTCCCCAAATCCCATGTCCTAGATAATAAAGGAAAACACCACAAGTACTGCTCCAAAATAAAACCTGCCCCAGTCCCTTATGTCTGACTGAGGAGCCAGGAGCACTGAGGCTCTGCAGAAGCCAGGAACCCAGCACCAGAAGGCACCCGTCCCTCCCTCACTGTTCAGTGACCTCCCCAGAGGAATCCCCAGCCCCAAGGGTGCACTCCGGCCACACCGCAGGAAGGCCGAGACAGGGAGCCAAGCCTAAGGGAGCCCAGGGTTTCCAGTCCGAGCTGTAGTTGGTCCTGCTGGGTATGGCGGAGCTGTGGCCCTCACAGATTCTTCTGGAAGACCCGGTGCAGGCTCTGGGCCAGGACGTCAGTCTCCTCATAGCCCTCACAGCTTTGCTGCCAGCTCTCTGGCACCTGTTCCATGCCATAGTAGGCGCCAGCAATGGCCCCGGCCATGGTGGCAATGGTGTCTGTGTCCCCACCAAGTGAGATGGAATAGATGAGAGTCCTCTGGAGGCTGTTGAAGGCAGAGGGGATCTCGGGGTCGGGCTCCATGCAGCGCAGGAAGCAGTAGATGGCGGTGGGCACAGATTCAAAGGCAGCAATGCCATGCCCTGTGGGGAAGCCAGATCACGGGAACTTGAGCCCCCCCCTTCCCGGGCCCCACGTGTCCCCAGGCTTCCTGCCACCTGCCACAAGTCAGCACTCTCAGCTTCAAGCTGGGCTGCGATTAAGAGCACAGGCTCTGGAGTTAGGCTACCTGGGTTCAAATCCCGGCTCGCCGACCTACTGGCTGTGTGATTCCTGTATCCTGGGTTCAGCTCCTCGTGTAGAGAGTGAATAAAGTTAGGAATTCTCGCAGGGCTGGTGCAAGGGTGAAATGACATCCTAGAGGTGAAGCATTCTGCATAGTGCCCAGAACACAGTAAAGTACTATCACCATTAGCTGTAAAAAACCAGCGGCCGGCTGCCATCTCTGGGATGTTTATCTTTAAGGCTGAGGGTACTGTTGCCCTAGAACAAGAAGGAGCTGTGCTCGCAGCCTGCCAAAGACCCTACGGAACGTGGCTCTGCTGTCTCAGCAACCCTGGCAAAGGTGTGACGGCAGCAGGCGTGACTCCAGGCACCCCTCCCACTCCTGAGCCCAAGACTGACCCTGAAGGATGACGGGTGGGGGACTACCCACCTAGCTCGGACACCACCTCCTCTCTGGTCACTGAGTCCTGCTCTAGAAGCTCCCCAATCTTCTTCAGTCGGCTGGAGTACGGACGCTCCTCCATGCCCAACCTGTGGGTTGGGGGCGAGATTTCAGGGAGGTCAGAGCCAGCAGGGTGGAGAAGGCAGGAGGGGGAAGGGCTGCATGGGAGGGCGAGGCAGGGACGTGGGCATCTGACACTTAAGCACGGGTGTCAGGGCAAGACGTGGGAAGGGCGAGCCACCCGGTTTGTCCTCTGGGACCCGGAGAGCCCTGAGGCACAGCCAAGGCAAAGGGCTTCTTCCCACCCCTCCTTAGGGCCTGCAAGTAAAGGAAGGCCTCAGCTTGAGGCAGGGCCACCCCACCAGCATGCACATGCACAGACGCGCCTCCAGCCCGCCTCCAGCCCGCGTACTCACTCCCGGGCATCTGACACAGACTGGGCATCACTCTCCAGCTCCTCCATGTGGCCCAGGAGTTGTTCAAGGAAGTGCTCACTGGACGACTCACCCTGCAAAGCCAGGTGCACAGCCAGGGCCTGCAGGATGGCACCGTTGTAACCCAGGGAGGAGGCGTGTGTTAGCTGGGCCGAGAGCCGGGCAAACTAGGGCAAAGATGAGGGAGGCAAAGACCTGCTGTCACAGCACCCAAGCTGCAGAGGAGGGAGGGACGAGAGTGTCCAGAAGCCAGCCAGCCCTAACTACCTTCTGCACATCCTGGACACTGCTATAGGCCAGGGAGATGCCGGCCACCCGCATGGCGCCCCCGTTGCCGTAGGAGCCTTTGCCATTAAACTGGGCCCGGGCAGGCTCAAAGACATCACGGCACTTGGGGCTCAGGAGCTTCCTGAAGACGGTGATCACTCCAGCACCATAACCCCGGTCAGGGTCCTTCTTGTACTCCTGAGCAAACCTAGGGGAGAGAAGGGGACAGCGTAGTGATCTAAGAGATGCCTGCCAGGGCTGGGAGAGAAGAAACCTGGCTGGTTTGGGAAAAGAGGAATCCTTGGGCCCTCAGGAGCCTGTGCCAGCGGTGCTGTCACTTCTAGCTTGGGAAGCTGCAGCTGCCCTAGGGAGAGTGTCCTGCAGCAGGGTGTGCGGGGAGGGTGTCCCGGCATGCACAGATGTCACTGCTCTGGTCAAGGGGTGCAATAACTCTGCCCACCTGGTTTGCTTCACCCCAGGACCACTGCCCTCACCTGTGCGCCATGTCCATCTCGTCGAAGGCCTCCTTGGCCAGCAGGGACTGCACCAGCGCCCTGGCCATGGCTGTGTCGTCTGTGTAGCACAGTGCTTCTGCAGGGACAGGGCGGGGGCGGAGATCGAGCTGCAGGGCTCGAGGGTGGCGGCTTTGGCCTCCCGCTCACTCCTTTTATCTACTACTTCCAGAAGGCCTCAAGTCAGCTTCTCACTCCCATCCAGTTTCCAGGGCTCTGAGTCAGTCACATGCCCTGCTGATTTCTGGAGGAAAACCTTCCACCCCTTCTGGCTGCATCTCCAGTCTTAATGGACCTGCTTTGGGCCTCTCAAATCTCCTGCATATTCCCCACCCTCCAGCCCAACCTATATGTGCAGCCAGAAAGAGTAGAATATCACTTTCCTCATCTCACTCTCCTGCTCAAATGGCTGTCTGCTGCCTTCAGGATGAGGTCCAAACTCACTGCCTTGGCCATCTGAAGCCCGCCCTTCCTCACCCATCTTATATCCCACTGCTCCAATCCACATCCTCAGAACCAATCCTGGAGCCTGGGTCAAGTCCTTCCCACCTGGGGCTGCTCCCCCGCCCTCCTCTGGCCCTGTCTCCTTCCTCTGGGTGCCCGAGTCTACTGCTCTGGCACTTGTAACACACACCATTGGTTACGTGGTAGCTTCTCAAATAGGCTATAAGCCAGCTAGGGCCAAGGACTTGGTTTTATCTGAAGAAGAGACAGTTACAGAGAACTAAGCATACTCCCTAGTGAGCCCCTTCTTATTCCTCACATCTGCCTTCTGCCCTTGCCCCCCATCCCTGCCCTGCTCTGTGTATCCCAAGTCCCAACCCTGCCTTCTCCTCCCCTTTCACTCTCAGGAGCCCCCACACCTTACTTCACCAGGAAGAGAGGCTCACAGGCACCTACTCACAGCCACACTCTCCAGTCTGTCCTCAGAGGGACTGGTCCCTCTTGAAGTGCCCCCCAAGCCCAGTTCCCCAGGGACCTTGCTCTTCCTTTGTCTCCTCAACTCCTCCCTCTGTAATACAGCAGCACCCAGTCTCTCTCTGATCGGTCCCTGCACCCTGCTTTCCCCCAGGAAATCACTTCTCTCCCACTCCCAGTCCAGATGATAGGGGAGGGAGCCAATGCCACCTCCAGCCCAGCCAAACAGCACCCCATTCCCTGTTTCAGTGATGCACGGGTGACATAAGCCAGACCACTGAGACTCCATCAGAGACCTCTGCTGGTGCCACTGCGAAGCGAAACTTCCTCTACTGGAGATGCTGAGCCGGGAACTGCTGAGGGCCACCCCGTGGGAAGGGCCTGTTACAGTGAAGCCCACCCAGAAGAACGCAGATCTGAATAAGGAGAGGGACTGAGTCTTGAGGAGATGGCTTGATTTAGCTCTGCTTAAAGCCAGACCCGCCTGGACTTCTCAGTGATGCCAGCCAATGCATTCTTTTTGCTCAGGCCATTTTGAGTTGGGTTTTCTGCCACTTGCACCCAAAGGGTCCTAAAATCTCAAACTAAAATGTCTTCCCCTCATCTTAACATCAAACCAAAAATGAAATTATGAACTGTCCCCCCCATCCTGTCTTCACCTCAGCCACAGCTCATCTCTCTCCTTCCCTTCATACCAAACATACTCTATTTTCTCCTTTTCCATTTCCTCCTAAATCCACTGAAATCTAACTTCCAAGGTTCAACCTTCTACTGAAGATGCTTTTCTAAGTCTAGACTTCCCCCCACTTAACCTCTCTGTAGCCTCACGCTAGTAACCAGTGTCTTCATCTTGAAATTTTTTTTTTTTCCCCCGGTACGCGGGCCTCTCACTGTTGTGGCCTCTCCCGTTGCGGAGCACAGGCTCCGGACGCACAGGCTCAGCGGCCATGGCTCAAGGGCCCAGCCGCTCCGCGGCATGTGGGATCTTCCCGGACCGGGGCACGAACCCGTGTCCCCTGCATCGGCAGGCGGACTCTCAACCACTGCGCCACCAGGGAAGCCCTGAAATTCTTTTCTTGAGTTTTGTTGTTACCCATCTCCCCTCTGCTTCTCCTCCTATAAACTGTTTCCTTCTCTAGCTCCTTTTCCTCCTCCAGGGTTCCGGGTGTGGCCCCTTTTTCTTACTATTCTACAAGCTCTCCAAGAATAATCATCCTCAGCCGTGATACTGCGCTGAGATCTGGGTGATGAGTTGACTGCACAGGGAGGGAGAGGCAGAGGGGAGAGAGCTTTACAGGCAAAGGGACAGCAGTACATGCAAAGGCCTGAGCTAGAGGAGGCACGAAGTGAGAGGAAGTGCAGTGCAGACAGCAAGGCCAAGGGTGGTATAAGGTGAAACTGGAGACGCAGGCGAGGGCCGGCCACATAGGGAACATTAAGGAGTTTGGCTATGTCCTAAGGGTAATGGAAAATTACTGCAGAGATTCATGAGGGGAGGCCGCGATAAGATCTGCTTTCAGAAGTGCCCTCCAGCTGCGTGGAGATGGACTGGTGGCCAACTGACTCGGGAGACCCGGGTAAAACGCGTAAAATGGGTAAAATCGGCAGGGACTTAAGTATTGGACTAGGCGCAATCAAGGCGTGGCTTGCACGGCTGGGAGGTCTGTGTAGCCAAGCCCCGGGCTGGCGAACGTTCGAGGCGAGACGTGTGAAGACGGGGCTCGGATTTGGACACGCTGAATCCAAGGTGCCCGCGGGTCGTGCAGAGCGGGCCCCTCCGGCCGCTGTCCCTCCCTGCCTGAGTCCCTCGCGGCTCCCCGGTGCCCAGTGCGCCCGGCCCCGCCCACCTGTCCGCGCGCTCCCCGGCGAGCCGGGGTCCGGCTCCAGGTCCTGGACCCGACGCAGGACTGACGTCAGGTCGACGGTGTCGCGCGCCTCGTAGACGGCGCCCACGCAGTCCCCGAGCAGCGCGCCCGCCAGGCAGCCGCGGAAGCGGGAGAGGGAGCGAGCCGCCCCAGCCCCTCCGCAGCCCGCCGCCGTCATCACCGCAGCCGCCGCCATCCGCGCGTACCAGCCGCCACTTCCGGTGCGGCCCGCGCGCGCCCCACCGCGCGGCTTTCCCCGGCCCCACAGCGCCACCCGGCGGCCTGGAGTCGCAGCTGCCCCGCGGGTGACAAGGGGCGGTCCCGCAGACCTCGTTTCGATTGGGCCCGGCCTCTGTATTTAGCCCGCGTTTCCCCGACCTGTAAACGGCGTCACAGCCGGGCGGGACGGCCACTAAAGGGTCCCCGAGGGCTGCGCACTGAGCCAGACCTTCGGGCCACTGCCGCCACGGTCGGCCAGCCGTGCCACAGCAGCCCCAGCTCGGGTCATTCAGTCCTGGGCGGCCACCCCCAAGCCCTCCCCCTGTCACCCTAGCCCCCTCTGGGCCTCCCCTAGGCGTCAAGAGGGCACGCAAGGGTCCAGCTGGGACAGAGCTGGATAGAGATCACGGCGCTGGAGTCCAGGGTGCTGGCCTAGCCCAGAGAAGGGCATGGGATTGGGAACATGGAGCTTGAGGGATGATGTTACCATCTTTGCTCCTCCGTGCACAGGACAGCCAAGAGCCCTCTCCCCACTGGCTACATGCAGGGGTAGCAAAGAACCGTCTGGACTGAGAACCCCCGACCTTTATTAGATTCGTTCTCTCCACTGCCCTCCCTCTTTCATTTTCCACCAGCCTTCCCCTCCTCCCTCAGCCCCCTCGCTAGGTTAGCTCCAGCGGGCAGGTTTGGAGTGGACTCAGGGTGCGGTTTGTGGTGCGGGTGAAGGTGTCCACCTCCGGCACAAACTTCTCAGCCGGCATGGTCAGCTTCCGCCGGGTGTCCATGCACTTGGTGTCCAAGAGCATGGAGTTGGCCTTGCAGGCGATGTCAGCCTGCAGCCGGGCCAGATGCTGGTACAGGGCGTCCAGAGCATCCCTGGGGAGGAGGGATTAACAGCCCACCACCCCCGGCGTGAGGCTGGGAGGTCAGGGCTGAGCTCACCAGCCTCGAGTCAGGAAGACAGCAGGGAAGCTGGCAGGCAGCAAGGGACCCCAATGGTGGGAGGTGTCTCCCCGCCCCTCCTGCCCACTCCCCAAACCTACTGTGCCTGCGCCAGCTTCTGCTTCAGGGCAGCAGTGGTTGCCTCTAACTGGTAAACCTCCTCAGTGAGGCCGTACTGTGCCTGGAGGCAGAGGGGCAGGTTGGGAGTCCAGGTCAGCCACACTGTCCTTCTGCCCACGGGTCTGGGGGCTGCCCTGCGCCAGCACCCCTGCTTCACCAGGGAGTGAGTCATCCTGAGGAACCTTAGCCAGGGGCCCATGCCCCACTGGGGTGCCCTCGTACCTGGTCCCTGCAGAGTTCCACGTTGGGCCGGTAGGTCCTGGTCTCTAGCCGGGTGTGGCATAGCTTCAGGTTCTGTAACTTTCTGCGCAGATCCTCCTCCAGATGCCGGATGTCCTCCTGCAGCTCGGCAATCTCCTCCAAGGTCTGCAGGGACAGAGTGACTGGTCTCCACCTGGTGCACCCAGTCCGGGGCTTCCTGGCAGGGCCTCAGGCTCCTCATCCCACAGCGGGAAGTCCAGGCCCCAGGAGACCAAATGGAGAAGGCTCACGTCCTTCTCTCGCCACTTGAGCTCACTGCACACTTTCTCCATCTCCCACAGCCGCTTCCTGAAGGCAAATTCCGTTGCAACCCTCTGGGCTTCCAGTTCGTTGTTGGTCTGAGGACAGAAAGTAGGCAGGGCAAGGGGAGGGTATGAGCTCTGGCCAGCTGAGGATGTCGCTCAGGTGAGGGGTGGGATGCCACATGGCTGACAGGGAACAGAAGACAAGCGCTTGAGTGCATGCTGGGGCCATCTCTTAGTCATGGAGGATCGGGGTAGGGGGAGTGGTCAGTCACCTTGGCAATAGTTAGGGCGATGGCCTCCCTCAGCTCTATGGACTCTTTCATCTCAGCCTCTGCTCGGTTCTTGTTGAACTGACTGTAGTCATCCCACTGCTGGAGTGTGGTGGAGCTGCAGGTGGCAGGAAATAATCAGAATATGGCCTCTGCGGGGAGGAAGAGAGACTGAATGAAACGCCCTTCTTACCCGTTGGGGACACGTGTGGGATTAATCTTCAGGGAGATGTTCGGGGACTTGAGGTTGAGAGAGAAGCAGCCTCTGTCAATGTCCACTGCCTCCATTTTGCCCCGATGGTCAGAGCTGAGCTGCTGTCGGACTTCCTGCAGGAGGCTGGGGACAGAACAGACTGGATCAGGAGCCATACCTCCAAGGCCCTGGAACGCAGCGCCCATGGTACTGAAGGGACAAGGAGGGATGGGAAAGCTGAGGTGACAATGGAGCTGCCGCTGCAGCTGAGACAAATATAGGCACAGCTGGATGAGCTCCCCACAGACAAAACTATGGCACCAAGTGCTTGCACACACCCACAGGGCACACCCCAGGAGCCACACTCACAAGGCTCACACTCCCAGAAAGTCGGCGTGGTGGCACATGGGCTTCATCTCTCATGCTTCCAATAAATTGATAATGGCTGCCTAGAGCAGGTTCATGAGAAGTATTCTGAGACCACGTCCAGGTGGTGCAAAAAGTACTACGATCAGTGGGTGAGTGGTTTCTGCCATGGGCACGGCGGGGGCAGAAGGCGGCCTGAGAGCCAGTGACTTGTAACCCACGATACACACGTTCTACATTTAAAACACAGCCTTCAAAGGCGGGTGAACGTGCGAATGACACATCTCTCTCTTACCAGAGCTTCTCAAAGGCCTGGCTGATCTTCTGTTGCAAGGCCTCCTTGGTGGCTTCAATGACCTCTACCTCTTTGTGCAGCTCTTCCTCCACGGGGTCCTTCACCACATCAATGTCACGCCGACTCTCCCGCAGGGTCAGGCACTCAATGGCCACATCCAGAGGCAGGTTCTTGGCCTGCAGGTTTTGTTCTGCTAACTCTTTCATCTAGAAAAGAGAGGGCACAGGAGGCTGGTGGGGCCATCCGCTGGGAAGCAGCTCTCATCCCCACTTAGGCCAAGTGACTCAGATGGACATGCCACCAAATACCCTGACCTGGAAGAGGGGAGGGAGAGGGAAGTCCTTGCAGGCAGGGTCTCCTGGCACCCTGCCCTGGCTCCCTGCCTGTGTCAGGGCGTCGATCTCGGCATCTAAATCCGTCAGACACTTGTCCAGCGTCTCCTTCCACCGGTTGACAGAATCAATCCTCTCTGCCAGTCGAGTCCTATTGTCATGTTCGTCCCAAATGGTCTGGAAGAGACAGAGCCAGATAAAGAGGTTATCGGGAGTTGGGGGCTATCCCTTTCCCACCCAACTGGGCTCCGGCCCCCAACCTGGTTGTTGGTCTCATTGCAGAGGACCCGGGCCTCCTGGCGGATCTGGTGTGAGGCATCTCGCTGCCGCTCAGCGTTAGTGGACAACAGGCAGCTGTTGGTGTGCCAGTCCGGCAACTGGAAACGTGGACTGGGCTTGACACTCAGGGTGGCCATGGTGCAGGAGCCGAAGGCTCAGGGACCCCAGGCCTGTTCCAAGACACCCACCTCTGCTGGAGGGAGCAAACAAGGCTGCAGGAGACCACTGAGGAAAGCCTCCAAAGATGTGCTCCTGTCCGTTTCGCTCCAGGCCCCTTCCTGCTGGAAGCCTGCTTGGAAACAGCACTCCCTACACTCAACTTCGTGTGAGGCATTAACTAAGTTTCCTCCCACCCATCCATCCACAGACACAAACTGCTGGACCCTACAGGTCCTGGAGCAGGTGAAAGGGGATAATGGGGCTCCTCAGTGTGTGTGCGTGCGCGCGTGTGTGTGTGCATGTGCGTGCGCGCGTGTGTGTGTGCATGTGCGTGTGCGTGTGTAGTGCCAAGTGCTCGGCGGGGCTGGCGGAAGGTGGGGGGCAGGTAGCAGGAAAAGTAGCCCTTAATCCAGTTTCCACCACTACTTCCAGTAACCAAGTCCTGTGCAACTTTCTTTGCTTTCCCTGCCCCAGCTTTGGGCTAGGGCCCCGCGGGATCTAAGAGAAGGAGCCCTATCCCCATCCAGAGAGGACCGGCTTGTTTCGAAGGGGCTTCGAATGGGCACTAGGGAATTGGTGGTGGGGGGCTGGTCCCCTCCCCACCTGGGTCATATTCCCTCCCTCTGCCCTCTGCTGGAGGAGGAGGAGCGGGTGTGTGAGGGGCCCCAGCGGGAGGACCTGCGGTTTGTCTAGTTCCAGCCCAATCCCTACCTTCCCCTCCCAGGATAATCATCTTCAGTTTAAATTAATACCCCGGCGCAGAGAAAGGAGCGGGAGCGGGTGAGCACCTCCCCACCCCTGTCCCCTCCTCCTCTCACCTTCCCAGCGCGCACTTCCGCCTCCCTTCGCCGGCTCCTCTGTTAAGCGCCCCCGGTTGCTAGGCACCCCTCTTCCGCGCGCGGGTCATCACAGCCCGCGTTCAGCTTGGTCACCGCCGGGCGACGCGACGGTGGCGGCGGCCGTTGGGGCCCAGAGGCCTTCCGGGTAGGAAAGGGCCGGCGGCGGGGCTGGTGCAGCAAGAGGATGCGGAGGAGGAGGGCATCAGGATATCGCGTTCACTTCATTCACAAGTTAAAAATCTTTACTTTGATAAAGGTTACGCATCGACATGGCAAAAAAGAAAAAAAAAGGTGCCGTGCATAGCCAGAGTAATCTCCCAGTCAGGCTCACTCTCCAGCAGGTATCCTTCCCAGAACTTAACATTATTTACACACATTCTACTGATTCTGTCTTTCCCAATAATTTCATCATCTGCTTGACGGCATAGAAGGAATGATCATCGTAATTGGAGAGGGCACGTCCCTGGGAGAGGTAACAGGTATTAGAAGTAATGCTCAGTATCCAACCATTTCTCTAAAAAGGAGAAGGAAAAAAAAATCCAATCGTGCTAGTACCGTTCTAGACATTGGAAGATGTTGACAGGTAATGTACATAACTAATAGGTGAGGTAGGCATTACCCCCATTTTTGCCAGTAACTGAAGAGACTGGTAAGGATGGAAACCCAGATGCATCTGGTCCCCAGGTCTACCTTCTCTCAGTTACGACTCCGCACTGCCTCTAGTGGTGGCGCTGGACAGCAAGAGGAAGGCAGGGATGCTATCCCCAGCTTGCCCGCCTGCTCCTCTCTGAGGGCTGTGCAGAAAAATCCTAGGAGAGGGATGCTATGACCACCATCGTCTTACAGGCGAGGAAACTGAGGCACAGAGAAGTGAGGAACGTACCCAGGGTCACAAAACTAAGTGGTAGAGCTTGGATCCAAACTCAGGCAGTCTGCTCCAGAGGCTAAGTTCTGGTTTGATGGATGGAGGGTAAGAGAGGAGTCCAAGAAGAGTCCTCAGTTTTAAAACCTCAGTGATTGGTGGGATGGGGTCACAGTGGGAAGAGAGGCAGAGAACCCAGGGCTTGGCAGGCAAGGGGATGATGAGGTTGGCTTTTGAGTAGTTTGAGGTGATTGTGGTGGATCTAGGTATTGCTGTCCAGGAGGCAGTTAGAAATGTGAGTCTGGAACTCTGCAGAAAGACAGACTGGAACATTTCCAAGACTTCCTTGATCACAGAATTTTGTTTTTTCACAGAATATTTTCTAAACTCTAATACATGGCTCATAAACCAGACATGCATGGGAATTTGTGATATAGCTCTTTTACTAGGATTAAAGAAGACAGGCAAATAAAAGGTCCTGGACAAATTAATTGCCGGGAGAAATGATAAGACTTTGGCATAGATATTTGGAAACTTAACAAAAAGAAGTAAACAAATATGGAAGAATGGTGGTGGCTTTGGCGTGTATCTCTGACCATGGTGGTGGTTTTGGTGCTCATGACTCCCGAGGCTCCTGCACATCCTGGACAAAGGAAGAAGATATTAGCAGAAAAGGTCGGACAGCTGATGGACTGGACTCAGAAAAACAGAGTAATAAGAATGAATGATGCCATGTTCAATCGTTTTGTATTAGAAAAACCAAGAAACTATTCTGTTATTGTGATGTTTACTACTCTCCAGAAGTTTAGATTATGTGTAACATGCAAACTTGCTCTTCAAGAATTTCAGATCTTGGCAGATTCCTGGCAATTCTCCAGTGCATTCAGTAACAAGGTATTTTTTGCTATGGTGGATTTTGATGAAAGCCCCGAGGTCTCTGAAATGCTCCAGGTGATGTCTATTCCTAATGTCCTCCACTTTTCTGCTAAAAGTAAATTTACAGCAGATGACATTTATAATTTCAAAGAGAGGGGTATCACAGCGCAGCAAATGTTCACATGGGTAGCCGAGAGAAATGAGAGACGGATGGTCAATGTCAGAACCAGGAAGCCTATAAATTATTACTATTCCTTCAAGTTAGGGATATCTTTGGCTCTCATCGGTGGACTTGTGTATGTATTGAAATGGAATAGGAAATTTAGTTTTAACAAAAATTTATGGGCAGTTTTAGCTGTGTTTTGATGTCATCTGGTCCAATGTGGACTCATATACGAGGAGCCCCATTTGCTCAAAGCAATACACAGGACAGACACATTATATTCATGAAGTGCATTACTTTCAGTTTGTAGCAGAAATGTATATCATTTCTCTGTTTCATGTGTGCATTACCCTGGGAATGTTGCTCTTCGATACAGCTGCCACCTCTCCTATGATCATTATAAATAGGACGATAATGTCCATGACTTGTTTGTGTCTAGTTGTAATATTCTTCAGTTGGCTGCTTTCTCTCTTCAGATTTAAAGAACATAACTATCCATTCCACTTTCTCGTGGATTAAAAAGGATCCTAGAGACGTAGACAAGGAAGCAAGAAATTTTTTTTAAATGTGAAAATAAAAACATGAAAACAGCAGAATATGAACTCGTAACTTTTTTAATTGATTAAGACTTAGCCAAAGGAGACATGAGGTGCCCTGGCAATAACAAGCTATTTTCTCTCAAAATCTGTGAAGTGTTATGTTTTGTATCTTCTCTGTTATGTATCTTCTCTGTTCTTCTCAATTTTCTCCTCCCAGTAAATGTCATAGGTTACCTTACTTAGTGAATTCCAATAATTAAAATCCTCAGAGTGTACACCTTTTACTGAATTAGGAGAGTGTTTAAAAGTACTTTAGTTAATATTTGGTCAGCTGATCTTATTCTAATGTGAAAAATATCTTGATAAGGTATCCATCCCCACATCTAGCTACTGAAGTTTAAAGTGTATTGCCTTTTTTGGAGGTGTATATTTGCACAGCTTACTTCGTGTGTTGTTCCCTGAAGACTTATCTTTCTTTAGCGTGCACTTCCAATGTCTAGAGGCAGATACAGTACTACGTGGTGCTCCATCTCCCAAGTCTTTTCTACTGAAATACACTATTGTGCTTCCTGATGGTTGTAGATATTACAGAGTAATTAAGTACTGGATTGTTTCTCCACGATCATTAACAACTTTTTATCCGGAAAGATTTCAGGTAAATTATCTTTCTTTATTTCTCTTCCAAGAGGGCAATTTCTAACAAAATAGTAGTTCCTATTTTGGTGTTGATGTGAGGTTGTTTTCAATTAAATTTAAATCTAAGGGAAAAATATAAAGACAATTCAGAGGATGAATGATGATTTTATTCATCCTTTTCTGTTTAGAAGCATGCTAAAATGTCAGGTTATTTCCAATATGCAGAAATGTAAAACTGAATGTCTTAAAAGCTGTTCTATTTTGGCCTTTCTACCTTCTTAAGTGGAGAAACAAAGTACAAATTTGGAGATTCCACCCCCCCCCCCGCCCCCTTACCTTCATTCTGTCGTATGTAGATAACCAAAGTTAAGTTCCAAATAGCTTATTAATGTGCTTGGCAAATGACAGCAAAGTTGTATTCTACTATTAAATTGAACTCTGGTCTTCCCTCTGGAAATTGCAATTTTAGAAAAGTGAGAACTGTGATTGTGAAAATGTTTTTCAAGCAACAGCAATTAGTGTCACATCAGAAGATTTCTGCTTTAAATTGGGACTGGCTTTGGCTACTTACAACCAAGTGACCCACCTTCAAGGTACAGTGGAAGATCTTGATGTTTTTTTATTTTTATTTTATTTATTTATTTAATTTGTTTATTATTTTTGGCTGCGTTGGGTCTTCATTGCTGCCCGTGGGCTTTCTCCAGTTGCAGCGAGAGGGGGCTACTCTTCGTTGTGGTGCGCGGGCTTCTCACTGCAGTGGCTTCTCTTGTTGTGGAGCATGGGCTCTAGGTGCGCGGGCTTCAGTAGCTGTGGCTCACGGGCTCAGTAGTTGTGGCTCGCGGGCTCTAGAGTGCAGGCTCAGTAGCTGTGGTGCACGGGCTTAGTTGCTCACGGCATGTGGGATCTTCCCGGACCAGGGCTCGAACCCGTGTCCCCTGCACCGGCAGGCAGATTCCTAACCACTGTGCAACCAGGGAAGCCCCGAAGCTCAGGTTCTTGATGTCTCATCGCAGAAAGAATTCAGTGAGAGACAAAGTGATAGGTAAGAAGTGGATTTATTTAGAGAGAAACACTCCACAGAGTGTGGGGCATCTCAGAAGGTGAGAAAGGCTGATCTTGATGTTTTTGTATGAGTTGTTTGCCAAGGGGTTTGGGTATAGTTGCTCTAGTAAATTGCACTTTTTTAAAAACACAGAGTGAGTGGAAATAGTTTCTCTCTCTAACTTAGGCATTTTTGTTTGTTTGTACACTACTCCAAAGGAAACTGCTTGACTCTGGCCTTTTTTCCAGCTTACTTTTCTGTTGCTCTCACACCTGTCTCAGGCCAAATAAATTCACGTTGACATCCTCAAGGTTGAGACTTAAGTGAGACTAAGTAGTTTTGTATACAATAGTCAGAGAGAATGAACCGCTGTTTCAACTACACAGCTGCAGATGATTTAATCTGGAGGTTGAAACAACCAACAACCCCCCTCCTCGACTCTATTTGCCCTTCCATTTTCTCGTATAAGAAAGAAAAGTCTACCAGTTCAAATGAATGGAAAGTAGCTTTGCTGCATTCAAAGTAAAGTGTTATACTTTTGTGAAGATTTAAAAATGAGTATCTAGGGCTTCCCTGGTGGCGCAGTGGTTGAGAGTCTGCCTGCCAATGCAGGGGACGAGGGTTCGAGCCCTGGTCTGGGAGGATCCCACATGCCGCGGAGCGGCTGGGCCCGTGAGCCACGGCTGCTGAGCTCTGCGCATCTGGAGCCTGTGTTCCACAGCGGGGGAGGCCGCGGCGGTGAGAGGCCCGCGCATCGCGATGGGGAGTGGTCCCCGCTCTCCGCAACTGGAGAAAGCCCTCGCACAGAGATGAAGACCCAACGCAGCCAAAATAAATAAATAAATTAATTAATTAAAAAAAATGAGTATCTAAGGGTCTTTTTTTGGAGTAGAATAAATTTTTATTACACAGCATCTTATTTTAAAAAAGACTTTATCTTCATAGAATACATCTTCACATTAGAGATTCCCACAATGGGAAAACAACTTATTACTTATAATTTTATATCTGTGGACAGACTATTTTAGGACAAGTAAAATAAACACATTTGACGATTAAGTCTAGGTTTAGAATCTGTTAACAATTTGAAACATCTATAAAGGGACCTCTTCCCTACATGGAACTTCTCTATATTCAGGAACCCTCCAGGCTCTTCTTCCTAGGATTTAGAAATCAGTAATGTGAAACATCAGCATTTCTAATTTGCCAGTTTACCTTGGACATGTAACCATCAGTAACTGGTATCGACTGAACAGAGCGGGAAACTTTGCAAAAACTAAACACTGCCTAATTTTCTGCAAAGTCTTTATTCTCGAATTAACAGTCTCTCCCTTTCTCTACCATCCTAGGACAAATATAGAAGTCTGATCAGCTATTGAGAGCAATAAAGCTGAATTCCCTTTAAGAGTTTGATAAATTAAAAGGCAAAAGCTCATATATAATGTTTAGTTATACTGTGAGTCTTGTGAGAAGCTGAGAGACACCCCATTAACTCCCCAGCATAGAGAACTCAGTCTGACAATTTTTTGGTTACAATTGCTCTCAAATCTTTCCTCAAAGATTACATTCTAAAAATAACGAGGTGATTAGGAGAAGAGGTTTGTCTCACCAATGGACTTATCTGTTATTTCCTCCTTATTGTGAATTGAATGGCATGACAGAGCAGAGGCAAAGGAGGTGTACAATCAATTTTCAAGGTATTACGTCTAAAAGGTCAGAGCTTCCATAGCATAGCAACAGCTGTGCAGATGCCCTCATCATGATCGTTGAAATAACAAAGCCTAGCAAAGGTGAAAGCTGAGAGTGCCAATCCCTGGAATATAGTCACAACTTGTCCAATGTCCCAGTGACTATGAAGAGGGAGGGGCTGCAGCCAGGGAGTAGTTCATTGCAGAGCAAGGATTCAAATAAGCAGCTGGAATTAGGCCCAGGAGCAAACCACTGACAACCCTCTCACCAATCCAGTGGAGACATGCAGCCTTGGAACCAGAATGGTGGCTGGGTGACAGGTGAATGTCCTGTATTCCACACCATCCTGGGGTAGGTTGGTCCTGGAGAAATGCTGAGACATGAATGGTCTGACCACTGGTGCTCAGAGGAACAGAGCTTGTCCTCCTCAGGCACCACAGAGGACACGGCCTCCAGAGAGTCGCCCTGTCGCTCCTTAAAGGGTCTTAATGTAGATATTAGTAATACTTTTAAATTAAAGATTTAAAACACACCTTTTAATATAGTAAAAAAATAACACTATTCAAAGAAATACCACAAACGGCAAACATTTATAATCTAAAATCTTTATAAAAGTACAAAAATAAATTAGAAAAATTAAACTCATAAAATGGTTAAGCAACCTTAATTTTACATTTGTATAAAATACAAGTGAAAACCATCTATCTGAATGATGGTGGTGACTGAAATCCTGTTTGGTAAAGTATCCTATCCTATGTTGTTTTTGGTTTTGCAACATAATATGCAATTTCCATTTGACAGTTTATGCTGCAGTAAATAAAAAGTAATATTGTAGTTAGCAGTTGCAAGTACTTTTTTTTTTTTTTTTGCAGTATGCGGGCCCCTTTTTGCGGTACACCGGCCCCCCACTGCTGTGGCCTCCCCCGTTGCAGAGCACAGGCTCTGGACGCGCAGGCTCAGCGGCCATGGCTCACGGGCCCAGCTGCTCCGCGGCATGTGGGATCCTCCCGGACCAGGGCGCGAACCCACGTCCCCCGCGTCAGCAGGCGGACTCCCAACCACTGCGCCACCAGGGAAGCCCACAAGTACTTTTGAGTTGGGCTGTTTCTGAGGTCCGTTAGCAAAAAAGTCCATTAACATTTTATTTCAGCTGAGAATCAGACATCATATAAAGCTTCATAATCCTAAACCACGAATATGTCTGCTTTGTTTATAAGTAAATCTTGAACCCAAGCATTATTCTTTTTTTAAAAAAAATCTTTACTGGAGTATAATTGCTTTACATTGTTGTGTAAGTTTCCCAAGGATTATTCCGTTTTAAAAATTATTTATTTATTTATTTAGTTAGTTAGTTAGTTAGGCTGTGTTGGGTCTTCGTTGCTGCGCACGGGCTTTCTCTAGTTGCGGCGAGCGGGGGCTACTCTTTGTTGCAGCGCGCGGGCTTCTCATTGCAGTGGCTTCACTTGTGTGGACCACGGGCTCTAGGTGCGCGGGCTTCAGTAGTTGTGGCACGTGGGCTCAGTAGTTGTGGCTCGCGGGCTGTAGAGCACAGGCTCAGTAGTTGTGGCACACGGGCTTAGTTGCTCTGCAGCATGTGGGATCTTCCCGGACCAGGGCTCGAACCCGTGTCCCCTGCTTTAGCAGGAGGATTCTTAACCACTGCGCCACCAGGGAAGTCCCCCAAGGATTATTCTTAAAGGAAAATATTTTAATAGAGAAAAGTATGAGACAAGTGCTGCTCTATAAAGGCATTGCAAAGATCTCTATAGACTGTGGAAATTAAAGAAATAACAAAAGTGACAGAAGGCAGGAAAACAGTCACCTTTTTTCTACAGATAAAACTAAAGATTCCAGTCCCCTTTATGATAGAGACATTTTATCAAGTATAGTAAAAATGATCCCATCCTTTCCTGGCACTGACAGATTAACCCAATTAATTTCCTAAAAGCATCTGCAAGGTATGCAAGTCTCAGCAGCCAAAGAATTTGCCAAATGATCAGACGACTGAAACATGGAAACTACATGAACTGAGAGTTCAAGATGTATGGCCCCCCTCCATAAAAAAAACCACCTCGGAATTTTACCTTAGATCGCCGCCTCATTTCTCCATGCTTTAGTGTAGTGCTCTGAGCACCCTTTTACCTGAAGTTTCAAGCAGGTGAACTCTAATATAATTGGTGACTTGTTCTGTCCAGTCCAGCATGTCTTATTAATCAATTAGAGCAATCGTCCGATTACTGTCTGCCTAGATAACCGTCATGCTTTTCTGGTACTACACTTAGGGATGCTACAGCCTGATTTATCAGAGCATGCCTTCGCATCACCGTTACACGTATTTCCCCCATTTAACTGTATGAATTTGGGTGTAGTTATTGACGTTTTTAGAATTTTCCTTATCAGTGTAGTTACTGGGAAGATTGACAGTAGAGTGATTCTCTTCAATTTGTCAAACTTAACAACTGACACACATAGTTAAAAAAAACTCAACCCATCAGCATTTGTTAGTTAAGCTAACTAGTGCTTCTTCAGCATCAGTAACAAGATCCTTTAAGAAAACAAACTGTACTGTTAGGGCTGCACA
Source organism: Leucopleurus acutus (assembly GCF_964270905.1). NCBI lineage: Eukaryota > Metazoa > Chordata > Mammalia > Artiodactyla > Delphinidae > Leucopleurus > Leucopleurus acutus. Next base: position 164,743,291 of record NC_139143.1, read on the forward strand.
GACTCTGGCGACATGTAGGTGGGAGAAGACTGGGGTGAAGAACACATAATAGCCAGAAGGGAACAGACTGAATTCTCTGATGTTCTGGAGAACAGAAATAGGGTAAATGGAAATAATGAAGGGACACGTTTTTAATATTTAGGCTGGACTGCTTCAAAGTAGTGAGTTACCCCCAGATAAGGCGCTCATCCTCACAGGGATTCCTGCTTGCTTGGAGGCCTCACCTCACACTAGGGTTCCTTTGAGTCCAGACCTGTGCAGACTGGGCAGAGTGGCGGGGCTGTGGAGAGTGTGCTCCATCCAAAGGGACCAACCACTCTTGAGCTTACCCTGGTGGCAGCTGTAAAGGGATACTGAAGGAACAGTGAAATCGATGACCGTCCTTACTTTTTAAGGGATTTTTATGTGAGATCTTCTGATTTTTTAAATATTAGGGACTAATAAAAATATTTTAAATACCAAACAAAAATTATTTGCAGACAGAAATTGGCTGCCAACTTGAGACCTCTGATTTTACTCTATTAACTTCAATTATGGAATGAAAAGTGATATACCTGAAGCTATGCCGTTAGGACAGTTGAGAGCTGGTTTTCAAAATTTCAGTCCAGGGTTTTCTTGCATATCATACCTGGGCTGTGTATCCACTTCAGTGCCTGTGACGATTCCCCGTCCATTTCAGTTTCTTTTTATCCTACCTATTCTTAAGTTCTTTCATGGCCTGGCAGAGTTCGCAAGCCTGGCTTCTTGCTTACCCCTCTTTCCACGCCACCCAATGTCTTAAAGGGAGGAGAGTCTAAAAGGCCCAGTGTCTTTTATTTAAGGTGGGGGAGAAACTATTTATTTATTGAATTGTATTTTCCATCACTTTAATTTTTTTTTATATGGAGCCCCAGCCCCACCAGTGTTTTTTTTTTTTCTTTTTTTTTGGCCGCACTGCAGAGCATGCGGAACTTCCCCAAGCAGGGGTCAAACCTGTGCCCCCTGCAGTGGAAGTGCAGACTCTCTTAACCACTGGACCGCCAGGGAAGTCCTGGGTTGGTGGGGGGCCGGCGCAGCAGAACCTCTTTAAAACCTGAGTTCCACCTACATGCCCAGCACTATTAAGTACCCTCCATCTATGAACTCATTTAATGTCCCAACAGCCCTACTATTATCTCATTATAGTGGAGGAAACTCGAGATTTAGAAGCATCAGGGAACTTGTCTATTGTCACGCAATCATGTAATCCAGGTTTGAATTCAGGACTTCGCGATTATGAAAGCCTAAACTCTTTCCACTCTATCACACCAACTCCCTTTCCCTAAGCCTGAAGTGCTGTAATGATGTGACCACAAAACAAAGTTTGGAGCAAAGCTTTTCTTTTTATTGCAGTTATTAGTGAAAGTTACACTTCAAACTGAAGCTAAGCAACACTAAAACCATTAATATTTTAAAATCAAGGATTAAAAACAAATACAACTAAGAACACTTCCAATACACAGAATGGCAGAAAAAAGAGGAGTGGTTCTGTCACAGGACATTTTAGTGACAGTTTGGCTCAGAAAGAATTATGACAATTTCTTTAACATAAAATATTGTAAGTGACTGAACTGCTTAAAAAGCGGCTTGAAGCTTCTCAGTCTCAACCCTAGGTTTTTTTTTGTAGTAAATTATTTTGGGGAAAGAAAATTTAAATACCCCCCAAAAGTAGTTTTGTTTAAAAACTTTATTTGCCTTCTGCTCATCTTAATGACATATAGTCTTTGAGGAATTAAAATGACAACCATATCCAAAGCCTGGCCCCCAAGTACACAGTGATAGGACTCAACATTTGGTGTTTCTAATTATACAGTGATTACATATATATTCATAGACTAGCTCCCACCCACCATATAATCCAATTTCCTCTTAATAAAATGTGGCAGTCAAGTTTAATATCACTCAAGATTTTATCTTGTAGCATATTACAAACTCAGACTTACTCCATTGTTTTAACTAATGTTATCGTGTAACCAAACATTAACAAAGGAAGGCTTATAAACATTTTGAAATTCTGCAGTCTCTAAAGTACTACAGTAAATTGTTCTTACTTATGAAAAGCCAACAAAAAATATAAGGCCAGACCAGGTGTAAGACAGGATAGGGAAGATGAGGAAGGAGGTTTGAGTGTCCATCGTTTTACCATGCTGAAACTTGGTATATTTGGCAAGAAGAGTCAGTGTGGAAAAGGAGGATGGAGAAAGAGGTTACTCTGATTTTATGTAATAATTCAGTTTCAAAACATACTGATATTAACTCCCCAAAATATTTCACATCTGCAGTACAAATAGGCACACACGGTTAAGATGGTTAAAAAGTAAAATTTAAAAGGCTATTTGTCCATCTGCAGGGCATTTGCAGGAGGCCCCACCTCCCCACATGTCCTACATTTACATTTTACTTTTCAGAAAAGCCCCTTTTAAAAGAGTGCTATTTCCTGTCCACTACTTCGGGCTTAAAAAAAAGCAGCAATTATCTCAAGTGGGAGCAGTTAGCAATGCTTTAGGGGTGTGTATTTGTGTGTAATATAAATGTTCTCTAGACTGAGTGGTCAGATTACACTGGAATGGTTATATTACAATTTTAGTCCCCCAAACACTAAAGAAACACATTATTTTTTCTATATAAACTTATGTAATACACAGTGTTATAAACATAGAATATTTATACACACACACACACACACATCACTGCTTCCCACAGCCTATGAATGCATCCATATACTAGTTCACAAGAATGATCTTTATTCACAAGATACAGTAATACTTTCATGGGGTCCATAACTGAAGACAGATATTAAAGCTACACATTACAGCAAAAATTGTTTAAAAGTATTCCTGATATATCCAATGTTCTCAGCTATCTCACCCAGCAAGGTGGATTTTTTGTTCATTTTCCAAGCATGAATCTCCCCAACTTTTCAGTACTTGTAATTCTCATTATCCTATAAAACTAAGATAGATCTCATCCATGTTAGTGATGAGCTGGAAAAGCCCAAACTGCCTGCAACAAGGGGAGATCAGCATCTACAGAGATAAAAAAATAAATGTTGAATGCATTCATACCCTGTGTACCTAAAATGCATCCTTTTATTTCTTAAAACAAAACAAAACACAAACCAAACTTGTCTGTTTCAACAAGAAATTGCTTACACAACCTGTGGTGATGTGCCCTTTGTTTTTTTCCTAGAAACAAGCACCCCTTCCCCTCAGGAAAGTGGGTAAGCCTGTAGAAATGTAAGGTTCTGCCCACAATCCATAAAGATAACTGGGTCAGACACCAACAGGCTGCCTGATATCACCTGCAGATGCTCAGAACTGAATTTAAATTAAGAAAAAACCCTTTTACTATATTTTAATTTTTACAGGTACATGGTGATTGGAAAGCAACGGTCAACTCTGCAAAGTGGTAAGTGAAATAAGCACACTTTTCCTTCTTAAAACCTAACCCCTTACTCCAAAAAAAGGTTCCAAAAAAAGGTACCAAAAATCTGCAAGAAACAAAGGGATAACTATCTGGTTGTACAACAGCCTCTGATGCCAATCTGTAGCAAAAATGCCTGAAGGCAAAAGGCAAAGTTAATTTCTGATTATCTGATGGTTTCACCACATTAATCTAACTCAAAATACAATCACAGCTGCCATAGCACCACTAAAAGGAGTTTGGTTTTTGAAGTTACACTTTTTCCAAAGATTATTATAAAGAAAAATTCAGCTTGTGCAATAAATATCCAGCAGGGGAGAAACAGAATACGTTTGTAGGTGAACACCATACCATGATAAAGCCTCAGTTTCTCTTACACTTGTTTGATAAAATGATCTAGGGTAACTAAAGATACTTTCATAGAAGCAAACTGGAAATGAACCCTTCACACAACAATATTCTTTTATCTTGAACTTCTGAATAGCTTTTCTTTTGGAGAACTCAAGCACTGTCACAAACATTATCCTATTCTTACAACTACTTTGTGAGGGAGGTGAGGGCAGGTATTATCACTACCATTTTATAAGAACCTAGGCACACAGAGATTAAGGAAATTGCCTTATGGACACAGGGCAAATTAGTGGTAGAGCTCTGACTAAACTCCAAATCTCAGTTCAAGTTTTAGAGCCCTTTCTACTCTCAAAGGCAACAAGTTCTCAACAGTCTTTTTCCAGTTGTGATCTTCTAAAATTTCCTGCATTTTAAACCTATTTATGCCTTCTTTACAGTTCAGGTTTGACTAGGAAATGAGTTTAAGAAAACTTTTAATATGGAATTCTGCACACACCAAGAGGCATATATATATGTGAGAAAGAAATCAATATCTATAGAACTAAGGTTTGAAAAAATCATTATGTAAATTAAGAGGAAAGAATAGTCTTAAGTATTCATTCAGTGTAATTTTTACATATTTAAGAAGATGTGTCAGAATAAAAGTTACAAATCTTCTGAAGTTTAAATCAGAGTCTGATTCATTAAAACCAGGAGCTACATTCATTTTCCTTAAGAATATGGGCATCTCTGTTAGAGAAGATTGAAATATTACTTTCAAGAATAATTTCTTTTATCACTTTGCTGTAACATCGTATTTCAGGTATATATTCTGTTCATATTACCACTCTATAGCTAGCAAAAACCTCTATGGATAGAGATAATACCTGCAGCACTAACACTTTCAGTCTTAATTCTCATTTAGCTAAGTTAGGATTTCTTTCCATCTATATTAACTAAAGTTACATTCTAATGATTCTCATTACCTCTCTTTTTTTTTAGTCCTCCCCCTTTTATTTTTAACAGTGTGTGTGTGTAGGGTGTGGAGAGGGAAAAACTGCACAATTCATAAATGGCATAAAACACTGATTTCATCCCAATATAGAATCATGGCACTCAAGTAAATCAAAGAATGGTAGGTCAAAGAAAAAACTTTAGAACCCAAACATGAAAACAGTATTCAAAGAGTCTCTCAATCAAGCTATAAATTGCAGCATGTGATCTTCCTTTCCCAAGTATTTTAAAGACTATTATTTACTCATAGAATTCTATCTAAACTGCCTCTAAATCCTTTTTCTTTTCTTTTTTAAAGAGGAGCAAGGCATTGTACCCTGGGCTAAGAAATGAGAAAGCTCCTGGAAAACTTCTAAAGAATCTTATAGGACAAAGTATTAGAAGATTTTGGTTAGTGCTTGCTAGTCCTGATTTTTTTTTTTGCGGTACGCGGGCCTCTCACTGCTGTGGCCTCTCCCGCTGCGGAGCACAGGCTCCGGACGCGCAGGCTCAGCGGCCATGGCTCACGGGCCCAGCCGCTCCGCGGCATGTGGGATCCTCCCGGACCGGGGCACGAACCCGTGTCCTCTGCATCGACAGGCAGACTCTCAACCACTGCGCCACCAGGGAAGCCCGCTAGTCCTGATTTTTGAATTAGAGAAAGAGCACAGGTACATTTGCAGGATCATCATCAATACTATGAGATCATTCCCTCTCTGTGAAACAGGGAGATATCTGCAGTTAACACTGGAGATCCAAATCTGTTGCTGCCAAAACCAAAGGTTTAACCTGCTACCAAAGGCTCCTCTTGTTAAACTCCCTGGGATCAAACTGTATCCATTAACCTGGTTGGACCGTCCATGTTAGGCAAAATTCCCCCTTCATTACAATCTACCAGTGTTTCCCCCAAATCTGTTATCAAAAAACATTTTCTTTACAGGAAAGACTACCTTGTCTGGAAGGGTCCTATTTTGTGTTTTCTATATAAAGGGAAAAGCTGGAGAAGCCGTGTTGATAGCAACGCCATGGCTCTATTTAAGGATAAATACTTCGTTTCTTTATTCAGAAGCAACTTCTCCAATCAAAATAGATGCAGCTTTAGATCTGGGACACCAACATAAAATAAATTTAGGTTACAGAGACTCTCTTCCTAGGTTCAAATGGCAACAGTTCCTCTTTTACAATGTGACTGTGAGAACCAGACAAATATCAAACAATTATAAGGTTTCTCTCCAAGGATTCCGGCAAAGAAACCTTTTCCTTTTCCTCATTTACCCCCTCACTACATACTCTTACAATCCCACTAGTCCATTTCTTCACAAAGATCTCCTATCACACCTGCAAACATTTTTTGTAGAAAGAGTCTTTCCTTCTTTGGTTCTAAAAATAAAGGGCCAAATGAAAGGATTTTTGTTTGTTTGTTCTTCCAACTAAAGCCATGAAGTAAATGAAGATGGAAAGTTTTAGGCATTAAATACCAGGGTAATCTCCCTCTCTAGTTTCTGGCATGGCCTCTTAAACTTTAAACATAAAATTACAGATGTGCATGCAGTCAATTTTTAGAAATAATAAAACCGAAAAAAAAAAAAGGCAAAGAAAATAAAGTTCTAATGACCAACAATCCCATCTGTTTTCTACTCACATAAGCCTATTCATGACAGTTCTAAGAGATGACTGTAGACTTGAACAAGTCACCAAGTACTTCACTGTGGTAATTCAGTTACTGATGCCAGGTACCCTGATTTATGGAGCCAACCAGTTAAAAGAGCAAAATAAGCTCTATGTGTCAGGTTCCTATGAGCTTTTGGAAGGAAAAAAGAAAATAAAGGATGATTTCTACTCAAAGCTGCCTTAAAAATATTGATCTACAAGAATTATATACCTGTCAATCTAGGACAATGTTGAAGCATAATGAATAAAACTATTAAAATTATAACTACAATAAATATCCTTAAGAGGGGAGCATATATTTGCAATAAAAATATATCTGATTGAAACATATTTAGTTTTTTAGTATCAACAAATTCCTATAATCAGAATACCAACGTTCAATTAATACTTGATGTAGGGTAAGGAAGTAGCTCTGTGTGTGTGTGTGTGTGTGTGTGTGTGTGTGTGTGTGTGTGTATCAACCTACTGAAACTGGCAAAAACGTGGGGAAAAAGTGATATGGCTAATGTCTATACGAAATCACATGCTGATTCATTTTAAATTGTTAAATTTCACATAACATAAAAATAATACTTTTCCAATTATAGTTACTTGAAACTTTCTCATTTACCCCTCTCAGTGAAAGAATGTAGTATGGCAAAATGTCATACATTAAACCCATTTAAAGCTCAGAGGAGGGATAAAGTCTATCTTTTAATCTCTTACAGAAAAAAATGGCTTACCAAGCAAATTCACTGTGTAAAAACACAATGGAAATATTGTACCTGTTTAACAGAATTCACTTTTTTCATGCACCTTTATAAAAAGTTAATGTCAATACAAATAACCTTGATCTATTCACTAGGAAACTGGAGTAACCATATATGCTTGAAATTAATTTTCTATAATCATACTTTTAACTGTCTTCCAATTAATTCACATTCATAATTATTACTTAAATTTTTAAGTAGCTGAAATACTATATTAGCCTTTATCTCTGATTCTACCTAGCCACTTAAACTCTGTTTCTTCATTGATGAAGAAGAAACAACTTTAAAAGTAAGGTAGGGTTGAATCAACGTTAAAGGTATGGTAGGGAAAAGATCAGGGTAGCAAATCTTCCACTCAACATAATCATGGTGGGGGCTGGAGCAGCCCATTTCAAAGTCAATCATCACTGACTTCTGGATCATTTGCTCTTTGTTTTCCAGGCCTATGAGAATGGTATCACAATCCTAACGCTGGATGATGTATCCACCTAAAGCAGTTTCAATGTAGCTGAAGTGAGAAATAAGAAGTGTAAACAATCAAGTTGCCCCAAAACTGCAGATCAGGTAAAATAAATCCAATCCATTAGTATTAGTTTTCTACTTAAAGGAAAGAAAACTAAAGAAAAGCCCCACCTCCCCTCCACGTTTAGAAATCTGTCTAAAGACTGTCTTTAATGCCCACTATATAAACAACATTAAGTATTCTAGGTTAGAAAATAGTGTTAATGGTTTATTGGTAAAAATCCAAACTCTAGACTTTATGGAATTAGTAGTTTGGTTGGCATATTAACATTCCATCTTAATCTTTGCTAATATTACAAAGAAAGAGGAAAAGCTAGAGATATCTATAAAAATAAAATACCTTAAAACCAATATCTAAGCAAAATATAAAAGTTGCGCACAAATTGCCAATAAATATAAACATCACAATAGAAAAATTAATATTAAAAAAATAAACTCGTAATTGCTATTATGACATTATAAAAAATGAAAAAGTTTAATGTGCATGTGTATTTGCAGACAGACATAGTACACTCCAAACAATCAATATAATTTTACTATCATTATTACATAATGCAGCATACAAGGTTACTGAGGTGTGTTTTTTTGTGTGTTTTTAAGTCTATTTTCTGGAAGAGTGCTCACCAAATTCACAAGCAAGAACTGGTTAGGTGATCATTTACTGCTGTTTACTACTTCCTAGTTCAGGGGAAAATCGCTTTCTGGTAGATTACCAAATTACCAACCAGTATGAATAGTCCTGCTATTATCCTCCCTCTTACTTATTTCCTCCAAAGCCCAATTTTACCTGTTCTATTTCTAATTAATTGATCATATAGATGCACTGTCATCATTTTTCACCTATGCTAGAAAAAAGAGGGAAACATTTAGAATATTTCTTGCTGCCTGAAGAAGAAAAAATTTCCCTAAAGATAGAGAATCATTTTACTTCTCCTCTTACACTGATTTCCATGATGACTTGGCTTCATCTTTATAAGCAGTCTTCTTTAATAAAGATTAATTAGAAAAGGCTGCCAGTAGATATTTACAAAAGGGTCAATATGCTGGGGGGGAAAACGTAGCCTATGACATAATTTCTGGCAAGTTACCTTTGCCGTCGGGCACTTACTACTATATCCATACTCTTGTTAAAAAGTTAAGCAAACTTGCTGTTTTATATGCCTTATATAATACCTGCAACACAGCTGAGAACTGAAAGGGTTAATTCTGTTAAAAACTGTGTTTTTAAACTTACAAAATATATTTGGTGAGCATTTACTTAGATACTTTACTGAATAAAAGCTTTACTTGGTTCCCTTGGACCAGATTCAGAACAACAAATAACATTATTTATATGAAACGGTCATACTCTTGGAATTCTAAAATAATTTATCTTTCAAATTTTTAGCCTCATGCTATTTGAAAAATAAAAATCTACAGCACCATCTTCTGAAAAGGCACTTTCTAAGAACCGCCTTGCTTTAAAAAATGATTTAAAAATTTAATTCATTGTCTACCCTGAAGAACATCTCTGCTTTACTGACACGCTAACATGGACACAACATTAGAGTTTGGTTACCTAAGACATTGATTTCAAAAAGGAAGGGAGACCAATGGCCAGATAGATGATTTGATAGCATCTTAATTTTGTCACACTGTTGGCTACCTGATATTTTAATAGGGCTTCTCATTGGTAAATCTCAACCCTCCATATGAAATTTATTAAACTTCTATCTTTAAATCAAATTAAAATCTTTAACTTCCGTACTTTAAGAGCAAAAGATTCTTACAACGATGTAAAAATATAGAGCACTATCTTTGATGGGTAAAGAAAAATAAAATTGAACTAGCAGTAGATAATATTAGCATAAGCCTTGACCATTATATCTTAGTTAAAAGAAATGATTTTGACCAACATGGAAAATTATAAACTGAAATGTACCACTTTTAAAAGTAGGAAGAAGTTAAAAATATTTTTCCCTTTGAGGCTATATATATATATATATATATATATATATATATATATATATACACACACAGAGAGAGAGAGAGCGAGAGAGAGACTGAATTTTTCTTCCTGGGAGTCAGCTTAGGTTTCACTAATCACAGCATCATTTCCAATATTGCCACCGATCAAAAATGTTCTTAGTATAAGCAGGAAATTTTTTAAAAAAGATTTTTTGGAGAAAATTCTTGACTTTCACATCTATGTACTGATTTTACACATTATTCTTGGCTTGTTTTTCGACTCCTGTAGAATCACAAAGTGCTTTATATGATCAAATGAGAGGGAAAAAGGAAAATAAAGACAGACTTTAGAGTCAGGGTTATACTGCCACTCACAAAGGCCTCACTTGATAAAGTCTCCCAGGTATTATTATTGAAGCTTTAAGACATCCATGAATTCTCAAAAAGAATGAAAAGGATTAAAAAAGCCAAAATAAAGATGCCAGTTCAATGGTGTCCTTTCGCAGCTTGACTGATAACTCATAAAAGATAATTTAAGTAGCAAGTTACTGTTAGGGGCAACTTGTCTTTAAAAACTATTCAGTAGAAGAACATCTAAGAGGATGAGTTAAATAAATATTTAACCCAGGTTTAATGATACTGAATAAAATTTATGCCGAGCTGTCAGTTAAGCTTCTTGGCAAAACATCACTATCAAGTTTTAACAGCAAGACTACAAAATATTCTAGCTGAATCCAAGTGGCTAGCTTCACAGATTTCATAAAAATCACCACCCATGGCAAATTCATGTTGGCCTCTGAATCAAACACCCACCAAATTCCTTGAATAAGAGTCTCTAATTCCTGGTCTATAAATCCATCAATAATAGATCCTTCAGACTGATTACTGGCACTCTGAGTGTTCACCTTGTCCTTAAACATTGAGATCCTCAGCCAGCCATTTTTACTGAATGGCAACTCAGCTTCTATCTCCTTAGTCATACTTTAAGTCTGTCATGACTAAGCCTGTCATGAGGTCTGTCATACTAAAATCCATTAGAGAATATATAAGTAAACTTTAGGCAGTGGTGGGTCATCAGAGAACCTAGTTTGGAAAACCAGTATAGGTGTTTAGAGGGCTAGAAGTCTCCATGCTAGAAAGTAGAGATGAATCTTTATCAAGTGCCTTCTAAAACACCCAGTACATTCCTACTAGAATCCCACCTAGACTCTCTTGTAGGAAGATAAATAAATTAATAGGTTACAAACAGGAAGATTTCCACAGAGTACTTTTTCTGAGAAACTTGTTTAAAGGTAAATATTAAGAAAAAAATAAAGGGCACCTGTACTCCTGTAAAAAATATGCTAAAAACCAGTACTGAGGAGGCTGAGGTACCCTTTTCCAAAACTGCTAAAGTAAAAATCCACATTTCTAAAACAAAGAAAGAGTATCCTGACATTAAATTGAAACTAAATTGGCAGCACCCTTTGTTACCTTGATATTTCATGTTCTTAAATCTTATTGAGGAAAAAAAAAAAAAGTCTAACACTAGCCTTGAATCCTGCTCATTTCCTACTGCTAAGTGCAGTAACTGTCAGACTCTACTTCATTAAATAAATATAGCAGCTACGGTATTATAAATGCATGGTCCTCAATGCCAGTAACTTGATACTGTAATATAAAACATGTATCAGCACTTTACACATTTGCCATCCAGAATATACATTAAACTCCCAATTCTGCTTCACATGAAAATCTATTATACCAGTTGCTGGGACTGACATTTTAAAGTCACTCTTACATCACAGAAAACAGCAGACAGAAATTCAGCATTCACTGTATAGTTAGTGAGCAAGGGCAGGAACAGAAAGGTCACTGTTGAGTTTCATGACCATTAAACTCAAAACAACCTTTTTTTTTTTTTTTAAATAAAAAAAGATCAGCAATTCTACACCAGAAGTATGATAACAAAACAAATTTCAAAAAATATTTGCCACTTAGTATCTACCTTAAAGTTCTAAGCACAAAGTTTCTTATAATTAAGTTTGATATACCAATTTGTTAGTAAGCAAAATAGAATATACTATACATATTCTTTCAAGTTAACCAACTTTAAACTAGCAATGTTGAAACTCTAAGAGCACCCTAAAAAGAACTCACTTCAAATGTAAAGCTTTATATTAAAAAAAATTTTTTTTTCCTCTGTAAAAGTCCTTCTAAATAGTTTTAAATTATAGGCTTTACTTTAGCACATGTGAGATTAAGTGACTGAAAATTAGGTAAAGCAGGTAAATAGGGAAAGGTTATCTACACTTCTTCCCTGGGCTCTAAAGTTTTCCACATCAATCTGTACAGCTCCCACTGATAAAGGAAGATGTTTTACTCATACTGAGCAAACATACGCCATCAGGTTTTTACCACCTAGGATATACTATTTTCTTCTCTTGCCTATGTTCTTGCCTATATTCAGTGAAATTTCAATGTAAAAAAAATACACTCTTTATAGAAATTTTTTGGAGGAGGGGGGAGGGTTGGGAGAAAAATGTATACACTACACAAACATTACCTTATGTAAAGAGCTTTAAAACAGTGTTGTAAATTGCATTTCATACACTTCAATATAATAAACATACAAAATACAGTACTTTCTTAGTTTTCTGGCAGAGGGACAAAAGATTTCATACCTGTTGGAGGATATGGGCTCAGATTTTAGGCTCAAAATACAGTAAATTGGCAATAAGTGTGGATTATAGGTAAGAGAGAACTAAAGAGCTAATCCATTTGTTTTCATGTGCAGATGGAATTCTGAAAGGTTAACAACAATGCCCACTGGAAACAATCTGTAATATCTATACTCTGAACCAGTGCAAAAAAAAAAAAAAAATTAAAATGCTATTTTCATGAGTTACAAAGTGCAAAGCTCCCCTGAATCCAAGGTTACTGATAAACTTGGTTTTGACAGCTTTATAGTATTTTTTAATATCTTAAAGTGAAGTCAATAAAACAAAAGTTTTGCAAAACTTTTTTCAACATTTCAGTGATTTAACTAATTTCAAATGCTCAAAGTCCTAACTTCCTTTGTCACCATCACCCTAATTTTAAAAGGAAAGTTACACTGGTGATGAATTAGCAAAAAAAGTTTTTAAAATATCATTTTATATTTTCCTGACTCATGTTAGTAAGTGAAAATGGGCACCTTACCAGTATGATTCTTCAATAAACATGATCTATTTTCAAAGAATTTAAATATCTTCTAAATCTAAAGCTAGTTGCTGTCATTACTTAAATCAAAGTTCTTCAACTTTATTTCTAATATTCAAGGTCAACACTCATTTAGGAAATTTAACTTCCTTCATTTTCATTATGATTTTTATAAGACATGCTTTAAACTTGAAAATTACAAAACTTTCCTTCTGAAATTAAGGCTATATACTTTGCCCTTTTAAAATTATGGAGGTGCCTGTTTCTCCCACTATCTGTGGTAAAGATGTCAAACAGACACAGCTTTCTTTTAAAACTGCTTATTGCACTAAAAGAGAGCAAAAACAAGTTGTCAGTTCTTAAAATAAACATGATTATATTTCTATAAAAGATGTTGCCAATATGATTCTATAATTATTAAAGCACTATTCTAATAAATATAAAAGAAAAGGAAGCTATACTTCAAAACACATACATATATGTTTATATATATACAACACACATATATATAAAAATATATATATATGAAAATCACATTAAGGTATGAGAGGCAGCAAATAAACTAGTAAAAAAAAACCAAAAAAACCCTCCACAATCCCTTCTCTCCACCCAATTTCAGAGGCCTCAACCCTACACAGTTCCAATCATTTAAAATATTTACCCTTTGTAAAAGTTTTAAGGGATTTCCATGTATAACACATAGAAACAGAAGACTTTAGAATACATATCGCTTATATATAGAGTTACAACTTCTGACAAAGTTGTGTTTTTTTTTTTTATATATTTATAGCAGCTTTAACAAACTCACTAGAGAAAAAGAATAGTTTAGGTTGCTACTGCTTATGTACACATTGCACAAATGGCAAATGTAAGTTGAGAGCAGGAGGGGGCAGACATTCACTCTCACAAAAACATATTTTTTATATATATATGTGTGTATATATATATATAGTTTCTTAAGAAAGCAATACCAAGAGTTGAGGACTCAGAATTATGTATGAGACAAGACAGGAGTAGGGCGTGCAAAATAAAAACCTAGTTTGCCATGCTTCATATTCAAATGAACCAGATACATGAACATCTGAATGTTACTGGTAGCATCAGGGAAAAACAAATGTAGGTGATGAAGGCAAGGGCGGTAGAGAGAGAAATCATAGTGGTGGTGGGAGGATAATAAAAGGGAAAGAAAGTTCCCCAATGGAATGAACTATAAAATATATACAGAGATACATATATATCTATTATCAGTGTAGATACAGATATATATGCATATGCAGTATGCATGTATATAAGTAAAATATACAGATAACTTTTACAAGAATACATGAATGCACATTTTTTGCACACATAATTGTGAACAATCACTTTGATTATTCATATAGGTGTGTTTTTTAAAAAAACATCATTTACTTTTTCTTTACTTTTTTTTTTTGCAAAGAGTTGTGCTGCCAAGCAACTTGAGGTAAAGGCATTAAAAGGGTTAGACTACAAGAAAGTGAAAACTAAATGATCGCGATACTTCCTACAGGAGACCGCACAAAAAAGCAGTTGGCTGGTTTCATATTGCATAATGGTGCTGTGTTCCTTGATGAAGTAAACAATCTTCCTTGTATCAACATAAAGATCATACCCTGGCCCCCACACAGTGTTGGTTTCTGTTTGGCTGGAGGCATCCCCACTCAGCTGACTCCACTGGAAACATAAGTTGTATGTTGATTCATCTTCCAGTTCTTCCTCTCAGAGAATATTCTTAGACTTTTTAAGCAAAGTACATTGTGCGTAAGGTATCTTGGTGAATCTGTACAGCCTTGGCAAGAGCTTGTGGATCTCGTCCATTGCTCTGTCCTGAAACGTGACTTCCTTCAGCACTGTAAGAAAAGTGGCAGTGAACACAAAACCAAACCCTATTCTGATGTAAAAATTCTGAAAAATATTATTTGTAGAAAATTTTTTAAAAATTAAAAAACAAATAAGAGGCCGGTATAATGAACTCCTACATGTCCATCATCCAGTTTCAATAATTATTAACTCAAGGCCAATTCTGTTTTACATCTCTCACCTCTCCAGGACTATTTAGAAGTAAATCCAAGACATCCTATAATTCTGTCTGTATATATCACTTTTATTACCAATAATCTCTCCCTTGAATTAATCTGGTAAAGCAACAAAATCACTACATTACACTATTACTAATAAGCCCAGACTGCACATTTTAATAGGAACCCTCATCTTGGGCAGTCAGTTCTATCATAGCTTTTCATTTGGATCACTGACTCTTCTAACAGCCTGTGGAACTTTAATTCTAAATGGCAGTACTTTATGGCAAAGACAGAGGCACCTACTTACATGTAAACACTTAAAGAAATTTCCCACGAAAATCCTAACACACAGAGCATACTTGGATTTGGGTGAGAATCTGTACTTGTTATGCTTTTATATTACCTGTCATGTTCTTTGTCCACAAGATGATATCTGGCTCTAAATGCTACCAGGTGAGCATAATACGCTGGTGCAGGTATAGAAACAGATCGTGTGCAGCGCACGTAAGTGTGGCAGAGCTGGTAAGTTAGCAGTTGAAGTTCATCTGCAGTAAAGCAGTTATCATCCCATAAAACATGATAGTGTGAAGGACGGCTGGTACCCTATAGAAGGCAACAGAATATTCTGCTGATTTCTAAACTTTTAAATAAATATTCACCACAGACTAAGTTAAGTGAAAAAACAAGCTTTGTACATTAGCAAAATATATCCTAATTTAATAATCAATAAAAAAACATTTAGTTGATTTTGGGTATATATCCCAAAGAAGTAAAAACAGGGACTCGAACAGATATTTGCACACCTAGGTTCAAAGCAGCATTATTCACAATAGCCAGAAGGTGGACACAATCCAAGTATCCACTGATGGATGAATGTATAATAAAAGGTGGTGTGTGTATATATATATATAACGGAATACTATTCAGTCTTAAAAAGGAAGAAGAAAAAAAAAAAAAGAAAAAAAAAAAAAAGGAAGAAAAATCTGCCACATACTACAACATGGATGAACCTTGATGATGTTCTGCTAAGTGAAATAAACCAGTCACAAAAGGACAAATATTGTACAATTCGCTTACATGAGCTACCTGAAGTAGTCGAGTTCATAGAGACAGAAAGTAGAATGGTGATCACCATGGGTTGCGGGGATGTGGGAATGGGGAGTTAGTGTTTAATGAGTACAGAGTATCAGGGAAGATGAAAAAGTTCCATAGATAGAAGGTGGTATGACTGCAGAATAATGTGAATTACTTAACGTCACAGAACTGTATATTTAAAAATGGTTAAAATGGTACATTGTATGTTATGTGTTTTTTACCATAATAAAAAAACAAGAACATTAGTTGAGCTCCTATGTATTAGTCACTATGCTAGGAACTGTGAATTCAAAGAAAAACAAAGTCAAAACAATGGAAACATAATTCAGTAGAGGAGTAGAGGAAATAGAACATCTGTAATTATAAAACAACTAATAAATGGCTATAGTACTACTGGTACTTATATGTACCAGTATTGGTATTTGGTATTCTCTTATATGAGAATACCAAAGGAAGTAATTGTGAGGGTGAGCCCTGGGGGTTCTTCACCAAGAGGGGAATGAGTGAGATTTGGCCATTATGGGATGGGTAGGGTGAGGAGACACTGGAGAGAATGAACAGCCTTAACAAAAGCACGGGGGCATAAAGTTTCATGGCACATTTGGGGAATAGCTAATAGACTAGGATGAACAGAATATGGGATGGGGCATGAGGGGAAAAAGATGAAATTGAAATGAACATTTGGAATCAGACTGAATGACATGCTTAGGAATTTGAACTTTCACTTGTAGGCAGCAGGGAAAGCACTGCACAGCTTTTTTTTTAACAGGAGAGGTTTTGGGTGTGATAAGATTGGGGGTTTTATAAAAGTAACATCAGCAGTAATATGGAGGATGGGTTAGAAACAGAATCATGATGAAGCAGAAAATAGAAAATCTGAACAGACCTATTACTAGTGATTGAATCAGTAATCAAAAGCCTCCCAAAAAATAAAAGTCCAGGACCAGACAGCTTTACTGGTGAATTTTACCAAACATTCAAAGAAGAATTAATACCAATCCTTCTCAAACTTCCAAAAAATAGAAGAGGAGGGAACTCTTCCAAACTCATTTTACAAGGCTAGCATTACCTTGATACCAAAACCAGACAAGGATGCCTCAAGAAAAGAATTACAGGCCGATATCCCTAATGAACATAGATGCAAAAATCCTCGACAAAATATTAGCAAACCAACTTCAACAATACATTAAAAGGATCATAAACCATGATTAAGGGGGATTTATTCTAGGATGTAAGGATGGGTCAACATGTGCAAATCAATCAATGTGATACACCACATTAACAAAATGAAGGATAAAAATCATATGATCATCTCAATAGAGGCAGAAAAAGCATTTGAGTATTTATAATAAAGACTGTGAACAATACAGGTACAGAGGGAACGTACTTCAACATAATAAAGGCCACATATGACAAGCCCACAGCTAACATCATACTCAATCATACTCTAAGATCAGGAACAAAGACAAAGATGCCCACTCTCACCACTTTTATTTAACATAGTTATTGAAAGTCCTAGCCAGTGAAATTAGCCAAGAAAAAGAAATAAAATATTATACAGATCTTCGTTGACTTACGATGGGGTTATGTTCCAATAAACCCATTTTAAGTTGAAGATATCCTAAGTCAAAATGCATTTAATATACCTAACCTACCGAACCTCATAGCTTAGCCTAGCCTAACTCAAACGTGTTCAGAACACTTATGTTAGCCAATAGTTGGGCAAAATCATCGAACACAAAGCTTATTTTACAATAAAGTGTTAAATACCTCATGTAATTTATTGAATACTGTACTGAAAGTGAAAAACAGAATGGCTATATGGGTGCAGAATGGTTGTAAGTGTATCAGTTTTTTACCCTGTGATCATGTGACTGCTTGGCAGCTGTGGCTTGCTGCTGCTGCCCAGCATCATGAGAGTGTTGTACTGTGTAACACTGGCTGGGGAAAAGACCAAAATTCAAAATCTGAAGTACAGTTTCTACTGAATGCATATCACTTTTGCACCACTACAAAGTCAAAAAATAGTCAAACTATCATATGTTGGGGACTGTATATTATAAAGCTATACTAATTAAACAGTATGGTCAAAACAGGCACATAGATAGATCAGTGGATCAGAATAGAGCCCAGAAATAAACCATGCATATATGATCAATTAATTTATGACAAAGGAGGCAAGAACTTACAATGGGGAGAGGACAGTCTCTTCAATAAATGGGGTTGGGAAAACTGGACAGCCACATGCAAAGAATGAAAATGGAGCGCTATCTTACACCATACACTATACACTAAAATTAACTCAAAATGGTTTAAAGACTTAAATGTAAGACCTGAAACCATAAAACTCCTGGAAGAAAACATAGGCAATAAGCTCCTTGACATAGGTCTTGGTGATGATTTTTTCTGATCTGACACCAAAAGCAAAAGCAACAAAACCAAAAATAAACAAGTAGGACTACACCAAATTAAAAAGCTTCTGCACAGCAAAGGAAGCCATCAGGAAAACAAAAAGGCAACCTACTAAATGGGAGAAAATATTTGCAAATCATGTATCTGATAAGGGGTTAATATCCAAAATATATAAAGAACTCATAAAATTCATAGCAAAAGAAAAAAATCCAGTTGAAAAACGGGCAGATCTGAATAGACATTTTTCCAAAGAAGACATACAGATGGTCAACAGGCACATGAAAAAAAGGTTAACATCATTACTCATCAGGGAAATGCAAATCAAAATCACAACGTGATATCACCTCATACTTGTTGGAATGGCTATTATCCGAAAGATTAGAAATGACAAGTGTTAGTGATGACAGAAAAGGGAACTTTTTTTTTTGGGGGGTGGGGCACATGGTGGGGCATGCGAGATCTTAGTTCCAGGGATTGAATTTGTGCCCCCTGCGTGGAAACGTGGAAGTCCTAACCACTGGACTGCCAGGGAATTCCCTGGGAACTTTTTTAAAAAAAAATTTATTGTATTGAAGTATAGTTGATTTACAATGTCGTGTTAGTTTTTGGTATACAGCAAAGTGATTCAGTTATACATATATATACATTCTTTTTAATATTATTTTCCATTATGGTTTATCACAGGATACTAAATATAGTTCCCTGTGCTATACAGTAGGGCCTTGTTGTTTATCCATTCTATATATAATAGTTTGCATCTACTAGTCCCAAACTCCCCATCCATCACCCCTGCCACCCTCAGCAACCACAAGTCTGTTTTCTATGTCTGTGAGTCTGTTCCTGTTTTGTAGATAAGTTCATTTGTGTCATATTTTTGATTCCGCATTAAGTGATACCATATGGTATTTGTCTTTCTCTTTCTGACTTACTTGACTTAGTAGGATAATCTCTAGGTCCATCCATGTTGCTGCAAATAACATTATTTCATTCTTTTTTATGGCTGAGTAGTATTCCATTGTAATATATACCACATCTTCTTTATCCATTCATCTGTTGATGGACATTTAGGTTGTATCCATGTCCTGGCTATTGTAAATAGTGCTGCAATGAACACTTGAGTGCATGTATCTTCTTTTTTTAAAAAAAATATTTATTGGGCTTCCCTGGTGGCGCAGTGGTTGAGAGTCTGCCTGCCGATGCAGGGGACACGGGTTCGTGCCCTGGTCCTGGAAGATCCCACATGCCACAGAGCAGCTAGGCCCGTGAGCCATGGCCGCTGAGCCTGGGTGTCCAGAGCCTGTGCTCCGCAACGGGAGAGACCACAGCAGTGAGAGGCCCGTGTACTGCAAAAATAAATTTAAAAAAAAATTATTTATTTAATTTATTTATTTTCTCTATTTTTTTGGCTGTGTCGGGTCTTAGTTGAAGCATGCGGGATCTCTTGTTGCAGCGCGCGGGTTTTCTCTCTCTAGTTGTGGCACACGGGCTTCTCTCTAGTTGTGGTATGCTGGTTTTTCTTTCTCTAGTTGTGGCGCACAGGCTCCAGAGTGCATGGGCTCTGTAGTTTGTGGCATGCAGGCTCTCTCATTGAGGTGTGAGAGCTCAATAGTTGTGGCGCACAGGTTTAGTTGCCCTGCGGCATGTGGGA
Organism: Leucopleurus acutus; assembly: GCF_964270905.1. Taxonomy (NCBI): domain Eukaryota; kingdom Metazoa; phylum Chordata; class Mammalia; order Artiodactyla; family Delphinidae; genus Leucopleurus; species Leucopleurus acutus. Next base: position 164,763,318 of record NC_139143.1, read on the forward strand.
TCTTAGTTCCCCGACCAGGGATCGAACCCATGTCCCCTGCATTGGAAAGCAGATTCTTTACCACTGTACCACCAGGGAAGTCCCTCATGTACCTTTTTTTTTTACTAAATTCCCTCACTTCCTTTCCTTCTTTTTGAAAAATTTATCTATCTACCTATCTATCTATTTGTCTGTCTGTCTGTCTATCTTTGGCTGCTTTGGGTCTTTGTTGCTGTGTGTGGGCTTTCTTTAGTTGCGGTGAGCAGGGGCTACTCTTTGTTGCGGTGCACGTGCTTCTCGTGGTGGCTTCTCTTGCTGTGGAGCACGGGCTCTAGGCACGCGGGCTGCAGTAGTTGTGGCTCACAGGCTCTAGAGCACAGGCTCAGTAGTTGTGGCACACGGGCCTAGTTGCTCCGCGGCATGTGGGGTCTTCCCAGACCAGGGCTCGAATCCGTGTTCCCTGCATTGGCACGTGGATTCTTAACCACTGCGCCACCAGGGAAGCCCCCCACATGTATCTTTTGTATTTATAGTTTTCTCTGGGTACATGCCCAAGAGTGGGACTGCAGGATCATATGGCAACTCTATTTTCATTATTATTTTTTTAAATTAATTAATTAATTAACTAATTAATTAATTATGGCTGCATTGGGTCTTCATTGCTGCATGCAGGCTTTCTCTAGATGCGGTGAGCAGGGCTACTCTTCGTTGCTGTGTGAGGGCTTCTCATTGCGGTGGTATCTCTTGCTGTGGAGCATGGGCTCTAGGCGTGCAGGCTTCAGTAGTTGTGGCACGTGGGCTCAGTAGTTGTGACTCGCAGGCTCTAGAATGCAGGCTTGGTAGTTGTGGTGCATGGGCTTAGTTGCTCCGTGGAATGTGGGATCTCCCGGACCAGGGCTAGAACCCATGTCCCCTGCATTGGCAGGCAGATTCTTAACCACTGCGCCACCAGGGAAGTCTTGGCAACTCTATTTTTAGTTTTTTGAGGAACCTCCATACTGTTTTCCATAGTGGCTGCACCAGTTTACTTTCCCACCAACAATGCATAAGAGTTCTCTTTTGAACCCTCCTACACCGTTGGTGAGAATGTAAATTGGTGCAGCCACTATGGAAAACAGTACGGAGGTGCCTCAAAAAATTAAAAACAGAAATACCATATGATCTACCAGTTCCACTTATGGGTATTTATCTGAAGAAAACAAAAACACTAATTCAAAAAGTATGCACCACTATGTTCATTGCAGCAATATTTGCAATAGCTAAGACATGGAAACAACCTAAGTGTCCATCGATGGATAAATAAAGAAATTATGATATATATATATATGGACATTATGCTAAGTAAAATAAGTCAGACAGAGAAAGACAAATGCCATATATCTGGAATCAAAATGAATGAATAAAAAATAATTTAAAAAGCATGGTCAAAGATACAGAGAACAGATTGGTGGTTGCCAGAGGCAGGGGTGGGAGAAATGGGTGAACTGTTTTTTGTTTTTACTTTAAATAAACACCACCACCACCACCACCCCCATGGGAAAAAAAAAAAAAAGAAAACAGGAAGAGACTAAAAGCAAGGGGAGCAATTAGGAGGCTGGTGCACTAGTGCTGGTATGAGATGATGAATGTATGAAGTATGAAAATGGCAGTGGTAAAGGAGAAAAGAGACAGGTTAGCTCGTACGTTAGCAAATATTTATCATTTTTCAGACATTGTGCAAGATTTTGGGGATAAAGTTCAAATTACTACCAAATCCTACCTCCTCCCAGGGAAGTCCGGATCTTACCTGTTTTAATTAATCTAATGAGAACAGACTAAATGAGGGCACCCAGGATAGGAAAGTAATAATGAGAACTTGAACTAAGCAGGGGAGGTGAGGATAAGGATAAGAGATAGGGGCTTCCCTGGTGGCACAGTGGTTAAGAATCCACTTGCCAATGCAGGGGGCATGGGTTCGAGCCCTGGTCCGGGAAGATCCCACATGCCACGAAGCAACTAAGCCTGTGCGCCACAACTACTGAGGCTACGCACTACAGCCCGTGAGCCACAACTATTGAGCCCGCGCACCTAGAGCCCACGCTGCACAAGAGAAGCCATGACAATGAGAAGCCCGTGCACTGCAACAAAGAGTAGCCCCCGCTCGCCACAAGTAGAGAAAGCCCACGCACCGCAACGAAGACCCAATGCAGACAAAAAAGAAAAAAAAGAATAAGAGATAGGTCTTAGACTAAGAAGATAGATTCTGTAGAGTTCAGGGATCCCATTAGATAAGGGTGGCAGGTGAGAGGGTACAATCAAAAATAACTTCAAGATCTGGAAATCAGGAGAAAAGTTGTATCTGTAAAAAGAGATTTCAAAGTCATAAATATTACTTGAACTTAAATTTTTTTTCTTTTTGGCTGTGCTGCACAGCCTGCAGGATCTTAGTTCCCTGACCAGGGACTGAACCCAGGCCCACGGCAGTAAAAGAGCTGAGTCCTAACCACTGGACCGCCAGGGAATTCCCTGAACTTAAAATTTCAAAAGGTGGGTGGGGGCTTCTCTGGTGGCGCAGTGGTTGAGAGTCTGCCTGCCGATGCAGGGGACACGGGTTCGTGCCCTGGTCCGGGAGGATCCCACGTGCTGCAGAGCGGCTGGGCCCGTGAGCCATGGCCGCTGAGCCTGCCAGTGCGTCCGGAGTCTGTGCTCCGCAACGGGAGAGACCACAACAGTGAGAGGCCCACGTACCGCAAAAAAAAAAAAAAAAAAAAAGTGGGTAGAAGAAGAACGAAACCTAGAAAAAACCTAAGGGTAAGATGACAGGTAGGATAAAATGTGTAGTGGAAGCCAAATGGTAGACAGTTTTGATGAGTGCATGATTATAACAGCGTCAGAAGTTACAGAGATCAAGGAGGAATAACGGTGGGGCAGAAGGCAGTTTGCTATAAGTTGAAGAGGAAATAAGTGTAGTCTTTTTTGTTCTTAATGTAAACCTTTTATAGAAGTAAATATATATAGAGAAAAATTCATGTACCATACATGTAGACTGATGAATTTTTCACAAAGAGAATATACCCATGAAACCAGCACCCAAATCAAGAAACTAAACGTTAACTGCAACCACAAAGCCCCTTTGTGCCCTCTCAGGGTCACTACCCTACCTGCCACCCTGCTCCCTGTAACCTGACTTTTAACATCATAGATTAGTTTTGCTTGTTTTTGAAGTTTATAATGTATGTACCCTTTGGGTCTAGCTTCTTTGATTTGACATTGTGAAATTCATACATACTGTTGTATCATTCTTACTGTTGTATAAATCACATTTGTATAGTTATTTATCCAATCTACTGATCATGGGCATTTGAACTGTTTGTATTGATAGTTTTTGTATTGACCATTATGACCAGTGCTACTATGAATATTAACATACTATCTTTTGGTGAACATAGATATGCATTTCTGTTGGCTATTTTGGAGTGGAAATCCTGGTCATAGAGCATACGTATATTTAAGTTTAGTAGATAATGCCAGCCAATTTTAAAAAATGTTCACATTAATTTACACACCTACCAGGAGAGTATAAGAGTTCCAGTTGCTCTATATCCTTAATACTGTTTGTCTTTTAAAATTTTAGCCATTTTGGTGAGTGTGTTTAGGCTATCCTTTTAACAACAGTTTGGTGACAAATGGTAGAAAGACAGTACCTTAAAGGAGAACAGCAGGAGCAAGGAACTGTATTTTAGGACAGGGATAACTATAAGCTAAGGGAATGGAATCAGAAGCTTAAAGGAGACTGAAGATATACGAAAGAGGGTAACTGGTGAACTAATGCCAACTTAAGGCAGGCAAGAGCGAATGAGAACAGTTCTACAGGTTGACCCTTTTTCCTGTGGGAAAGGAGGGAAGAAAGTAGGCATGACTGACAATGTAATTTCCTAGTGAGAAAAAAGGAAGGGGTCATGTGCTGAGTGTTGGGGCAAAAGACCAAGTTAGGAACCCAAAGAAAATGGTAGAGAGAGCTAATTAAACTGGAGTCAAAGAAATGTTAAATCACAGAGAAGGACATCTTCGAAGTTTGGGAGATTCATATTAGGAAGTTATAATTTAGGACGCTGCCCACTCCTCAACAGGTACATTTATGTCTTCAGAAGAATATCCTTTGGTAGGTCAGAGGGGTCACATGCTCCACCCGGTTAATGTGTTTGTAACAGTATGGTAAGTAGGATTTTTTTTCCCTGCTGTCCTAGAATTTCAACTAAGGTCCAAAGCAGGGGACTAAAGGTGCCAAGCATCTTACAGTCTAAAGAGCTACCAACCTTTGGAGTCAGCTACCCTCCCTCAAGGGCTCACCGAGAGGAGACAGTTCAGGACAGGTCTTACCATCAAATCCCGGGCTCTGGCCTCTTCTCACCTTACCCCTATCCTCTCAATATAGGAAGAGACTGAGAGTTTTGTGAAAATACAGAATTTCAGTTGTGAGGAAAGGCACTCTCTCTCCGCTAAAGACATGTAAGGGGCACTCCAAGAGAATGAGTTGTAAAGATGAGAGCCTGTTAGAAAGGGAGAGACTATCCCATCTCATTCCCCAACTGGATTATTCCTGAGTTCAGAGTCTACAGGCCCACTCTCCCAACTCCATACAGCTAGAGCGATGAGAGCTCTTGGAAGCAGTTCTGGGAGCCTAAAAAAATGAAGTTGAGTAGAGAAGGAGGGGCCATGGAGCCATGCAATGCGATATCTAACCTAAAGAAGGGGCTGGGGTCTATACCACAGATGGGGCTAAAGAAGGACACTGCTGCCCTTTGAGGGTTCTCAGCTCCATGGAGGCTAAGGGATTAGAAAGAATCAGAACGGACTAGAGAAAGACTTGTGTCATCTCCCCACTACTGACATTCTGGCAGTCAGCAGTGCCAGATGAATTAGAGTCCTAGAAGGAGGAGGGGAAGGAGGTATCTCAGAGGCAGGCCATGGTCCCCTCCCCTACTCAAAACACTGGGACCAAAGCTCTAGAGCCTGTCTTGGGCAGGTGGAGAGTAGAAGGAAAAAGCCAAGCTTTAATTTTATTTGTAAATTTAAGTTTTAAAAATGAATGGGAATTTTATCTCAAAATAAAATGGGGAGGGGAGGAAACGGAACTAAGCTGTAAACACCAATATGACCAACATAAATGTCAAGAAGTTACAGAATTTGGCCAAAATGTTGTTAAAGGATCTGTTGTTCACTGGTAAAGTTAAAAGTAGTGATACAAAAAAATTATCTCATACTGGTTAGGAATGATTCGATTTTAATTTTAGCTGTTAAAAAATAAGACTCCTCCTTTTGATCTCAGAGAAGTTAGAAAAGTCTAATAAAGCTGGGAAGACATGTAAAGAACGGTCTTTGGGGACTTTCCTGGTGGCACAGTGGTTAAGAATCTGCCTGCCAATGCAGGGGACATGGGTTCGATCCCCAGTCTGGGAAGATCCCACATGCCGTGGAGCAACTAAGCCTGTGTGCCACACTACTGAGTCTGTGCTCTAGAGCCCGTGAGCCACAACTACTGAGCCCGTGTGCCACAACTACTGCAGCCCGTGCGCCCTAGAGCCTGTGTGCCACAACTACTGAGCCCATGCACTGCAACTTCTGAAGCTCGTGCACTCTAGGGCCCATGTGCTGCAACTACTGAGCTTGCATGCTGCAACTACTGAAGCCTGCACACCTAGAGGCTGTGCTCTGCAACAAGAGAAGCCATGGCAATGAGAAGCCCACACACTGCAAGGAAAAGTAGCCCTCACTCACTGCAACTAGAGAAAGCCCAGAAAGTCCCTGTGAAATATTCCTGGTTACTTGCTGACTAGAGCAAAGTTTCAATTTGGTGTCCCCCCAAAATACTGGTCCCTAAAGTTTCTGGTTAAATACATTGGAGAAATAGTCCTGTCTTGAAAATTCATAACAACCATTTGCATATCAATGGTATCCAAAAGTTCTAGAGTAAAAAAACAATCTGTTTGACCAGCATTTCTAAAATTTACGTGAATAGAGAACCTTTTTTCCCCCTCCATTATATTAACTAAAAAGTCATAGCAGTAGGGTTCCTTGGGATACATGGAGAGAAACTTAAGGTTAAAATATGTACTCGAATGATAATAGATTTTATCTCAGAAGGTACTTTTAACTTTGTTTTGCTGACTGTTACCACCCACCATGAAAAAGTACCACATTGACTGTAAACGGAAGCAGTTATAAGAACATATATAAATGAGTAGGACAATAATTTTAAAGCCCTAAGAGTGAAACTGTGGTTAGTGTATGTGGGACATATAAAGCTTTAAGATTCAGATATACAGTTAGCTACATCTTCCTGAAATTTCTATTTTAATCAATGGCAAGTAAACTAAAATAGTTTTGGGCTACATTCTCTCAGGTATCCTGCGAATGTGGATTCACTCTCTGCTGCTGGAAAGTTTGAGAAGCACTGAATTACAGCTTATGTTTTACTAAGTATAGCTAACAAATTAACAAAAAGATATTCTGAAAAATAAGAAAAGACTTAGAATTATTTAACTGAAACTTAAAGCTGTAATTCTACAACTAAACTCTTTCACATGCTCAATATCTGCCAGTAAGTGTCAAAGTTTTCTATGAAGTATTATTATCAAAAAGAATATATCAAAGGAACAATCAGGTATTTTAGATTTTTTTGAAGTTTTGCATTAAATTAAGGACACAGTTTAGGGAGATGCCTTCCATTAAAACACTCATATTCTGGTACTTTCGTAGAAATAAGTCCCTCTCAAGGTGAAAAAGGGGATATGATTTAGTTACTGAAAGTTTCATTCTAATTTCACGTGGAAACAATCTGACGTGTAGAGAAGAATATTTCTTTCTCTCTTTTCTGAGATTTAAAAAATATGCCTAAGAATAGAAGTTCCTGAATAAAAACATTTCACCCAAAGTATAGGCTTACCTGTATTCCAGCATGGCTACAGAGGTAAAAATCAAACTCATACGGGTGTGTAATGTCTGTATCAACTGTTGTTCCAGCTGGGATATTGCCACTTCTTCCGACCTAGATTGTTTGGTCAAAGTTTAAACAAACAAGACAAAGGTAAAGAATGTGTCTGAAAGCACTTTTAAAAAGATATAAATACATAGGCTGATCCCATGTTTCACTATTTTCGGCTTGAAATATTACTTAAGCAGGCATTAAGGGCAGACCTTATTCTAGTCCTAGTTCCTATTCTTAAATGTTGCTGAAAGTGAAAGCTGATAACAAAGTTATTAGTTTCTACTGATGCTTAGCTGGTAGTTGATCGTAATACGGATAGAAAACTTAAAAAAATTTTTTTAAAAAAGTTACGTTAAGTGCTCCAATTTATGATGTCTGTGCAGAGCAGGTACTCTTGAATGTGCAGTTTTATGAAAATTAGCATTTTTCTCAGAGAACCCTATATTTTTAGAGGGAAAGAATGCTGACCACAGCATCAACTAGAGTCACCATTTGTTAACCATTTATATGCCAGGTACTTTACATACGTTATTTCTAATCCTCATAATCCTGCAAGTTAGGTATTATTCCCATTTGTCTGGGGGGAATCTACAGCTCAGGAATACAAAATAACTCGCCCAATAGCATACAATAAAGGGCAGAACTGAGAGTCAAACATGGAAATGACTGCAAAGGCCCTATTTCTTTTATTTTATATTAGCAGTTTCAACATCTTGTAAGAAAACAGACACCATGATTTTCTCTGAGTAATACATGATGTAAATGAAAAAGTTCGAAACTCCTGATAATGAAAGTCTCCTAATAAAACACTTTAAATGCATATACATACTTACCTCTACCTCCTTATCCCTAACATATTTAAAATCATTAATTGTAAGTCGAGGTTTACAAGGCTAACAAATCAGAGACTCTTTTACTGACTCAGACATTATTTCTGCTGTGTGAGGGACTGTTACCAGGTGGTGGCTGGAGTTATATCTGTGTGGACCAACCAGCTAGCTTCACCAAATCACAAAATAAAGAAAACAGTTCATAAACTACTAAGTTATGCCTATTTTTAACACACAAATCTCCTAATTAATATATATTTAAAAGCTTTATTCTCTTTAGAGAGGCGGCAGAATGCCTGGGTTCATATCAGAGCTCCACCAGTTTCTAGTCATGAAATCTAGGGCACAGTATTCTCCTCTCTGTGCCTATTTCCTCATTTATAATTATCTCTCATCTATTATGATTAGTAGATTTAGAGCAAAGATGAAAGAGAAGCCAACAAATGAAGGAAAGGCACAATTAAACATCAGTTGCAAGAAATCATTAAATCTAACTTAGGTTTTCCTGATCTAACTTTTGAAGAAACCTTTGGTTTTCTAGGTACAGAAATGTAATTTGGGGCACAGGCCTTTAACAACATGGAGGCCAAAATACAACTATCATTACTGCTATTAGAGATGTGGTATAGGACAGTGATTAAGAGTACTCTGGAGCCAGACTGCCTATTTTGAGTCCTAGCTCTACCAATTTAACCTCCATGTGCCACAGTTTCCTACTGTGAAAAATGGGGATAATAATAAGTACCTCATAGTGTTGTTTGTGAGGGTTAAATGAGTTAAATTTATAAAAACTATCCAGAACAGTGCCTGCCATTATGCCCTCTTTTTCTCTATCACTACCATCATTACCACCACTCTACAACTAGATAACCTCCACTGAGTGCTTAGCATGTGCCTAAGCACCGTTCTAAGTACATTACACATTTTAATTTAAAAAAAACCCTTTCAAAAACCCAAATAAGGCAAATATTAATATTATCCAAACCTTGCTCAGAAAGAAACCGGCACAGAGATGTTAAGTTACTTGCCCGAAGCTACACAACCAGTGTAATCAAAGACCAAATATGTACCAAAGACAAGACACACTCCTTTCTTTTTCAGTCTTTTCTATTGATCCCCTTTCCCAAGGGGACTCTGACCCTTGTACTCCTCAGATTTCTCTGCTCTAAGGTTTACAGGATGGGGGCAGAGCACTGAAAATGAAAGTTAGTTTGCATGAATTTTCACTAATCACTCTAGAATGTCCCTAGCTTGTAAAATTAATTTTTACAAGATATTTAAAAAATAGAACATACCTTTTTTCTTCTGAACATTTAAGGAAAATATGAATAAAAAGAACAATTTTAAAACTATGAGTTTCTTCACAACAACAAAAAAGTATAATGGGATTTTGAACATTTGGAGTGTTACTAGAAATTCTAGAAAGTTAAAAATTAACTTATTTTGATGCTCCTATACTCATAATCAATCTGCTTTGCTGTAACCTACCACTATATATCAGAAGCTCTGCTGTTGGCAGAGAGCCTTTGTTAAGTGCTCTATGAACTATGTTAGATGACCTTTGCTTATAATAGTATTACAATAAATGTAAGATTACCCTTTCAGTCCTATCAGCACAAAATAATCGAGTGTGATGTCTCTTCTGAACTACAATGTAAGTTATTCCAGGTTGATAGTCTTTCTCCAAACTGATGCAGGCTTCTCGAATTGCTAGTAGTTCATAATATAATACCTAGAGAAGATGAAATGGAAAGATTTGATCTAGTCAGTTGTTCTCCTATACATATTTCAAAGTAAGACAATGATTTAGACTTAGAATTTCTTAAACTCATCACCTCACAGCTAATTATACTTCTCTATTCCATTTTAACTATTATCAGAGCATGGTTTAGCGATCAAGGCTTACATATCCAGTAAATATTTTAAAAGGGAAAATCTAAGGAAGTATCAAAATTTGACTTTAGGAACTCTCAATTAAGGCTCCTAACTTCAGAACCAGACACCATATTATAAACACAGTATCTGATTTAACCACAGTATGATGAGAATCCCAGGCAACCAACCTGCCTAAACTGTCCCTCTGAAACACCATCCCGATAAAAGATGATACGAGTAGGTTTGAACCGAGTTGACTTATAAAACTGAATGAGAAGTTCTCGGACCATGGAGGCAAGGTCCTGGATGATCTCCTGTCGGGGTCTCTGAACTCTTACTGTAGCACAGTATCTGCTTGGGTGGGCATCCATACTACCTACAACCTAGGTTGAAAAAAGTAAAGAAAACATAGAAATTAAGGTATTCAAAACTATATGAATATGAATTTTACCATAAAAAAGTTTAAAAAAAAAAGGATTTCATTTAAATTTGTATTTTATTATAACCTTAACTATTTATCACAGTTCATTTTGAAAGTAATAAAAATAGATAATTCCAGTGAAGAACAAAATAAAAGACACAGTCTAGGGTCAAGAACTATTTTCCCATAAGTAGGCTGTACTTTATATTTAACAATTTGGCTCTAATTTACAGATGTTGCTGGTAAACCTAAATATTAGTAAGGATAGAAAGACAAAGAGATGTACACAGAGGAAGGAGATAAATAAAAAAGAAGGTCCATTCAAACTCTTGATTTCTCTTTATAGCTCTTACAGTTTAGCAAACTATCCCAGAAGCCATATTCAAGATGACTTTGGCATTACCTTAAAAACTCTTATGCTTCATAAATTTTAAATCTTGGTTTTGAGAACAGCTATCTTAATTTTTTCTCTCTGTCTCTTAATATTGTTATGTGATTGGAGCAGAGGGAACTCTGAAGCATGAACTTATAAGTTCTCCTTGACTGTAGTCACTCATAGATCTACTGAAGCATGATCACTGGAACCAGAATATTTAAAAGTGTTCACACATCACTGATCAGAGCCTGGGCCAAGAACCAGCTGGTTATTCTACCTCCAGTTTCTCCTTCTTCCAGGGTAGTATCTATAACAAAGTCATGCTTCAAAAATGGACCTCTGCACCTCCATGTTCACTGCAGCATTATTTACACAGCCAAGACGTGGAAACAACCTAAGTGTCCATTGATGGATGAATGAATAAAGAAAATGTGGCATATACATACAATAGAATATCATTTGGCCATAAAAAAGAATGAAATCTTGCCATTTGTGACAACATGAATGAACCCTGAGGGCATTATGTTAAGTGAAATAAGTCAAATACCATATGATGCCACTTATATGTGGAATCTAAAAACAAAAAACAAACAAAAAATCCCAACTGATTTCACAGATATAGAGAACAGACTGGTGGTTGCCAGAGGGGTGGGGTATGGTTGAAATGGCTCAAAAGGTACAAACTTCCAGATGTAAAATAAATAAGCCATGGGGATGTAACGTACAGCATGGTGACTATAGTTAATACTGTACTGCATATTTGAAAATTGCTAAGAGAGTAAATCTTAAAAGTTCTCAGCACTTGCAATTCAGGGGATGCCAGTTTGATCCCTGGTCAGGGAACTAAGATCCCAACATGCCTTGGGGCAACTAAGCCTGGGTGCCACAACTAGAGAGCCCTCACGCTGCAACTACAGAGCCCACGCACTGTGAGCCCACGTGCCACCAGGAAAGATCCTGTGTGCCACAACTAAGACCCGGAGCAGCCAAAAAATTAAAAAAAAGTTCTCCCCATAAGAAAAAACTTTTGTAACTATGTATGGTGACAGATGTTAACTAGACTTATTGTAGTGATCATTTCACAATATATATGAATATCAAATTATGTTATACACCTGAAACTAAAATAATGTTATATGTCAATTATATATCAATTAAAACATAAATAAATAAAACCACACTACTTCAAAAGAGTACCTAAATTCCTGTCAGTAATTTAAACATCTTATTAGAAACCAAGATATGGAAAATTCTTACATTTCTCTTCAGTCTTAGGTCAGATTAGAAAATAACCAAGAGTTTTTTAAAAAGTGAGCTACAACTTGTCTACTTCTTTAGGTACATGGAATTGTATCTGCTTTTTAAAATCTTCTCTAAGTAAAAAAAAAAAAAAAAAAAAAAAAGGAACCTGACCATTTCTTTTCCACTGCTAAAAATAAATCCATACCCCCTCTGATGGCAAAAAAAGCCTTACAAAATCTTACAAGCCTCACAGTCTGCTATGCTACATTCCAATTCCCTGCATTTGGAATTCCTCAACACACCAGATTTTTGCAATTTTAATTTACATCACTATCATGGTAGTATCTATTATACTATATGGCATTTATTACTTACATTGTTTCTCACACTAGTCTTTAAGTTCTTGGGAATAGAAGATATATAGCAAAAATAATCAAATTCTATTTACAAGACCTCTGATAATTATAAAAGAAAGTGAATATTTGGTAGAAATGGATTTAGCAAAAAAGGACAATGACAACCCAGAAGTCCAAAAGAATTTAAATGTGCTTAAACTTCCTTGGAAAACAACCCTAAAATAGCAAATCCAAAGTAAGTCTTTAGAAATTTTGTATTATTTTATCTTCTCTAGGAACATTTTAATGAATATCAGAGATTGCTCAATACTACCTCTAGGACACTTGAAATATACACAATTTATGCATAACATTAAGAATACAAAGAAATATAATTTATTAATAGATAAAAGTCAATTTTCTTCATTATGAAAAGAGCTTTGGAAAAATCAGTGAAAAATTTAATATTACTATCATTTTCAAGGAAAGATGAAGATTTATCAGATTTTTAAAAGTAAAGATTATAATGAATGATAGAAAAAATATATAAAAAGTCTTACAGTTTAACTTCTGAAATTTATCAAGTATGCCTAAAATATGTTGACATTTTCAAAATGTTGGCGTTTGTTAAAATCAAGCAATTTTCTTTCTTTCTTTCTTTTTTTCAACATCTTTATTGGAGTATAATTGCTCTACAATGGTGTGTCAAGCAATTTTCAAGTTGGGTAAAATATCATCTGGCTTTATGAAATTTATAAGAAATACACTTTTGAACTGACACAGAAAGGTTACAAATATAAAGGTGGGCAAAAGATAGAACAGGCAGATGTTAAAAGTAAGAGGAGCAGTAATAAAGAATTCAAGTGCAAAGTATAAAACTGGACAAAGATGAGATATTTTATACTGAAAAAAATGCAATCCAGCAAACTTATATGTAATGCATCTTTCTGTAACAAAGACACTACTGAAATACATAAACAAACTCTGAATTACAAAAAGTAACTGAAAATATACAACCATGGAGAGCTCAAACAGACAAATTAAAGTAGGATACAGAAGAGTTGAGTAATATAATTAATAAACTTCATTTAGTAGATATATACAGAACTTGCAGCCTCCAAACCAGAGAATAATCATTCTTTTAAAAAACCCAAAGAACATTTGAAAGTTGGCTCTGCATAGATTTACATATAGATATATATATTTATAAAACTTTATAAACATATTTTTTAAACTTTATATTTATAAAAGTTGGTTTCAAAGAAAATGTAATTAAAATTCAAAAAGTTAAAACCAAAATGTTGATCTTTGTCTAAACTTTAGATAAGATAAACCTGTCTAAAGATACTCACAGCAGCAATAGAAGGCTTCTTCCCATCACCAGCTGGTGGATGAGTGACATCTGCTCCCAAAAAGATCACTGGTTGCTGGAACACAGAAGGTCTTAAACACAGTTTTAAAAAGAGTTAGATCATTTTTTTCATTATTCTTTTACCTATTTCACACTACTGCAACACAACTGCAAGTTGCTGGCATAGCACAGAGGAGGTCCGTTACAGACAACTTCATAGGCTTGAACTACTGACAGCTTTATTCTCTTAAATCATGAATCTCTAGTAAGAGGAGTATTCAGAGCAGTTTTCTGCCTTAAGCAGTGGTGCTGGTGGTTGCAAAGGTCAACTGCTGCTAGCATTCTTAATAGGCATAAAATGATAAACTTCTTCATATTAATCCACTGATTTGTATCAATAATTCTTTAACCTACTTACATTTTAAGCCAATGTAATCTCTCAAGGAGATAAAGAATCATTAAACCACATTGGAAGGGATTATGGGACTCTACTACTCCCCCGCCTCTGACCAAAAGTATAAAATTTGAGTAACATACATTTAATAGTCATAAAGTAGCTAGCAGTTCATTTTATTTTAAAATTGTATCCTTTAAGATTCAAATGACTCTTAGTTCTTGGAGTTGTTGATAAAATTCTATATTCATGTCATTTATGAATCTCATATTTAATAGGGATGGGAAATAGAGGCAGTATGGAAAAACAGGAAAAAAGAGTTTCTGTGTCAACAAGATATTTAATTTTTTAGAGCCCTAGTTGCTTCAACTATTAAAAGGAAACCTGTTGTTCAATTCTCCAAATAACAGCCTCTTCCCCAGCACCCTATTTCTAGGTCATTACGTGTCGTACTTCCTAAGAGCTCTTAGACATGATGGTGATATAACAGTAACATCTGTTGTCCCACTGACTCCACCAGGAGTTGATATGGCTTCCTTAATTGATTTACTTAATTGACATGCCCCCCATCCAACTCCACCCAAAGCCCCTAAAGGAGGGAAGAAAGGCTTCCCTCACTTTCTAGGTGAGTGAGTTGCCTCATGACACCAGCTTCAAGATGACTACCAAACAATGAGAAAGTTCTTCAAGCTGGGCTCTCCAGTGAAAAATAAATAAAATTCTCAATACTTTCTAGCCAGGGACGAGGTACTTTGCACACTAAATGAAAATGGAGATGGGAGGGGATTTTTCATAAAGAAATCTTGTAAATTTTGCCAATCAAAACTCTTAACTTTTTGCCAAAATGTCTACTTATTTCCCTTGGCAGGAATCATCAAAGCTGTCTCTTACACAGGTGTTAGATATGGCAATACAGAGAAAAATTAATATTTTATTAGGTGATTAGCTTATCTTACCTTTGATGAGGTACAAGAATATTATTGATCCCTCCAAGTTTAACATTTATCTTTAGGCACAGGTTTGAGAGAGTTTGAGGGGATGTTTTTATTACATTCTTGACTTGAACACACTGTGTAGCCATACCCAAAAGTGTATCTCCAACACGTTTCACCTCCGCTGTGGAACAAATACAGATACCTCTGGTTATAAAAAGGCAAATTTTACTGAAAATTAAGCTGCTATGTATGTTTCCCCTTGTGAAATACATCACTGTATTACAGGATACCAAAACTTATACCAATACTGAAACAGTGCTATTAAAATTAATTTAAAGTATACTGCCTTTTTTTTCAGCCATGCTGCGCGGCTTGTGGGATTTTAATTCCCTGACTGGGGACTGAACCCGAGCCCTCTGCAGTGAGAGCGCGGATCCTAACCACTGGACCGCCAGGGAATTCCCTATACTGCCTTATTTGATGATATAAATGTGCAGAGTTTTGAGGGCATTCAAGAGTGCAATTAGTGGGACTTCCCTGGTGGTCCAGTGGTTAAGAATACGTCTTCCAATGCAGGGACGCAGGTTCGATCCCTGGTGGAGGAACTAAGATCCCACATGCTGTGGGGCAACTAATCCTGTGTGCCGCAACTACTGAGCCCATGTGCTCTGGAGCCTGTGTCTGCAGGTCACAACTAGAGAAGCCCTCACGCTGCAATGAAGACCGAGCGCGGCCAAAATTAAAAAAAAAAAAAGAGTGCAATTAGTAATATACTGTCTATCTTAAATGTTTTAACTTGATATCTAGCCAATTAAAATAAACTAGATCTTTTTTTTTTAAACTAGATCTTTTGAATGAACTGTTTCCAGCATTTGTGAAAACTGTGTTCTACAATATACAACTATAAAATATGAAAAATAATCCTAAAAAATAAAGTATACTTACTGCCTTGAAGATTAGCTTAAGTATTTAGTGATAATTTTTTCCAGTTGTTTTCTTCATATATAAGGAAGCATACTTTTGTCTTCACAAAAATAGTATAACCACAATAACCGAAAAACCAGAGAAAAATATCATACATAAACCCTTATTAGTATTTAATTGTACTCTCTTCCAATAAGGTTCTCATTTGCATTATTTTAATGCAGTTGTAATCACAGTATACTTATAGCTTTCTATCCGATTCTCTAAACTTTAATTTAGAAATATAGAGGTATTACTGTATAAAGGCTTTTATCCTGTTCCTTTCCTTATCCTGTTTCCTGTTCCTCTCCCCCTCTCTGCCATTGTAACTACCATAGAGTTTGGTGTCCATAACTTCTTCTTTTTTTTTTTTTTTTGCAGTACGCAGGCCTCTCACTGTTGTGGCCTCTCCCGTTGCGGAGCACAGGCCCTGGATGCGCAGGCTCAGCGGCCATTGCTCACAGGCCTAGCCGCTCCGCGGCATGTGGGATCTTCCCGGACCGGGGCACGAACCCGTGTCCCCTGCCTCGGCAGGCGGACGCTCAACCACTGCGCCACCAGGGAAGCCCCATAACTTCTTATATATAACACATGGAAAACACTTTTAAACAAAAACTGAGAATATACTATACACTCTATTGTGTAACTTGTCATATTCACTTAATAATATAGTATGTTCTGAATGCCAATATATAGATGCCCTTATTATTTATAACAACAGCAGTTACTTTGTTTTTAAATGCCATAAGGTATCTAACCACTACTCATACACCTATGAGTAGTGGTTACACCTACACCTATGAGTAGTACACTACTCATACTACTCATACACTACTCATATTTTTAACTTTTTCCAGGTTTCCATTATTTCAAACAATGCTATGAATAACATCCTTGTATATTTAACTTTCATTTGGTTGTATAACTATAGCTTCAGGATAAATTTCTACAGGTAGAATCGAGGGATCAGAGATATATATACTTAACATTTTTATAGATACTGAAAATTTGCCCTCTAAAAAGGTTTATTAATTCATTCAACAAATATTTAATGAGCCACTTAATACATGCTAGTACTGTGCGAAGCTCTGGATATACAATGTTAAGTCAAGAGAGACATTGTTCTTGCCCTCACAGTGCTTATAGTCTAGTCAGAGAAATAGCCATTAATTAAATAACTTCAAATTTAACATTGTAACTGTGAAACAACATAAAGGAGTGGTAACAAGGTGCTGTAAGATATTAAAAGTGAGAGAATTTGACCTTGTCAGGGAGGTCAGGCAAAGCTTCCCCAAGGAAGGGATGTCTGAACTAAAATTCAAAAGAATGTGTGTTTACTTGGTAAAGGGTGGAAGATGGATTATGAGAAGCAATACAGGTAGAAGGAAGAGGATAAACAAAGAGTTTCTGTGGGGAAAAACAAGCATAAAGTGAGCTGAATTCTGAAGAGGTAAGAAGTCATGGATTAGGGGCTTCCCTGGTGGTGCAGTGGTTAAGAATCCACCTGCCAGTGCAGGGAACATGGCTTCAAGCCCTGGTCTGGGAAGATCCCACATGCTGCGGAGCAACTAAGCCTGTGTGCCACAACTATTGAGCCTGAGCTCTAGAGCCCTGAGCCACAACTACCGAGCCCTCGTGCCAGAGCTACTGAAGCCTGCGCGCCTAGAGCCCATGCTTCGCAACAGGAGAAGCCACCGCAATGAGAAGCTCGCACATTGCAATAAAGAGTAGCCCCCGCTCGCCACAACTAGAGAAAGCCTGTGTGCAGCAACGAAGACCCAACTCAGCCAAAAATAAAAAATAAATAAATTTATTAAAAAAAAAAAGTCACGGATTAGAACATGCAAACCCTTGGAAGATAATCTTAAATATCAATTTTACCAATTGTTAAATGAAGAACTACTGAAGTGGGGGTGATAGGGAAGGGGATAAAATCAGATTTGTACTTAAAAATACCATTCTGGACATTAACTATAGCACCAACACACAAAAGATTAGAAGTCATCATTTCCATCTTCACAACAACAACAAAAAATCAACGACTGAAAATCAATGACTTGTCTTAGTCTTAGATCCATCAGAGAAAACTTCCACCCCCAAAACAGGTGAATACAAAGAATCACAGCCAAGATCAGCTTATTAGAAGCAGAAGCTGATGAAGCCATTAACTGCAGGAACAATTAAAGACTGACTCCTGGGAATTCCCCGGTGGACTAGTGGTTAGGACGCCACACTCTCACCGCCAAGGGCCTGGGTTCAATCCCTGGTTGGGGAACTAAGATTCCACAAGCTGTGCAGTGTGGCCACAAACCAACCAACCAACCAGCAAAACAAAACAACATGTACAAAAAACCCCCACACACTAACTCCTATAACTCAATAAGAAAAAACCCAAACAATCCAAATAAAAATGACCATAGGACTTGAATAGACATTTCTCCAAAGAAGATCTACAAATGTTCAGTAAACACATGAAAAGATGTTCCACATCACGAATCATTAGGAAAATGCAAATGAAAACCATAAAGAGATACTACTTCACACCCAACAGGATGGCTAAAATAAATAAATAAATATTGGCAAGAACGTGGAGAAACTGGAACCTTGTACACTGCTGATAGGAATGCAAAATGGTGCAGACTCTGTACAAAACAGTAAGGCAATTGCTCAAAAAACTAAAACAGAATTATATAATCCAGCAATTTCACTTCTGGTAATATACCCAAGAAAAGTGAAAGGAAGGACTGGAACAGAGAGCTGTATACTCATGTTCAAAGCAGCATTATTCACAATAGCCCAAAGGTGGAACTAATCCAAGTACCCATTGATAGATGAATAGATAAACAAAATGTGTATGTACACACAATGGAATATTATTCAGCCTTAAAAAGGAAGAAAATTCTGATACATACTATAACATGGATAAACCTTAAGGACATTATGCTTAATGAGATAAACAGTCACAAAAGGACAAATACTATATGATTTATTCAGTCAAATTCATAGAGACAGAAAGTAGAATATAGGTTTCTAGGGGTTGAGGGAGGGGAGATGGGGAGTTAGTGCTGAGTTTCAGTTAAGGATGATGAAAAAGTTCTGGAGATGGATGGTGGTGCTGGTTGTATAACACTGAATGTACTTAATGTCACTGAACTGTATACTTGTTAAAATGGTAAATTATTGTTTTATATATTAGTATATTTTACAACAAAAAAGGGGAAGAAAATTCTGATACATACTACAAAATAGATAAACCTTGAGGACATTACCCTAAGTGAAATAAGCCAGAAACAAAGGGATAAGTATTGTATGATTCCATTTATATAAGTTACTAGAATAGGTAAATTCATAGAGACAGAAAGTAGAATAGAGGCTACCAGGTGTTGGTGGGTAGGGGAATGGGGTGTTACTATTTAATGGGTACAGAGTTTCTGTTTGAGATGATGAAAAAGTTCTGGAAATGGACAGTAGTTATGGTTGCACAATGCTGTGAATATACTTAATGCCAGTGAACTGTGTACTTTAAGGTGGTTAAAATGGTAAATTTTATGTTATGTATATTTTATCACACATATACACAAAAACTTGTTTAAAAATAGTTAATTCAGGGGCTTCCCTGGTGGCACAGTGGTTGAGAGTCCGCCTGCCGATGCAGGGGACACGGGTTCGTGCCCCGGTCTGGGAAGATCCCACATGCCGCGGAGCGGCTGGGACAGTGAGCCATGGCTGCTGAGCCTGCGCGTCCAGAGCCTGTGCTCCGCAACAGGAGAGGCCACAGCAGTGAGAGGCCTGTGTCCCGCAAAAAAAAAAAGAAAAAAAAAAGTTAATTCAGGAACACTCCTATGAAAACAGTACCTCAGAAGGAATGAAAACTACAATCAAACTTTGGCACCTGGGACTTCCCTGGTGGTCCAGTGGTTAAGACTCTGCGCTTCCACTGCAAGGGGTTCAATTCCTGGCGGGGGAACTAAAAGCCCGCATGTCACGCAGCGCGGCCAAAAAAAAAAAAAATGACACCAAGTGACTGATTTATAGAAGGCATCACCTACACCAACATGAGACAAATGTAGAGGTCCCAAGGTTCTGGCAAAACAGGGCAGGACTACAGAAGAAACTGAAATACAGGCAGAGCACTCAATAAACAAAAATTAAATTTAAAAAGTGGCAGATGATGAAAGAGTTTTTCTATGAAAAAAACAAATGGGATGACAGCTATAAAGGTGCTGTTTTTGAAAATAAGAATTCCAGAATGATTTAACACTCTAAACTATGTGAATAGATAATTTGATTTATAAGTAAACATAAGCAAATAATTTTTTAAAAAGTGAAGGGGAAATATGACAAATAAAAACTAAGGGAATCTGTTGACAGTAGACTTGCCTTGAAAGAAATGATAAAAGACATTTTTCAGAAAGAAGGAAAAGTATACAGGTCGGAAGTCCAGATCTATATATAAAAAAAAGGTCAGAGAAGGAATAAATAAAAGTAAAATAAAATCTTTTACTTTCTTATTCTTAACTGAACTAAGAGATACTGTTCAAAATAATAATAGCAACAATATATTGTGTGGTTACAACTTATGGATAGGTGAAATGAATGACAGAAATATTGTAAGGGGGAGGGAGGAATTGGGAATACTTTGTTCTAAGGTATCTACACTATCGGTGAAGTGGTACAGAATTATCGAAAGCAAATTCAGATTAGTTGTAAGTGTATACTGCAAACTCTAGGGAAACCATTAAAAGTAAAAAAAAAAAAGTATAATTGATGTAAGAGAGAAAATGGAATAATATAAAATGCTCATTTAAAACCATAAAAAGGAGGGGCTTCCCTGGTGGCGCAGTGGTTAAGAATCTGCCTGCCAATGCAGGGGACATGGGTTTAAGCCCTGGTCCAGGAAGATCCTACAAGTCGCGGAGCAACAAAGCCTGTGCGCCACAACTGCTGGGCCTGCACTCTAGAGCCTGCGAGCCACAACTACTGAGCCCGCGTGCTACAACTACTGAAGCCTGCGCGCCTAGAGCCTGTGCTCTGCAACGAGAAGCCACCGCAATGAGAAGCCCGCGCACCGCAACAAAGAGTATCCCCGCTTGCCACAACTAGAGAAAGCCCACGTGCAGCAACAAAGACCCAATGCAGCCAAAAATAGATAAATTTATTTTAAAAAAAACATAAAATGGAGAAAAAGAGGGGAAGATAAAATATAAGACCCAGGGACTTCCTTGGTGGCACAGTGGTTAAGACTCCACGCTCCCAATGCAGGGGGCCTGGGTTCGATCTCTGGTCAGGGAACTAGATCCCACTCGCATGCCGCAACTAAGAGTTCACATGCCACAACTAAGGAGCCTGAGTGCCACAACTAAGGAGCCTGCCTGCTGCAACTAAGACCCACCGCAACCAAAAAAAAAAAAAGACCCAAACTACATGTTGCCTACAAGAAACCAATTCTAAAATAAAGTGATACAGAAAGATATACCATGCTAACACCAAGAAAAAGAAAACTGAAGTTGCTGTATTTTTTCACACAAAGTAGATTTCAGAACTAGGAAGATTAACAGGGATAAAGAGGGGTATTACATAATAATAAAAGGGTCAATTCTTCAAGAAGACAGGACAATCTTTAACATGTATGCAGCTAAGAAAAGAATGCCAAAACAAGTGACGCAAAAACTGATAGAATTGCAAGGAGAAACAAACAAATCCACTATTATAGTGGAGACTTCAATGTACTTTCATCAGTAATTGACAGATCCAGCAGGCAGAAGATAAGTGTATATTCAATAGCTGACTTGAACAGTACCATCAATCAACTGATTCTAAGAGTCATTTATAAAATACTTCATTCAAAAACAGCAGAATACACATTCTTCTCAAGCTCACGTGTAACATTCATTAAGGAAGACCACATTATGGTCCTAAAAACACACTTTGACAAATTTGAAAGAACAGAAATCATACAAAGTATGGTCCCAGACCACAGTGGAATTAAACTAGAAATCAATAATGGAAAGATAGCCAGGAAATCCCAAAATATCTATATATTAAACAATATAATTCTATGAGACATGGATTAAAGAAAAAGTCTTGAGAAATTTAAAAATATTTTAAACTAAATGAAAATGAAATACAACTTACCAAAATTAGTGTGATGCAGTGAAAGCAGTACTTAAGAGATAAATTTATGGCACTGAATGCAGAGAAGAAAGATCTAAAATCAATAATCTATGTTTCTACCTTAGAACGATAAAGAAGAACAATATAGGCCTAGAACAAGCAGAAGGAAAAAAATCTTAATTAGAGCAGAAATCAATGAAATTGAAAATAAGAAATCAACAGAGGAAAATGAAGGAAACCAAAAAGCTAGTTCTCTGAAAAGTTCAAAGAAATTCATTAACTTCTAGCCAGACTAATCAAGAATAAAACAGACAACACAAATTATTAATATCAGAAATGAAAAAAGGGTCATTGGCCCCAAGGACATTTAAAGGATAATAAAAGAATATTATGAAAAACTTTAGGCCCACAAATTTGTTAACTTACATGAAGTGGACCAGTTCCTTGAATGACACTACCAAATCTCACACAGAAGAAATAGGTAATCTGAATAGGTGTGTACCTATTAAAAAAACTGAATCAATAATTAACAACTTTCCAAAAAAACAAAGTACCAGGCCCAGATGGTTTCACTGGCGAATTCTACCAAACATTCAAGGAACAAATGAAACCAATTCTCTGCAATCTCTTCCAGAAAACAGAAGCAGAGGAAATACTCATGATTCTGAGGCCAAAATATCCTAATACCCAAACCAGAAAAAGACATTACAAGAAAGGAAAACTACAGATCAACATCTCTCATGAACACAGATGCAAAATCTTCAACAAAATATTAGCAAATTGAATCCAACAATGTGTAAGAATTATATACCATCCCCAAGTGGGATTTATCCCAGGCACGCAAGGCTGGGTTCAATATTTCAAAAATCAATTAAAGTAATTAATCACATTAAGAGAAAAAAAAGAAGAAAAATCATATGATCATATCAACAGATGCAGAAAAGGACATTTTGCAAACTCGATCATCCATTCATAATAAAAACTCTCAGCAAAACTAGGACTGGAGGGCTTCCCTGGTGGCGCAGTGGCTGAGAGTCCACCTGCCGATGCAGGGGACACGGGTTCGTGCCCCGGTACGGGAAGATCCCACATGCCGCGGAGCGGCTAGGTCCGTGAGCCATGGCCGCTGAGCCTGAGCGTCTGGAGCCTGTGCTCCGCAACGGGAGAGGCCACAACAGTGAGAGGCCCGCGTACCGCAAAAAAACCCAACGAAACAAACAAAAAAACCTAGGACTGGAGGGGAACTTCCTCAACTTGATAAATAACAATTATAGAAAGCTTATAGCTAACATCATGTTTACTGCTGAGAAACTAGATGTTTTCCCCCTAAAGTCAGAAACAATGCAAGAATGTCTCCTCTCACCACTGCTATTCAACATCGTATTGGAATTCCTAGCTAACGCAAGGAAAAGGATATAAAAGTATACGGACTGGGAAGGAAAAAAATAAAACTGTCTTTGTTCATAGAGAACATGACTGCCTATGCAGAAAACCCCCCAAAATTGACAAAAGCTTCCTGGAACTAATAAGTGACTATAGCAAGGTTTCAGGATACAAAATAAATATACAAACATCACCTGCATTCCTAAATACTAAAAATGAACAACTAGAATTTAAAATTAAAAACACAATACCATTTATAGTAGAAAAAGAAAAAAACAATATACTTAGATATAAATCTAAATGAGGAAAACTATAAAACTCTGATAAAAGAAATCAAAGAAGCTCTGAACAAAGAGATATTCCATGTTCAAGGATAGAAGACAACATTAAGATGTCAATTCTTCCCAGCTTGATCTATAGATTCAATGTAATCCCAACAAAAGTCTCAGCAAGTTATTTTGTGATACTGACAAACTGATTCTAAAGTTTATATAGATAGGCAAAAGACCTATTAGCTAATACAACAGGGAAGAAGAAAAACAAAGTCAGAGAACTGACATTATCTGACTTCAAGACTTATCACAAAGCTGAATTAATCAAGACAGTGTGGTTTTAGCAAATGAATGGACAGACAGACCAATGAAACAAAATAGAGTCCAGAAATAGACTGACACAAATATAGTCAATCATTCACAGAGTAGCAAAGGCAATTTCATGGAGAAAGATAATCTTTCCAACAAATGGTGCTGAAACAATTGGAATCCACATGCAAAAAAAGAAAAAAAAAATCTAGATACAGACCTTACACCTTTCACAGAAGTTAAGTCAAAATGGATTACAAACCTATATGTAAAAAAGGAAAACTATAAAACTACTGGAAGATAACACAGTATAAAAACTTAGACTATAACACCAAAAATGATCTGTGAAAGAAAAAAATTGATGACTTTATTAAAATTTGGACTTCATTAAAATTTAAAACTTGTGCTCTATGAAAGACACTTAAGACAAGGGCTTCCCTGGTGGCACAGTGGTTGAGAGTCTGCCTGCTGATGCAGGGGACGCGGGTTCGTGCCCCGGTCCGGGAAGATCCCACATGCCGCGGAGCGTCTAGGCCTGTAAGCCATGGCCGCTGAGTCTGCGCGTCTGGAGCCTGTGCTCCGCAACGGGAGAGGCCACAGCAGTGAGAGGCCCGCGTACCGCAAAAAAAAAAAAAGACAAGCCACAGCCTAGGAGAAAATTATCTGCAAAATAGGTATCTGATAAAAAACCTGTATCCAAACATACAAAGAACTCTTAAAACTGAACAATAAGAAAACAAACACATCAATTAAAAAATGAGCAAAAGACTGGAACAGACATTTCATCAAAGATATACAGATGGCAAATAAGCACATGAAAAGGTGCTCTCTCTCTCTCCCTCTCTCCCTCTCTCTCTTTCTCTCTCTCTATTTTTTTTTTGCCAAGCCGCACAGTTATGCAGGATCTCAGTTCCCCAACTAGGGATTGAACCCGTGCCCTCTGCAGTGGAAGCACGGAGTCTTAACCACTGGAATGCCAGGGAAGTCCAGTACTCAATATTGTGTTATTAATGAACTGCAAATTAAAATTACAATAAAATACTACTACATGCCTATTAGAATTGCTAAAATCCAAAAAACTGACAATACCAAATGCTGAAGAGGATGTAGAGCAATAGGCACTCTCATTCACTGCTGATGGGAATACAAAATGGTACAGTCACTTTTTGGCAGTCTTATCATTTGATACAGCAGTTGTGCTCCTGGTTATGTACCAAACTGAGTTAGAAACTTATGTCCACACAAAAACCTGCACATGAATGTTTGAGCAGTATTATTCATAAATGCCCCAAACTGGAAGCAATCAAGATGTCCCTCAACAGGTACATGTATAACAAACTGTAGTACAACCACACAATGCAATATTAAATATTATTCAGCATTAAAAAGAAATGGCTTTATCAAACCACAAAAAGACATGGTGGAATCTTAAATATTGCTAACTGCAAGTGGCCAGTCAGAAAAGGGGACATACCATATGACTCCAACTATATAACATTTTAGAAAAGGCAAAACTGTAGAGACATAAAAAGCCCAGTGGTTATCAGGGGTTTGAGGAGATGGAGGGAGAGATGAATAAGTGGAGCACGGGATTTTTAGAGCAGTGAAACTATTCTTTGATACTGTCATATAGATACGTGACATTATGGATTTGTCAAAACCCATAGACCTGTACACATAAAGAGTAAACTTTAATGTAAACTGTGGACAATATGTTAATAAGAATTTATCAATACTGGTTCATTAAATGTACCACTCTAATACAAAATGTTAAAAATAGGGAAAACTGGGGCTTCCCTGGTGGCACAGTGGTTGAGAGTCCGCCTGCTGATGCAGGGGACACGGGTTTGTGCCCCGGTCCGGGAAGATCCCACAGGCCGCAGAGTGACTAGGCCCATGAGCCATGGCCGCTGAGCCTGCGCGTCCGGAGCCTGTGCTCCGCAATGGGAGAGGCCGCAACAGTGAGAGGCCCGTGTACCACAAAAAAAAAAAAAAAAAAAAAAAAAAAAGAGGGAAATCCGTGTACAGGGGAAGGAAGGCATATAGGAACTCTCTATACTATCTGCTCAATTTTTCTGTAAATCTAAAACTGTTCTAAAAAATAAAATCTATTAATTAGAAAAATCACTCACTGAATCACTGAGGGAAGCAGTGTAGAAAATGCACTGAAAGTGAATTAGAGGGAATGAAGGCAAGAATATCAGCTTGGAGGCTATGGTAATATCAACTTTCTCTCCCATCAACAGTGTATGAGAATGTACATTTATTCATGCCTTTGCCAAAAATGGGTATTATCATTGTTGGTGAAAAATAATTTGTTCTAGTTCATATTTCTTTAATGACTAATGAGGCTCAACATCTTTGCATTGATAATTGACCATTTGCATTTCTTTTTTATGTCCTTTGTCTTTTTCAGTTGTTTGTTCTTACCTTGATTTACAAATTCTTTGAGTTTAACACCTTCTGTATTTTATCACAACTTAAAAAATATCTTTCAAATTTTATAACCATCATTTTTAATCACTGCATATTATTTCACCAACATACAACTTACTGTTTAAAACCAGTTCTTAGTAGTTTTTCAATGTCATAGATATCATTATGAAAATTTTGTGCATAGAGATTTTTCTACATTATGAATTCTTTTCTTTGAACATATTTTTGGAATGGGAAATACTGAACTGTTGACTGCAAGCACATTTTTATACTTTCGATGAAAGGATATTATCAATTTATACTGTCATCAGCAATATATTAAAATACTAAATTCACTGCATACTCACAATTACTAGGCAGTACAGTATTTAAATATATTTGCTAATTTAGTAGCATAAAAATTTTCCTTTTATTAATTTGTACTTTATTGGTGAAAACCAACATTTTCTCAAATATTTACTTGTTTTTTCTTGAGAAATTTTGGTTTATATTCTTTGCTCATTAATGTAGGAGAATATAAAAATTTTTTCCTTTGAATGCAATAACAGATCCATATGGATATTTTAACTAATAATAAACTAGCCCTTTGCTGTCTCCATTTGCTGCAAATATTTTTCACGTTCTATGGTTTCCTTTTAATTTTAGACACCTGTGATGTGTGGAAAATTTAATTTTTATGCAGTCAAATCTAATAAATTTTCTTATGTGAATTCTATCATTTTAAGCTTAAATAATTATACTCCATTCAGTAGTTTGAAAATTATACTTTCTTTGTGTTTTTCCATGTTTCAATGATTTATACTTAACATATTAATCTCATACACTTTAACTTGTTTACAATAATAATAGCTAACATTTATTGAGCATTCACTGTATGACAGGTGCTATCATAGACCCAGTTTACATATGTAAATTTACTTAATCCTTACAGCTACCTTCTACGGGTTAGGTATTTGTAGTATCCCAATTTCATAGATGAAGAAACTCAGGCTTTGTGTGGTTAAGTAATTCAGGTAGTATCACACAGGTAGTATACCTGGCAAAACCTGGGTATTAAGCAGCACAGTCTGACTCCAGAGCCTGTGCTTTTAACTGCTACATTATACTGATACTCAAGTTATCTCAATGACATTTTTAATAAATAATTCTTCCCTTAATCATTGTTTTGTAATGCTTCCTTTACTGAAATTCTTTTCACAGGGTCTCAGACTATTTAGTTTGCTCTCCAGATTTGTCTTTTTATAGTAACAATACATGGTTTTAAATACTATAGCTATAAAATATATTTTAATGTTTGATAGTTTTAGGATATGAGTTAGCATAATTCTAAAAGGAATATTTTTTTCTTGGCCGTGCCGTGTGGTAAGCAGGATCTTAGATCCCCAACCAGGGATTGAACGCATACCCTCTGCACTGGGAGCGCAGAGTCTTAACCACTGGACTTCCAGTTTAAGTCACTAAAAGGAAGACTGAGTACTTGAGGAAAAATGCAATCTTAATACAATATCCTTACCATACACTGGCGTCTTCCCTGGCAGGATGACAATAATGAGCTGTAGCCCAGAGTACGTGTTCTTGAGATGCCGGAACATGGGCTCCACGCTGTCTGCCCCCTGTGCGTATTTGCAGAAGCAAGGCTGGCCCTGGATGGGCATCCCTGCATCTTTAGAAATCTTACGCAGCTGGTCCGTGAAACCCCTAGAAGGAGAAATCACTAAAAATAAAACCTTTGTCTAGTCAGCAACACCTACAAATTAGTAATGGAAAGTTTGGGAAGGGAATGGAGAATGAAGCAAAGATTTGTGTGCTACATATAAGAAGAGGTGACCAGACTACTGATGTTAAGGGCAATGGTTGGTCAGTAATCTATTTTGCAAACTAAGCACACTACTGTACAGTTATGTGGCATTTTGTAGTTCACAAAGGACATTAGTAATAGAGTGTGCTGGTTAAGAGCTCAGCTCTACAGGTTCCAGTTCTAGTTCTGTTACTTACTAGCTATGGAATTTTAGGCAAATTTTTTCAGTTTCTCTCATCTGTAAAATGACCACTTTCAATATAGGGTTGGTGTGAAGATTAAATGAGATAATACATGTGAAGCACTTAGCACTTAGCACACTCATACATTTTCTAATTTGATCCTGACAAGATTCGTAAGAAAGTGGTAGGTAAAGTATTACTGCCATTTTATAAATCAGGAAAGAGTTTCAGGGACATTAAGTATTTGACCAAGGTCAAATGCTTATTAGACAAATGGCAAGAGTAAGAACTATTACCTAGTGCAGAATTTCTTTCTACAATAATACCTATCTGACACTTAGGATAGCAGGAAAGATTCTGTCCTCAGAAAAGATTAAAAAAAACAAGAAAACATTTAAAAAGAAATGAGGCAGACAGCACTTTAATGTACTTTTATCCACACTGAAAAAACAAAAGATTAATAATTTCTTATTTAAACAAAATTCTGCACTTAGCCTAGGATAAATAAGTAATAATGTTGGGATTTAACAATCACTTTACTTGTTTTTAAAACAAATACGGTCCTACGTCAAGGATCTGAGTGATCTTTGCTCAAAAACACTAATTCCCTCAGGACAGAGATGGAGTTTGTAGGAATTCCCTTCTCCTTTTCCTTATTAGTATTTAATTCAAGAAAGTATGAAGTTGAATATTTTCAGTGAGCCTGAACAAGAGCCATAAGCCCAATGACTATGAGACTTCTATCAAGCCATGAATAAAAAAATGTAAAATGAAAAGAATATCTCGAAGCTTGAAAAACAATTGGAGGTGTTTTCTTTGGTCTCTGGAGGTCAAGTAAGATAATAGCAGCATTCTCCTTAACTGTCCTCATGACATTTTACTTGAAAGCCAGGGGATAAAAACTATACTAAAAGGGCTTCCCTGGTGGCGCAGTGGTTGAGAGTCCGCCTGCCGATGCAGGAGATACGGGTTCGTGCCCCGGTCCGGGAAGATCCCACATGCCGCGGAGCGGCTAGGCCCGTGAGCCATGGCCGCAGAGCCTGAGCCTGTGCTCCGCAACAGCAGAGGCCACAACAGTGAGAGGCCCACATACCGCAAAAAAAAAAAAAACTATACTAAAAAAAATACACTAAGTGAACCTTAAGACATAAGATTTGGAGGTAATAAAAAGAAGTGAACAGAATTAAATAGAAAATAATTTTTCTCACATGAAGGAGGCAAATTCTGAATTAACCTGGGGTAAACTGGTCTCTATGTCACTCAAGAACTATTCATTATGGGCATATTTTATAGGATCTGTTAGTGGAGACTTAAATTAGACCATAATCATTTTCTTAGGGAAATTAGATTCCAGAGGGGAGACAAGAAACTTACACAGAAAATTATAATATAATTCTATTTTATACAGGAAGTGACAAGTACAAATGGAGAGGATATTGATAAACTACTATGTTTACTACTATGGATTATTTCCAGCATCACAAATCACAGAAGACTGGCTATTAATTAGAAATGTAGAGATAGGAAGGAGGCATTTTCAGTAAAGAGCAGAATGAGTGGAAATGGAAAAAAATACCAGACAGTTAGAGGGCATACAGTACTCAGTTTCTTTGTCCAGAATATATGAAAATGGAGAAAGGACTTAAGAGGCAAATGAAAATTTTTAAACGTTATATGATTTTTAATGTTATTCTTTGTCAAAGACAAACCTAAAAGTTTTAGAGCGGAGGTACTCACAAGTGGAGCTGGTGCTCTTTTCACAGTAGCACAACTCCTCAAACAAGAGTAACAGCAGAAGCCCTTGAGACTGCCAATGCCCCAAAGATTAGAGAGTCCCAAAGGAGATGGTGTAGAGGAGAAATGAAGCCAAAGTGATAAAAAGAAAGCAGGAAGGCAAGAATGGAGAGAATGTCAGGAAGGTAGTCAATTGTATCTAATGCTGCACAAATTTTGAGGAAAAATAATGGCTGAGAGGAGACCATTAGAATTGATAAGCACAAAGATACTGAAGTTCTTCCAGTAACGAGTTTCAGCAGACCACTAAGATTTCAAGGAAGGAGAGAGAATGGAAGCCTAGAAGCCTTAAATCAGGTAAAATGAAAAATGAAGGGCTTCCCTGGTGGTGCCCTGGTTGAGAGTCCCGCCTGCCGATGCAGGGGACACGGGTTCGTGCCCCAGTCTGGGAGGATCCCACATGCCGCAGAGCGGCTAGGCCCGTGAGCCATGGTCACTGAGCCTGCGTGTCCAGAGCCTGTGCTCCGCAACGGGAGAGGCCACAACGGTGAGAGGCCTGCATACCGCAAAAAAAAAAAAAAAGAAGATTTTGTGTTTGTTTTAAATTTAAACAGAAGATTGTTGAGGGAAAGAATCTGAAGAAGAGGAAAAGTAGTGGAGATGCAGGTCAAATTTTGGAAAGTAAGGAAGTGAAAATGAGAAATTAAATGACTCTTTCAAAGAACTCAATTGAGAAATAAGGATGTTATTTAATCCTCATTCAGTAAATAGGTACTATTATCTCTATTTTTAAAAGGTGAAAAGTGAAGCATAATGAGATTAAATAAATTATCCATGGTAGTAAGACTAGGAAGTGGCAAACCTGAGAATTATATCTAATCTGTTCGCCATCAAAAGCCAATGGTACTCCTGCTATACCACATAAGCTAGTCCATTAGGATGCTTGTAAGAATGAATCAGTGACTTAGATATGACCAACAAATTCAGGAATCTTCATCAAAGTAACGAGAAGAAACATTTTTAAAGGTTCAGTGATTAAATATACTTCATACTGAGGCAACACTGGTTAGAATATTAGCTGAGTAATTTAAAACTGAAATACAAAATTTAAAACAAAATGGTCCCAAAGTGAAACTAATGACAAGCCTTACTTCAATATTTCTTCTCTGCACTGCCTCTGTGTGGCAAAACAAGCTATAGCCCACATTTTGATTTCAACTCCTGTGTGGAACTGTTTCCCTCGCATGTCCCATACTCCATGGCTTGGTGTTGCTACTGTCCGATTCTACAGAGAAAGAGAAATAATAAGGCAAAAATGAACAAACATTTAATATATAACTTATTGGAATGAGCTGAAAATAAGCATTTCAAATTGCTGAACTGATATATATCTGATATTCTACATGGAACAGGCTGTTCTAAATCAATATTTTATATTTTTATCATAGAAAAACAAAAGTTCTACTAAGTTCAAGCAAAGACACTGATCTTGAAACAAACAAAAAAAATTGTTGGAACAATAAAACACTTTTTAAATTCCAGACTTAGCTAGGAAGCCCTTCTCTCCATACACAGAAACTGTATGATTATAATTTAAAAACTATCAAGAGGTTTTACCCGGCCACCATACTGGAGCATAGGTGCTGGAAGTACGCGTCCGGTTACGTGGGCCATTTCATCCCGAACTTTAAATTGAAACTCCTGAACAAATGGATCTGTTTCATAATTTGCACTTCTTACCTAACAACAGAAAAAGTTTGTAGTTACTTTCAAAATTCCCCCAAATTCCCTGCTTTAGAACCCTCTAACTTTTTTTCTTCACTGTGTCAACAATGTTTTATAATACTGACAGGTGTAGATAATGGTACCCTCACTATAGAGCAGAGAATCTTAACTTGGGGACCACAGATCATGAGTGGACTGTAGGAAGTCTGTGAAACTCCTGATAATTTACAGAACATTTAAATGTATTAGGTTGCATAATAAGAAATTTCAACTATTTATGACTCATGAAAATTGTAACTTTATATGATTAAGCCTCATATACTTTGGGAGGGTGGTTGAGAGACTGCAAGAGAAATATAAGGTTCAAAAAGTTCGTATGGGTTTTCCCCTAATATCTTATGGAAAAACCCAAATGAACTTTTTGGCCAACCCAATACCTGACCTAAAAATGGTTAATTACTTCTAATTAGAGGATCTGGATATATACTATTGAAATTTATTTTATGTAGATCTCGACAGCAAATATCAATAATCCTAAGGCTTTCTTTCCTAACTGATTACAAGTTATACAAAATCTCCTTGAATATTTTCAGATAAAACACAGCACATTATAAAATTTACTTAAGAGATACACTTGAGACAGAAAAGAAAGCCAGTATGAGACACAGATTATAATTTTTATGTAATATACCAAAATGTGCAAAGATAAAGAATTTATTGTAATTCACTGTAGACTTGAATCTCAAAAGTGTAATTCATGCTCCTAGTGTGCTATAATGCGTTTTCCAAAACATATTTACTTAGTCTCAGAATAAAGGTCAAACAAGGTTACAAAAAAAGGCAATGCTCAATTCTTTGAGTAACACTCTATTAAAAAACACTATATAGGGCTTCCCTGGTGGCACAGTGGTTGGGAGTCCACCTGCCGATGCAGAGGACACGGATTCGTGCCCTGGTCCGGGAAGATCCCACATGCCGCAGAGTGGCTGGGCCCGTGAGCCATGGCCACTGAGCCTGCGCGTCCGGAGACTGTGCTCCGCAACTGGAGAGGCCACAACAGTGAGAGGCCCGCGTACCACCAAAAACAAAAACAAAAAACACTATATAATCTAAGTATGTAAAAAGAATCTCCCCACAATGTGCAGGAAAATTTGTTTTCTAAATTAGGCATCTAATTAATGCATCTAACTAATGTATCTTTTCTTCAAGCTTAAATGCCATTTTTTTTCTGTAAGGTTACAAACAATAACAACAACTACTATTTACCAGGAGTTGGTAGGTGATGTGCTTGTGCTAAATGTTTTATAATTAATTTTCACAATAACCTATGACTATAAAGTCTTTTATAATCTTTATTTTACAGAGGATAAAATTAAATCTCAACAGTTAAATGATTGGCCTAAAACCATATAGCTAAGCAAGTGATATATAATTTGAAACCATGTACATTCTGATTCTAGAGTTCCTACTCTCAATCACTGCACCAGCCTACCAGATGCTATAATTATAATAATACAGTAATGGTAACAGTAAGTGAGTAAAGAAGTTAGACTTTGAACCCAGAGCTGTTAGATTCCAAAACCTGTGCTTTCAATCACTGTACAATATCATCTCTCTGAACAGAAAAGCTGTAATAAATGAGGTAGAACTAGTTATTGAGATTTTATATTGATAGTGAGAGGTTCTAGTCTCTTAAAGGTTTTAAAATTTTGTCATAGTAGATCAGAGAAAAATCCATGATGAGAGTCAGCCTGTATTTTCCTAATTAAATATCATGTAATAACTTACTCTTTACAAACTATATTGGAAAACAAGGTCTTCTTTTTTTTTTTTGGTAATTGCCTTACAAAATGAAAGAGCCAATTCTGTAACCCTTTTCCAACAATCTCTAAAACTGCTTTTGAAAGTGTTATTAAGTTGTTTTGGGTAATGTTCTGATTTCTAGATTTTTTTCTCTTCACTTGGGCAATTTACATGGTATTCAAGAAGAGAGTAAGATAAGATCCAGTTGCCTTCATTTTTCATTTTGCCTTAATTCCGTCAGTTTTTTTTTTTTTGCGGTACGTGGGCCTCTCACTGTCGTGGCTTCTCCCGTTGCAGAGCACAGGCTCCGGACGCGCAGGCCCAGCGGCCATGGCTCACGGGCCCAGCCGCTCCGCGGCCATGTGGGATCTTCCCAGACCGGGGCACGAACCCGCGTCCCCTGCATCGGCAGGCGGACTCTCAACCACTGTGCCACCAGGGAAGCCCTGTCAGTTTTAAAAGTAGTATTGATGTCTCTTTTCTCCCCATTTAGAACAAGGAGACAGCTTAGAGATCCCATACGGCTGGAGCTGTCTTATATTTCTTTATTCATCCTGTACGGTTACCAGTGT
Source organism: Leucopleurus acutus (assembly GCF_964270905.1). NCBI lineage: Eukaryota > Metazoa > Chordata > Mammalia > Artiodactyla > Delphinidae > Leucopleurus > Leucopleurus acutus. The sequence continues at coordinate 164,797,314 of NC_139143.1, forward strand.
TTACAATGGAGCTAAGCCATCCTACTTTGTGTGTTAAGACTCTCACCATTGCTAGTCATAAAACTTTGACTTTTCTTCCTTTTCTCTTCCTCTTTTAGGTGGAAGGTAAGGAAGGTCCAGTTTGCTAAACTGAAACATTAGTTCTGAGAGTATCTGTTCTGAATCTAATTAAAGAGCTTGGGGTTAAATTAGAAGGATCTAGTCTAACCCTTTTCATAGAACCCACTAAGATTCACCCCTAGAATACCACTAGATTACTTTCATAATCTCTTTTAATTCTGACAGCCCATGAAATGGTAATAAGGTATCAGTTGATAAGGACATGGTTCTTTAGAGCTCACCCTCATATGTTTTTAATTTTCATTTCTAGGGTTAAGTACTAACCAATCTGCTAATTTCCTCTTGTCTATCTGGTGCAGATCTTGCTGTTGCTTTGATCATAGTGGAGGTTTGATTGTCCGTTAGCTTCTTGATACATCGTTGCCCTGCCACAATATTACAGACCTACAAATGGAAAAAAGTTTTGTACTAGATATATACATCTTTCTTAAAATTCTGAGTGCCAATTACATGTGAGATTAAATTTTAATATCTACTCCATTAAACCACTTCTGTTTAATATCATGTTAAGTAAAAAAGCAGTAAACAATACTGCTTTACAGTATGATTATAATTAGGTAAAATATACACTGCATAAAAAGGCTGAAAAGAAGTGTACCAAAATGCTAACAGTGGTTACATTTAGAGTGGTAGGACTGTGGATGAGTTTTTTCCCATATTATTTTATAGCTGAAAATTTAGAATAAAAGGAAATTTAAAAACAGTTCAGTCTCCAAAATAAATGTGAGAGTATGAAGTAAGTTATAGGTCATTAAAAACCCCAACAGAACGATGAATAAGAGGATATTAATAAGCAGCCTAAACACATTACTTCTAGTGGCAGATAGGTATGTTTCTGCTCCTGCCCCACTTGCAGACAGGGAAGGTGTGGGTACTTCAGCTGAAGAGTATACTTTTCTCTGAAATACTGTGCTACTGTTCTCTCCACAGTTTGGCCATTTTCTAACTGTAAAGGAAAGCTGGAAAAAAAAAATTACACGTTAACAACTCTTATCTCATTATGAGCCAGCAAAACTCCCAATCTACTAACTAGAGCAAGCTGCCTCACATCATCTCTGCTCTGACAAACACCAGCTTTTCTTACGTTTGATGACTGGCAGGCCTTCTTGTTACATTACAAACACGGTATTTCCGTCTCATTGTTCCACAATGAGTCACTTCAACCTTCAGACCTGTTCCCAACAAGAAAAACTGAGGTTATAGAACTGTCACATGTAAAATATTTATAACTATAAAGCCTGTTCACTACTATAAAAACTCAAATTCTAAACAGAAAATCTGTGATACAGGCAATGTGATATTAGCAAAGGATTTTATATATAACATTGTTAACAACGGTTACAATCATGATAGACCTAACTCCAAACCTTTTCCCTATTCTATCAAGCTATTAAAAAATAGTATAAAATTTGCAAAGCCTGTATATCAAGGGATAAAGTTCTCCATTAATTAAAAACCCTGCTTATAATGCAGGTTTTTATGCTGGTTGAGGGAAGGAGCAAAGGGAGTTATGATAATTCTCAAGATATTCTATAACCTTCAAAGTATGTGATATCTGATTTGCCCAGTAATCACATACTGACTGAAGATCATAATTTCATATAGCTGAAGAAGAAAGTCCTTCAAAGATTTTTAATGCAGGAAGGAAAAAAAAAAAAATCCCAGGCCCTTTTAACAGAAGTGGAGTGACAATTTCGCTGAAGAATAATATAGTGATACAGTTCTTTTACTACTATTAGAAAGCAAATGCAACCAAAATAATTCCTAGAACAGGCAATCCAGACCGTCTTATGGAATCAATGATCTCTTTGAGAATCTGATGAAAGCAATAAATTCTCAGAAAAATGCAACATACACTTAATTTAGCATATGATTTTAGATGTTTGTGGATCTGTACGTCCATTTGTGGACCCTAGGGGTTTGCAGATCCTAGGCCTGCTTTAGAAAGTGAAGCTGTGGGCTTTTAAAACACTGGCTGAAATTCTTTGGGATGAATTTTCCTATGCAGTGGTGTACAAAAGAATTTTCTGAGATGATGGATTGTTCTACATCTGTGCTAAAATCACCAGCAATATGTTACTGCACACATGAAATGTGGCTAGTGTGACTAAAAAACTAAAATTTTAATTTAACTTTAATAAATTAAAATTTAAATAACTACATGTGGCTAGTGGATACTCTTGGAGCTACCTAGAGAAGAGTTAACAAACAGATACAGTGGCTACTGGTCACAGATAAGCAACTCCATTTCTAAGGCCTATACTCCAAAGGAGGAAAATCTAAAAAGGGGTAGATGGAGGACAACTTTTAGTTCCCTGAAAGTATTTACAGTTATACTTTTGTATTATTTTCCTTTTATATCTGTGTATCCTATAGTGCAGAGGTTCTCAACCAGAGGTGACTCTGACCTCCAGGGAAGGTTTGGTAATGTCTGCAGACATTTTTGATTGTTATGACTGGGGGTGCTACTGGCATCTAATACATGCTAGATTTTGGAATGCTTGGATCCAGGGATGCTGCTAAATTATACTGCAATGCACAGGACATCACTACCTCCCATCCCCAACCACAACAAAGAATTATCCAGCCCAAAATATCAATAGTGCCAAGGTTGAGAAACCCTGATACAGTATAACTTATTTTCGTTTCTACTAACTGCAGAACCAAACACAAAGTTCAATCATAGTAATATTTTCTTATGACATATCAGCATAAATTAAGATGTTAAGTGGACACAGTGTCACTGTACCAGATTGGTATGAGGTTTTCTTAAGAACTACTCCTAATTGAATCAGTGAGAAATAGTTTTCATTAGTAACTACCTTTATAAAACTAAAATTTCAGATCAATTAGAGCATTTACTATGCCTCTATAAATAAGACTAGGAAATACTACCAAGAGAAGGCCTTTTAAGAAGGAAACACCAACATATGAAGTAAGCAAGATGTAAAAATATTGTTTAGGGGGAAAACACGATAGAAAAATTTAAAACAAATTTCTGTTATCTATACCACTTAGCAATTTGTTTTCAAATCTTCCCCTTGAATTAAAAAAAATTATCAGTAAGGTTCTACAAGCCTACTAAATAAGTTTTTATCAAAAATAAAATTGATGTAAAGCAACTATACTCCAATAAAAATTAATAAAAAAGTAAAATAAAATACTCTTACATACATATGGTACTTTTACCATAAACTTCCTCCAATATTTCTGCTATTTAACTATGATGAATTACTGCACAAAGAAACCACCCTAAAGTTACCATTAAATATTTAGGAAAAAGTTCAACTAGAACCAAATAATATTGTACTAGGAAATCTATTCATCATAGCACCCTTTGTATCACTATTTAACAAGCTTCATCAAATTCCTCATGCCAACTAAAAATTAAACCCAAATACATAATACAAAACATGTAACTTTGATTCTCTTGTGTAATTGAGGTAGGAATACATGACGTACTTTAAAGAGTCCTCTTTAAAAAAAAAAGCCTTCTTGACTCTGAATGGAGGAAAAAATCATCAGTATGTCAGTTAGATCCAACTCAGATTTTTCTACCCCAAATCTACAGTCATAGGTGCCTAAGGATTAGATCCAAATCCAGGGGTTAGCAAAAAGCTGAAATTTAAAAAAATGGACTAGATAATTCTCTGCCCAGGTCCCTCCCCAAACCCTCCATCCAACAAAAAATGTTTTTGGCTTTAATAAATCAAATATTTAACCTATAAACTTGGCTTTACCTTCACTATAACATCAACTTTATAATGCTTTCTAGTCATTTTTTCAGTCATTTCTTTGGCCCCCTGAGCAGTTGAAGTTAAGATCGAGTCCATGCTCTTCGGGCAGCAGTTGAATCCTTGTTCTGTACATCTTGTATTTTCTGTGATAGAGTGGTGATATGAGTTGATTGCATAGTTACCGCAAAATAATGTAAGTGACTTCATGATATCAGAGGTGGTAACTAAGCAGCAACTCCACTGGAAACCATGGCATTTAGATGATCACATATTAATGGTGGGTAATGCACTACCTCCCAACAATGCTAACTGTGCAGTTAATACAGATTATGAAAGGACAATGGTATGATTGCAATATAAGAATATATAACACTTTCTTATTCTGACACTTAAATAACTTGAGATAAATGGATGCCTATTTTCAAAGTAGGAAGAATTTTCCTTTAAATGTTTTATTACAATGACCATCTCTCTCCTGGTTACTAAATGGCAAAGAATAAAGGATTACTGGAGCAAGTAGGATGTATTCAACTATACTAACTGATTTGGGGAACTGCAAGATGTTCAGAGAACAAACTTCAATGCTTCATTCAAACCACAAGCTAAAAATTGCCTGTAACCAATAGGTAAAACCTTAAAATAAAACGACATAATTATTTCTGACAATTGAAGATCTAACATTTAGTTTAAGTAGAATTTATACTATTCATTCTAATTAGAGAATATCTAATTTCTCTTTGTGTCTAAATAATAAAGAACTAAATACAGTGGAGTCACATCTTACATGAGGATTAGGTTCTAAAGTCATGAACAAGGCAAGAATTTTACGTAATCAAAATTACTGTTGAAAAATCCCTTAAATTGCAGATAAAGTACACTATGTGTGGGTTTGCACATAAAAGTGTACATGTATATAGAAAGCAACAATTATATAAACAATAAGTATATACAAAATATAAATTTTAGGAAACAATTGAAATTAATTTTTAATTTTTCTCTTTGGAAGACTATGTAGAGATGAATTTGTATTAGTAAAATATACATACGATGCAACCCACTGTATACACTTTAGCTACTAACTATAAAATAGTCAAGATCAATGGTCAACTGAATAATGTATATGAAATTACTAAGTTTCAACTCTAGAACAACACATGAAACAGGCTACTCCCATATCCATAAATTTACAAAGGAATAAAATATTCTGCTATCATTTCAGAAAAATAAAGAAGTCATTATATTATCGATAGAATATGTTCAAAGAATGGCTCCAGTTCTGAAGTGACAATGTTTTTGGAATAAACTTATTTTTAACAGTATCATAGAAGCGTTTTCCTAACAGACACTCTTATACCTTCAGCTAGTAAGGGAAAGTATTGACAAAAAATTAGCTAGTATCAATATTAATTCCATTACTTGGTATTTCTTTCATTGACACACTACCTAAGATGTTATGGTAATGAATTTAATGTGACATTTTATAATTAGTCCATATTTTTACCGGTGATGTTACATGAACAGATTTATATCTTAAAAAATTTCAATGAAAGTTTGTTATATTCATGCATTTTATAGTTAAGTTGTTCCAAATGCTAATTAACTCACCTTTTATCTCTTTGGTGAATTTTACCCGATGAGAATCAGTCAGAGGTCTTGGCTGCTCATCAATATTATGAATGTCAAGAACTTCACACATGAACTGAATTACAGGTTGTGCTTTGTAGAAGGCAGTGGCAGAAACTAAGAAGAAAAACACAAATAGTACAAATTAATGTTTCCTTTAAAAAACTCAAAAACTTGATCTTGGGCTCCATGATAATTAACTAATACAGAGTTAAAATTACCCTTTTATGTATACCTATATACATATAAAAATATTTCCAAAGTTAAGCTGTTTCAATTTGAACTGTTTGACTGGAAGACAAGCACAACAACAGAAAAAGCCTAATATTACAGTTTTTATAATCTATCTCTTATCATGGGTAACTGAATCATTCCATTTCCTACTACATGTACAGAGCAGTGTTCTGGCTACGAAACAAGGTCTGTAAGGGGACAAAGAAGGCCAGAGCACCTTAAAGAAGAAAAGGTTAGGTATTATTTCTTAAACAAAGCTTTTTAAGCCACCCTAGACTGCTTATCTATTCTAGCGAGAGCTCTCCCTGTCTTGCACAGATTTGAGAAGACAATGGTATTAAATGTTACTAGTGCTAATCCAAGCTACAGGTAGTAATAGTAAGGTGTATCTGCCCAATGTTATCTAGCTACAGTCAGCAGTCTTCCAAGAGCCAACAAGTACGATTTCTTAATCTTGGGTTTTGGAACTAGAAGAGCTTCACCAATAGTTAGTAGACCACCATCACTCATTTCTTAAATACATACTTACTGACTGCTATTATGTGCTATAAAGGCACTGGGGATACAGTGAAAAGTAAAACCAAAACAGACAATAAGCTACATGCTATCATGTTATTTTTTTATTTAAAAACATGCCTATTGTGGTGCTCTTTCTCTTACTCTCCTTGGTTTAGGATTAAATGTCTTCCACAAAATGTCCCTCATCTCTGGAAGGATATTTATCAAGGCTTTAAGTAGTTATCTCAGGTAGTAAGGCTACTGTAGATATTTTTTATTTTCTTCTTTTTGACTTTATCTTTAAATCTTCATTTTTTAATAGTGAGCACATATTACTTTTTCCTTTATTACAGAAATAATACATGAGTGAAGTCTCATCCTAAAAAATTTAAACAATATAGATATCCACAGTAAAGACTTCTGGTCTCCAAGTATCTTTAAGAAGCAACCATTATTAGTACTTAGGTATGTATATATCCTATTCTTTTAATATGCACTTAGAGATAAAAATGCATATACAACTTTCTTTTTTAACATGAGATCAGATAATAAATGTTCTATGACTTCTTTTATTATTATTTTAAAAACTAACAATATGTCTTAGAGATCTTTTTATTCTGCAGTTTGGGTGCATGGTAATTAAGTGAATATATATTCCCTTCCCCTCTTATTGAAAAGGAACACAAATGATAAAACATTAGACACACTATTCTGGCCTTTGATTTCTTTTTTCTCATTATATATCTTAGAGATAGATCTATATGTACTAATATGGAACTATATCACTCTTTTTCACAGCTGCAGGATATCTCATTGCATGGACCTACTTCATGTCCCTCATGATGGAGAGTTATGTTGGTTTTGTACTTCCACCCAAATAAACTTTAGAAATACCTCCACAATTTCAAACTAACTAAAAAAAGAGAGACTGGTAAGACTGTATTAGCATTCTGGGTATCTTATTCAAATCCACAGTACTTTAAAAAAATGTATACATTACATTCTTCTATTAAAAAATGTGAGAATGTTGTCGTACATTAAAACAAGGCTGGCAGGATACATACCAGATAAGCACATATTGCTTCTGTGTTAATTAAAAAAAAAGTGAATAAAGGAAAATAAATACATGGTAATTAACATGCTTATTTTGTCTTTCCTTTAATCCTATAGGTAAATTTTCTTCACTGGATTATTATAATACTAGCATTCACAACTAATGTGTCTTATCTCACAGAGTTGAAACTACTAAACAAACATTATTTATCCTGTTTAACATTCTATTAATTTTCCTTAGTGTTTATCCCACTGTTCTTCTAATCATTACTGTTCACCATCTTCCCCACAGCAATGTGGGCATCTGAGGTAAAAATTAAAGTTAGTGAAGGAAAGCTCTTACAAAAGATGGGATGAAATCAGTGAGTACAGTTGAATTAGGCATGAATTTCAATCAGCAAAGATCTGCCTCTCTATCCCTTGGTTAAATCCTTAACATTTTATAAACCTACATATTTATGCATTTTTTTCCTTCTTTCCCTTTCACAAATCAGCTGAGTTTAACTGAAAAAGTAATATTTACATTTAATATTTTTAAAACCTATTAACAAAATATACTAAAGGAAATAAACATACACTAAAGGAAATAAACATACAATCATTTCTACAGATAATTACCCTCAAAAAAGCATTAGATAAAATTCAGCACCATAACTAAAAGTCTCACAGTACCAGGACTAGAAAGGAGCTTCCTTAATTTGATAAAAGTTATCCACCAAAAATCTATGGTAAATTCAACTTCATTTAATAGAAAGTGCTAGCTGGCACAGGAATGCAAGCTAAGAGAAGTAAAAGGTAAAAAGATTGGAAAGGGAGAAACAAAATTATTATTCTTCACAATATGACTGTCTAGAGAGAAAAGCCAATAATCTATAGATAAATTATAGAATTAGACAGTTCAGTAAGGTTGCTAGGTTTAAGATCAACATATAAAAATAAAATTACATTCTTATACACTAGCACTCAACTTAAAATGTAATTTTAAAAAGATACCACTTAATATCACAACAAAAAAACCACAAGACACTTGAGATAAAATCTGAACAAAAGATGCATAAGACCTATAGAAGTAATAGGTATCTTTACTACTACAGAAAATCTAAATAAATGGAGTATATACCTTATTAGTATAAATTATTTGTAAGTTAATCTGCAAATTCAAGGCAATTTCAATCAAAATACCAATAGGATATAACCCCCTTGACCTCTGGAACTTAAGAAGCTGATACTAAAATTAACATGAAAGAGAAATGAAACAAGAATAGCCAAGATAGTTTTTAAGAATAAGGTCTGCTCTAACATTCATCGAGATCTGTTATAATCCAATTCAAGTCAAGAGACTGTGGGGACAGACACACAGACCAGTAGAACAGACTTGGAAGCCCACCTTATACAATATACAAAAACAAATTCCTATTCAGAGAACTGAACATGAAAAGAAAAATAAACATTTAGAGGAAAATATAGAACATCTTTATGATCTTGGAGGCAAGAAAGAATTTCTTAAGATATAAAAACTATCATAAAAAAATACCATAAACAAAGCCAGAAAAAAAAAAAAGACAGGCTATAGATATGTGTAATACATATAACAAATGATTACTATCCAGAATATATAATAAGTTCCTATAAATCAAGATAAAACAATAAAAGTGGCAAAGGATACGACTAGGCATTTCATAGAAGAGAAAATCTAAATGTCAAAAAAACAAATTTTCACTAATTATCTTATTTGTAATTAAGGAAATATATACAAAAACTATATCAAGCTATCATTTTACACCAATCAAGACTGGCCAAAAATGTTAAGACCGATAACACAAGCTGACAACAAGCCAAAGGAAGACTGAAGAATGAAAGCTCTCATACAGACTGTAGGAATATAAACTGATATAGTCAGTTAGGAACAAATGGTAATTTATAGTAAGTTTGAGATGAGCATAATTTTCAACTCAACAGTTTCACTCTAGGACTTCCCTGGTAGTGCAGTGGTTAAGAATCCGCCTGCCAGGGCTTCCCTAGTGGCGCAGTAGTTGAGTCTGCCTGCCAGTGCAGGGGACACAGGTTCGAGTCCTGGTCCGGGAAGATCCCACATGCCATGGAGCAACGAAGCCCATGGGCCATAACTACTGAGTCTGCGCTCTAGAGCCCGCAAGCCACAACTACTGAAGCCCATGTGCCTAGAGCCCGTGCTCTGCAACAAGAGAAGCCACTGCAATGAGAAGCCCGCGCACCGCAACGAAGAGCAGCCCCTGCTCACTGCAACTAGAGAAAGCCCGCGCACATCAATGAAGACCCAACGCAGCCAAAAGTAAATACAAGTAAAATAAATAAATAAATTAAATAAATTAAAAAAAAAAAAAAGAATCCGCCTGCCAATGCAGGAGACACAGGTTTGAGCCCTGGTCTGGGAAGATTCCACATACCAGGGAGCAACTAAGCCTGTGTGCTACAACTACTGAGCCTGCGCTCTAGAGCCCGCGTGCCACAACTACTGAAGCCTGCCCGCCTAGAGCCCGTGCTCCGCAACAAAAGAAGCCGCCGCAATAAGAATCCCGTGCACCGCAACAAAGAGTAGCCCCCCTCGCCGCAACTAGAGAAAAGCCCGGGTGCAGCAAAGAAGACCCAATACAGCCATAAATGAATGAATGAATGAATAACTTATAAAAACCCAAAAAACAATTTCACTCTATTGGAGTATATACTCTGCAAAAATTCCATATCTGTGAAAGGCAACATGAATGAGAATGCTTATTGTAGCACTGTTTATAATGGTAAAAAGAATGGAAACAACTTAAACACCAGCCAAATGGATAAATTTGTACTACATGCATATAATTACAATTAATGGGCAGGTGTTAGAATTCAGATAAATACAATTGAGAAGTAGAAAACTTGAGAGGAGTTTGGTAGAAAATGCGATCTTACCAACTACTTAGATTGCCATTATCTAGATATGTATAATACACAACTAAGGCAAAAAAATTTACCAAAATAGACTAGATGTCTAGAATACCAGTGGGATAGTCTTTCAATTCATGAACATAATATCTCTGAATTTATTAACGTCATTCCAGTTTCATTAAGGTTTTGTGATACGTTATAAGTCATTTATTAATAATTGATAAAAATTTTGTTGCTGTTGGAAATGTATCCTTTAATCTTTCATCACTTACTTATTATTTTTTAAATTTTATTTATTTATTTGTTTTTGGCTGTGTTGGGTCTTCGTTTCTGTGTGTGGGCTTTCTCCAGTTGTGGTGAGCGGGGGCCACTCTTCATCACGGTGCACGGGCCTCTCACTGTCGTGGCCTCTCTTGTTGCGGAGCACAAGCTCCAGATGCACAGGCTCAGTAGTTGTGGCTCACTGACCTAGTTGCTCTGTGGCATGTGGGGTCCTCCCAGACCAGGGCTTGAACCCGTGTCCCCTGCATTGGCAGGCAGATTCTCAACCACTGCGCCACCAGGGAAGCCCACTTATTTTTTTAATTAGGTTTATTTTCTTCTTTTCATGGGTAACAGTGTTAGAATAATGAGAAAAGGATAGGCTTGGAAATGAAATAGATTTTAATTCTAGATCCAGACTTGAAATTCAGAGAAATCGTAATTCGTTCATTGCAAAATTAGAAAAACATCTAGTACTTATAGCATTAGGGTGAAGATTCAATATAAGGTACCTACTTGTGCCCAGAACATGGCAGGAGCTCATCAGAGCTCTTTTTCTCATCTTTGAAGAACTGTCTACTCATGTCTTTTGCTCTCTCATTTACTGAGGTTTTAATTCTAGGCAAAATCATTTTGTCAATGTAAACTAACTCCTTGAAGAGGCTGATGGGAGAATGTTCCATGAAAAAGTGATTAGGATTCTTGAATTTGCATTTTACTGTGTCAAAACTGAAAATTTTTGTTAGGACGCAGCTAAAATAACAGATGTGAAAAAAGAAAATAATAAATATTTGCCATATTTAAGATAACTAGGACTACAAGTACCAAAATGAGCCCAGGTCCAAATGATGAGTATAAAATAAAGCAGTAAATAATGTTGGATCCTGGTAAAAACATAACTACAATTATACTTTAATCTCCTGAGAGGTTATGTGCCTTAATTTTATATGTATACTTTCATTGCTCTGAAGATATAAGAACAGAAACTTATTATACAATGCCTTTTTATGGTAATAGTGAGCAATTAAGAGGTCACATTAAACATCTTGGTGTGTCTATTATTACCTAGCAAAATAATATTAACATAGTACTCAGGAGATATTGATAGATGAAAGGATTGCTTTTCTTTTTCTTTTTCTATTTTTAATATAAAATATCACATATTTACTAGAGTGTCACTAAACAAATTATAAAGTGAATATCCACATAACCAACATTCATATCAAGAACTAAATATTGCCAGCATCCTAGAAACCTCTTCCCTATCCCTTTCCCAACCTTAACTTCCCCTCTCTCTGCTAGAGGTAACCAAAATCCTGGCTTTTATGGTAATCACTTCTTTTTCTTTATAGAATTACAACATAAGTACAGATCACTAAGGACCACAATTTAGTTTTCCTAGTTCTTGAATGTTATGTAACTGGAAACATAAAGCATGTAATCTTTTTGAGTCTTTTGCTAAACACTGTTTCTAACTAATCTATATTAATTAAATGTAACTGGTTTCTTCATTTTCATTGCTCTAACACTCTGTTGAAGAAATACACAATTTATCGACTCTGATGTTGATGGACAGGGAATTCCCTTGCAGTCCAGTGGTTAGGACTGGGAACTTTCACTGCCAGGGGCCCAGGTTCAATCCCTGGTCAGGCAACTAAGGATCCCAGGCGTAAGCTGCCCCACGGCAAAAACCAAAACCAAACAAAAAACCAAAAAAACCTGATTATTAATGTTGGTGGACAGTTTATGCTGGCACTTTCCTTTGGTTATTAGAATAAGGTTATGAATATTCTTATAGCCTTTTTTTTTTTTTTGGCTGCACCACGCAGCATGCGGGATCCTAGTTCCCTAACCAGAGATCTAACCTGTGCCCCCTGCAGTGGAAGAGTGGATTCTTAACTGCTAGACCACCAGGGAAGTGCCTAGGTGGCCTTCTTGATATATGTAAACACGTATATTTCTCTAGTAGAAAAGGCAATATCTGAGTAGAACTGCTGAGTCATTAGGGATGTGTGTCTCTGACTCTCCTAGATAATGTCAAACTCTTCCAAAGTGGTTTTAACAAATAACTCTCCCACAAGCAGCATTTAAGAGTCACTGTCGTGACAAATTTTCACCATTAGTATCGTTAGACTTGAATTTTAGCCCTTCTGGTGGATGTGTAATGGTATCTCAGTTCAAGAAAAAAAACAATTTGAGGTATAACTTACATACAATAAAATGCATTTAAATTGTAAAGGTTAATGATTTTGACAAATGTATATACATCTATGGTATTACCACCCCAATTAAGACAGAACCTGTCATCACCCCAGAAAGTACTTTCCTGCCCCTATGCAATCAGCTTCTGTCACATCTGCCACAGGCAAGCACTGATCTGATTCGTTTCATAATAGAATAAATGGTTCCAGAATTTCATATAAATGGAATTATACTGTATACACCACTTTGTCTAGCTTTTTTGTACATCTTACTTGAGATTTATCCATACCATTGTATAAATTAGTAGTTAGTTCTTTTTAGCTGTTGGGTAGTATTTCATTGTATAAATAAATCACAACTTGTTTCTCAATTCACTCGTTGCTGGGCATTTGGGTTGTTTCCAGTTCCTAATTATTATGAACATGTAAACATATATGCACAAATCTTTGTATGGACCTATTTTTTCATTTCTCCTGGGGAAAGACCTAAGAATAGAACTGGTAGGACACATGGCAAGAAAATGTTTAAATTTAAAAGAATCTGCCAAGGGCTTCCCTGGTGGCACAGTCGTTAAGAATCCACCTGCCAATGCAGGGGACACAGGTTCGATCCCTGGTCCAGGAAGATCCCACATGCTGCGGAACAACTAAGCCTGTGCGCCACAACTACTGAGCCTGTGCTCTAGAGCCCGCGAGCCACAGCTACTGAGCCCACGTGCCACAACTACTGAAGCCCACGCACCTAGAGCCCGTGTTCCGCAACAAGAGGAGCCACCGCAGCGAAGAGTAGCCCCTGCTCGCTGCAAATGGACAAAGCCCGCGCACAGTAACGAAGACCCAATGCAGCCAAAGATAAATAAATATTTAAAAAAAAAAGAATCTGCCAAAATATTTTTCAAAGTGGTTGTACAATTTTATACTCCTACCATTTCTGATTGCTCCACACCCTTACCAACACTTAGTATTGCCAGTCTTTTTGATTTAGCGAATCTAGCAGGTATGAAGTGATATCTCACTATGGTTCTTACCTGCATCTTCCAGATGACCAATGATGTTTAGCATCTTCTCAAGTGCTTACTGGCCATTCCCATAATCTTTTGTGAAGTGTCTGATTTTGACCACTTTTTTAAATTGTCTGAGTTGTGCAAGTTTCTCATATATTCTGGACACAAATCTTTTGTTTAGGATATGTTATGCAAATATTTTCTCCCAGCAGTAGCTTGTCTTTTCATCTTCTTAACAGTGTTCTTAAGAGAATGTGTTCATTTAGATGAGGTTTCCAACATATTAAGAAATCTTTGTTTATTCCAAGGACATGAATATTTTTCCTCTTTTCTTACAAATTTCTCAGTTTTAATGGGTTTTTTTTTTGTACAAATACTCAGCTGTTCTAGCATCGTTTATTGAGAAGACTATTCTTTCCCCATTGAATGTTGGCCCCTTTGTCAAATATCAATCAACCACGTAAGTGGGTCTATTTCTAGCTATTTCTAGCTATTCTAATCACTTCTTAGCCTTTTGGCTAAGATCAAGTGTAGTATCTATAGCTATCATGTAAATTGATTTGTATGTCCATCTTTAACCCCAATATCACAGCTTTGATTACTGTAGCTTTATAGCATGTCTTCAAATCAGGGATTATGAATCCTCCAACTCTGTTCCTCTTCAAAATGGTTTTAGCTATTCTAGGTTCTCTGCATTTCCATATAAATCTTAGAATCAGCTTGTCAATTTATATTATAAAAAAAAAAAAAAAAAGAAAGCCTGGTGAGATTCTGGGATTGTGTTGAGTCTACAGATCAATTTGGGGATAATGGACATCCTAAGAATTTGAGGCTTCTGGGCCAAGAACATGGTATCTCTGTTTATTTATATCTTCCTATCTTTGTCAGGAATGCTTTGTAGCTTTCAGTGTAGAGGGCTTGTACATCTCTTTTAAAATCTATTCCTAAATATTATTATTATTATTTTTTTGCGGTACACGGGCCTCTCACTGTTGTGGCCCCTCCCGTTGCGGAGCACAGGCTCCGGACGCGCAGGCTCAGCGGCCATGGCTCACGGGCCCAGCCGCTCCGCGGCACGTGGGATCCTCCCGGACCGGGGCACGAACCCATGTCCCCTGCATCGGCAGGTGGACTCCCAACCACTGCGCCACCGGGAAGCCCTACATTTTTTGATATTATGAATGGTACATGTGTTTTTCACTTTTCTAATTGTTGAATGCTGGGTATTATTTATTATACTGCTAGTATTTTCTTTTTGTATATGCAACTAGTGTCTTGTAATCCTGCTAAATTCATCTATTAATTCTAGTAGGATTTGGTTTTTTTTGGTAGATTTCTTAGGATTTTTTACGTAAACAATTATGTCTTCTGCAAACTGAGATAGTTGTATTACTTCCTCTACAATATTATGCCTTTATTTTTCTTGGACCACCAGCACAATGTTAGAAGTAGTGAGAGCAAGTATTCTTGCCTTCTTCTTAATCTTATGGCAAAATCATTCACACTTTTTATCATTTAGTATGATGATGACTGTATGTTTTTCTAGATGCTTAGATCAGGTTGAATAAGTTTCCTTTTACTGCTAGTCTGTTACAAATTTTTATCATGAAAATGTTAAAATGTGTCAAATGATTTCTTCTGTCTGTTGAGAGGATTACATTGTTTTTGTCAGGTGTCAGATTCCGGGGTATACTAGCCTCATAAAATTGAGTTGTAAAGCCTTTCTTCTTCTTCTGTTTTCTGAAAGAATTTGTGAAAGATTGGTATTATTTTTCCTTAAATGTTAGATAAAATTCAGCAGCGAAATGATTTGGGACTGGAGTTTTCTTTGTTAGAAAGAATTATGGATTTAATTTCCTTAATAGATACAAGGCTATTCCAATTTTCTTTGAGCCAATTTTTGTAAAGTTGTGTTTCATTTATCAGATTAATTGGTATAAATTTGTTCCTAACATTCCCTTATTAATCTTTCAGTTCTGAAGGATCTTTAGTGATAACCCCTTCTTTCATTCCTGACACTAGTAATCAGTTTTATTTTTTTATTTTTCTTGATTAGCCTTGTTAGGAGTTTAAAATTTTTATTAGCTTTTTAAAAGGAATTAACTTTTGGTTTCATTCACTTTCTATATTGTTTGTTTTTCTATTAATTTTTGCTCTGATCTTTATTATTTCTTACCTTCTACTTACTTTGGGTTTAATTTGTTCTTATTCTAGCTTAAGATAGAAAGTGTGTGTGCTAGCCTGCCTCCAAAGACGGTCCCTAATAGTAAGTCTTGCCTCATGGGATTTCCACGTTTGTGTCTCTCCTACACTGAATATAACTGGTTTATATAACTAATAAGACATTACAAAACTGGCAGAATATAGCTTTCAATGCTAGGCCTTAATGTCATTACAGCTTTTGCCTTGCTCTATCATGGATTACTTGCTCCAGAGGAAGCCAGCCACAATATCATGACAACACTTAACCAGCCCTGTTGAGAGGTCCAGATGGCAAAAAACTAGGCCTCGAGCACAAACTTATTACTGAGTTTTACAGATGTAAAACAAGACTTAACCATCCATTTAAACATTCATCAAGTACCTACCATATCAGGGACTCTTTTGTGGGTTGGAATTTAAAGATGACTCAGACAAAGCCTCTGCCTTTTAAGAACAGATCCTGGGTTAGGATGGCAGAGGAACCACAAGCAGCTCGTTTCATTCTTTCCTCAAACTCCACTATAGCCATGGTAAGGAATTAAAAGAAAGAAAGAAAGAAAGAAAAAAGACATAAACCTAGAAGGAAGGGAGAACAGAAAACAGAAAATGCACCAACATTTTAGAAGATGAAAAGCGAGTAGACAAGTTGTAACTGACATAGCAGATAGAATCCTCAGGTGTGAGAAATGGCAGTGCTAGGTACCTCTGAAACCGGTGATAAAAGGATGGGGGTAGTGCAGAAAAATGAAGAGGAAAGCTGTTTGAGAAGCAGGTAGAATCCTAGATCCCTTGTTCAGCTCCATTCACATTGCAGAACAACTGCCTCGTCTTTATCCTGGCATAAACTGTAGGTGTATTCTCTGGAAAAAGTAAAAGACTTTTGGAGGGAGGATGTCAGGCACAATTAAGGGCACAGGACTGTACCCAAAACAAGGAATTAAATAACTATAAATATTAAATGCTGAATGCAGACATTCCCCAAGCCAGAATCCCCAACTTGGCTTCCAGATTGCAGGTAATGAAGACTATTACCCTTCAAGCAGGAGGTTTGGAGGGCTCATCTTTGGGTAATTTGACCAGGTAAGACATAAGGATAAACTAACATTATAGGTTCCCCAACATCAGCCCAATCAAATCACCCTATGATAAAGCTCAAAGTAAACAGGCTCCACTGATGAATTCAAAGCATCTAGTCAGTGTTTTAGAGTCCCAATGCATCATGAATAAATAATCAAGGATACTATATGCTTGAAGGAAGCTTCCAAAATGGAGGGTAATGATCAAAACAAACAAACAAACAAAAAAAGAATTTGGAGGAAGCATAAGCATGTGTAAGAAAAATAATACCCCAAAATAAATGATCTACAGTGAGCTTAGAGAAGATACTACCATATATGAAACAAGAATAGTATGCTACTATAAAATAACATTCAGGAAATAAAAAAGAACGAATAGAAATTTTAAAAAGCGAAGGGGGTTAGAAAATGAAGGTAAGTAAATTTTCCAGAAAGTAATACAAGGGAAACAAAACCTCACTAAAGCTATTTAAAAAGTGGAGCACCACTTTCAAATTTATGAAGGAAAATTATTTCCAACATAGAAACCTAGCTGAACTTTCATTTAGGTTTGTTGATACATTTTCCAATGTGTAAGGCATCAAAAAATTTTGCCTCCTGTGTACCCTTTTCTCATGAAGCTTCTAAAAAAGGGGGGAGGGGTAGGAAGGGATACAGATAGTGAAGTTTGATCCCAAGAGGACAGCTGTGCACCAAATATGAGCATACTCTATCAGACTGAAGCAGTATGGGTCAAGAAACAGATTTGATTAGACTGTCACTGAAATTCCTGATGCCATTATACTCTTTTACTAATGTGAGGATAGACTAGACAAGCCTGATACAGGTATCTTTACTTGGCTGAGCTTGACCAGTGCTGATAAAGTTCCTGCCCTGTTGCCTGCTTTGATCTACTTCTGAGGACTAATTTGAATACTGTAAAAATCAAATTATTTCTTAACCTTAGGGATCTTATACCTGAACTGAAGACAAACATATGAAGCATATGAAGCAAGCAACACTAATATTGTGATTAATAAATTACTTATTAGAAATCTGTTTTCCTTGCAAAGGAAGCATATTCAGTGAGAACTTTTGACTCTTAAGCAGCATAAATTATAATTACCAAATTCTACAACCATTTATATATTATGACTACTTTCTTCTAGTAGCAAAATAGTGAATGTTTTATAGAAAGCTACTTTTTACTGAAAAGCACAAAGAAGTAAATAAAGTATATAAAAATAAAAAACATTTCTCAACTCAGATGTCCTGGGTCTGAGATTTGTCTGCCAGGAATCTTGCCTCTTAAAGGATGCAGTAAAGAGCTGTGAATATTAAGGGCATAACCTCTGGAATCAGAAAAATTGACCTCTATCATTTAAATATAATAACTATTGTGCCTCAAATATAGTTATATCTAAATATACCTTTAATAGGTTATATTACATATATCAATACATTAATAAAAATATAAAATACAAACTATGTGACTTTTCGAGAGAGAAAGTCACTTTAGAGAAAGTTTAGATTTTGTCTCTAAACTTCAGTTGGCGGTATCACTTAACTCATACAACTGTGATGACGTTCATAGGAGATACAGTTGTCTTTTGGTTCCTTGGGGAGATTGGTTCTAGGACTCCCTTTGGATATCAAAAGTCGGTGGATGCTCAAGTCCCTTATAAAAAAATGACATAATACAGTCGGCCCTCAGTATACATGGTACCCAGGTAACAAGGGCTGACTGTAATTAATGTAAAATGTTTAGCATTCTCCCTGTGGTAAACAAAAATATCTTCAGGGACATACAACTAATAAGTACCAGATTCACTCTTTTTTGGCTGTGTTGCACGGCTTGTGAGATCTTAGTTCCCTGACCAGGGACTGAACCTGCGCCCTCGGCAGTCGAAGTGCGGAATCCTAATCACTGGACCATCAGGGAATTCCCGAGATTCACTCTGATGCTCTTAAAATGCATAATTACAAAAATTAAATGCAAGTTGCAAATGAGTTAGGCCTAAAGGCAGGCCAACCTAAAAAAATATTCTGCATTTCACTGACTCTAAAATGCCAATTATGGTAAGGTACATCAGTATTGTGTGTATCCTAAAAGAGAAATTTGCCAATTCAACTGTGACAAACGATCTACTGCAAGACATCTCCTGATTTCAGAGATAATGAAATGTGAAAAAAAGTTTTTTGTGTGTCTAAGATTGGTAAAATTCATTAAAGTTACATAGTTGAGAGTTAGGATATTAAACACCATGAAAACAATCATTTTGAAGACAAGATTAAGTCACACAATTAGAATTAAATTGCTTGCTTTCTTAAAGTACTATTCCATGCTTATCTCCACCACAAATTTCACCTAGCTCCCACCTGTCACTTCCTCAGAGAAAAGTTCCTTGAACACGGAGACTAGAATGGATCCCTTTGTTACGCAGTCCCACTGCACTTAGTACTTCCTCGTAGTACTCATTATATTGCTCAATACTAATCTTCTCTGGTTGATTTCAAGTTCAATAAAGACTATTTTGTTCAGTGCAATATACCAAGTGGAAGGGTTGCAAAATCAAAACCACACAAACAAGAAAGGAAATATAAGCAAGTAAGGTGGTCAGCGTAATATTTTCCCTCATTATTTTTCACAGCAGCATTATATATTATTGACAATTTAAAAATAAACTCATTTAAGTACCTTCTTAGCGCAGTAGGCAGCACATCAGTCTCATAAGAATAAACCCGTTTAAAATTTTAGGCTTTGGGACTTCCCTGGTGGCACAGTGGTTAAGAATCCACCTGCCAATGCAGGGGACACGGGTTTGAACCCTGGTCGAGGAAGATCCCACATGCCGCAGAGCAACTAAGCCCGTGAGCCACAACTACTGAGCCTGAGCTCTAGAGTCCACGAGCTGCAACTACTGAAGCTCACACGCCACAACTACTGAAGCTCACACACCACAACTACTGAAGCCCATGCATCTAGAGCCCGTGCTCCCAACAAGAGAAGCCACCACAAGGAGAAGTCCGTGCACTGCAACGAAGAGTAGCCCCCCCCGCTCGCCCCAACTAGAGAAAGCTCGTGCACAGCAACGAAGACCCAATGCAGCCAAAAATAAATAAATAAAAGAAAATAAAATTTTAGGTTTTATTTCATTTCATTAAGATAACACAGATCTTTTTGTTTCTTTGCTTCACAGTGGCACCTGAAATTATCTACACACTTTGTTCACACAAATAAACATACTGTCACATGTTTCCTGAAACATGTAGCCTTATAGGTCTATCTCTTCTCCCTATCCCAACCAACCTATTTCATTCCTCTTTCTTCTTTCCTTCCTTCTTCCTAAAGGGAACCACTATACTGAAACTGGTGTGTATTTGTCCCATCTATGTTTTTATGGTTTGTTTTTTTGTTAACATCTTTATTGGAGTAAAATTGCTTTACAATGGTGTGTTAGTTTCTGCTTTATAACAAAATGAACCAGCTATACGTATACATATACACCCATATCTCCTCCCTCTTGCGTCTCCCTCCCTATACCACCCCTCTAGGTGGTCACAAAGCACCACCATCTATGTTTCAATACGTTTACTGCATTTGTATGTATCCAGTATATACTTAAAAAAAAAAATTCACATAAGTAGTAACATAACCTTTTGCTATTTGATCATCCCCCCAACATTGTTTTCAATAATAATCCATGTTGATATATGTAGACCTGGTTCATTCATTTAACTGTTACATAGTATACCACAATAGAACAATTTATGTACTCATTCCAATGTTTACTTATTCTGTTATTGACAGGAATCAGGCTGTTTCCAATTTTCTGCTATTACAAATAATGTCTCAGTTTTTGCAAGATACCTCTATGGTATATTAAGGGTTTTAAGACATGTTCAATATCATCTTTACTGGATATTGAAAACGGCCTCCAAAGTAGTTGTATCAAATCATACGCCTATAAGCAGTGCATGATACTTCCTTATACTTTATCCTCATCAACATTTGATATAAGACTTAAATTTTTATAAATCTGATAGGTGTGAAATGGTACTGATTTCACTTGCATTTTCCTGATTACTAATGAATTTGAGAATCTGATTTTCTATTGGCCATTTGTGTTTCCTCTTTTGTGAATTACCTTTTTTTTTTTTTTAACTGATTGCCTTATATCTCATAAAGCTCTTGGTTATATATGCTTTAATATTCTTCTAGCATTTTAACTTTGTTTATGGTGTATTTATAACAAATAAGTTTTAAATTTTGACAGAGCCAAGCTTACCAGTATTTTCTATTATGATTTATACATTTTACATTTTGTTCAATGTTAGAGATATTCTCTTACTTTTTCTCTGAATGAATCTTATCTTATTTTTTATTTTGGCCACACCACATGGCATATGGGATCTTAGTTCCCCGACCCGGGATGGAACCTGCACACCCTGTACTGGAAGCGTGCAGTCTTAACCACAGGACCGCCAGGGAAGTCCCTGACAGAATTTTAAAGTTTTGCTTTACAAATTTTAGATTACAATCCACCTAGAAATAAATTTGGGATATGATGTGAGATGGGTCTAATTATTTTTTTCATATAGTTAACAACAGCATAAACACCATTTATTAAACATTTTACTCTTTCCTCAGTGATTTGAAATGCCAATTTAATATCAACAAAGTTTCCACACACACACACACACACACACACACACACACACACACACACACACACACAGCTTATTTCTAGGCTTTATATTCTGCTTCATTAATCTGTCTGTCCCTGCAGTTTAAAAAGTGTGCTAAAATTGCTACAGTTTCAACCTAAGGAGGGCAATTCCTCCCCCTTTACTCTTCTTTAAAATTATATTGATTTTTCATCGTCACTTGTTTTTTCCATATAAATCTTAATATTGACTTATCAAGTTTCACTATATACCCAATTGAGATTTTACTTAAAATTGCATTTACAGATTAATTTTGGGAGAATTGACATCTTATCAAACAGAGTCTTCTCAATAAGCCTAATATATTTCTTTCATTCAGATCTTCTCTTATATCTTTCAATAAAGTTTTATATTTTAGAGACCTCTCAGAAATCTTTTATTCCTGTGTATCCCCTTTTCAACCCAAACTCTCAATGTCATCACATTTTCTAAAGCTCAGTTAAGACATCATTTACTTCTACAAATATTTTTCTAACTTTCCAGGCTCAATTAGATACTCCTCCTCCATGTTCTTGGTTTTATTTATTCATTCCTTGCTTAATATGACCGAGAGTTGTGCCAGGCATGGAGGTAGACTGGTGAATAAGATGGACAGTCCCTAGCTTCATGGAGCTTTCATTCTAACAGGAGACAAAGAATAATAAACACTTATAATTCAAGGTGACACATGGTATTACAGGGGAAGTATACTGTACTATGGGAATACATAAGAGAAATACCTAACTCAGACTTGGGGGAATGGCTGGATGGGGGGCAAGAAGGGTGTCAAATACTGCTTCTCAAGGAAGTAACATGTAGACTGAAACCTGTAAGAAGAACAGAAGTTAGCAAACACAATAGTGACTAAATATCATAGTACTGACATCCTTGTCTTACTCTTGATTTGACTGGAAAAGCTCCGCTGCTTAACTGTAAAATCTACTCTCTGAATATGTTTCCTCCCTTGGCTTCCTTGACACCATTTCTTGGCTCTCATACTGCCTGTGATAATCATTAATTGCTCACTGGTTCCTCTTCCTTAAATGCTAGTATTCTCCATGGCTCTATCCTTTTCATTCCTGTTTTCAATCTAAATACTATTTCTAAAGTTTTTCCATTTTCAGAGTTTCAAATATGGATTTATATACTAAGGAGTCCCAAAACTTTTACTTTTAGCTCACACCACTACAGATTTTCACATCTGCATTTCCAACTACATACTAGATGACTCTGTCCATATGTTCCATAGAATCCTCAAGCTTTAGACATATTTACATTTGACATATTTATACATGGTATATACTGCCAGCTAACCAGCAACAGCAGACCTACCTCCCATATTCAGTATTATCATTCATACCTGGTATGAATGAGTCACTATTCTGAATGTATGTTGGTGAGTATGCCCTTCTTGAAAGTTTATAAAAGCCAGCACAGTTAGCTAGCATAGTCACTGAAGGTTTGGGAATATGAAGGTTGTTTCAAAGACTGAATAATCATAGAATTCTGTAGGCCAGGTATGGGGTTTTGTTTTTTTATTTTTAATATGTCAATTCGGCTAGGCTACTACTTGTCAGTTATTCAATCAAACACTAATCTAGGTATTGCTGTGAAGATATTTTATAGATGTAATTAAAGGGATATTATCCTGGATAATCTGAGTTGGCCTCATTTAGTCAGTTGAAAGGCCTTAAAAACGGGGCTGAGGTATCCCCAAGAGAGAGAAGAAATTCCACCTATGGACAGCAGCTACAGCCCGTACCCATGTGTTCTAGCCTGCCCTTCCTGACAGCCTACCCTAAGGATTTCAGACTTGACTAGCTAGCCCCTACAACTGTGTAAGCCCAATCGCTCTCTCTCTCTCTATGTGTCTCCTACTGGTTCTGCTTCTCTGGTTGAACCTAATACACTAAGATTGTAGCTTTACTTCCAAAAACCATTTCCTTCAAAAACCTAGTAAACCTTCTGGTCTCTTCATTTCCAATCAGTTCCATGTACCAGTAACTATACCCAAAGTTTTTTTCTGGACATGGTTTTTAAACCTATTTTTTCAACTTAATCTTTGTAATATGTTCCTTCCTCTCCATCCCACATTAGACCATCACCATCTCTTACCTGAACTAGTGATTGAAAAAGCCTCCTAACTGGCTTCTCAGATTAGTTTTTTTCTCCTCTATCTATTCTCCACACTGCTGCCAGAGGTCTCTTTCTGGAAAACAAATATGATCATGTCACTATCCTTCTTGAAAACTTTTGAAGTCTTCCTACCTACAGGATAGAGGTAAATTTGTTTTCTATTTCATTATTTTCTGTTTTTAACTCTTATTTCCTTCTATTTTTCTTTGCATTTAATTATGTTATTTTTCTAACTTATTAAGATGAATGTATAGGTAATTGATGCTTTTCTTCTTTTCTAATAGGCATTTAAGGTTTTAAATTCTCTCTAAGCATTGCTTTAGCTAATCATACCAATTCTGATATGTACTATTTTCAATACTCTTCAGTTCAAAATATTTAAAATTTGTGATTTCTTCAACCAATGGGTTATTTAGAAATTATTTTTTAGTAATATCCAAAGCTGAACTTTGAGTTCCAGTAGGAAAATAGCAGCAATTTATTTCCAAAATTTCCCACTTTCCTCCTAGAACTCGATACAGAGCAACAAAGATAATGTAAAAAAGAGAGAAAAGAAAAGGAAAAAACATCCTACATCTTCAATGAACCTAGGAGACAATAAAAACCTGAAAATGCCAGATTGTAAGTAAATATGGCCCAAAGTACTTGGGACTAGTAGAACCTATGCAAGGGAGAAAGACATGAAAGATGAAAGAAAGCCTAGTGGGGCAAGAGTAAATTTTCACTCCAGAGAGAGAGGGTCCTACCCTAAGTGGGAAGTGCAATGTTTAGTTCTGAGATTGAATGGGGGAAATCTCAGAAGGAAGTAGAGAAAGGAGGTGTAGAAAGTGTCATGAGAGTGAGTAGAGGGTGAACTAGAAGTGACAGAGCTCAGATAGGATTACCCTTCTAAAACCAAGGCTTGCATTTTTCCTCTGTAATGTCAAACTTGGAGAAAAGTTAAAAGAAGAGTACAATGAACTACCATGTACTCTTCACAAATTCTCTAATTGCTAATGTTTGAGCAGGCACTTTCAAAGGCAGGAGTTGGGCTTCCCTGGTGGCACAGTGGTTGAGAGTCCGCCTGCCGATGCAGGGGACACGGGTTCGTGCCCCGGTCCGGGAAGATCCCACATGCCACGGAGTGGCTGGGCCGGTGAGCCATGGCCGCTGAGCCTGCGTGTCTGGAGCCTGTGCTCCACAATGGGAGAGGCCACAACAGTGAGAGGCCTACATACCGCCAAAAAAAAAAAAAAAAAAAAAGGCAGGAGCTGAATTCCCCTGGTAGCAGAAACTCCTTAAACATATATTACTCAGAGGCAAAAGAGATGTGATTTATTTTGAAGAAAGAACCCATCAGAACAACAGAGGACAGAGGCCTTGAGCAGAGAAACCTGGAAAACCACCTTGCTCCTAATGTCCTGTCCCACCTCCCTCTCCCACTCCAGTCTCTTCTAATAGGTGGTTTGGGAAAACTCATCTCATTCAAATACGAATAACAAAAGTGATAAGTATCCATACAAAAATACCATTTAAAAAATGTAAAAAAGCAGCACAACATCCCTGACAAAGAAAACTCAACAGAAAATACCACCACGAAGTAGATAAAAAATTATAACACTACTTTTTAACATGAATTCAAAACTTCTTAATGCAGCTATGAAGAAAGATCTCAGAGTAGAAATTTAAGAACTAAGGGGAAAGACAAACAGTTAAGAGAAGATGAAATAAGCACTGAGAACTCATGAAAGAAATGGAAGAAAAAGACTTTTTCAAATTCAAAAAATGAAGACTGAGCAAATGGTAAAAATTATATCACAAAAGGCACAGTAAGGAGCAAGTAGGATGGAATTTTTTTTAAAAGAAAATAAAATGACAGATTAAAAAAAAAGATAAAAGAGTTGAACCTACATTTTCAAAGGGAATCCCATGTTTTAAATAAAACTGACCCAAAATGCTCAACACTGAGAAAAAAATCTAGTAAAATAATTGTAAAAAATATTTTCAGCAACCAGACAAAAAAAGCAGGTCCCTTCTAGGGAAAAGAAAATCTGCTGACATCATATTTCTCTATTGAACATTCACTGTGAGAAGACAGTGGGAAAATACCTTTAAGAAACTCAAGAAAGTGTCATTCAGATATACCATAATGGAAAAGAATATTAAAAAAAAAAGCATGTCTCTACGTGTAGAACTGAGTCACTTTGCTGTGCAGCAGAGACTGCCACAACATGGAAATCAGCTATACTTCAATAAGAAAAAATTGAATGAAAAAAAGTGTGGTTCAATCATTTTATGTCTAGCCAAGCAGTCCTTCAGGAAAAAGGCTATAGACAAATGGTTTTCAATATGCAAAAACTCAGCTCTTACTCATATGAGCCCTTCCTGAAGTAACAACTTGAGGACAAACTGCAACCAAGAGATGACAGGAAAAATTTTAGCAAAAGGACTTGCAGTTAGCACCAACACATATAACTGTAGATTTAAGATGAAAACGAATGAATATACAGGTGACAGAATGGAATGTAACTGTTAACATGCTCAAAAAACACTGGAACAGTAATATATACAAATAAATGAATAACAGAAAAATCATAAAAAGTAGCATAAACTCACTGATTTCACTTTACAGTAATAGACAGGAATCAAAGTTGAAAGTCAAGTAGTATAAATTTAAGCAAAATCATAACAACAATAAAATAATGCTATAGTGGCTAAAACTAGTTAAAAAAGGAGAGGGAGGAAAGAAGGGAAGGAAAAGAATAAAGCTAATATAAATGTTACTGATTAAGGAAAGCAAAAGATACTGTTTTAAAGAGAGGGAAAGATGATTATTATATGAAGGTAACCACTGATGAGAAAAAAAAAAATCTTTCCTAATAACAGAACTAGCATTTAAAAAGCACAGAAAACATACCACATGGATTATAATCCTTTTGTTAGACAATGTAGACTTTTGGCCCAAAAGTACAAAAAAAGTCACTTTATCATTGTAAAGGGTATAAATCAATGAAGAATACAGATAGGTGTACATATGCTCCCAATACTATAGCAGCAACATCATGAAAGTGGAAATATAAGAAGAAATAGAAACACAATAGGAAATTTAAATTTATTTCTCCCATCTGAGACAAGTAAACAAAAATAAATAAGGAAATAGATGATCTAAACAACATAATCAAAATTGAAGTGCTGATGAATATTCATTTAACTCTATCCTAAAAATTGATTATATCTTATTTTCAAATAGCTATTGAACTTTCATTCACACAATCTGACCATATATTAGGTTACTAAAAAAAAAAAAACCCTCAACAAATTCTAAAAATAGAAATACAAACCACATTTTCTGATTAACAGCAAAATGAAACTAGAAATTTATAACACAATCAGAAAATAAAAAGATCTTCAATCTGAAAATTTAAAAAGTCTCTCAAACAACATTTGGATAATATGGGAAATACAAATGAAATCTGTGGTGTTTTGAGAAAATGATATAATAAAAAACTAGGTATTAGAAGCTTTGGAACATAGATAGCTAAAACAGTGATAAGAAGAAAAATAACTGTTCTTTTTGGTTTTTGTTTGTTTTTATTTTTGGCCATGCCATACGGCCTGCAGGATCTTAGTTTCCCGACCAGGGGTCGAACCCACACCCTCAGCAGTGAAAGTGCAGAGTCCCAACCATTGGACCAACAAAGAATTCCCGAAATAATTTTTTTAAATACTTTTTTTAATAAGAAGAAATGAAATTAAATGTTACTAATATAGTTCAAAAAGGAAGGAAAAACAACTAAATTAACTGAAGAAAAGTGGAAGAAAAAATTTATAAAGCTAAAAAGAGAAATTAAGGAGTCAGAAAACAGAAAGCCAGAGAACTAAGAAAAAAATTCAAAAGCTCTTTGGTGGGGGGAGGTGGGGAGAACCCGTTGATTAAACTACTACCTCTCCTAATTAAGAGTAAAAAGAACAAAGCACAAATATAAAAAAGAAACTATGGGGATAAACCACAGAAGTAGACAAAACTGAAAAAAAAAAAAAAAGGAACTACTTAGTAAAGATACATTAGATATAGATAAAATATATATTTCTAAACAGACTGATTTTTCACAAAATAAATGAAAGATTTAAAAGAGCTACCCACCAAACAAAACAAAACACACCAGGCCACAAGATTTTACAGGGGAATTCTACCAAATCTTAAAAGAGCTGATAATTTCAATACTATTTAAAAACTGTTGTACATTTTAGAAAATGGGAAACTTCTAAATTCTTTATGAAATAAAATATTAATACCAAAACTTGAAAAAGACTGCATAAAAAAAGAGAAGATTGCAGATCAGATCAATCTTACTTTTTGCAATTTGATTAAAAAGGTAAAGCATTAAAAAACAGATTCCAGCATCACATTAAAATAATCCAAAACAACCACATGTTTAGTTCAGTGTTTGTTAAAAAAGAAGAGAAATATCATATCATCAGCTCCATAGCCACTAAAAGACATCTGACAAAATTCAACATCCATTCTTGATTAAAAGTACTCAATAAAATAGGAACCAACAGATGCTCCTAAACATATACATACATATATGTATTTAATGCAGAAACACTGGAAGCATTCCTTCTAAAGTAAGGAATAAAAAGAGGATGCCCACTATTCTCTAATGGTTAACACTGTCCTATCTAATTAGTCAATATAATCTGATAAAAAATATTAGAGGTATAAAAATCCAAAGGAAGACGTAAACCTATCACTATCATAGATGAAATGATTATAACCTAGAAACTGCAAGGAAATCACTTGAAAAGTTAATGGAATTCAATAAGGCAGAGAGAAAAAAGTTACTATACAGAAATTAAATGCCTTCATGTACATAAACAATAACCAGTTAGAATCTATAAACCCATTTAATAGGGAAAAAAGAGAGAGAGGACATATCCAGGAATGATAACAAGAAATGTGCAAATTTTATGTGAGGAAAACTTTAAAACACTCCTGAAGTAAACAAAGGCAATCCTGAACAAATGGAAAGGCATAGTGTTTTCTTGGATAGAAAGACTCACTATCTTAAGACTCAGTAACTTAACTTAAAAATATAATGAGGTCACAGTAAAAGTAACAGTCCATCCTCCCATAACCACTAGTTCTGACAAGGTATTTCTAAAGCTTATATAGTGAGATAAGTAAGAATGGCCTAGAAATCCTGAAGAGAAAAATGAGACTAGCCCTAGAAGATATTAAAATTATAAAAGAAAGGACTGACTGAAACACACAGCCCCACCAAAAGACAACTTTCTACATGACAAAAAGCAAAAACAAGACCACACCAAAGATCAAAAGACAAATAACAACCTAGGGATAATATTTGCAATTCATATCACAAAGGGCTAATCTCCTTGATTTCAGAAAGCTCTCTCAGTAAATAAGACCAAAAATCCAACAGAAAAAAAGGAGCAAAGGACATAAAGAATTAATAAAAAAGAAATAAGGTGGCCCTTACATATGTGAAAAGATGGTCAAATGCAAAATAATAGTACATAAGGAAACTATTTCTTGTAAATCTGATTGACAAAAATCTAGAGTTTGACACCTCTAGTGGCAAAGGTATAGGGAAACAGGTAGTCTCATTTACTGATGCAAAATATTTACAATCTCAGTGGAGGGCAATCTGGCAGTAACAATCAAAATTACAAATATATCTGCTTTTGACCCATCAATCTCACCTCCTGGAATCTATCTTAAAAATAAAAATATATGAATGGGGCTTCCCTGGTGGCGCAGTGGTTGAGAGTCTGCCTGTCAATGCAGGG
This sequence comes from Leucopleurus acutus, assembly GCF_964270905.1. Classification (NCBI taxonomy): domain Eukaryota; kingdom Metazoa; phylum Chordata; class Mammalia; order Artiodactyla; family Delphinidae; genus Leucopleurus; species Leucopleurus acutus. Next base: position 164,826,839 of record NC_139143.1, read on the forward strand.
GACACGGGTTCGTGCCCCGGTCCGGGAAGATCTCACATGCTGTGGAGCGGCTGGGCCCGTGAGCCACAACTACTGAGCCTGCGCGTCTGGAGTTTGTGCTCCGCAACGTGAGAGGCCCGCGGCAGTGAGAGGCCCGCGCACCGCGATGAAGAGTGGCCCCCGCTCGCCGCAACTAGAGAAAGCCCACGCACAGAAAAGAAGACCCAGCACAGCCAAAAATAAATAAATAAATGAATTAAAAATATATATATATATGAATGATGTTCTGAAATGGAAAATAATTAAAAACAGCCCTAGTCTTCCCTGGTGGCACAGTGGCTGCGAGTCCGCCTGCTGATGCAGGGGACACGGGTTCATGCCCCGTTCCGGGAAGATCCCACATGCCGCGGAGTGGCTGGGCCCGTGAGCCGTGGCCACTAAGCCTGCGCGTCCGGAGCCTGTGCTCCGCAACAGGAGAGGCCACAACAGTGAGAGGCCCGCGTACTGCAAAAAAAAAACAACAGCCCTAGTATACACCTAAAGATGACTTTAAAAATACATCATCTCGAAGTATCCCCACAATGGTAGATGCAGCTGAAAATAATGACAAAACTATGTACTGATCTGGAAAGACCCAGGGATCCTTGGAGGAATGGCTGATTCCAGGTATAGAGGAGGAAATACAGGATGAATCTGGAAAATTCTGCTGTGCCAGAAAGCAAGAAAGCTATCAAAGACTATGAATTATCAACAGGACAATGTGATTTTCCACATAAGAATTCCACCTAATGTAAAAGGAATAACAATTAGAAAAAATACCAGTTTTTCTAGTGAAAAAATGACTAGTGAAATAAATGACTCAGGTAACAATGATCAACGAATGGAATATCAGTGACTGAAAGACTGACTGGGAAATTTACAATGGAGAGATCAGGCCTACTGGTCTCTGAACATACTGATCAATCTTAGTACCACTAAAGTTGGGAACACTATATACTATATGCCTCCTAATATGATACAATACAGAGCATTTATGAATCAGAATTGAATCAAGCTTACAGGGCCAATTTTCATTTTCAGTAAATATAGGGGATAGAGGAAGAAGACAATGACACCACAAGAAAACAAAAGACAAATCCAGATTTTTGGATATTCAACAGGAAAAGTGAAAGTTTCTACAACAAGTCAATGACACAAAAAAGGAAAAAACAAAACGAAACTAGAGGGAAGGAAATGGGACTACTACATTTTTAAAAGGCATAATAGCCAAATGCGATGTGTGGATCTTGTTTAAATCCTGATTAGAACCAATCAACTATCCCTGAGACTATCAGGGAAATCTGATTATGGACAGAGATTAGAAACTACAAATAAATGATTAATTTTTTTACATATGATAGTGGCATTGTGACTGTGTAAGAAAACATCCATATTTTTAGAGGTGCACACTGTAGTAGGGAAAAAATAACATGCTGTATGGGATTTGATTTAAAATTACTACAGTAGAGGAAGAAATGTACATAGTTTAAGCAAAGGCAGAAAAATCCTGACAATCTGGATACTGGCTACATAGGCAGCAGTTTATCATACTATTCTCTCTACTTTTATATATACTCGAAAATATTCTTAAAAAAAAAAAACACCTAAAAATGAGAATGCAATTAGCACCACATTAAACATCAGTAGTAGGCACAATCTAAGGGTCACCAAGACCAACAGACTTCTCTTCCTTTAAAATATGTATTTCATAATGAAATACTGACTTATATAATTGTTAAGGACAAAAATGAATTATAATTGCTCAGATGATCATGTCAAGGCTTTTACATTTGCTTCCATTTGCTTACTTCATGTTTAGTAGCATTCCAGGACAAGTTCTATATAAAGGATTTCTAAATGAAATACAATAAAAAATAAAGGTTTTTCCAGTTTGTCTTAATATATGTCCAAATATTAATTCAAGACACCAGTACATATAATTACATATAAAATGTACTTATATACAGACACACACACACAGGCCATATAGAAATCAACTACCCAGCACAGAACATGGTTTTAATTCCCTTACCATCAATATTAAGCATCATTTTCCACATGGCAGGCCGAACAGACTGATGGAATCCAAACCAAACTTCCCTGCCCCCTCCCAGAGGGTGGTCATATCCTTCTGGAGCTGAGAAAAAGGAACGCCCCACAGGCGTATATCTACAAAAATTAAAATGGCATGTTCAATCTTTTCCTTCCCATTGAGTATTTAAATCTGCAGAACAGGTGAGTCTAGAGGATATAATCTTAACTTATAATAATGCCTCTCATTATGAATATATGAAACTAAACATTTTCCAAATTTGTGAAATCAAAAAGCAACCACTCAAAATGAAAAAACACCATCCCTCACTGAAATTCTCTATATTTAAAACTAATATTTGAGTAAGATTAAATTTTATTTAAAATAGTTTTAAAAAATAGTTCTAACCTTAGAAAATGCTAAAGAATAAATAATTATTGATCAAAAAGCTACTTCTATAAATGTTGTTTGTAGGACATAATATTTTTCTTTAAAAAGACACACTGATCCTATACATATACAAATAGATATATATATACACATGTGAGATGCTACTGTGATTAAAAAAGTAACAATTTCAACACACTTTGATACTATTATACCAATAATGAAATTACCTTTAAAACACGGTGATTTAACTAAAATACTAAAACTGATAATGTATCAGTTAGTTAAGATTTATAGCTCCTAAGAAAAAGGGTTAGACATTTTTTTCTGAAAAAAATAGCTACGCTAATGATGTGCATTTACTTTCACAAGTCAGAGAATTTTACGTAACTTACTTCTCTCAATGAATTTGTATGCATGCTATTCTTCAACTACGATAATCAAAATATACAACATCTGAAGGTTAACCAAAGGAAGACTGCACAACCTACTTTTGGGAAGAAAGCTTTCACACTTAAAACCTAAAGAGGAAAAAAAAGCCAGAAACACCCACTTCATGGAGGGCAGATGTCGTAGCACCACATCAACGGCATGGACAGGATTAGTGCTGATTGGCTTGTCTAATTCCAGTGGCTCTGGCAAGGTCCGTCCTGTCAGTACTTCATGTAGTAGGTGCCAACTCACCCGAGAGACAAATTTGATTGACACCTTGAAAGGTCGATCTTTTCCACCTTCCCCAGGTAAAGTAACATCTAAATCTACCTGTTGATGGGAGAAGAGTCAACTGGTAAAAGTTTTAAAAGATAAATACAATAATTTTTAACTGATACAAATATTTAAGAGAAAACAAGGCAAATATAAAAAAAAAAAATCTCAATGTGAAATCGATAGACTAAAATGTAAATAAGTTATTTATGCCAGCATTCTTTGTCATTGCAAAATATGGAAATTACCTAAATGACCATTTAGGCAGATATAAAAAAAAAAGGTAACGGAACTGCTATGGAATAATTTCCAAGCTACACTGTTATGTGAAAAAAAGCAAGTACAAGAGATTACAAATAGTATGCCATATTTTATGTGAGAAAGGGGGAAATGGAAAAATATTCATATATCTGCTTATTTTTGTAAAAAGAAACACAGAAAGCATGAATCAGAAACAACAAAAAAAAGGGGTTACTTTCAAAGGATATGAAAGAACAGATTGGAAGAAATAAAGGAAGGATTAACAATTCTGAGTATATTTTTCAGCTTAGTTTTGACTTTTGGAAGCATGTTAAATTAAGTTCTATAACATTAAAAAAATAAAAATAAGATCAACAAGGATGGAGAGAAAAAACTAAAACTGAATAAATACAAAATCAAATGAAACCAAATGCATTTCAAACAAATAACATAGCCAGATTGAAAGAATATTAAAAAAAAAAAAGAAAGAAAGAAAGAAAAGAAAACACTAATTCAGGTAACTCCTGAACATAATATATTTTGACTATACTCTTGGTTAGGGGTGTGGAGGAGGGGTGGGTGGGAAAGAACTGCATACAAAATAAAACCTTAAACTCTTACTACTATGTTTGTTTTCTGTAGTGATATAGTGTAGTAATTCAGAAACTATTTTATATGTACTGTAGGACTGAACAAATAAGTAAAAGTGGTAATATTTTGGAGAGTCAGGGGTTTAAAGGAGAAGCAAGACACAAATATGCCATGTAGGGAGTAAAGGAAGAATCCTTTTGGGATAGACTAGAACTGGAAGAATCAGTTTGAATTCATGATTTCCAATAAACATACTGTACAATATTGCATACAATAAGTGGTACTTGCAGGATACATATGTTAGGTTTATTATATGAATGTAATATTTATTATCTGTTTTGTTTATCTATTTACTTATTTATGTATTTATATTTTCTATCTCTGTCCATTGAAAGGGCTTATAAGCACATATACCCCAGCAGCAATGAGCACATCCAGTACCCAGATTTTGGTTTCTAAATTGTATTCCCTAACTAAAAGAAACCAGTGTACCTTTGAGATATGGCTGGTTGCAGGACTACAGCAGGGAAAACACAAGATGAACCTGGAACATCTTGTGCCCAAAAGTAAGGAAATACTCAAAAAAAAAAAAAAGATGTGTCATGACAAAAGCACACAGGAACCAACTTAAAGGGGCTGCCACAGGCAAAATCTGGGACAATTTGGGCAAATAAATAAGGATAAAGAACTAGAAGAGATGAAAATGTGCTCCCTTACAGTAGAATAACAATGATTAATGTAGAAGGAATGACAGAATTAGAAAATCACCATTACTACATAATAATAAACCTTCCAAGCAAGAATCATCAGCTACTAAAAAAGTCTAAAGAGAAATGGGATTCTTAAAAGTATCTCCCTTACAAAAATTAAAAACTTTGGTGCATCAAAGGACACAATCAACATAGTGAAAAGGCAACCTATGGAATGTGAGAAAATATTCCAAAACATATATCCCATGAGAATACATAAAGAATTCCTAAAACTCATCAACAACAACAAAATCAAATAACCCAATTAAAAAATGGGCAAAGAAGCTGAATACATATTTCTCCAAAGAAGATACACAAAAGGCCCATAAGCATATGAAAAGATGCTCAACATTATTAGTCATTAGGTAAATAAAAATCAAACCCACAATGAGATATTACCTCACACCCAACAGGATGACAACTATCGAAAATTCAGAAAACAACAAATGTTGGCAAGGGTGTGAAGTATTTGGAACCCTTGTCCACTGTTTGTAGAAACATAAAATGGTATAGTCACTATGGAAAACAGTATGGTGGTGTCCCAAAACACTAAAAATACAATTATCATTTATATGATCCAGCAACTCCACTTCTAGGTATATACACAAGAGAACTGAAAGCAGGCATTAGAAGAGAGATTTATACACCCATGTTGCATTATTGCATTATTTTCAATAGCCAAAAGGTGTTCATCAGTGGATGAATGGATAAACAAAATGCGGTATATACATTCAATGGAATATTATTCAACCTTGAAAAGGAAAGAAATTGTGACACACGTGACAACATGAATGAACCTTGAGGACATTATGCTAAGTAAAATAATCCAGTCACAAAAGGACAAATACTGTATGGTTCCACTTATACGAGGTCCCTAGAGTAAATCTATGTTCAAATGGGAAAGCAACCCGAGTGTCCATCAACAGATGAACGGATAAGTAAAATGTAGTATACACATACAACGGAATACTATTCAGCCTTAAAAAGGGAGGAAATTCTGACACATGTCACAACATGGATTAACCTTGAGGATACTATGCTAAGTGAAATAAGCCAATCACAAAAGACAAAACACTATGATTCCACTCATATGAGGTACTAAGAGAGGTCAAATTCATAAAGACAGAAAGTAGAATGGTGGTTGCCAGGGCCTGAGGGGAGGGAAGATGGGGAGTTAAGTGTCTAATGTGTACAGAGTTACAGCTTTACAAGATGGAGATGGATGATGGTGATGGTTGTAAATGTACTTTGACACTGAACCATATCTTAAAAATGGCTCAAATGATAAACTTTATGTTATGTGTATTTTACCACAATTAAAAAAAAATACGATCTCCCCACAAAAGAAAGAAGAATAACTTGAAAGGAGAAACTTGGCAGATACCAACTTAACCAAGTGATCGAAGTTAACATCACCGTTAATGGAACAAATACATATTATGTGCCTCCTGATACGATGCACTATTAAGGAAAGAACACTTACGTAATATTCCTGCCAAAAAAGCTTACTCAGAATCTAACCAAGAGGAAGCACCAGAAAAACACAGAGGGACATCCTACAAAATAACCTGCCTGTAATCTTCAACCATGTTAATGTCATAAAAGAAAAAAAAAAAGGGCTGGGAAATTGTTCCAGAATAAAGAAGACTAAAAAGACGTAACATCTAAATACATTCAGGAACCTGGATTGGATTCTGTACTAAAGGGAAAAAAAAAATGCTGAAGGACATCATTGGAATAAATGGCAAAAATGGAATAGGGGCAGATTAGACAAAAATATATCAATGTAAAATTTAGGGAAGTTGGTAACTGTACTATGGTTTTTATCCTTGCTCTTAGGAAAAACACATTAAAGGGCATAATGTATAAAACCTACTCTTGAATGGTCCAGGAAAAAATAAGTATGTATATGTATCTCTATATATAGCTGTCTCTATAGATACAAAGAAAGTAAAAGAGAAAGGAAAGAGAATGATAAAACAAATGTGGCAAACTTTTAAGAACACTGATGAATCTGGGTATACATGAGTTCTCTGCATGATTCTTACAACTCTTCTTTGAGTTTGAAATTATTTCAAAATAAAAAGTTAAAATAGATAAATGATACATATATAGACTACAATAAAATGGCAATAAGTGCATTTAAAAGACATTGCAAAAGTATAGCTTTCTGATAAAGGAATGCATCTTACCCCTGTAGTTGCCACAGGAAGTGGATTGGCTGTGTAAAGGCTTCTTTTTCCATCATAAACTGGTCTACGGTCCCCAAATATAGTTACTTTAAAATGCTGAACCATTGAGTCAACCACCTCCCTAAAAAAGGGAAAAAATGCATTCATATAATCCTCTGCATGAAGAAATACAAAAATCTTACCTAAAGTAATTTCTTACACTATTTAAAGCTGTCCAAATTCTAAAAGATAATCATACATGGTAAAGATTCTGCTTTCAGGACCATGGCTTAGGATACCAGAAAGATTGATTTCTGGAAGGGATGATATGAATTTCACAAAAGACAGAGAAGAATGAATCCAGTGAATTACTTAATCATTTTGGGACACAGTTGACCTGCAAAATATTATCCTTATAAACTGATCCAAAATCCCTTTCACCATCTCTAAGCACTACCTGACACATTCACCTCTCTTTATCAAAGAATATGATGCTCTTTCCTTTGTGCTCAAATAGCACCTAGTACATATATCTATTAGAACACTTTCTTCACTGTATTATAATTATTATTATATACTTCACTTCTACTAGACTGTGAGATTTTAAGAGCAATAAACACACTTGTATCCTGAACCCGCCCCATTCCTCTACCCACCCATTCTTCCAATGGTATCTAGCCAGTAAGGATATTTTGAAACCTCCATTTTTTTACCCAGCAAACATTTTTATCCTATATACTTACATGGAATGATATTAAAGCTTTTTTAGACATTTAAAAAAATTTGCAGACTACAGAGAGAATAATACCAAATATCCACAAATCAATATTTATTTTTACGTACACATAATTTGTAAAAGCAGTGGAAAGATATCTAGAAGGGTATGTACCAAACAGATACAGTGGTTAGTTACCTCTGGAGAAAGAAGTGAAGAGAAGAATGATTTTTTATTTTGTTTACACAATCTAAATATATTACAATGACAGTACACTCACATAGTACTGGTATAATTTACAATACATTTAAAAGAATGGGAAAAATATTCAATTCTAGCCCAGTGAAGCAGAAGAGAAAGGAGAGAAAAAAGCATTTTCTGGAACAAAATAATTAAGCTGATTTGATACCCAGAGGAATTTTCCAAATGCTCAAAATTTCTATTTCCCCGCCTTTCAATTTTATTTTGCAAGTATTTCTTGCACCAGTCTTCTACTTTCCATTCCCAATTACCATCATCCTAAATTAAAACCTCATGTTCTAGTACCTGAATTATTTTAAGTTTCTTGTTTTTTATGCCTTTAATTTTTTCTTCTCCGGCCCAACTTATATCCCACTGCCAAATGAGTCTCCAAACCCCACTTTTATTCTCCAGGTACAAAAGCTTAAGTTAATCATGCTCCTCAGTTCATGCCACATTATCATCATTCATCTATATAAGACTCCTCTTCTAACTAATTGATTTCTTTCCTTCCATATTCATTTCTTATTCCCATTCTTCCTAATAAGTTATTTTTTCTAATGTGTTTGATAAACATTCTTCTGTTTGCATATATTCCTAACTTTAACCTCTGCACTAGGTTTTTAAAATCTGTTCACGTTGCTGTGGGACACTTAGTTCCTTGTGATGCAAAGTACTCCACATGCTGTCTACTTACTCTCCCAGCAATACAGACTCAGAGAACAGTCAGCCACCAAAACAATGCTACAATGCAATATCCCCTTCTATGTCCCCTTATGAACTTGTGTGAGAATTAATCTCCGGCTATATATACCCAGGAACAAAACTGTTAGGTCCAAGTGAATTTTATCAACTAAATGATGAAGAACTGCCAAACTGCTCTGCAGAATGGCTGCACTGAACAATCCTCCTGGAGGTTCCTATTTCCCTACATCCCAGACAAGATTTGGCATTATCCAGCTTTGCTTTCTAATTTTTGCTAGCCCAGTAAATTATTTGCCAGCCCAATAAAAGCTTGTTTTATTTAGATTTCTCTTATTACTAATGAATTTGAGCATCCCTTCATTATTTGTGTTTCTTCTTTTGTGAATTCCCTGTTTGTTTCCTTTGTTCATTGTCTATTGGGGTCCCAGTTTTCTTGTTGAATTGAAGGAGTTTCTTTGATATTCTAATGTTAATTCATTTAACAGGTTTAGTTGTTGCAAATATCTTCCCCCAAATGTTACCTACCTGTTAACAATGTCCATGTATTTACTGAACTGAAATCTTTAATGCTGTATCATCAAATTAATCATTTTTTAACCTTATGGTTTCATACTTTTAAGGTTTTAAGAAATAATTTGCAAATATTAACTCACAAAGATGTACTATGTTTCATTAACTCTATAATTTTATCTATATTATGTTGGTCACTAATCCATTTGAGGTTCTTCTTTATAAACAGTATGATGTAAGAAATCAATTTTATTTTTCTCCCTACCAGTCTTCCCACACCATCTACTAAACAATCTATATTTAACTGATCAATTTATAATGCCAGTTTATCTTATTAAGTTCTGATCTGAGTTCTCTATGCTGTCCCAGTGGTCTCCTTGTCTGTTCTTGGACCAGTATCATATGTTTTCATGATTACTGGAGTGTTTTATTATGTTGTAATGCGGGGTAGGGCAAGTTCCTTTTCTTTCTCTAAGATATCAATAACTTGGAAATTCATGGAAACATTTATTCAAAATAAATTTCGAGTCCTCCCCCACTGCCCCAAACTATCAATACAATAAGGAAAAGAAACATATCTAGTGCCCTACATATAGTAAACAATCAAAAAATATCTGTTGGGACTTCGCTGGTGGCGCAGTGTTTAAGAATCCACCTGCCAATGCAGGGGATACGGGTTCGAGCCCTGGTCTGGGAGGATCCCACATGCTGTGGAGCAGCTAAGCCCGGGCGCCACAACTACTGAGTCCATGAGCCACAACTACTGAGGCCCGCACGCCTACAGCCCCATGCTCCGCAACAAAGAGAGGCCACCGCAGTGAGAAGCCGTGCACCACAACGAGGAGTGGCCCACCCCCCCACCCCCACCCCCGTCACAGCTGGAGAAAACCCGCACACAGCAACAAAGACCCAACCCAGCCAAAAATAGATAAATAAATTTATTTTTTTAAAAATCTGTTGGTTAAGAAACCCTCAAATAATACAAACTCGAGAGACAGGGCTAGTATGCTAAAAACAAATTAGTGTATTAAAAGCTACTGACAAACTACCACAATAAACAAAATAAAAGAAGATGAAACATAATACGGGTAACTGTGAAGTCTAAACACTTATGTTTGAAAAGTTCAACTGCAATAAGAACAAATTAGAGGATCTAAACTTACCCACTGCTCTCCTGCAAAGGGGATTTAGGTGACTATAAATCCAAAATCAACTAATACTGTGATGTAGTTTCTTCAGAATTAAAGAACTCAGGTTGCATATATTCAAATACCCAGTATAAGGCAGGTAACCATCCCATCAAATATTACACAGGTCATTTCAAACTGGAGTACTCTGTTCAATTCGGAAAAAACTTAAGACCCTAACAAATGAAATATAATCATAAAAAGGTAATCCTGATAGAAACTCACATAATATGAGCAAAAATAAATCAAATTAAGGACTCTTAGTCTAGAATAGGAAAGAGTCAAAGGAAATTAGAGAAGTCTTCAGCTATTCTGACAGACTGTCATGTGAAAAACTGCGTAGAGTATCTTCCTTGTATGGGAGGACAGAATTAGGACAAATAGTTGGAAAATATTAAGAAGCTAGATTTTGGAACAAAAATTTCCAACATTTGCTAACCACCAGAGTTATTCACGAGTGGATTACACTATCTCATAAAGTACCTGAGTTCATCCTTGCTAGAACTGTTCAAAAAGCACTTATGGGGCTTCCCTGGTGGCGCAGTGGTTGAGAGTCCGCCTGCCGATGCGGGGGACGCGGGTTCGTGCCCCGGTCCGGGAGGATCCCGCATGCCGCGGAGCGGCTGGGCCTGTGAGCCATGGCCGCTGAGCCTGCGCGTCCGGAGCCTGTGCTCCGCAACGGGAGAGGCCACAACAGTGAGAGGCCCGTGTACAGCAAAGAAAAAAAAAAAAAAAAAAAAAAAAAAAAGCACTTATGTCAGAGAAGATACCGACTAGAAGATTGAAATGAATAATGTCTACAATCCCCTCTAACAGCAAAATTTAATTAAGAGAATATCAAATAATGAAACTGCAGATCATAGCATCAGATACAGAAACTCCTTTATAAATAATTACACTAAATATTGATTTGAACTTAAGGCTTCTGAGCCTTTACAGAATGGTATTAGAATTCTATGTACATTGGGCAATTTTAACTTTAATCTCTTACTAATATGATATAATTAAATGATATATTTAGACTTTTAATGGAACTTTATTATGCAAATTAACAAAATGACAAATGCAGGAACTGCAACTTGTCTTTTTTTTTTGCAGTACGCGGGCCTCTCACTGCTGTGGCCTCTCCTGTTGCGGAGCACAGGCTCCTGGCTCACAGGCCCAGCCGCTCCGCGGCATGTGGGATCCTCCCGGACCGGGGCATGAACCCGCGTCCCCTGCATCGGCAGGCGGACTCTCAACCACTGCACCACCAGGGAAGCCCAACTTGTCATTTTTTATCTCAAATGATACTATAGCAAAGCGTAGTTTATTAGAATATTCATCAGGCAGGCATGTGAAACTAGAGGAAAAACTCTCTAAAACAGTAATTTACCTAGTCATCTAGTCAGCTGTAGCAGCAAAGGTACTCACTATATTATGAAGAAAGTTTGAACTGAGAAATGGCCAACTTGAGGAGCCTTTAAAATATGTGGTAACATATGTACTGGAGAAAAAATAAGTAGACATGAGTTTTTAGTCCCACTCTGCCACTAAATTGTTGGGAAATTTACTTGGCTTCTCTGAATTTAGTTCCTTTATCAATAAAAATGAGATAATCGTCTCAGGGCTGTTATAGGGACCATGTGGGATATTAGTGAAAGTACCTTGGGGGAAAATGGTAAATATGTATCATACTATTTTTATATAAAAATTTAAGCACAATTATCTCAAAATTGTACTTCAAGAATGATACTGAGGTACGGAAGTCTTCCTAACAACAAACATACATTACAATGCAGTAGCATCAAATATAGTAAATAATACAAACAATGAATTCTGCTAATTAACAGAAACTGTGAACTGAATTTTCCCTACATTGTAGTTTGTGGAGCACTAGTCTTTTATTATAACAATGAACAATGAGGGGAGGAATCTTTTGTTCAAATGTAGAAATTTCAGGATAACATTTTAAGTGTGTACTGTTAAGCCAGCTTCTTAGTTTACAATAAAAAGTAAAGCTACCAAAACCAAAATACATAAAATATTTTAACTTCTAAAGCAGTATGTAGGAAAGAAATTTGGGAAAGAAAATCTGAGTAACTGGGTGTAAGAACTTCTAACCAATCTTTAGTGGCTTCCTTTTTTTTTTTTTTTTTTTTTTTGCTGTACACGGGCCTCTCACTGTTGCGGCCTGTCCCGCTGCGGAGCACAGGCTCCGGACGCGCAGGCTCAGCGGCCATGGCTCACGGGCCCAGCCGCTCCGTGGCATGTGGGATCCTCCCGGACCGGGGCACGAACCCGTGTCCCCCGCATCAGCAGGTGGACTCTCAACCACTGCGCCACCAGGGAAGCCCAGTGGCTTCCTTTTACTAATAACCTTAGTCTGAAGAGGGAAGAATTCTTGCAGAGAATAATATGATGCATTTTTGTAGAACCTCAGGACAGAATTTTAAAATCCTGAAGAATATCTGGCAATCACTACAAAAATGGAAACTCGGGCTTCCCTGGTGGCGCAGTGGTTGAGAGTCCGCCTGCCAATGCAGGGGACACGGGTTCATGCCCCGGTCAGGGAAGATCCCACATGCTGCGGAGCGGCTGGGCCCATGAGCCATGGCTGCTGGGCCTGCGCCTCCGGAGCCTGTGCTCCGCAATGGGAGAGGCCACAACAGTGAGAGGCCGCGTACCGCAAAAAAAAAAAAAAAAAAAAAAAAATGGAACCTCCCTGAGTACATTAGGTCTTACACAGGGCTACAGCCTACCTTCCCACTCTTACCTCAACCACCACTTCCTATATTCTGGTACCAAGTCTTTTGACTCCATCATGCTCTGGTGCACAGACTGTAAAGTAAAATTTAATATTGTTTTCAGTAAGTTCCACTTTACCACCTGACTCATACAGCAGAAAAATGGTAGGAGAGGGAAACTTTAACGTAAAAAGGAGAGGAAATTATTTTCCTGTTAATTGTTACTATAAACTCACAGAGACCCATCTTCATCTTGTTTTTAGGTACCTCTTAATTCTCTGCTCCCAAAAGGTAGAATGGGAAATATTATTTTAGTCTTTAGGAGAAAACGTAAAATAGTATTTTCCTCTAAAAGTGACTATTCACCTTAGTTTAGTATTCCCAGCTACAATAAATTAACCTGCCACTATAATACAGACAGAACAAAGGAAGGTTGCTAAGGTATAACAAGACGCTAAAATCACCCAGAAGTTTATAAAACACAGCGAAAACAGCTGACAGCCTCTCCTAGTATCCTTCTAACCTCTAATTTATCTTCATAACTCTGTACCAAGTAGCAGAGAAGGTAGCCATACCTTTGCATCAAGTTAAAGTTTAAAGATGCAGAGTAGAGGAGAAAGGAGTTATACTTTAGATCAACTTTTTAATACCTTATAAAATTTGTAGTACATCAGAGCATTTTACCATAAACTATCTTCACTGCTAATTCATATGGGTGTGAATTCTTTCATAATCTTATATAACCACACTAGCTAATCTAGTAACCATTTCTAGTATTCACAAACAATTGATAGATTACTTTAGACTGAGCAACAGATTTTTAACTCAATGTGGCTTATACTAACAATTCTCTAGAACACTTCTCCCTCAGGCCACCATTGACTTCTTAATAGACATAGCCTCTTTTCAGTCTCTACGTTCCTCGCTTCTTTTAGCATTTGCCACTGTGATCAATCCTTGAAAATCACAATCCATCCTTTACTTTCTCTGAAACAGCTTCTACTTTGTCCTGGTTCTCCTACCTTTGCAATCTCTAAGTGTCTTCACTGGCAACCTGAAACAACAGTATCCCCAGAGATCTATTCTCAGTTTTCTTATCTTGACGCTACACATTCTCCCTAGCTTTTAACTATCACCTATATGCTGACACATCTCAAATCTCAATCTTGACTTATTTCCTGAGCTCTAGGCGCTTATTTCCAATAATCTATTGAACTTATCCATTTTGATGTTTCTTACACAATTCAACCTCCAAATAGTCAAGAGAAAATAAAAAACTTGGTCCTTTCACCATCTGTATTTCTGTTAAAGCCATCAACATTGTACAAGGAAGGAACTATGAAGCCATTCTTATCTCTTCCCTTTCTCTACACACCTAAATTATTCATTCTTCTTCTAAATCTTACATCTAAGCCTTTGCTCCACCGCCACTGCCACTGCTACTAGTTAAGTCTTAGAACACACTATCTCTAATCTAAAAAAGTAGGTACCAAACACGAATTTGAAAAGATACAAGCACCACGATGTTCATAACAGCAGTATTTGCAATAGCCAAGACATGGAATCAACCCAAGTGCCCATCAACAAATGAATGGATAAAGATGTGGTGTATGTGTGTGTACACACACACACACACACACACACACACACACACACACACACACAAAATGGAATATTACTCAGCCATTAAAAAGAATGAAATTCTGCCATTTGCAGGAACATGAATGGACCTAGAGAATATTACGCTTAGTGAAATAAGTCAGACAGAGAAAGACCAAATACTGTATGATATCATTTATATGTGTAATCTTAAAAATAATACAAATGAATGTATATGCAAAACAGAAACAGACTCACAGCTATAGAAAACAAACTTCAGTTACCAAAGGGGAGTGAAGAGGGGGGAGGAACAAATTAGGGCTATGGGATTAACAGATATAAAGTACTATGTATAAAATAGGTAAGCAACAAGGATATATTTCATAGCACAGGGAATTATAGCCATTATCTTGTAATAACTTATAATGAAGTATAATCTGCAAAAATACTGAATCACTGTTATACACCTGAAACTAATATTGTAAATCAACTATACTACAAATTAAAAAAAATAGGGGACTTCCCTGGTGGTCCAGTGGTTAAGAATCCCTCTTCCAATGCAGGGGATGCGGGTTCGATCCCTGGTCGGGGAACTAAGATCCCACATGCCGCGGGGCAACTGAGCCCACGAGTCACAACTAGACAGAAGCCCGCGCACCGCAACAAAAGATCCCATATGCTGCAACTAAGACCCAACGCAGCCAATAAATAAATATTAAAAAAAAAAGTATTAGAGGTGCTAGTGGCTATGCTGGAGTATGAGAAAAAATGGTTAGAAGTATTTATATTTAATTTTCATCTAACAATTACAAATTGAGATGGACTAAAATTCATGAATAGGGATTGACACTGGTATCCTCATTTAGTCCACATCTGACGATCAGGTGTAACATAGGTAGGTACACAAGGAATCCTAAGAGAATAATGGGAGTTCTGCAACATAAGAGTTAACAGTGGAACTCCCACTCATTCATGCATCTTCAGCATGTTGTAACTTATTTCCGTTCAAGTGTGTGGCATATATTCTATCAGGTTTTGGTACAGTAATCAGAACACGTCAGATTACTAAATCTAATCTTAAATAGTTTATTTCAAAATATTGTTTCCCACCTTTAATTTTTCAATAGTTATGCAATGTTAGAATAGTAGTACATGTCCATAAATTAAAAAATTTTAAATGTGTGTGTGTATATTTATTTATTTATTTATTTATTTATTTATTTATTTATTTATTGTTGAATGCATGGGTAAGTATGTTTTAACTAATAGGGATGCAAGATCAAAAGTTTGAAGACTACTGCAATCGCCTTCCAAATGTTCTCCATGACCCTGGTCTTTCTCTTCTCTAATTCATTCTCCCCACTGCCATTAGAAATGCTTCTTTTTTTTTTGGCTGCATCATGCCACTTGCAGGATCTTAGTTCCCTGACCAGGGATTGAACCTATGCCCTTGGCAGTGAAAGCATGGAGTCATAACCATTGGACCACCAGGGAATTCCCTAGAAATGCTTTTATAGAACCCTTGTACACTGTGAGTGGGAATGTATATTGGTGCAGTCACTATGGAGAATAGCACAGAGGTTCCTCAAAAATCTAAAAACAGAGTTGCCATATGATCCGGCAATCCCACTCCTGGGCATATACCCAGACAAAACTATAATTCGAACAGATACATGCACCCCTATGTTCAATGCAGCACTATTTACAATAGCCAAGACATGGATACAACCTAAATGTCCATCGACAGATGAAAGGCTAAAGAAGATGTGATATATATACAATGGAATATTACTAAGCCATTAAAAAGAATGAAATAATGCCATTTGCAGCTACATGGATGGACCTAGATATTATCATACTAAGCGAAGTAAGTCAGAAAGAGAAAGACGAATACCATATGATATCACTTATACATGGAATCTAAAATATGACACATATGGGAATTCCCTGGCAGTCCAGTGGTTAGGATTCTGCGCTTTCACTGCTGAAGGCCTGGGTTCAATCCCTGGTCGGGGAACTAAGATCCCACAAGCTGCGTGGTACAGCAAAAGAAAAAAAAAAAAGACACATATGAACTTACCCACGAAACAGAAACAGACTCACAGACATAGAGAACAGACTTGTGGTTGCCAAGGGGGAGGGCGGAGGGGAGGGTTGGACTGGAGTTTGGGACTAGCAGACGCAAACTATTATATATAGAATAGATAAACAACAAGGTCCTACTGTATAGCACAGGGAACTATATTCAGTACTCTGTAATAAACCATAATGGAAAAGAATATGAAAAAGAATGCACACACACACACACACACACACACACACACACACACACACACACACACATATAAAAAAACTGAATCACTTTGCTGAGCACCAGAAACTAAGACAACATTGTAACTCAACTATAATCCAATTAAAAAAAAAAACACTGAAAAGAAAGAAAGAAAGAAATGCTTTTAAATATAGGTGTTCCTAATTTGCTCAAAAGCCTCCAGTGGCTCTCTACTCTTTCTGAATTCACAAGCCTTGGCATGGATTTAAGATCCTTTATAACCTACTTGCTGGCCAACTTTTTCAGACTCTAGCTACTCTATTTATACTGGCCTATTTCTGTTACATAAACATGTCACACCTTTGCTCATGCTCTCTCTCTATGGATTATTCTTTCCCTTAGTCCACTGGGTAACTATTCAGCTCAGGTAACAATGTCATGTACCCTATCTTCCTCGCTAACCAAAAGCAGGAATCTTTTATCACAGCATATACTGCACATCTCACAGAACTTGTCATTCTATACAGACTATATAATCCTTGGCAGGAATCATGTCTTATTTATCTTGTTATCTCCAGAACTTAGCACAGTGCCTGACACAAACAGGGGCACAATAAGTTAAACAGTTAATGAAAACATAGGGAAGTTTTTAAAAATTATCTTTTTAAAAGTTACTGCAGGCTTTAGAATTACAGTTCTAGTCAGGATCCATATATCCTGAAATCTAGTACTAATAGCATTCTGCTTTGGTACAATAATATGGTACATTCAGATAACTGCTTTAAATTAATTTAACTCAGCCTAAGAAAAAAAATGGAGCATACTAGAAGTAAACAAGTCAAGGCACATCCTACAATGGAATACTATACAGCTGTTATTGTAATTTAAATCTACACAAATAGATAGATATTAGGAAAAAACCCTACCTACTAGTCCCTGATGTTCAGACATATATTTATTTATAAGATTATCTTTGAATTTCAAATATATTGTAGGAATATTAGCCAAAAGGTTAATTTCTACTGAGTAATTTATTTAAATGCTACTTTAAAAGAATCTTGAGATTTGAAATAATCACCATCTATTAGCTTTCCTATCTTCCAAGTGACTAACAACTAACAAGGAAAATAAAACTTGCTTTTTTTTTTTAACTGACATATTTTGCATGATATAGTTTCCCCAAGATAGCTAAACGTTCAAAACTATACCATTTGATTTTCACCGGCAGTGTTTTCTGGTGTATGTCTTCTAAATCATTTTAATCAGAAGCATACCCCTCTACAGATAAGACACCAAAAGAACAGCTGGCAAAAGAAAAAAATAATTGTACTTCATCAAAATGAAAAATGTTTGTGTTTCAGAGGATACCATCAAGAAATTGAAAAGGCAGCACAAGGAATATAGCCAATATTTTATAATAACTTTGTATGGAATATAATCTATTAAATATCAAATCACTATTTTATATACCTGAAACTAATAATATAATATTGTAAATAAACCATATTTCAATTAAAAGAAAAAAGAAAAAATTTTTTAAAAGGAAGTAAAAAGGCAAGGTGCAGAAAGGGAGAAAATTTTTGCAAATCATCTTATCTGATAAGGTATAAAGAACTCCTACAACTCAGTAACAAAAAGGCAAATGATCCAATTTAAAAATGGGCAAAAGACCTGAATAGACATTTCTCTGAAAATATACAAATAGCCAATAAGTGCACAAAAATATGGTCAATATCACTAGCCATCAGGGAAATGCAAATCAATGTAACAATGAGATACTACTTAACAGTCACTATGATGGCTATAATCAAAAAGACAGATAAATGTTAATGAGGATGTAGAGAAACTGGAATCACCACACACTGCTAATAGAAATGTAAAATGATGCAGCCACTTTAGAAAAGAGTCTGGCAGTTCCTCAAAAGGTTAAACATAGAGTTACCATATGATTCCCCTCTTGGGAATACACTCAAGAGAAACGAAAACACGTCCCACACAAAATTCTGTACATGAATGTGCATAGCAGCATAATTAAGAGACAAAAATGTGTAAACAACTCACATGTCCACCAACTGATGAACTGATACACAAAATGTCCATACAATGGAATATCATTAAGCAATAAAAAGGAATGAAGTACTAATACATGTTACAACATTATGTGAAAACGTGAAATGGGGCTTCCCTGGTGGCGCAGTGGTTCAGAGTCCACCTGCCGATGCAGGGGACATGCGTTTGTGCCCCGGTCCGGGAAGATCCCACATGCCGCGAAGCGGCTAGGCCCGTGAGCCATGGCCGCTGAGCCTGCGCGTCCAGAGCCTGTGCTCCGCAACGGGAGAGGCCACAACAGTGAGAGGCCCGCGTACCGCAAAAAAGAAAAAAGCAAAAAAAACGTGAAATGGGGCTTCCCTGGTGGCGCAGTGGTTGAGAGTCCGCCTGCCGATGCAGGGGACACGGGTTCGTGCCCTGGTCTGGGAAGATCCCACATGCCGCGGAGCGGCTGGGCCCGTGAGCCATGGCCGCTGAGCCTGTGTGTCTGGAGCCTGTGCTCCGCAACGGGAGAGGCCACATCAGTGAGAGGCCTGCATACCACAAAAAAAAAAAAGAAACAAAAACGTGAAATGAAAGAGGTCGGTCACACAGAGGCCACATATTGTATGATTCTATTTATATTTAAATGTCCAGAAAAGGCAAATCTACAGAGACAGAGAGTAGATTAGTGTTGGGCAGGGACTGCAGGGAGGGAGGCAATGGGGAGTGACTGCTAGTGAGTATGGGATTTCTTTGGTGGAGGACAAAATGTTCTAAAGTATGACTGCAGTGACAGTTGTACATTATCACTGTGAACATACTAAATGCCACTGAATTGCACACTTTAAATGAGTGAATAGTGTAGTACGTGAATTTTATATCAATAAGGATGTTATTTAAAAGAAGAATGTCCTGTACTTCCCTGGTTGTGCAGTGGTTGAGAGTCCACCTGCCAATGCAGGGGACACGGGTTTGATCCCTAGTCTGGGAAGATCCCACGTGTCGTGGAGCAACTAAGCCCACGAGCCACAACTACTGAGTCCGCGCGCCTAGAGGCCGTGCTCTGCAACAAGAGAAGCCACTGCAGTGAGAAGCCCACGCACCGCAACGAAGACTCAAAGCAGCCAAAAAAAAGAAAAGAAAACAAACAAACAAAAAAACCCAAAGTGTTAAAAAAAAAAAAAAGAATATCCCTTTCTTGGCACACTACCCTGTTATTACACTATGCCAATAATATTCCTAATAACAGTAGAAGAGAGTTTCTTCACTCTGACTTGCTATTTCTATTTAAAAGCCAAAATCATATCAATATAGATTTTTTCCTTCTAAGATTCAATCATTAGAATTACACTACATGCATATGCACTATGCACACTCAGCACTATGTCATTAATCATAATAGAATAGTAACAGCAATCATACTAGTACAATGACTATAAGATAATGCTTAATTTGTAAAAGAAAATAAAACCAAAAACTTCGATCACAATCTATTACCAACTATTTCAACATTCCTTCAAATCTTTATGCAAGGAGATCTTATATTTATAATCATGCTGCCTACACAACTTTCCCCATCTATTTCACTATTTAACAATTTTGAATAAATATGGAACAGTCTATTCATGGTTTACCCTCATATATATTTAGTAGCTGGACAAACTAGCATAAAAATCTCAAGTTACAGATTTTATACTTTAGGTCATAATATTTCTAGAAATTAATTTTTAAGACCATTCACTTGTTAAAAGAAAACAAGAAACATCTGAAATCTGCTTTACATGCTCTTTTAACTAATGATGATTTTATAATCAAATCATTAAATTGGGAAAAAAAGAAACACATAGACACACACTCCCCAAAGAAGTGAGGAAAGGATAAAAAAGGCAACAGACAGAAAGTCTAAAGTAGAAAAATTGACTCACAAGATGATTCACAAGCATTTCCTGGATATTTTGTCCAAGAAAACTCTTCTGACTAAAGTGGAAACTTGTTTGGCTGCAATACATCATTCTACTATTATGATTAATGCCACAGTGCCAAATATTTGAGCATGTGGCATATGGACAAGAGAAACCTCATATGTGTTGATTTAAATACTGCTGCATTTTGGCCCATAACTGTTTAGTTCATATTGAAAAGGAATTGTAAAGTTCTATTTAGTTTCTTCTAACTTCTAGAATTCTAGTTGTTGAAGTGTAAGAACTGAACCAATTTAGGAAGCCCACCAACAATTTTAACTGACTAATTACATGATATTGCAAAAAGTGAAGACAAAAGCTAGGCTTTTGAAGAAAATAAAGGGAATAAGTTTTGTGGATGTTGACATAAAATTAAATCAATATTATTAACAAAGTATAAAGTTGGTTAACGCCAATTTTAGAGTCCCAAGGAAGTCCTATAGCTCCTATCAAAACTCAAATAAAAGGTACACGATAAAAAAAATTTCCATTTGGGAACATCTAAATTGCAGATCCTTTACTCCTACTGACAAATAACGTAAGAAGACAAAGCAACATAAAGATGAAATATAATTAGGGATGCCAAAAGGACTGTAAGTTAAAACCAGAATGTACCACACTAATTTATTATATACATTTTCCTCCCAAACTTAACCAACATGTTGAGCATCTACATATGAAACTCTATGGTACGCAACTTCATATACACACATATAACATGTGATTATTCCTCTACCAAAAAAAAGGTAGGAAAAAGAACAAATCTAATAAACAATTTTGTTCTTTTTTACCCAACGTTATTGCCAATGCCCTAGTCCCTCATAACTCATCTGAAATACTAAAAAAAATTTCAATTGACATCCCTCTAAGTCCCAAGCCTCCAACTCCTACCACTTCCTCAATTCCATCCCATTTTGTCTTCAAGTGATTTTGTTTTTCTAACATTTTCGTCATATAATTTTCCTATTCAATAAATAACGTATAAGAATTCTTCACTATATACTGCTAAAGTTAGGGACAATTTTTTCAGGCAGGGCAAGGTGAAGAGGCAATAATAAGGAATTCAGCTAAGAAATATCTGCCTTAGACATTCTATCAGTTAAGAGACTTCCTTAGATTAATAAATGCCCTTTAAAAATGTAAACATCTACCAGAAAGGTCAGAATTATCCTTCATTCAAATTTATACATTAACACCCCCATTTTGAGAAACAAGAAAAAGGGAATTTGAGAGTGCAGCATAAGACAGTTGGTCCCTGTAAGCCCAAAGACAGACAAAAGAGAAGGACACTAACATAAAGACTAACCTATATATCCTAGGAAAGAAGGGTAGGGAACTGAAAATCCATATCTAGGCATACAAAGCCCTCTATAATGTCCAGTTCTCTTTCCTGTCTCCTACCAACACACTCATCCCATTTTACTTTTATAAGCATTTCATTCATTTTACTGAGTATTTATTATGTGCCAATCATTGAGCTAAGATCAGGGCTACAAAGATGATGATAAAGAATATTACTTTTCATGAAGAGGTTACACTGAGAGAAGAGGGTAACAAATAACGCACTAAAAATACTGTGATGAAAGTGTACACCAACCAAGTACTACAAGGTCATAGTAGAATGAACTACCATCTGGCCTTTCGGCTGGAACCACCATCTTCCAATAATTCACCAAAATGACCAACACAAAGGGAAGGAGGAGGGGTACTTGCTATATGTTCTCTAGGCCTTTTAGAAAACACGGAGTTGTTCCTTTGGCCACATACATGCGAATCAAGAAGAAAGTGATATTGTAGATATCAAGCGAATGGGCACTGTTCCATAAGGAATGCCCCACAAATGTTACCATGGCAAAACTGGAAGAGTCTACAGTGTTACCTAGCACAATGTTGGCATCGTTGTAAACAAATAAGGGCAAGATTCTTGCCAAGAGAATTAATGTGCCTATCAAGCACATTAAGCACTCTAAGAGCCAAGACAGCTTTCTGAAATGTGTGAAGGAAAACGATCAGAAAAAGAAGGAAGCCAAAGAGAAAGGTACTTGGGTTCAGCTGAAGCGCCAGCCTGCTCCACCCAGAGAAGCACACTTCATGAGAACCAGTGGAAAGGAGCCTGAATTGTTGGAACCCATTACCTATGAATTCATGGCATGATGGGTGTAAAGAAAACAAAAGACCTGGACTGTACATATGTTTCTCTTAATTGAGTAGAAGTGTTGTGTCCCTTCTCCCAAAGAAATATTTAAAGCACATTTTAACTGTGTCCGAATTCAGTGGGTGATGTCTTTACTTTTCAAATTTAATTGTTTTTCTTCCTGAAAGATGTGAGGTAATTTGTTGTGCAATATACTCCACTGGTTAATAAACTGCCAAATATTATTTGTAAAAAAGGAAAAGAAAAAAAGAATGAACTACTATCTGACTATGGAGTTCAAAAGGTTTGTCTTGAAAAATAATAGAAGTTTGCCAGATAGGTAAGGGCAGAGAAGGCATTCCAGGTAGGAGTTGCAGAATATGAAAAAAGATAAAGGTTAGAGCCAAACTAAGAAAGGTATGCTATACTAAATTTGGGATATTATTCTGTAGGCAATAGGGAGCTGAATACATTTTAAAGTAGGGGAGTGATATAATCAGATTTCTTATTTAAAAGAATAACTACGCCAGAAGTATGGATACTTATCGAGAATGGGGAGAGAAAGAAGTGTTAGGGGAGACCAATTTGAAGATCATTACAATAGTCTAGATAACAAATAAGGGTCTGAAACCAAGGTGGTAGCAGTATGGATGGAGAGGGGCCAAATTAGGGAATAATTTCTGAAACAGAAGCAATAGGACTTGATAACCAACAGGAGGAAAAAGGAAGGTCTATTTTGGGAATTTGGGTAGAGCAAAAGAATATAGTAGTATGAGTGGAGTGTGGGGATGGGGATTGAGAGAGTAAGTTGTTTTGACCTGTGTTTGAAGCACTTTATAGATATTCAGGTGTCAAGTCTGAAGCTCAGGAAAGAGGTGGAGGCTACAGCAAGATTAGGAAGTCATGTACTCACAGATGGTAGCTTATTGTAGTACCTGACCAGAACCTCCCCCCTTAAGCCTGGCTTAGGCTCACTAAACCTGGTTCTTCTCAATTGTTGTACCTTTGTTACTGCTGCCTCATCTTAAAAAAAAAAAAAAAAAAGTGTTCTCTTTATTACACGATCTGCAGTTCTACCAACTGTTTAGATTAGCCCAATTCCTTTCCTTCTTGCTTTACAAATATTTCTTAATGACTATCAAGTCAGGATTCTGGAGTGCTGGTCTCACCTTTGCTATTAGAAATGTTGTTGAGTAAGCCTCTCAACCTTTCTGGATTTCAGCTACAAAAAAGGTATCAGGAAAAAAAAAAAAGGCATCAGATTAGTTGATAATTTTAAGATTCCTCCACTTGTAATACTCCACAACTTGCTTCCTGACCTCAGAAAGAACTCTTTATTACATGTTAACTATAACACTCATATGATGGTCTTCTTTTATATGTTATTAAAAAGTCTCTTAGTGCTCATTCATGTCATATTTCTTATGTGTCTTATCTCTTCTTCTACTAAATTACAAATTTCTTGACAGCAATAAATCTACGTTTTAAATGAAGGCTCTTAATAATAATACTTACTGAGTAAGAAAAGGCTGGGGTATTTGATAGTACAAACCAAAAGGCTAAGTTGAACATCATTGTTTTCTAAATATTTTGTCCATAAGTCATTTTTTTTTAAAAACCCTCCTTTGTGGTATACATCACGTCATAAATTCCTTTTCTGTTCCTGTATTATCTAAACCACATCCATATCCATAGTATTTGGGGGAAGTGAAAGAAGCTTATTGAAAGCAGATTGATAAATCTTTATATATCATACATACTTGTTCCTATAAAAGAGTAGGGAACAGTTAGGAGTTGAGGATCAGGAGAACAGAAGGCATGAAACCATGACAACCACCATCATCTTAAAGGGAACATCAAGAAAGGGGTAAATAAGGTCGAGGTGGGGTGGGGAGAAAAAAGAAAGCACCGATAAATATTACCTAATAGCAAAGGAAAAAATGCTCAGTCTGATTTCAAGAGCACATAAAAATGACTTGCACCTTTTCTATTATCACAGAGAAAACATATGAATTTATGTTATAATGGAAAAATTTCAAGGCTGTTTGTAGATTTTTCCCATCATCACACCTCTGAAGTATAGTCAATTTCAAAGCAAATTACCATCTGTTCTTGGTCAAACTGTTAGACATTATCATTGCTATTTAGATA
This sequence comes from Leucopleurus acutus, assembly GCF_964270905.1. Classification (NCBI taxonomy): domain Eukaryota; kingdom Metazoa; phylum Chordata; class Mammalia; order Artiodactyla; family Delphinidae; genus Leucopleurus; species Leucopleurus acutus. Next base: position 164,851,963 of record NC_139143.1, read on the forward strand.
TACAAGATAAACATAATTTCTAAAGCAAAGACAAATACCAAAAGCAAAAGATCTCTGAATTCTTACCTGTTCACTCTCCTAGGACACTTGTCTGGTTTAATATCTACCTCATAGAGGTAGACATCAATCTTTGGAATTTCAACTTGAAAACAGTTAGCCAGCAATTTAATGGGTTTGCCCATGGTGCCATAGCCAGGTCTTCTGGGCACCATGAGTAGGGGCTGGGCCCCAACGGGTCCTGCCAGGGAAGGGGAAAAAAAAGAGAGACACACTCTTACAAGCTGCATTTAATAATCTTGTCAACCAGAGTAAGTTAGAGTTTTAAGTACAGCTGATAATGCTTGAAGCCTAGTGCTGAAAGATGACATGGTTTCTAATACCAATTTCTTTCACCCCACTTTACTTTCCTCATTAAAACAAACATACAAAGAAACAAAAACTGGGTACCTCTGGAAAATTGTTTTGGAAGGGGTAGAAAGGAGCACACAAACCCAGGTGAGCATAAACAAAGCACAAATCGTATCTAAAATGTATGCAACCAATAGCAAAGTAAACTTAAAGAAGGGTAAGAGCAGATGAACAAAATAAAAACAATATACAATAAAAAGGAACAACAAACTCAATTATTTGAAAAGATAACTAAAATTGATAAATTCCAGTGACTTTTACAACAGAAGAAAAAAAGGCTTAAGTAACCAATATAAACGGGAAAAAAAGTATCAGTATTACTACAGATACAGAAGACATTACAAACATTGTTAATAAATTTGAAAGTTTGATGAAATAGACTAAGTCCTAGAAAGATACAGCTTACTGGTACACAAAAGCATATAAAATTTGAAAAGTTCTCTTTTCAAATAAAATGTAAAATGGTGCAGCTGTTTTGGAAAACAGTACAGTGGTTCCTCAAAATATTAAAAATAGAATTACCATACGATCTAGTAGATCCATGATCTACTTCTGGGTATAAACCCAAAAGAATTGAAAGCAGAGTACTGAAAAGATAATTATACACCTATGCTCATAGCAGTACTATTCACAATAGACGAAAGGTGGAAGCAACCTAAGTGTCCACTGACGCATGAAGGGATAAAGAAAATCTGGTATATACCTATAATGGGACATCAATCAGCCTTAAAAAGGAAGGAAATCCTGACACATGCTACAACATAGATGAACCTTGTAGAGGTCATGCTAAGTGAAATAAGCCAGTCACAAAAAGACACTGTATGATTCCACCTAATACCTAGAGTAGTCATATTCACAGAGACAAAGCAGAAGGGCAGTTGCCAGGGGCTGGGGGAAAAGGTAGAAAAAGGAGTTGTTGCTTAATGAGTATAGTTTCAGTTTTGCAAAATGAAAAGAGTTCTGGCGATTGGTTGCACAACAATGTGAATGTACTTAAATACTACTAAATTGTACACTTAAAAATTGCTAAGACAGCAAATTTAATGTTATATATATTTTATCACAGTTAAGAAAAAAACAAATCCTAGGTGATATCTAACATTAAGTTTTTGAAGCTCAAAATGTTGTAGCTTTGTTAAACAAAATTCAAACAATAAATTCAGTTAGTAAATATTATCTAAATGAATTTACATTTAAAATATCTGAAAAGTCCTGTAACTATCTGAAAAAATTAAATCCACAATTAAAAATATTCACACACATGCACACACTAAATAATTCCAGATCCAGATGGCTTCACTAGAGAATTATACCAAACATTTAAGGAAAGAAATAATACTAATCTTTAACAAATTCTTCCAGAGAATAGGAAAAAAGATAATTAACAACTTTTCTTCACTGTGGATGAAAGTACATTAAAGTGCCACCTGCATCACTTATTTTTAAATTTTGTTTTCATATATTTGTAAGATCTTTTCTGAGGGCATAATCTTTCCTGCTATACTAAACTGAGACAGGTAATAATGAGTAATTCTAGACTAGGTCATAATTCTGGCTCTGCCATTTATCTAACCACTTGACCTTTGTTAAATAGTAATAGCCCTGAAATTCTATTTCCTGATCTATAAAATGGAAATAATACCTAACCTGCCTCTTTCTTATGAATCCTGTCAGGATAAAATCAGAACATGAACAACAGATAAAATTTATCAAGCTCTTACCAAACCTTGCAATAATTTTTTTTTTACTATTGAAGTATAGTTGATTTACATTGTTGTGTTTAATTTCTGCTGTACAGCAAAGTGACTCAGTTATACATATACATTCTTTTTCATATTCTTTTCCAATGTGGTTTACCACAGGATATTGAATATAGTTCCCTGTGCTATACAGTAGGACCTTGTTGTTTATCCATCCGATATATAATAGTTTACATCTGCTAATCCCAAACTCCAAGTCCTTCCCTCCCCAACCCAGCCTCTCCCTTGGCAACCACAAATTTGTTCTCTCTGTCTGTAGTCTGTTTCTCTTTCATAGATATGTTCATTTGTGTTGTATTTTAGATTCCACATATAAGTGATATCATATAGTATGTCTTTCTCTTTCTGACTTACTTTGCTTAGTATGATAATCTCTAGGTCCATCCATGTTGTTGCAAATGGCATTATTTCATTCTTTTTAATGGCTGAGTAATATTCCATTGTGTACATATACCACATTTTCTTTATCCATTCATCTGTTGATGGACATTTTTTTTTTTTTTTAACATCTTTATTGGAGTATAATTGCTTTACAATGGTATGTTAGTTTCAGCTTCACAACAAAATGAATCAGTTACATATATACATATATTCCCATATCTCTTCCCGCTTGCGTCTCCCTCCCTCCCACCCTCCCTATCCCACCCCTCCAGGCGGTCACAAAGCACCGAGCTGATCTCCCTGTGCTATGCGGCTGCTTCCCACTAGCTATCTACCTTACGTTTGGTAGTGTATATATGTCCATGCCTCTTTATCGCTTTGTCACCGTTTACCCTTCCCCCTCCCCATAGCCTCAAGTCCATTCTCTAGTAAGTCTGTGTCTTTATTCCTGTTTCACCCCTAGGTTTTTCATGACATTTTTTTTTTTTAAATTCCATATATATGTGTTAGCATACGGTATTTGTCTCTCTCTTTCTGACTTACTTCACTCTGTATGACAGACTCTAGGTCTATCCACCTCATTACAAATAGCTCAATTTCGTCTCTTTTTATGGCTGAGTAATATTCCATTGTATATATGTGCCACATCTTCTTTATCCATTCATCCGATGATGGACACTTAGGTTGTTTCCATCTCTGGGCTATTGTAAATAGAGCTGCAATGAACATTTTGGTACATGACTCTTTTTGAATTATGGTTTTCTCAGGGTATATGCCCAGTAGTGGGATTGCTGGGTCATATGGTAGTTCTATTTGTAGCTTTTTAAGGAACCTCCATACTGTTCTCCACAGTGGCTGTATCAATTTACATTCCCACCAACAGTGTAAGAGGGTTCCCTTTTCTCCACACCCTCTCCAGCATTTATTGTTTCTAGATTTTTTGATGATGGCCATTCTGACTGGTGTGAGATGATATCTCATTGTAGTTTTGATTTGCATTTCTCTCATGATTAGTGATGTTGAGCATTCTTTCATGTGTTTGTTGGCACTCTGTATATCTTCTTTGGAGAAATGTCTATTTAGGTCTTCTGCCCATTTTTGGATTGGGTTGTTTGTTTTTTTGTTATTAAGCTGCATGAGCTGCTTATAAATTTTGGAGATCAATCCTTTGTCAGTTGCTTCATTTGCAAATATTTTCTCCCATTCTGAGGGTTGTCTTTTGGTCTTCTTTATGGTTTCCTTTGCTGCGCAAAAGCTTTTAAGTTTCATTAGGTCCCATTTGTTTACTCTTCTTTTTATTTCCATTTCTCTAGGAGGTGGGTCAAAAAGGACCTTGCTGTGATTTATGTCATAGAGTGTTCTGCCTATGTTTTCCTCTAAGAGTTTGATAGTTTCTGGCCTTACATTTAGGTCTTTAATCCATTTTGAGCTTATTTTTGTGTACGGTGTTAGGGAGTGATCTAATTTCATACTTTTACATGTAGCTGTCCAGTTTTCCCAGCACCACTTATTGAATAGGCTGTCCTTTCTCCACTGTACATTTCTGCCTCCTTTGTCAAAGATAAGGTGACCATATGTGCGTGGGTTTATCTCTGGGCTTTCTATCCTGTTCCATTGATCTATCTTTCTGTTTTTGTGCCAGTACCATACCGTCTTGATAACTGTAGCTTTGTAGTATAGTCTGAAGTCTGGGAGCCTGATTCCTCCAGTTCCTTCTTTCGTTCTCAAGATTGCTTTGGCTATTCGGGGTCTTTTGTGTTTCCATACAAATTGCAAAATTTTTTGTTCTAGTTCTGTGAAAAATGCCAGTGGTAGTTTGATAGGGATTGCATTGAATCTATAGATTGCTTTCGGTAGTAGAGTCATTTTCACAATGTTGATTCTTCCAATCCAAGAACATGGTATATCTCTCCATCTATTTGTATCATCTTTAATTTCTTTCATCAGTGTCTTATAATTTTCTGCATACAGATCTTTTGTCTCCTTAGGTAGGTTTATTCCTAGATATTTTATTCTTTTTGTTGCAATGGTAAATGGGAGTGTTTTCTTGATTTCACTTTCAGATTTTTCATCATTAGTATATAGGAATGCCAGAGATTTCTGTGCATTAATTTTGTATCCTGCCACTTTACCAAATTCATTGATTAGCTCTAGTAGTTTTCTGGTAGCATCTTTAGGGTTCTCTATGTATAGGATCATGTCATGTTGATGGACATTTAGGCTGTTTCCATGTCTTGGCTATTGTAAATAGTGCTGCTATGAACATAGGGTTGCATATATCTTTTCGAATTACAGTTTTGTCTGGGTTTATGCCCAGGAGTGGGATTGCTGGATCATATGACAACCCTATTTTTAGTTTTTTGAGGAACCTCCATACTGTTTTCCATAGTAACTGTACCAATTTACATTCCCACCAACAGTGTAGGAGGGTTCCTTTTTCTCCACACACCCTCCAGCATTTATTATTTGTAAATTTGATGATGGTCATTCTGACTGGTGTGAGGTGATACCTCACTGTAGGTTTTTTTTTTTTTTTTTTGCGGTATGTGGGCCTCTTACTGTTGTGGCCTCTCCTGTTGCGGAGCACAGGCTCCGGACGTGCAGGCCCAGTGGCCATGGCTCACGGGCCCAGCCGCTCTGCGGCATGTGGGATCTTCCCGGACCGGGGCATGAACCCGTGTCCCCTGCATCGGCAGGCGGACTCTCAACCACTGCGCCACCAGGGAAGCCCTCTCACTGTAGTTTTGATTTTCATTTTTCTAATAATTAGCGATGTGGAACATCTTTTCATGTTCCTGTTGGCCATCTTTATGTCTTCTTTGTAGAAATGTCTATTTAGGTCTTCTGCCCACCTTTTTTAATGGGTTTTTTTGTCATTGAATTGTAGGAGCTGTTTGTACATTTTGGAAATTAAGCCCTGTCGGTCGCATCACTTGTAAATATTTTTCTCCCAGTCCGTAGGATGCCTTTTCATTTTGTTTATGGTTTCCTTTGCTGTGCAAAACATTATAAGTTTGATTATAAATCATACCAACGTTTCCCAAGGCAATAGAAATAAAAGCAAAAATAAACAAATGGAACCCCAAACTTCATAATGATTTTATAGATGAGGAAAACTGAAATGATTTGCCTAAAATTTCATAGCTAGTAAGTAGCAGAACTGAGATTGGAACCCATTCTGCTGTGCTCTCTATTGTGTTCCATTGATATATTTGTTTATCCTTTTGTCAATAATACACTGTCTCGATTATGATATTTTACAGTAAGTTTTGAAATCAGGTACTGTCAGTCAGTTCTCTGACTTTAATCTCCTTTAATATCATGTAGCTGTTCTGGGTATTTTGCCTTTCCCTATAAACTTTACAATCAGTTTGTCAATATCCACAAAATAACTTGCTGGGATTTTGCTTGGAATTGTGCTAAGTATATAAATCAAGTTGAGAAAAGCTGACATCTTTATACTGAGTCTTCCTATCCATGTATAATAAAATATCTCTATTTATTTAGATTTTCTTTGATTTCTTTGATTTTTTTAAACCAGAGTTTTGTAGTTTTCCTCACATAGATCTCGTACATATTTTGTTAGATTTATACCTAAGTATTTCTTTCTTTTCTTTTTTTGGTGCTAATGTATAAGGCTACAATAATCGCGACAGTGTGGGTTTTTGTCAAAGAATAGAAAAATACATCAGAGGAATACACAGGCCCAAAATTGAACCACAAGTCAACTGATCTTTGACAAAGGAGCAAAGGCAATTCAACGGAAAAAGGAGTCTTTTCAAGCAATGGTGCTGATAAGTGGATGGATATTCACATGCTAAAGGGGGAAAAAAAAAAGAATCTGGACACAGACCTAAAACTTTTTTCAAAAATTAACTCAGGGGGTACTTCTCTGGTGGCGCAGTGGTTAAGAATCCCCCTCCCTGCCAATGCAGGGGACACGGGTTTGATCCCTGGTCTGGGAAGATCCCACATGCCTCCGAACAACTAAGCCCGTGCGCCACAACTACAGAGCCCACGTGTCACAACTACTGAAGCCCACGTGCCTAGAGCCCGTGCTCCTCAACAACGGAAGCCACCGCAATGAGAAGCTCGCACAAAGAGTAGCCCCTGCTCGCCACAACTAGAGAAAGCCCATGCGCAGCAAAGAAGACCCAACGCAGCCCAAAAATAAATAAAATACATTTATAAAAATAAAATAAAGGGAAATAGTCTCCCAACTAGTGGTTGTGATACAGAATGTCTGATTTTCAGTAACCTATTCTTAATTATTCCATCCTCTTCAGAAGGCATTTTGTTCCATCTTACCCAGATTTTTTAGTTTTCTTTAGTGGAAGATCTGAGCCTAATAAAATAATCTGTCTACTCCACACGGAGAAAATTCTATAGCTATTTAACTACCTGCATTTTCTTACAAATTGAGTGACCTGAGGACAGAGTTTATGAGTGACTCATATTTCTATCCCTAATACTAAAGAGCACATCATATTAAGTCCCTTGTTCTGATTCCACGATTACAAAGCAACCTTCTGATTACTGTCTGTATACCCATATAGATGGCCGGAGGGAGATAAGTCGCTGACTAGTCAACATGAATCTTCTTTATGCTCTGGAAATAGTATTTTTCTTTGTAAATAATTAAATTGGCATTATGACTTATATATTAGTTTCTTGTGAACTTGGTTAGCATCAATCGGTCCCTCAAGGTGATGATCAGCTCTGGATGCCTGGCAAAACCAAGCATCAGGATCTGCAAAGCTAGGGACCAGACTGTGGAGCACAGTGACCCTCTGTCACGCTACCTCATAAATTTGTTTGAGTAATCTGAATCCCTTCCATTACATTTTCAAGTTTCACAGTAGCAAACACATTGTATATAAAATGTTATATTCTGTTCCCACTTAACATAGCCTCATAAGCATATCTGTATTACTAAGGTCTTCATATTCATAATTTTAATGGTTATGTAATAATACATTAAGTTGATGAAGTAAAACTGACCAGGTTCCACTCAAGAATATTTAGCTTGCTTCCAATGTTTCACTATTATAAATAGTGAAACATAAGCAGTTGTAGTGGATATTCACAGGATTGTATGCTAAACACAACCCCACCCTTTTCCTCCACCTACTGGCTATTCTCTTGAAAACTACACACTCTCTCACGTACTACATGAATACCAGCAATTGATATATTCTTACGTGAATTTGACACCACAACTGACTCATCTAGGGATGGACACCAGAACCAAGAGAAAGTAATAAGCCTTTTCCCTGGGACTTTTTTTGTTTTAACTTGGGACCTAAACAACAATCAGGTATTTCCTCTTCAGGGACTAAAGCTGTGAGATATAATAGCTGTTGGAGATCAGGTGTTCTGATGTGTAGAAAAAGCCAATCAACAGTGAGAGAAAATGGAAGCTACAAGTAGAGAGCTACAAATAGAGAGAAATCAAAATAAGAGATGGAGTAGTCTGATACCATCAGTTACTAGTTCCACCTGCTCCAGATGCAAGCTCAGCTGCAAACCGGTTCTTCCTATTGCCTTCTATTCAACCTGCCTTGCGTTCCATGAGCCAATAAACCCCTTTTGCTTAAATTGGTTTCTGTTGGATTGCTGTTATTTGCAACTAAAACTCTTAACTGATAAAAGGAGTAATTATATTAATTACTTCAACTGAAGTATGGTCTCAAACCTGAGTTCAAATTCCAGATCTAATGACCAGGGGAAAGTCACAGCCTCTAAGACTCAGTTGCCTATTATTATTATTTTCACTTATATGTGGGATCTTTTTTTTTTTAACACCTTTATTGGAGTATAACTGCTTTACAATGGTGTGTTAGTTTCTGCTTTATAACAAAGTGAATCAGCTATATGTACACATATATCCCCATATCTCCTCCCTCTTGCGTCTCCCTCCCACCCTCCCTATCCCACCCCTCTAGGTGGTCACAAAGCACAGAGCTGATCTCCCTGTGCTATGCGGCTGCTTCCCACTAGCTATGTATTTTACATTTGGTAGTGTATTTTTTAAAATGATATTTAGACTGCACAACACAATGATTTGACATACCTGTGCACTGTGAAAAGATTCTCCCCATCAAGTTAATTAACTCATTCATCACTCCACATATTCACCTTTTTTGGGGGATGAGGGGGGACTTAGAACATTTAAGTTCTACTCTCTCAGCAAATTTCAATTATACAACAGAGTATTATCAACTATAGTCACTATGTTATACATTAGATCCTCAGACCTTATTTATTTTATAGCTCAAAGTTTGTACCCTTGTACCAACTTTTCCCAATTTCCCCCACTCCCTGGCAACCATTTTTCTACTGTTTCTGAGTCTGACTTTTTATTTTTAGATTCCACATATAAGTGATACCATGTAGTATTTGTCTTTGTCTTATTATACTTAGCATAGTGCCCTCCAGGCTCATCCATATTGTCAGAAATAACAGGATTCCCTTCTTTTTTTAAGGCTAAGTAATATTCCACTATGTGTATACGTGTGTGTGTGTGTGTGTGTGTGTGTGTATACACACATCACATTTTCTTGATTCATTCATCCGCTGATGGATACTTAAGACAGTCTCCATACCCTGGCTATTGTGAATGCTGCAATGAACATTAGAGTACAGATATCTCTTCGAGATAATGGTTTCGTTTCCTTCGGATATATACCCAGAAGTGGGATTGCTGGAATATATGGCAGCCCTATTCTTTTTTTTTTTTTTAAATATTGGAGTATAGTTGATTAACAATGTTGTGTTAGCTTCACGTGAACAGTAAAGTGATTCAGTTATACATATACATGTGTCTATTTCTTTCAAATTCTTTCCCCATCTAGGTTATTACAGAATATTGCGCAGAGTTCCCTGTGCTATACAGTAGGTCCTTGTTGGTTATCTATTTTAATTACAGCAGTGTGTACATGTCAATCCCAAACTCCCAATCTATCTCTCCCCTCCACCCTTCCCCCCTGGTAAAGGAACATATGGTAGCTCTATTTTTAATTTCTTGAGGAACCTCCACACAGTTTTCCATTGTGGCCATACCAGTTTATGTTCCCACCAACAGTGTATAAGGCTTCTCTTTTCTCCACACTCACAACAGCATTTATCATCCTGTCTTTTTGATAAAAGTCATCCTAACAGGTATGAGGTTATATCTCACTGTGGTTTTGATTTGCATTTCCATGATGACTAGTGATGCTGAGCACCTTTTATGTACCAGTTGGCCATTTGTATGTCTTCTTTGGAAAAATGTCTATTCAGGTCCTTTGCCCATTTTATTTTTTTAATAAATTTATCTATCTAACTATTTATTTATGGCTGCATTGGGTCTTCATTGTTGGGTCCTCGTTGCTGTGCGGGCTTTCTCTAGTTGCTGCGAGCGGGGGTTACTCTTCGTTGCGGTGAGCGGGGGCTACTCTTCGTTGCGGTGAGCGGGCTTCTCATTGCAGTGGCTTCTCTTGTTGCAGAGCTCAGGCTCTAGGCACGTGGGCTTTAGTAGTTGCGGCACGCGGGCTCAGTAATTGTGGTTCGCGGGCCCTAGAGCACAGGCTCAGTAGTTGTGGTGCAAAGGCTTAGCTGCTCCGCCCTTTGCCCATTTTTTAACTGAGTTGGTTCTTTTGCTACTGAGTTGTAAGAGTTTCTTGTATATTTTGGATACTAACCCTCTATCAGGTATGTGGTTTGCAAATATTTTCTCCCATTCTATAAGTTTCCTTTTAATTTTGTCAATGGTTTCCTTTGCTGAGCAGAAGCTTTTTAGTTTGATGGAGTCTCACCTCTTTATTTTTGCTTTTGTTGCCTTTGCTTTTGCTATTAAATTTTAAAAATCATTGCCAAGACCAATGTCAAGGAGCTCACGTGCTGTTTTCTTCTAGGAGTTTTATGGTTTCAGGTCTTCTGTTAAAGTCTTTGATCCATTTTAATTTCTATATATGGTATAAGTTGGGGTCTAGTTTCATTCTTTTGCATATGGCTATCCAGTTTACCCAACACCATTTATTAAAGAGACTATCCTTTCCCCATGTATAGTCTTTGCTCCTTTGTCAAAAACTAACTGACCATACATGCATGGGTTTATTTCTGGGCTCAGATTGATCTATGTGCCTATTTTTATGCCAATACCACACTGTTTTGACATAACTTTATAATATAGTTTGAAATCAGGAAGTTTTCTTTGTTCATCTTTCTCAAGACTGCTTTAGCTATTGGGGGTCTTTTGTGGTTCCACATAAATTTTAGGATTTTTTTTCTATTTCTGTAGAAAATGCCATTGCAATTTTTTTCTTTTTTTTTTTGCCATTGCAATTTTGATAGGGACTGCACTGAATCTGTAGATCACTTTGGGTAGTGTGGACATTTAAACAATATTAATTCTTCCAATCCATGAGCACAGGATATCTTTCCACATATTTGTGTCTTCTTTGATTGCTTTCATCAATGTCTTATAGTTTTCAATGTGTAGATCTTTGACTTTCTTTTTCTTTTTTTTTTTTGGCCGTCTGCAGGCCTCTCACTGTTGTGGCCTCTCCCATTGCGGAGCACAGGCTCTGGACGCACGGGCTTATTGGCCGTGGCTCATGGGCCCAGCCGCTCCGCGGCATGTGGGATCTTCCCGGACCGGGGCACGAACCCGTGTCCCCTGCATTGGCAGGCGGACTCTCAACCACTGCGCCACCAGGGAAGCCCCTAGATCTTTGACTTTCTTGGTTAAATTTATTCATAAGCATTTTATTGTTTTTGATGCTACCATAAATGGGACTTTTAAAAAATTTATCTTTTTGATATTTAGTTGTTAGTGTATAGAAATGCAGTAGATTTTGGCTTTTTTGTTATAAATTTATTTATTTATTTGGCTGCATCGGGTCTTAGTTGTGGCACGCAGGATCTTTGTTGAGGCATGTGGGATCTTTCATTGAGGCATGTGGGATCTTTCGTTGTGTTGCATGGGCTTCTCTAGTTGTGGCACACAGGCTCCAGAGCATATGGACTCAGTAGTTGCAGCACGTGGGCTCTCTAGTTGTGGCACGTGGGCTCTAGAGCACACGGACTCAGTAGTTGCGGCGTGCGGGCTCAGGTGCCCCACGGTATGTGGGATCTTAGTTCCCCGACCAGGGATCAAACCTGCGTCCTCTGCACTGGAAGGCGGATTCTTAACCACTGGACCACCAGGGAAGTCCAGAAATGCAACAGATTTTGTATATTGATTTTGTATCCCGCAACTCTACTAAATTCATTTATTACTTCTAATAGTTTTTCATGCAGTCTTTAGGGTTTTCTATATATAATAGCATGTCATCTGCAAATAGAGACAATTTTACTCCTTCCATTCCAATTCAGATGCCTTTTCTTTCTTTTTCCTGCCTAACTGTTCTGGCTAGGACTTCCAGCACTATTTGAATAAAAGTGTTGAGAGGAGGCTTCTTGTCTTGCTCCTGATCTCAGAGGAAAAGCTTTCAGCTTTTCACCACTGAGGAGGATACTAGCCGTGGGCTTTGTCATATATGGCCTCTCTTATGTTGAGGTACATTCAGTTACCTTAATTTAAAAATTAGATAAAATGACCTATACATTCTAGATGTGCCTGGCACAGAAGCCATTAAAAAAAGTAGTAGCTCTTCAATAAATATTAATATAAATAAACAGCTACAACATTTCACACAACTATGCTAAGTGAATTTCTCTGCATCAAGCACCTACTGTTTTATTTGGGGGAGCTACAGAGGGAAAGTGGCATATAGAATTTTTTCCTTCAGATAAATTTCAGAAAGAGACCTACCAGGTCAAAGGATAGGAACAGAAACATGTTTCTGACTCTTGGTATTTACTACCAAACTGGCATATAAATGCATTACTATCACCAGATTTCTCTCCTATGCCCTCTCTAGCATTAGGCATTAAAATTTTAAAAAACCTTTTATGTGTTTAAAAAAATAACTTTCTGCTGTTTTATTTACATGTGATGACTATCAAGATTGGCTTAATAATGTTTTATTTTTCTATAACCCCCATTCTCTTCTGAAATTCACTGCCCCCATAGACAATTTTTTAAAAATCAAAAACATAAAAAGTCATTTATCTATTCTATTTATTGAACAATTATTATGTTCGAGGTTTTATAGATACATGGATTAATTAATAAGTCAGTTACTTTGCTTAAGTAGTTCACAATATACTCGGGGATAACCCAAAATTACAACAACAATAACAGCTAACATGTATTGAGTATTATGTATCTGATATACATTTGGTGATTTCTTACAACATAACTTTTGAGGCAGGTACTATACTATACTGAGGAAACTGAAGCACAAGGAGATTAAAAAACATGTTCACAGAAAGTGGCAAAGCTACGATTTGCAAACAGGCAGTCTGATTTCAGAGCCTGGGCTTTTAATCAGTACACTATACTACTACAAACTGACACGTGCTGAAAATCTATCATTCATTAAGTCATCCATTCATTGACTCGTAAATGTGTTCAAATATTTACTGTAGGGCTTCCCTGGTGCCGCAGTGGTTGAGAGTCCGCTGGCCGATGCAGGGGACGCGCGGGTTTGTGCCCCGGTCCGCGAAGATCCCACATGCCGCGAAGCGGCTGGGCCTGTGAGCCATGGCCGCTGAGCCTGCGCGTCCGGAGCCTGTGCTCCGCAACGGGAGAGGCCACAACAGTGAGAGGCCCGCGTATCACAAAAAACAAACAAACAAGCAAACAAAAACCACAAATATTTACTGTATCCTAAGTGCGAAACATTGTTCAAGTGAATAATTTTAATAATAACAATAAAGACCTGGTCCTCATGAAGGTTTTATAGGGGTGTGGGGCAGATTATATTGTATTTCTTTTTTGCCAATTAGGTAGTAATAACTGCTATAAAACAATAAGATAGGTTAGGGTTTCCCTGGTGGCGCAGTGGTTAAGAATCCACCTGCCAATGCAGGGGACACGGGTTCGAGCCCTGCTCTGGGAAGATCCACATGCCGCGGAGCAACTAAGCCTGTGCACCACAACTACTGAGCCTGAGCTCTAGAGCCCGCAAGCCATAACTACTGAAGCCCGTGCACCTAGAGCCCGTGCTCTTCAACAAGAGAAGCCACCCAATGAGAAGCACGGGCACCGTAATGAAGAGTAGCCCCCACTCGCCGCTTAGCCCACGCACAGCAACAAAGACCCAATGCAGCCAAAAATAAAAATAAATAAATAAATTTATTTTTAAAAAATAAGATAGGTTACGGGGATAGAAAATGTGTGTGTGGGGGGAGAGGTAGTTAGCCATATTAGATAGGTTTGTCAAAGAAGACCTCTTTGAAAAGGTGACAAGTAGGCATAAAACAGAAGTGAAAGAAAAAGTCATGTAGACAGCTGAAAGAGCATTCCAGGCAAGGAAAAACCAAGTATAAAGGAAAAAGCAGAAGTTTGCTTGGTGTTTGATGAACAGCAAGGAGACCACTGTGCCTGGAGCAGAGAGAACGGTAGGAGATGAGGTCAGAAAGATGCTGGGAGATCAGATCTTATAGGATTTGCAAGCCATGATGAGGTCTTTGGATTTTATTCTGAGACATGAGAAACCAACAAAGGGTTCTGAATCAAGAAGCATTATGATCTGACAAACTTTTTTTAAACAATCACTCTAGCTGCTGTATGAAAAATTATATGTAAAAGTACAAGCAGGGAGACCAGTTAGTAGGCTAGTCGACTTTCCACGCAAAAGATAATGTTGGCTAGGGCAGGGGTGGTAGCAGCTATGGGAATGAGGTCAGTGTGGAAAATATTTAGATGGTAGACCCAACGGGAACTGCTAATGGATTAGGTGTGGGGTATGAGAGAAAAGAGCTCTCAAAGCTTTTTGGTCTAAGCAACTAAAAGAATTGGAAATGCACTTACTGAGACAGGAAAGACTCAGGAATAATAGAAAGCTCTGAGAAGAAATCAAGAGGATTTTTAGGACATGTTAACGTCAAGGTTTCTGTACAAGTAGGCATCTAGTAGGCAGTTAGATGGGTGTGGAGTTCAAGGGAGAGGTCCAGGCTGGAAATGTAGCTATGAGTGCCCTTGGCATATTAGTGATATTTGAAACCACTGGACCAGAGGAGATCACCCTGACTGTGGCAGGATACAGAAGAATACTAATAAGCTCTGGGAAACTCCCAATGTTTAGAGATTGGGGAGATGAAGATGAAACAGCAAGGAAGCAGAAAAGTGATAGCCAATAAGGTTGGAGGAGGATCTGGAGAATGTGGTGGCCAGGAAGCCAAGTGGAAAAGGAATGTCCAGAAGGAAGCAAAGTAATCAAATGAAGTTGAAGAGACAAATAAAATTAAGATTTGGGAACTGACTACTGGGTTTAACAAATTCTTTGTTGACTTTGATAAAAGCAATTTCAGTGAAGTTCTAGGGACAAAAACCTGACTGCAGTAAGTTCAAAAAGAATACCCTGGGCTTCCCTGGTGGCGCAGTGGCTGAGAGTCCGCCTGCCGATGCCGGGAACACGGGTTCGTGCCCCTGTCCGGGAGGATCCCACATGCCGCGGAGCGGCTGGGCCCGTGAGCCATGGCCGCTGAGTCTGCGCGTCTGGAGCCTGTCCTCCACAATGGGAGAGGCCACAACAGTGAGAGGCCCGCATACCGGGGGGGGGGGGGGGGAGAATACCCTGAGGGGACTTCCCTGGTGGTCCTGTGGTTAAGACTCCACACTTCCACTGCACGGGATGGGGGTTCGATCCCTGGTTGGATGGGGAACTAAGATCCCACATGCCTTGAATCTGATCAAGCTTTTTGGTCCTAGCAGTTTACAGTAAATTTAGAGAAACACGTTAAATTACACCATGAAGATGGAACCAGCAAAATCCAGACTGTGAGAAAGTCTAAAAGGACAAACAATCCATAAATAGTAGGGGGAAAGAGGATAGAAAACTTACAAATTAAGAGGCACTTAAAAGACATATCAATCATTCACAATGTGGGAAACTTATCTGGATCCTGACTCAAAAATGAAATAAATTTTAAAGAGGCAAATTGTTTAAAAAAAAAAAGAATAATATCTGAGACAAGCTGAAATTTGAATACTGACTGAATATTTGATATAAAGGGTTATACTATTATTTTATGCTGTGATAATGGTACTGTGGCTTATTTAAAGAGTCCATAACTTTTTTTTTTTTGGCTTCGCCTTGCAAGGTTCCCCAACCAGAGATTGAACCCGCTCCCCCTGCAGTGAAAGCATGGAGTCTTAACCACTGGACCACCAGGGAAGTCCCCCATATCTCTTATAGATGTACTTAGTAGATATTTATAAATAAAATATTATTATGTCTAGAATATGCTTCAAAAAATACAGGGGAGGGGAAAGTAGAACGGACATGACTGGACATGGGCGATGGGTACATGGGAGTTTATTATACAGTTCTGCATATACATCCTCAATTTTCTATAATAAAATGTCTTAAAAATTAGGAAGAGAGGAATGTCATTTCCTTTGCATACTGAATCTCTTTACTATACCATTATACAGATAAGGAAACTAAGATTAAGGAAGATTAAAAGCACTGCCCAAAGTCACAATTAATTTTTTTTAATAGACTTTATTTTTTAGAGCAGTTGTGGGTTCACAGCAAAACTGAGCAGAAGGTAGAGATTGCCCATATGCCTCCTGCCCCCACATATGCACAGCCTCCCCGAATATCAACATCCCCACACCAGAGTGGTACATTTGTTACAATCGATGAACCTACAACGACACATCGTTACCATGTTAATTTGAGAGCCAGGATTTGTTTCCAAAACCCATGCTTTCTACACTATATTACACTGACGATTTTCTTCTCCATTATTGTTATTTTCCCTCATGCTTTTTATACAAACTGGTAAAAACCAAAATTCTGTTTCATGAATAAGCAATGTAACAGAACTCTACTGTAACTGACCATAAAATCATCAAATTTAAGTATACAAAATATTTTAATGTAAATTACTGGAAGAAATAATTCTGTCAATACAACAAATTATACTTCCAGAGAGGCATATTTTAGTTATTTAACAAATACATATATTGCCCACTAGAGTTGAAAATGTAATTACACAGAAATAAAAAGCACTATCTGGCATTTCTACTTCAAACTTTTCTTTCAGTAGCTACAGCAAGTACTGGCTAATAACAACTAACCATGTTAAACTTCAAACAAAAAACCATACATTTTCAAAGCATATGTGCGTGTTGTTCACTGACCTAACAATCTAACATGTACTAGTGAGTCCAAAGCTAAATTACAGTCTATAGTAAATGTGATTGATGAAAATAAGCAATGAATAAATAAGAATCAACTACAGCACTACTATAGCCTATTACCAAATTGTGGATTTTCACTGGGAACTTTTGCTTTGATATTCATGGGATACCTCGTTTCAACCATTCTACTTCTAGGAATTTATCCTAAAGCAATCACTGGATCACTATACAAAGATGTATATATTAGGATAATTACCAAAGTTTTAGTTATAATTTTATAAAAAACTGGAAAGAAATCTAATCCACCATCAATGACACTAATTAATAATATAAAATTAAATGCGGGAATTCCCTGGCAGTCCAGTGGTTAGAACTTCGTGCTTTCACTGCCAAGGGCCTGGGTTCAATCCCTGCTCTGAGAACTAAGATCCCACAAGCCATGCAGTGCAGCAAAAAAATAAATAAATAAAATAAAAAATTTAAATGCTATGTACTCAGTAAAAATTATTATGTTGCTATATTGCTACATAGATATAAGTAATGATAAGGAAAAATATCCATGATACAATATTGAGTAGAAAAAGCAGGTTAAAAACTATATGATGACAGATGGATGGACGTTTGAGAAGATATACAAGAAAAATTTGCAATGGTTTTATCTGGAGAATGGGATCATATTATTGTCATTTCTATTTTAGACTTTCCTATACTGTTTGCTTTTTTAAAAATAATAAACATGCATTTTTACAAGCAGGAAAAAATTTTTATTTTTGTTTTGAAAAAATAAATGTGTTGACCTCAAAATTTGACATAATTAAATGCCTCTGTTTACTAGTTAACTCCACAAGGCTAACTAGTAAACATCAGCATGAGATTTCAGTAACTTCTTATCTACTAAGTCTACGTATTCATTCAGTGAACCTGTACAAACACAATGCACTTATATCAGATTACATTTATTATATTCACTGTAGCTAAATAATCACTCTAGAACATTCAGACTGTTGGGGGTTAAATTTCTCAGATGCACTATGGGGAACCATTGTTTCAAAGCCATTTTTCCCCCTGGAAAACAAGTAGCCCACGCACTATGGAAATGCCTTGAGATTTATTTTATAATTAAAGTTTGGGTAGCTTTTGAAAAACTTTGATCACCCAAGCAAAAATTTAGAAAAATTTTGAGTAATTTTAGAGAATGCCACTTTTATGTTAAATACCCAGAGAGCAAGTCCTAATTTAGAAGCTATAAGTTTCTTCAAACAAACAAAAAAAAGGACTTCACTGCTAAGATATAAGCCTATTTTGCAATCTATTCTTCAACCTTTTTTAAAATTCAGAGATATATTAATGAACTTCTGTTGTTAGATTTAGCAATCAGTTAAAATATCAAATATTGGTAATGACTCAAAAATTGTATTATGTAAGCCTACAACCGAGAACACTTTCTTGCAAAAATGAAGAATATAAAAATATCCCATGACTATATCCTACAGATATCTTCTGATTTCTCAAGAACCTGATAATTTAGAAACAACAGAGGAATAACTGGCTGATTTAAAACAAGAATTCTTACAGATTATTTCATTAAACTAACATTCCAGACTAATGTACATAATTTATTGCAACCAAACCACAGAGAGCCCACATTTAAGATATAAGAGAAAGCATCAGTTGTGTAACAAGATTTTGCTAAATCTCAGTAGTCTTTTTTTTTTTTAAAGCAATGGGTAGCCAAAGAAAATCATTAATATTAAAAACACAGATAATGGCAGAAAACTATAGAAACTCCAAATACAGAAAGGCTGTTCATGTATCCTAACAGCATAACCACTATGGTTGAAAAACCACACAATATTCTTTCTCACATCTGTTTTGTTAATGAGCCAAGAATGAGGGTCTATTGAGTATCCTAGACAACTGAATTAGAAGCAGGAATGTCTGGTGAATGCTGTTCATCACAACAAACCGAGACTAAACAGGTTTGGAAAGAATACTATTCTTAAATAAATTATCTTTTTAGCTTTACCTTCCTGAAAACAGATCACTTGCCTTTTCCTCCCATCCATTAAAACAAAAGAAAACCAAACCACACATAAATTACTTAAGATCCTAGTTTTAAGTATTATAAGAGGAAAAAAATTTTTTAGATTAACGAAATATAATATTTAATTCATCTTTCAGGTAGACCCTCAATTATTTTAAGACTATGGAAACCAGTGTGAAAAAAGATGGTTGTGATATAAAGCAATGTAGTATTCAATTAGAATCTAACAGTTTATGACAATTTGGCAAGAATTCTATCTCGAGCCAGGGTTTTTCCATATACAACATAGAACTTTTCCTGGAAATGTCCCCTTTACAGGGCCTCTGGCCTCTTTGCATACTTTCAGACCAGGCCTACAGAACCAAACAAATGCAATGTTCCCACTGGAGAATATAAATTAATTCTAAATTATCAACCTATTACATAAAATTCTCTGAAAGAGAAAACGTAGCACTTAGAAACTGTTTCATTCATTTTAACCACTTTCCTAAATAACTTCATTAAAAATTTTTTTTTAATTAATACATTTATTAGCTTGGAAATTGGTTTAAAACTTTAAAGAGTGGTTATATCAGGGTGATGAAATCAAGGATAATTTTTTAAAGTCTTCATCATGTTAATCGAATTATGTTTAAGGGTTTCATAGATGTTCTTTTTCCCGCTTTACTTTCAAGTCTTTGTTTAGAAGAAAAACGTTGTTTCTTGCCTCCTTTACAGTTTTCCCTCAGGGCTTTCCATCACTGTCAGAGAAATTAAATTCTAAAACAAAAATCAAAATAATCTTGCACATTTTTATAAGTCCCAATGCCAGTCAACAGCAATAAATACTAGGAAAAAAGTTATAATGGCCACTCCAGAGCAGCACTAGCTAAAAGTTAAGCGACAATAAAGTAGAAAAACCTTTTCCATGTTTATAATTCATGCCCTCTAGACAGAACAGCATTTTATCTTCTTCAAGACAAAAATCTACAAGTGAGAAAATCTATATAACAATAAAAACATTTCCCAAGGGATTAAAGAAATACTAAACTGAAAACCTAATGGCATTACATATTTTAGTACTTTGAATCCACAACTTTTATCCACCTCATTCAAATTGAGCTTCCACACATCCTTTGGAACTTGTTCTCAAATAACTTTTCTTGATTTTTATTATTAAAGAAACACAGAGTCCTAAAACAACTACATTCAAACAGGAATTCAAGAATATAACTAAGAAACATAGTCTATTCACTTTTGCAAGACTGTGTAAGACATCTACCAAACATGTCAAATCACTTTGCATTATTATTAACTTAAGGTAATAGAAAATGTTTTTCTTCCATTGGTAGGTAAGTACAATTCCTTCTGCCCTTAACAGTAGTCTGACTTTACCTAAAAATACAGACTAGAATAGTACAGTCCTAAAAAATAGCTACTCAGGAGAACTGATATCTTAATGAACGTTTCTGCTTCTTTTATTCCCACTTTATTTGGAATGAAAATATATATACTCTTAGTCCAGCTGTAATTAAAGCATAAAAAAATAGGGTTTCATCAGAAGTTCCTCTAACTAAGGAGTCACAGGCACAGATGCTAAACTATTGATTATTATTATTTAAAAACCAATTGTGCCTGCCAGCTTTTTGGTTAAATCAGAGTTAACACAGTACTAAATCACTACATTGTACAGGACATCCTTAAAAGATCACTTAAAATATTACATGCAAAAGGGAAGAATAGACAAATATTAACTTTTAGTGAAGAACGATTTGCCAAGAAACAATTATATAGAATTTGTATCTCTAGTCCTCTAATGTAAATAAATTTAAGTTTTCTATGTATCCACCTAACAATTAGAATTTAAAATATTTTGCCATAAGATGATTCCTGAGAATCTCCACACAAAAGAAAAACTTAGAACAAAATTGGAGAGCCAAGATCCAACACTGACTCAATAGACTATCAGAGAAAATATGCATCTAAAATTTTTTAAACCAAAATATGTATCTGTCAAGTTCTTGATTTTAGACTTAGTTGCACATTTTTCCCAATTATGCTTTCGATTTCACTTGCAGCATAACAATTACACGTCTCAGGAAGAATGAAAATTTTGGTTTTGATGACAATCTTAAGCCAAATTATACTTTATCTTCATCATTAAATTACAATCATGTATAAACTGCACTGAAGAATAAACTTTGTGTTTCACGATGTCCAAGCATATGGCTGACAAATCTAACTATACCTCCTCAGATGGGAGGACAGTTAAATAGGTATATATTTCAGCAACGGCCCATGCAAAAAGAAGTAAAACTTATCTATAGCTCAAGAATTCTTAGGAGCGTTTACTGAATCGTACTTGGTGAGTTGGACCCCTTGGCTAGGCAGTTTGACTTCAGAAGTATTTTCTAAGATGTTGCCCATATATTTGAGAATAATTTCACATGAAAAACCCAAAAAAGAAAAGAACCTTAAAAATTTTTGGAAATATCTTTAAAATTTTAGGATAAGTAGTAAAGTGTTTAACTTTCATGTTTGTTTTCCAGGCTCAACAACAGAACAGTTATGTAAAAATCACGTATAGCTCCCAAATCATCACATTCCCTAAACAGTGTATTAGAAAACTGGAAAACAAAAGCAAGACAGTTTCCGAAACCTACAAATCAATGATAAACAAACGAGAGTCTAAAGCTCTTCACAATCTAGACAAACCTTTCCCTTTTAAAGGAGACATGAAAAAAAAAAAAGAGCATGCAAAAGAGACACGGTAAAAATTGATTAGAGAAAATTCCATATAATAAAACTTGTAATAACCCCTTCTCCCCAGCCCACCTCTACAATTCCTAAGGGCTTTCTGCATCTATTTGACAATTATACTCCTTAACGTAGTCAACAAAATCTTTAATATCATTATGTCACTGGTTTGTTTCATGTAAGTTTTTCTTATATTCAGGTGCCTCTCAAATTGGCAAAATGAGATGTGAATTTCAGGGACTTGTGGTACTATTAGTAAAAAGACACCCGCCGCTTAATATTTTCATAATTAAGTTATAAAACTGTGACGGGCTGGATGAAGCATACTTCCAAATTTAACATACCAAATATGATCATTTGGGAAGCAAATCGTTATGTAACACCTACTTTATGTCCTTCAATTAATTACAGAACGTAAAAAGTGCTTTTTCTTTTTTTAAGATAAGTACTGCCCATGATGCAATTTTTTCCCAAGGAAAGAAGCAGTTTTCTTAAATTCCAAATTTCCAAGAATATGACAGCCGATTCTCTAGGGAATATAGAATGAAAACATATATATAGTCAGCAATTTTAAGATCTACCTCCTCACATCAGCAGTGATCCAGGCTGATACGACATTTCCAAGATCCTCAGGAACTATTATATGTACCATGCTGCCACAAACATAGATGAGAACTCGGGGATGGAAGAAATTCCATCTTGCATTTGACGTTGCACTAATACCTATTTCAAACTTAATTCTCATCTGTTATCTTAATGCATCTTCACAACTACAGAAGGGAGATACATAAGGGAGAAGACTGGCCACCCAGTGCCTCTACGAGACACACTACCCGATTAAAGAATACACACCCCGTTGTATCTTCAACTGGAGTAACAAAAAAGATGGCAAACCCTTCTAGACTCCGGGGAAAAAAGAGTAATATGGCCTAGGGAACCCCAAACTTCAACCCTTTGAGCAGTCTCTTCCCCGCAGTGTCATCGCCTACTCCGTGGCTCCAGGGAACTGCGGCGGGGCTGCGGGGAGGCGGAGGAAGGGCCGGGCGGGGGACCGAAGGGGGACGGTGCTCACCTCGCGCACCTGGGCCGGGGCGCAGGGAGCGACGATGCTCTGCGGTTACCCCCAACGGACGAACCAGCAGCTCTGACTCACTCACCTGCGGAGCCGATTTCCATTCATGGAGCTGGGGAGAATGCTTCCAGCGAGAAGGGCGCCCGCCACTGAGGGCAAGGAGGCGGCGCAGGGGGCGACGCGGCGCGACAGGAACCCTCACTCGGCCCCGAGGCGGGGTGGTGACGGCTTCTCCTCAGCAACCGCACTCCGAAAGCTCTCGTCAGGAAGAGCGGCCGTCGGGAGGCAGCGCGCAACTAGGAGAGAGGAAGAAGCGTGAGGCGAGAAGAGACGGGCTCCGTGCGGAACTTGCGTCGCCCGCGGCCGCCTACGATCCCAGTGCCCCTCCACGACTGCGGCGCCGCCGCCGACCTCCCCGGGGGCCGCCCCCGGAAGCCTGCTGGCGTCAGTTCCGCTGCCCGGGCTCTCGCCCGACATCCAAGCCTCGCCTCTCCGCCCTAACCGTGCGGACGCGACGTCTGTGCGGGCGCGGCCGGCGCGTAGGACGCAGGGGAGGTGTCGCGGAGCGGGCGCCGAGCCTGGGCGGGGCCTGGGGCGAGCGCGATGGGGTGCGGCCAACGGCCGCGAGCTGGGCGGGGCCTGCCCTCCCGCGGCCCTCCGCCCGGCCCTCCGCCCGGCCGTGCCTGCTGGAGACAACCCCGAGGGGCTGGACTCCTCCCGCCACCTTGGTGCGGGACAGTGCCTGCCCGAGGCGAGGTCGCGGAGGGCGGCAAAGCTAACCTGGACAGGAGCCTTCGTGAAGCGTGGCTGGTCTGAGGTGCAGGACCAAGACCTGCAGCTGTGAAGGCCCTGGGCCAATCTTGTCCTGGGGAGAGGCCCCCTTCTTCTCGAGGCCCTCCCGCCACGCCCAGTTGGGACCGACCCACGCACCTCCTCCTCTGCAGGCGGTCAAGTGACCACCAGCAGTTAGTTGATCAAGCCTGTAGAGTTGCTTTGAGGACCATGTTTTTTTTTGGGGGGGGGGGAAATGTACAATATAACTTGGGGAAAGATTATGAAACAGGACTTGACACAAACATCAGTTCTTATAATTTCCATGTTAAAAACTCTTTAATAACGCCTGGTCACACCAGGACCCAAACTCCATCGCGGGGCCAGCTGTAGGCATAACGGGGCCCCTGCCTTTCCCCTCAAGCGAGACTCTTCCTCATCATGCGACAGCTATACTGGTCGGCCTCCCCTAACGGGGAAAGCGCTTTTCTATTAGACCTGGAGCCTCTCTGCTTCTGGTTCCCTTGGCCAGGAGCCCTCTCCTTCCTCTTCACACTCACCCCTTCCCCTCCGCCCCCCAACCGCTCTTCACACCTCAAGACATTTCAGATGCCTTTCCCGGACCTCCGATCTATAGTGAGGTACTCCTGTATACTATTACAGTATCTCCTTAAGAACCCCTCTCCCAATCTGCAATTTTTGTTCACTAGTTTATTGGGTGCTCCCTCCTCCACTAGAATGTAAGCTTTATAAGGTTATTAAGACCAGCACATTAGTATTTGTTGCCTGAAAGAAATGTGATACTATTTTATTCAGGTTGAGGAATGATTCATGATTTTTCCCTGTCTCTAAGTATCAGTAATGTTTAGACTTTTAACAATCAAAATACATTTTTTTAAAGCTTGGGACAAAGAGGAAAGGGGGGGAAAAATCCTATCTTTAGCCCCCCCCCCCCCCCGTCACTGTGGGACTTGGATCAGTCACTTGAACCTCTGGGCTTCAGTTTCCTCACAGTTGTTGTGAAGTTAGGGAATGTACATAAAGCACCGAGAAAATCCTCCCTAAATGTTAGTGAGGGCATTTACTATTGTTATCATCTTAAAGCACTTATTAGATGCACCTACAGTAAACACTTAATGGATGGGATTCAAACCCATATCTGACTCCAATTCTGCCTCACTTCTTCCTTCCCATCCTTACCCCTT
Source organism: Leucopleurus acutus (assembly GCF_964270905.1). Lineage (NCBI taxonomy): Eukaryota > Metazoa > Chordata > Mammalia > Artiodactyla > Delphinidae > Leucopleurus > Leucopleurus acutus. The sequence continues at coordinate 164,876,582 of NC_139143.1, forward strand.
ATACTGAAAATGCCCTCCCCAATTTCAAACTATCAAATGTCACTAGATGAAACACTGTATCTTAAAAGTTATTTTCAATCTTTGACTCTACACAATCCAAGTCCTTAGCAGCATTCAACAGGGGTAAATAGAGTCTTTCACCCCTCAACCCCCTCAACTGGTTCCCTAAATGACTGCAAGCTTCTTGGCTTTGTTGACATGGATTTAACAGGATTGGGACCTTCTAATTCAGCCCAATTTAATAAATGTCAATGATCCCTTCCCATCTACCTCTGCTATCCATGGACCCCACCTGTGAGCCCATTATGAAAGGCTCACGAATTGTAATATCACGAAGTAGGAAGGCAAAAAAGTTTGAATGATTCTGCCCAAAGCCAAGCTGTATGAGGCTCTCCCCTGACAACATGCACATCCTAGTTTTGGATAACCTCATTCCCAAATGAGTCTGCTCTTAAGGGTATGGTGCAGGGTCTTTGTGTATCTTAACTGTCATAGCCCCAGTGCCTAGAACAGTGCCTGTGCCTCGTACATAGCAGCATCCCATAAATATCTGTGGGGCAGGTGGATGGACCAATAAATAAGTGGGCTTCAAGAATGGCAACTCTGCCTTCAACCCTTGTGGTACTGGTTGCTCTCAGAAGGGAGAACTGTAAAATAGTACAGAAATCTTGGGGGCAAAGAAATCAGTGCCCTCTGAAAGTTGCATTCCAAGCTTCCTGTGCTAGAAAAACATCACTGGATGAGGAAAGCAACTGGATAGAACCCTTTCCTCTTGCATGGGCTGAAGTTAGCCGACTTGACACTTTGAAATCTCTTCTCCGAGACAAGCAATTTTTACACGGCAGAAAGGAAGCTACTTTGTACTGCAGCAGAACACAATATAAAACATACTGGCTTTAGGGACAGTCAGAGCTGACACTGAAGGCCCTCTGCTACTATCTGTGATTCTAGGAAAGACACTCTCTCTGAACATCACATTCCTCATCTGTAAAAACCAGAGTAGCTAGGTAGAGCAGACACTGCTTGATGCCTACCCAAGAGCCTTTTATCCCTTCTTGCCTAGCAAACATGATTTGTCTTTCTAATCCACATGACTCATAGGATAACTTGTAATTAATCTAAGCCACTCATGATGGATGATCTCATTTGCTTTGCCAATGACAGAATAGTGGGAAGATGACCCATTTCTAGCAAATGAGACGTTAGGCCAGATCTGCTGGGGCTTCCAGGGATTCCCTTTCTTTAAAATGAAACATTGGGAAAAATTAGTCGCTCTTCTGCTAGACTTTGTTCTGTCAGCATTTCCTTCCTGGAATTATAGCAGCCATCTTGGGATCCTGAGGTGAACTAGCATGAGGATAAAACAACACAAAGGATAGCAGAGCAAAAAGATTGCAAGAATCTGTTATGTTGATATTATCATTGAGCCAGTGAATTATCCAACCTTGGAGCCATATGAAATCAGGACTTCTTGTCATGTGATAGTTTCCTTATTTAAGCCAATTTACTTGGGTTTTGCTATTGCAATTGAAGGTAACTGATGAACTACTTCACACGAATGCTGTGAAGATACAACCAAATTATAATGGATACTGTACAGAACACCTAGCCAAGTACTTCAAAGTACCCAAAGTCCCTATTCCTTTTCCAGTTCACTTCCATTAACAACCCAAAAACCTGGCTAGGAGCTCCCACTGCCTCTTTTACAAGGCAAGTTCCTTGCCTTCAGAAGGTGGGGAAGGTCCCCAGAAAAGTTCCTCAAAATTTCTCTGTCCCAAAAAGACACTGCCAAGAGGATAGTGGTGAAGCTGCTGCAGTCTAGAATAAGAGGACAGTGTGTTCCTGCAGGGTAAGCCACAGTGGCCTAAAAAAATCTTGATACGGTATCCTGGGAAGGTAGTTGTGGTACTTAAATGGAGAGCTTCTAAATGTACCTCACCTCCAGCAAGTCCACTTTTCCAGCTCCTCAACACTGCCGCTTTAAAAGAGTGCTTCTGTCATGCTCTGTGCACTTTCTAAGCCTGCCAGGTTTCCTTAGCTTACAGCCAAAGGAATAAATATCTTGAAAACTAGGAAGAAAAATGGAGAGCTAATTTCCCAATTCGATGCTTCTTTACATTTAAGCAGTACAGACAGTAGTCTGAGGATGGCCCAGGCTCAGAACTTGAAAATATTCTTCTTTTTGCACTATAACCCTTTCCTTTAGCCACCAAACCCTAACTGCCATGTGATTCTGGGGTCTATTAACCCAAGTGATACCCAACAAATACACAGCCTCATTCTACCCTAAAGGCACCTGACAGACAAGAATGTGCTACAGTATATGGTGCCAACTGACAGGGCAGAGGGAAGGCTGCTCAACCAATCCTGAAAAGGGATATCCAGGGGTGCTAGGACAAGCCTTAAATCAAACCTTGAGCTCTAGGACCAGATAAATCAGGCCTTGGGCTCCCACCATATTTTTCTCTTGAGTAGCAACCAACAGCCAAATGCTGAAATCTTTTTAACATCATTCATTTATGGCAATGAAATTTATAACCAAAATGTGGTATAATGATTATCTTCCCATTCGCTCTGCTAAACACTTTCTGCTTCATTAACGGTCAAAAATTTGTCTTGTTTCAACTGGGAAAAATCTCCTCCATGTTCCAGTTTGCTCTTCAAGTCCAACCAACCTCAATACTCCTTGCTGGTGAAAAGGAGCATGGGTCTGGCTGGCTTGCTTCCAAGCACATCTGGCAGGGGTAGCCACAGGTTAGCAATTTGAACACTTGGCCTCCAGAGAAATGCTAGGCCCACTTTTGTACATACTAACTGCCACTGAAATTTCTCACTGGGCCCTGTGCCAGAATCATTCTCTGTGCCATCTTCCCCCAATACACAGAAATAACAATAATCTAGGAGTACCAGGGAGGCATGCTGAACTTACATGCTTGACAACTGCACCAGCAGTTTAAGGCACAAAATCATAGAACCTTGAAGCTGGGGTGAGAGTAAGAAAAGGTGATGATAATCTGGTTGTTTCTGCTTACCTGAAGATTCAGGAATACTGAGCCCATCCTGTAGACTCAGTATCACTTCTTAATTCTCCCCTCTGTACTCAAGAACCACAGATTTCTAGCTCATTTCTACTCACAAATATTGACTGCCCCCGCCGATACACGCTATGGCCCTGAGATGATGAAAATGAATAGAATGTAGCTTCTGCTCCTAGAAGTTCACAGGCTCTGGGGAAAACAAGTCATGAGAGTAAATAGAGCAAGTTGCTAAGTGCTACTGAGTGCACTGGAACACCACCTATGACACTAGTTAGGAACAAAATTAGGTTTGTTTATTTTATTCTTTTACAAGCATCTCCTGAGGATAGGAGGAAGCTGGAGGTGGAAATGGTGCTGGTGGTTGTGGTGAACAACCTGGAAGTCCCAGTCTTAGCCTGGTTTAAGTTAGGTTTTCCAATGCTCATTTTCAAAAAATACTGGAGAATGACCATATACTTACGAGATCCCAGACAAGATGGGGTGGAAGACAGCAAACTAAGTAGAAAAAAATAACCCTCCCCCTTCACTGCAGTTTTCATGTTGTTAATCTTGTCTTTCCTAAATCCTATTCCACTCTCTTGACTATTCTCCCATCTCATTAAAGCAGTCAAAAACATACAAGGTATCTACGTGTGATCTGTCATCTTAGGTTCTACTTCCTCTCCTCATCTCGTTTCCTACATTCGTACGCTAGGTTTCTCTTGCTCTACTCTTTCTCTAAGCCATCTTGTTCATTCCTATGGTTTTAACTACCATCTATATGATTATGAATTCCATATCTATAACTACAGTTTTGCAGTCTTCCCTGAGCACCAAAACATAAATGTTTACTGGAAACCTTAACCTTGTTACCCCATGGGAACCTCAAAACTCAGTCTAAACAAGGCTAATTGTCTTTCTTCACAAAATGTACCACCTTCCTTCTATAGTCTCCCTTTCCCCCCAGTCTTGGCTAGAGGAATGTCCCAATAGACTCACTTGCTCAAGAAGAGTGAACGTTATTAGCCTCTACTCTCTTCCTGTTCCATCATCCATGGAGTCCTATTAATTCTATCTCCCCAAGTGTCTCTCCAATTTGCGCTTTCCTTTCTATCTTCACTGATACAGCCCTAGAGCCTTGTTCCAGTCCTCATAATCTCTCTAAATGGTACCAGAGAACCATCTGGCTACTGATATCCACCACCAAACTTTTTAAACTCCTTAAAGAGAGAAACACTGTTTTCCTCATTTTTGAATTGTGCCTGCTTACTCCCCTCATAATACTTCTAGACACAGTGCTTTGCATGTTTGTTGAATGAAGAATAAATGGAGGCCCTGTGAAGTGATTACATACAATCTGCAGTTTCAACACTCCGGAATTTGTTTTACCCACTTTACTCCTTTAGAAAGTGATGGTTCTGCTCTTCTAACAATCTGTTATTCTAACGTAAAATCTATCAGAGATTATAAGTAATCCCAACAGTTTGCTTTGCTAAGAAAAAAAAAAGAGAGAGAGACCGCACTTTAGAAATAGAAGCCACTGTTGTCTTTATAAAACACAGAATTGTGCTGCTGCTGTTGCTTGCTTCAGAAGAAACTGTACATTACAGCTGCTGGGATAATTTTACAATGGACTGGACAAGGTACAGCTCAAAGCAGGACACAAACACAAGTCTCAAAGGGAAACAAATGCAAACAAGTACACAGCTGTGGGGCTCCAGGGACATTTCCCCACCCATGCTGGACTTGAGAGGGATAAAAAGTTTAGAAACTAAAGTGAAACCCAGAGTAGACACACATGCCCACCAGATGGCTGCTAAGTGCAACATCACACACCAATCAGGTTGGACTGTGTGCACAGGAAAGTCATTTCATTTTTCCTTATTGCTACTACACCAGGGGGGTCAGTGCATTCGACATATTGTCTTTACTTGCACAATCCTTGGAGGGTTTCCTATTTTCCTTTTTAAAGAAGGAAATCTGCCTTCCCCACCTTATTGTTTTTTTGCTTTGTTTTCTTTTGTTTTGAGCCCATAACCTCCACTACCTTTCTTGGGCTCCCAAACAGCAGCCAGAGGTTCTAAGTCAGTAGGAGTAGAGTAAGGGGAGAGCACCAACCTAGCCTCTCTCCCTGTCCAGGGAGAAGGCAAGTCCTAATAAATGGGCGAAAAGAGAAAACCAGAGAATCCCTTCTCCCCAGTCTGCTTAGAAGGCCAAAGAGGAAAGAGTGCCCTGCATAACCCTGCCATGATCAGACTTTAAGAAGGAAGGCATCCCAGCTACCATCCTGGATTGGCCTACGCCCAGCAAATATAAATAAAAATAACTTCCCCCAATGTAATTTCCAAAACTGCATTTTAGTTAGAGATGTCTCTCTACCCTGAAGGGGAAGGAACTTTCATCCTTCTTTGTTACACATGACGCCAGGTCTAAAACACTGTCCCACCAGCCTTGCAGATACCCTATGGGCCAGCTAAGAAGTCACAGTGTCCCCCTGGCTGCCCATCTTGCTGGCCTCATTTACAGAATTCTGGACAAGAAAACTATCCAAGAACATCATTGCTGAGCCAAAGAGGAGGCTGCAGTGGAGCTACTGAGTAGGTGGGAGCTTCTTAGGGAGGTTTCACACTGTTAGGTACCTTCTTCAGCATTAATCTAAGCCTAAGTTTCCCACAACAACAGCCTTAGGCTTATCCCCAGTGGCCAGCAGTAGCACCTCAGCCCCAGTGAGTTAGGCTGGACTGGAAAAGTGATCAATGAGCAGCGCTCTCCTTTCCCAGATTTTAGCCAAATTCTCTCCATTCTCTTCTCATCCCTCTCTTCTTCCCCCATGTCTATCCCCTAACCCTTCAACGCTGGATAACCAAGTAGGTCAACCCTAGGACATCCTCAGAAAAGGGAGGTCCCAGGTAGAGAGAAATGAAACCAGATCTAGAAAAAGCAATGAGAGAAACCAACTCCAAAGAGTGGACAGGTGTGGAAGTTGCCAGAAGCCCTCCTGATTTCATGCCAGTTGGGCAGGCCTTCTGCTATGCCCTCACGTAAGTTTGGGGGCAGTCCAGCCCAGTGAGGACATCACTGGGCTTGGGAAGAAGATTCTTGGTCTTCTGCAGCCGAGGAGCTAAGCCTGACCTTGTCAGCGAACAGTGCGATCATTTTAGCCATGCAGAGAATTCATCATCACAAAGGCAGACAGGCAGGGAGGCCAGCAAGCAAGCTGAGTGAACAGAAAATAAAATAAAAGGAGGCCAGGGAAAGAGAGAAGAGGAAAAGGAAGGTAAAAGAGTGGAACAAAGGGAGCAGGAGACTTCTCTAAGAGGATGAGGCTGGGGTCTCCCCAGAGCTTCTTCAGAGCCTAAGTAAGAAGCACCACTTGAACGAAATCAAAGAAAGCCAAAGCTTGTTGCCAACACCACTTCTCAATCTGCATGCACCACCTTTCAAACAAGAGTAATCCTCAAGGTCAAGGGTGTTTTTCAAGTTTCAAAGATAGAACGAAATAGAGAAAATCACAGCAAGATGTCATATTCTTGCCACTGCCCAAGCTGTTTCTTTTGCTTTTATTTCTTAAATGGCCTGTACAATGCCAAAGGGCTAAAAAATGCATGTCAAGCCTCAGCTCAAAACCCAACTGGAGAGAGTGAGGCAAAGAGACAAAAAGGAGAGAACACAAACTTGCTGCTAAGAGTAGGTGGCTGCCACCAGCTCTCAATGGACATTTGCAAAATGCTGGTGAATGACTGGACCCTCCAGGAATACTGCCCTGATCCCAGCCCCAAAACATACCCGAGAAGAGAACACTCAGAGCCCACTGTCCCAAGAGAACTCCCCTCCCCAAAGGGTGACTGAACACAAAATAGACAGTATATGAAGGCGATGGACAGGGCAGATGGAGTGTTGGCATCACTCTCTTTAGGCACTTGTGTAAGGAATGTAGGCTCTCCAGTGAGCTGCCTCCTCCCAGAGCCCTCCATTCTGTTCTTCAGCTGGGCTGTGCCCATGGGGCACCCCACACTGTAGCCAGCAGGAAAGAAGTAAAGGAAGAGTTACTCAACAGCCCTGACGCCTTCTCCATAATCAATGTTTGTGCTACGTTTTGTGAAGTTGCTGAACAAAGTAGCCAACCAGAACAGAACCTGGGATAGACTGTTTTGCATAGCAAATCTGGGTCTGTACAAAGGCTGCTGGGGAGGGGAAATGGTAGCTCTAACTTCATACGCCCATATTCAGACCAGCCTTCCTCTGGCTGGCCTCCAAGCCTGAGCTAGGTCTAAAGTGTCATGGCTTCATCACCAGATTGGGGCAAGCCCAAGCCCAGGCTCCTCAAAAAGAGGAATTTCCACACTGAAGCTGCAACTCCTCATCCCAAGCAGTGGGACAGGAAAAAATGAACAGTCAAGACATGAGGAAGCCTTGCTTCAAGGCCAACAGGCCCCAAGCTAGAACCCCCTACTTTTCCAGTTCTGCAACACAGCCAAACCCCATCTCTACCCAGGAAGACAGGAAAAAATTTAAAAAAAAGCCCATGCCACCCACTCACATGCCCTAGTGGGAAATCAGGAAAAATTCATTTGTGTAAACAGAAGCAAAAGGGAGCAGCAAAATTCCCCAGCCTATCCACAGGACACACTGAAATCTGGGATAAGCCAAAGTGTCAGAGGACAGTCCAGAGGAAGGGAAGATGCACTTGCAGAAAAGAGTGCAGGGCAGTGCAGAAGGGGTGCCTGCAGCAAGAGAAAGATATTATCTGCACAGAGGAGGGTGGAGACTGAGCCCCACCTTGGGGAGATAACCACCCCCTACAGAGCCAGGCCAAAGAACAAGTCAGGTACATAGTTCCTTCTGATGGCTCAATGTTTCTGGGATGTAAACTCATTGGGCATGGGAGGGATTTCCAGATTTTGGCAATAGACTCAAGTTATGGTATAAAAATAACATTTAGTTTTTGCTTTTTTTTTTTCTTATTTTAGACCTAAGGATCGTTTGTTAAAAGACACCCCAGTTAAAAAATATTGAAACATAAACAGACTTGATCATCAGGGAAAAAAAAGAAGCCAAGAGTGAGAAATGCTATGAAAGTAACTCTAGACCCAGGCAGGTGGGGAGGAAGCGGGGACAGGAAGAAAGGAGACGTAAGTGGAAAGGCCAGAGGCCAGTCACCTCAGCAGCTCCGAGAGACTTGTCATGTCTGAAAGTGCAAATGTCAATGGATTTTAACCATCTTGAGGTGGCGATCTTTTTAAAAGCTCAATGAATATGGAAGTCAACTCCTTCAAATGCAAAATAGCTGGCGCTCTGGCTGGAGGCTTGTTGGGTTAGGGGTATTTCATCCCCACCTACCTCCTCTCCCACCCCCACCCCGCCCCCACCCCCCCAAAAATAGGTACAAAAGGTTGCAGTTCTGCAGCATTACCATTACAGGGAAGGCACTGGTTACCCACCAGCAGGCGGAAGGAAGACAGGGTCGTGTCACTTCAGAGCTAAGTGCCATAGTGCCTTAAGTCTTACTAGGGGCTGGATGTCTGTCAGGGAGAAGGTGTAAGGTGGGGTAGAAAAGGTGGAAAAAGAGGAATAAGGGAAAGAGGAGTGGCAGCTGGGGGAGGGGCAACCAAATCATTAGCATTAAAAATCTTCCTACAAGCTGGATTCTCAACCCATTAAAACATCTAGTATCCTAAAATATTGATCTGCATCTGGTTTCGTTTTTCTTCTTAAACAAATCTAGACCTTTTCTGATTAAGGCTCCTAAAAAATCCTTCCCTCCTCCCACCCACTTTTCAAGCCCCTCACTTTCCCATCTAAAGTATCAAACCCAAACCTACCAGCTTTTGTCTGCAGGGCTGCAGGGCCGACCTTACCAAGCTGTCAGGCATGAGTCTTTAGCACTGTGAGTCACATGCGACATCTGTGTGTATGGTGGGCACCGGGGCTGCCTCTCTTGGTCCAGTGGAGTCAGGGCCAGATGTGACAAGATGGGGTGAGGGGTGGAGGGCATGAGGTGAATATCAGAGATTTCTGGCTGGTGGTCTGGCTTACTGGCCCTGTTCCCCACCCTTTCGCCCCCTCTGTAGAGGAAACAAGGCCTTCTGCATTCCTCCCTGCCCCACCTCCCTCCTCCCTGCTTCCTCTGGATTTGGGCGGCACAGCTCTTGGGGCTTGGAAAGCTTTCTTCTATCCAGTGAGGTAACAGCGTTCTGCCTTCAAGCGAAGTACATGGTGCGCAGAGTATCCTGGTGAACCTGCACGGCTTTGGCCAGGGCCTGGGGGTCCCGCCCATTGCTCTGCCCCGATATGTGGCTCCCCTCTCCACTGAAAAGGAAAAATGAAAGAAGTCCTTCCTGGTGAACTGAGCTGCTAATTCCTTCCCCCACCCCTAGGATGCCAATTCCCGTAACAATTTAAGAGAAAACCCCAACCCAGATTTGGGCTGACGAGCCCAAGGACATCAAATCGGACAATACTCATTTCCTACTACCCAAGGAAAATTGAGAGGGTCTGGTACCAGAGGCTGAAGCAAAAAGGAAGCCAGCCTGATCCCAGGCCTCACCTGTCATGCTCCTTGTCCACTAGGTGGTATCGTGCCCGGAAAGCCACCAAGCGGGCATAGTAGGCAGGTGCTGGAATTGAGACGGAGCGTGTGCATCGTACGTAAGTGTGGCACAGCTGGTACGTCAAGATCTGGAGCTCATCCGCTGTGAAACGGTTGTCATCCCAAAGGACATAGTAATGGGATGGTCGGCTGGTGCCCTGGGAAGATAGGAAGGTGAGGGGCCCCAGGTTGGGCAGAGGGGATGGTTGACGATAAGGAACAGGCTCACTATTAAGAGTATGGCTGGGTTGGAAGACCCACCTATGAAAAGGCAGACACAAAGCCACCTATGTCATAAAGCACTCATCTTATGGGCAACCTGCCTAAGACGTTCAAAGTGCACTCATGTTCAAGTGCACGAAGGGCTTATTAAGAGAACAATCCTGATTTGAATGCCACTCAGTGAGGAATGATATATTCTAGAGGCAGTGGGAATAATCAACTAATCTTTGACCCATTGGAAACCCCAGGACATAGCCCAGCTACCTGGATGCCTGCGTGGCTGCACAGATAGAAGTCAAACTCAAATGGGTGGGTGATGTTGGTGTCCACAGTGGTCCCAGCTGGGATGTTACCACTCTTCCCAATCTGTATAGAGACAAAGACAACCGAGATCCCAAGACCTGCATGACCCTAACTAGGGCCCCGACTCAATTCTAATCTGATTCCATCAGAATCCCAAGAGTAAAGTAGAAGCTGCTATTCCCAGAGGGTACTGGGAATTGAAATAATAGGCTTCTAAAGTCATACAGACCTGTGTTTAAGTGCTGCTTTCACCATTTATTAGCTGTGTGATCTTAGCAAGTCATTTAACCTTTCTGAGGCTAAACTGGAGATAACAGTACCTACCTCACAGGGCTGCTGTGAGGAAGACGCCTTGTACAGTGTCTGGCACATAGGAGAAGTTCAATAAATGGAAGTTCCCTTTCCCTTCTCTGGGAGCTGGTCTATATATGGGGTCTATAGGCCAGGGAGCTAGGAGGAGGGAGATGAAGTATAAGGGAAGGAGGGGAGAAGGGGGAAACAAAGGGAAGGAAGCAGCAGAGGAAGGACCACAAGAGCTAAGGGGAAGAAAGGGACCAGGGAAGATGGACAGGCCAAGGACTAAATCCCCAGATTTTATTTCAAGGGCTTCTTCCATATTAAGAGAAGGGAGACAAGATAAGGGTATGGGTGGCTTCCTCAATCCCTCACTCACTCGCTCATTCTTGTCAGCACAAAAAAGGCGGGTGTGATGGCGTTTCTGCACCACAATATAAGTGATCCCGGGCTGGTAGTCCTTTTCCAGTTTGATGCAGGCATCACGAATGGCCAGCAGCTCATAGTGGAGGATCTAGGCACAGGGTGAGGAGGGAGACAAAGAGACATACAGCTCCTCTTGAGTTCACGCATCTTTCTGAACTAAGGGGTTGCCACTTGTAATACGGCTTTTTGTTCAGCCTCTCTTTATAAGCTGATACCCAACCATTAGAGATGATAAGCCCTTCCTACCAAAATCAGCCTTATACAGGCATACCTCGGAGATACTGTGGGTTCAGTTCCAGATCACTACAATAAAGTAAGTCACATGATTTTTTTGGTTTCCCAGTGCATATAAAAGTTATGCTTACACTATGCTATAGTCTATTAAGTGTGCAGTAGCAGTATGTCTAAAAAAAAAAAGTATATACCTTAATTAAAAAATACTTTATGGCTAAAAATTGCTAAGTATCACCTGAGCCAGTGAGTCGTAGTAGTAACATCAAAGATCACTGATCACAGATCACCATAACAAATATAATAATAATAAAAAAGTTTGAAATATTGCAAGAATTATCAAAATGTGACACAGAGCCATGAAGTTTTAGCAAATGCTGTTGGAAAAATGGTGCCGACAGACTTGCTGGACGCAGGGTTGCCACAAACCTTCAATTTGTAAAAAATGCAGTATCTGCGAAGCACAATAAAGCGAAGTGCAATAAAACGAGGTATGCCTGTAGACAGTTCACCTGATATGTTCCTATAAAGCTTAGCTGGGAGGCTTAGTATCAGCAGAGAGCACTCACCTGGTTCCTATGTATAATTAGACCTAACATCAAGACACAGAACCAAGGTTCAGAGAGAAATCACAATGCCCAAAGTAAGGCTGAATTTAGGATCAGAAGGAAAATGGAAGTTACCCATGAGCTCTAAGAGCAGACAGGATTGGGACCACCATAGAAGACTAGACACATAGTTCAGAAATGGGTGTAGAGGGACTAGATAAATTCAGTCCTGAAAAAAAGCAGTATTATACAAAAATGGACTAGCTCAAGAAGCCACAGGTGAAAAACCATAGTCAGTAGTTGCCTTGTGGCCTTGGATGTCAGGTATAGGGAGTAAAAACTGTATGGCAGAAGTAAATACAATTTAGAATCAATTAGAACTAGGTTTAAACCCAAGCTTTATCTAATTTTATTACCTTGAGCAAGTTACTTAACCCCTTGAAGTCTCATTTTCTCCACACTGACTAAAATTACTAATAAGATCAGCTTCACAAAACTGTTGTGAAGACTAAAACAAATAATTAAGTAAAAACACAAAAAACCTAGTAGTGGCTTAGTAACTGCTGACTGCTTTGCTTAGTAAGCAGTTTGAATTTTAACCCCAGGCTATGTGAGGTCACTAGACATCTCTAAACACAGACATGTTATGATAAATGCATCTGGCATTTTAGGAAACACTGTATGACTTGGAGGAAATTGAGCATAATGGTTAAGAGCATGAACTTTGGAATCTAACCAATTTGTCTGAATCCCAGCTCTACCACTTATTAGCCTGGATGACACTGAAGAAATCATTTAACATTTTCAAGCCTCAGTTTCATCATCTATCAAGTGGAATAATAATTATTTCATAGGGTTATTGTAAGCATTAAATAGAATACATACAAAGTGCTTAGCTCAGTTTACGGCACATAAGAGATACCCAATAAATGGTAGTTATATTACTGTGTATTAAATGGTAGTCAAGGAGACCAGTTCAGTACACTAATCTAAACAACAGAATATGAAGGCTTAGCAGGGAGAAAGAATAGGAGGAACATCGTGAAGGTCAATAGCAGTGATTCTCAAAGTGTGGTCTCCAGACCAGCAGCATCACCTAAGAACCTGTCAGAACAACAAATTTTAGGGCCCCATCCTAGACTCACTGAAGCAGAAATTCTAAGGGTAGAGCTCTGCAAACTACTTTAATAGGCTCTCCAAAAGATTTTGATGGATGCTAAAGTTTGAGAACCACTGGTCTAAAGAATCAGTCTTCAACATGGACCAACTAGTAAATAGGCACTGAGGGTCTTTTATTACAAGAAGAAAGGTCTATCAGTGATTGTACACGCCATCTCTCAATTGTGAGCTCTGCTTCCAAGACTACTCCATTTAGCAAACCTCCCTAAGTAGTAGCACCTCCCAGTGTCAATAGCTCAGAAAAGACAGCAGTACTCTCTCTGCTACCATCAGGCCCCCTGGCCTCAATGTGAGGTTTTCTTGACCTATTGTGGGCCCTACCTGGGGGAGCTGGCCTTCAGGAACCCCATCTCGGTAGAAGATGATGCGGGTAGGCTTGAAGCGGGTGGACTTGTAGAACTGGATGAGCAGCTCACGTACCATGTAGGATAAGTCTTCAATGATCTCCTGCCGAGGTCGCTGCACCCGCACAGTAGCACAGTAACGGCTGGGGTGGGCATCCATACTGCCTACCACCTGATAACCAAAGAGGCAGGATCAGCTCCCAGAACCTCCACCCTCCCAACACTGTTAGGTTCTGGGTTTGGGGAAAGGCCTCTTAGCAAAACAACTATGCAACTGAATGAGGTTTTTTGGATTCAATAAGCCCTGGTTCAATCTCTGTTCTATCACACGTGTGGAAGTTACTTAATCCACGTGATCTTCTTGTTCCTCCTCTGAAATGGAGATAAGAATACCACCTACTTGCAGTGCTGTTGTAGCACATGTAAGTCATCTTGTACAGGGCCTAACACACAGTAGGTACTTGATAAGTTTGATTTCCCTACTTCTTGCAGAGGGGCATGTGAAGGTTTGGCACTACTAGCTCAAAGAGTGACCTCATTCAAAAACAAGTTTATCTTTTTTTTTTCAATTCAAGTGCTAATCTACGCTAGGAACCACAGTGAAGAGTGTTCTTGTGGGTGGTGGGAATAACATCATTTTCTAAGGGGACAATAGCCAAAGCCTACTAGGATGGATGGCCACAAGGAAATTAAAGATAAGCATAGTATAGGGTTCCCCACATTTACTGAGATAGGCCCAGTCTGCCTAGAGAAACTTGAGGGTTGAAGAAAGAGAAGTGGGAAAGAAGGCCTGGTCCCTTTAGCCAATTCAGAAGCCCCTATGAGACAGGGAGCAAAGATGTCAGGAGAGGGATTGGAGAGCTATCTAATCTACTAGGTGGATCAGGGGTAGGGATGGGGAAGAGTAAAGGACAATCGCAGCAACTAAGTAACTCCCTTAAAAGGGATTTCAGAGAAGAGATATGTTCATATTCCAAAAGTGGGCACAGAGAGAGAGAGAGGGAAACTCGAACACAGAACAAAAGTGATGGAGACAGGGCCAAGTCTCTGGCCACAGCCTACACTCTCACTGCTCTCTCTCTGAAAAGAAAATGCCATGCAGAGTTAGTTTTATTAAGAAACCAAGGGAGTGGTTAATGGGGATGATCAGCTGAAATAAAAAGATCTTGTGAAGGGTCAAGCACCAGAGCTAAGGGAAGGAAATCATGTGTAGTCTTGGGGGCCCAGAGCTAAGAGAAGAACCTTATGAGGAAGTTGGAAAGTAACACTCACTGCTGTGATAGAAGGTTTTTTCCCATCCCCTGCTGGGGGGTGTGTAACATCTGCTCCCAGGAATATCACTGGTTGTTGAAAGACAGCAGAGCTAAACAAGGAAGAGAAAACAAATGGTGAGGAGTTGGGTCTTCTCTTCCTAGCACCATCTAGCACCCACTTTGGTCCTCTCTCCCTTGTGTGTGATTCACTTGGCCTGGACAAGGTCCTATCTTTTCATCAATCACCAGTATGGTACCTTGTTTGACAAGGGCAAGTGGGCAATAGAGTCCATACCGTTGGTGTGGAACTAGGATGTTGTTAATGCCACCAAGTTTGACATTGATCTTCAGGCAAAGGTTGGACAGAGTCTGAGGCGAGGTCTTGACCACATTCTTCACTTGCACACACTGTGTAGCCATTCCCAAGAGTGTATCTCCAACACGCTTCACTTCAGCTATGAGCAGGGAGAGAACTGATTAGTGCATTCAACAAATATTTACTGAATGCCTCCTAGATGCCACGAAGTATATGAGGTGCTAGGGAACACAATGATGACCAGAAACACACAGGGTCCCTACTCTTATAGTGCTTACTATCCAGTGACTAATTTTAAAAATCATGAAAATTATAACAATGATAAATGCTACAACAGAAAACTCCATGGAGCTGTGAGAGCATATAACGTGGGGGTAATAACCTAGTCAGGAAAGGATTCTTGAGTAAGTAATGAGTGAACTGAAATCAAAAGGTAGAAGAGAACTTAGAAGGGAGAGGGAATATGGGAAAGAGCATTCCAGGCAGAGGGAAGAGCGTGCAAAAATGTACGCTGATAGGAGAAAGCAACATACATTTGAGAAACTGAAAGGCCAAAGTAACTACAAAGGAGAATAAAAAGGAACCATAGTGTGAGAGGAAGAATGTGGTCATGAGACCAATCTAGGGAAATGAGGGTAGCCTAAGAAGGCAGCTGTCAAGATGGAAAGAAACAGATTCAAGAGACTATATACGTAAGGGAAAATAATTTTTATGGATAACCTCTGAGTTTCTAGATTTTTATAATAGAACAGATAGATCATAAGTTCTTTTTGAGACATTTTGAGTTTGAAGTGTATTTTGGTCATCCCAGTGAGGATATCCATCACGCAACTGAGTATAGTAGTTGGAAGTTCAGGAGTAGTCTGAAATGGAGATGTAAATTTATGAGCTATTTAGGTACAGGCAGTAATTGTAAACATGATCTTGAGATCACCAAGGAAGAGAACAGAATGAAAGGAGAAGAGGGCTTAGACCTGTATCTCTGAACTCACAATACTTGCAGAACAGGAAGAAGATGAGTCTGCAAAGGACAAAAATTCAGAGAACCAAGAGAAAGATCAAGACAGTATTATATCATGAATGCCAGGGAAGAAAGAGTGTTTCAAGAAGGAGCAAGTGTTCAACTAAGTCAAATGCTGCTAAGAGATTGGTAAAATGAGGACCAGAATTTTGTGATAGTGAGGCAAAAATTAATGTATAGAGGCAAAAACTGTTTTTGGTAATACAAAGTACCAAGGAGGAGATGTAGGATCAATGAACGGTATGATATGTTTTCAATGGGAGAGATTTGAGAATGTTTAAAAAGCTAAAGGGATCATTTCTACTTCTAAGAGATAAAGTTAGAGGCAAACCAGTGTCTCTGCACATAACATTCAGAAAAGCCAAATAAAATATAGAAATCATCTTTTTGTAGGCAGTAGAGAAGTGCTAAGACAACAAGAACTGGAAGGGTTAACACTGCAGAGAGGGAGAGAATCTCACAGAGGTGAACCATCTGCTGCAGCTGCTTTTGCCCTGGGTACATGTGCTGATTCTAGGTGTGGGCAGGAGGCTGAGATTCTAGGCTTTGCACCAAAAGAGGAACCACTGCCAAGGGACAGAGAAAGCAACAGTTTCTGGCGAACACAGGCTAGTTCTAAACGTGAAAGGTTAAAAAAAACATTTAAAAGAAAACACAGACTAGTATCTTCATGACCTTGGGATTTCCTAAACAGGACTCAGAAAGTACTAGGCGTAAAGGAAAAATATTGACAAATAGGACTACATTAAAATTTTAAATTTCTGTTCAACAAAAGAACCCATTAAGAAAGTAAAAAGGCAAGCCACAGATATGTATAATACATATAAATTTAAATAAAGGAATTATAAAGAACATCTGTAAATCAATAAGAGAAAGGTAGTGAAGCCAGCAACAAAAGGAAAAGACTTGAGCAGGAACTTCTCAAAAGAGGCTCGTGAAACAGCCAATAGAAATATAAAAAGATACTCAACTTTATCAATCACCAGAGAATTCAAATTAAAAGCAAAATGCAGTATAACTAAACACCCATAAGAACGGCTAAAATGAAAGCGACAATACCAAGTTTGGTAAGGACATCAATAACTACAACTCTCATTTGCTGCTGTTGGAAGTATACATTTGTACACTTAAAATCCCTCCTAGTTACACACCCAATAGAAATGGGCATATATGTTCAAAGGACATGTACAAGAATGTTCAATGAAGCATTATTTATAATAGTAAAAACTGGAACCAACCCAAATATGTCCATTAACAGTAGAATGTATAAATACATGTAAATTGTGTTATTATCATATAATGGAAAAACTGTAGCAAACTACAACTAAACAAACACGGATAAATCTTACAAACATAATGTTGAGTGAAAGAAGCCAGACACAAAAAAAGGTACATGGTATATGACTCCATTTATATAAAGTTCAAAGACAGTCAAAACTAATCTATGGTGTTAGAAGCCAAAATAATAGTGGTTAACACTGATGGCGAGTTGTAGTGATTGGTAGCCTGGGATTGTGGTAATGTTCTACTATCAGAACTAGGTACTGGTTACCTTGCTAAGACATTTTGTGAGAATTAATTGACTGAACACAAAAGATCTCTATATGTATACTGTACTTCAATAAAAAGTTTACATTAAAAAAATTGTACCAGTTTAGTGGAGAGGAAGGAGTTAAAAATACTAAGAACAGGGTGAGGTATGGTAGCAGATTAGAACTGGACAAATGTGACACTATCCTTTTACACTCTCAGGGCAATCACAATGCATGTGGACCTTGCTGTGACCATCACTTGGCCTACCAGGAAGGAGGATGAAGGATCTTTGAAAGAATCTGACTGTTCCTCTTATCTGCAGGCTTAATGCCCCCATTACCTAAGTGGTATTCAATATAATCAAAGAACAGCATGTAAGTGGAAGAAACCCAAGGTCCTAATCAAGGTATGAGACTGGAGAGAGGTATAACATGACTGAGCCCAGGGAAGGGAAAATTTTCTGAGTAAGCACTGACTTCTCCAAGCATGCCGCACCATACTCCACATGCAGGCCAAAAACACTGGATTCTCCCTTTATGGAGGAAACCAGAAACATGGATAATTACTCAAGGCAGTTCTCCTAAAAAGCATCCGATAAATCAATAAGAAAAAGGTAGTGAAGCCAATGAAAAAAGGAAAAGACTTGAGCAGGCACTTCTCAAAAGAGCCTAGTGAAACAGCCAATAGAAATATAAAAAGACACTCCACTTTATCAATCACAAGGGACACCAATTTATGGCCCAAGAGAGACATGGACTGGAGATGAACCAACTTCCATAAGTATTGAGTATCATGTGAGCGGAAGGCTCTACCTTGGGTATATATGTGCAGAGGGAAGAAGATTTCAGAGCAGAATCAGATCCACTCCATGCTCAAAACAATATCAAGCAAGACCGTAATTGATCAGCAGCCTGATACAATTTCTAGAGGAATCCAAAAAGAGACGAGTTAATCCTGTAGGTAGGATGACAAGAGAAAGCTTCCAGGAATAAGTACATTTAAACTAGGAAGACAGTTGAAGGATAGAGAATAGAGGATAGAGAATTTTGAAGGATAGAGAATTTTAAGGGCAAGGTGGAGGATAAAAAGAGTACTTAAATATTCTAGGCAAAGGCAAATGATGTAAGCAAAACCAGAGACTAGACAGCAGAGACAAGGAATGAGCATTTAGAGCATCTACTATGTCACAGGCACTGTGTTAGATGCTGCATTTTATATAATTAATTAATGAGGCTGAGAAAGGTTAGATAATTTGCCTAAGACAGTAATCTGGCATAGCCAGGATTAAAATCCAGATCTATCTAATTCCAGAACAAGTCATCTTTCTGGTATGTGTGGCAAAGGGAACAGTACCTGAAGCTGAAAAGGTTAAACTAAGATCAGGGCCCTAAAAAACTTTTATTTTGTGAATGGGGGCTAATGAAGGTTTTTGGGGTTTTTTTGAGAGTACAATCACAAAAAGTCTCATCCAGTAACCTATACAAGATTTAAGAAGAAATGTTAGAACTAAATTGAGAAGAGTGGGTGGAGAGCAGGGAATACACCTTAATACTGTAAAAAAGAGCATTAGAGGTGAGGCAAAGAGAAGACAGACTGTCCCCAAAGTCTGGATGAAGGTACCCAGAAGCAACTGTGATGCCAACACAGAAGAGAAAAGTAAAGAGAAGGGCTTACTGGTAGACAGAGGAGACAAGCTAGTAAAGAAATGGTTCACCAAAACACTTTGTAAGAGAAGAGAGCACATACCAATGTATTCAGGATCTAGCGGTGTTTCTTTTCACACACAGTAGGTGATCAATAAACTCTTGTGGAAAGGAGATAGGTCAAAGGGAGAGATCGGAACTGCAGAGAGGTCAAGGGTGGAATCAAGATTTTAATAATACAATATAACATACAGTAACAATAGTTGGTGACTGAAACAACTGAAATGGATGAGAATTTCACTAGAATGAAAAGGCAGAGAGGGCAGAGTACAGAAATCTGGAAAATGCCAGGCATTCCTGGTAATGACAAAAACAATTAAGGAGAGACAGGAGAAAATATCAAGAAGTCAAGAGGAGAAAGGTCATTGGTGACTCTCTGCAGAGGAGGTTTAGGAGAATGGCAGAGGTAAAATAAATGAAAAAGGCTAAGGAGTAAGTGGCTGGTGAGGAAGTGGGGGTAGAAAATGTAGAGAACTCATTTAAAAACGTTGATGAAGAAAAACAAAAAAATAGGAAGAAAAAAGCTAAAGGAGATGGCATGACTGTGGTAATGTGCTCTAGGGTGGGGAATCTAAAGATGTTTGAGGGTTCAAGGGTCCCAAAGGTAAAAGGAAGGAATAGAAACAAGAGCACACGTGGGTTGAGTAAGATAAAAGGAGAGACACCTCTTCCTTTGAGGAGGAGACGTGGAGAAGGAAAAAAAGAGTAAGAGAAGAGCACTGAGTCACAGATGTATATAGTCATTCTCATTCTTAAAAGAGAGGAAAAGAGAGGGAAAGCTTCTCAAAAAGTCTCCATCATTCCCAGCAGTGGAACACCAACAGAACCACCACAAATTCTGCTTGGGTGTGCTGCCCTGTGTCTTGACAGACAATGCACTCCTGAGAATAGGAATCTGGACTGACCCATCTCTGTATCCAGCTCAGCTTAGCCTGGCATACACACCAGCACACAGAGGACCCCAGTAAATGTTACTGGGAAGGACTGTGAGCAGGTAAACAGGACCAGAGATGACTAACTGGCTCATATAGTCTAATATTTCTCCTCTAAGAAGAGCACTGACACTAAGGAACAGCTCTGGCTAGAGTCAAGAATCCACACTGAGTCGTCTCTAGGATCTTCCAGGGAGCTACCCTGAGAGGAGTCCTATCACCGTAATCACTGTCCCAACAGAACTGTACCATACACTGGCGTCTTCCCTGGCAGGATGACGATAATGAGCTGCAGCCCTGAGTAGGTGTTCTTGAGATGCCGGAACATGGGCTCCACGCTGTCTGCCCCCTGCGCATATTTGCAGAAGCAAGGCTGGCCCTGGATGGGCATCCCTGCATCCTTGGAAATCTTCCGCAGCTGGTCTGTGAAGTTCCTGCAGCACAAGTATGGTCATGACAGGAGGCAGGTAAGTCCCACTTTAATACCTCTAACCAAATGCCTCCATCTTAGGTGCCTAGCACTATAACAGGCACTGACAGATTATAAGATGAATGAGACATCATCACATCTAGTGTAAAAAGCACATTTACAGTTGGATAGGACAAGATAGAGCTTGCCAAGTGTTCAATGGTATGAGCAGAGAGCTGAGGGAGCTCAGAGAAGGGATCTGTGGGAATTCTCAAAGTCCCCCATGTTGTCCCATTCAAGCAGCTGGTTCCTATGTTTCAAGTCTACAGCAATAGGAAGATGCCCAAGAGGAAGGCCTCTTGGCTCAAATTAAAATAAATAAGGTTCCAACAGTGATCAGAGCACAGGAGATGCTCAGAAAAAAATGAGCTCCCTCCTCCCCTACTGGTTCTTTGAAGCCTGAGAGCAAATAATTAAACAAGCTTCTTTCTTTTGGCTTTAGAGCTTTACCCTAGGAAAGGAAGACAAAGCTGGAAGAGAGGGTTCACATGCAACAGATTAAAAAAAAAATCGAGCTACATAAATATAATGACAGACTGAAAGGAGCAGCAGGAAATTCAATTGTGAAAGTCCTGCATTTAGATTAAAAGCAACAATGTACAAATAGAGAATAAAAGCAATCGTTTAGGGGATGTTATTATATAGCATATAAATAGCAATAAGATGGATTTAAAAGCCTATACAGCGAGGAAATAAATTTTTTACTTATTAGTTAAAAAGAAAAAAAACCCGTAAGATTAATATAGTACAACACTGTTGTATAAAATTTTAAATCACTTATATACATATAGGTATATAAAATACATAAATTGGGTAGGAAGGTTATAATAATTCATGACAGTGACTGCATCAGAAAGGAGGAACGGGACTAGAATGGAGAATATAAAGGAATGTCAAATTTATCTTTACTATTTTATTTACTTTTTAAAAAGGATAAAATAAATATGACAATACTCTGGATGATGGACACATGGAGGTTTTCCATATTATTCTAATTTAAAAAATTCTTTCAAATAAACATTAGAATAAAAAATATAACCTATTATTTCATGTAAATAAGAGCCAGGGCTCTGATGGACAACCTAACAGTGTTTCTTCCATTTCTCTGCTTTGTATACAACTACAGTATAGCTATTTAAAAAGCCAAGGTGTTACCAGATTCCATCAATAAGTGGGTCTTTACTTCAAGGAAAGTGGTTTTCCCTATCTTCTATTACCAGATCACACTTGGGATATTATGTCCAGTGCTGGGGGCCACAAAGTGTTTAGAGAACTCTAGGATGGAGAAAGTCTTAAAATCCTGTCCTAAAAGTGATACAGCTGAGGTAACAGCTTCTTTAGCCAGAAGAAAATTCTGAGGGTTGACACTAGGACTCCCTTATACCTCCCCAATTACCAATTTCTCCACCTCATCTCTTCCCCTTTTGTCTCAGTGGAAAGGATGGCTTTTCCTGTGCTTTGGATCCCATTCCCTCATACACATGTAGGAACTTTGTTCTATTTCCTTTCTGGTTTCTCTGGGTTCTATTTTCAGCCTCTATTCACTATGCACATTCTCCCTGGACAATCTCATCCACTGCCACAGCCGAAAGCTCTCAAATCTTAATCTTTAGCCCAGAACCATACATGCAACTGGGTACCCTGACCCAGGTGTACAAGTCACATTTTTACTCCCTGAATCTAGGGATCATTGCAAGAAGGGGCTGTCTGATGAACTGACTCCTTCCAACTCTGAGATTCTAGGTTTATCAGTTTCTGTACCCCAAAATATCCAAAACAACAAATTGCTTCTCAAAAGAATGGGACAGGGGAAGGACACGGGAATGAGAGAGAAACACACCAAGAGTGGAGCTACCAACAATGTGACACAAAGGCACAGCGCTGAGAGCCTTTCTAATATTGGTTAAGGACCAGCCCTCCAAAGCCTGGCCAAGGCTAAGAGCAGCCTGGCTTAAATGGGGCTAAAATCCCAAGAACCCAGGAAAAGAGACAAGAGGAACACATTTAAGAGAAACTATAATTGTGTGGAAGTAGTTATGTATCTGTGAGGGGAGAAGGAGGGCCAGAGTCTCCATATTCATCAGGAGCTGCTGTAACTAATTCTTATGAAAATCCCAAGGCCAGCTGAACCCACCAGGGCACACATCTCTACTAATTCTCATCACTGCCCGAAGTGGGCAGCTCCACTGATTCTTTCTCAGCCCCAGAGTGCACTGACCTTACTCCAGATCCAGAGAAAAAAAAAAGCTACCACTTCAAAAGACTGCAGGAACACTGAACTGTACACTTTAAATGGGTAAATTTTGTGGTATTTGAAAAATATCTCAATAAAGCTGTTAAAAAAAAAGAAGACTGCAGGGGAAGGGTTGGTGACTTCTTCACTTACTTATTCACTCATTCAAGACCATTACTCCCCTAAACTGTTCCTTTAAACGATTTGGCTATATCACTTTCTTCATTGCTATCATCTACTCCCAGCCACTCAGCCACAGGTGGCTCAGAGGCCCTTACAATTCATGTTCACCTAATTCAGGTCACTTGGACCCGACTGAACAAATTCTGTGCACAGGAAAGGACAGCTCAGAGTACCAGCTGAACTTTTATTTCCAATTAGGAATATAAGCTTTGAAACCTCAGAACTGATTTGATTCCAATCTGACACTTTCTTGATATGCAAACCTTGTACAAGTTACTTAACCTCTTTGAGCCTCAGTCTCCTGAAAATGGAAATACCACCACCTACTCACTGTGAAGATGAAATAAGAGAACATAAAATTAGGTACAATGTTGGCACAAACATTATAGTCATCACTACTACTGTTTACCATCCATGTTAATAATTATAACAATAAAATAATTCAGGTCTCTCTTAGGAGATTCATGTCCTGAAATCATCATCTCTGACACAGATATGGCTCCTTATCAAGACTCCTGACCACAGATGGACAGAAAAGAAGCAGGCAGAAGTGTGAGCCAGACAGCACAGGTGGGGAGAGTCAAGACTCAGAAAGAACAGACTACAGATCAAATCGTGGCCCCCTGGGAGTAGAGGAAGTTAGGCAGCTCTAGGATCCTTCCCACCCTTCCATCCATACACCCAACCTCCTTACTTGAGCACTTCTTCTCGACACTGTTTTTGGGGTGCGAAGCAGGCAATGGCCCAGACTTTGATCTCAATTCCATTGTAGAACTGTTTCCCCCGCATGTCCCAGACACCTTGATTGGGTGTGGCAATGGCCCGGTTCTGGGGATAGGCAAAGGGGGCGTCCAGGTGAGCCTCAGTAGAGCCAGGTGCGTAGGGGAGCAAAAGCCACGGGCTATACAACCCAACCTCCCCCCACATGTCCCAGAGATGTTGTCTGGCCCTGACCCTGCTCACCCGGCCGCCGTACTGCAAGATGGGCGCCGGCAGCACTCGCCCCGTCACCTCCGTCATATCATCCTTCACCTTGATCCCAAATTCCTGGATGTAGGGATCTAGGTTGTAGCTGGCATTCTTCATCTGTAAGACAAAAGAAGGGGATCTCAGGAGAGCAGTAGCTTGGCAATACTGCTCACCTTCCAGGTCCCAAGCAGAAAGCCCTGAAGAACAGCTGAGGCTGGCAAGAAATAGCCCTAAAAAAGGGGTTGGGGGGAAGTGGAAGATGAGGTAAGTGGGAATGGATAACATAGGGAAGTAATACAGGAGAGAAAAAGAGATAGGAAACAAAGTAGCTACAGGGTCAAGAAGCAAGAGCAGTCCTATGGAGTCCCAGGTAACAAATCCAGACTTTTGTTTTCCTAAGGGTCCTGCCAGGGCAGAAAGGCAGCTGTGCTACCAGGGACTCCCATGACTGAGCAACCAAGCATACGTTTCTCTGCATCCTCACTGACCAGGCGGCTGATCTCCTCTTGTCTGTCTGGGGCCGATCTAGCTGTAGCCTTTATCATGGTTGAAGTCTGGTTGTCAGTCAGCTTCTTAATGCAGCGCTGCCCAGCCACAATGTTACAGACCTAAGGAAACAAGAATACGTACCGCTGGCCTGAGTATAGTTCACCCTATACCCGGAGCCCCATAGTAAGGGAAGAGGACTTGGCTGTCAGTCCTGGGAAATGGACTAGAAAATCCCTTGTTCATAGACAGGTAAGTTAGAAAATATCCACGTGCAATACAAAAGGTAATACAGCCACTTTGTGATTAAGAGCTTAGGATCCAGAGGCAGATCTGGGCTCAGGGCTCATATATTAAATAGGGAGAACAGTAACAATCTCCTAGGACTGTCTGGAGACTAAATTAAATAAAGCACTTAAAGAACCAAGTACAGTTCTGAACATTGTAAACACTCAGTAAGTTGTAGCATAAATTATTATTTACCAAAGGACCCAGTCTAGAGCTCTTCTTAAGACTAAAAAAACTCAATACACACAAACTGGATGCCTAGGTAGCAGACAGCTCTCCAATGGTAGCAGGCAGTCAGTCGTTCCACGCTGCAACACACCAGGAGAACCAGCAGTGACTCAACTCTTGAGCCCGAGCCTACAGATGATCACTGAGCCCTTGGACTATAGAAATCACTGTCTGTTGACTGACAGTGTGCTCTGTTGGTGTGAGGAACATCCTGCCACATGGTTCTCTGTATTGGGCCCAAGAGAACACAATGGAGATCAGAAAAGACTTTCTAGTGATATATAAGACTTCCATTGCCCAATATACTATATTCAGGAAGCAGTGAACAGGAAGCCTTTTGGCAAAGTAGAGAGAACTCAAGAACACTTGAGTTTGAAGTCTAGCTTTGCCAATTCTAGAAGATGCTACCTTGGGTAGGACTCTTAACCACTCTAAGGCTCTGCTTCTTTAATTTTAGCCACCGGAAAAAGCACTAGCTGTCTCCTGAAGCTGTTGTGAGGATTTAGATGAAATGAAATGTAAAACTTGTTCCCATAGGGCCAATACACTAAGTACTGCTTCTCTGCCTAACTTCCAGAGTTCATGCTGAACAATGGTAGGGAAAACCAGGACAAGGTCACCTGCCCTTAGACTCTGTACCTCAAAGAATTAGTCAATTCCCTTAATGAAAATCCAGAATTGTTAAAATTTGTGAGGTTGCTCTCTTGAAGGTAACTTAAAGTTGTAGAACTCCTTACGGATAATTTCAACTACAGAATCAACACTGGAAAAAAGACTAAAGCAGGGATGTAGAGAACTCGGACCCCTTGTGCATTGCTGGTGAGAATGTAAAATGGTACAGCTGCTGTGGAAAACAGTATGGTGATTCCTCAAAAAATTAAACATAGAATTACCATATGACCCAGTAATTCCACTTCTGGGTATGTACTCAAAAGAAATGAAAGCAGGGACTAGAACAAATATTTGTACGCCTATATTCATAGCAGCATTATTCATAATAGCTAGAAGGTGAAAGCAACCCAAGTGTCCATCAATGAATGAACAGACAAACAAAATGCGGTATATACATACATCGAAATGTTATTCAGCCTTAAAAAGGAAGGGAATTCTGACATATGCTACAATATAGATGAACCCTGAAGACATTACGTTAAGTGAAATAGGCCACTTAAAAAAAGGCCATATATTATATAATTCCATTTATATGAAATGTCTAGAATAGGCAAATCCACAGAGACAGAAGTAGATCAGTGGTTAGCAGGGGCTGGTGAGGAGGGCAGAAGGAATGGTAAGTGACTATTAATGGGTATGGGCTTTCTTCTGGGGGCAATGAAAATGTTTTAGAATCAGACAACGGTAATGGTTGCGCAACTCTGTGAATTAACTAAAACCCACTGAATTGTACATTTTAAGAGGGTGAGTTTTATGGAATATGAATTATATCTCAATAAAGCAATTCTAAAAAAAACCTATCACCTACAATAGCCTATGTGATTTGACCCTGTACCTCTCTCCAAAATCATCTCCTACTACTTCTCCCCTCATACACTACATACCAGCCACTAAGCCTCTGTCTCTCTAAGAAGATCCAAGCTCCCTGCTGCTTTAGAGCCTCTGTACTCACTATTAAACTCTTGCCTGGAAGGCTCTTCCTTCAGGTTGTAAAAGGTTGGTTCTATCTCATAATTTGGGACTCAGCTCAAATGTCTCCTAAAAGAAGCCTTCCCTGGTGGTCCAGTGGTTAAGATTCCGCACTTGCACAGGTTTGATCCCCGGTTGGGGAAGTTCCACATGCCGTCAGTGTGGCCAAAAAGAAAAAAAAAAAAGAAGCCTTCCCTGACCACAATAACTAAAGTGAATCTCCAACCCGCTCCACCCTTATGACTATCCCCTTAACCTGTTTTATTATTCTTATAGCACTTACCACCAACTGAAACTATCTCATTTATCAACTTATTATCTATCTCCCCCTTCTAGATTATAAGCTCCGTGACAGCAGGGACTTTATCTGTCTTGTTAATCTCTGCTTTCCCCACACCTAAGAGTGTATGACTCATAGTAGGAGTTCAATAAATATTTGTTAAATAAACAAGCAACAGTAAAAATCAAAATACATAAGTTATTCACCTTGGAAACTATTGTTTAAACAGAAGTAATGTCAATTTGCTAACAAATCTCAGCTTGCAGTAGATATTACCCAAAGCCTATCTACTTAGCTGTAATTGCCATTAAAGACTTCTGTTTACATCTCAGAGAACATACTGTCTTCATCCCACTTTCTGTGCATCAGCAGCTATTACTAAGTCAGAGTTCTCGGGCTTTGGGATCTCTTCTCCCTTCAGCCTAATTTCCTCTGGTTAGTTCTGAAATCCCAGAAGCTCACAGAAAGAAGGCTTAAGTTTTGGTCCCAGCTATCTGACTCCTGCTGCTAGAACAGAGTAGGACGGTCATCTAGGCTAGTGCTTTTCCAACTTAAATGTTCATATGAATCCTCTTTAGATTCTGTTAAAAAAGATACTGATTCAGTAGGTCTAGGTGGAACCTGAGATTCTACATTTCAAACAAGCTCTCAGGTAATACCTATGCTCTTGGTCCACTGACCACACTTTGAGCAGCACTAGACTAGACAATGAAGCAGTCAGAGACAGTTTCTCATTAGACATTTTGGCTAGTGTATAGAAAACCAAATACAGCCCAGTGGTTCTCCATTTGCATTCTATGACTTAATGCAAATGACTTAAAAGCATTACTTAAGTAATGACTTAAGTAATAACTTAAGAGCATTACTATTCTTTCCTTAATTGCAGAATTTCAAAGGTCTGCTGAAGCATAAAAATATGACAAATCTTGGAGCGAAAACTTTTTCAAAAGGAACACATTGGGTTTCCCTCGTGGCGCAGTGGTTAAGAATCTGATGCCTGCCAATGCAGGGGACACGGGTTCGAGCCCTGGTCTGGGAAGATCCCACATGCCGCGGAGCAACTAAGCCCATGCGCCACAACTACTGAGCCTGCACTCTAGAGCCCGCGAGCCACTACTGAGCCCGCGAGCCACAACTACTGAGCCCGTGAACCTAGAGGCTGTGCTCCTCAGGAAGAGAAGCCACCGCAATGAGAAGCCCGCGCACCGCAACGAAGAGTAGCCCCCGCTTGCCACAACTAGAGAAAGCCCGCGCATAGCAATGAAGACCCAATGCAGCCAAACATAAATTAATTAATTTTTTAAAAAAAGGAACACATTGATCACTGGGGATACAGGATTCACCTTACAGGTAACGTTCACGTCCATTTTCTGTAAAATAAAGTATACTTGTATCTTTAGGTCATTTAGATCCCCAGCTCCAGACAGGGAAAGAGAAATTAAGAGGACATGAGTGTAGGTATCTGAAATCTCTGTACTGAATGAACTAATTACTTATTAAACAGTAAATACAGCTTTTGCCTCTGCCTGGCAGTCCTGAAAGAATACGAGAGCAGGATGCGGGATAAGTAAAGAACTCAGCAGTTAAGAATGAGGCCTACATTTCACAGAATGACCTCTCAGAACATCAATTTTCCAGACCTAAAAATGATGAGAGACTACAAATGGAAGAATAGACCTCTGATGATCAGTGTGCAGGTACCGTGCTTGTTCCCCAGCCAGGCCATTACTTGGCAGTCTCACCTCTAGGGGCAGGTAGGTATGCTTTTGTTCCTGGCCAACTTGCAGGCAGGGCAGGTGGGGATACTTGAGCTGAAGGTTATATTTCTGCTTGAAATACTGTGCCACTGTGCACTCCACAGTCTGTCCACTCTCCAGCTGCAAGGGAAACCTGTTTGGGGGAAGGGAAAGAAGTGTCATAGCCTAGCATTCAGTAACACCTTTCTAGACCTACAACCATGGGAAGCGCCAGACTTGACTTCATCCCTATCCAACCTCTTTGAGCACTCCTACCACTCACAGGAAAGCAGAGGAAATACAGGGCTCCAAGAGTGAAGCCAAAGATTTGAAAGGCAAGTTCCACAATGGTCAGATCGTATCTGACTCATCTGTATGTCTAGTGTTGTGCATGAAGCCTGACACACAGTAGGCACTCACAGTCCAGCACAGTCTGAAGTGAAGGACGTATATGGAATCAGTGACAACTTTCCCAAGGGTCTAGCCTAGGATATCAACTTGCTTTTTCAGGAGGAAGAATAAGTTGAGAGAGATCTTAACATTTATAGAACTGAGAAAGAAGCCAGAGAAAGACACCTGCTCTCCAGTAAAGGCCCAAGAAGGAAAGGTGGAGACCAAGAAGGTAAAAATGGTAGGGAGAGTATCAATGGATCTGGGAAGGTTAGGGGAGGGATGCCAAATTCCCACAGCTTATCTTCAAAAACAGGGCTCATCCTCAGGGCCAGGTGTGGGTGCAGAGAAAGTGAACAGAGTATGTTGAAATATCAGCCCTCTTCCACCAACAGTATGGCTTAGCAGCCCTGTCAACTTACGTCTGATGGCTGGCAGGGCGGCGGGTAACATTACACACGCGGTATTTCCTCTTCATCTGTCCACAGTGGGTCACTTCCACCTTCAGGCCTGGGACACACACACTGCTTGTCAGGGTTGGAAAAGGTTGCTCATGTGCCCAGGCTTGGCCTCTCCCCTGAATATATCCCAAGGGGATTTCCTTTTAGGACTAAAGAGAAAGTAGCACTGATTCCCCTCCCCGCCTGGTTGGGTCCTCACCCTTGATCTCCTTGGTGAAGCGCACGCGCTGAGAGTCCGTGAGGGGCTTGGGCTGCTCATCTATGTTCCTGATGTCCAGCACCTCACACATGAACTCAATCACTGGCTGCGCCTTGTAGAAGGCAGTGGCTGAGACTGTGGGGACATGGTAAGTACAGCTCAGCTCAGGTTCTGTCTTCCAGAATAAATGGAAGCACTGCTCTTTACACCCTCTTCTTTATAGGGTATTGGGATGGGGGAGGGGTCCCAGGGCTGTAGGGATTAGACTAGGAGTGTGGTTACAGAGCTGGGAGGGATGAGGCTGGGAGTGTGGTCACTGGACTCAGGGTGCCCCTGGCTCCATAGCTCTCCCCACTCACCATCAATGTTGAGCATCATCTTCCACATGGCAGGGCGCACAGACTGGTGAAAGCCGAACCAGACCTCGCGCCCACCCCCCAGCGGGTGGTAGTAGCCCTCAGGCGGTGAGAAGAAGGAGCGGCCCACAGGGGTGTACCTGGCAGGGACAGGCAGAGAACTGGTCCCTCGGGCACAGGCCCCCACCCTGTGAGGCATCCTGGGCACGGAGGAGCCCTGGCCTGGAAGGCAGGACACCAGGGCTTTAATTCCAGCTCTGATCCTTTACTAGTTGTGTGACTGACCTTGTGCAAGTCTCTCCCCTTTTACTGCCCTGCAGGGACAGATGGGGTGAGGTCCAAAGGTATCTACAAGGGACAGGGCCAAAGCTTTAAACCATCTAAATGTATATGCACACTTGCCTGGTGTATGGTAGGGCTTCAAAGAATTTTTTATTTGAAAGGCACACGGTGGGACCTTAATATACGCTCATTCCCCTCCTCCTCCCACAGCACTTCTGCCACCACTTGTAGCCCAGATACTAACTACACCCAGTACCTCATGGATGCCAGGTGCCTCATGGCCACATCCAGGGCTTGCACAGACTCCAGGGGAACGGGGATCTGGCCACTAACCAAGGCCTCATGCAGCATGCGCCAGCTCACAATGGCTAGCCACTTGATGGAGACCTTGAAGATTCGATCCTTCCCTTCCCCAGGGATTGTCACCTCGAAGTCAACCTTCAGGAAAGAGAAAGGGCTGAAAGATTGCTGATGCTGTCCCACAGTCCAATATTCCCTGCCTTGCCCCTATTATCCTTCACCCCATAGATTTCCCAGAATCTGCTTCTTAAGCTGATAGGGACTCACAATGAAAACTTCAGAGAAAATCCAGCCCCTTAGTCTCCAGCCACCTTGGCTCAGTGTATCTGTCCCTCTCAACCACACTTAGTAGGAAGTCCCTTAGGTCTATTTTAAGTCTAATCTCAGTCTGTTTGGACAGGGACAGACATACAAGAGGCTAAATAAACATCAGCACCTACCCATCCCTCACCCTAAAACACACTTTCTCAGCACAAAAGACGAAAGGGATCTCTGGACTGCCAGACTCCAAACAGGCTTAGTTGAGTTCTGTCCCTCCCCAGACCCCTGACACAGGTCCAGCCTGACTCCCAACCTTACCCGTTCATTGCCAATGGGCAGTGCTGTGACAGTGTAAATGTTCTTCTTTCCATCATACACGGGCTTGCGATCACCAAAGATCTGAGGCTTGAAATGCTGGACCATGTATTCCACCACTTCCCTGTGGGGAATGGGAAAGGCCAGTGGAAGCTGAAAGACTACTACTTCAAGCTCTTGGAAGTACTTTAAACTCCAGGCAATGTCCCATCTACTATATTCTATCCTACCAGCTACTAATCTCTATTCTAAGCAGTGCTTCTCAAGCTTCAACATTCATATGAACCACCTAGAGATCTAAAATGCAGGTTCTGATTCAGCAGATTTAGAGCAAAGTCTGAAATTCTACGTTTCTAACACGTTCCCAGGTGATATTTTTGGTCCTCGGATCACCCAGGCTCCGAAGGACCTAAAAGAGTGGTTGTGAGTGCCTTCTGAGCAGAGGGGGAGGCTGAGGGGAGAAGGGCTTAATCTCAGGGTCTGTCCAGAATCAGGAACAAAATCTAGGCTGCTCCAATCCCCAAGCCGATAATCAAGAAAGGTAGATGGGAAGTGACCTGAATTGGAATAGGAATAAAGTGTGGAAGAAGAACCTCACCTCTTACATCTCTCTGAAGTCCTTAGTCCTACTACCCTGTTTTCTCTCCATTATCATCTCTTTCCTGATTTCAGTTCCTGTGCTCTGCTACTTAGATTCCAGAGTATCCATCTAGCCTTCAAAATCCCAGTCCATCCAACAATCTGAACTCTTTGCTTTCTAAACCAAAGCTCTTGAATACTACTGGATAAAAAGACTCAAACTATACACTGGAAGCAACTGTAAACACATGGTTTTAATGCCAATTAGGCCTCAGTGCTGCCCAGCAATCTTTTTCATATCTCTGATCACTTCCATCCTCATAGATTGTGTCAAACCTTCTCCACTACCCGCCTAACGACAGAATCCACTCCTACCTCAGATCAAAAAGCATCTTTAATAATTTTGAAAGGAGTAGAACATAGAAGGCAAGGCCACCCTCAAGTTCCCAGACATATAAACAAATACATTTATATACACTTGCCTCTTTTCCTCTTTCTTTCCTCTCACACTTGAAATATCCCTTCCATATATAATTTTTAAACATTTGAAAATACGTTCAACTTCACTCAGTAGAGAAATACAATTTAAAATTAGACCAAGATACAATTCTCTACTTATCAGAATGCCAACAACTAAAAAATCCAATATACTGAATTGGTGCGGATATGGGATGATACCTTACTGATGGGAGTATAAATTAAGTTGGTACAACTTACCTTAAAAAAAACTGGTAACATCTCAAACATTTTAAATGTATTATGCCAGCAATTCCAGCCTAGGAACTTATCCTACAGATACACTTGTATTTGCGTGCAAAAATGTATCTATATTAATATTCTTCTACACAGTTTCACTTTCGTAGCAAAAGTTTAGACTCAACCTAAATGTTCCTGAATAGATTTATTAAATAGGTTATAATATATCCATTCAATGGAATATCTATGAAGCTATGCAAAAGAATGAGACAGATATGTAGGTACTGATATATATTACTTTCCAAATTATATTGTTCAGTGGAAAAAAGCAAGGTGCAGAGCAGTGTATATAAGATTCTGTATTCTGTGTGCTTTAAAAATGTTCTGTAAACATATATGCTTGCATATGTATAGAAAAATATCTGGAAGTGTACTCAAGAATGGTAATAATGAATGCATCTGGGGAAAGGGAGTAGGAGACAGGAGGCCAGGGTAATACAAGACATTTTTCATTGCTACTCTTCCTGTAATATTAAATTTTTTTTTTACATTGTGCATATATATATGTGTCCTCCTGCCTCAGCAAGGACATCCCACTCACTCCTCTCCTCTCTGTCTTGTACCTTTAACCTCTCCTGCACTAGCTCCTTCTCGGTTTATAAACATACCCATGTCTCATTCTTAAAAACTTTTCATTTATTCATTTCAACAAATAATGAAATGCAGTAGGCACTATACTTGACCCCTATAATCTTCTCTAGCCAACATATTCCCTCTCTCCCCATGCTTCACTATCAAGCTATCTAGAAAAAAGCTATCTGTTCTCACTATCCCTACCACATTACCTTCCACTTATTCCTTAACTCACTGTTAGATTACTAGCCCAACTCCTCTACTGAAACTACTGTGGCAATAGGTACCAATTGTCTCCTAATAGCCAAATCCAGTGATGTTTTTCAACGTTTACCTTACTTAGAATCTCTTCCCCAAGAACTTTCTTGAATTTGGTGATATCACCCTCTACTAGTTTTTCTTTTACCCCTCTGGATTCTCTTTTAAGGCTGTGAGACTCAGGAAAATAAGGACTACTGGACTTAGTGGCTTAAACGTGCATTACTTACCGGTTGACTCTGCGAGGACACTTATCTGGCTTGATATCCACCTCGTAGTGGTAGACGTCAATCTTAGGGATGTCCACTTCAAAGTAGTTGGCCAGAAGCTTGATTGGTTTCCCCACGGTGCCAATGCCAGGCCGGCGAGGTGCCTGGAACACCTGCTGCAGGGGGGGCAGGTAGGTGCCTGCAGCTACAAGACAGAGAGGCTGGTGAGGGTAGAGTCTGGTAATTTCCTTACCACTCTGATCAGAGAAGGCACAAGGCCTCCTAGAATGGGAGCAGCAAAGTGCAGGAAAAGCCTCTTTCCTGACTACCCAACCCAACTGAGGGCTTCCACTGGCTGAAACAACCCAGGCTCATTTTTTAAAAACTCTTTCCAGTTAGGAAAATTACCCTTGTTGTCTATCTTAAATTCATCAAATGAGTATGTAATATCTTCCGATTACATGTTAAGTAGACGGGCTAAATCTGGCTCTAGTAACAAAACTCTTTCTTCCCTCTACTAGATGAAGACTCCTTCAGGTATCTAGCAGACCCAGAAAGCCTTATTATCTGTCAGCCAGATGCTCACTTCACTCATCACCATCCTGAACACAAAATAGTATCATCTTAATGCTTCTCTGCACTGCAGGCAGGAGGAAGACCTAAAGAAGGCCAAGTGCTGGGGCGGGCGGAGGGGGGGAGGCCACGCAAGGAACAGGGCAGTGTCTGAGAAAAGATTAAGGCAACCGAATGGCTGAGGATGGAGCAGAAAAGGAGAAAAGGCTAAAAGGATGGATTCTGGAGACTAAGGAAAGGAGAGAGGCTGAAACACGGAGCTGGTGAAGAGGCTGGAACTGGAGGTCACAGCCCAAAAATGCTTGAACTGGGAAGGAGGAAAGGCTGGAGTTAGGGCTGGGGCAAGAGAGTTTAGAGTTGAGAGCCTGGGCAAGAAGCAAGGCTGCAAGTGGGGAGACAACGAAGAAGTTCAAAAGAAGAAAAAGCTAGGGAATGAAGACAGGCTAAATATAGGAGACTGAGGCAAGAGTAAACTAGAGTAGAGGATTTGGGAAGGAGGGGCAGACAGTAGCATCCTGGAGAAGACGAGATTACTGCTTCTGGGAAGAAGAATACAAGATTCTTTCCAGGCCCACAGCTCCTTCTACACAGAGGGCCCAGACAGTAGCAGAAGGGGTTTAAGACAGAGGCAGCCCTTGGGAAAGGGCTAGGTCAGGGCCAACTCCCACTACTTTCTCCTCTATTGCTACCAGGCTGATTGCTGCCCCTGGTTTTATTTTCTAGCTTGAGGGGAAAGGGAAGAAAAGAGGAAACTGCCTAAGAGAACCCTCCCTCAGCATCTACTATTGTCTTTGCCAGCAGAGGACCAGCCCAGGTGGGAGGAAAGAGGGACAAAACAGCCCAGAACCTCCCATTACCAGAGATCTGCTTTCACAGTTGGCGAGGCTGGGGGGATGGGGCATATCCTCAGCAGGGGGGTCAGGAAGAGGTCAGAACCATTCAAGGGAGGGGCCTGCTTTCCAGAGCTAAGCTGCTGTGTCTCCTTCTAACCACCTGTCAAGCCTACCCTACTCCACAGACAGGGAAACACAGACGGGAATGGCAGCCCAGTCTGGGGAGAAAAGGCCTTCAGGATTCAGCTACCTGGGGAAGTGAAAGCTTAACTACTAGCACCTGGCCACATACCCCAGAAAGAGCTGAACAGAAATTATACACAAGCCACAGATAGACATACACATCCAAACACATACTTAGACCTGGACAGTGTACCTTCATACACATACCCCTCACCAGCCTAGATTGTGAGATCTTCAAAGATACAGGCTGTATCTGCCTTGGTCACTGCTGAATCTCCAGCGCCTGGCATATAGGTGTTCAATATACAGATACTAAATGAATTAACAAACAGATCCATAGACACACCACAAAGAACACACAAGCATACACAGCACACAAACACCTGCACACTGCTCAGAAACAATTATAAACCCAGCACAGGACAAACATGACCCTAGTGGAAGTAGCTGGTAAGAGATACCCTTTCCCTCCCCAAGTTCTTACATTCCATTCACCTCCTTAGCCTCCCAGGCTGAATAATTGTTAGGAGCCTTGGGAGAAAGACATCCCCTAGAGCTAGGGGCTGGGTAGAAATGATGGGGGATGGGACAGACACTCTAGCCTCAAAACCTTCTCTTTCCCAGAAACAGGACTACACACCAGACTTAGCCTTAGGCACCCTCCACTCCTAGGAGGCTTTGGAAAAACAAGGAGCCCCCACCCTCCCCTTCATACCCAAACTAGGGAAGGCAGGAGGAAGAGAGAACCTCTCTCCCACTCCACTCCCCTGCAAGCCTTACAGCAGTACAAAGTTCCTCCCCTAACCCCACCCTGCCCCCAGCTTTTAGTCTGAGAAAGGGAGACACTTCCCTTCAGACCCAGACAGGGACAGACGGCCACTTTGTGATGCAGATGAGGGCCCCAGCACAGAGGACAAAGCTTGGGCCTTGGGGGAAAGGGGCGGGGCCCTTCCCTGCAGACAAAAGCATGGAGGGAGGGGCTATGAAAAGGACACTCCCCCTCCCCCATCCTCAACCAGCCCTGAGAAGGAAAAGTAACAGAGCTGAAAGGCCTGGCTCAGGGATTCCTTCCCTGCAGTTCTGAGGCACACATACCTCCCAATAAGCTAGACAGCCCACTCAAAAGACAAACTCAAGGTTGGGTTAGCTGTCCGGTAAGCAAAGAGTAAAGGGCCAATCGCTCCAAAAAGAATTTGTCCACACACTGAGTACACGCAAATTATTAAATATCCACACATGTGCTTAACCATTTATGTTCACACTGGAATGTGATTCAATTCAAAAAATAAAGACGTACTTGTGTCAGGGCCTAGACATTGGTTGGTTCCACAGATAAATCAGACACCACCTCTACCCTCTGGGAGCTCCCAGTCCAGTATATGTACTTGTAACACACCTGAGCACAGAAGGCACACCTGGCCATAAGCCCAGTGAAGCCAGCAACAATACCTTGCTTTGTGTACGTACTGTGTCCTCAAACCTCCAAGAAAATAGTCCGAGCCTAGGAAGGAGGCAGTTATGGGATCCCTCCACTCACAGCTTCCAGAATGAATTTCAATTACACCTTTTGATGAGGTAAAGCCTGCCTCATTAGGCTACAGCCAACTCCAGATACCAGGCTCTAGTTCCTTCCCTAGAAGCTATAAATATGTAACATGAACCAGAAAAAGTCAACTTTTTCATCACTCTAGAGGCCATTAGGAATTCACCATAACAGATCAATCTGGTATGGGTGCCAGCTCCCAGCAATCCATCTGGACCTCTGGGACCTCTACTACTCTAGTCCCTGGGTTGCTGCAAGTAGTCTCCAGCCCAGAAAACCAGGAGCGCTCCTGGAATGGAGAAAGGGGCCTAAGGGAAGGAGGAAGTAGTTTTCTGAAGTCAGTTGCTCCCTGCATTCCACCTTAAGGCTTACACAGCCTTTACAAGGTTGTTTTTGTCCTGGGGAAAGTAGTCACTAAGTACTTATAGATCACTGAATGGATGACTCGAAGAATGAGTCGGCAGGAGCTATTTCCTTAAGGGGATTAGATCTGGTATAAAAGACAAAGATGCTTCAACCAGAAATGAAATTCCTGTCCCAAATGGAAATCCTATTCCCACCCCGAGATCAAATGGAAGGAAGTAGTGAGACAAGACCTAAAGGATTCCCAGGTCCAGACTGCTCCTCCCATCAAAAGGGTAAGAGACAGGACACAGGAGGTGCCACCACTACACAACACATCCAGGGACTCTGGTCTTCTTGGGGCAGCCTTGCCTCAGTTTCTCCTCTATTCTTACCACCTTTTCTCCTGATTGTAAATAAGGAGAAGTTAAGGCTATCACCTGGGACACCATGGTGAAGGCTATAGACTTCCCCCTACCCCAAACAACGTATTTGTGACAAAAGGCTAGCTTGACGACCTTGGGTCTAATAACATGGCCCTGACAGTTTCTGGGGAGTAGAGAGAGGAAAAAGAAAAGATACTCAGTGGAGGACAACAAACATAAAAATATTAAGGTATAGAAAGATTAGGCTGTCGACTCAGGAGACATTCAATAGAGAGGTCATTTTCCTTGGATTAAAAGATCCCAATTCTGCTCAAACCAGGCAGAAAACCCCTTCTAGGTAAACCTGGTCCTGGCCTTGGTACCTCAGTAACCAACACATTTTTTAAGGTCTGTCTTCAAGGGGGACCCGTCCATAACCTAAAACATTGCTTCCATCCCAGTCTTTCCTCATCCCAGTGGCAGAATAAGGCACTTTAGCAGTTTCCCTCAACCTATTCTTGGCAAATTATGACTGAAGGTTTTCAGGGCCAAGTGCAAGAGCCCCAAGATGGGGAAGGGGCCCATTTCCACTTGTACTCTGCCAGCATAACCTAAGAGAGACTGCAGCCCAACAGTGCGCTCCTTTTTGCAAGCCAACCTGCGGGTCTGGGGGTGGGGGGTTCGTTCGGGCGGCCACGCCCCCACCACATCGGGCAACCCGTTCCAGCTGCCACCTCCGCGCATGCTCCGGCGCCTCCGCTCCATCTCCCTAGACTGTGGGGGGGGGGGGGATCCCGGGGCTGGATCCCCACCCACTGCCCCCTGACCCTCGCCCCCGCGTCAGGCCCGGCTGGGGCGGAGCTCACAGCCCAGCTCTGGCGCCTTCTCCCAAAAGACATCAGCCCAGCCCAGCCCGGCTGAGCCCCCGCCCCTGGCATGCGGCAGCTCTGGGCCCATCTGTGTCGACCCCCTCCTCTCCTGGACACCTGGGGCCCGCCCCCTGCCACCTGCCGGGCCTCTCCCTAGGCCTCCCGGGATCTCCGAGTGTCCTTACGTGCGTTCAGGCCCTTCTCCCAGAGCACTTCCCACCTCCAGGAGTGCATACAGCCTCCTTTGATAAATGGCCCCCGTCTCTGAGCTCCCTTCACAAGGTTTCCCCCGGAACTGCACACAGCCCCCTTCAAACTGGGCCCCCCATCTCATAAGAGCCCCTTTCCTCACTCAGGAAACCTTTCCTCACTCGGAAATCCTGCTCTTCACGCGGGAGTCCCCTAGTCCTTGGAGCATGCACCGTGCCCCTCTGCCGGGGGCCCTTACCTGCTCCCGAGGGTCCCGCTTCCATCCCATATACCCGTGCGGAGGTCAGGCGGCCCGGAGACTGTGGAGTCCAGCGTGAAGGGCCTAGGTACCCCGCACTTTAGCTGCTTGGGCTCCCGGGCCGGGCTCGGCTACCCCCCCAAGCCCGGCCGCTCGCGCCGCCGCCCCCGCAGCCTCCGTTGCAGCCGCCGCCGCGGAGCCTGCAGCAGCTCCCCAAGCTAGCGCCCGGCCCGCTGCCAGTGCGCAGGCGCGACCGCCAGGCCCAGGGGGCGGACGGGAACGAGTCAAACGGGGCGCTCCGACAGCAACAAAGGCCAATGGAGAGGGGCGGGGGCACCGGGGACCGGAGGCAGCGGCCCCTGGCGGTCACCCGTCGCCATGCAGCCCGGCGAGAGGGCTCCGGTAGAGGCGCCGCGGAACCACGCAGTGGCTTAAGTGGGGCGGGGCGGGAGGACAACCCCCCGCAGCAGCCTCCGGCCTTGTCTTTTCCCCAAACCTGTCCCTCCAAGCCTACACACAGCCTCCCCCCTTCACACAGGGCCACGCGCACATTTCCACCTCATTCCCAGGTCACCCTCACACACTCCGAGAGCCCCGTCACCCAGGGGCCCTGCCTCCCACCTCTCCTCCCAATCACCCTCATCCTTCAAGCCTCGGCTGCAAAGCGATTGCCTCCGCGAAGCCTTTCTCCGTCCCTAGTCACTGAACTCACTGACGCCACCCTCTCTTCCAGGCCGACTACCGGGCGCTGAGACCACAGATATGAAAGAGACTGCCTACCCTGGAAGATGTCGCAGTCTCAACTTGAGTGCAGCTCCTGAGCTCTACCTGCGGGACCTGGTAAACACCTGTCTCCACTTTCTCATCTACAGCTCACGCCTCAACTCAGTCAATCCGTTTCTGCCCTCACCATGTCACTTAAAACACTTTTTGTGTCGAAATTCAAAGGATAATTTTCAACTCTTATTTCTCTGCAGCATCTGACACTTTGCCTCTCCTTCCTTTTTGAGGCTTCTACTTGGCTTCAGCATTTTCTGAGGTCTCCTATTGCCTAAGCCCTTTTCAGCCTTCTTCAAGGGCCCCCCTCTTGCTTTTGATTCATTAAATAACAGTGTTCACCATGGTTTCAAACCCACCTCTCTTCTCATTCCACTCTCCACTTTTCCCTTAAAGGTCTCATCCATTCTTATGACTCAACTATCCTTCCAAATCTCTATTTCCAACCATGTCTCACACTCATATTTCCAAGTGTCTGCTGGACAGCTCCACCTGGATCTACCAGCACTTCAAATTTCAAGAGTCCAAATCCAAACTCTATCTTTCCCCCACAAACGTGCTTGTCCTATACCTCCTGTCTCTGCGAAGGGCACCTTCATCCCAGAAATGACAGTTTCTCTCTCTCCCTTGCTTCTTCCCCTATACAGCTGTTCACAAAGACCTGACATGTTTACCTCCTGAACTGCTCTCGCATGATCTCCCTGACATTCTTCTGATGGCTCCTTGTGCTGGTGCAGACCTTTACCATACCTTGCCAAAGTATCACAATCACCTCCTTGCTGGTCTCACGGTTTCGGGGAACATTTCTCCTATTTGGTCTGCATCAATTGATAGGTGGTAAGAGACCCCAGCTCAAACATCACTTTTCCATATATTCATTCATATGTGTGCATCATCCATTTGTATTTTTTGATGCCTACTTTACACTAGATGCCGTGCAGAAGGCTAGAAACTTAAGAGAGAGACCATATCCAGTTGCTACCCATTGGGAAGATTAATTTCTGACACTTTTCATAGTATGCTTTGCTTTTCTCTAGCAGAGGTTCTCAAATAGCAGGCATCAGAATCACCTGGAGGGCTTGTTAAAACACTGAATGTTAAGCACCACCTCCAGAATTTGTGATTCAGTAGGTCTTGGGTGGGACCCAAAGAATACATGTTTCTGGTAAGTTTCCAGATGGGGCTGCTGCTGCTGATCTGAGGACCACATTTTAAGAACTACTGCTCTACAAGATAAAGTTAAGAACAAAGACTCTAAAGCCACACTGTTTTGGTTCCAATCCTGGTGCTGCCATTTACTAGCTGTGAAAATTACTTAACTTCTGTGTGTCGCAATTTCCTCCTCCCCTATTTTAGGGGGTGAAAATAGTACCTACCTCATTGGACTGTTATTAATATTATATAAAGACCTTAGAACAGTACCTAGAAGAATGCAGGTGAAGTATTGGCTACTACCATAATTACTGTCTGTCTCTTGTACTACATTCTAAATTCTTTAAGAGCAGGGACCATATCAGATGCACTTCTGTCCCCCTTTAGTGGTTCGCACAAGCTGGGCCCAGAATGATCAGTAAATTTGGGTTGATCTGTGTCAAATAGATGGCATCAAAACATCCTCAGAAATAGCAAGATCTTTGCCTTGGTGTAACTAAGCTAGAAGCTCAGCATTCCTTAAGAAGAGTTTGAATCCCCTGTTCTAAATATGAAGCCTCACACTTAACTTTGTGGAAAGGCACTGGTCACTATTCTGATCCACCTCCAAAGTGGCTAGTGGAGTCAAGCCTTGCCCTGCCCTTGCAGGGTCTCTCTACAGAGTGTCTTCATCATCAAGGATTTCACTCTTGGCTAGGCAAAGTGGTAGAGTATAAAGGAATTCCAGATAGTATCTTGTTTTCTTATTCAGACTTCTTTCAGTAACTCCTGATGTACCTTCCCAGAAAGCTTATTGGCTCCTTCTGTTTCCAGTTCAATCCTTCCACCTCAATCCATAGCTAAGTCACACCCAAGGGCCTCTGCTACGTAGGCCAGACCTCAGATCTTTCCACTTACACACCTTCCCTAAACACAGAGTTTCCTGGCCCCAAAACAACAAGAATGGCCTAAGAAAAAAACTGTATCTCCATCTATATTTTCCTTTTTTAAAATATTAAAAGAACAGCCTGGGAACAATGAAATCAAGGTAGTATAGTAGACATAAAACAAATCGTATACCCTATTATCAGAAAATGAATCACTAACACCTCCTGCACGCACCATCTCTTTTTATCTATAATAAAATGTATTTCTTGTATAATATTTCAGGAGATAATTTTAAAAATCAGAAATCATGAACAATGGAATTAATAAATGTTACCTTGTACTTTGAAAAGATTTATGCAATTGGTAGACTTTTTAAAATTATGCTATCATTGACATACATAAACTGCACATAAAGTATACAATTTAATCAATTCTAACATATGTATCGATCTGTGAAACCATCATCACAATCAAGACAGTGAACATATTTATCTCCCCAATTTTAAAACTCATCACAGAGATTTAACAAATACAAGGGAATTTTTTTACATAACTATAGACTAATGAATCTGATACCTGATCAAAAGTTTAAACTACAATTTTTTTCCTTTAAAAAATTCAAAACAGAATAAAAAGCAAGAATTGAGCAACAATTAAGGAGGACACTGAGAAAATTATCAAAAATTACCAAACAACATCTGGCCCAGAAGGTTTACTGTGTAATATTTCCAACCATTCCTTAAAGAGATAATTCTGTTCCATGTTATATGAATGGTTCTAGAACATGAGAAAAAGGGGAATTTTCCTAATTTGTTCACAATAGCAGATAAAGATCCACACCTCTTATCATATGATGATATTACAAAAAGAGATCTCAGGAATATGGATGCAAAAATCACAAGTCAAATACTAGCCTACAGAATTCTGTAAGAGAATAATTAAAATTATGATAATAATATTAACACTTAACATTATTAAGTATTTACTTAATATTAAGTGTCAGGCACTGTTCCAACACTTTACATAAGTTAACTCACATAATCCTCACAAAAATCCTGGTGCATCATAGAACATATAGGTGAGCTTGGGCTAAGAAGCAATAGGTAAATAAACAGCACAGGCAGATACTATCATTAAAAATAAAGACACAGAGGGACTTCCCTGGTGGTCCAGCAGTTAGGACTCCATGCTCCCAATGCAGGGGGCCCAGGTTTGATCCCTGGTCAGGAAACTAGATCCTGCATGCAGCAACTAAAAAAGATCCCACACACCGCAACAAAGATCCCACGTGCTGCAACTAAGACCCAGCGCAGCCAAATTAACTAATTAATTTTTTAAAAAATGAAGGGCTTCCCCGGTGGCACAGTGGCTGAGAATCCGCCTGCCAATGCAGGGACACAGGTTTGATCCCTGGTCCGGGAAGATCCCTCATGCTGCGGAGCAACTAAGCTCGTGTGCCACAACTACTGAGCCCCGCGTGCCGCAACTACTGAAGCCCGTGCGCCTAGAGCCCG
Source organism: Leucopleurus acutus (assembly GCF_964270905.1). Taxonomy (NCBI): domain Eukaryota; kingdom Metazoa; phylum Chordata; class Mammalia; order Artiodactyla; family Delphinidae; genus Leucopleurus; species Leucopleurus acutus. The sequence continues at coordinate 164,919,411 of NC_139143.1, forward strand.
TGCTCCACAATGAGAGAAGCCACTGCAATGAGAAGCTCGCGCACCGCAACGAAGAGTAGCCCCCGCTCGCCGCAACTAGAGAAAGCCCACGCGCAGCAACGAAGACCCAACACAGCCAAAAATGAATAAAATAAATTTTTTAAAAATTAAAAAAATTTAAAAAAAATGAAGACACAGAGAGGCTAAGTAACTTGCTCAAGATCACACAGTTTACAACTAGCAGAACATGAACCCATGCTGGATGGTTCCAAGGTCAACACTCTTCACAACACTATATGACATTATTATTAAAAGAGCAGCATATCACAAGCATAAGGGTAATTCAGGGATGGTTCAAAAATAAATATATACCATATAGGTAGATTAACAAAAAATAAACAGGATAATTGTAATAGATTAAAATATTTGATAAATTTTAAGACCCATTCTTTTTTTTTTTAATTTTTTTAATTTTTTATTTTTTTTGCTGTACGCGGGCCTCTCACTGTTGTGGCCTCTCCCGCCGCGGAGCACAGGCTCCGGACGTGCAGGTTCAGCAGCCATGGCTCACAGGCCCAGCCACTCCGTCGCATGTGGGATCTTCCCGGACCGGGGCACGAACCCGTGTCTCCTGCATCGGCAGGCGGACTCTCAACCACTGCACCACCAGGGAAGCCCAAGACCCATTCTTAATAAAAATCATTAAAATCAAGATAATAGAATAATAATATTATTATTATTAATTATTATTATTATATTATTTAATTATATTTATTATTTATAGTTATAATTTATATTATATTTTATTATTTATTAATATTTATTTAATTATTATATAATAATAATTATTAATAATAATATTAACAAGATAATAGAATATCTATCTTTAGCTAGTGGAGAAGCAGAGATGCTTTCCTGTTTTTAAGGAATAAATGAGGTCACTCTTCACCACTAATACTATTTTAATACTGCTTTGGATATTTTAGCCAGAGCAGAGGGAGTCAGAGACAGAGAGAGAGAGAGAGAGAGAAATAAAATTAAGTATATAAGAAAAAAATCTTTATTGCAGTTGTTGCAATTATATAATAGGAATATACAGTCTTGCTAATTTTAAAATTAGTAAGACTAAGTGGAAAGATTCAAGAAAATAAGCAGAAATCTATAGCATTCACTGCTGGTATAAGTAATAACTAATTAGAAACTATAAGGGTAAAATATCTCATTTAAAATACTTAGAAATAAATTTAATGAGATGCTTGTGTTCTATAAGAAAATCTGTAAGAATCAATAAGACATAGAAAAAAGTAAGTTAAGTAGAGTTAAAAGTGAAAACTCTTAAAGAGAGTTTTCTTAAATAGAAAAAGTGAGTTAAGTAGAGAGAGATGCCAAGTTCCTGGATGGAAAAACCAAATAATGTAATGATGTCTGTTGGACCCTTGTTTTCCAGCCCCAAGTTCTGAGGACTAGCATCAGGTATTTCCATCATTCCCTGTGTACTGAGCTTTAGAAATACAAAGAGGTAAGGATGTATTAGAGCCAGTTCCTACCCCTAAGAAGAGACAAACATACAGTTGAGTGCTCTCCAATATAAATACCATGTGAGATACATTTGTCATTTTAGATTTCTAACAGCCACATTATAAAAAGCAAAAAAGAAACAGGTGAAATTGATTTTAATATTTTATTTAACCTCCAAATATTATCGTTTCAACATGTCATCAATATAAAAATTATTAATATTTTACATTTTTATATAAGTTTTTGAAATCTGGTGTGTATTTTACACTCATAGCACATGTTAATTCAGACTAGCCACAAATTTAAGTGCTTAATACATGTGGCAAATGGCTACTGCACTGGACAGCACAGATGGTCATTTCAATGCAATTTTGAGTATGACAAAGGCAAGCATGGGTGCCATGGGAACTAAGAGGAGATATGTCTAACTCAGTCTGGGATAATCAGGGTAGGTTTCCTACAAGAGATACCTACTTAAACAGGCCTGGGAGGATGAGCAGGAATTAGCCAGGCAAAGGAAGGATGGGAGAAAGGCATTCTAAGCAGCATTAACGGAGAGCATGAAAGTAAGAAAGAGGACTTATACCAGGAACTATCAGTAGTGCTATCCTAGCATAAAGAAGGAAGCAAGAAACACTGAGAAGAGGCTAGAGAAGTACACCATTCCCAAATCTGCCCATTCTCTCCCCAGCCGAAGCCAGGGGAGGGGCAGCAGGGGGAGGAATGGAAGGAGCTGTCCCTGGTTCTGACATCCAAGGCAGATTCACAGTGTAAGTTCCACCCAAGCTGGAACTGACCGAGATCAAGTCTATTTCTTTGGGCTTTCTGCAGCACACATGGAAGCCCCAAAACCCTACACCTGGGCTGGCAGAACAGGAGAGTCCTTTGGATAGGCTGGCCCTGAGTGGGTTAGAGAATCTTATGAACATCCATGTCTAGGAACAGAACTCTGGGATATTGAAGTTAAGGGTCAGGTATGTCCAGGAAAGGCATCCTCTTTAAAATAAAAGTAGATGTAGATATACTATACCAAATGAACCCCAAAGATGTTAGTCAACCTGTGGTGTCCTATCTTGATCCCTTAGTGAACGTAAATAACAACTCAACTTTCGACCCAGAATCTATCTGGGTGGATGTTACCAAGCTGCTGATCAGTGGAAAGGATAGGGGCAGAATTAACTCCTATTATCTTCCTTCACCTCCATTAATACACAAGGGGGCTCAATGGAAAAGTATTTTTAATAAATATGGCCTCAGTATATCAATGCGCCAAGGAAAAAGACTGTCTGCATAAGTAGGACTGTATAATTATCATTCATTCTTAAGAAAGTCAATATAGAATAATAATCCTATATCTATTAATTTAAAATTTTTATTACATACTCAGTGATCAAGATATTGTGATGGAACTGATACACTGGCATTTTATACCAGTATGATCCTTTGGAAAGCAATTTGGCAATATTTATCAACAGCCATGAAACAACCATGTTTCTGCTCTTTGACTTATAATATTCCACCTAGTTACATACTGAAACACTTGAAATCAGACAAACCTGGGTCAAATCTCAGCTCTACCACATGTAAACATGTGATCTCAAGCAAAGCATAGTTCCACTATTAACTGTAATTTCCTCATTTGTGAAAATCTCATAGAGGACTTCCCTGGTGGCGCAGTGGTTAAGAATCCGCCTGCCAATGCAGGGGACATGGGTTCGATCCCTGGTCTGGGAAGATTCCACATGCCATGGAGCAACTAAGCCCGTGTGCCACAACTACCGAGCCTGTGTTCTAGAGCCCACGAGCCACAACAACTGAGCCCACATGCCACAACTACTGAAGCCCACGTGCCTAGAATCCATGCTCCACAACAAGAGAAGCCACCGCAATGAGAAGCCCATGCACCACAACGAAGAATAGCCCCTGCTCACCATAACAAGAGAAAGCCCATGCGCAGCAACAAAGACCCAATGTAGCCAAAAATACATAAACAAATATTTATTTAAAAAAAGAAAGAAAGAAAGAAAAGCAAGGAAAAGATAAACCCAAATTTCAAGATGGCAGTTACATCTGAGAGGGAAAAGAATGGGACTGGGTTTTGAAGGAACACAACTCAAAAAGGAACACAACTTTTTTAACTTTAAAGGTTAAAAAAAAAACACAAAGATAAAAGTAATATTCTCTTTATCTTTTCTTTTTCTTTATTATTATTTTTTTTTGGTAAACTGAATGGTAGGAGATTGGGTTATAGGTGTCTGTTACAGCATTCTTCTTTATATGTATGTATGTTATAAATATTCTCTTGTGACTATCTATGTGATATTAGGCAACTTATTTAGTCTTACTGTGCCTCAGTTTTCTCCTCTGTAAGTCAGGAAAAACAATAACACCCACATCTATAAGGCTGTTGGGAGAATTTAACTGTTTAATATTGATACATATTAAAGTGCCTCAATTTAATGTGTAAACGTTCACTTACTGCCTGTTTTCAGTGTGGTACTCTGTACCTCAATGATACTTACTGTCCCCCAGACTAAGACTGCTTTATCCTCTCTAGAGAATAAACCTTCAATCTTCTATCAGGTTGCATGTAGCAGAGATGGGCAGTCATCTGACGATTGTGAAGCCAGAGAGGATCTAACAGATTTTTACCGTTCTTTCAACCTATCTTCCTATTTTCAGCCCCACTTCACCCCCATGTCCAGAGATTCCTGGTGCCTCCTATTCCAAACCTGTGTGTGTGTCTGTGTGTGTGTGTATGTGTGTGAAAGAAAGCTTGAGAGAGAGAAAAGGATGGTGGTCCACAAGGAAAATTATCAATAGTTTGTCTTTTGGTTTTCTCCCACATCACTTTAGGATTTAGCTTTCTGGGATATGCAAAGTCAGTGACCATAGGTCCATAGGCTTTCTAACTTCCAAAATTTTGTAACTGTTTTCTCCTTTTTTCAATGTATTATTTATTTACTTATTATTTTATCCATTTATTTTTGTTTTGTTGGGTTAGTAGAAGAAACAGGTAAATATGGGTGTGTAATCCACCATCTTTAATCAGAAGCAAGGTCTCATTCTTAAATATGAGGCAGTGTAAGCAAAGGAAACCATTAACAAACAGTTCATACAGCTCAATATCAAAAAAACAAACAACCCAATCAAAAAATGGGCAGAAGACCTAAACAGACATTTATCCAAAGAAGACATAACGATGGCTAACAGGGGCTTCCCTGGTGGCACAGTGGTTAAGAATCCGCCTGCCAATTCAGGGGACACGGGTTCGAGCCATGGTCCGGAAAGATCCCACATGCTGCAGAGCAACTAAGCCTGTGTGCCACAACTACTGAGCCTGCGCTCTAGAGCCTGTGAGCCACTACTGAACCCATGTGCCACAACTACTGAAGCCCGCATGCCTAGAGCCCGTGCTCTGCAACAAGAGAAGCCACCACAATGAGAAGACTGCACACCTCAATGAAGAGTGGCCCCCGCTTGCCACAACAAGAGAAAGCCCGCATGCAGCAACAAAGACCCAACACAGCCAAAAATAAATTAAATAAATTTTTAAAAAAATGCCAACAGGCACATGAAAAGATGCTCAACATCGCTAATTATTAGAGAAATGCAAATCAAAACTACAATGAGGTATCAGCTCACACCAGTCAGAACGGCCATCATCAAAAAGTCTACAAATAATAAACGCTGGAGAGGGTGTGGAGAAAAGGGAACCCTCCTACACTGTTGGTGGGAATGTAAATTGGTGCAGCCACTATGGAAAACAGTACGCAGCTTCCTTAAAAAACTAAAAATAGAGCTACCATATGATCCAGCAATCCTGCTCCTGTGCATATATACCAAGAAAACTCTAATTTGAAAAGATACATGCACCCCAATGTTCATAGCAGCACTATATACAATAGCCAAGACATGGAAGCAATCTAAGTGTCCATTGACAGATGAATGGATAAAGACGATGTGGCATATATATATATATATATATATATATATATATATATATAATGGAATATTACTCAGCCCTAAAAATGAATGAACTAATGCCATTTACAGCAACATGGGTGGACCTAGAGACTATCATACTAAGTGAAGTCAGACAGAGAAAGACAAACATCATATATCACTTATATGTGGAATCTAAAAAAAGATACAAATGAACTTATTTATAAAACCGAAACAGACTCACAGACATAGAAAACAAACTTATGGTTACCAAAAGGGAAGGGGGATAGGGATAAATTAGGAGCTTGGGATTAACAGATACACACTACTATACATAAGATAGATAAACAACAAGGTTCTACTATATAGCACAGGGAACTCTATTCAGTATCTTGAAATAACCTATAATAGTAAAGAATCTGAAAAAGAATATACATATATATGTGTATGCATATGTATGTGTGTGTGCATATATATATATATATATATGTAAAACTGAATCACTTTGCTGTATACCAGAAACTAACACAACATTGTATATCAACTGTACATCAATCAATCAATCAATAAGAGGCAGTGCAGAATAGTGGTTAAGAACACATGTCCTAGGGGACTTCCCTGGTGGCACAGTGGTTAAGAATCTATCTGCCTGCTGGATTTCCCTGGTGGCGCAGTGGTTAAGAATCCGCCTGCCAATGCAGGGGACACGGGTTCGAGCCCTGGTCCAGGAAGATCCCACACGCTGCGGACCAACTAAGCCTGTGTGCCACAACTACTGAGCCTGCGCTCTAGAGAGTGCATGCCACAACTACTGAAGCCCACATGCCTAGAGCTCATGCTCTGCAACAAGAGAAGCCACCGCAGCAAGAAGCCACCGCAGCGAGAAGCCCGCGCACGGCAATGAAGAGTAGTCCCTGCTCACTGCAACTAGAGAAAGCCCGTGTGCAGCAATGAAGACCCAACACAGCCCAAAATAAATAAATTAATTAAAAAAAAATTTTAAAAAGAATCTGCCTGCCAATGCAGGGGACACAGGTTCAAGCCCTGGTCAGGGAAGATCCCACATGCCATGGAGCAACTAAGCCTGTGCGCCACAACTACTGAGCCTGCGCTCTAGAGCCTGTGAGCCACAACCACTGAAGCCTGCACGCCCTAGAGCCCATGCTCCGTAACGAGAGAAGCCATTGCAATGAGAAGCCCACATACCTCAACAAAGAGTAGCCCCCATTCACCACAACTAGAGAAAGCCTTATCTGTGGAGGATGCAGCAATGAAGACCCAATGCAGCCAAAAAAATAAATTAAAAAAATTATTTAAAAAAAGAAAGAACACATGTCCCAGACTGCCTTGGTTAGTTAATATCTTGCCTCCACCACTTTCCAACTGTGTGACCTTTGTTAAATCAAGCTCTCATTTCCTTCATTTCAGCATTTATAAATTGAAGGTAGTAGCACCTACTTCATTAGTTATTATGATGATTAAATAAGTTAATATTTGTAAGAGCTTAAACTTGCCCACAATGCTGTAAGTGCTCAATAAATGTTAGCTAATATTATTTGAGGAGAGGCCCCAACATGAAAGTCAGAGAACAAAACAAACTGTAAACACAACTCAAAGGAAATATAGACCACGCAAATGGAACACAAGAAAACCTCCCCCCAAACTGCATTTTACATTCTCAGAAAAATAAGATACTGCACTCATTTAACAGGAGGAGACTACAACAACAGGACCAATTTAGAGTAAAATATTAAGATAACTAACATTTTAAATTCATACACGAAAGATAAAGTTGAGAAAATTACCCCATAAAGTAGAACAAAAAGCAGAGATGAAAAATAGAAGAGAGAATGAAATAAAATTGGAGGTGCCACTCATTAGGTCCCACAGCTGAACAATAGAAGATCCAATTCAGGAGAGAGGAGGGAAACAATGGAAGAGAAGAAATTATCAAAGATCTAATACAAAAAAACTTTCTCAGACCTAAAAGGCTTAGTTTCCTGTAGGGGGCAATTCTGTGCTCAACCCACTGAGAGGGAAAAAAAGGAGAAAAAAAAAACTCACACAAGAGCAGATCACAGTAAAATTTCAAAATTTCAGAGAAAGAAAGAGATCTTAGAGCACTTAGCACACTTTCTTGTTTATTATTTTGTCTGTTTTACGTGACGGCAGGGACTATGCCCACCCTCCTCACTGAAATACCCAGAGCCAAATGCAGTGCCCAGAGAAGAGTAGGTACATAATATTCGTTGAATCAATCTTGCATAATTTTTAAAAATACACCAATCTCTCCACTCACCCTTGAAACCCCTCATTACTGATGGCAGGCATTTCAGGGAAGTCACTCATTGATTCGACTGCTGAATCCCAAAAGGAACACCCAACATTTTTTTTAGATTGTCATTATTTTTGGAAGGAAAGACCTCAGGGTTTGGAGTCCAAAAGTGCTAAAGCCGAACGCGGCTCTTACTTACAAGCTTGTGTGACCTGGGATTACTCAACCCGTTCAACAAAAACTTACCGACCACCAGCCATGGGGCCGGGGCGCATGTGGGGAAGGGGTACTTTGGTGATAAGTACAAAAGAGTCCTATCCCTCCAAGAGTTCGTGGTTGAATAGGGAGACCAACGAAGAGAAAGAAAAAAATTACCACAGCCTCCCGACGCGTCGTTCCCCACCCTCTCGAGCCCATTTTCCACAGAGCTTCAAAATATCGTTTCAAAATGAACACCGGCTTAAATCACTTGCCTGCTTAGAGTACTTCCATGGCGCTTCTGTGCCCTCAGGATATAAACTCACCGAGTTCTGGAAGGCCTCAGGCATCCCGGCAGCGAACCTCTCACGTGGCTCCTTCTCATCATGGCGGCCTCTCAGGTCTATCGGCGTCTGCAACTACTCAGGTCGCCCAGCCGGGATCTGATTGGTGAGCGTGGAGGAAGGACTGAGCATGCGCGACCTAGCCCCTCCTCCCACCCCTCATTTCAGAGCCTCAGGGTTGCAGAAAGCTGGCCTTTTTGCAACCGCTCACTCACCATTCTGCAGAGGTTTAATTGACATTCAATAAACTGCAAGTGGGCAATCTGATGAGTTTTGACGTAAGTATACACGTTACCCCATCACTACAATCAAGACAATGAACAGGGCTTCCCTGGTGGCGCAGTGGTTGAGAGTCCGCCTGCCGATGCAGGGGACACGGGTTCACGCCCCGGTCCGAGAAGATCCCACATGCCATGGAGCAGCTGGGCCCGTGAGCCATGGCCGTTGAGCCTGCGCGTCCGGAGCCTGTGCTCCACAACGGGAGAGGCAACAACAGTGAGAGGCCCGTGTACCGTTAAAAAAAAAAAAAAAAAAAAAAAGACAATTAACGTATCCATCACCCTCAAAAGTTTCCTCCTGACCCTCGGTAATCCTACCTCTTGTCACTCCTTGCCTTCCCTTCCTGCAACCACTGATCTTCTTTCTGTCATCAAAGATTAGTTTTCATTTTCTTGTATTTTATATAACTGGAATAAATTCTTTTTTTTTTTTTTTTTTTTTTTTGCTGCTGCTTCTTTCTCTTACCATAATTATTTTGAGATTCACCTATGTAGTTGTGTGTATCAAGAGTTCATTGCTGGCTTCCCTGGTGAGGCAGTGGTTAGGAATCCACCTGCCAATGCAGGGGACACGGGTTCGAGCCCTGGTCTGGGAGGATCCCACATGCCGCGGAGCAACTGAGCCCGTGTGCCACAACTGCTGAGCCTGCATGCCACAACTACTGAAGCCTGCAAGACTAGAGCCCGCACTCCGCAGCAGGAGAGGCCACGGCAGTGAGAAGCCCGGGCACCGCAACGAAGAGTAGTCCCTGCTCACTGCAACTGGAGAGGGCCTGTGCACAGCAACGAGGACCCAATGCAGCCAAAAATAAATAAATAGATAGATAGATAAAGAAATAAAAATTTAAAAAAGAAAGAGTTCATTGCTTTTCAATGCTGAATAGTATTCCATTATGTGGATATATGACCACTTGTTTATTCATTCTCATGTTGGTGGGCATTTGTGTTGTTTTCAGTTTGAGAACATTACAAATAAAACTGCTGTAAACGGGCTTCCCTGGTGGCGCAATGGTTGAGAGTCTGCCTGCCGATGCAGTGGACACGGGTTCGAGCCCCGGTCCGGGAAGATCCCACATGCCGCGGAGCGGCTGGGCCCGTGAGCCATGGCCGCTGAGCCTGCGCGTCCGGAGCCCGTGCTCCGCAACGGGAGAAGCCACAACAGTGAGAGGCCCATGTACCGCAAAAAAACAAACAAACAAAACTGCTATAAACATTTGTCTACAAGTCTTCGGGACATTTGCTTGGGTAAACACCTAGGAGTCAAATGACTGGGATTTAGGGTAGGTGCATAACTTTAAAAGAACTTAAAGAACTTTTTAAAAAGTAGCCAACCTGCTTTCCAAAGTGACTGCCTCACTTTACATTCTCACAAGTGTTATGAGAATTCCAGTTGCTCCACATCCTCCTGAACAGTTGGTACCCACAATCTTTTTAATTTTAGTCATTCCAGTGGGAGTACGGTGGTATCTCATTGTGGTTTCAATTTACACTTTCCTAATGAAAAATTATGTTTATTTTCCATGTGCATATTTTCTTTTCTTTTTTAAAAAAATGTATTTATTTGGCTGCGCCGGGTCTTAGTTGCGGCACGGCATTTGGGATCTAGTTCCCTGACCAGGGATCGAACCCGGGGCCCCTGCATTGGGAGCGCTGAGTCTTAACCGCTGGACCACCAGGGAGATCCTCATTTGTATATTTTCTTAGGTGAAGTGTCTGTTCAAATCTGTCAATCATTTTTAATTGGGTTATTTGTCTTCTTAAGTTGTAGGAATTCTTCATATATTCTACATAAAGTCCTTTATCAGATATACATTTTTCAAATATTTTCTTTTAGGTTATGGCTTGTCTGTTCATTTTCATAGCAGTGTCTTATGAAGAGCAAGATTTTCAATTTTCATGAAATCCAATTTATTGATTGTTTTTCTTTTGTAGTTGATGCTTTTTGTGTTATGTTTTAAAACTCTGGGTCACTGAGATTTTCTTCCGTGTATTCTTCTAGAAGTTTTACAGTTTTAGCTTTTACATTTAGTTCTATCATCCTTTTTGAGCTACTTTTTATATATGGTGAAAGGTAAAGGTCAGGTTCATCGGTTCATCTTTTTTTTGCACAAGTCTATCCAGTTTTTGAAAAGATTCCTTCAGTTAATATGCCCTGGAACTTGTGTTGAAAATCAATTAGCCATTTATGCAATTGGACACTTTATTCTGTTCCATATATCTATCTTGATGCCAACTGTCTTGATTATTGTAACTTTATAATAAGTCTTGAATCAGGTAGTGTATTCGTTACCTATTGCTGCATAACAAATTACCACAAATTTGGAGGCTTAAAACAATATACATTTATTATCTCATAGTTGCTGTGGGTTAAGGATCCAGGCATGTCTTAGATCATCTGCTTAGCATCTCACAGGCTATAGTCAAAGTGTGGGCTGGGCTGGGTTCTCATCTGGAGGCTTGACTAGGAAAAGAAATCCACTTTCCAGCTCCTGTGTTTGTCATTTGGTTCACTGCAACTGTATAACCAAGAGCTTCTGTTTTTGTTGACTGGTGGCTGGAGGCCAACCTCAGGTCCTAGAGCCCACTCACAACACAACTCCTTGCCACATTGGCATCCCCAACACAGCCGAAAGGGAGAGAGAGAGAGAGAGACGGGGCGGGGTGGTGGTGGTGGTGGGGAGGACTTTCTAGTGAGTCTGCTAGCAAACAGAATCATATATAAATTAAGGTAATCACAAAAATCACATCCCATCACGTTTGCCGTATTTTATTGGTTACAAGCAAGTCACAGGCCCTGTCCACACTCAAGAGGGGAGGGATTATACAAATGCCTTAACACCAGGATGTGGGGACCATAAGGCCATCTTAGACTACACCCTCCACAGATAAGTTCCAAATATGTTTTTCTTTTCAAAGTTGTTTTTGGCTATTCTAGGTCCTTTGAATTTCCAAATAAATTTTAGAATTAGCAATAAATTTCTACAAAAAAAGCTTGCTGAAGTTTTTATTAGAATTTATTTATAGATCAATTTGGGTACAAATAACACCATAACACTATCAAGTCTTCTGATTCATGATCATATTGCATCTCTTCATTTATGTAGGTCTTTAATTTCTTTCAGCAATGTTTTCTAGTTTTCAATGTATAGATCTTGCACATTTTTTCAAATTGGTTCCTAAACACTTTTTATTTTTGATGCTATTTAAATGGGATTTAATTTTTTTTCCATTTTATTCTAAATTGCTTAATCAGTACATTTGGAAAAGTAGACTCTTCCCTTTGTGGAAAACCAAGGTTTTCCTGTGCTTACTATGACTAGGAAGGCAAGCAGGTTAAGTAAAGGGGAATGTTACACTCCCATTTGCCCTCACTTCTAAGCAAGTCCTCTTATCTAAGTCTTATCAGCAATAAAACTGACATCTTGCTCTTCATCCAACTATCTGATATCTATGGCTATTTTTCAGTTGGTTCTGAACTGTTGTAGGGAAGGGGGTATGATTTATTAATCCCCTAAAACCTCAACACCTCCTCCATCAGACTGGTGAAGTTACTTGCTTCCTGTGTTCATGACAACTTCCTGACATTCCCTCCCATGTGTCCTTGCTTGCACTTCCTGTGATGCATGTGGCAATACTTAGCTGCTGTCCTTTGTTGATATAGCCTTCTCCATCCTCCTCCTCCTCCTCCCTCTAAATATGCAAAAGTCTCAAAAGCATGAAGAAAAACCCATACTTATCTTTGTAGCCCCAATGCTTAACACAATGTTAAGCAGGCAATAGGTATTCAATAAATGCTTGCCTAATGAATTATGACCACAAAATGACATGACTTCAGTCTTGAAAAAGGGTAACTGTTCGTTATGTAATAGTTAATGAACTAACAGAACACAAAATCCTGTACGCATTAAGATTACAACTATATAAAAATGTATGTGCATTGAAAGGTGATATGTAAAATCAATTGCCATTGTGTTTGGTATCTTTTTAACAAGAATTTTCTTAACTTTTCACTATTGCTGATGTCTGAATTGCCTCCCCCGACACACACACATGTGGGTTCGGGGTGGGGGTTAATGTTACATGGGACACCGAGACTCTGAGGGCAACCAAGTGAAGGAAGTTAGAGAAAGCAGGATTAAACATGAGAGAAACCAAGTCCAAATGCCAACCAAGTCCAGGGGCCAGGAGCAGGGTCAAGGAAAGAGATCACAGAGACTGGAGTTCAGAATTAGAAGAGACAGGATCACTGGTGAGCAAAGTTTAGGGTGGAGGGGAGTTCAAGTATGACTTCCTTAAATATCTGTGGGAGTCTATGGATTTCATTTGTTTCACTTATGATTTTTTAAAATTTTGCTATTTTAATATTTTCTTTTAATTTAAGTTGTTCCTATTGTTATAGTCTCCTCTTGTTTAATGAATGCAGTATCTTCTTTTATCTTTCCGAGAATATAAAATACAATTTGGGGGACTTCTCGTGGCGCAGTGGTTAAGACTCTGAGCTCTCAATGCAGGGGGCCCAGATTGATGCCTGGCCAGGGAACTAGATCCCACATGCATGCCTCAACTAAGAGTTCGCATGTCACAACTAAGGAGCCGGCAAGCCACAACTATGGAGCCCGCAAGCCACAACTAAGACCTGGAGCAACCAAATAAGTAAATAAATAAAATAAATATTAAGGGACTTCCCTGGTGGTGCAGTGGATAAGAATCTGCCTGCCAATGCAGGGGACACGGGTTCGAGCCCTGGTCTGGGAAGATCCCACATGCTGCGGAGCAACTAGGCCCGTGCGCCACAACTACTGAGCCTGCGCACCAGAGTCCATGTGCCACAACTACTGAGCCTGCATGCCGCAACTACTGAAGCCCACGTACCTAGAGCCCGTTCTCCACAACAAGAGAAGCCACCACAAGGAGAAGCCCGCACACCGTAACAAAGAGTAGCCCCCACTCGCTGCAACTAGAGAAAGCCTGCACACAGCAACGAAGACCCAATGCAGCCAAATAAATAAATAAATAAAATTTAAAATCTTAAAATAAATAAATATTTTTTAAAAGACCCAATGTAGCCAAATAAATTTTTAAAATTAAAAAAAAAGGGGCTTCCCTGGTGGCGCAGTGGTTGAGAGTCCGCCTGCCGATGCAGGGGACATGGGTTCGTGCCCTGGTCCGGGAGGATCCCACATGCCGCGGAGCGGCTAGGCCCATAAGCCATGGCCGCTGAGCCTGCGCGTCCGGAGCCTGTGCTCTGCAACAGGAGAGGCCACAGCAGTGAGAGGCAAAAATAAATAAATAAATAAATAAAACAATTTGGGGGGGGAAGTTTTCTTCTGCTCCCTTTGCATGGTCTCTATTTTCTTTGAGTTATGTTTACTGTTTGTTTTGTTCTCTGACTTTCGTGTTGGGGAATTTCCTCAAATAATGATATTAGCTAACATTTATTGAGCATCTACTATATGCCAGACCCTGCATGCTGGTTTCACAAAGATGAATAAGACAAAGTTCTAAGCAGGATAAATATAAAGATTCCTAGGCCTATTAAAGTGTTGCAAATCAAAAACAAAGAGAAGATACTAAGAGCAGCCTGTACTGGTCAGTGTTCCCCAGAGAAACAGAACGAATAGGATATAGACATAGCTATAGTTAGATATATAGATATATATACTGATGGCTTCCAAATCCCCTTCTCCAGTCCATATATACCACCCTCAAATCAAATCCATCCAAAATTCAACTCACCACATTCTTACTTCCCACAAATCACAAATCTGCTTCTTCTGTGTTCATTTTCTCAGTGGCACTATTACCTACCCAGCTACCCAAGCCAGAAATCTGAGAGCCCTCCTAATGAGTCTTCCTTCCCTGCACTCTCTATATCCACTTTCCCCAAGTTCTGCTTCTTCTAAATTCTGAATATTTCGTGTTCATTCGTTCTCTCCAATTGCACTATCACTGCTCAAGTTCAAGCCTCATCATCTTTAGCTTGAGCTTCCACAGTAAAACTCTCAGAACTTCAGCTTCAAACTACCCACAACACTACTGACAGCCTAAGTAACACAAATCAAACTGTGCTATTGTACCTGTGGACAAACTCTAAACTCCTTAGAATGCCATGCAAGTCCTGTCCTGTCAGGAACTGATGCTTGCCTCTGTGGTTCAGCCTTATCATTTCCACTTCCCTTATAATCCAAGAGTACTGAAATTACTTGTAATTTATCCCAACAAGTCATGATCTTTGTTTTCCTCTCTGTGCCTTTGCCCATGAAAAGAATCCTTAGAATGCCTTCTTCCACCTTGTTCATTTATAAAAGTCTTATTTATTTATTTATTTATTTTTTGCGGTACGCAGGCCTCTCACTGTTGTGGCCTCTCCCGTTGCGGAGCACAGGCTCCGGACGCGCAGGCTCAGCGGCCATGGCTCACGGGCCCAGCCGCTCCGCGGCATGTGGGATCTTCCCGGACCGGGACACGAACCCGCATCCCCTAGCATCGGCAGGCGGACTCCCAACCACTGCACCACCAGGGAAGCCCTCTTATTTATTCTTTATAAGACATCTCAGTCATCATTTCTTCTAAGAAGCCTTCCTTGATCTCCCCAAGCTGGGTTAGCAGCCTCTCTAAGTGGTCCCATGGTTATGTGTATATATTTTTCATAATACTTAACCCTTAAAGCTACCTTGTTACATATGTGGCCCCCAAGTTTACAAGTGAACCTTTCAATGACCAGAACTTGTGTCTTTCATCTTTATATTTCTTAGCACATAATAGGAGCTCCAAAAATGTTTGTTAAACTAAAATAATTTCTTTCCTTCTCCAGTCAATTTGCAATATAGTTGCTAGTTTTCCCATCTGATTTTGTCCCTCTTCTCCTTAAAGATTTGCCAATAGCTTCTGGAGAATAAAGTCAACATAGAGGAAATCAGAGCCAAGAAACAGAGAAAAAGAGACGGAGGAGGAACATGCTTTGTTTGTGACATGCCTACTTGCTAGCCACTCCCTGACACAGGAGTCATTATGTGACACATCCCCCAGGGACTGATTCAAGGATGGACATGAACAGGACACAAATGGAGGGGGAAGAAGTGTGAGGAAGGCCATTTGGACTCACTTGAAACACACAAAATAATGGGGTTCCCGTAAGAAAGAGGGATTCTATCACCCAAAGAAGTAATAAAGGAAAGAATTGGAGTAGATAAAAATTATAGCTAATCTACTGTGAGGGAACGGTGTGTCTAGAATCCCCTTGTTCCCCGCTTATCCACCTGGCAAAGTCTGACTCGTGCTTCATGATCTATCCCAAAATTCATGACTCTGTAGTGTTTCCTGACTCCCCATGACAAAAATTGTTTCCCTTTTTAAGTTCCTATAATTTCACCCTCAGTAGCAGGTATAATGAAGTTAGATAGGCCTGGCTTCAATTCTTCAAACTTTGACTCCTCATCTTTAAAACAGGGATACCACCATCAACCTCAAAGAACTGTGGCTGTGATTAAAGATGCCAGTATAAAGTGACTGCATATATTAGGCACTCAGATGTTAATCTTGCTCCCTCCTCCTCCCCACTTTACGCCGTATTAGAATGAATTCTTCGGAGAATTAAGTTTTTTTTGTTTTTTTTTTTTGCGGTACGCGGGCCTCTCACTGTTGTGGCCTCTCCCGTTGCGGAGCACAGGCTCCGGACGCGCAGGCTCAGCGGCCATGGCTCACGGACCCAGCCGCTCCGCGGCATGTGGGATCCTCCCGGACCGGGGCACGAACCCGCGCCCCCTGCATCAGCAGGCGGACTCTCAACCACTGCGCCACCAGGGAAGCCCCTGGAGAATTAAGTTTTTACTCTTCTGTATTCCCAGCACCTACGCAGAGCTTGGCATATATTGGGTTCATGATAGATGTTTGATAATAGACAAATATGGACAGGGGGATACTGTACTGATGGAAAAAACAATTACCTGTAGTAAAGTTGGCTGTATGTAGGACTTGCTCCTCTGGTAAACTATAAATTCCCTGAGTATAAGGGCCACATTGTGCAAATCTCTGCATTATCCTTGCCATGACTTAACAAAAGGGCTTTGCTGGTAAGAATTAAAAGACTTGAGATTGGATAGCCCCAGGATGGGTGAATTTGGGCAGCTCCTCCTCTGAAGAAGTCAGTCTTATAAAGTACGTAGCTATACTGCCCTCTGAAGACTACGGATTTTTCTCAGAACATCACTGAAATAGATCTCCCTATTAAGAGCTATACCCAGAACTCTGCTGCAGCTTTAAGTTTTCACATGTGAAATGTTGCAAGAAGCTCTTCTAAATTTCCCAAATAACAATTTCTAAAAATAGGGAGACCCAGGAGTTAAAAACACAAAGTTTTCTCATTGTTCTTCTTTCTCAAATTTCTTATACTGAGGAAACTGTTTTTAAAAAGTAAGCATGGGGAATTCCCCGGCGGCCCAGTGGTTAGGACTCTGTGCTTTCACTGCCGAAGGTGTGGGTTCAATTCCTGGTTGAGAAACAAAGATCCCACAAGCTGTGCGGTGTGGCCAAAAAAAAAAAAAAAAAAGTAACCATGTGTATTGCTATTACAGTATACGCTATATTTATTAGACAATTGACAAGAAAAACAATGTTTGGCACAAGAATGCCAATTTATTCTTTTATGGACACATGAACACAAAATATCCCTGCAGGCCAAAAATAAATTGCAAAATTTAAACAACCATCATCTTATCTCAACTCGGAGATACCACCCCTCCCTTAATAGTTTAGAAAGTACCTCGTATTGCTAGAGACATACATCCAGTCCAAATTTAATAAAATACATTTTAGAACATTACAGGCCTAACAATATAGAAACAAAAATGACACCATTAGTCAAATGAACAAATGCAAACATTTTTCAGCTACTAGACATAGAAAGAGCATGAATATGTCAATAGCAAGGGGTACGAAAATGGTTAATCGATAACAAGATCTTCCCTTTAATTTTACAAGGAAAAATCCTTGGAGTTGAAGCAGTATTGATACAATGCCCTCAGCCTCCACTTTCTTAAAATGAAAGCAGAGCTACCACCTTGCTATTGAGCAAGAAAATCTTACAGCACATCCACAAAGGGTTGCTAGGGCAGGGCGGAGAGGGTGAGCCTGGTTAAACAGTGGATTACCTTTTCCCACAGGAAGGGTAGGTAGCTGAGCCAGGTAGGTAAGCTCTGATATAGGCTGGGCACCAGATCCTAAAATACAGACCATACAGAATATGTCTGCTTGTAAATCATCACCTTTGGAAGCAGCAAATAGAATTTACAGTAAGAATGAATATGTTCTGCCTGCCCAGACAGCTGGGCAGCTAGTTCACTCTACAGCTAACAACAACAACAAAACATAATTGGTTCAACATTTGGATTTTCACCACTCTTTTAATGTCCCCGTGCCTTATCCCAAAATTGTTAACTCTTTAGCATTGCTACATTTAAATCTTTCACACCACATGACAGTGCCTGAACAGGCTGCATTAAAAAAAAACCAAACAGCCTACACCTACTTCTAGAGAATGCACACCTCCCATTGATTGACACATGCATAATGATTCAGTCAGTCCCAAGGGGTTAACGTGTTCAAATTGTCAAGCCGAATTAAAACTATGCATTCAGACCTGCTTGCAATGAGTATTGCTGCAACTCGGATTCTGCAGTAATTACCTCTTAAAGATTCACCGCTCAGCAAGTTTTTTCCAACAATCCTAATTCTTCTATATTTCTTTCCTTTTGTCCAAAACGGCAGCATTAAACCCTCAAAGGTACTGTTTTCCTATAAAAATAGGCCTCCCGGCTTTTCCTCCACCACTACACTGATTTGCCCCAGTGTACTAGGACTGACTGAGGTCTTACAAACTACAGTTCAAGGTCGAGTGTATAGCCCATCTGCAAGCACGTCAGGGCTTCCTGGCACTCCGCCTTGCTCCCTGCTCCATACATGCCAGGAGATGGTGAGAAGTGACGCTTCTTCTGTGCATTGTTAACAAGCAAGTCCGAGGCACTCAAGTGCAGATGGGGTGCCCACTGGCCAGCCAGCCAGCCACCAAGAGTTCTTCACATCCTGGACTCCAGCAAGTCATCCTTTTCCTAGAGGAAACTTCCATTTTTCCTCCTCTTGTATCCAGGGTGGCCAAGCTGAAGGGTATTTTCTGTGCTCTCCCTGAACAAGTGTGAATAAAAAGCAGCAGCCAGCCCCTCACCAACGTGTCCTGATTTGTGTGTCCAAGTGAGGTATTTGCAAAAAAGGAAAATCTTAAGAAATTAACTTCTGCCATCTTCTTCACTCCTGCCTCTGTTGTGCCTCAATTACAGAGCTTGCTTTCATCCCACTCTATGAAGAGAACAAGGACGTCTGCACTTGTATCTTAATGAGCTTTAGGACTCCATATACATTATAAAACTCTCAGAGACCAGTCTCAGCAAACACTGGTGGCGCTGCTGATCAACAGCACATGGAAATGTAAACTTTAACGTATTTACAAGCTTGTTTACAAGACTGAAGAAAAACAGTGCTTTATATTGCTGGGATTTTGAGAAGGCTAGTTTAAGAGATTTGGACCAGCTAATGAGTTCAAGCAACATCCTTCACCATTAGATCCAGTGTTTCCCCCACCAGCAGTTTCCAGACAGAGGTGGCAAAACCGTTTTACCACACTGCATCTATCTCTTCCCCCAGCACCTTCCTCAGCCATGTGGAGTGGCTCTGGGCCTTTTATCCCTCCTTTCAGCTCTCACTCCTGAGGTTCCAGGACAGAGAATTCCAAGTCAGTAAAATTTGGGCTGGGAAACACTGGCTGGAACTATCAAGACTCTATGTAACTGTTGTCCATTCACAAAGTATTATCTACACTAAATACAAAATACCTTTTCCCCCACATTTTAACTGATGCTTGCTTTAGATCAACTCCCTTTGTTTGGACAAGAAAGGAATCCTCTCTCCCTGTGAACGCAATCCAGAATCTATTAAGAAAAAGCAACCTTTTCTATGCAGTTTTAGTTTAATAAAAGGAAGGAAACCCCACCAAGTACATTTCAGGTTGAAAGAGAAGCAAAAAATTTCCATTACAAGTAATTGTGTGAGTAACCTTGATTCCCAGGGAATAAAGTTTTAAATGCTGGTACATTTTTGCAAGTTGCAGCATCACTCAAGGTACCTTAAGGACTGGCAAAGCCTATTCAATAAGGAAGCATCCTGGTTCTAGCTTAGTTTAAAACAAAGTGACAGGACACCAACTGTGACTATAAAACAGATAAAAAGAATTCTTTAAAAAGGCATGGAGGGCTTCCCTGGTAGCGCAGTGGTTGAGAGTCCGCCTGCCAATGCAGGGGACACAGGTTCGTGCCCCGGTCTGGGAAGATCCCACATGCCGTGGAGCGGCTGGCCCCGTGAGCCATGGCCGCTGAGCCTGCGCGTCCGGAGCCTGTGCTCCGCAACGGGAGAGGCCACAACAGTGAGAGGCCCGCGTACCGCGAAAAAAAAAAAAAAAAAGGCATGGAAATATATGCCTTTTCTGACCAGTTTCAAAAATTGTCAGATTATGATCTATAAGAAATAGCTGATAAAAATCATACCGAAATCTCATCTAAAAAACTACACTGTCAGGGGGAGGAAGAGGAGGGACTTTAAAAAATGTTTATTGCCAAAGTTAACTTGCTATGAGAAAAGTTAAAAAATCATTTAGATCTAACAAACCACACAGCAGCATAAAATGGGCATTTTTGAAAACTCTGAAAAATACTAAAAGCTAGTTTTTTTCAAAGAGGGGGAAACATGAGTACTTTTTACCATGGCAGTGTTATCTGTCACCATGACATGCATCACATGTGTTACACATTCACAAAAGTCAACCAAATAAGAGAACTGCCTGTCTGAATCTGCAGCCAAATATAGTGCAATTGCCTGGCAGCCTGTACTTGCACCAGCACAAGTCTGTAGAGATCAATACATAAAGTAGTAAAACTAATAAAACTCTGTAAAACTTTCAAAAATTAATGCTCGTTAAAGGCATTTACAGTGGCGAAGTCAGAAATCTCCATTAAAAAGCCTATTGACCCACACAATTAAATAGTTACACTGAACTGAAGTAGATTGGTTTTTCTCTCCCATTTATGCATATATCCCACTAGACGAATACAGAAAAAAGGAATAAGCTTCTCTTGTAAGACTAGAGGGATGCGGTGAACACCACAGCTAGCAAAATAGTCCATAGAAACCTTTCTCATAAAGTCCTTTAGAAAGTTCAGGCTGATTAGCCTTTGCATGATGAGGTAAAAATTCAGTCCAGTGCATCAGAAAAGATAATCAAAGAGTATCTATTACTTTAAAAAAATGGCTCAATTTTGTTGATGCATCAGACAGTGCTGCGAAGTATAGATTCAGTGCAACTATTCTGAGTTGCTGGTAGAGGACCACCTGAAGTCAACTTGGCTCTCTCTAGAGGCAGTAGGCGTTTGAAACATTTTGAGCCTGCATGGTGTGCCAAACTGGTTGAGTTCTTTTTCTGAGACTCTCAGGCAAAATACATCGTGTGCTGGGTATCATGGTGGATCTGCACAGCTTTAGCCAAGGCCTGAGGATCTCGGCCATTGCTCTGTCCTGACACATGACTGCCTTCCGCACTGTAAAGAAAAGAAAGCAAAAAAACCAAGAGTGACAAAAGACCACTTCAAACTCCACATGTTTCAAATAGCATGAATAGTACTAGAGTCAAGATCTTGGGCTCAAGGTGTGGCTCCTTAAATAATTTGTAACGTCTCTCTAAACACCAGTTTGCTCAACTGAAAATGCAATACAACTTATTTAATGGGCTGCTGCAATTAATTAGAATAATGTCTGCAAAGACCAAATCTTCAACAGTGCCTACACAAGGACTTCCATTTGTCTGCTATGTCTGGTTAATGCCTACTTGTCCTTTAGGCTTCAGTCAAATATCATTTCCCCCAAAGAAATCTTCCCTGATTCTGAAGTTCAGGTCAGAGCCACCTGGAATATACTTTCACAGAATCCTCTACATTTATTTTATTTGAAAGATTATTATTTGGATAATTATTTATTTCCCTTACTGGGATGTAACCTCCAAGAAAGCAGCAACTTTGTCTGTCTTACTCACCACTAAATCCCTAGTGCCTGCCACATAGCATTGCCTCAATAACCATTTGTTGAATGGATGAATGAATGAATGAATGAATGTGCTTAGCACAGTGCTGGAACATAACAGATACTCAGCAAATGTTACTATGCCACCAGCCTTTCTTGTCTTCCCCTCACTAGCTATATGACCCTGGACAAGTAACAACTCCTCTGAACTTGATCTTTTAGGGTAACAGTAACAACTTCTGAACATACCTTTTAAGGGCACCATGTGATAAAAGGCTTAGTAAATGGGAAATCACCATCCCTCTTCTGACTTCTCTACTTAAATTATTATTACCCTTATCATCTAGGCTCAAAATCTTAGTCATTTTGTACTTCATCCCCTTCTCTGTCACTCACATCCAATTAACTGTTGAGTAATGTCTATTTTATCCCAGGATTAGCCTTTTACGTTAAACAAAGGTAATCTTGCTCTAACATATTCTTCCAGCTTCATGCCTACTATTCCCCTTTCAAATGCTCCAACCAAAGAAAACTTGCTATTGTTCAAACATGTCACTTGTCTTCTCTTCTTTGTGTCCATTATTCCCTCTGCCTGGAAAATTCTTTTCTCTTCTTTGTAGAGCCAAATCCTACCCATCCAGCTATGAAATCTCTAACAGACTTTCCTCTGATGTCCAATTGCACTTTCATCTATACTGCTATGGGCTAATTGTCAGTTTTATGTTTGCGTGTATTGTATCCCATACTGAAGCATAAAATCCCAGGAAACATGTCTTCCTCAACTTACAGTTTTTAGTACCTAGTACAGTGTTGGGCACACAGGCAATACCTAGTAAATGTGTTGAATGAATATGTATATTACAGAATGGAAGGTACAAAGCCACAGCTGGGCATTTTCCATCATAGCGTACTTTCAACCCGTACAGAAATAGACTTGCAGTGGAATGTCTACTATTTAGCAGCTGAATTTGGACTTGGGGAAGAGCCCAGAAACAGCTACACTTCACAGATGGTCATTTGGAAAAAAAAATTTAACGCAGAAAGCTTGTTTAGTTATTTAATAGTAGCTCAATAACAGGTCAATATGTCTGATTCTCCTGAGATCCTTATTTGGGGGTGAGAATGGTCTGGTACCCTACCTGTTCCCGACACAAACCCAGGTTCCCTCTGATACATCCTCCAAGACTGTACTGAAAGTAAAGTGAACTGGTCAGGACTTCCCCCTTGCATGAAGTGGAATCCACAGGCCTGTGACTGCTCTGACTGGAGCCAGGGCACTGGGCTGGACATCTTTTGAGGCTGCTTAGGACCTGAGCAGAACTGAAATGCATTTGGCTCTATGGGAAATCCACAGGCAGTTTCAAATGAGACTGCTTTTTGGGGCAGACTTTAGACACATCATACAAGTATGAACAAGCCTGGGCAATTTTTGGACCAAAAGTCACATTATCAGCTCTTAAAGGCATATGCAATTTTATCTGCTCTTTGAAATGTAAACCCTAAAAGGAAGTTTAACTCTTCCTAAAGGTTTTCTATAGTAGCTCATTTTTTTTAATATGCTGCTAAACACAGACAGAAAGATTTTATTTGCCTGAGAAACTTGCCTGTCATGATCTTTATCCACCAGATGATACCTTGCTCTGAATGCTACAAGGCGGGCATAATAGGCAGGGGCTGGAATAGAGACTGAGCGTGTGCACCGCACATAGGTATGACATAGCTGGTAAGTTAGTAACTGGAGCTCATCTGCGGTGAAGCAGTTGTCATCCCACAAGACCTGGTAATGTGAAGGACGGCTGGTTCCCTGGAGAAAGAGTTTTATGATTAATGTCTCTGACATGGGTTGATGACCTGAGAGAATTGAAACCTACTTAAATTCAGAAATATTCCTGCCTAGCACACCTACAAGCAGATACCTAGACCAAAAGATAACAGTTCTAGGATACAAGCATTAACAAAGTTATGTACAGTGTTTAATAACAAGTCTACTCAAGCTAGTTGCTGAATTTGCAAACACCTCCCTATCAAATCAAAGACCTGGACTAGCTTCCAAATTACCTGAATTCCTGCATGACTACAGAGGTAAAAGTCAAACTCAGATGGATGTGTGATGGTGCTATCCACGGTAGTGCCTGCTGGTACATTGCCACTTTTCCCCACCTAAAAAAAAAAAAAAAAAAAGTGTCATTAGTCATCAAAGTGCTAAATTGAGCTCAAGCCATTAGTAACAAGTTAGTATACTGCTCTTAAGGGAACTCTTGAAAATCAGTTTAATTCAAGATGTTGAATTTTCTGTAACTTTCCGTTAGCCCAACTATTTCAACCTTAGATATTTTCTCAAATATACTCCACTGCTTCTCTAAGGGAATCCAGACAAAGAATTATTTTACCTGTGGCTTTGGGCTACATTATTGTCATCTATTTTACAGATGACACTTCGGTGTGTTCACAGAGGGGGAAAAGAAGACATTTAAGATGGATAAGCTTCCTGAGGGGAAAAAAAAAATCAGTTTTATTCCTTATTTGGAATAAAAAAAAAAAACAACCTACAACTTTCAGTAAAAGTTAAGATGAAGGGGCTTCCCTGGTGGCGCAGTGGTTGAGAGTCCGCCTGCTGATGCAGGGGACATGGGTTCGTGCCCCAGTCCGGGAGGATCCCACATGCTGCGGAGCGGCTGGGCCCATGAGCCATGGCCGCTGAGCCTGCGCGTCTGCAACGGGAGAGGCCACAACAGTGAGAGGCCCGCGTACCACAAAAAAAAAAAAAAAAAAAAGTTAAGATGAAGGAATCTGTGAACTGGTTCACCAAGTTCAACAAAATTAATACTTTTACAGGATCAATAAAAGAACTCACTGGCACATGTATTGTCAGGAAGAGTGCATTGAAATGAGAATTAGGAAAGCCACAGTTTCTGTTCTAAGCCCAGCCTTGTAACTACATACCTTGAACAAAGCCTCAATCTAATCATCCATAAAATTAGGTGATGATCTCTGATACTTTTAAAATTCTAAAGTTCTTCTATAGCCAAATTCTAAAATCAAACTTCTAGAAAAGCAGAGAGGAGAACTTCAAGGAAAGGAATTAAATCTTGCTATTTGGTCAGTTTTCATCCACTTCTGCTGTACACATGGGTTCCACACGAGGTAGTACATTTAGCATATTGGCACAGATTTGATGGGAATTTATTTGGCTCCATTCTAACTATTGTTAACTTCAGCTGAAGATCATGCACCAATGCATATAATAACAACATACATGAGTATAGAAAAGTCTCATTCCATGAAATTCATATGTGACCTGGGGTCCTTAGCTGGACAAGAGGAAATGTAACTGAGCTACAATCATTCTAGTACTGTTTCCCAAAGTGTATGCTTTAGAAATATTAGTTCTGCAGGGTGTGTTTAGGTGTTTCATGGTCAAATAAATTTGAGTGATATGGGGTTAAACCACAGTTGAAAGGTTTTTCTATTGTATGACTTCTCAGAACCTTTATCTAGTAATGTATAATCTTTAAGAGGGAGATGGAGTATACAGCATTTCCCAAACTTATTTGACCATAGAATCCCTTTTTAAAAATCTCTTGGAATCTACAGATGAGAACCTAAAGAGGTGCTGCCCTGGGGAAAAGGGGGTCCAGGCATATTCATTTCAATAATTATTGCTTAAGCACCATGTGCAAGGCTCTGCAACAGATGTTGGGGATGAGAGACAGAGTCACAGAGAGAACTAAAGAACCTGCCCTCCTGCTCTTCATGAAAGTCACAGGCAATGCAATGTAATAAGGGCCTTATGGAAGGCACTGGGAAAAGCTGGTGGGAGGAAATGGTTGAGCCATGCCTTATAGGATAAGTACAGGTTGGATGGAGGGGATAGAATGAAAATGGAAACATTCCAATACCCCTTGCAGTCAGGAATGGATAAACAAACTGTGGTCCATCTACATCACAAAATACTACTCAGCAATAAAAAAGGAACAAACTACTGATACACACAATAACGTGGATGAATCCCAAATGCATTATGCTAAGTAAAAGAAGCCAGACCAAAGGCTATGACTTCTTTTCATATGACATACTGGGAAAAACAAAACTATAGGGACGGAATATACATCAGTGGTTGTCAGGGGCTGTAGGTAAGGGAAAGGGTTGACTACAAAAGGGCATAAGAGAGTTTTTATGTGTGACAGAATCATTCTATATATTAAGGTGGTAGTTTTACACAACTGTATGCATTTGTCAAGACATGCAGAACAGTATGCTAAAAATAGTGAATTTTACTGTGTCTATATTATATCTTATTATAAAAATAATGGGGAAAAAAAGGTGGGATGGATGTGGTCATTCCAGGGATAAAAATACACAATGTATATGGGAAATGGAAATAGTCACATTGCTAATGGAAGGTGTATGGGGGCATGGTGAAAGATCAAACTAAATGTGTTTTGGCTACCGTGGGAAAACACTGAGCACCATAAGGAAGCATCTGGTAGGCAACAGGGGTAACATGAAGATTTTTGAGCAGTGGAGTGGCAGGATAAGATCTGTATTTTAAAAACCTAGCCCTCAGAATGGCCATCATCAAAAAATCTAGAAACAATAAATGCTGGAGAGGGTGTGGAGAAAAGGGAACACTCTTGCACTGTTGGTGGGAATGTAAATTGATACAGCCACTGTGGAGAACAGTATGGAGGTTCCTTAAAAAACTACAAATAGAACTACCATACGACCCAGGAATCCCACTACTGGGCATATACCCTGAGAAAACCATAATTCAAAAAGACACATGTACCACAATGTTCATTGCAGTTCTATTTACAATAGCCCAGAGATGGAAACAACCTAAGTGTCCATTATTGGATGAATGGATAAAGAAGATGTGGCACATATATACAATGGAATATTACTCAGCCATAAAAAGAAACGAAATTGAGCTATTTGTAATATGGTGGATAGACCTAGAGTCTGTCATACAGAGTGAAGTAAGTCAGAAAGAGAAAGACAAATACCGTATGCTAACACATATATATGGAATTTAAGAAAAAAAAATGTCATGAAGAACCTAGGGGTAAAGCAGGAATAAAGACACAGACCTACTAGAGAATGGACTTGAGGATATGGGGAGGGGGAAGGGTAAGCTGTGACAAAGCGAGAGAGAGGCATGGACATATATACACTACCAAACGTAAGGTAGATAGCTAGTGGGAAGCAGCTGCATAGCACAGGGAGATCAGCTCGGTGCTTTGTGACCGCCTGGAGGGGTGGGATAGGAAGGGTGGGAGGGAGGGAGACGCAAGAGGGAAAAAAAAAAAAGAAAGATCTAATTTAAAACAAACAAGCAAACAAACAAACAAAAACCTAGCCCTGACAGTAGGTGGAGGATGCATTTGTGAAGGAGGAATGGAGACAGGGAGACTGCGAGGAGTCTCCTGCAGTACTGAAGAGTTCTGCCTAGGGCAGATGGAACACACAAGAGGAAGAGTTGAGCCAAGAGATTTCAGGGCAGAACACAGAGAACTGTTTGACCCACTGAACATGGGAAGCGGGGACAGGAAGAGAGGAGAAGAATTTAAAGACAACTCCGAAGTTTCTCACTTGGCTGACTAATATATAGTGATGCCAAGCAATAGAAGAATAGTAAAACTGGGGGAGGAATAGCTTTCAGATGCAGATAAAACAATAAGGAGAAGGTTTAGATGTGCTTTGCTTGAAATGCCTGTGGTAGATTGTATCACTGGTGCCAAATATTCCCATGCCCCTCCCTGGGGGAGGATTATACATCCCTACCCAATTAACTCAGAAGTGGCCAAGTAACTTCCTTTGGCTAATAAAATGTGATGTGAAATGTGCTACTTCTGGGCAGAAGCTTTAACAGCCAGCATATGGCTTGTCATGTATCTTTTTTCCCCTCTACTACAATGACTGGTGAAGTTCCAGACAGATGCTTCTTCTCTGTCAGCCTAGGTTCCAAAGGGAGGACAGCGAGGTCCCAGCCGTAGCAGTGCCACAATGAATGTGTAATGTGAACAAGAAATAAATCTTAGTAAGCCACTAAGACTTTGGAGTCTTTTGTTACCACAGCACAGCCTAGCCTATCTTGACTGATACAATGCCTACAGAGCATCTAAGTAAACTGGTAGACAGAAGTGCAGATCAGGAGCTGCATAGAAAATCTGGGGCGGGAAATACAGATTTAGGAATCTATAAGCAAGTACGTGAATCTGGAAAAGTAGGTGAGACTAAGGGAGTTGAAATTGAGAAGAGAAGAGAGAAATATGAAATGCCAGGAAGCATCAATGTTTAATGGACAGAGGAAGAAGAGGAGTCAAAGAAAGCCTAATTACAGAGGTAGGTAGTGAGTCTGGAAAATCATATTGCTAAGGCCAAAGAAGGCAAACATCCATAAGTGCTTCAAAGAGGTCAGTGTGGGAATTTGACAAGATATCGCTGGATTCAAAATGAGCAAGTCATTGAGAGAACGACCTCAGTGGAGTCAGTGAAATAAAAGTCAGGCAACAGAGAACTGAAGTATTATGTGAGAAGATACAAAAAGAAAATCAAGTCTTTTTTTCCTATAAGTTTGGTCATGAAAGGGAGGAAAGAAAAAATGGCAGGTAGATTGAGGGAGAAGGGAAGTTTTGAGGGAGACTGAGGAAGAGTTGAGAAACTTTAAAAGGTGAGGAGAGGGAAGCAACGGAATGGGGAAAACTGAAATTTGGAAAAAAAATGGATAATTGATGAAGTGAGGCTCTAAAGAAGGCAGAAAGCATTAAAAACAAAAGCATAGGTGGAGGGAAAAAAAGCATAGGTGGAGAGATTAGCCTCTGAGATTCAAGGAAGAAAATAAGAAAACACAGATTTAGCTAAATTTGAAAGTAAAGGGGAGGAAGCCGAGAAAATTCATGCCTTCTCAATTTTGTTTTCTGGAGGAAACAGAAGGTTATTCTATTGTTGGCAATGTAAATTGTTGGCAACGAATGCTTCATGGATGGGGTTGGGGACTTGAGAAGAGTATAAAGGTTTAGAACAGATGTTATGGGGAATACGATAAATGAAAAGAAATTGCAGCGTCAAAGGCCTGGCTGAGATTTGCTGTCAAGAACTTGTATTATGGTTCATTATTAAATAAATGACTTTTTTCCTCAGCAACCTCAATCAGCCTAAGACTAGCAGCAAAAGAAATGGGCAAGTACACTAATTCAGAGTTGGAGACTGGCAAGAGGCATGTTTAGAGAATTGAAGATGCTGGTGTCAGGGGTGCAAAGTAGACCAAGGATTGGGACCGACAATCTTCAAAGGTCAGGAGTGACACTGGATGGTCAAGAACAAAGCTATGAGATAGCTTGGGGGTTTAGAAAGAGAGTCCAGGTCCTAAAGTTACATGAATAGCAAGTCAACAGCGGGATGGAGTGTGACTATGCAGTTAAGGAGGGGATGGCAGGATGTTTTGTGCCCAGAGCTCGGTCAAGAGCTCAGAGAATTTGAATTAGCAGAATTTAAGAAGTATTACCAAGTCAGAGTTTGGCAATTTGGAAGACAGTATTTTGAATCTGAGCTGATTGGTGGACCTGTGGCCCAAGGGTAAAACCTTAGTTCTCTAATGATTCAGAAAACAAGAAGAAACAGCTCAGCCTTGGATTAGAGACAGAAACTCTAATGTGGGAGCATGTGGGACTTCCCTGGTGGTGCAGTGGTTAAGAATCCGCCTGCCAATGCAGGGGACACAGGTTTGAGCCCTAGTCCAGGAAGATCCCACATGCCGCGGAGCAACTAAGCCTGTGCGCCACAACTACTGAAGTCCACGCACCTAGACCTCGTGTTCCGCAACAAGAGAAGCCACTGCGATGAGAAGCCCGCACACTGCCACGAAGAGTAGCCCCCACTCACCGCAACTAGAGAAAACCTGCGTGCAGCAACAAAGACCCAACGCAGCCAAAAAGTAATTAATTAATTAATTAAAAAGAAAAATCTAATCCTTAAAAAAATAAAACAAACTAAGCATGTACTAGAAAACAGTGGGAGTGACCCACAAGGCGACAAGATCAGGAAACAGATAGAACTGGTCTCTCTGGGAGTGGATCAGGGAGGGCCTGAAAAAGTTGAAGTAATGTCATAGAAAAGATCATAGAAGTAAAGTCATCCAACACTGTGTACCTAAAATTTACCTAGTTTACACATTAATATCAGATTATAAAAAGGTTACACAAAATGCCTTTTATCAAATGCTGGAAATTGTACCCAAAATTAACATTCATTTACTAAGTTAATCCTTAACAACAACCCTGTGAAATAGGTATTGTTCTTACCACACCTTACAGTTAGAACATTACGGCTTAGAGAAGTTAACCTGCCCATGGTTAGTAAATGTGACATCACAGGCATTCAAAGTGTGTACCCTAAGAATCCCCTGCACTGATGTAAAATCATTTGCAAGAGAAATTTTCTTTATACCCTAGAACCATGTCTTAGGCGCTGGTAGCAAATGGCAATAAAGTCCAAGTAGTAAACCTTCCTTTTGGAGGTTTCCTGTATCACCATAGTGTACATAGCTTTTTTTAACTTCTCCCTCTAAAAACTCTAGAAACCAGTATTGCTGTCGCATAAGAGAAATATTCAGTCTTGAAACCTGTATCATTCAAAATTGCTCATCTAAGCTCAATTGGAGTTAGTATACTTATTAAATTATTATTAGGCACTTCTGCTTTAAAAAAAAAAAACTATATGTATGCCTACTCAAAAACACATTCACAGGACTTCCCTGGTGGTCCAGTCAATAAGACTCTGCGCTCCCAATGCAGGGGGGCTGGGTTCAATCCCTGGACGGGGAACTAGATCCTGCATGCTTGTGCAACTAAGAGTTCGCATGCTGCAATGAAGATCCTGCATGCCGCAACAAAGACCCGGCACAGCCAAAATAAATAAATAAGTATTTTTAAAAAACTGAAAACATATTCACTTGCATCAGATAATAAAGCTTATCCTATGTGTTCTTACCCTCTCTGTTTTATCTGCACAGAAGAGTCGTGTGTGATGTCTTTTCTGCACCACAATATAGGTTATTCCTGGCCGGTAATCTTCTTCCAAACTAATACATGCCTTTCGAATTGCTATTAGTTCTGGCCAAGCTACCTAGGAGTTAGAAATAAAATGATGTTTAATTGAGAACTTGCCAATCTCTCTGGCATCTCTCAGATCTGATTTACTTGGAGTGGCAGATGGGAGGAAACTCCAGCAGATACCTAGAAGCCCCAGAAGGCAACTATGGGATTAAGAGAGTACCTGTTTCATCTGTCCCTCGGATACCCCTCCACGGTAATAGATGATCCGAGTGGGTTTGAAGCGTGTGGATTTGTAGAACTGGATCAGCAGCTCTCGAACCATGTTAGTAAGGTCCTGGATTACCTCCTGACTATAGAGGAGCTCCTGGGAGATCTCCTGGCGGGACGTCTGCACCCGAACAGTGGCACAGTACCGGCTGGGGTGGCCGTCCATACTGCCAACGACAGCAGCAATGGAAGGCTTCTTCCCATCCCCTGCTGGGGGGTGCGTGACATCCGCTCCCAGGAAGATGACAGGCTGCTGGAACACCGAGGGCCTGCTCAGATTTAAGGAGACATTGCCACTCAGACATATGGCTGAAAATGTTTTTGTTTAGCAAGATCACCAGACATAATCACAGGCATAATCTTATGAGAACAAAGACGTGCCCATTGGGAGAGAACTCTAATGCCCACTGAGTATCTGTGCCACCCAGTACAATGAATCTGAACTGACTAAAGAAGCCAACATGGTCCTTCTGCAATAGTGGGAAGGGTAGAGTCAAGAAGAGGACCCAACCCAAATTTAACAAAATCTCTATGTGTAAAGGGAAAACTTTCCCAGAACAGGCTTTCTCGGGATCCTGGGATTTCTACAATGGATACTGAATTGCACAATGTACATGGAACTGGGACAAACCCCCCAATATATGAGACTTAGGGAAGAGAATAAAGTCTATCTCCTTCCCTATTTTATTTTCTCCATGTATTTATCACTTTTACCACATATTTTACTTATTTATTTTATTTATTGTGTACACACACAACACACACACACACACACACACACACACACAAATGTAAGCTCCATGAAGGCAGGAATTCTGTTTTGCTTTATCTTGTTCACTGCTGTATCCCTAGTGCCTAAAACACTGCCTTGCTCACAGTTGGCACTCAACTAATATTTGCTAAAATAATGAATTCATTTATGTGGTACTAATTTATCTATGGAATTAAGGAGAAAAATATCATGCATATATTACTTCTCTGGTAAATTCTTTTTTTTTTTTTTTTTTTTGTGGTACGTGGGCCTCTCACTGTTGCCTCTCCCGTTGTGGAGCACAGGCTCCGACGCGCAGGCTCAGCGGTCATGGCTCCTGGGCCCAGCCGCTCCACGGCATGTGGGATCTTCCCGGACCGGGGCACGAACCCGTGTCCCCTGCATCGGCAGGCGGACTCTCAACCACTGCGCCACCAAGGAAGCCCGATTTTTAAAGTATATCTAGGAGGCATCCCAAATCTGACAATCTCATGTAATAGGTACTAAAGATGAGGTTCCATGTGGGCAGAGCCTGGGTTGTATTTCTCTCTATATATCATCATACAACATGGGTTTGGCATAGTAGGGTATAAGAGCAAATGTATATACATAAGATACATACACAGAACATAATAACAGCTTACATATATTATGTACCAACCACTGTGCTAAGGACTTTACACGTATGAATTCATTTAGTCCTCACAACAATTCTATGAGGGTAGAACAATTATTATCTCAGATTTCCAGGTTTAAAAAATGAGATATAAGAGGATAAGGAACTTGCTCAAGATTACACAGTTAGGAAGTGATAAAGCTGGAATCCAAACCCAGGAAGCCTGACAAAAAGGTCTGTACTCTATGCCACTATGCTACATTGTTTGGGGTAAAATTAAATCATGCTTTAGGTTAACTTCCCCCATGGTTTGTATACCTCATCTACCAATGTTGCAGGAAGGATTTATTTACCTAGAAGTTTCATTCAAGGACAAAAATGAGAACTGTGATACAACTGTATAAGAGTAAGGCACTCAAATTCACCTCTTCTCAAGTATGAAAATGACTAATATCACAGACAAAATTTAACTTCCCAAATCACTTCCACATACAGGATTTCACATAAAAACATCGCAGAGTAGACAAGTCAGATATTATCTCAACAGACAAGGAAACTACAAATTAACAAGGAGCCGCCCAATCTAAGAAATGGGCAAAGGACTGAACAGGCCCATCACAAAAGAGGATGTCCACTTAGCCAATAAACATATGAAAATGTGCTTAACATGATTAGTCATCAGAGGATTGCAAATTAAAACCATCATGAGATACTATTACCCCCGGCCAAAATGGCTAAAATTAAAAGGACTGATACCACCAAGTGTTGGCAAGAATATGAGCAACTAGAACTCTCAGTGGAAATATAAATTGGTACAACCACTTTGGAAAACTACAGTAGTCCCCCCTTATCTGCAGAGCATGTGTTCCAAGATGCCCAGTGGATGTACCAAATCCTATATCTACTGGTTTTCTTTCCTATACTAATGGATGGGTAGCATAAACAGCCTAAATACACTGGACAAAGGGATAATTCATGTCCAGGGCTGGATGGAGAGGGAGAGTTCGAGATTTCATCGGGCTACGCAGAATGGCATGCAATTTAAAACTTAAGAATTGGGACTTCCCTGGTGGTGCAGTGGTTAAGAATCCACCTGCCAACACAGGGGACACGGGTTTGAACCCTGGTCCAGGAAGATCCCACATGCCGCGGAGAAACCAAGCCCATGTGCCACAACTACTGAGCCTGCGCTCTAGAGCCCACGAGCCACAACTACGGAGCCCACGTGCCACAACTACTGAGCCCACTGCCACAACTACTGAAGCCCGTGCACCTAGACCTCGTGTTCCACAAGAGAAGCCACCACAATGAGAAGCCCACACACCACAATGAAGAGTAGCCCCTGCTCGCCGCAACTAGAGAAAGCCCATGCTCAGCAACGAAGACCCAACTCAGCCATAAATAAATAAATAAATTAATTAATTAATTAAAACTGAAGAATTGTTTATTTATGGAATTTTTCCACTTAGTATTTTCGGACAGAGGTTGACTGCAAGTAACTGAAACCAGGGAAAGTGAAACTGCAGATAAGGGGGGACTACTGTATTTGATAGTATCTATCAATGCTAAATACATATATTTTCTATAAGTCAGCAATTCCACTCTTGCAAGAGAAAGAGTACTTAATTCCACCAAAAATGTAGAAGACTTGTATAATAAATGTATAAGAATATCTAAAATTTTGTAGTATATTCATAAAATGAAATAATACACAACAAAAAATAAACTTCTACTTAAAATAGCAACATGAATGAATCTCATAGACATGATATTCAGCAAAAGAAGACAGACACAAAATAGTACATACTGTATGGTTCCATTTATATGAAGTTCAAAAACAGGCAAAACTAGGGAACTCCCTGGCGGGCCAGTGGTTAGGACTCTGAGCTTTCACTGCCAAGGGCGCAGGTTCAATCCCTGGTCGGGGGAACTAAGATCCCACAAGCCGCGGGGTGTAGCCAGAAGAAAAACAGGCAAAACTAATCTATGATGCTGGAAGTCAGAACAGTCAGAACCTTTGGGGGTTATCTATTGGGAAGGGCCACGAGGAAGCCTGATGAGGTGCTGGATGTGTTCTATATTTAACCTGGGTGGTGGTTACATGAGTGCATACATATGTAAGAAAAAGTAACCAAGATGTATTTTTGAGATTTGTGTGCTTTATTGTAAATTATGTAAGTTAGAGCTTAAGAAACAAATGGAAAAAGAGTTCAGGATCTTACCTTTGATGAGGTACAAGTACGTTGTTAATTCCTCCGAGCTTTGCATTTATCTTCAGGCAAAGGTTGGAAAGGGTTTGAGGTGAGGTCTTCACTACATTTTTTACCTGGACACACTGTGTAGCCATACCCAGGAGGGTATCTCCAACACGTTTCACCTCCGCTACAAAAATAAGTTTATTAATTAATTTAAAAATGTTGATATATTCTCCTGATTACTAAAAGTAGAGGGAAACACCCCCACACACACATTAACATTTACAGAGTGCCAACTATATACTGTACGTTGTGCTAGATGCTTTTCCTGTGTGGTCCTTTCATCTGCTAAACCCCCAGGGCAATTTTTTTGAGTTTGGAAGGCTCTCTCCCTACCCTTTTCTTCCCTCCTGCAGGCTTTGAAGCCAGCCCACTTCCTTTATTCTACCATGCAGCCTGCCACCACTCACCACTCACTCAAGTCCCTTGAGGTTCCTTTTCCCACAGGACTGGTCTGGCAAAGAAATCAATCTCCCCAGCTCCTCCCTCTCAGTACACACACCAGCCCTTTGAATTCTAAGGGATTTTTTTTTCCTTCCTTCCCCTCCTCCCCCAAACACTACAGATAAAGAGAAGCTAACAAAAGAAACAAATATAGAGAGGGTTGAAGGCATTTTACAAAGTTCAAATGGTTGGTCTACATAGTTTCCAAATCCTTCACTTAGACGATAGCCAAAAGAACTTTGTATCATTCTTCTTATAAGAGATACAAACTAAGCAGCTCCTATTCTGGAAGTGGTAGGCTCCCCCCACTCTGATATTCCTAAATGCTTTTCACCAGACATTCCAGTTCTCCCCGTTTTGGGGACTATGGTAAAATGGCACTACCCTCATTACCACTGCATTTCCTGCCCACCATCCCACTTCCCCCACATAGGTTGGGTGGGCCATATAGCTGGTTGTGACCAAGAAATTGCAGAAGTTAAGAACCCTCCAGGCTCTCTTTTCTCTCTGCCATGGAGCCAGCAACATTCCAAATAGTGACTGGGTTCCAGAGTGAAAATGATATGATGACATGGAGCAGAGGCTGCAGTCCACCCTCAATGGACACATAGCAAAAGCAAAAAATAAAACTTTGTTGCTTTGAGCCACTGAGAATTCGGGATTGTTTGTGACTGCAGCATAACCTAGTTTATCCTGACTGCTACAACTACTACTTGAAATCATCCCTCATTCAACATTAAAGGGGTCCATACCATATACTGGCGTCTTCCCAGGCAAGATAACCACTATTAGCTGTAGGCCCACATATGTCATTTTCAGGTGTTTAAACATGGGCTCCACGCTGTCTGCACCTTGTGCATACTTGCAAAAACATGGCTGACCCTGGATGGGCATTCCTGCATCCTTAGAGATTTTACGGAGCTGGTCAGTGAAACTCCTGTTAAAATAGAACCGGTGGCACAGTGCTTTCATTTCAGGGCACATTCTTAGCATTTATTTCCCTCTAAGATATTTCTTTCAGTTCGGTAAATTCTTAGCCAAATTTAGAAACAAATAAACAAACAAACAAAAAAAACCCATCTTTAACTGGTTGCCAAAAATAGCCTGGAAGTTGCATCACTGTAATTATAAGGCAGAAGACTCTGTATTATTAAACTATCAGATTATCATTTTGAATTTTTAAATAATTGTGCCTCAGCTGGGCCTCAGGGCCTAGAATAGCATTCCTGTTCAAAGATTTTTTAAAACATTCAAGTCAGTAATTCCAGACTGAAGAAAAAAGCAAGGTCAAAATTTCAGGTAACGTGTATTTTGGTAAGCCAGGTACAAGAATAGTTCGGTAAGCTTGTGTTCAACTGAGAACACAGAAACACACTGTCACAAAATCACCATATTTAGGATGACATTCAAACTTGTAATAGATTTGATTCAATAACAATGTCAAAAGAAATCATCACTTTAAGAAAAAGCAAAACTCATGGTCAAGTTTTAAATTTTGGATTTGTAGAAAGCTTTCAGAATGATTTGTTTTCTGCATTTGCCAATGTTTTGTAGGATTCCTTTCTTTCACCCCAGTTCCCTTTTCCCGTCGTGATTTTTCCACCCTTTTCACTAACTTCCTGTATATAGATAACTGCATCTGTAAGATGTGAACAAATGATCTTAGTCAGTGACCCTGCAGTAAAACAAGCTCTCTAGTACACTGTAATGATTAAAAATGAACTAGTTTTTATCTTAGCTGAAAAGATACAATTAACCCCAAAGGAAGCTTCTCTAAGAACTCAAGAATTTGCCAATCGGCACTGCTTCAGCCTTGTTAGTCACAAATTTCTGCTCTAAATGTAGGAAGCTGAGTCAGATTCTTAACATAATTCCCAAGTCTGCGATTTACTATAAGAACAAGGTCTTTTTCCTATAGCCAGATGGTGTCACTATAGGAGTCTGGGATTCAGTGCCAGTGTACACAGCACATTCACATAAAGATGATATTTTCATATCTGGAAGGGATATTACTAAGCTGAAAATATGAAGATACTCACTTTAGTAAATCTTCCCTACATTGTTTCTGAGGCGCAAAACAAGCAACTGCCCAAACTTTAATTTCAATGCCAGCATAAAACTGCTTTCCTCGCATGTCCCAGACACCCTGGTTGGGTGTGGCTACCGTTTTATTCTTTAAAAAAAAAAAACACAAAAAAAGAAACAAAAGAAAAGAGAAAAGACATTACAATCTAAGGCCATTTTAAAGTTGATGAGGGGATAAACAAAACTCTATTTGATATTAGCCAAAAGACAAAAAGCAGTAATGAGCAAAGCTATGAGTAAATTCAGTGTGGTGTAGTGGAAAAACCCTGGATTCATTCCTTTTTGATTGGTTGTTAGAAGAAGCTTGCTGAATAAAATAAAAAGCTTACCCGGCCTCCGTATTGCAGCATTGGTGCTGGAAGTACCCTGCCTGTGAGCTCAGTCATTTCATTGTGGACAACAATACCAAATTCTTTAAGATATGGATCAGGTCCGCCCACCATGCTGTTACTCTTCACCTAAAGAACAGGAAAGCCTGCATATATAAAAACCAAAGAGTAACTGTGTCCCATCAGGCATTTTCTATTGGTTTTTTGTTTTGTTTTGTTTTTTGTTTTTTTCCCATCTGAAAGCTAGCTTATCTTAAAGACCATGCCTTACTGACCAGTCTACTGATTTCTTCTTGTCTGTCAGGAGCAGATCTTGCTGTGGCTTTGATCATCGTGGAAGTCTGATTGTCTGTGAGCTTCTTTATACATCGTTGTCCTGCCACTATATTACAAACCTACCAAGAGGCAAAGAGGAATTAGTTTGTGTAATGGGCTTCTACATCTTAA
The DNA here is from genome assembly GCF_964270905.1 of Leucopleurus acutus. Lineage (NCBI taxonomy): Eukaryota > Metazoa > Chordata > Mammalia > Artiodactyla > Delphinidae > Leucopleurus > Leucopleurus acutus. The sequence goes on from NC_139143.1 coordinate 164,957,314, forward strand.
GCCTTTGCTGAACTGTACCTTACATCTTCCATTTCCAAAAAAATGAAAATTCTGTTATATGGTGAAGTTATCTGTCCAAAGTATTTTAGAGATTAATATTAAATTCTATCACTAGTTTAGAACATTTCTTTTTTAAAAAACACATTCAAGAGATTGGCAGATTGGCAAAAGAAAATTTAGTTTAGCTTACCTCAAGTGGCAAGTATGTATGCTTTTGTTCTTGTCCCACCTGGAGACAGGGAAGATGGGGGTATTTCAGTTGCAGACTATACTTTTGCTTAAAATATTGAGCTACTGTACATTCCATTGCTTGCCCATTTTCTAGCTGTAAGGGAAAACTATAAAAGAGAATGTCTTTTTAGAAATTTCTTCAAGTTCTTTGTGTTTTTTTTCAAATAAGCAAACAAACAAAAGCCTACTAACATTTTCTACCTTGACCAGTCACTTAAAAAAAAAGGTCAATCTTTATTTGGCCATTTTCTCTTAAGGGTTTAATCAGGATAGCGATTTTGTTGGAATTTTACATGTTTGTTTGTTGAAGCTAAGATGAGAAAATTTTTAATTAAAATGGAAAAAGAATTTAAATCAAGAAGAAGCCGCAGAACCAGAAAATACACAGACTTACTAGAGAGGTCAGTTAACACCTACAGATACAAATACAATCTCTTGCTGGCTTCTTAGAGATGAGTAAATTCAAATAAGGTCCTGGGTCATCCACAGATGATAACTTAAGATAACTTTTGATAAAATGAATGTAGCACAGTTACTGGGGCCACATCTTCAGATCCCCAAACCAGGACAAACACATGTGGATTTGGAGGCCACAAGACCAGATACATGAACTTGAGACTGTGTCAAGATATTTGGTATAAACTGGGGAGCATGATTTAAGAGACTCTCCTGATTTCGCTCTTCCAGTGGACAAATTATCTCAAACACTTGGCACAATAATTACTTTAATCTTGCTTTCTTAGCTGTTAATGGCCCACAGAGTAATAATGCAGTGAGGATCACGTATGTGATATTTAAATCTATGTGCTTTTAATTTTCATGCAAAGATTATATAGTTCTATAAGTATAGTTATTCTTACAGGGTACTGTGAAGTAATTAAATAATGAGAAAGATAGTTCTTTTTGAAACAAATGCTATAATTCTCAACAGTGACTTCATTTTTTTCCTTAGAGAATGAAGTCAATGGTATAACATGAAGAGTATATGGAACACCACTTTACAAGTCAAGAAATTCATGTGATGTGTACATGAGTTCATACTGAAGAATTTATTCAAATCAGACTGAATTTATATACTACATTTATCCAGAGGCCACCCCAAATTTTCAGTTATCTAGAACAAAGCGCTCCAGGTGATTTTGATGTACACTTGTTTGAAAAAGTCTTCTGAGTGAGGAAAATAATGTAAAGTTAATATAGTTAAGTTTATGCTCTTTACTTAGAAAAGCCAATATTCATATTTATGTCAGACCTGAGTTTAATGATCTTGATTACAAGAATAAAACTTACATATATGGTAATTTTAAAAGTACTTTAATATATATTTTCTCATTAGGTATAGCTCACAGTGGACTACAAGCTGGGTGATTAGAAAACTGAGATTGTGTTAAGCATAAATAAGTGTGCTGCTGGAGGCATACCATACACACTGACAGCTGGAAGAAGTGACAGCTAGCTACAAAAGGGGGGAGAAAAATCCACATAAAGCACAAGGCAATATGTATCTTCCCATGACAGCTTTTATGACTTACAGGCCTTAATAGATCCTTCAGGCCATGCATTGAGAATTACAACACTATAATAAATGATGTTCATAATGATGACTCTGCATCATTATATAAAAGTTGATCTATGTTTAGCATACTCTGTTTAATAGGCGAAATGGCTTCCCTGGTGGCACAGTGGATAAGACTCTGTGCTCCCAATGCAGGGGGCCCAGGTTCGATCCTTGGTTAGGGAACTAGATCCCACATGCATGCCACAACGAAGAGTTCACAGGCCACAACTAAGGAGCCCGTGTGCCACAACTAAAGAAGCCGGTGAGCTGCAACTAAGACCCGGTGCAACCAAATAGAGAAATAAATATTTAAAAAAAAAAAGAAAGAAAAACTGGCTGGATCATAATTACATTAAAAAAAAAAAAAAGAAGTGAAATGAATTAAAGGCATGAAATATGTTTTATAAATATTTCTATCAAAAATATTTAAAACATTTTCTATTTTTTTTATTTTTTATTTTATTGACCGCGCTGTGTGTGGCATGTGGCATGCAGGATCTTAGTTCCTTGACCAGAGATTGAACCTGAGATCCCTGCAGTGGAAGCGTGGAGTCTTAACCAATGGACCACCAGGGAAGTCCCTTAAAACATTTTTAAAGCTTCGGTGCTTTAAAGTGAAGATCTAGGTGATTTTTTTTAATTACAATATGGGATACCAATTTCTCAAATTATTATAGTAGCTTCCTTTGTTACAAAAAATATAATGGTACAATTTTAGATGTGGTTAACATACGTCTGATGACTGGCTGGCCGCCTAGTCACATTACACACTCGATATTTTCGTTTCATCTGTCCACAGTGGGTCACCTCAACTTTAAGACCTGAAGTCAAAACAGTCAAAAGAGCAGTACTAATTAAAATCACAGTGACAAGAAAATACTCGAAGGTTGTCTTCAGAAAGGCATAGCATTGTACAGGACAAATTTGCAAGGATATGGGAACAATTTCATCATGCATAGGCAAAAAAGCCTCAGCCAAGCAGAAGAAATTAGAACCCAGACGACTTAAGACTTGCAACCTACTTTGATGTATTACTTCATTCAATAAGTATCTATCAAGCATCAACTATGTTTTGGTGCTTATTCTTGGGTCTGGAGATAGCCCTAATGAAGCTTATGGTATAATGAGAGAAGATAGCTAACAACAGGTAAAGAAGCAAAGAAATTCTGATAATAAATGAACTTGTGTTATTTTATTAAAATGGAAGTTTTCAAGTAAGTAAAAGTAACAGTTACTAAGCTCCTGACATGTGCCAGGTACTGTGCTACTGTATAAAGAAGCTTTATACACTTAGTTGCATTTAATTCTCACAACAATCTTACAAGATACACATTATCTTTATCTTAGAGATGAATAAACTAAGGCTCACAGTGGTTAAATAACTTGCCCAAAGTCCCAATGATAGAACTGGCAGGAATGGGATGGAAGCCCAGGTGTGTCTGACTGCAAGACCGTGCTCCTTGCACCATGCGGAGCTGCCTCTCCAAGACCACAGTAATGCAAATACCTACCTCTGATTTCTTTGGTAAACTTGACACGCTGGGAGTCTGTTAGGGGTTTGGTCTGTTCATTGATGTTCTGAATGTCTAAAACCTCACACATGAACTCAATGATAGGCTGAGCCCGGTAGAAAGCAGTTGCAGACACTAACAAACAGAGAAGGATACTTAGCTTCAGGGAAAGAGGAAAGACCAAAAAACCAGCCAAAAGAGTAAAGGGTAAAGAGAGTTCCATCTTACCATCAATATTCAGCATCATATTCCACATGGCAGGTCTCACAGACTGATGAAAGCCAAACCAAACCTCCCTGCCCCCTCCCAGAGGGTGATAGTAACCTTCAGGAGGTGAGAAAAAGGAGCGACCCACTGGAGTGTACCTGAAGAAACAAGAGTTTGCATGTTTCACAGTAAAAACTTGAGTCTTTCATTTCACTCTCAATTTTGTAAACTGAAACCAAGTTTGAACTATGATTTGTGCAGAAACCTTTCAATGTCTCCAATGCAACCTAGCAAAAAAAGTCTGACATTTGTGGCAAAGAATTCAAACTAACCTCATGGAGGGAAGGTGTCTTGTGATAACATCAAGTGCTTGAACTGAGTCATCTGGGACTTCATTCAAGTGCCCGGCCAAAGCTTCTAAAAGCAACTGAAGGCTCACAACTGATACCCACTGAACAGACACTTTAAAGGTCTGGTCTTTACCCTCACCTGGAAGGGTCACTTCCATATCAACCTAAGGAAAAATACATAAAATACATACACATACATATTTACAAAGGCTGAGACATCCCAGGAATATTCATATAGTATATGCATAAGGATGTTTAACACTTTCTATAATTGCAAAACACTGGAAACAACCTATGTTCCATCAGTAGGGGAATAATTTAATATTGAATATTATGTAATAGTTAAAAATAAGGTAGATGCTACAACATGGATGAACCTTGAAAACATTATGCTAAGTGAAATAAATAGCCAGACATAAAATGACAAATACTATATGATTCCACTTATATGAGGTACCTAGAATAGTTAAATTCATAAATACAGAAAGTAGAATAGTGGTTACCAGGGATAGGGGAGGAGAAAATGGGGAGTAATTGTTTAATGGGCACAGAGTTTGAGTTTGGGATGATGAAAAGTTCTAGAGATGGCTAGTGGTCACAGTTGCATAACAATGTGAATATATTTAATGCCACTGAATTGTACACTTAAAAATGGTTAAAATAGTAAATTTTATGTTATATATATTTTACCACAATAAAAAAATTGAATTAAAAAAATAAGGTAGGGCTTCCCTGGTGGCTCAGTTGTTGAGAGTCCGCCTGCCGATGCAGGGGACACGGGTTCACGCCCCGGTCCAGGAAGATCCCACATGCGCGGAGTGGCTAGGCCCATGAGCCATGGCCGCTGAGCCTGCGCATCCGGAGTCTGTGCTCCGCAATGGGAGAGGCCACAACAGCGAGAGGCCCGCGTAACGCAAAAAAATAAATAAATAAAAAATAAGGTAGACTTAAATGTACAGAAATGGAAAGATCTCCCAGACATATTGTTAAATGAAAAAATAAATCATAGAACAATATCAAACAAATAAGAATATATATAGGGAACTTCCCTGGTGGCGCAGTGGTTAAGAATCCGCCTGCCAATGCAGGGGACACGGGTTCGAGCCCTGGTCCGGGAAGACCCCACATGCCACGGAGCAACTAAGCCCATGCGCCACAACTACTGAGCCTGCACTCTAGAGCCCGCAAGCCACAACTACTGAGCCCGAGTGCTACAACTACTGAAGCCCACATGCCTAGAGCCCATGCTCTGCAACAAGAGAAGCCACCACAATAAGAAGCCCACGCACCGAAATGAAGAGTAGCCCCAGCTCACTGCAACTAGAGAAACCCACGCACAGCCAAAAACATAAATAAATAAATAAATTTATTTTAAAAAAAAAGAATATATATAAATATGCATAAATAGCTAAGGCACAAAAAAGTATATGAAAGGATATATACTGAACTATTATAGCAGTTTCCTCTGAAAGTGAAAATGGGATTGAGGGTACAGGCAAGTTGGGAAGCGGGAAACCACAGCATTTCTAGATTGTCTGAATAAGGTTATAATGAGTATATATTTATGTATTGCTTTTAAATTTTTAAAACAAATGTCTTAGGTTATTGTGGTATTAAAAATATTTTCATAAGTGGGTGTTATATAATATTCTACAAGTTGGCAGGCAGATTCGACAAGTTATAAAAATTCCACTCTTCAGATTCAGGTGGCACTTTAACACTGTGAGAAATCTGGAATATATATAAAGATGACATAATCAACCTAAATTCTAATGCTCAGTTATTGGTTAACTAAGGGACAAGAGAATATGGACAGAATAACAAATCTGCATGAGAAACAACTTTAAGTGTTGAATTGTTATTAGAAAGGGAAACACTGTTGTCCTATGTAATTACTACTAAATGACATAAGTCTAATCAATATTTCTTGCCGTTAACACTTACCCTCTCCCGTCCAATTGGCAGTGGATGTGCTGTGTACATGTTTCTTTTGCCATCATAGCCAGGCTGCCGATCACCAAATACCTGCATCTTGAAGTGCCGCACCATTGTATCTACTACGTCCCTTAACAGTAATGGAGATAGTGTAGGTTAGCTCTGAGAAGCGGTGGTGAACAGTAAGGAAACTATCACCATACCTTAATCAACTAAATTCAGTTCAAAACTCCTTGGAAAAAATAAGAGTTAAAGTTACAACTGACTCAAGTAATTAGAAAAATAGTTAACTAAAGAAAGGTAGGCAAGTGAACAAAAGCAATCATGAGATGACAACAAAAAGGAGGGAATAAAAGGAAAAAGAGAATAAACTTTATAGCATCCTCTCAAATTCTTGCTTTCCAAAATCCTCTCCTATGATAAATAGAGGCTTATAAGAATAACCTGTCTTAGGTATCTAAGTTTGGCATGTTCATAACTGAACAATGATAAGTGTGTTATCAAATAAACATCCTTATTCAAGTATACAGGTTTTGGAAAAGAGAGTGAGCAGAATTCAGAAATCTGGGGATCAATAAATCTAAGATGCATCAAAATCAAAGGACTAAGTCAACCCCTTTGATAATGCTAGAAATTTATTATTCTTCATACTGTCTTGTTATATTCCAAACTGCTTCCAAGCAGTATAGAAAAGGGAATGTCGTAAAATGTCCTCATTCTGTAAAGATTACCAATGTAGTTTCTTTCTGTTTAGAAAGAAAGCCTTTCTCTCAATAGCGCATGAATAGCTTTATTTAAATGTTTCTTCATATATGCCGGATCACACTGTATGCAGGCTCTGAAACAAATGCAGCTGTGGGGGAACCAGAGTCTACAGTTTAAGATGGACAGATCTGGGTCTGTGCGATTTTGGAATGCTAGCGTCAATGAAAAGTCAGGTGCTATGTCTTACCAACATTACTGAGCCCCATGTAGGGGAACTGTACCTTAAGATACATCACAACAAAGTTCTTTATCAAATAAATATACCCATGTTTCTATAAAAAAAAAATACATCACAACTAGCTAAGGCATTAATATTACTACAAATGAAATCTGTGGGAAAGTCATATGTTTTCAAACCAAATCACGCAACTGAAAAAAACTGATGGAGAAATATAGTCTCATACATTCCCAATTTTAAAAAGCTGACTTAAGAACAGTATATTTGGGGCTTCCCTGATGGCACAGTGGTTGAGAATCTGCCTGCCAATGTAGGGGACACGGGTTCGAGCCCTGGTCTGGGAAGATCCCACATGCCGTGAAGCAACTGGACCCGTGAGCCACAACTACTGAGCCTGTGCGTCTGGAGCCTGTGGTTCGCAACAAGAGAGGCCGCGACAGTGAGAGGCCCGCGCACCGTGATGAAGAGTGGCCCACACTTGCCGCAACTAGAGAAAGCCCTTGCACAGAAACGAAGACCCAATACAGCCAAAAATAATAAATAAATAAAAATTTAATAAATAAATACGGGCTGTTGTTAACTGACAAGAGGCTTGTGCTTATTTATTAAAAAAAAAAAAGAACAGTATATTTTCAGACTGGAAGGGTAATTTCTTATCTTACTTTCTTAAAATGTAACCATAAAGTTTTACAGTAGAAAACATATTTTCACCTCTATTGTCACTTAACCTTCAAAACAACCTTGTGAGACAAGCAGGGCAATAATTATTGAATTCAGAATGGGCAAGTAAACTGCCCCTGGTCACACAATGATTAAGTGGCAGAGCTGTATGACGTTGGACAAGTTACTTAATCTCTCACATCTGTTTCTTCATTTGTAAAATTATGGTAATCATAACACCCACCACAAAAGTTGTCATATTAAGTGAATAAATAGACACAGAATATTTAGAACAGTGCTTGCCATGCAATAAGCCTACCGCTTGCAGGACATTTGGTCCTGTCCAAAACATTCATAAGACATTTGGTCCATCCTAAAAGGTCCTTGATATTTGGTCATATTTGGTCCTGCCCAAAATGTCCATGGAGACATTTGGCCCACACCAAAAGGTCCTTGATATTCACTTCTGTCCAAAACAAAAATTTGGCATGGGCCAAATACGCTCATGGACGTTTTGAATAGGACCAAATTTCAGGGACCTTTTGACTTAGACCAAATGTCTTGTGGATGCTCTGGACAAGACTAAATGGCTGCTAACTAGCCTGCTTAACTCTGGTATGCTCAAGGATAACACTCCAGGAATCTTCCTCTCTCCTGAATCATCAAATTTTTCCACTATACTGAATTACTGCCTTCAGCAAATAAATATGCTATAATTTCTTCATCTTAAAAAAAATTTGAAATTTCCTGATCCCACTTCCTCCTCGTCTGAACATTCCATTTCTCTGCTCCCCATTGCATCAAAATCCCTTGACAGAGCTGTCTCTAATTGCTCTTCTCCTTTCTCTCTTCAATCTTCTCTAGTGAGGCTTTTCCTCCACCAAAGCTACTCTTATCAAGGTCCCCAGTGAGCTCCACATTGCGAAATTCAATGCTCCTCGAACATTAGACGATCAATTCTTTCAGCTTAAAACATCTTCTTCCCTTGCCTCCTCACTCTGCCCTGGTTATCTCTCATCCCAGTGGCCTCTCCATGCCAGTCTCCTTGCTGATTCTTCCTCATCTCCCCATTTGTAAGTATTGAGTTACCTCAGGACTCAGTCTTGAAATCTTATTTTCTTTAATCACACTCACTTCCTACATGATCTCACCCAGTCTCATGGCTTTACCACCAATACGCTGATGACTTTCAAATGTTTGTCTCCAGCCTGGACCTTTCTGCTGAGTCCAACCTCATGTATCCAACTTCCTGCTCAACATCTTCACTGGGATGTCCAATAGACATCTCAATCCTAACATGGCCAAAAAACAGATCTCCTGATATGTCAACCCTGTTGGCCTCTCCCATAGTTTTCCCCATCCCGATAAATGGCAACTCCATCTTTCCATCCACTCAGGACAAAAACCCTGGAATCAATGATGATTCATTTCTTTCATACCTCCTGTTCAATCCATCAACAAATCTTGCTGACACTACCTTTAAAATATTTGTAGTATCTGACCAGTTTTTTTTGTTTTTTTGTTTTTTTTGGCGGTACGCGGGCCTCTCACTGTGTGGCCTCTCCCGTTGCGGAGCACAGGCTCCGGACGCGCAGGCTCAGCGGCCATGGCTCGCGGGCCCAGCCGTTCTGCGGCATGTGGGATCTTCCCGGACCAGGGCACGAACCCGTGTCCCCTGCATCGGCAGGCGGACTCTCAACCACTACGCCACCAGGGAAGCCCTCTGACCAGTTTTTATCACTATCACTTTTACTACCCAAGTTCAAGCCACCATCATTTTTCACCTGAATCATTACACATGCCTCCTAATTGATTTCCCTGCTTTTCACCCTTACCTGCTAGGGTTCGTTTTCAACACAGCAGCCAAAATGATCCATTAAAAATCTAAGTTAATCATACCAAATGTCTACTCAAACCCCATCTAATCAGAGTAAACACTAAAGTTCTATGACCACCTACAAGACTCTGCATGATAGGGCCCTTTGGAGTTTCTCTATCACTCTCCCCCTCACTCACTCCAGCAATACAGGCTTTGTCTGCTATTCCTTGAATATACCATGCAAGCTGCTGCCTCTGCCTGGGACTCTCGTCATGTAGATATCCCTCACCTCCTCTAGGTTTCTCCTCAAATGTCACTTTTCAGTGAGCTCTTCCCTAACTATACTATTAAAATATTACATTATGTGTGTGCGCGTACCCATATATATACACACACGTGCGTTCACACAAACATCTTACATAATATATATGTAACATATATACAAAATATATACGTATTTACAGTATACATAAATACTATATATACTATATGTATGTGTGTGTGTGTGTGTGTATATATATATGTAAAATCAGTGACCCATCCTCCATCCCTATCTTCCATCCCTGTTTTATTTTTCTTCACAACAGTTATCATCAACTAACAAATAATATGTTTTCTTTGCTTATTCATTTATTTTTGGGCTTTTCCCCCATTAGAATATAAGTTCCTCAAGGGTAGGAGCTTTTGCCTGTTTGTTCATGTTGTATTCCCAGAACATAGAACAATACCTGATACACAATGAGCACCCAACAGAATATATGTCAAATGGATCAATATTAGCCATTGCCACCGCCTCTGTTATTATTGATTTCAGTTATACAACAGCCAAACCATTAAGGGCTTGCATGAGACTGAACTATACCAGAAAGCCAAATAATTGATCTATAATGAGGAAAAAAAACCCAAGCCACAAAGAAATACTTCACTTTACAGCAAAAGCATCCTTGGAAAGGCAAGAACTATAATATTAAGGACTGCCTGAATATCACAGCGTGAAAACAGAGAAAAGTAAAGTGGGTGATCTCAGCACACTGTAAAAATATCTGCTATAGGGCTATATTCACTATTGGTAAATTCCTGTCATACAGACAACAATGCTTAAATCATCTTATCTAGACCCCTCCTGGATAATGCTAGAATTAAACAGAGCTTCTCAGTTTATGTTCTTCAATACCCCAAGATGATTCTTCTGTCTTTACACTTATATTTTTCTCATGTCCAATACCAACACATGATAATAAAATTTGAATTTCCACATAGTTCTATTTTCCATAGACACCAGTGGCTTCACCTATTTTTACAAATTTCTGCTACCTTTGGACAGTGAAAAAGTGACCTTTCTTCTTCATTCATTAAGTATTTACTGACTGAACAATAATGTATCCTGCATTCTGCTAGAATCTGTGGAGGACAACCAAGTATGAGACAGCAAACCTGCTATCAAGAAACTTAACATCTTAGAGAAAAAAAAAAAGGCTACATGTTGGGCTTCCCTGGTGGTGCAGTGGTTAAGAGTCCGCCTGCCGATGCAGGGGACACGGGTTCGTGCCCCGGTCTGGGAAGATCCTACATGCCGCGGAGCGGCTGGGCCCGTGAGCCATGGCCGCTGAGCCTGCGCATCCGGAGCCTGTGCTCCGCAACGGGAGAGGCCACAACAGTGAGAGGCCCCAGTAACGCAAAAAAAAAAAAAAAAAAGGCTACATGTTAAAAGAGTTTAGAGAACAATACGATTCATGATAAACAAAATACATGTATTTAAATGTATAAGAGGGGACGAGGGGAAGATGGCGGAAGAGTAAGACGCGGAGATCACCTTCCTCCCAACAGATACACCAGAAATACATCTACACGTGGAACAACTCGTACAGAACACCTACTGAACACTAGCAGAAGACCTCAGACCTACCCAAAGGCAAGAAACTCCCCACGTACCTGGGTAGGGCAAAAGAAAAAAGAATAAAAAGAGACAAAAGGATAGGGACGTGTCCTGCACCAGTGGGAGGGAGCTGTGAAGGAGGAAAGGTTTCCACACACTAGGAAGCCGCTTCGCGGGCGGAAACTGCGGGTGGCGGAGGGGGGGAAGCTTCGGAGCCGCGGAGGAGAACGCAGCACTGGGGTGCGGAGGGCAAAGCGGGGAGATTCCCGCACAGAGGATCCATGCCGACCGGCACTCACCAGCCCGAGAGGCTTGTCTGCTCACACGCCGGGGCGGGCAGGGCTGGGAGCTGAAGCTCGGGCTTCGGTTGGAGCGCAGGGAGAGGACTGGGGTTGGCGTGAACACAGCCTGCAGGGGGTTAGTGCACCACGGCTGGCTGGGAGGGAGTCCGGGAAAAGTCTGGACCTGCCGAAGAGGCAAGAGACTTTTTCTTCCCTCTTTGTTTCCTGGTTCGCGAAGAAAGGGGATTAAGAGCGCTGCTTAAAGGAGCTCCAGAGACGGGCGCGAGCCGCGGCTAAAAGCACGGACCCCAGAGACGGGCATGAGACGCTAAAGCTGCTGCTGCCGCCACCAACAAGCCTGTGTGCGAGCACAGGTCACTATCCACACCCCCCTTCCGGGGAGCCTGTGCAGCCCGCCACTGCCAGGGTCCCAGGATCCAGGGACAATTCCCCCGGGAGAACGCACGGCGCGCCTCAGGCTGGTGCAACGTCAGGCCAGCCTCTGCCGCCGCAGGCTCACCCCGCACTCCGTGCCCCTCCCTCCCCCCCGACCCCCGGCCTGAGTTAGAGTCCCCGAAGCAGCTGCTCCTTTAACCCCGTCCTGCCTGAGCGAACAACAGACGCCCTCTGGCGACCTACACGCAGGGGCGGGGCCCAATCCAAAGCTGAGCCCCTGGGAGCTGTGAGAACAGAGAAAGGGAAATCTCTCCCAGCAGCCTCAGAAGCAGCGGATTAAAGCTCCACAATCAACTTGACGTACCCTGCATCTGTGGACTACCTGAATAGACAACGAATCATCCCAAAATTGACGAGGTGGACTTCGAGAGCAAAATCTATTATTTTTTCCCCTTTTCCTCTTTTTGTGAGTGTGTATGTGCATGCTTCTGTGTGAGATCTTGTCTGTATAGCTTTGCTTCCACCATTTGTCCTAGGGTTCTATCCGTCCATTGTTTTTTTTTAATTTTTTTCTTAACAATTAATTTTAATTTTAATAACTTTATTATACTTTACCTTCGTTCTTTCTTTCTTTCTTTCCTTCCTTCCCTCCTTTAGACAACGAATCATCCCAAATTGAGGAGGTGGACTTTGAGTGCAAGATTTATGATTTTTTCCCCTTTACCTCTTTTTGTGAGGGTGTATGTGTATGCTTCTGTGTAAGATTTTGTCTGTATAGCTTTGCTTCTAACATTTGTCCTAAGGTACTATCCGTCCCTTTATTTTTTCTAAATAATTATTTTTTAATTCAATAACTTTATTATACTTTACTTTATTTTACTGTATCTTCTTTCTTTCTGTCTTTTTTCCTTCCTTCCCTCCTTCCTTCCTTCCTCCCTCCCTCCCTCCTTTCTTTCCTTCTTGCCTTCTTTTCTTCGTTCTTTCTTTCTTCCTTCCTTCCCTCCTTTCTGTCTTTCTTTCTTTCTTTCTTCATACTTCTACTAATTCTTTCTTTCTACTTTTTCTCCCTTTTATTCTGAGCCGTGTGGATGAAAGGCTCTTGGTGCTACAGCCAGGAGTCAGTGCTGTGCCTCTGAGGTGGGAGAGCCAACTTCAGGACACTGGTCCACAAGAGACCTCCCAGATCCACATAATATCAAATGGCGAAAATCTCCCAGAGATCTCCATCTCAACACCAGCACCCAGCTTCACTCAACGACCAGCAAGCTACAGTGCTGGACACCCTATGCCAAACAGCTAGCAAGAGAGGAACACAACCCCACCCATTAGCAGAGAGGCTGCCTAAAATCATAATAAGTCCACAACACCCCAAAACACCACCAGACGTGGATCTGCCCACCAGAAAGACAAGATCCAGCCTCATCCACCAGAACACAGGCACTAGTCCCCTCCACCAGGAAGCCTACACAACCCACTGAACCAACTTTAGCCACTGGGGACAGACACCAAAAACAATGCGAACTACGAACCTGCAGCCTGCAAAAAGGAGACCCCAAACACAGTAAGATAAGCAAAATGAGAAGACAGAAAAACACACATAACTGAGGCAGAAGAATGGATAAGTGACCTGGAAGATAAAATAGTGGAAATAACTACTGCAGAGCAGAATAAAGAAAAAAGAATGAAAAGAACTGAGGACAGTCTCAGAGACATCTGGGACAACATTAAACGCACCAACATTCGAATTATAGGGGTTCCAGAAGAAGAAGAGAAAAAGAAAGGGACTGAGAAAATATTTGAAGAGATTATAGTTGAAAACTTCCCTAATATGGGAAAGGAAATAGTTAATCAAGTCCAGGAAGCACAGAGAGTCCCATACAGGATAAATCCAAGGAGAAATACGCCAAGACACATATTAATCAAACTGTCAAAAATTAAATACAAAGAAAACATATTAAAAGCAGCAAGGGAAAAACAACAAATAACACACAAGGGAATCCCCATAAGGTTAACAGCTGATCTTTCAGCAGAAACTCTGCAAGCCAGAAGGGACTGGCAGGACATATTTAAAGTGATGAAGGAGAAAAACCTGCAACCAAGATTACTCTACCCAGCAAGGATCTCATTCAGATTTGATGGAGAAATTAAAACCTTTACAGACAAGCAAAAGCTGAGAGAGTTCAGCACCACCAAACCAGCTTTACAACAAATGCTAAAGGAACTTCTCTAGGCAAGAAACACAAGAGAAGGAAAAGACCTACAATAACAAACCCAAAACAATTAAGAAAATGGGAATAGGAACATACATATCGACAATTACCTTAAATGTAAATGGACTAAATGCTCCCACCAAAAGACACAGATTGGCTGAATGGATACAAAAACAAGACCAATATATATGCTGTCTATAAGAGACCCACTTCGGACCTAGAGACACATACAGACTGAAAGTAAGGGGATGGAAAAAGATATTCCATGCAAATGGAAACCAAAAGAAAGCTGGAGTAGCAATTCTCATATCAGACAAAACAGACTTTAAAATAAAGACTATTAGAAGAGACAAAGAAGGACACTACATAATGATCAAGGGATCGATCCAAGAAGAATATATAACAATTGTAAATATTTATGCACCCAACATAGGAGCACCTCAATACATAAGGCAAATACTAACAGCCATAAAAGGGGAAATCGACAGTAACACATTCATAGTAGGGGACTTTAACACCCCACTTTCACCAATGGACAGATCATCCAAAATGGAAATAAATAAGGAAACACAAGCTTTAAATGATACATTAAACAAGATGGACTTAATTGATATTTATAGGACATTCCATCCAAAAACAACAGAATACACATTTTTCTCAAGTGCTCATGGAACATTCTCCAGGATAGATCATATCTTGGGTCACAAATCAAGCCTTGGTAAATTTAAGACAATTGAAATTGTATCAAGTATCTTTTCTGACCACAACGCTATGTGACTAGATATCAATTACAGGAAAAGATCTGTAAAAAATACAAACACATGGATGCTAAACAATACACTACTTAATAACGAAGTGATCACTAAAGAAATCAAAGAGGAAATAAAAAAATACCTAGAAACAAATGACAATGGAGACACGACGACCCAAAACCTATGGGATGCAGCAAAAGCAGTTCTAAGAGGGAAGTTTATAGCAATACAATCCTACCTTAAGAAACAGGAAACATCTCGAATAAACAACCTAACCGTGCACCTAAAGGAATTAGAGAAAGAAGAACAAAAAAACCCCCAAAGTTAGCAGAAGGAAAGAAATCATAAAAATCAGATCAGAAATAAATGAAAAAGAAATGAAGGAAATGATAGCAAAGATCAATAAAACTAAAAGCTGGTTCTTTGAGAAGATAAACAAAATTGATAAACCATTATCCAGACTCATCAAGAAAAAAGGGAGAAGACTCAAATCAATATAATTAGAAATGAAAAAGGAGAAGTAACAACTGACACTGCAGAAATACAAAAGATCATGAGAGATTACTACAAGCAACTCTATGCCAATAAAATGGACAACCTGGAAGAAATGGACAAATTCTTAGAAATGCACAACCTGCCAAGACTGAATCAGGAAGAAATAGAAAATATGAACAGACCAATCACAAGCACTGAAATTGAAACTGTGATTAAAAATCTTCCAACAAACGAAAGCCTAGGACCAGATGGATTCACAGGCAAATTCTATCAAACATTTAGAGAAGAGCTAACACCTATCCTTCTCAAACTCTTCCAAAATATAGCAGAGGGAGGAACACTCCCAAACTCATTCTACGAGGCCGCCATCACCCTGATACCAAAACCAGGCAAGGATGTCACAAAGAAAGAAAACTACAGGCCAATATCACTGATGAACATAGATGCAAAAATCCTCAACAAAATACTAGCAAACAGAATCCAACAGCACATTAAAAGGATCATACACCATGATCAAGTGGGGTTTATTCCAGGAATGCAAGGATTCTTCAATATACGCAAATCAATCAACGTGATACACCATATTAACAAACTGAAGGAGAAAAACCATATGATCATCTCAATAGATGCAGAGAAAGCTTTCGACAAAATTCAACACCCATTTATGATAAAAACCCTGCAGAAAGTAGGCATAGAGGGAACTTTCCTCAACATAATAAAGGCCATATATGACAAACCCACAGCCAACATTGTCCTCAATGGTGAAAAACTGAAAGCATTTCCATTAAGATCAGGAACAAGACAAGATTGCCCACTCTCACTACTCTTATTCAACATAGTTTTGGAAGTTTTAGCCACAGCAATCAGAGAAGAAAAGGAAATAAAAGGAATCCAAATCGGAAAAGAAGAAGTAAAGCTGTCACTGTTTGCAGGTGACATGATCCTATACATAGAGAATCCTAAAGATGCTACCAGAAAACTACTAGAGCTAATCAATGAATTTGGTAAAGTAGCAGGATACAAAATTAATGCACAGAAATCTCTGACATTCCTATACACTAATGATGAAAAATCTGAAAATGAAATCAAGAAAACACTCCCATTTACCATTGCAGCAAAAAAAAATAAAATATCTAGGAATAAACCTACCTAAGGAGACAAAAGACCTGTATGCAGAAAATTATAAGACACTGATGAAACAAATTAAAGATGATACAAATAGATGGAGAGATATACCATGTTCTTGGATTGGAAGAATCAACATTGTGAAAATGACTCTACTACCCAAAGCAATCTACAGATTCAATGCAATCCCTATCAAACTACCACTGGTATTTTTCACAGAACTAGAACAAAAAATTTCACAATTTGTATGGAAACACAAAAGACCCCGAATAGCCAAAGCAATCTTGAGAACGAAAAACGGAGCTGGAGAAATCAGGCTCCCTGACTTCAGACTATACTACAAAGCTACAGTAATCAAGACAGTATGGTACTGGCACAAAAACAGAAAGATCAATGGAACAGGACAGAAAGTCCAGATATAAACCCACGCACATATGGTCACTTTATCTTTGATAAAGGAGGCAGGAATGTACAGTGGAGAAAGGACAGCCTCTTTAATAAGTGGTGCTGGGAAAACTGGACAGGTACATGTAAAAGTATGAGATAGATCACTCCCTAACACCATACACAAAAATAAGCTCAAAATGGATTAAAGACCTAAATGTAAGGCCAGAAACTATCAAACTCTTAGAGTAAAACAAAGGCAGAACACTCTATGACATAAATCACAGCAAGATCCTTTTTGACCCACCTCCTAGAGAAATGGAAATAAAAACAAAAATAAACAAATGGGACCTAATGAAACTTCAAAGCTTTTGCACAGCAAAGGAGACCATAAACAAGACCAAAAGACAACCCTCAGAATGGGAGAAAATAATTGCAAATGAAGCAACTGACAAAGGATTAATCTCCAAAATTTATAAGCAGCTCATGCAACCCAATCCAAAAATGGGCAGAAGACCTAAATAGACAATTCTCCAAAGAAGATATACAGACTGCCAACAAACACATGAAAGAATGCTCAACATCATTAATCATTAGAGAAATGCAAATCAAAACTACAATGAGATATCATCTCACACCAGTCAGAATGGCCATCATCAAAAAATCTAGAAACAATAAATGCTGGAGAGGGTGTGGAGAAAAGGGAACACTCTTGCACTGCTGGTGGGAATGTGAATTGGTTCAGCCACTATGGAGAACAGTATGGAGGTTCCTTAAAAAACTACAAATAGAACTACCATATGACCCAGCAATCCCACTACTGGGCATATACCCTGAGAAAATCATAATTCAGAAAGAGTCATGTACCAAAATGTTCATTGCAGCTTTATTTACAATAGCCCGGAGATGGAAACAACCTAAGTGCCCATCATCGGATGAATGGATAAAGAAGATGTGGCACATATATACAATGGAATATTACTCAGCCATAAAAAGAAACGAAATTGAGCTATTTGTAATGAGGTGGATAGACCTAGAGTCTGTCATACAGAGTGAAGTAAGTCAGAAAGAAAAAGACAAATACCGTATGCTAACACATATATATGGAATTTAAGAAAAAAATGTCATGAAGAACCTAGGGGTAAAGCAGGAATAAAGACGCAGACCTCCTAGAGAATGGACTTGAGGTTATGGGGAGGGGGAAGGGTGAGCTGTGACAGGGCGAGAGAGAGTCATGGGCATATACACACTAACAAACGTAGTAAGGTAGATAGCTAGTGGGAAGCAGCCGCATGGCACAGGGATATTGGCTCGGTGCTTTGTGACAGCCTGGAGGGGTGGGATAGGGAGGGTGGGAGGGAGGGAGACGCAAGAGGGAAGACATATGGGAACATATGTTTATGTATGACTGATTCACTTTGTTATAAAACAGAAACTAACACACCATTGTAAAGCAATTATACCCCAATAAAGATGTTAAAAAAAAAATAAATAAAATAAAATAAAAAAAAAAAAATTGAGCTATTTGTAATGAGGTGTGTAGCCCTAGAGTCTGTCATACAGAGTGAAGTAAGTCAGAAAGAGAAAGACAAATACCGTATGCTAACACATATATATGGAATTTAAGAAAAAAAATGTCATGAAGAACCTAGGGGTAAGACAGGAATAAAGACACAGACCTACTGGAGAATGGACTTGAGGATATGGGGAGGGGGAAGGGTAAGCTGTGACAAAGTGAGAGAGTGGCAAGGACATATATACACTACCAAACGTAAGGTAGATAGCTAGTGGGAAGCAGCTGCATAGCACAGGGAGATCAGCTCGGTGCTTTGTGACCACCTGAGGGGTGGGATAGGGAGGGGGGGAGGGAGGGAGATGCAAGAGGGAAGAGATATGGGAACATATGTATATGTAAAACTGATTCATTTTGTTATAAAGCGGAAACTAACACACCATTGTAAAGCAATTATACTCCAATAAAGATGTAAAAAAAAAATTAATGTATAAGAAGCCTACTCTTTCTAATCCTTACCTGTTGACTCTACGAGGCCGTTTTTCTGGTTTAATATCCACGTCATAGTGATACACATCTATTTTAGGAATCTGAACCTGAAAATGATTGGCTAACAGTCGAATTGGTTTTCCAACAGTTCCAAGGCCAGGACGACGAGGCGGCTGAAACAGGCTGGTTGGAGGTCCTGAAGAGAATGAAAGATATTTGATGTGCTATTTGTTTGTGAAGGATAATATTCCCCTCATGATCATGATGATGATGATAATAACTACAATTGGAAATTCCCTGGTTGTCCAGTGGTTAGGACTCTGCACTCTTACTGCCAAGAACCCGGGTTCAATCCCTGGTCCAGGAACTAAATTCCCACAAGCCACGTGGCACAATCAAAACAAAATAAAAATAGCTACAATTATTGAGATCTTATTATTCACTGAACATACTCTGATATACAAAGATTAAAAGTTTTTTGACCTAAGACTCTCTAGATTTCTAAATATTTTGCCATGTTGCTATTATTCTGAATATGGGGGATGTCAACATTAGACACAGTATGATGAACCCTCAGAGGCAATCTACTGTCTAAAACCTTTTATCAGCATCAGTAGATCTACATCTAGGCTTACAAAATTATATGCATTTTAAAATAAAACCATCTCGGACTTCCCTGGTGGTGTGGTGATTAAGAATCCGCCTGCCAATGCAGGGGACACAGGTTGGAGCCCTGGTCCGGGAAGATCCCACATGCAGTGGAGCAACTAAGCCCGTGCACCACAACTGAGCCTGCACTCTAGAGCCCATGTGCCACAACTACTGAAGCCCGCATGCCTAGAGCCCGTGCTCTGCAAGAAGAGAAGCCACCACAATAAGTAGCCTGCACACCGCAATGAAGAGTAGCCCCCGCTCGCCACAAGTAAAGAAAGCCCGTGCGCAGCAAAGAAGACCCAACACAGCCAAAAATAAATAAATTTTAAAAAATAAAATTAAAAAAAAACAGTACTGAGGCTGAGAAACCTTGGTCTAGATACGGCAGTCATTCCAAATTATTCCATTGATGGTTCACAAGATATTCCATAAAAAGAAAGGATTCCATAAGCTAAAGAAACTGCATATTCCCTCCCCTGCTTAAAATTCCAATGTATATTATCGTGTTAAATTCTCTAAGAAGTCATGTAATAAATAAACCTGTTAAACTTTAACTCATCATTTACCTAACTTGTTTTTCCCTAGAACACACCCGCACACACACACTCTTTCTCTCTCTGTTTTTATTTATTTAGATTTTTTTTTGATGTGGGCCATTTTTAAAATATAAATTTATTTATTTTATTTATTTATTTGTGGCTGTGTTGGGTCTTCATTGCTGTGCGCAGGCTTTCTCTAGTTGCAGCGAGCAGGGGCTACTCTTCGTTGCGGTGCACAGGCTTCTCGTTGTGGCAGCTTCTCTTGTTGCGGATCACGAGCTCTAGGTGCGCAGGCTTCAGTAGTTGTGGCTTGCGAGCTCTAGAGCGCAGGCTCAGTAGTTGTGGCACATGGGCTTAGTTGCTCCACGGCATGTAGGATCTTCCTCGACAAGGGCTCGAACCCGTGTCCCCTGCATTGGCAGGTGGATTCTTAACCACTGCGCCACCAGGGAAGCCCCTGATGTGGGCCATTTTTTAAGTCTTTATTGAATTTATTACAATATTGCTTCTGTTTTATGTTTTGGTTTTTTGGCCGCTAGGCATGTGGGATCCTAGCTCCCGACCAGGGATCAAAGCCGCACCCCCTGCACTGGAAGGCGAAGTCTTAACCACTGGACCACCAGGGAAGTCCCTCTCTCTGTTTTTAAAATCAAACATCTATCAATACTCAGTAGATAAGGATTTAGGGAAACACAGTCTGGGAAATATCTGTCTACAGAAAATCTTACTCCTTTTTGATTATAATGTCAAATGGACACTGGCCTAAAAAATAAACATCTTTTCTGCTATGCATAGGTGTTGAGTAAAGTGAGCTGTGTTTACAAAGGAAAGTTACAACAGGTTTTCTTGTTGCAATGGTATTTCACCAAGAACAAAGACAATTCAGTAAGGAGAGAAAACTTTGCAGCAAGAAGCTGTTCTGGTCCAACATCACTTAGGAAAATCAAAGCAAACACTTTAATGAAATTTGTGTTGACAGATCACCACATACTAATTCTTAAAGTACTGAAAATCTTTTCACGTATTAAATTCACTGTTCCTTCTTCCCCTAAATTATACTCATCCTTCAAAACTCAGGTTGAGTGCAACCTCCTTGGAAAGCCTTTCCAGAATCTCCCAGGCTGGAGGATGCATCTTCTGTGTTCCCAAGAACTTCTGTATAAGGGAGCACTTAGGACAAGTACCTAGAAACAACTTGTTAAATTACTGTCTCCTTCACTAGACTGTAAACTCTTAGAAGAAATGGACTTCCAGTTCGTTGTTATCTCAATACCTAATTCAATGATGAGCACATTGTAGGAATTCAATAAATGTTGAACAGAACAGCACCAATAATCCCTGTAGCAGATCCAGGTAGAAACTAAACAGAAACCTAGTCATTTCTAAAACAAAAGAATTGACGATTATCTTTTCATTAAAACAAAAAAGCACTTAATTTATACTAAAAATATTATTATTCCTTGGAGTTGAGTTCCACTTCTGGTGAACAAGGGGATCTACTCTTGGTGTGATACAGCATTTATAAACAAGGTAAGAAGTAGATAATAAATAATATCAGAGGTAGACAGGCATACTGAATTAACCCAATTAAATCACATAAAAAAGTCAGCCCTGCATATTCCAAGATATGCTTAAGCAATCTTTGTATCGCAAATCCAGCTTTATGACAGAAATTTGCAAACAGAAATTTGGATCAAGTGACTTGCCCAAGGACGTATGACTAGACTAGGTCTCCTTACTCCCAGTTCAGGGCTTTTTCTTCTCCAATTTACTTCACAATCCTATGGCATCTATACCTCTCTAAAGTACTCGATGCCCTTTAAAGAGGCAGAGGCAGAAGAAATGAAGGAAAGGGATTAAGAAGTGGAGAAAAGCAGAGTGTGTGTCTTTTCCATGGCAAGAGAGAAAAGTTAGAAGGTGAGTGATCATTCCTTTTAATAAGTTTAGAAGACTTATTTAGAAAGATATATTCTAAAATTGTTCATCCCCAAAGCTGGTTTCTTTGAATTTATCAAACGACTTACGAAGAAATAAATCACAGTGGCTAAGGCTCTGGAACTCCTGGTTTTACCACTCCCTAACTGCATGACCTAGGGCCAGTTTCTTAGCCAATCTGTGCATCAGTTTCCTTATCTATAACATGGAGGAGGTATGATAATAATAGCATCCATCTCATAAGGCTACTGTGAGGATCTCATGAGACAATGTATATAAAAGGCTTAACACGGTGCCTCACAATGGGAAGCACTCGATAAATGTTAGCTATTATGACTGAGCTTGCATAAATGTTATAGTTATTGCTCAAAGATCTTCATGTGGGGAGCATCTCCAAAATTTAGTGACAAAGTCAGAGAATGACATCTTCCAAAAAGGTAACAAATATGACTCAATACAGATTAGATGAAGTCAGCTTAATAGAAGAGGAGGGCATTAGACGAGGAGTCAGGTGACCCGGACTCATCCTCACCACTCAGCCTTGAGACCTTGATAAAGTCACTTAAGCTCTCTGAACCTATTTTCTCATCTGTAAAATGAGGATCATACCTGCCTTGCCTACCTCACAGAGAATTAAATGAGCTAACAGCTAAGAAAGCACTTTCCAAACTGTAAAGCACTGTAAAAATCAATATTACTATTAATATAAGCAAAATAAATGGTAATATAATTAAATATATTTATTTCCAAGTTATTGTTGTCAGAAATCGAAATTGGGTGAGGGAGAGCAGAGCAAGACTAAACATGCTTCAATGATTGTTCAAGCTAGGAGGGAACAGAGCACTAGATCCATGTGCTTTAACAAAGAAGCAGGAAAGCTTCTCTAGGTTCTTAGCCTGGATGAAACATTCCACAAGACTATCAACTCCCTTTGCTCTAATTCCATGCTCAGCAAGCAGCTTCTTGTTTTTAACTGGGTTTCCAAGGTACTGTGACACCAGAAAAGGAGTCTGCTAGACAGCAGGCAAGAAAATATTCCAGTCAACGGAAAAGATCTACGTGACATCGTGGCTTATTCATTAGTGTCTTATGAATGTGGTTAGTGAGAATTAATTTTCCTCAATCCTGGGTGAAATGATAAGTCCTGCAAAATCTAAAATCAAACCAAAAAGAGAGTCCCTGGGATGTTCCTAACACCACCAGGTTGATCTTTTCCATGAAATTTGGTTTGTATACACAGTTACATAGTCTCTTTCAATATCAGCTCATAAATGCAACAGTTGATTCAATTATGACTTTCTAGCAGGGGAGGGAGGGAAGAAACATTTGTTGAGTATCTCCAATGCATTACTATCTACAACAAGACTTCCCACATACATTACCTTATTTCATTCTCACAACAATCTTGCAGCACATAATTATTATTACCCTTTTTTATAGATGCGGAAATGAAAGTTCAAAGGAATTAAGTAATTTGCCCAAGGTTATACAACTATTAAATTACTAGATTGGATTTGAACAGAAGTCTGTTACATTCCTAAAGACCTGATCATGCCTTTAGCCGGGGGACATAGCTGAAGTAACCCTGTGTAAAACACTGAGGTTTATCAAATAATATTAATGTGACAAAACCAATTTATTTTTAAAAGGCATATGAAATTTGACTACGAAGTCCTTTAAAAAATACTCTAAGGGGCTTTCCTGGTGGCGCAGTGGTTAAGAATCCGCCTGCCAATGCAGGGGACACGGGTTCGAGCCCTGGTACGGGAAGATCCTACATGCCTCGGAGCAACTAAGCCCGTGCGCCATGACTACTGAGCCTGTGCTCTAGAGCCCGCGAGCCACACTGAAGCCCGAGTGCCTAGAGCCCGTGTTCCGCAACAAGAGAAGCCACCGCAACGAGAAGCCTACACACCACAACGAAGAGTAGCCGCTGCTCGCTGCAACTAGAGAAAGCCATGCACAGCAACGAAGAACCAAAGCAGCCAAAATAAATTAATTAAAAAGAATCCCAAAACTCTAGGGACTTCCCGGACGGTCCAGTGGTTAAGACTTCGCCTTCCAGTGCAGGGGGTGGGGGGTTGGATCCCTGGTCCAGGAGCTAAGATCCCACATGCCTCGTGGCCAAAAAAAGCAAAACATAAAACAAAAGCAATACTGTAATAAATTCAATAAAGACTTAAAAAAAATACTCCAAGCAGCAAATTAAAGTGGAGTTGAATCATTCAGCTATGTAAACAAGTTTCAAGTAAACAAACTTGCAAAGTTTCCAAACTCAAATGGTAGACTGAGTTTTCTATGCACTAAAAAAATGAAATGCTCTACAATTAAGACTACTATGTAGATAAGGTATGATATTAAAGTTAATTCTAACACAGCCCCTAAACCCTGCCCTACTTAGCCAAGACATCAGAAACTTGTTGGGGTTCCAGGTGGGAGCAGCAGACTCCAATCTGCAGGGCATTTGTTACAACTTGGAATGGTTCTTCTTGTTTGGGCAGAGTAGAGGAGATAACCAGAGGCCATTCATAATACAGTTTCCAAAGCACTTTCTCCTTCATTTGATCCTCACAACTACTTCTAACCCAATTAGAAGATACTCAGAGTATTAAAGCCGGAGCTGGAGCCTCTGGCTGGTAACTCGCCTGTCACTGAGGAGCCACGACAGACCACTCTGGGCCTCTTGCACAGACTGACAGGTAGACAGAGGCCGAAGGCCACATTCCCCGAGACGTCAGGGCCTTTGAGAAAGGGTGGACACTTTGCCCCTTGGCCTTCGGGGCTAATGAGAAGTGTTTAGGGGAAGTTCTCTTTCTTCCTTATCTGAGGGCTCTGGACTGTCTGTCAGTGCAAAGAAAAATAGGGGTGCGGCCCCAAGCCAAGAATACCCCTGGTAGTAGATGGTGGAGTCCTTGCTGGTCCGGTCCGGTCAGGGCCAGGCCTCCACTGCGCACCTGGCACAGATCGCGTCCCTTCTGAAGCCCAAACTGGCCTCGCCTCCACCCTGGAGCACAAACCACCTCCCTGAGGTTGGGTCAGGTCTCCCTGAGACCTGGGGACGCGGGTCACCTTCCTCCGTGACCTCGTTCCTTCCTTAGACCTCGAGAACTGGCTCAGATCTCCAGGCTGGGGCGCGGAACCCGCCCCCCCGCCCCCGCCGAGGCCAGGGTCAGCTCCCTCCGCCTTGTGCAATGGGGTCCCCCTCCCCCAGGCCTGACGGCCCAACCCAGGTACGCACAAGCCGATGGGGGCCACGGGGAGCTGCCAGCCCGTCCGCCCGCCCACCCGTCCCCGGGTCCGGTCCTGGTCCCGGCCCGAGCGTCCTCCTCACCGGGTCCCAGAGCCTCCATGGCGGCGGCGGGGGCCGCCTCGCCGCGGTCCCCGGCGCCTCCCGCTCCGGGCCCCGCCGCCGCCGCCGCGTAACGCTTGATCTCCGGAATATTGGCGCTATGGGGGCGCCGCGGAGACGCGGGCGCTGAGCAAGGGGCGGCGGCGGCGCCCGGCCCGGGGACAGGGACCCGGCTCCCGCGGCTCTTCCGGCCTCAGCGACAACAAAAACAATCCCCGCCGCCGCCGCCAGCGGGAGCGGGAGCGGGAGCCAGCGCGCGCGCCCGTCGGGCGGGGAGAGGGCGCGGGGCGCGCGCGGCCAGGGGTCCCAGCTCACGGAGGGGGCGTGCACAGCCCCGGAAGCCGGGTCCACCCGGCCCGGCGTGGGGCAGAGGCGGGGTGGGGCGGGGGTGGGCGCGCGCGCCCTAAGGGGGCAGCGCCCAGAGGACGTGTCGGGGGCGCGCCCGCCCGCCCGCACTGCCCTGTAGCCCAGGGAGGCCTTCCCTGGCGAAGGGCTCTGGGGGGTCTACATGCTGTCCTCCCAGAGAATTCCAATACACAAGTGCCCGGAGAAAGATCGGGATTGCAGACCCCACTGATCCAGACACAGCACTCCACTTCCGCCCGTGGAAAGTGTCCTGAGATGCACGTCGGACACCTCGCCTCGTTCCTCCCACCTCAGACCACTTCTTTCTCCTCTGTCTCCTCTTTCTCCACTATCCTGGGACTGAGAACACCGGGGGCACCACGGACGCAGCATTTTCCTTCCACTTCTTCATCCAAGACTGTACACCCAGGTGCTCTTCCCAACCCATGCAGCCGAAAGCACCACGGGAATGGACTATGATGAATTATGTGTTCTCTCTGTCTATGACCTCTGCTCAGCAAGTCACCAGTCACTTCAAAGAGAAAAGTTTTGCTTTCTTGGAAGCCTTCACTGTAGCAGCCAAGAGCCAAAGGAGCAACACCCCACTCCAGGGTGGTGCGGTCAGCCCAGTAGACCCAGCATCCTCGGGGCTTTCAGTTGGGACTTTGAGTTGGAGAACATAGGCCAAGAAGGAGTTTCTAGTCTTCAGAATGAGGCAGCTCTGTGCCCACCAGTTAAAAAGGGACAATGTGTATATGTTGTACTCGTTTGCTACAGCTGCCATTACAGAGTACCACAGATTGAGTGGTTTAAACAACAGAAATTAATTTTATTACAGTTATGGAGGGTAAACATCCAGGATCAAGGATTGGTTTCTTCTGAGATCTCTCTCTTTTGCTTGTAGATGGCATCTTCTCCCTGTGTCTTCACATGGTTTTTCCTCTATACACATCTGTGTCCAAATGTCCTCTTCTTATAAAGACACTAGTCATCCTGGATTAAGGCCCACCTTACAGACTTCATTTTAATTTAATTGCCTCTCTAAAGACCCTGTCTCCAAATACAGTGAATTCTGAAGTAATGAGGCTTAGGATTTCAAGGTGTGAATTTTGAGGGGACACAATTCAGCCCATAACACGTGTAGTGCGATAGTTATTTGAGCACCTACAATGTGCAGCCATAGAGCCAAATAATTTTTGTATCATAAAAATGATTTAAAAAAATATTTGGGGCACACCATGGCCAGGCACTTTGTTATGGGCTTCACATGTCATCTAACCTTCACAACCACCTATAAGGTAGATATTATTAAGAAAGGTATTTGTGTAGATAAGGAAACAACCTCAGAGGAGCTAAGAAAATCAGGCTCTGCATTACATGATATGGCTGAGAAGCATGGAAAAATTGGAGTTCCAAATCCTGCATTCTAGTCCTGGCTAATTCCATCCCCGCCTGGCTATAGAACTGAGACTTTTAATCAGGTAACTGGACTCTAGTCTACTGATGACATACTCCAACTTCTTTCCGTAGTGCCATGCTGCTTCTCCGTTAAGCCAGATATTCACTGGAAACAATGATAGGGGACAGAAAGTTTGAAGGGGAGGAAGTATTCACTAAAAGAACAGACTGGTTGACAGTTAAGAGGATAAGAGGATAAGGAAAGCCAACTAAAGGCCAAGTTTTTTTTTTTAATTTTTTTATAAATTTATTTATTTTTGGCTGTGTTGGGTCTTTGTTGCTGCGCGCGGGCTTTCTCCAGCTGTGGCGAACAGTGGCTACTCTTCGTTGTGGTGCGTGGGCTTCTCATTGCGGTGGCTTCTCTTGTTGCGGAGCACGGGCTCTAGGGCACAGGCTCAGTAGTTGTGGTGCGCAGGCTTATTTGCCCTGCGGCATGTGGGATCTTCCCGGACCAGGGCCCGACCTGTGTCCCCTGCATTGACAGGTGGATTCCTAACCACTGTGCCGCCAGGGAAGCCCCCAAAGGTCAAGTTTTGAGTTAAGCCTAGTAGCCACCTCCCTTCTCCACTCCAGGCTAAATTCTTCCCATTCACACAGTGCTGGTGGCTTCCAGCCTGGTTTGAGGCTGACTTTCCCCCTCTCACTTTCTAACAGATTTCCTCCCATATTTTATTTGGTACACTGAGCAGAAACCATAGCTTGTTTCCTGTACTGAAAATAGCTTCAGAAACCTGAGTATGAAATGTATTTAGGCCATAGTCATGACTGCAACGCCTCAATTCCTCAGTCTCTCACCCCTGCCATTCTCGACTGCTCTGATGATCTACATTCTTCCAAAACTCACTCCTACTCAGGCACCCACTGCCCCCTTTCCAACTGAGCCCTTCTGAGCCCTGCCAAACCAATGTTCTATAGTCAATAAACTCTCCTAAACCTCAGTCTGTTCGACAAGCTCTCCTTCCAACTTCCTGCTGTGTCTGAGAGGAAGCTCTGCCCCAGAATATCACTTCCCCCTCAGCTCTCTCTGATGTTGTCTGCTCATTCTCCCACACCCCACACATCTACAGGACAACGTGGGGAATGGACAGAGAATTGGCAATCTATTTGCACCCCCATGACACCAAACCTTGAATTCTCATTCTCATGTTAAAGCTTCTTGCCCTCTGGCCAGACTACCACAGGGCCTCCCTTGGTGGTATAATTAGCTCAGCTCCTGGTCTTCTGTCTCAGTTCAGGCCTGGCTCCCATTGCATTATAAATCCTTGAAAGCAGGGCTTATGCCTTATTCAGGAATTCAGGTTTGTGTTTCTGTTGCCTAACATGTTACCTGGCACCAAATGCCTACTCAGGGAAATGTATGGAATGAATGAATGAGTGAATGAGCAATTAATGTGTAAACCATGGGAACTAGAAATGGTCCAGTGGAGGGGCCTAGGTAAAAAACTCTGGGTGAATCCCCAGCTTCTCCAGAGTGCAGACTTTCCAATCAGGTGGTCCTGGGTTCAAATCCCAGTTCCACAACATACTAGCTCTAAGGACCTGGGACCAGTCCCTTCACCTACTGCTCAAGGATGTTGTGAGGAGGAAGTTAAACCATATATGTGCATGTTCCTGCATGTCTGGCACAGAGTAAGTGCCCAATAGTAAATAATTCTCCTCCCTTCCCTCCTTTCCCCCAGCTAAAAGCTGCTCCCCTGCTGCTGTCTTGCTGTCCTTTGAGAGACAGAGAGCTCACGATCTCGGCTTAGTCCAAGAGAGGGAAGCAGAGCTGTCAGGGACCAAGCACGTTTACACAGCCTTTGTCTGAGCCACCTGAGGACAGGGACTTGGCGCACTCATCTGAGGGTGAGAGCCAGAACACGCTCAGTCGAGGTTTATGAATGGAACTGGACTTTTTGAATGTGTCGACGCTCCCCTGAGACCAGATTGTGTCAGAGGGAGCCTTACTAGTGGACCTTGTGCCAGATGGCAGGGCTCCAGCCACCCATGCTGCTTGTGACACTCCAACCCTTGTGTGGGCTGCTGGTCTCTGTTGGTGTTTTGACTTCCCAGCCTCTCCTCATACAATCTTTCCACAAGTCTGGAGCTTAGAAGTTGAGGACGAACTTCTTTGCAGTCGATCATCTGGGCTAGGGACTTAAACTCTTCTTTAGCTGGGGACCCCCTTATTCAAACAAAAATCTTAAGTGGGAGCTGAAGTGGAGCCACTCTGTCTGAGGAAAGAGACCTGCATTGCACACTACTGAACTAGACTAGCTTGCCAAGAGACACCACCTGGCATCCCAACGGAATTTCTGCCCCCCTCCTCCTACTCCATCAGCAGCCTTGCTCCTTTACAATTTTTTAAAATAAATTTATTTATTTATTTTTGGCTGCGTTGGGTCTTCATTGCTGCGCGCGGGCTTTTCTAGTTGCAGCAAGCGGGGGCTACTCTTCATTGTGGTGCACGGGCTTCTCACTGCAGTAGCTTCTCTTGTTGCGGAGCACAGGCTCTAGGCGCATGGGCTTCCTTAGTTGTGGCATGTGGGCTCAGTAGCTGTGGCGCATGGGCTCAGTTGCTCCATGGCATGTGGGATCCTCCCGGACTAGGGCTTGAACCCATGTCCCCTGCATTGGCAGGATTCTTAAACACTGCGCCACCAGGGAAGTCCCAGGAAGGCATTCTTAACAAGACATAAAATTTAGAAACCACAAAGAAAACTACTGATAGATTTAATTACATGAAAAATTAAAACTTCTCACAAAAACCACCATAAAATTAAATATAAAGAGTTCCTACAGGGCTTCCCTGGTGGCGCAGTTGTTAAGAATCCGCCTGCCAATGCAGGAGACATGGATTCGGTCCCTGGTCTTGGGAGATCCCACATGCCATGGAGCAACTGAGCCCATGCGCCACAACTTCTGAGCCTGCGCTCTAGAGCCCGCGAGCCACAACTACTGAGCCCGCGTGCCACAACTACTGAAGCCCGCACACCTAGAGCCCGTGCTCCACAACAAGAGAAGCCACCACAATGAGAAGCCCGTGCACTGCAAAAGAGCAGCCCGGCTGGCTGCAACTAGAGAAAGCCCGCGCACAGCAACGAAGACCCAATGCAGCCAAAGATAAATACATAAATAAACTTATATTTAAAAAAAGACTTCCTACAAATTCATAAGTAGAAAAATTGACAATTCACAGAAAAAATACAAATGCTAACAAACATGAACAGGTGTGCAATCATTAACAATCAGAAAAGCAAAGTACAAAAATGAGCTATTTTAAAAATTCATTGCTTGAAAAATATTTTTAAGTTGAGTAAATCCAGATGGTAAAGATGAGGGAAATTAATACTCTCACACAGTATTGGTGGGATTGTAAATTGGGACAACTTTCTTTGAAAATAGTCTGTCAGTGTCTATCAAAAATTTAATTGTGCCTCCCTTCAGACCCTTAATTCCATTCTTGGTCTCTGTCTTAAGAATCTTGAACTTCTGTACACACATAA
This sequence comes from Leucopleurus acutus, assembly GCF_964270905.1. Lineage (NCBI taxonomy): Eukaryota > Metazoa > Chordata > Mammalia > Artiodactyla > Delphinidae > Leucopleurus > Leucopleurus acutus. Next base: position 164,987,814 of record NC_139143.1, read on the forward strand.
CATATAACAAGGACGTTTGTTCATTATAGCATTGATTGCAATAGGAAAAAAATAGAAATGACCTTAACATTCATCAAAAGGGAATGGTTTAAAAAGTAGATTACATTCATATTATGGAATAATAAGTAAAATGTATGTATTAAATGTATGAGATGCTTCTATATGTACTGACATGGAAGGATCCCTAAAATACACTGTTAAATTGAAAAAAAAAAAATCCAGTACAATAGAATAAGATGCACAGTGATCTCACTGAAATTGTGTATCAAGGAGATAAAATGTACAGTTCTCTTTAGGCTGCCTCCCAATTCCCTCATTAAAGGTGACTACTATTAATATTTTATATGTATAATCCCTAATTTTTTTCTGTGCATTTATAGTTGCACATATATAAGTCCATACCATATGATCTCATACACAGACATGCACAGAGGAAAGACTATGTAAATTGACACAGGGAAAACACCATGTAAAGATGGAGGATGGGAGTGTTGCATCCACAAGCTAAGGAACACCAAAGATTGCCCACAAACCACCTGAAGCTAGGAAGAGGCAATGACGGATTTCCCCTACAGGTTTCAGAGGGAGCGTAGCCCTGCCAATACCTTGATTTTTGGACGTCTGTCCTCTAGAACTGCAAGATGATAAATTTCTATTGTTTTAATCATCCAGTTTTTGGTATTTTGTTATAGCTTCCCTAGGAAACTAAAATAGGGAGTAAAGGTGGAAATAGGGAGACCAAGAAGTGAACTATTGCAATGATGCAGGTGAATGTTGATGGTGCCTTGAGTCAAGGTTGTAGCTGTGGATGCTGGATATGTTTTGAAGACAGACTTTGATGATGGACTGAGTATGAGGTATAAAAAAAAGGGGAGGCAGTAAGGATAATTCTAAAGTTTCAGTGATGTTAGTGCCCCAGGTGTCTGCATCTTTGTGCCTGAGGCCTTTCCCAGAAGTGCAAAAGGAAAGCCAATCTAACAATTCCTACCTTAGACTGGAAGTGCTGGGAAATTAACCCCACCTAGGGGAAGCCCTCAACCAGTGATTCTCAGGAGTTGGTGTATAAATATCCGAGCTCCTTTGCCCCTCAGATGGGATAATTTTGACACGTGTGTTTTACACTATTTCCCACAAGATTAAGCTCCAATCAATCAGTGGTAGCTGGCTTACCAACACATCTTTATTGGCTGCCTTCTCTTCCATGTATCTCTCCTACTGGTGACCCTTGTTTCTCCAAGATAAATTATTTGCACTTGAATCTTTATCTCAGAGTCTGCTTTTGGAGAAACCCAGACTAATACACGAGATTTTCAGCTTGAGCAACTGGGAAGATATTTATTCATATTTATTAATTAATAAATTGACATTTATGAAGATGGAGAAGACTTTGACAGGTACAGATTCTTGGAGGGGGGAAGATCAGTAGAACATTTTGAACACAATAGTTTTGAGGTGCTTGTTAGGTCACCAGATGGAGAGGTTGAATAGGCTTAGAGATATACAGTCTGGAGTCAGGAGAGAGATTGGTCTAGAGAGATACATTTGGGAGTCAACAACATAGAGATAATATTTAAAGAAAGCCATGAGTCTGGATGAAATCACTAAAGGAATTAGTGTAGCTGGAGAAGAAAAGAGGTCCCAGGATTAGTAGGGTTCTTGGCACTGTAACATTTAAAGGTCAAGGAAATGAGGAAGATCCCGCAAAGCAGATTGAGAAGGAATGGCCAGGGAAGTTGGAGGAAAAGAAGAGTGTGTGAAATCCCAGAAACCAAGGGAGGCAAGTGTAACATCAGTCCCTTCTTTTGGTCTGTTTTAGTATCCGTCATTTATTTTGGAGGCTTTCCTCAAATGTCTGGTGGTCATATTTTGTCTTTTCACATTGAAGAGTTGGGTTTTAAAAGATTGATTTGAATTCTTTATCCATGTATGGGTTTTGTCTTTTGGTGGCTTTCACAGTAGAAGCTGAAACCCTAGGTCATTTCTCTGAGGCTGTTCAGTTTCTCCAGAGAATTCCCCGTTTTCAAGCCGAGGGAGGGAATACCCTAGTCACCAGATAAGGAGATTATGGGGTGGGGGAGGGAGTGAGAGTGGATAGAGAAGTGTGTGGCCTCTTCGTTCCGTACATAGACTTCCAATGATTCTCCCTTTTCCTAGTAAGGTACCTCTCTGTCTCAATTACTGCACAGACTAAGCCTCCAGATTCCTGCCAGGGAGGAGTAGTAGTCATCTGACAGGTGCAAGATTATAGAAGGGACCTGAAGGCTAATGGATCCTTACAGACACTTTCATCCAATCCTCTTGTCTTGAACCCATTCTTCTCCCTGGTTCTTTCTTTCTGGGTTTCTGGGTCCTCTAGCACTTGAGCTTAGCTGGAGTTCTGTGGCAGGAAATGGCTTGCTTCTCATTAGCACCACCTCTGTAGACAGTTGGTATGTAGCTTTTTCAGCCCTGCTAATTTTTCCACTTGGATTTCCACCTTCTCATCCTCTCATGTCTCCTCTCCCACTCTCTTTATCCTTGTGGGTTTATTTTGGTCTTATTCACTTGCTTTCATTTTTGTGGGGCTCGAAGAACTAGAAGAGATAAACACATGTGTTCATTTTTCCTTCTCAACAACAGTATTTTTTTTTTTTTTTTGCGCTACGCGGGCCTCTCACTGCTGCGACCTCTCCCGCCGCGGAGCACAGGCTCCGGACGCACAGGCTCAGCGGCCATGGCTCACGGGCCCAGCCGCTCCGCGGCACGCGGGATCCCCCCGGACCGGGGCACGAACCCGCGTCCCCTGAATCGGCAGGCGGACTCCCAACCACTGCGCCACCAGGGAAGCCCTCAACAACAGTATTTTGAGGTCATCAAATGTAGAGCAATTTTCTAGTGTCTGGGGCCAGAAATTCAAGAGAGATGTGAGTTCTTCCCTGGAGAAGCCACATTCCTTGAATTCTTGGTGCCTCTGGTCTTCCAGAGTATCTCTTATTTTCTTTTTCCCAGAGGCTAGAACTCGGCCAGAAGTATTTCTGCCTGGTCAATTCATCTATTTTCCAGTTACCTAACTGTGGAGGCATTTCCTACTTGCCAAGGAGCCAACTCAGGTTGACTCCTTCCTTTTGTCTATCCTTCTATGTCCATAATATCCACACAGGAGGAATATATATGCATAACTCGACTAAGTCCGGAAAGTAATGGTAAGTTATGAAAGGGAATCTCCAAGTTATATGGGGAAAATGTTTGGAAACTTTGGGCCAAGAGAATGTATGTGGAGTGGGTGGGGGTGATTTAGACCATAAATTTTATTTTATTTCACTATCCACACATCCCGGTGTTTCTGAATATGCCGAAGTTAATGCTAATAATAGTTGGAAACATTTCTATAATGCTTGTTATAAGTCAGTACTATTCTAAATGTTGATCTCTTAACTTGTAAAATAAATCATTATATATTAATTACATAACTGTCAACAACCCTATGAGGTAGATACTACCATTATCTCCAATTTACCACTAAAGAAACTAAAGTACACAGGAGTTAAATACAAGGCTACGGTGAAGGAATTGAACCTAGGTGTTCAAACTCCACAGTTCAGATGCTTAACCACTAGCCTATGCTGCCTCTCTTCTTCGGGCTAGATCATATTTTGCTTCCTTTAACTCATTAGATGAAAACTTTAGGATACCAAGTGTCAGAAACCAGTCAAAGTTTTCCCATACCATTTATTTATAATTACACTTAACACCTAGACCACATCTTGATGGTACCCTCACTAATTTTGGCCTTCTGTTTTTAATTGGGATTCTTCAACCATCTGGATACTTCTGGCCGCCAGAGGTGGTATTGCTTCCCTATAGTTGGAGTCAGTGATGGAATGGATGTCTGCAACCTTACAACAGAGTCTCTGAGTACCTAAGCGCTTGGTTTGGGTTGCAGTTCCAACAGGAAGGGTCATTCTGATCATTTTTATTATTTTCCCAGGGACAAGTTTGGGCTCATACTAAAATTCATTACAGTTCCTTTTTTTCTTACTTGAGATATAAAAGGAAAAAATCTTTTCTTCATCTATTTATGGATGCATGCCTTGGAGGAGGAGGAAGGATGAGCTGGGGCACTGCAGGCTGAGCCAAGGATACCACAGTCATTTTGCAAAAGCTGGAAGCAGAGCAGCGGGGTGGAAAGAGATATCCTGAGGGACAGAAAACCAGGCATGGGACTAAATATCCAGTAACTCCCAAAGCTAACATCTAAACTGTGAAGTAGAAAGAGATGGGAGCATGTTTCAGAAAGCTGGGAACTGGCTTAAAGCATAAAGAGTTTACTAAAATATTGCTGATACTCAAGAGTCCAAGTCTTGCTGAAGGGAAAGCCCTGATCCACCTTCAAAATATTTGAAAACAGTAGTGAGCTGAATGTAATTAGAGCTGAAGCAAAGCTGAGATCCAGCTCAACTGCAGGTTAGATTGACTAATTTCCCCATACTAGTGACCTGACAGAAAGGGGCTTGCCCTTTTTAATCTGTGATGGTTTCTACAGTCCTTTTTCACAAAAACATGTAATTAAAAACTATCAGATACACAATGAGCCAAAAAAAAAAAAAAAACCCATGTTCAATAGTGGAAATAGTGCTAGAAGCAGATGAAGTGATAGCTCAGATTTTAAATGATCAGACAAGGACTTTAAAATAGTTATGATAAATATGTAAATGCTCTAGTGGAAAGGTGGATAAAATGCATGAACAGATGGAGAATTTTAGTAGAGAAGTGTAAACTATAAAAACAGAATCAAATGGAAGTGCTAGAAATAAAAAATAAGATATAAGAAGTGAAGAATGTTTTTTGATGGGCTTAACAGCCGACTGAACACAGCAGAGGAAAGAATCAGATGCTTGAAGACAGGTCAGTATAAATTATCCAAACTAAAATACAAACAGGAAAAAAAAAAGGAGCAAAAAGTATGGAACAGAGTGCCCAAAAACAGAGACAAAATGAAATGTTCTAACATATGTGTAATTGGAGTGTCAGACAAAGAGGGGAGAGAAAATCAACAACAACAAAAAAGTATTTGAGGAGATAATAGCTGAGATTTTTCTAAAATAGATGAGAGGTAAAAGGTACAGATCCAAGAAGTTTAGCAAATCCTAAGCAGAATAAATACATATAAAACCACACCTAGACATATCCTACTCAGACGACTGAAAACCAAAGATAAAGATAACATTTTAAAAGGAACCAGAGGAGGAAAAAGACATATTACATACAGGGGAGTAATGATACAAAGAATGGGGCTTCCCTGGTGGCGCAGTGGTTGAGAGTCCGCCTGCCGATGCAGGGGACACGGGTTCGTGCCCCGGTCCGGGAAGATCCCACATGCCGCGGAGCGGCTGTGCCCGTGAGCCATGGCCGCTGAGCCTGCGCATCCGGAGCCTGTGCTCCACAACGGGAGAGGCCACCACAGTAAGAGGCCTGTGTACCGCAAAAAAAAAAAAAAAAAAAAAAAAAAATAGGGATAATAATAATAATACAGGCCTTATAGGTTTGTTGTGTTGATTAAACAATATATAGGAAGGGTCTAGTCTAGTGCCTGGCACATCAGTTCCTTCTAAAAAATAATAGTTGAATCTAATGTCACAGAATTTGGAAAGCTAGTGGTAGCTCAAATGGGAGAAATTAAAGCATTAATAGACAGAAAGAGAATATTAAGACTAGAAGCTCTTTCAAAGCAGATGTCTTTAGTTCTTTATCTTCTCTGTACTTTGAATAAGACTAAGTGCCCTGCTTATTTGAAAGGTTTGCTTACTTGAAATGATCCTGTCAAGCAAGAAGAGCAAGAGAATTCTAGCAGGTTATAGCCGCCAATTTTTTTTTTTGGCCACTCCATGCGGCATGTGAATCTTAGTTCCCCAACCGGGAACTAAGTGCGCTACCCTCTGCAGTGAATGCCCGGAGTCCTAATCACTGGACCTCCAGGGAATTCCCAGCCCCAGTTTTGCTTCTAATGTTTGGTGACAGGTAAGAGGTTAAGCCCTTGCTTCAGGCTTAGACTAGTCTTTCTGCAGCTGTTCCATCATTCCACTTTATGGTTTAACGGTGGTGAAAGGAATTAGCATTTATTTAATGCCTGCCATGTACCAATCAGTGAGTTAGGGATCTTAACATATACCATCCCATTTTAATGAATTTTGTTTGGGGAAAACTGAACCTGGGAAAAAAGTGACTTCCCCACAGTTACATGGCTGATAAGTGGCAGAGCCAGCCTGTGAACAAAGAAAGATCTCTCTGATGCCAGTGTCCGGGCTTTTTCCATGGGACCATGCTGCACCTCTGGCCCTTGCCTCACCTGGGCTATACAGCAACAATCTCTTCACTGGTGTTCCTGTATCCAGTGTTTCTCTTCCCAACCCATTCTCCGGATGGCAGCAAGCTGAACTTCCTAAAACACTGCATCGTCTTGACTCAACACTGGTTGGCTTCTCTTTGGTACTGTGGGTCCATATTGTTTGTTTGGCATTTAATGGTGTCAAGAATCAATTTGCTACGTGACCTTAGGGAAATCATCTTCTGTCACAAACTGACCCAAGCCAACTTGCTATATTATATTAATAAACATTTATTTACTAATTATTGAGTGGTGTTTTGTTGTTATTGCAGGGGTGAGAAGAAGATATCAGTAGCCTTCAACAGTGAGAGATGGGCTACATGTTCTTTCTGGAAACCTTACTACCAAGTGGTGTGTTACAATGAAAGCAAGTCTCAGACTGAAATCTACTACATGCTCAACATATTTATTAACAAGCAGGCAAAACCAGTCATACAACTTGTAAGCTCAGTGAAGTCCCAGATCTTGATCCTTTTAGACACTTTGCCAACTCCCTTGCCTGAAAAGTTAACTTTAAGTAAATAAGACAATATTCTATTTAGCAGGATTCATCTAGCCTGCTAGTCAGAATCAGGTGACAGGATCTTCCACTAATGGGGAGAAAAATACTGAATAGGTCCCAGCCCATAACATCATTCTAAAGAATCTCATTGCTGGGCTCACTAGATTCTTATATGTTGGTCAAGCAAGGGTGGAGGTACCTATATAATACAATGCTTCTAGCTAAATCACATATCTTGACACCATTTATTTCACCCATGAAAAAACATATCTAACATCTAACCCTATTTAATAGTCTTCTACTGCTGATTGACAATAAAGATAATTGAAGTTCTTGATGTAAACTGCTACTGGAATGTGAGATATTGATTAGAATTTCTCAGGTACTAACTAACAACTCCTAGAGTGTTTATTTCTTATTAGGGTACTTCAGATGTTAACTAATAGCCTCCAAGCTTTACAGTAAAACTAGGTAACACGTATATAAAACTTTCTAGGCGGAAATATTTAAACATATATTAACATATTATATATCATATATTTTATATGATATAATATTTAATATAAGTAAATTACAGACAACGTAACACCTTCACTGGGGTTCAGTTTGTTTATGTGAGGAAATAAGATGAGCTAACTTCTAAAGTTTCTTCCATGATTCTATAAGTGGATTTTAGTGCAGTTAGAAGGATCTGGGTTAGAATCATGGAAAAACTTACTGACAGTTATAATCAAGCATGAAAACCTCTTTTCTAGAACACTTTCATATTTTCTTCAAAGGATTTATTTTTCTAAATAAATATCCTTAGCCCCAACCACACCTGTCATCCTCTAACCCTCTTTTTTATTTTTTAAAATTTTAAAAAAATATTTATTTATTTATTTACTTACTTACTTAGGCTGCACAGGGTCTTAGTTGTGGCACGTGGGATCTTAGTTGCAGTGAGAACTTTAGTTGCGGCATGCATGTGGGATCTAGTTCCCAGACCAGGGATCGAACCCGGGCCCCCTGCATTGGGGGCACAGAGTCTCACCCACTGGGCCACTGGGGAAGCCCCTAACTCCCTTTTAAAAATAAACATTTTTTTAAATTATTGAGGTATAATTGACATATAACATTATATTAGTATCAGGTGTACAACATAATGATTTGATATTTGTAAATATTGCAAAATGATCACCACAATGACTCTAGTTAACATTCATCACCACACAGTTACAATTTTTTTTCTTGTGATGAGAACTTTTAAGATCTACTCTCTTAGAAACTTTTGGATATGCAATACAATATTACTACCTATAGTTCCCATGCTGAACATTACATTCTCATGACTTATTTATTTTATAACTGGAATTTTGTACCTTTTGACCCCTTTCACCCATTTCACCTGCCCCCCACTCCCTGCCTCTGGCAACCACCAATCTGTTCTCTGTATCTATGAATTCGGTTTATTTTTTAGATTCCACATATTGATGAGATCATGTGGTATTTGTTTTTCTCTGTCTGACTTACTTCACTGGAATAATGCCCTCAAGGTCCATCTGTGTTGTCACAAATGCCAATACTTCATTCTTTTATATATATATATATATATATATATATATATATATATATATATATATATATATATATAACATTTTCTTTATCCATTCACCCTTCGGTGGATTTTTAGATTGTTTCCATATTTTGGCTATTGTAAATAATGCTGCAATGAACATGGGGGTGCATATATCTTTTTAAGTTAGTGTTTTCATTTTCCTTGGTTAAATACCCAGAGGTGGAATTGATGGATCATATGGTAGTTCTATTTTTAATTTTTTGAGGAATCACCATATTGTTTTCCATAGTGGCTGCACCAATTTCCATTCCCACCAACAGTGTACAAGTGTTCCCTTTTCTCCACATCCTCGACAGCACTTGTTACCTCTTGTGGTTTTGTGTTTTTTGGTTGCTTTGGTTCTTCATTGCCGCAGGCGGGCTTTCTCTAGTTGCGGTGAGTGGGACTACTCTTCATTGTGGTGTGCGGGCTTCTCATTGCCGTGGCTTCTCTTGTTGTGGAGCATGGGCTCTAGGTATGCAGGCTTCAGTAGTTGCAGCACTAGGGCTCAGTAGTTGTGGTGCACAGGCTTAGTTGCTCTCGGCATGTGGGATCTTCCCAGACTAGAGATTGAACCGTGTTCCCTGCATTGGCAGGCAGACTCTCAACCACTGTGCCACCAGGGAAGTCCACGTCTTGTCTTTTTGATAACAGGTGTGAGGTGTTATCTCATTGTGGTTTGATTTGCATTTCCCTGATGATTAGTGATATTGAGCACCTTTTCATGTACTTGTGGGCCATCTGTATGTCTTCTTTGGAAAAATATTCAGATCCTCTGCTCATTATTTTAAAATCAAATTGTTTTTGTTTTAGCTGTTGAGTTATATGAGTTCTTTATATTTTGGATATTAACCTTTTCTCAGATATATGATCTGCAAATATTTTTTCTCATTCAGTAGATTGTCTTTTCATTTTGTTGGTGGTTTTCTTTGCTGTGCAGAAGCTTTTAGTTTGATGTAGTCTCACCTGTCTATTTTTACTTTTGTTGCCTTTGCTTTTGGTGTCAAACCCCAAAAAATTATCACCAAAATTGCTGTCAAGGAGCTTACCACCTTCGTTTTCTTCTAGGAGGTTTAAGGTTTCAGGTCTTATGCTCAAGTTGTTGATTCATTTTGAGTCAATTTTTATGTATGGTGTAAGATAGTGGGCCAGTTTTGTTCTTTTGCATGTGGCTGTCCAGTTTTCCCAACACCATTATTGAAGAGATGTCCTTTCCCCATTGTGTATTCATGACTCCTTTGTTGTAGATTAATTGGCCATATATACATGGGTCTATTTCTGGGCTCTCTATTCTGTTCCATTGATCTATGTGTCTGCTTTTATGACAATATCATACTGTTTTGATTGTCATAGCTTTGTAATATAGTTTGAAATCAGAACGTGTGATGCCTTAAGCGTTTTCTTCTTTTTCAAGAGTGCTTTGGCTATTTGGGGTCCACCCTGTAACTCCTCATTATTCTTTATTTTTTCCAAAACCTTTATCACTATCTGATATTATATATTTATTTACTTATTTGTTATTGTCTATCTTCTGCTACAAGACTATAATCTCCCTAAGAGTAGAAACTTTGTTTCAAACTGTACTTTCTATGCTTGATCTGCATAGAAGTCAGGCATAGAGGATAGAAGTTTGTTTTGTCTTTTGCTGCATAGCAAACCATACTAAAATGTAGTGGCTTGTTTATTTAAAGCCCATGATTCTGTAATTTGGCTAGATTTAGTTGGTCAGTTCTTCTTTTCATCTGACCTTTGGTAACTCACGTGGTTACATTCATCTGGAGGTTCAATGGGACTGGATGGTCCAAGATGGTAAAATCTAGTAGTTAACTGTTGGCTGAAGTGCCTTGATTCTCCTCTATGTGGCACATCCAACAAGATACCTTGTGTTTCCTAAATGGTGGCAGCAGTGTTCTAAGATAATAGAAGTGAAAACTGCAAAGCTCTTTAAGGCTACCTATACAATGTTACTTTCACTAGATTCTGTTGATCATGCAAGTAACAAGGACAGCCCAGATTCAAGAGATCAAAAATTAGATGAGGGCTTCCCTGGTGGCTCAGTGGTTGAGAGTCCGCCTGCCGAGGCAGGGGACACGGGTTAGTGCCCCGGTCCGGGAAGATCCCACATGCCGCGGAGCGGCTGGGCCCGTGAGCCATGGCCGCTGAGTCTGTGCATCCGGAGCCTGTGCTCTGCAACGGGAGAGGCCACAACAGTGAGAGGCCCGTGTACCGTAAAAAAAAAAAAAAATTAGATGAGAGGTGCAGCAAAATCACACTGAAATCACAAAGAGCTGTGATTATTCTAACAATCCATTACAAAGCTCAATAAAGGTTTGTGAAGTGAATGAATGTATTATTATATCATGTCTCAAGTTCCATGCTTCATATTCAAGGTCTGCTGTGATCCTGCTTCCAGAGCACAAATAACATATCTTCCCCAAGCACTCATCAAATCTGCTCTATAATTTATTTATTTGTGTGTGTGTGTTATCCTCACAGAAAGGACATTATCTTGTTCTCTTGGTATATCCCACGTATCTATCAGATATCCAGGCTCCAAAGAGACACTCTGTTGGTCTTTAATGAGTTTAATTTAACTTAACAACCCTGACATCTTATCCCCTACCTTCCATTCCATCGTCATGAAGTCACTAGTTGAACAATTCCCTGAAAATCTTATCATTATTCCAGTCTCCATGTCTTTACTCATTCCATTTTCCCCACCTAAAATATTCTCCTTCTTCCTCTTTGCTTATTTCGGTGTTTCTCACTGACATTTAGCAACTTTGGCCCTACCCACTAAATTCCAGTAGAGGCAGGGTCATTATGACAACCATGATAAATCCCCTGGTTAAATATCACTAGTAGACTATCCTTTGGGCCTACAGTGGGAGCAATATTGTTTTGTCTGTCCAGTACCACCTCCTGTCTTAGGAAGTGTTCCTTCCCCACTCCAACTACATCATTCTTGAAGAAGTTACTCTATTCCTGTAAGTCTGTGCCCTCCTAGGTACAGCTGAATTATCTGGCATGTCTGAAGAAGGTCAGGCACTAGCCTATCCAATTTGCTGAAATTTAGTAGAAATTAGGAGTGGAGCAGACCCCTTTTGTCCTTCTGTAATGGAATCCCCTTCCTCCAAACATACATATATGGGTTGACCCCAAGTGCTGAGGATGCTAATATCTAAATAAACACTACTCACACCAAAAGCCATTAAGTTTCTATAAAGCTTAGGGTAAGGTTGGGTTGTGAAAAACACTTGGGTTTTTACAAAAACTGAAGCAAAAAGCCTGGGCAGAAAATTGAATAAAGCAGGGCAGAGGAATTTCACTTATACATTTTTCCTGGATAGGTAGCTAGAAAGGAAAAGGGAATTGAAGAGAAAATATATGCATGGAGTACTGAAAGCTGCTGAGTTAAGGTTTTGGATGCTGCACAGATAGAAGTTTGGAACTAGAAAGGAGATAAGGACCTGTGCCTGGGGAATACCTCTTCAGTCACCAGAAAAGCTAAGAGAGAGAGCTCCAATGTGGACAAGGGGCAGACAGGGGTGACCTGGGAAGGGGAAACCTTTTATTCTACATATTAACTTGTGCCAAGCTAAAGTGAGTCTGTACTTGAAATTAGTGACCTATATTCTCAATTTTGGTGACTGGCACCCTAATCTGTCACTCAAGCAATCTAGAAACCTAAGAGTCACTAGTTTTACATTGACTCTATTGTCCCTTGCCCCTCAAGGTTAATCATCAACAAGCCCTGTCAATTTTGCCTCTTTTTTTCCAATCCATCTCCTCCTCTCTATTGTTACTACCATTGACCTAGTTCAGGTCCCTATAATCTCCCACCTAGACAACTGGTCTTCCTGCCTGCAGTTTAATCCCCTTCCAATCCATCCTTCATACGCTGCCAGAATAATCTTTCTCAAGCACATATCTGACCATGTTGCCCTCCTTCTTAACAACACCCCCATCCACCAGCTGCCCGGTTCATACCGTCTAAAAACTAAACTCTAAGCATAGCACTCCAGAATTCTTGTGGCCTGTTTAACTTTCAGCCTTCATTCTGGCCATCCGTCCCCCTCCCCCAAACACACACTTCTGTGCTCTAGACGCACTGACCTACTTTCAGTTCCCCAACACAACATGCTTTATCAAGCCCCTACGCATACCTGGAATACCTTCTCCTCCTCATGCCAGCCTGGAGAATTCCAATCCATCTTTGAAACTCAGTTCAGGTGTCATGTCCCCCTGAATTGCCCCAGGCAAAATCAGTTTCCCCTCCTTCAGGGCCCCCACAGCTGCTTGTATACACTTCTTCCGTTACACATGCCTAGTTACTTGCCTGTCTTCAACCAGCAATGGGAAACCCTCTGAGAACAAGACTATATTTTATTTATCTTCATATTCTCTGTGTCTAGCGTAGGCTTAAATAGGGGCTCAAGGTTGTTGAAGGAATAGATGGATATTTGATACTTTTTGGTCTTTAGTTTACCAAAAGTTGCAGTAAAGGAGGTTCTGCGTACAAAATAGCTGATGGTGTGTGTGCTGTCATGCCTTGGAAAGAGGCCCTGGTATTTTTCGGTTTTGTTTTTTAGGTGTATTTTAATAATTCATTCGACAATGATTTATTAATCATCCACTATGTGTCAGGTCCTGTGCCATTTTTAAAGGTCAGTGGAAACCGGACATCAAGCAAGTCAAACAGCCTTGGCCTTCAAGCAGGTACTCTCCAAGAGAAGCTTTACAGCTATATGGAATTACAGTACAAAATTATTTTTGAAAGCAGATTCTGGGAGATGTAATTATTTCACCATTCTAAAGGAAAGTTTAAACAATTTGTTGAATAATTTTAAAATGAAGGAACAAAAAAAGGATAGAGTGACTACAGGCTACAGGTACTAGATGGAATGACATGACCAATCCTTGCCACATGGTGGCAGTGCTTCTCCAGGGATGAGGATTTAGTGGCCCAGGACTTCAGAAAAGCATGTTCTCACATTTTAACTCCAGAGGAGGAAGAGTACTAAAAGTTTAACATGGTAGACTCTCTCAATTTGCAAAAAAGATGAAGTAAAACATATAATTTAATCAACTTTCTCCCTCCAAACTTTCGTGGGCCTTTGGAATCTGCTTTTATTTGTTGGCCAGCAAGGAAATATAAATAGAACTTTGGACTGGGCTGAGCGTGTTAAATTACAAGGCTTAGTTTTTCATAATTGCTTTCTTATACTGATTTTTTGTGATATAATGATAGATTCTACTAGTGAAACAATTTCTCAAATTCTATGACCAAAATAAGTGTGTCAGTATTGTAAAGTATTTCCTGTAGAGTACCTAACTTCCAGGTGCTCTGCCAATCAAACCCATTTGAGAATCATGATCTAAACCAATGTTTTCTAATTACAAATAAAGAAAACAAGGCTCTGAGAAGCTAAATGACTTACTTAAGATCACAAAGCCATTTATGCGATAGGTTCAGGCTCATCCTTGCAAAGTGAACACTCCAGATCTTTCCCTCACTGCCATCTATCAACTTCATAAACAGAGTTTGTTGGATGATTAATCTTGAGAATTAAGAGACAGAGAGGAGTCAACGTGACTTCCAGATTTCTGAATTGGTAACTTGGATTACGGTGCTATATTCTCACCAAAACTGAGAATATCGATTGCTAATTTCAAATACAGACTTGCTTTAGCTTGGCACAAGTTAATATATAGAATAAAAAGTTTCCCCTTCCTAGCTCACTCCTTCCACCTATTGTCCAAATCAGAGCTCTCTTAGTTTCTCAGGTGACTGAAGAAGTGCTCTCCACAGAAAGGAAAATGCTAATCGTTCTGCAAATGTTAATGTCAGGAATGTCACCTCATTTATTCACTTCCCAGAGGGAATTCAAGAATAATAATATAGTTGTCAAGTGACTGAGTTAATTAGATTAACAAATATTGATTGATTTCTCTACCATGATCCAGGTATGTTCTAAGCCCTTGGTTCTCAAAGTGTGATCGCCATACCAGCTGCTTTAGGATCACCTGGGAACTTGTTAGAAATGCAAATTCTTGGCCCTCACATCAGACATACTGAATCAGAAATTCTGGGAATGGGGTCCAAAAATCTGTTCTTACAAACCCTTCAGGTTATTCTGATGCATCCTCAAGTTTGAGAATGACTATTCTAGATCAGGAGCATATGGTGTTAAAGAAAAAAAAAAGTGCTGGTCATCTTGAAGCAACAATATACAAACACACAAAAATAAAACTTCAGGCAGAGGTAAGTGCTATCAGGGAAACCAGTACAGGGGATGGAGGGAGAATGTAGAGGGTGTGCAGGCAAGGTCCCGCTGAGGAGTATGAGCACTGGAGTCAGACTGAGTAGGGTGTGAATATCGGCTCCACCAGTTACTAGCCTTTGAAAGGTTAATTTCCTCATCTGCTAAAATGGAGATAGTAGTATTACCTTACAAAGTTACTCTAAAGATTAAATAAGATAATGCTTGCAAAATTCTTGTAACTGTTTCCTGTCTCAAGGTAAGCCCCTAATAAATGTTAGCCCTCCAAATATGAGGGAAGAGTGTGTAGATGTATATTTAGGAATCATCAATGTAAAAATTAATAGTAAAGTGCGTGAAAAGGTGGATAGACTGAGATGTGAGAGAAGAGGATGGAAGATGGGATCTTGTTGGTGGGAGCAGACATGGGTTGAAAGGAGGTGAAGAAATGAAGATGAGGAGAGAGAACTTTTATCTGAACTCAGCTAAAGCTGGAAACTTGGAAGAGGAGGCCAGTGGATAGGGTGACTAACCATCCTGGTTTGCCTGGGACTGAGGACATTCCTGGGAGGTGGGACTTTCAATGCTAAAACTGGGCAAGTCCTGGGAAAACTGGAATGAGTTGGTCACCCTGTCAGTGGATAGGATCACGGCTGGTGAAGTGGGGGAGGTAAACATGACCTTTCATTCTTGGTGCACTCATCTCTTCCTTACAGTAATCTTGTAAATATCTTCCAGTAGCTAGACTCAACAAGAATCTGGAGGGCAAGGGAGCTCGAATAATGCCCTGGGGAGAAGTCAGCCTTGCCTGGACAGAGTAGGATAAGGAAAGAGAGAGAATGGACCTGAAGGGCCAAAAAGATAGTAACAAGGACAATGACAAGGGATTAGAACTGTCTGGGATTAGTCTGACTCCAGACCTTTTAATTTTTTTTCCTGCCTTGTCCAAAGAGTATGGAAGTGGGATGAGTGTGGGTTTTCTGCATACTCGAATTAACCTTAAATAAAATAATAAAGGTTATCCAAGGATATTCTTTGGTATCTGAGCAGCCCACAAAACTTTTCTTTTTTGATGTCCAGTGGCGTGAGTGCCATGTACAAAAAGGAGCATGTGGGACCCAGCTGCTCCAGGAAAGGAGGTCCTGGAGAAAATCCCCACGGGGATGACTTCAGGTGCCCAGGGATCTCCTGGCTCACTTCCCGCCTGGAGGGCTTACTCCTCAAAACGCGTTTGATGGGAGCTGCCGCGCTACGGTAAAGGTCAAAGGTCAAAGGTCACCGCTCGCTCGTTAAAGTCTTGCAAGGCCAGAGGGTCTGGCCGCCAGGCAGCCAGGACACCTCCAGCCTCCCCCTGCCTCAGTTGACAAGAGGAACCGCGACCCGCCAACCTAACCCAGATTATATTCAACGGGCCGGCCGAAGGAGCTTCGATTGGTAGGACAGGATGGGGGCGCGGCCTCATGTAGAAAGCCTCCTCTGGATTGGTGCAAATCGTTGAGGGCGGAGCATCCACTCCGGCTGGGCGCGAAAGCTCGAACGCCGCTGCCTGGCAGGAGACTGCGGGAGCAGCTGCGTCCAGGGTGCGGGAAGCGGAGACCTGCTTCTTCCTGAGCGGCGCGCTGCGGAGGCCGGAGTCATGACGGGAGAAGTGGTTTCCGAGGTGAGTTTATGCACTTGCCTCTATCTGAAGCTGCGGAGGCCCGGCGCGGAGGGGTGGGGTGGGGCAGGGGTCGAGCCGGCCGAGTGGGTCGTGGAGGCTGGGAGGACTACAGCTCCCGGCGTGCACTGCGGCGGCTCGGCTTCGCGGCCCTGCGGAGATAAAACCACAGGCCCCGAGTGCTTGGGACCCCGCGGTCGATCCCGGCGCTGGGGTCCCCGCGCCTCGGTCCCCTCGGGGAGGTTGCTCCTGGTCTTTGCGGCGCGCGCAGCCCGCCGCCAGCCTCTGCTCAGCCCGCCCCTTTGGCGCGTTTCCTGCGGCGGGAGCTCTTCCTCCAACTGCGCCCCGAAAAGGAGGAGGACCAGGCCGAACCGGACCGCTAGGGTGAGGGGCAGCATTAACTGTAAATGGACGGCAGGAGTCTTAGAGACTTCGAAATTGGGTCTGGAAGAGGCCTCTGAGGTCATCACACAGGGTCCCAAGAGGTGAAGGTACCAGTCTCGGAGCCTTCCGGGAGGTGACTGGCTGGTCGCTGTCGGAATTGGCGTAGAAACGACATCTGTTTCCAGATCTGTGTTCTTTTCTGGGGCTGAGACTGGAGTGAGACACTCGTCTTGGGAGCAAAATTTAACGGGGCGCTTTAAGATAATTTTTAAAATTAATTTTTATTGAAGTATAGTTGAATTATAATGTGTTAATTACTGCTGTACAGCAAAGTGACTCAGTTATACATATATGTACATTCTTTTCCTTATTCTTTTCTGTTGTGTTTATCACAGGATACTGAATAGAGTTCCCTGTGCTATATAGTAGGACCTTGTGGTTCAAGATAATACTTTAATGCAGTATTTTTAAAAATAAAAATTAATGCAAAAAATTCCATTATTTGATTTTGAACAAAATATCAAACTTTGAAACGAAGACAAGATCCGACCCTGTGTTTGCACTACTCTGTCTCACTCACCTCACACTCATCCTGGCCCTGGTTCAAAATAAACTTTATTTACAAAAGCAAGCAGCTGACCTCATGAGTCATAATTTGTCCGTTTGATTTTTTATTTTAATATTGCACTAAAATATCTTGATTACTGAGTGTTTTGAGACCTTCTAGCCTCACCCTGTTCCTGGCCCTGACTGTCGCTGGTTCTGCTGCAGATTGCCTAGAATACAGTGATTAAGAGTATCACCATGGGGCTTCCCTGGTGGCGCAGTGGTTGGGAATCTGCCTGCCAATGCAGGGGATACGGGTTTGAGCCCTGGTCCGGGAGGATCCCACATGCCACGGAGCAACTAAGCCCGTGTGCCACAACTACTTAGCCTGCGCTCTAGACACCACGAGCCACAACTACTGAGCCCATGCACCACAACTATTGAAGCCCGTGCGCCTGGAGCCTGTGCTCCGCAACAGGAGAGACCGCCGCAGTGAGAAGCCCGCACACCGCAACAAAGAGCAGCCCCTGCTCGCTGCAACTAGAGAAAGACCACGGGCAGCAACGAAGACCCAATGCAGCCAAAAATAAATAAATAAATCTATATATTAAAAAAAAAAAAAAGAGTATCAACATGTATTGAGCTTTGTGGTTACCTGAACTCAGTTTCCATGTCCACAAATAGTCTTACTGCTTTCCATTGTTGGGAGGATCATCAGCATATACATCATGATCCTCAGTGATATTCCTCTGTTTGTGTTATTTTTGGTTATAATTTTAATAATTGTACTAAACATTCAAATCAATTTAATAGTTGTTTGAGAAGCCATTAGGGTGAGGCCTTGTGACCTATTACATTACAGATGTATTTTCCCCCTTATTAATAAGTTGATTCAGAGTTCTATGAACCAAGCTTGGTCACTAACTAGTCAAGTCACCCAACATACCCCCGTCTCCTTAGATTTTTCACTTGTGACTTAAAAAAATTTTGGGGGGGGGGCTGAATTTCAGACATAAACATCGAAAGGCTGTTATAATGAACCCATCACCTAACTTCAGCAATTATCAAATCATGCCAGTCTTGTTTCATTTATACCCCCACCCACTTCCCCCCTTACTGAATTATTGGCAGCAAATTCCACACATATTTCATCCACAGATATTTCATCATGCATCTCTAAAAGGTAAGGGCTTTCCAAAAAAGATAACTACTATATTATTACCATACCTAAAAAATTTAGAATTATTGCTTGATATTAAATAGCTAATCAGTGTTTAGATTTCTTTGACTCATACATATACTTTCAATTTGTTTGAATTAGGATCCGAACATGGCCCCTGCATATTGCAGTCGGTGATATGTGTGTGTGTAAATATCTTTACTCTCTTTATAAGTCCCCCTCCCTCTCTTTTTTCTTGCAATTTACTGTTAAAGAAACCAGAGTTTGTCCTATAGAGTTTCCCACACCTGGATTGCCTCTCTGTGATGTTATTTATCATGTCATTTGGATACACTGAGAAACACTTCACACAGTAAAACGAAATAAGTGCTTGATTCTTTAAATTTATTTACTATAACTCAAAATAAAGAGTTGGTCCTATAATAGCCTTCAAAGGTGAACAATGAATTTTAGTTTGTTTTCTTGTCCAGTAATTCTTTTTTTTTTCTTTTATAAATTATTTTATTTATTTATTTTTGGCCACGTTGGGTCTTCGTTGCTGAGCGCAGGCTTTCTCTAGTTGCTGCGAGCGTTGCAGTGCGTGGGCTTCTCATTGTGGGGTCTTCCCTTTTTGTGGAGCACGAGCTCTAGGGGTGCGGCTTCAGTAGTTGTGGCACATGGGCTAAGTAGTTGTGGCTCTCGGGCTCTAGAGTGCAGGCTCAGTAGTTGTGGCTCACGGGCTTAGTTGCTCTGTGGCATGTGGGATCTTCCTGGACCAGGGATTGAACCCGTGTCCACTGCATTGGCAGGCGGATTCTTAACCACTGCGCCACCAGGGAAGTCCTGTCCAGTAATTCTTTTTTTTTTTGCGGTACGCGGGCCTCTCACTGTTGTGGCCTCTCCCGTTGTGGAGCACAGGCTCCAGACACGCAGGCTCAGCAGCCATGGCTCATGGGCCCAGCTGCTCCGCGGCATGTGGGATCTTCCCGGACTGGGGCACAGACCCGTGTCCCCTGCATCGGTAGGCAGACTCTCCACTGCGCCACCAGGGAAGCCCATGTCCAGTAATTCTTAATGCCATCCTTTTGTTAAACTGCTGTATTGGTTTTTCCTTATTTCAGCCTGATGATCCCGTGACAATTTGTGTATCTTTATGCACTTAGAGCTTTCTGTCACCTGCTGGTTAATACAAATTATATTCTCATTTTCTAGGTTCACCTAGAAATCAATGATTCAAAACTCATTTCACAAGAAGAAGCAGATAGTCCTTCAGACAGTGGACAGGGCAGCTGTGAAATAGTTGGGCTCTTGAGTGAACAAGGTTTGTAACAGTCAGTACTTTTATTTTTAGGAATAGAATGTGGCAGCTTGGGTTGTAAGGGGACTGGATTAATTTCTAATTCTCTGATTTATTAAATTATTAATGCTTAACCTTGTTTGTTCTGTTTATTATAAAAGCAAAATAATAGTGCTTGTACCCTTTTGAAAATAACCATTTCTGTTATATTATTGAATGTATAAAGTGTCTAGAAGATACCATATTGCCTGGTTGAATGCATTCATCCTATAATAAAAGGACTTTTAACACCTGCCAGAAGGATCAGAACAGCTTTACACATTGTAAATATATATAATTACATTTCTTAGTAAGAGATATTTTTCCAGGGAAAGTGGTTTTCAAAATATATTTTTAGATTTGCTTTGCTACAATCAGTTCTTAGTGTTAGTTACATAATTTCACAAGGTGATACATCACTTGGCTAATTGGATATGTTTTTGAGGAGTACGGGGACTAGGAAGAAGGCCAATGACGGTAGACTCTAAAAAAAATTGTGTTTCCTGCAGATTCAGATGAAGAGATATTTATGAGTAAGAAATTGAAAAGCAGGAAGGTGCTACAAGAGAGTGATTCTGAACAAGAGGGCACAAATGCCTCTCCAGAGAAAACTACCTATGACGATATAGAGGAGGAAGATAAGGAGAACTTACATGCTGGAAAAAATGGAAAAGTTAGAAGGATTTACAGAACTCTGGTGAACAGTGATGAGAGTGACATTGAGGAGTCTTTGTGTCAGGAAAATCTTGAAACCCAAGTGACACCTTGCTTAGAGCTGAGTCTCCAACCTGAAAACTCTGTGGATTTTACAGTTGACAGAAAGGTTTCCAAAAAACCCGTACGTGATAAAGAAGGAATTGGAGGAAAAGCAAAAGTAAAATCAAAGCGAAGACTCAAGAAAGAGGAGAGAAAGATGGAGAAAATTAAGCAGCTGAAAAAGAAGGAAACAAAAAAGGAGGTACATTTAAAAGAATAATTTGCTGTTTCTAAGGCAGGTTAATGTTTTAGAAAAAGTTGCTTTCAGGAAAAACAGTTGCTTTTAGTTCTTGAGGTTGTTTCTGCACTCAGGATATACCTTCGAGTTGATTGTCTTGCAATGAGGTATGTGATTTCAAATCCGTTGGTCTCATTCTCCATTTTGGATATGAGAGGACACCTTCCAAATAAATGGGTTTCTGATTTTCTTTGTGAGCACGTGGAGTTATTCTTTGCTGTTTCTGATCTGATGAAAATTAACTTTCATAGGATTTTTCATGCCTCCATCAGTCAAAAGTCTTGTTTGCTAACTGGAAAAACCATCCTCAAATTTTATAAGCTAGTTGCTTAATGAAGTATTTAGTTGACTTTTCAAATACAAATGTACTATTTATTAAGTTAATTTTGGACAATTGTGTAAAATCACAGCATGGACTTCAAAGGATGACTATGGATTAGGAACCAGTGATAATGTTCTAGGATGCCATATACTTGTCTGTTGATGAAGCATGAGCTTTTTCTGTCCTCATGCAAATTGCTATATGGTGTAAAACATTGGATTTGAAAATGATTGGATCTTGCTTTTTCTTTGTGTTACCCAGGAAGATGATGTGAAACAGCTATTTAATGACAGTGGCTGTCTACTTGTGGATAAAGACCTTTTTGAAACTGGGTTGGAGGAGGAAAATAACTCTCCATTAGAAGATGAAGAGTCATTAGAATCAATAAGGGAAGCTGTGAAAAACAAAGTAAAAAAGCACAAGGCAAGTAAAAGATGACTGCGGTTAGAGCTAACCCACTACTTCTAACCTTTGCTTTGTTTTCTGATTTACTGTTGGAACCTTAATTTTTTTTTTTAACTGAAGAAAAAGCACGTGTCAATTGATTTCAGTTTTTCAGCTGTTAATTTTGGAATTATGCAGTACAAGTGATAGACGTGCTACGTTGTTTGGGAGCTAGTATTTTCATTGCCCTAATAAGAATGTTGAGGAAAGTAAGATACTTTTATGTTTTGTAAGAAACAGGTAAAAAAGGGGTCAGAGATGTAAATTTTATAATCTGGTGGCCTCTAGGAAATGAACCTATAGGGTTTCAGGAAGGATATCAAAGAGAAGCATCAGTTGAAGCATCGTTGTCTGGGCTTCCCTGGTGGCGCAGTGGTTGAGAGTCTGCCTGCCGATGCAGGGGACACGGGTTTGTGCCCCGGTCTGGGAAGATCCCACATGCCGCGGAGCGGCTGGGCCCGTGAGCCATGGCCGCTGAGCCTGCGCGTCCGGAGCCTGTGCTCCGCAATGGGAGAGGCCACTACAGTGAGAGGCCCGTGTACTGCTTAAAAAAAAAAAAAAAAAAAAGCATCGTTGTCCTGAGTGTTTGGAAGCATAATCATTCTTCCTGAGATTAGCTTCCTGGAAGTCATTGTCCCTCCTTAGGGAAAGATGTAATAGAGAGGTGTAAGAAATGAGGGCCCAAGCTCCATTGGAGACAACTAATGTGTTTTCTAGGCATTAGAGGATGCTGTGTGTCTAACATTTTATATTTGATAATTATTGATTTAGCATTAATGTAGTGTGATGTGGTGTTGGAGTGCAAAAGCAGTCTTTGCGTAAGCAACATCCTCTTGTGTCAGTTTAATTTTTTTCCCTGGTAATCCATTTGCAATCTTCTCTTTTAGAGAAAGGAACCATCTTTGGAGAGTGAGGTCTATTCATTTGAAGAAGAAACTGAGTTATCAAAAGGCACCACGAGGAAGGTGACATAGAGCCCTATATAGTTGTCATGTTGAGCTCTTTTCCCAGGCGATTGTGGGTTTTTCAGGAGTTTTATTGTGTCTATCGTATTACCCTGATTCCTAGGATATTGCTTTGTGCATAGTAGGGACACAAATATGAATTGGACTGAATTAATTCTATGAGACTTGCAAATAAATGAGCTCCTGAAGTTTATATTGTTTTGATCTTATTAATGCTTACTGTTCCCTCTCCATCCTCTTTTCTTGGAGAGAGCAGACTTTTATGGGATGAATATCTATCAATCTTTCTGGATAATAGCATTAATGTAATCTCACTTTTTGTTTTCTTTAAGGAAAGAAAGGCAGCCAAGTTAAGTAAGGAAGCATTAAAAAAATTGCATAGTGAGACTCAGCGCCTTATTCGAGGTAAAGAAACCTGTATGGTAAACACTGAGGCAAATCACATTATTTCTTTGTAAGCTCAACTTGGATGTTGGGGACTTTCCTTTTTTTTTAACAATCTTAATATGAATGAGATTATAATAATCAAGTTTAGAATTGATCTTGATGAATGGCCATTGTTCTGAAGCCCCTGGAACATTAGTATAAACCGAGAAAATTTCCGGAACTGTAGTGGTGGTAATGAGGGAGTTTTTTAAAGGGTTGTCTATGGCCTAGCTGCATCAGGATCCCTTTTACAAACCTTTCAAATTTATAAATTCTTAGGCCCCACAGAAATTTTGATTCAGTAGGCTCGAAATGGGGTCCAAGAATCTCTATTTTTAAAAAACTTACTGGATCAATTTGATTTCGCAGCTAATTTTAAAAGCCACTGGTCTTCAGGGAATTTTTTTGTAGTTGGAGCCTGCTTTTATTAAAGGCAGGTTTGTTTTCTATTTCTGAGGATGGCTTTGGTTGTTTAGTTAACTGATTGTAAAGTGACATTTCAGAATGTACAGTATATGTATTTGCTTGTTTTGTTCCATTTTCTAGAGGCTGCACTTAATCTTCCATATCATATGCCTGAGAATAAAACTGTTCATGAATTCTTCAAACGTAAACCCCGGCCCACTTGCCAGGGAAATGCCATGGCACTACTGAAGTAAGAAGCTTCTTTCTTTGTGATTATAATTTTCATAAATATTCAGTTCTGAGGCAAACACCTGGTGTAAAGAGTTCAGATTCCTCACTTCCTTAAAATTGATATAAACGATTCATTACGTGCTAAGGGATAAGAATGTTTCATGTTTAGGATAATTTTCAACTCCAGGTTATTTTCCCTTCTCTAGGTCATCTAAGTATCAGGCAAGCCATCACAAAGAAATCACAGACACTGAAAATACAACTGAGATAAATAGTGACCACCATAGCAAAGATTCTGAGCAGACAACAGGTGCAGGATATGAAATGGAAATTAATGCACTCCCTGCAGTTTCAAAGGAACCCCAGATCACTACTGGATCAGATGAGTCTTGCAGTAAGAATTTGACAGGAGGTGAAGAGCTAGAAATTCCTGAGAAACAGGAGCAGAGTGATGCTAGACCTTCACCTGGGGACATCTCGGTGGCACAACAGGAATGCAGCTTCCTTGGGAATAAGGACAGTGAGGAGTATCAGGCTGGAGGGCTTATGGCACCTGAACCTTGTGCCCTGGAGGAAGAAGAAGGCCTGAAAAAAACAGAAGAAGCAGATGAGAAGGTGGAACAGCCCAGCCAGCAAACTAAATCAGCAGCAGTGGTGCCACCTGAAAAAGTGAGGAGGTTCACTGTGGATAGACTGAAGCAACTGGGAGTAGATGTTTTCATTAAGCCTCGGCTGGGTGCTGACAAAGATTCTTTTGTGATACTTGAAGAACCTGAAACCAACAGAGGTAATCCTTTGAATTGTGAGGAGCTTCTCTAGAGTGATTTGTTCTGGCAGCTTTCTAGTATTTGCCACTGTGGAGGACAGGGAATACAGGAGAAACAAATAATCACACATGGTCTTATTCTACAGATGTACCAGATACCAGATAGAAATCATTTAGATACATTTGGCAGGGTATTAGAATGTTCTAAACCTTGTTTAAATGGAAACCTGTTGACAGTCAATGTACAAAGCAGGGTACATTGCTGTTGTTTTATGGTATGACTTTGATAAAAGCATTATTCAGTTTTTCACAGTTAGAAATATCTTGGTTCAGCAAATTGTCTGCAAAACTGAATTTCTTTTCTTTCTTTTCATTCATTCAACAAGTATTAAACTATCCACTGCATGCAAGTTGCTGTAAGGCATACTTGAGATATCTGACGTTTATCCTACACTTAAGGTACTTACGCTCTACCCGGGGAGATAAGCAGTAGGCAAATAACAGCAATACAAGGAAGTGACATTTTCTATCATGAACATGTGTCCCTGATAATTGAAAAAAGTTAAATAACATGGAGAAAAGGGAAGAGTATTCTTTGCTGAAAGAAACATTTAGAGTAAAGAATCATAGTAAAGAGGAGGGATAAGTTTCTTACAATAGATGATTAAAGAATAAGTGGATGTAATTACTTGTTCACTACCTTCCCCTTTATACTTTTAGTAGGGATCTTCTGGCTTGTTCCTTACTCTGTCCCCCGTGCTGCCACAGTGGATGACACATTTTAGGCAGCCATGTTTACTGAATGAATGAAAGAATGAATGAATGATCCTTCAAGAGAGAAATCAAATATTACCTACATTGGGTAGACTTCCTGACTTGTCGGTAAAATTAGGTGTTCCCTCCTCTGCAATGTGATATGATAATTAAGGGCTGAGGCTCTATAGCGAGGTTGGGATCTGAATCTGGATTACACTATTCACTGTTTAAACTTGAGTCTGCTATTTGACCTCTCCAAGGCATCTTTTTTTTTTTTTTTTTTTTTGCGATACGCAGGCCTTTCACTGTTGTGGCCCCTCCTACCGCGGAGCACAGGTTCCGGATGCGCAGGCTCAGCGGCCATGGCCCACGGGCCCAGCCGCTCCGCGGCATGTGGGATCTTCCCAGACCGGGGCACGAACCCGTGTCGCCTGCATCGGCAGGCGGACTCCCAACCACTGCGCCACCAGGGAAGCCCCAAGGCATCTTTTTTAAAAAATGAAATAACGCTATCTGGTTCACAGGGCTTTAGTGAAGATTTGTTGAAATAATGCATACAAGCGGATAGCGTAAAGAAACACTCAAATGGTGGCTGCTTTTTCTATTATCAGTGAAATTATTTACATCAAGACTCTCCTTCATTAACTAACATATGGTTGGCAGGTGCTAGGTCAGCCACAGTATCAGTCTTCGTTGATTGAATGGGTGGACTTTGTGGAAGTGGAGAGAAGGACGTTCTTAGAAGGGACAGAAAGAGCTCTGTGTGGTGCATATTGGGAGGACGTGTAAGTCAGTTTGACCAGAGCAGTTGTGGGGGTGGAAGGGTTTTGTAACAGCTAGCATAACTCTGTTAGCAAAGAAGTGTGGAAATAAGCTGTTGCCTAGAACAGGGAGAGAAAGTTTTGTTGTGTGGGACTAGAAGTTATCTAAATAGTCTCAGACTGAAAGGTGCGGTAGAACTTTTTGAGTACTTACTATCCTAATACTGTGGAATTTTGTTATATGGGACTAGAAGTTTTCTAAACAGTCTCAGACTGAGAAACAGAAAAGGGAAGAAACCTTTTTTTTTTTTGCATACCTACTATATTAGACACTGATAGGTCTTTTTATTAGTTATCTTTCTTAATTTTCGTAGCCCCAGATACTATTTTGCAAATGAAGAGCCTGAGGTTTGGAGAGGTTGGGTAATTTTTCCAACATTGCACTTGGCTTTTACAGGGAACTAGCACAATGCCTGGCTCATAGTAGCCACTTATTTTTAACTCAGAATATGTTTTCCTTCAGAAATAGTATTTGACATGGATATTGGGTTTCCAGATCAGCCTGTTTCATAATATATGAAGTTAGGATCAACATTTATTCATTCATGCAATAAACTTTTATTTAGCATGATGTTCGGTGCTGTGTATGCAAGTAAGATGTAGTCCCTTCTCACGAGGAAATTAAAGCCTAGTAGGAGTAACAGGCAGAAAAGTTGGATGTTAAGTGCTGTGCATACTTTGAGCCTAGAGAAAGAGTTCCTCACAGGGAGTCAGGGAAGCTTCTGAAAGGAGCTCATACCTGAGCTGAGTCCTGAAAGCTGAGTAAGAGATACCAAGGCAGAGAGGTGAGGGAGGGCTTTCTTGGTGGAGGGGACAGAGCTACAAAAGACACAAAGACAAGAGAAAGCTCTGGTTAGCTGAAGTGAAGATTGCAAGGAGGTTGGTGACTAGAGGCCAGATCATGCAGGGCTTTTAGGTGGAGACATGAGCTAGAGCAGAGACTTTTCACTTAGAGAGGAGATGAAAGGTGTTGGGAAAAGACGATGGAGGGAGAGGAGCTTGAACAGGGGTTCTATAGTGAGGAGGGTGGTGGTTGAGTCACGTAGTAAAGGGCAAGGAAAAGGGGTGCTCCAGTGGGTTGGTGGATGAAGAGTTTTGAGGGACCTGGCTTTCTCCAGAAGAATGAAGGCAACTCCTGCCTCACTCTTATTTAAGGTCTTGAGTAATCTTCCTCCCCTTCCACTTCTTTTATTCTCTTGGCACCAGTGATGAGCTGCCTATTTCTGTTCCCTTTCCACTGCCACTCCCTGTTGCTTCCAACTTACTGAAATAATATAAAATGGGATGCAGACTTACAGCTTCTCACCCTACTCTTTGGTTTGCAATGTAAACATGCCCTCCTTTGGGATTGGATTTTTTCTATTAATAAATAATGTTAGAGACTCAGAATAAAAAGGTTTCTTTCCAGTTCTTCTCTTTTTCTACTAAGACGCTCTAGGGAGGGAAAACCCACATCTACATGCTAAGCACAAAACTACTAAAGTATGATTTGAGCGCATTTTAGAAAAAGAGCCAAACTTGGAGTATCTTGGACATTTTATCATGGAAGAGAACGCATGGCATGTGAAAATAGCCAGCATCCCTCAACCCCAAAGGAGCTTTTCTTCCTCTCCTTTCCTTTCCGTCAGCTCTTTTACACCAGATCCCACTATGGTATGACTGACTTGTTAAACAGAGTGAGAGAGGTAACAGCTAGCTGAGGGAGGAAGGAAAGAAAGTTCTGAGCAATAGCAGTGGGGAAGAAGGGAAAGGCCCTGTTGCTATTAGACTACTGAACTCATACTACGTGTGTGTGTGTGTGGGGGGGGGGATTCATAGTCCCGTTTATATACAAGTAGGGCGTGTGGTACAGGGACCACTTCTAACTGGGATTTCCTTTCTGATTGTACTGATTATATCTTTAAAATTTTGATGAAGAAACTTTTCCAGTCCTGCCGCTGACTTACATCACTCATTGCATTGATTGTTATTTTCTTTTTCCATTTTTTAAATTGACCTTACTCGTATTTAGTGAGATTGCTAACAAGCAGTGAAATGTTCAAAGAAGGGAATTTTTTAAAAGGAGACTGAAACCCATGAGAAATTAAGCCCTTGAATAATTGAGGAGTATGGTATTTTTTCTACCAGCTTAATACTTTTTTAAAAAGAAGTGCACATACTTATTTTTATTTTTTTAACATCTTTATTGGAGTGTACTTGCTCTACAATGGTGTGTTAGTTTCTGCTTTATAACAAAGTGATTAGTTTCTGCTTTATAACAAAGTGAATCAGCTATACATATACATATATCCCCATATCTCCTCCCTCTTGTGTCTCCCTCCCACCCTCCGTATCCCACCCCTCTAGGTGGTCACAAAGCACCGAGCTGATCTCCCTGAGGAATTGCACATATTTAGAAACTTCATTGTAAATTTCTACCCTAAAATGAGTTTTGAAGTATATTGAGGAAGTTGCAGCAGTCTGTTAGTTTGGGTTAAGTTATATGAATTGGACACAGGTGTTGGTAGCAAAGGAGATTTTGGTATTTCTCTGTGTGTGTTTTTTTCCCTACAAGTTTGTTGAACTTAAAAAACTCAGCTTGTAATTCTTAACTGGAATCTTAAAGGCAAACTGACATACTGGTTGGCGTTTGGTTTAGAACTGGAAGCCTTGAAGCAGCGTTTCTGGAAGCATGCTAATCCAGCAGCCAAACCCAGGGCTGCTCAGCAGGTGAATGTGAACATCATAGTGAAGGATGTGGGCCCTGATGGAAAGGAAGAGCTCAAGGCAGATACGGTAGCTGTGACTTTGGCAGCTGAGAAGCTGGATGGAGCAAGCCACACAAAACCAGGTATTTGCGGTCATGGGGGTTTCTTTGTTTATTTTTTTGGCTGGGGGCGGG
The DNA here is from genome assembly GCF_964270905.1 of Leucopleurus acutus. NCBI lineage: Eukaryota > Metazoa > Chordata > Mammalia > Artiodactyla > Delphinidae > Leucopleurus > Leucopleurus acutus. The sequence continues at coordinate 165,016,633 of NC_139143.1, forward strand.
GATGGGTGCCTGGCTCTTTGTACTCTGGCAGGTTTTTATGGCTACTGAAGACCCTATAGTGAGACGTTATAGAATCTTTTTCATTGGAGACTTTAGAGATGGGACAGCAGTACCTCTAGCATGATTCATGTGTGTAGCATTACCTAGTTGTGTGGGGTGGGTAAGAGGAATTATTTCTTAAACTAGCCTTTGTCTTATTGTTTAAAAATATATATCCATTGTAGAAAATACATGGAATAAACAAAAAGCTTCTACAGTTCTCTATCAGAGACATCTTCTGTAACCATGTTTTATATCCTTTAAAACTTTTTGCATGTATTTTTTAAACAGACAGTACATGTCTGCTTAAAAAATAAAACAGTAATGCAATCATACTGTGCATTCTGCTTTGTAATCTGTATTAGGGACAGGTCTGTTGTTTCCACTCCCACTTTGAAAATACGAGTAATATATCACATAGAAAAAAATTAAAACACTGAGGAAAAGGTATAAAATGAAAAATTAGTCTTCCCAAAGGCAACTTAACAATTTCTTGTGTGTTCTGGGAAAATTCATATGCATATGCCATTGTGTGTGTGTGTGTGTGTGTGTGTGTGTGTGAGTGAAAGAGAGAGAAAGAGAGAGAGACATTGTACACTTACACTCTCTGCCAAGCACTGCTCTAGGTGCTTTACAGCAAATAACATTAGTGTCCGTATTTTATATGTGAAGAAACTGATATAGAAAGCATTTAAACAACTTGCTCAAATTTATATAACTAGTAAGTAGTAGAACTAGCAGCCTAATCCAGACCACCTAACTCAAGAGTTCACATATCAGGATACACATATTGCTTTGGGGGCTTTTTTTTTTTTTTAACAGCTGTGTGATATTCCATTGTGCAAGTATAACATGATTTGTTTAACCATACTCCTATTAATGGACATTGTGTTTGTTTCAGTTTTGGTATTTCATACAATATTGCGTCCTAGTATCAGATATATGTTAGTAAATTTTGATGCAAAATTCCTTACAGTGGAATCAGTGAGTCAAAAAAAAAAAAAAATATATATATATATATAACATCCCAGTGTCCTTCAGAATAGTTGTACCGATTTACACTCTGAATCACAGTGTGTAAGAGTTCCTGTTAAAAAAAAAAAGAGTTCCTGTTTCTTCCAGTTAATAACAGATATTATCAAGCCTTCAAATTTTTGCCAAATATATAAAAAATGGTATCTCATTATTTTGATTTGTATTTCTAATGAGAAGTGATGTTAAGCATTATTTTTTAAAATAATTTTTAATTTTATTTTTGGCTGCATTGGGTCTTTCTCTAGTTGTGGCGAGTGGGGGCTACTCTTCATTGCGGTGCATGGGCTTCTCATTGCGGTGGCTTCTCTTGTTGCAGAGCACAGGCTCTAGGTGCGCGGGCTTCAGTAGTCGTGGCCCGCGGGCTCAGTAGCTGTGGCCCATGGGCTTAGTTGCTCCACGGCATGTGGGATCTTCCTGGACCAGGGCTCGAACCTGTGTCCTCTGCATTGGCAGGTGGATTCTTAACCACTGTGCCACCAGGGAAGCCCTTAAGCATTATTTTTAATTTTATTTACAATACATGTTCATTTTTCTGTGAACTACCAGTTCATATCGTTTGCCCATTTTACTCTTGAGTTGTTTCTCTTTTTCTTTAATGTGGATAAATTTATCAATATTTTCCTTCATGGCTTCTGAACCATAGACTTTTGAAGGCCCACTCCCCCCCACCCATCTTTTTTTTTTTTACCCTTTTAAATAATAATTTTATAATCTCTGTAATATATTAGCCCAGGGTGTAGAGCATAATTATGGAAGTTATCTCCTACACTCAATTCATGATATTCTCCATTTGTTAAGATAACAAAAGCCTAGACTCCTAAGGTCTCTGATTTTCCTTTTGGGTCGTGTCTCGAACACCTCTGGAGTTGCCTAAAGTGGACACTTGTGTTGTTGTAGTGTGTAGTTGGTCATTACGTCTAAAGCATCTCTTCATATTTCTGTTCAGGGGAAAAGCTTCAGGTGCTGAAAGCTAAGCTGCAAGAAGCAATGAAACTCCGAAGGTCTGAGGAGCGCCAAAAGCGCCAAGCATTACTTAAGTTAGATAATGAAGATGGATTTGAAGAAGAGGAGGAGGAGGAGGAAGAAATGACGGATCAGTCCGAGGAAGACGGAGAAGAGGAGGGAGAGGAAGCTTTGGAGGAAGAAGAGGCAAAAGAGGAGGAAGAGGAGGAAGAAGGCAATCAGGAGGTTTCTGGCAATTATGTGATTTTGTTACTAGATCATGATGAATAAGGAAGAGAGAAAATCAGATTTGAGTAAGAATATAATGAGCATGTTCAATTGTATAAGAGATTTCAGGGGCAGAGATAAAACGTAGCTCATATGTACTTAAATATTAGTGCTTTCAGTCCTTTCAGCACCAGGGAACACCTGCAGTTCACAGAGCCATAGCCTTGGCTTCTACCTGTTGGTTTACATATTGTACTATTATACTGATATCGAAATGGTTTTGTATTAATAGAAATTTTATCTTTGTTGTTCATTTAGGTTTCTCTGTTCAGAATAAAAAGCACTTTTAACCTTGGCCAGGTTGAGTTCTGGAATAAATTCTCAGACAGCCCGAGACCTTCCTGAGTTAATTTTATTCTTGTTGAGGAAGGTATTTGTAGAAGGGCCTCTTGCCCTTTTTCTATAGTATTGTTTTCCACCTAGAGAAGACAGATGATGATAGGACTTTTGGTATTAGAAAAAAGAAAATCGTCCTTGTTTGAACACTGGAGTCATTTAAAAGAACTGGTTAATGTTTAACCCTGGGTAAAGGAAGAGGAAAGCCATGGCTGAACTGGGCAGGATGTCATAGTTTGTGGTTGGTTGGAGGTCAGTAGTTGTCCTGCAATCTCAGGCTAATCATGTAACCTCTCATTGACTCAATAAAATGATAATCCGGTTCTTTCATGATCTTGTGGCAGTTTTGGGAGGGTAAAGGTAAAGTAACATAAGTATAAAAGAGCTTTAGAAGTGTCAGCGTAAATTGTGTTGATGATAATGGTTAGACCGAGCTTCCTTCAGGTTTACCTTTTCAGATTTAAGATGCGACTTGTAACTAAGCACCCATATTTCAGGCTGACAGTGTGTTTGCTTTTAAATTTTTTGACTTGTATTATTCTGTTTTGGGGTTGTGTGATTGGTAAAGATTGCAGAATTCCTTCTCGGTAGTGAAGAAATAGAAACCAAAGATGAGAAAGAAATGGATGAAGAAAACAATGATGGCAGTGGTGAAATTGACAAGTCAGTTGGCCTCCTCTCTGTCCCCAAGCCTCTCTTGTCAGATTCTACCTTCCTTCTATTTAAGGACAATTCTTCCAAGATGGGGTAAGTAATTCTCTCTAAGGAAAGATAAGATTCCCTGGTATTTGCCCCTCTAGTAAGAAGCAGATACTCAAACAATTTACCTTCTTATTTTGTAGTTACTCTGCTAGTGAAGAAAAATCAGAAATAGATGAAAACTCAGGCAAAAGACCTAGCAAACTAGGTAAGTAGTGACTCTTTCACAGAACGTGACTTTTCTCTGATCCTCCAGCTTTGACACTTAAGGACTACAATTCCTTAAGGTTCCATTTTTTGGAACCCTAGTGGACTTTTCCCAGTCTTACCTGTGGCAATGACAGGAATTTATGAATTAGAATATTTTTCTTGGTCCAGTTTTTGAAAACTTACCTGCAGTTTCCACGAGCATGTAATAGGTCCTTAGTGAGTATGTGTTGATTGAACGAAACATGAAACATTTCTATCATATGTAGATCAAAGGAAGATGTGTAAGTGATTGGATAATGGAAAGAGTAATCATAGGCATTAGGCAGAAAGACAGGAACTTTCAGGTGTCACTTAGCTCACAGTGATAAACCCTGATTATATGATGGTATCTTAGTACCATAATTGACCTTTTTTTAAAAAAAATTTATTTATTTTATTTATTTATTTTTGGCTGCGTTGGGTCTTCGTTGCTGTGTGCAGGCTTTCTCTAGTTGTGGTGAACGGGGGCTACTCATCGTTACGGTGCACGAGCTTCTCATTATGGTGGCTTCTCTTGCGGAGCACAGGCTCTAGACACGCGGGCTTCCGTAGTTGTGGCATGCAGGCTCAGTAGTTGTGGCTCGTGGGCTCTAGAGCGCAGACTCAGTAGTTGTGGCAGACAGGCTTAGTTGCTCCGCGGCATGTGGGATCTTCCCGGACCAGGGCTCGAACCCGTGTCCCCTGCATTGGCAGGTGGATTATTAACCACTGCACCCCCGTAATTGACCTTTAATGTAATGTTTTGGAACATGTAACTTGAGAGGTTTGCCAATGGGTCTTACCTGACAGTTTCATTCTCAACTCTTTTTCCTAAACAAATCTAACTTATTTCTAGAATCATGCACTTAAAAGTTATTTTTCTTTAGATGAAGATGATTCGTGCTCATTACTGACAAAGGAGAGCAGCCACAATAGCAGCTTTGAGCTGATAGGCTCCACAATTCCATCCTATCAGCCTTGCAACAGACAAACAGGCCGTGGGACGAGTCTTTTCCCTACGGCAGGAGGATTCAGATCTCCTTCCCCTGGACTATTTCGAGCCAGTTTGGTCAGCTCAGCTTCTAAGGTAAGATGGCAGTGGTTTTCTAATCTCCTTCCGCTTTTGCTTCCCACATTGCTAAATAAAGTGTGTCCAAGCCAACAACTCCCACCACATTGTGTATGTTTAGTTTAAAAAATCCACCCCTTTGTGTATTTTTATATATATATAAATTTATTTTATTTATTTATTTTTGGCTGCATTGGGTCTTTGTTGCTGCACGCGGGCTTTCTCTAGTTTCGGGGAATGGGGGCTACTCTTCGTTGTGTTGCACGGGCTTCTCGTTGCTGTGGCTTCTCTTGTTGTGGAGCATGGGCTCTAGGTGCGCGAGCTTCAGTAGTTGTGGCTCACGGGCTTAGTTGCTCCGCGGCATGTGGGATCTGCCCAGACCAGGGCTCGAACCCGTGTCCCCTGCATTGGCAGGCGGATTCTTAACCACTGCGCCACCAGGGAAGTCCCCCCGCTTTGTGTATTAAAAACAAGCCTCATCCAAGGTTCTTACGTTCTTGAAAATATTTTTCTTTATGCTCCTCTTGGCTATGCATTGTCCTCCTCAACTGCAATTGCCTGAGAGTAGATTAAATTTTACAAATAGCAGCTTCTGCTGTTGTCATGACAGTGAATGACATTTGTAAAATGTTTTGTTTTTGTTTGGTTTTGTTTTGGTGCCAGAGTTCAGGAAAGCTGTCTGAGCCTTCACTTCCCATAGAGGATTCCCAGGATCTGTATAACGCCTCCCCAGAGCCTAAGACACTTTTCCTAGGAGCAGGAGACTTCCAGTTCTGTTTAGAAGATGACACTCAGAGCCAACTGTTGGATGCAGATGGGTAGGTAGTTTTATGTTTCTGTGGGTGGATGGTGCTGGGTACGGCTTAATTTTGTTTAAAAATAAAGTGAGCTTCTGTCGCTCCATCTGTGCTTTCTCTTCTGAGAAAGAGAGGTGTACAGACCATTAGTATTACATTCCACACGTTTGAACAAAGTCTGTCTAGAAAATTAAAAGTAAATAGCCTTGGGCTTCCCTGGTGGCGCAATGGTTAAGAATCCGCCTGCCAATGCAGGAGACACGGGTTCAAGCCCTGGTCTGGGAAGATCCCACATGCCATGGAGCAACTAAGCCCATGCGCCACAACTACTGAGCCTGCGCTCTAGATCCCGTGAGCCACAACTACGGAGCCTGCAAGCCACAACTACTGAAGCCCGGGCGCCTAGAGCCTGTGCTCTGCAACAAGAGAAGCCACCACAATGAGAAGCCCGCGCACCACAATGAAGAGTAGCCCCCGCTCGCTGCAACCAGAGAAAGCCTGCACACAGCAATGAAGACCCAACGCAGCCAAAAATAAATAAATAAATAAATACATTTATTTAAAAAAAAAAGAAAAAGTAAATAGCCTTGCTGGCATTCTGATCCTTCAATTTCTGCATTGAATGAAATGCATAGCTCTTATAAGGTCATCAGATTTCTCTGCATCCATCCTACTATGTTAGGATTGTTGGGTAGGATTGAGAATTGACACTTTTGTGGCACATTACATGCATAACACCAAGCCCTACTCTAGCACCATTTGAAGCCAAAAATTATCCTTTACCCTTCACCTTTTTTTTTTAGAATTGGCTTTTTTAAAAAAATTAATTTATTTATTTATCTTTTTAATTTTGGCTGCATTGGGTCTTTGTTGCTGTGCATGGGCTTTCTCTAGTTGTGGCAAGTGGGGGCTACTCTTCTTTGTGGTGGCTTCTCTTGTTGTGGAGCATGAGCTCTAGGTGTGCGGGCTTCAGTAGTTGTGCCACGTGGCCTCAGTAGTTGTGGCTTGCGGGCTCAGTAGTTGTGGCTTGTGGGCTCTAGAGCACAGGCTCAGTAGTTGTGGTGCACGGGCTTAGTTGCTCTGCAGCGTGTGGGATCTTTCTGGACCAGGGCATGAACCTGTGTCCCCTGCATTGGCAGGCAGGTTCTTAACCACTGCACCACCAGGGAAGTCCCATGCCCTTTACCTTTCGAATAGGCTTTATTCTTTCATAAACTTCCCCCTCCCTCTTTAGATTGTCACAGCCTAAAGTGTGACACTCTTGTCTTCTGGTTCAGGATTCAGCTTCTAACTTCGGTATTGGAGATGAGTTCGGGCTTTTCACCCACCACTTTGTTTTTTTCCTGGAGAACTTCTTATACTCTTCATTGTGCTTGTAGGTTCTTAAATGTTAGAAACCACAGGAATCAGTACCAAGCTTTGAAGCCTCGATTGCCGTTGGCCAGTATGGATGAGAACGCCATGGACGCCAACATGGATGAGCTGTTGGATTTGTGTACGGGAAAGTTCACATCTCAGGCTGAAAAACCTCTGTCCAGGAAGAGCGACAAGAAAGAGAACATGGAGGAACTTCTGGATCTGTGTTCAGGAAAATTTACTTCTCAGGGTAATTATCCAACAGAGCATCAGGCTCACCACAGCCAAATATCTTAAGTCAGTGTCCTTGAAAAGAAGCCCCTTACTGTCAGGTGAGAAAACAGCTGTGGTGGATTCTTGAGCATAGGTTGCATGCACTGCTTAGCTCCTGACATTCAGAGCTCTTACTTTCTTAGAGTGGTGAAGTACCAACTTAAAACTGCTTTAGCTTTGGCCATATGACTTGTCATTTATGGCTAATATATGTGCAAAGCTTAGAGCAGTGTCTGCTGCATAGAATATTTCATATAAATGCTAACTTATTACTTCCACCTGCACACCCCTTTCTCCCCCTCACACCTCTGCTAGAACGTAAGCTGTTTGGGAGCTGCGATCTTTGTTTTGTTTGCTGCTGTCTTCCTGGCGCCTGGCACATAGTAAGCACTAAATAAGGATTTGTTGAATGAATGAATGAATGGGGAGCTCTTTTTGGCAAGCTTACCTTAGAACTGTGTTGAGCCGGCATGTCTTCAGATGGCTGGGGAGAGAGGATAAAGCTGTCATTTCTTGGTGACAAATCTTTTTCTTCATCGTGACGTAGATGTCTCTACTCTGGCTCCATCAGAGTTAACTAAGCAGGAGAAGGAGAACAGTCTGGGTGATCCAATGGAAGAAGCACTTGCTCTTTGCTCAGGCTCTTTCCCAACAGACAGGTGAGTCTCAGTGATTGGAGGGAACTTGGCAAGTCCGGTGTTCTGATAAAATACTGGGGTAGGTTCTCTGGGCTCAGGAATAAATGGTCATCTTAGGGGCTTCATATCCTGTCTGAGAGTCTTGCAGTCTGTTTGAGTCTCATATTTGCATAGTAAGGAAATTAGAATGCTTTCATGTAGTTGGTGGGGAACAGGGTAAAAAAAGGCAAGAAAAAACACATGAAAGTTCTCAACATCACTAATAATTAAGGAAATGCAGGGGCTTCCCTGGTGGCACAGTGGTTGAGAATCCACCTACCAATGCAGGGGACATGGGTTCAAGCCCAGGTCCGGGAAGATCCCTCATGCTGTGGAGCAACTAATCCCATGCGCCACAACTACTGAGCCTGCGCTCTAGAGCCTGTGAACCACAACTACTGAGCTTGTGTGCTCTAACTACTGAAGCCCATGTGCCTAGAGCCCGTGCTCTGCAATGAGAAGCCACCGCAATGAGAAGCCCGCGCACTGCCACGAAGAGTAGCCCCTGCTCGTCGCAACTAGAGAAAGCCCGTGCGCAGCAGCGAAGACCCAACACAGCCAAAAATAAAAATAAATAAATTTATTTTAAAAAGAAAAGAAAAGATAATGCAAATCAAAACCATAATAAGATACTACCTCACACCCAGCAGTTATTCCACTTTTGGCTATATACACAAAAGAAGTGAGAACAGCGTCTGTAATAGATATTTGTACACCCGTGTTCATAGTATTATTCGTAATAGTCAAAAGGTGGAAGCATCCCAAGTGGATACATACACAGTGGAATAATATTCAGCATTTAAAAAGGAAGGAGATTCTGATACATGCTACAGCATGGATGAACTGTGGGGAGATTATGCTAAGTGAAGTAAGCTAGTACAAAAAGACAAATACTGTATGATTCCACTTACATGAGGTACTTAGAGTAGTCAAATTCGTAGACACAAAGTAGAAGGGTGGTTGCTAGGGATTGTGGGGAGGGAAGAATGGGGAGTTGCTATTGAAAGGGTATAGAGTTTTAGTTTTGTAAGATGAAGAGTTCTGGAAGTTGGTTGCATAACAATGTGAATGTACTTAACACTAATGAACTGTACACTTAAAATGATTAAGATAGTAAACTATGTTGTGTGTATTTTATCACAATTTAAAAAAATTTTTTAAAGGCAAGATATCTCATTTCCTGTTTCTTGAAGAGATTGTTGGTGCTATAAAATATTTTCAATTCCTAAGTTGGCTGACTGCTTGTAGTTTGCTTTCAACTCTTTTATTGATTTGTTGATTTGCATTTTAGGGAAGAAGAAGGTGAAGAGGAGGAATTTGGAGACTTTCAGCTTGTCCCAAATGATAATGAGTTTGATAGTGATGAGGTGAGTTTGAAGGGGACAGAGTAATCATAACCGAACTCCATGTATCGCTGCTGTGTTTGCTTGTTTTGTAGTTTGAGTTCTTGAGAATTCTGTTTGGCATGTTATCAGAAGCAATTTCCTAGAATCAAATGTTTGGGCAGAATTTTATAAATTCCTGTCTTAGTTGAGGACACATTTTATTCTGTGTAACTTTGCATGTGATACTATATGATTTTGCAGGATGAACACAGTGACTCTGACAATGAAGACCCAGCACTAGAAGACCATGAAGATAATGATGAGGAAGACCTCCTGCAGCAATCCGAGAAGTTGAAAAGGCAAATGTAGGTGTTATGCCCCTTCCTTCAGTTGCAAGAAAGTTCTCCTGACAGTTGAGTTGTAGCTTGCTACATTTGCTGGTTCTATTTTTCCTTTTTGTGGTTAACACAGATTGAATAGAAGCCATTTACGTGATATCTCTTGAGTATTCAAAGATGGTCACATCCTCAAGTGATTCCTATACTAAACATCCCTAGTTCTTCAACTGTTTCTCACGTGACATTGCTTCCAGACTCCTCACATGTATGGAAACTCTCTTTATCTTCACGTGTGGTCTGACCACCGCTCTATGTAGTGGTACAACCACATCCCTTGTTCTGGTTGCATACTACTTTATAAAGTAACCAAAGAGCATAAGAGCTGAGTCACTGTAGATCCTGAGGATCTTGTAGATGACTAAAATTCCCCATGCCTTTTTTCCTGTGAATTACTGTCATTCAGGTTTTCCTCATCCTAGTCTCAGGCAAATGACCCCCCTTTATTTTTTTAATATTTTGTTGTCATTTTGATCATGAAAGTAAGCCATTTATTTTGGAATATTTCAAAGAATACAGAAAGACATAAATAAAAAGTCATCCAGGAACTTCCCTGGTGATGCAATGGTTAAGAATCCACCTGCCAATGCAGGGGACACAGGTTCGATCCCTGGTCTGGGACAATCCCACATGCCACGGAGCAACTAAGCCCGTGCGCCACAACTACTGAGCCTGTACTCTAGAGCCCGAGAGCCACAACTACTGAGCCCGAGTGCTGCAACTACTGAAGCCCGCATGCCTAGAGCCCGTGCTCTGCAACAAGAGAAGCCACTGCAAAGAGAAGCCCGAGCACCACAACAAAGAGTAGCCCCTGCTCACCGCAACTAGGGAAAGCCCGCGTGCAGCAACAAAGACCCAACGCAGCCAAAAAAAAGAAAGTCATCCATGTCCACCGTCCAGGATATTTTTGAAAGTGGTGGTGGTGGTTATTATTACCTCATAACTTTTTTTCAGGCATGTATTTTTATGTGGTTGAGATCTGTACAATTTTTTTTATATGTACAATTTTGCATCTTGCTTTTTTTTCCTACTTACCATATCTGTAAGCCTTTTTCCTTGATATTGAAGGTTTTATAAAAACCATTTTAATAGGTATTCCACATTTTATTATTTGTAGATGACTTTTGGAATTCAAATATAGGATATCATATTGATCCTTATTAGATTTATTTTGTTGTTTTTAGCCCATCATTCCATTCTGTTGAGATCAGTTTGGGCTTCTAATTTGTCACCTGTCAAATTAACTATTCATACAGCTTTGGGCCATCTATAGATTTTTTTTCTAAGGCAATGGTTCTTAAACCTTATTTAACTATAGAGTCCTTTGTTCAAATGAAATCTTATAAAGAATGGCAGCTAAAAATTGAACTGCTCAAAGAGGGTAGATGGGAAGATTGAGAAGCTTAGTGGCTATTGGCCCCTGAAGGAATTCTTCAGGAACCCTAGGAGTTAGAGGAACTCAGCTTTAAAATAATAATGGAAGTCTTTCATAAAAAATCAGTCTTCGGGGCTTCCCTGGTGATGCAGTGGTTGAGAGTCTGCCTGCCGATGCAGGGGACACGGGTTCGAGCCCTGGTCTGGGAGGATCCCACATGCCGCGGAGCAACTGGGCCCGTGAGCCACAACTACTGAGCCTGCGTGCCTGGAGCCGTGCTCCACAGCGAGAGGCCGCAACAGTGAGAGGCCCGCACACCGCGATGAAGAGTGGCCCCCGCTTGCCGCAACTAGAGAAAGCCCTCGCACAGAAACGAAGACCCAACACAGCCAAAAATAAATAATAAATAAATTTATTTTAAAAAAAATCAGCCATCAGAAAGCCATCAAGCTTCTGCCACTCATGACCATAAGTGACAGCACTTTGAACTCAGATGACAGCAGATTTGTTCTCGATGTGAGCTGAAGTCAGAAAAACTAACTTGTAGTGGTTTTGATTACTACTAACTCTGAGCTTCAGTCATACCTCTAACTTGAGGGTCAAGATTTGGCAGGCTGTAAGAAGACTACAGTCTATTACCTTTCCATACTATGCTATCTGTAGTCTGTCTCTTGAAGCTGGTAAGCTTAAATACAAGACAAAATAGTTTGAACCTTCTAGCAGGTGTGTCCCAAATATATAGAGGAGATTGAGAGTTCTGGCTTTAGAGTCACCAACCTAGGTTGAATCCAGGCTCTGCTGCCTCCCAGCTAGCTGTGTGACCATTGGTAAGTTGTTTACTCTCTGAGTCTCAGTTCCTTCAACTGAAAATTGAAAGGAATAATAATACTCCTCCCTGAGATAACGCAGTAATGCTCCAAAGCACAGTTATTGGCACACAGTATATATTAAATAATAGACTTTTAAGTATTATCAAAATGTATTATTATTATTAATTAAATCTTATTGTTATTAGAGATGGCTCTGTGTTCTGCTTTTCTCATTGCTGTGTGTATATTCATTGTTGTATTTTCTAATTTTCAATTTTCCAGGAGATTGAAGAAATACCTGGAGGATGAGGCAGAGGTGTCAGGGAGTGACGTGGGAAGTGAAGATGAGTATGATGGGGAAGAGCTTGATGAATATGAAGAGGATGTAATTGATGAATTACTTCCTTCTGATGAGGAACTGCAGAGTCAAATCAAGAAAATACACATGTCAGTATCCCAGCAAGCCCTTCTGAATAATGAATGGGGTGTGTCTTAAGGCAGGCCCTATAACCAGCCAGAGTGGTCCTGGTTTTGAACACCGTATTTCTCCTGTTGTAGGAAAACAATGTTGGATGATGATAAACGACAGTTACGTTTGTACCAAGAAAGGTACCTTGCTGATGGGGACCTGCACAGTGATGGTCCTGGACGAATGAGGAAATTCCGATGGAAGAACATAGGTATTTTGATTGTTGTCTTTAGAAGCAAATTGTACAAAGGTACATGTTTGTCCAGTTTAAGACAGCAAGAGGAAATCAAAACTATAGCAGGCAGCTGTGGAGGACCTTGCCTTGACCTTTATTTTCTGTTAATGGATAGGAAAAGCTTGTGTCAGTGTATTGTAAATGAAAAGGGTTCACTTGTGTCTGTTGAGACACCCTCTCTTGTGGGGAGTGCAGAATGCTAATAGCCTTAACTCTTTGCTTTAGATGATGCTTCCCAGATGGACTTGTTCCACAGAGACTCTGATGATGATCAGACTGAAGAACAGCTTGATGAGACGGAAGCCAGATGGAGGAAGGAGCGAATTGAACGAGAGCAGTGGCTTCGGGACCAGGTAGGAAGCCTGCAAGAAATTCTCCTATTCCGACCCTACTTATGAGGTCACTCCGTCACCCAGCTTGTCATGATAGTCGTCAAAATCTTGGGCAATATATTGCTGTTCCCCCCTTTTTTTTTTTTTTTTGTGGTACGCAGGCCTCTCACCATTGTGGCCTCTCCCGCTGTGGAGCACAGGCTCCGGACGCGCAGGCCCAGCGGCCATGGCTCACAGGACCAGCCGCTCCGCGGCATGTGGGATCCTCCCGGACCGGGGCACAAACCCATGTCCCCTGCATTGGCAGACGGACTCTCAACCACTGCGCCACCAGGGAAACCCTGCTGTCCCTTTTAATCCTTGAATTTTCTTTTGTGCTTTGAGAAGGTTACTGTGGGCAGTTCTAGTCATGTTTTTGTCCAAAATCCTTTTTTTTTTTTTTGTCTAAAGCAACAAAGAGTTGCAAAAAGGAAAACAAATGCTGTCCCAAGTACTCTAGCTTCCAGGCTATACTAATTATTTGGGGGAGCTGTGGGCTTCTGTTAATGCTGTCTGATTTTTATTTTCAGGCACAGCAGGGGAAAATTGCAGCTGAAGAAGAAGAAGAGATTGGGGAAGATAGTCAGTTTATGATGCTGGCCAAGAAAGTTACAGCCAAAGCTCTGCAGAAGAACGGTGAGCTCTTAGTCCTCCTCAGGGTCTGGCCCCCGGGGTTGTTAGTGCTGGAGCCTTAGAGGTGACTCCAGCCTTCGGGGGCTGGTGCAGCCTACTCATGGGCCGGCGTCCCTCCGATGGGGAGAGACAGTATTCTTTCCATCTTAGACTGTTGGGCAGTCGACATTGTGATTGTGAGTATATGTAGCTGGTTTTGCTTTATGTTCTAAGGCAGCTCAGAGGATTGAATTCTGGCTTCTTTATTCAGTTGCCCAGGATTATATACTTAAGTGTTAGAGCTGGAATTTGAACCCAGATATGCCTAACCCCAGAGCTGATGCTCTTAAACACTCCTTAACACTCCTACCACTCTTGTATTTTCTTATTATTACTGTTAATTAGACAGTAAGTTCAGCTGAGTTGTCTGTCTTCTCTTAAGCCACTTAAGTGTACTTTCAAGTCATGATTATAAAATAATCAGAGTTCCTATGGCTTTAGTTTATTGGTTTAGTTAAAGGCTTGTTAGCTTGTTTAGATTTAAAAGTAATTCTTCGCAGCTTTGTCCAGAACAAGCCTCTCTGTCTTGTCTTTTCAGTCAGTCGCACTGTGGTTATTCAAGAATCAGAGTCTTTATTCAGAAATCCTTTTGAAGCCACCAAACCAGGAAGTGACAACCAGGTTGGTTGGGGACCTTGTTAGCCTGATGTCATGATCTTCAGTGTTATAAAGGCCCAGGTCAAGTTAAGGGAATGCTCTTTCATTAGGGGAGGGAGGTGGCTCCAAGAAATGGAAGTAGATGTCAAAGGAGCCTACCATTTCTTTTCTACTTGAGCAGGGTAGGACTGTGTCCCCTCAATACCTGGTGGAGGCAGGGAGGCGCTGACTTCTCATTCTTCCCTTGGCACTTGGAATTTGATACCAGGAATTTGATGACTCTTCTTTCCTCAGCTGAAGACGGGCTCACTGCTAAACCAGCCCAAAGCTGTGCTTCAGAAACTGGCTGCCCTGTCTGACCTCAACCCTAGTGCTCCCCGAAATTCAAGAAACTTTGTCTTCCACACACTTTCTCCTGTCAAGGCTGAGGCAGCAAAGGAATCATCTAAGCCTCGGGTAGGGAATTTGAGAACTGATTTGGTGAATCTCCACAGCAGAGTGAATGAATGAATTGAATTGAAAAAATATATATATTTCTGGCTTAAAGGCTTAAATGCTGCAGTGTTAATCTTGCACTCCCAATAAGGTACAAGGGGATTGCTACCTGCAGTAAGTAATCAGCTTTGAAACTTGCCTGGAAAATTTCTTTTTCTTTTTTTCTAATGATCCGTGATTTAACTATGAGCTGCTTAAGGGCTAAGTGAAGCTAAGTACTTGTATGAAGGTCTTGAGTTGGCTCTTTCTCTGCTCTCTAGGTAAGGAGAAGGGGTCCGTCTTTAATGACATCCCCTTCACCTAAGCGCCTCAAAACAGATGATAGCGCTTCAGGATCGAAGCAAAGCATCTTCAGATACTTGGAAAGCTAACACCACAAGGGCACCGGCACCTGTGTGGAGACTTCGTTGAGAAGTTTCTGGCATTGAAGGTTGGAATCGATGCTCATGTGGATTATCCCCCCTTCCTTCATAATCAGTGCATTAAGGTTGAGGACAGAGATTCCAGTTCTTTCCACTGCATGGCTCTGGACATCTCTTTCCTAGTATTACTTCCTGGGTTGGCCACTAACTTAATTCTTCAGTGTTTACAACATCAACTTATGGGATACCTGGGTGTCCTCCATTAAATATTTGACATTTTATCCTAGCAGCTTCCTGGGTTGATAACTTTTGGTGAAAGGGGTGATTGGAGGAAGAAAAAGTGTGGCATGACAGAAAATTACAGACAGCAGTGAACATCAAAACTGGGATGACTCCTTCACACCCCTATGATCTGCACCATGGTGACCAGGACTCAGTGAAAGAGAGACTTCTTGGAGGATCTAGGAATCGACACATGGGCTGTTTTATTAGTTTTGCCCCTTCCATTTTCTTTTATGCCTCTTCCCAGTGCAGTCTCAAATTTCCAATTAACCTGTGCTTCCTTTATAATAAGGACTCAAACTGGTACCCAAGTCAGAAAGAGCGCCTTTTCTGGAGTATGAGGATGAAGATAAAAGGTTACATCCAGGGTCCGTAGACAGGAGATATTCCGTGGGGCAGAGAGCTCTCTAGGGACCAAATTTTCGATTTGAAGCACTATTGCTCAAGGACCTTCCTTCTCATTCTGACTAGAAGAGTTATATATAATCACTATTTATTGCATTAAACTGGGTTGAGTACATTGCCCTGAGCAGAGGACAATTTAATACTTCATTACTTATTTTGAGAAAAGATCATCTTGGAGTTTCATCAAAATATTGTTAGGATTGCCACCACTCCCGATTTTCCCTGAACTACTATGAGGCTGTCAGAGTTTTAGACAGATTTTTTTTTTTTTCCTCTCAGAACCAAGTGTCACTGCTGCTTTGGAAAAACATTTCATGTAAATACTGTGGTTTCACTGTCAGGAGCTGGACTTGGGAAGCTGGATGAACCGTGCCAGTTTTTCACTGGCAGATAAGGAATACCAATTTAACTGGTGGAATTAGGACATAGGTTTTCTACAGTTGTTTGTAATATGCAAGATGCTGACTTTGATGGAATTTACATTTGTATATTTGTAATCTTGTAATGGTGAAAATGTATATAAAGATGTTTTAATATGTATGTAGTTTTTCAATAAATCCCAATGCCTTGAAGGCAGGATTTGCTGTCGAGATTGAATGCTCATTCTTAGGTCAGAGCCTGTCTAATGTTGAGCATTTTGTTTTCAGGGTATCTGTCTCTCAGGGGAGGCCTCTGGGACTGGAGTGAGAGGCTGCTGCCATTGTCCCCTCACTGTCTTCTCAACTCTGGTGAATTGATCGAAATTAACTAACCAAGTGGTTTGGGTTCAGTGCAGGTGAGGAGAGTTTACATAAATGGTGCCTGTTGTTATAGCCCTTTGATTGGCAGACGTGGGTCCAAGGTGGGCATTATTGCCCCTTCCTTTGAGCTCTCTAAACAGTGGCCAAGGCTAGGCAGCCCTTGCTAAGCAATAGAGAACTAGGGAGGAGGGCTGGATATTTCTCCCCTTTTGCTTTCCCATATCCTTTTTTGGCAGGGAGAAATGGAGAAGAGTATTAGGATTGACCACTAAGGGTAAGAAAATCAGTGCCTGAGAAATCTAGGGAGCAAAGGGTTTCTATTCTAGGCTCCAGAAAGAAAGCACTCTTTGGAGAAAGAAAAGTTGAGTCTTAAGCTCTGGGTCGCTTTTCCCCATGTCAGTGTAACTGTCAGAAGGCAAGCTAAGCCTTGGTAATAAGATTGAAGTGGAGAGTCGGGACCTGACCATATGACCTGTGCCCAGAGCACTGAGCCTCCAGCTTCAGCTCCATTCTAGGGAAACTGAAGCCCAGGGCCTGTGCTGTGGCTCCTGCTAGGACTCTTGCTTCACTAGCTTGGAAATTATCTGCCTGGAGGGATGAGAGCACGTGAGTCTGGGCGATGAGGGTGCTCAGTGTCAGTCCTTCCACCTCCTCTGTGTTCCGCACGCTGGGGTAGGGACACATGGTATTTACTTCATTTAAACAATTCAGTCCACAGCTGCACAAACCATACTAGGGTCTCTTCCATAAAGCACCAGGTTATACTCACCAAAGCGCTGTAGAGACAAGATACTCAGCTTCCTGTGCAAATTCTCAACTGCCTCTCTACAAACTTTACCCACTTTGAGAATCTCTAATGGCTCAATGTGAGTGTTTTCGGGGTTTTAGCCCCCAGAGATATATGTAATGTCTCTTGGGGCTTCCTGTCCCCCAAGTGGGGCTTGTACACCTCAGAATAAGGGAGAGTATTTCTGGGAGGAATATTGTCATGATACTCTCTGATTGTATCATCCCTGAAATGGCCTTATATCTTCTACCTTTGTGTCCTACTCACTGCCTGGCACATGGTCTGGAATGTGGAATTGCCCAGTAAAGGGTGAATGAAAAATACCAAACCTTTCAGAGCCTCCATTTATATCTATAAAATGAGGATAGTCATTCATGCCTGTCTCAGAGTTGCTGTGAGGCTTGTTGGAAGATGTATGTGGATGCATTATGTCGAACACTACTCTGCAAGCATATGGATTTGCCAATATTACAACTGCATCATGTTTTGTGGACCACTCCTCCAAGGCCTGTTGTCTCATAAGCATCTCAAACTTGACATCTTTAAAAATGTGATGTTCCTTCTCTAAAAATGCTCTTCCTCCTGTGTTTCCCATTTCACTAAAAGGTACCTCCACATACCCAGTCACTCAGGCTGGAAACCCAAAAGACATTCTCGATCCCTCCTTCCTTACTCCCATAATCAAGCAATCTCTAAATCTTGTTATTTCTACTTCCAGATTGCATCTTGAATCACCTCTATAGCCGATGGTCTAATCCAGGATTCCATAATTTCTTGCCAGGGTGTTGGCAGTAGCCTCCTGATCTCCCCACTCCCATTTTTGCTTCCTTTCCATCCAATCTGTGCACAGCAGCCAAAGGGCGATATTTGCATAATTAAATAGGAGGATGCCACTCCCTCACTCAAAACCTTTTCTGTCTTCCAGTGCACTCAGGATTAAGTTCAAACTACAAGACCCTCCATGACACAGTTGTGCCTCCCAACCTCCTATCATCCTCTGTTCTCCATTCACATTACACAAAGCTTCAGAGCCTTCCCCCCCTTTTTCTCAAATGGACTTCTTTCTTTTTTTTTTTTTAATTTTCTTTATTTTCCTTATTTTTTATTTATCTTTTGGCTGCGTCGGGCGTTAGTTGTGGCATGTGGGATATTTTGTTGGGGCATGTGGGCTTCTCTCTAGTTGTGGCACTCAGGCTTCTCTCTAGTTGTGGCGTATGGGATCTTTCATTGCAGCGCTTGGGCTCTTCACTGCAGCACGTGGGCTTCTCTCTAGTTGTGGTGCGAGGACTCTAGAGTGCACGGGCTTGGTTGCCTCACAGCATGTGGGATCTTAGTTCTCCAACCAGGGCTTGAACCCGCATCCCCTGCATTGGAAGGTGGATTCTTAACCACTGGACCACCAGGGAAGTCCTCCCTTCATTTTAGAAGGAACCACAGTCTGGTGTTCTTGATGGCTGGTGGGGTAGAGGTGGGGGTGAAGAGGCAGCTCTCAGCTCCAGGCTGGAGAATCACTGGGCCCAATCTAAGGGGTGGAAGGTGCAGGGTCAGGATTGGGAGTGAGTCCTGTAGGTTTTTCAGTCCCCATCTCTTTTTCTCAGAGGCTGAAGGAAGGAAAAAAGCTGACTGCCCACCCCTCTCTTTGTTTGTCTTGTCTAACTTATGTTATTTATCAAAAAGACAGGTTATTTGGAAAACCAGATGGACCCAGGCAAAAATCATCTGGGTTTTCCAAACGTGAAAAATTAGGTTCTGGGGGCCCAGGAGGAAAAGCATATGAGTGAGAGA
This sequence comes from Leucopleurus acutus, assembly GCF_964270905.1. Taxonomy (NCBI): domain Eukaryota; kingdom Metazoa; phylum Chordata; class Mammalia; order Artiodactyla; family Delphinidae; genus Leucopleurus; species Leucopleurus acutus. The sequence continues at coordinate 165,035,476 of NC_139143.1, forward strand.
GAGAGAGAGAGAGAGAGTGTGTGTGTGTGTGTATGGTTGGGAGGGGGTGAGGAGTATTGAAAGTATTTTATGTCTCTGTAGTCAGACCCGGAAATCCCTCCATAACATCCAGGCTTTCCCTCTCCCTCATTTTCCTTCAAGTTCTTTATGATTACAATCTAGATGAGAAAACTAAAATCTGTATATTGGTGGCTGGGAGTGCTGAAAGGTTTAATTGGCCAAGAATGAGAACATGTCAGGGCTGTAGCAGAACGGCAGCCGACGGCTTTCTCTAGCTCTCCTGCCCTCGCCTCCTCCCAGAGATCCACGGGCTTACTGAGAGTGTCAGGGTACAGAGAGGTTTCTAGAGCAGAGACCCGGTCCGCCTCTTGTCCCTTCAATGTTATCATCCCAGAATGATCACAGCAGTTATGGAAGTTAGACATTAGGGGAAGAACTTACCCTTTCATAACTTTGTGATGATTTTATGGCCAAAGAACACTGGGGGTTAAGGGCTGTCTGTCCATTAAATATCCAGGGAAGGAGCTAGCTCTGTGGCTACAACCAGGAATTTTTAAAGCTTGTGGTTCTGTTACCTCTGGGCAGCAACGTTATTAGGAAGGAACTAAAGCAGGAGGCTATGGAGGCATGACTCTTGGCTGCAATAGAGGAAATGTTCTGGCTGAAATCATAGAGAGAGCCCTCTCTCTACATACACACATGCACACTCACAGAACAGAGCCAAGACCCTTTCTGGCCTGAAGAATCTTTGGCAGCAGCAAGAGCACTTGTCCCATTTTGAGTGTCATTTGTCACTGAGCCCTGCCCGGCCCACTCACCCATTGTCACAGTGCCATCGGACTGTGATAGCCACTTAATAACTTGATCTCATCTGTATAATCTGAGTTAACTAGCTCCACAGTTGTGAGGATTAAATTTGAGAAATTTGTAAAGTGTCTGCCTCCAGGTCCAGCACATAGTAAATCTCAGTGAGTGCTTGTTGAATGAATGAATCCGTGAATTGGAGCATTAAGGTTCCCTTGACCATTTCGAAAAGTCAGTGTGTAACAGCTTGAATAACAGGCTTGTGGGCTGTCCTGTGGAGCCTGGAGCCTGAGGCATGATCTAACCCTGCCATTCATTTAACATACGTTTAATGAGTATCTGTGGTATGTGGGGTAGAGCCCGTGATGCACCACCCTATCCCCTTTAGTGAAGGCTTTGCTGGCCCCTCTGCAGACGGACTTCAGTGAGGGGACGGCCTCAGCTGCAGAGAACCCCTTACCCAACGCTCACGCCCCATTCCAGCACAGCCCACATCCAGCGATGACAGGAGTGTAAAGGCCTGGCCACCTCAGCTCATTTTGGGACAATTCTAAAGGGCCCATTCTCACTTCAGAGCTCCCTGGGGGGTTGGCTGAGGCTGTCATGGACCTGTATTGGTAGTTCAGCTCCTTTACCCTCACTTCCACAGATGTTGATCCCAAGGGTGGCGTCCTAAACTGTCTGAGTCTGCTTCCTGGGGAATCCAGCCTATGAGTGTGCTAGTCCTGGTGGCCAAGGCTTTAGGACAGGAAAGGACAGAGACTCCTTTGCAGTTTCCAGCATTTGTTTCCAGCGCTGGAGATGTCCATGCTGCCTTTTTATGTCCACCAGAGGGCAGCAGCAGCATAGCAACCCGTCCTCCTGAGGCTCAGTGGGGTGTGCTTGGAGATCTTTCCCCCAGCCCCCTCCAATTTCCCACCCCTAGTACTGAGTATTAGGCAGGATCACCCTCCTAAGGGAAGAAAACTTTGGGAAACTGTCTAGGCCTTAGTTTTGTCAGTCTCAACACAGCCCCCTCCCTCCCACCCCAGTGCCAAGGCCAATCTGTCTTCCTAATGCGGACCCCACCCCCCTCCTCAGTGGGCAACCTCCTTGCCCAGGATCTCCCACCTCTCCACACTCACCATCCACAATAGATATGTTTTCTGTGTGACAAGGTAATTATGAGCTTGGGGATAGGAGGCCCAGGGGCCAGTCTGAGGATGGTCACTTCAATCTGGTTCTCCCTGTTCTGCTAACATTATTGATTTTTTAGTTTTATTTATTATGATGATTTTTCTGTGTGAACTGGCTCTGATGACATGAGGTATGGAGGTAAGAGGGCAAAAGCGAATTTATTCTTGTCACAATTTAGCTTCCTGAAACCACCCACCCGACATTTTTTTTTTTTTTTTTTTTTGGTCTACTGGTTTTAGCATCTTTGCTTACCTGCCTTCATTCTGTTCCCTACTCCCCAAATTTCTCCCGAAGATTCTTCCAGGAATTGGAGCCAGATGTGGCTAGAGAATGCCATTAACTTAATCAGCAAGCCTTTATTGCATTCCCATTACTAGTCAGTTATTTCTAGGCTAAGCTCCCCAACTTCCTGCTTCCTTCTCAGCCCTTCCCCTGGGGCAGTCCTGAGACAGGCCAAGCTATGTGCCTTTTTTTTTTTTTTTTTCCTGCAGGAGTTTCTCTGGCTGTGAAATGGGTATGAGGAAAACCTGACGAGGAAGCTTTCAGAGAGGGAGATTGAGATTGAGTGGAGCCTATTCAAAGAGCATGCCTGCCTGACCTTCAGGCTACTGAAGGCCTCCCATGGTGTACTCTACTTCCTTACGGAGAACGGGAGGGGCAGGGTGGGACGGGGCACGGTGATTGCCCGATTGCCGTGGGAATCAGCTGAGGCCGAGGGCGATTTGTGGAGCCACGTTCCCCCAGTCTGTTTTCTCTGTGTGTGCCAGAAGAATGAATAAATCATTGTTCAGGGGTGGGATGCAGCTGCCGGGCTCCTCCCCTCGGCACATGCCCCGACTCCAGCTCCTCCATTGAGGGCTGCTGGAGCAGAGCAGTTTATACACCCAGCTCCCCAAATCCTATTGAGGCCTCCCCCTCCGCACGAGCCACCGGCTTCAAGCCCATTCAGCCTGGCCCTTTGTGCTGGAGGTTAAGTGGTTACATGTGGGGGGCACCCAGAAAGGACCTGTCAGTCCCTGAAAGGCTGTGCTGATAGCGTGCCCTCCTACTGATGAATGGGTGGGTGGAGGAGAGGTGGGCGGCCGGAGGGTGGGGTGGAGGAGAGGGCAGGGGGATTATGGAGCCCATGGAGGCAGCTGCTAGGAAGGGGGTGGAACAGGCACTCCCTTCTCTCATTCTCCCTTCAGATCGGCTTCTCTACCTCACTCTGTTGTGGGCTCTGGGACCTTGGATTTGGCTTCTCTGGGCTCCTGGTGGAAGAGAGGCTATTTACCATTTGAGTGCATTGGGGAGAAAGAGTCTATGCTAACTTTCAGGCTTCCAGCATCTCCAAAACACACCTCAGTTTCTCCTTTTTCCCTTCAGGGTCAGGAGGGAGGATGCAGGGGGGCTTGGGAAGAGAAATTCATCTCCCAGGTTAATGTGGAGCAGTACATTTGGAACTGCCCCACTGAGCTTTAAAAGCTTCCTGGGGGGCTTCCCTGGTGGTGCAGCGGTTGGGAGTCCGCCTGCCAATGCAGGGGACGCAGGTTCGTGCAGGTTCATGCCCCAGTCCGGGAGGATCCCACATGCCGCGGAGCGGCTGGGCCCGTGAGCCATGGCCGCTGGGGCTTCACGTCTGGAGCCTGTGCTCTGCAGCGGGAGAGGCCACAGCAGTGAGAGGCCCGCGTACCGCAAAAAAAAAAAAAAAAAAAAAGCTTCCTGGGAGGTCCCTCAGGAGCTGTTCAGGGTGGATGGTTCAGGGCAGGAGAGATCTCAAACTGGGTAAATTACAAAGATTTTGTTGGAAAAGGATGATTCTAAGGCTTAAGACAAAAAAAGCTGTAAAACTTCAGGTTTGATGTACCAGCCCCTCATTTTACAGCTGAGAAAACAGCCATGCTGGGGGTGGAGAAGGGACACATCTTACCTAAGGTGATCACACATCAATTTCTGGATAGATGAGAGTGACACTTTACCTTTAAGGGGTGGTAGAGAAATGGATGCACAAAACAACTAGGTCACCAGCTTCCTAGGCCTTCCTTTGCTGAGCTGAGCTAATTCTGGAGAATGGTTTTTTTCTGCCTTAAGGGCTCTCAGGTACTTCAAAGGTCCTCCAGGGCTCTGCCTGGCCTTAGGAGCCCAAGTAACAGTGTTCACAATTTTAATGTTATTTAACAGTGTTCAAGGCATATTATCTTTGTTTAACCTAAAAGAGTTAAAATGCTTTGATTTGTCCAAGTTCCCAAAGCTATGTGGGAAGTTGACAGATGATACGAGCTCAGGAAAAGAGAAGAAAGCAGGTCACAATGGAGCTTGTCCCCCAGGATTAGATGCCTGTGCTTTGTTTTGATGTGGAATCTTTGGGGGCTTCCTCAGTTATTTCCCTGCCGTTCACAGGATGAAGCCCAAGCTCCTTGGAACGCAGGTCAAGGCCTTTCACAACTGGGCCAACTTTATCCTCCAGCCTCACCTCCCATCTCCATTTCCTCCCAAGCTCCAGACACACTGGCCTCCTCTGTGTTATCTGAACACGCACACAGCATACAGTTTCCGCTGCTTTCTGCTTTCTCTCGGTGAGCTTCTATTCATCCTTCAAAACCTGGCTCAAATATCACCTCTGTGAAGCCTTTTCCTTCCCATCTTTTGGGCTCATTACTTTTGCCTTCTAGCTCTGTTGTAGGACCTATCACATTGTACAGCCCACTCTTTTCTATTTCCCTTTCTAAACAGAGAGCTCTCCGAGGCCACCACCACTTCTGATTCTGCTCTTAATCCTCAGCACATTACCTGGCACAAAGTAGCCCTGTGTAACTGTGTCCTGACTATGAATAAATGAATGGGAAGGGGCAAGGTCCTTGAGATTAAAACACCTTGATCCTAGCCATCTCTTTTTTCCTGGGAGTACTGACATTGAGAAATTATCCACCTATAGAGGAACTCATGCCAGTCCTATTCCCTGAAGTAGAAATTCCTCTCAGCCTCCCTTGTCTCCTTGCCTCACATCCCAGGCCCCTAGGGCCTGGATCTGGCCACTCACTGCCAGCCAGTCTTGGCTCTGACATCTGTCTGCTCACCAAGATAGCGAATCACTTTCCACTGCTAGATCTTCATGATGGGCTGGCCTTCTGCAGAGCCCTGTTTGGGCTGGTACTGTCCATCTCTGGTGATTTCTGTGTCCCTGCCAGTTAAGTCCCTGCAATCTATGTAGCTGGGTGGACACAGCTACAGACACCCCTTCACCTGGGGTGACTGATTCCCTGGCATCCTGACTGAAGAAGCCTCTGGTGACTGAATAACAGACATCTGTATATCTGCTTTTCTGTGGTCATGGATGCCCCTGCCTTCCTGGGGGTTTTTGTTCTCCAGGCTCCCAGCTCTCTTGAAAGTCATGGAGCTGCCAGGACCACTGTCTGAGCACTTACTGCATTAATTATACGTGCTAGAGTATCCCACCCAAGATTATCCTTGCCTAAGAAAAGAGAAGCTACATTCTGATGCCCTTGGAATTCAATTTACCTGTCAGGTATTATGTTATTTAGAGATAATCAGCTTTATAGAACAATGGAGTGACCAACTGATGACTCCCGCTATGTCAGGTTATTGCACGCTGAGTAAAATACAGGCTTTAGATCAACAATCAATATATAATTCTTGTTTTTTTTGTAACCAGAATACATAGGAAGAGGTAGAGGTAAGTGTGGCATGTTATGTGATTGTACCTAATGACTTTCTCTGGAGAGTTTGCTTCCTGTCTCTGATATTTGACATTCTGCGGTTCAGGAGGTTTTAGCATCTAGGGAGAAATGTTTCTAACCAGGGAATGCAGAGACGATTCCACTGCGTTTTGGGCTCCTCGTAATACTAGAGGAATAGAAGAAAGGAGGTCACACTTGTAGGCTGATAATGGCTATTAAGGGGAAACAGAGTTGCTACTACTTAATGAGCGCTGAGAGGTGCCTCAGTGGGACCCAGGGGACCACCTTGTGCTCTTGTATTAATCAAGATTCTTTTGATTGCCAGTGAAAGAAATTCCACTCAAGTTAGGCTTGGCAAAATTAGGGTCTTGCTGCAAGGTATACCAAGGCCTCAGGAAACAGGGACAGGACCATCACAAGGACTTCTGTCTTTCTGTGTCTGTATGTCAGCACTATTTTCTCCTACTACAGACTGACTTCTATTTGGCAGGAAATGTGATTGTTACAGCCCTAGGCTCACATCTTCCCTGCTTTGTCTTCCTTTAATTTTATTTCAAAAAGTCCCAGAGAAGGACTCTGACACCTAGAGTGGGAGTCCTATTCCTAGATTCATCAGGCTTCCATATGACCCACCTAATTAGAGCTGGGAGAGACAGGAGAGGTATGAGGAGGAGCTATTCAGGGCCCACCAAACAAACAATGAGGTTTTGTCGTGACTTTATGACATAGGAAGACCTGTATCACTGCAGACCACCAAAGCTCAGAGACTTTACAAGTGAGGATTTGGGTCACCTCATAAGGAAAAAAACTCCAGCTGAAGGTAAGGGGAACTTGCAGTGGATAAGGGAAAAGCGAGACTAGTTAGGCCTCAGAACCTGATGTAGAAATGGGGCTGAGGTCTCCAAGTGTATATTTTTAGCTGGGGGAGTGTCCAAAGCTTGAGTTACTTCTTCCTTTTCCTTTTTATTTCCTTTTCCCTCTTAAAATAGGAGTTGTCGTAATCATGAAATGTTTTTTTTTTCCTCTTCCATTTCCCTTATTTTGTATATAGGATTTGTTGGTGTGATTTAATTTGCCATTTAATCTCTAGGTTGCAGAATGGTAAACTGGAATTAAGTTGGAAATGGAAGAGGATGCCTCATTATGGAGATCAGACTCAAATTCTTCTTTTAAAACAAAAAAAGCAAAAGAAAGGGAGGCGGGAAAGACAAGGGTATTTTTTAACGTATTATGATTCAAAGATGAATCCATAGTTTTGTTTTGTTTGTTTTTAATTGGTGGCATGAAGGGGGTAGCAGGAGGAAGGTATAGCCAATTGCTTGGTTTACTCAGTAAAGCTGGGGGGTAGGAAGGGACCTCCTGGAAGCTCATGTGCCCTAAAGGCTAAACTTGTCCCAGACTTCTTTCTGGGGCTGCCTCTCCCTAACAGCAGCCAGTGCTTTTGGTCTTATCATTAGAGTAAGCAATTACTCTGTTCAGTAAGTGACTTTAATTAAATGAGCACAAAAGGAACATATAACTTCAAATTGTGATAGATGCTATCAAGAAAAGGATCAAAATGCCCTGGGATAATATAAAAGGGGGAACTAATCCGGCCTAGGAGGTCAGAAAAGGTTTATCTGAAAAGAGATCTTAAATATGAGAGGGGGAAGAGAATTTTGGGCAGAGGGAACAGTGTGGCAGAAAGAAGCATGAGACCCAGTTCCAGAGACTGAAGGGCAAAGGCTGAAGCTGGAGAGATAGAGCAGGATGCTCAGAGCCCTGCGGCTGCAGCCTTAGGATTTACCCTGCAATGCGAAAGCCATTGAAGGGTTTTAGGCAGGAGGGTGGTGACATGATCAGATTTTCATTCTGAAAATGTCACTGTATCTGCAGTGAGGAAAACCGATCGGAGCGACCCAGTAAATGCGGTTAGGGAATTAAACAGGACCTGCAAGGCTTCGGTCCAGGCTGCCGAAGGCGGGGGAGGCGATTCCGACGCTCCGGCAGGCGCGCGGCTCCGCGGAAAACCGAACCGGCACACGTGGGCCAGGGTGCCCCGCCCTGCCGCGCTGACGCCGCCTGACTCGGCAGTCCCGGCTTGCACTGGGCTCACGGCCCGGGATCCCACACCCCACGCGCCGGTCCGCGTGGACGCCCAAGCCGAGGGATTCCTCTACCCTCCCCTCCGCCCAGCCCCGAGGGACGAGTTCCCGCCGCGGGCGCTCGGAACCAGAGCCAGCCGGGCGGGGCGGCGCCTCCAGGCCGTGAGTCGGGGCCCGGAGCGGGAGGGTTTGGACCCTAGCAGGGGGCGGGGGGTCACAGCCTCTGCCCAGCTGCCTCTTTTGGAGAGATTAGGGATGGACGGTCAGTATCCTCTGTCTCCTGGGGGTAGTGTCCCTCTCCCGCAAGGCTAGGCAGGAAGGGAGGCCGCCTCCCCCCATCCTTACAGAGCGCTCTCCCACACACAAATTGTGGATTAGCTTAGAGAGAAGCCTGATCCTGGGGTGTCTCGGTTCCCATTTTACCGTCTCCGAGAACCCCTAGGTCCTTAGCAAGACCCCCACCTCATTCCAGCTGCCTTCACGGCCCCGCCCAAATTTAGAAAATAGAAAACATTTGGGCGGGGACATCTCCAGGCACCTTGCTTAAAGGGATGGAGTCTGTAGATTATGAAGGGACTGTCCCTACACCATTGCCCCCAGGACTTCTTCCCACCTGGATGTGGGGAGGGTCCCTGCCACCTCCACTTACGCTCCCCCTCACTCTTACTGATCCCCAGTTTTTCTAATCCTAGTAGTTTATGGTCAGTAGGAACTTCTTGTCAATTTAAACCCTAATTTTGGGAGAAGTCAGTTATTGGGGAGGAAAGAATAATGTGGTGTGTTCTCTCTCTAGGGCCTCAGGATGGAGCAAGCTAGAGGCAGGGACCCGGGATAGTACTATACATGGAGGGAAGGGGCAAGGTCAGAAGAGAGGCTTGTCAGTGGGAGAAGGGCTTCCTCACTGGGCAGAGGAGGGAACCCAACCCAGCTCTTCCGGCCCTGGGCAGTCAGCAGTAGCCTCTGCTACTCTTGGCCCGTCTCCCTGAGCATAGATAGCCCACTGCAGTCCCCCTCCCCCATTCACTTACTCACTTAGCAAGGATGTGCTGATGCCTGCTTAGTGCCACGTTCTGTGCTGGCTCCTGAATATGATGGAGGGTATATAGAGGAATTCCATGTCTAGCTAGGGAGCCAGTAAGCTGCTATTACAAGATACAAAACAAAACCAAAAAAAAGCTGAATAGACATTTATTGATCATAAACTATGTACCGGGGACAAGAAACAAACATGAATAAGACAGCATATACCCAGGGCAGTGGGGATCCTGAGGAAGGCATAGTTAACTGTGTGTGTTTGTGTATATCGGGGCAGTGGGGAGGATATCAGGATAGCTTCAGGGAAGTGGGCGTACTAGAGCTGCGTTTTGAAGTATGAAAAGGAATTTGCTGGGTGCAGAAGGGAAGAGCTTAGAGGGAAGGGGAGAGGAAGGATATTATAGGCCCAGGGAGTTGTATGAGGAGAAAAATGGTGTGTCTGGAGATCTCTGAGCAGTGTGGAGGCAGAGTGGCAAGAGGCAAGTCTGGAGCAGTGAGCGGGGGCCAGATGAAGCACGGCCTTGCAGGCCGGAAGAGGGTTAGCAGGAGGTTAGGGAGGGAGCCATGACAAACTTACATTTTTAACTAGAGGCAGAGAGATCAGAGGACAGCCTGCCTCAGGGCTGCGGGAAAACCCTGTGAGGAGACTGAATCAGCAGTCAGAGAGGGAAGAGGAAAACCACCAAGGGAGGTGTTACCAGAGCCAAGGGAAAGGAGCAGCCTTGTCCCTGCTGCTAGGCTGCCTCTACTTCAGGCACCCCACGCTGTCCTGCTCTGACTCATTCTCTGCTTCCCTTTGACAGACCAGATGTTTGCCATCCAGCCAGGGGTAGCTGAAGGGGGGCAGTTCCCGGGGGACGCGCCTCCTGGAGTATGTCAGCCCGAGCTTCAACCAGACAGCAACTCCAACTTCATGGCAAGTGCCAAAGATACCAATGAGAATTGGCATGGGATGCCAGGCCAAGTGGAACCCATACTGACGAGGAGCTTCTCTGAGTTGCCCTCTGACAACCAGGCCTTCCAGGATCCTGGACTCCCTGAGGAGGAGGTCCGCAGCCCACCAGAGGGGGCAGAGATCCCTGGAGCTGGGCCTGAGAAGATGGGTGGTGCCAGCACAGTCTGCTCCCCTCTGGAGGACAATGGCTATGCCAGCAGCTCCCTGAGCATTGACAGCCCTAGCCGCAGCCCTGGGCCTGCCTGTGGGACCCCTCCCAGCCCTGGCCCTCCAGCTCCCCTTCTGCCCTCGGTGGCCCAGGCCGTACAGCAGCTGCAGGCTCAAGAGCGCTATAAAGAGCAGGAGAAGGAGAAGCACCATGTGCACTTGGTGATGTACCGTCGCCTGGCCCTGCTCCAGTGGATCCGGGGCCTGCAGCACCAGTTGGTTGACCAGCAGGCCCGTCTGCAGGAGAGCTTTGACACCATTCTAGACAACCGGAAGGAGCTTATCCGCTGTCTCCAACAGAGGGCAGCACCATCCACACCCCAGGACCAGGGCTAAGGGCGTCTCTGTACAGGGGTGCAAGGGTTTATGTATATATTTGCAGGCATGTGTGTGGTTGTGCACAAGCAAGTACAGATTCTTTGCTGGTATGAGTGCAGGGAAGCATAAGTGAGTATGTCAGTGCTAGCATGTAGGCAGATGCGCACAGGCCATGTGAGAAGCAGCAGCCCTATGTGTGAGTATGTACATATGTGTATGTATAGTATGTATGTAGGAGGAAGTAAGTTTGTATATGCATGTGTGGATGGGTACCCCACGGTGTGTGTTTATGTGCATGAGTGAAGATATATATGCAAAAGATGTGTGTTTCTGTATGAGTGAGTTTGAGCATGCAGATTTGTGGTGGGTGTTTGTGAGTGAGCCCTTGTGTGTGCAGGCCTATGTGTAGGGGTGCATGTGTGCAGGTGCGTGCATGGGATGTATACATTAGGAGCATGTATATTTGCAGGCTGACTCTGGAGCAAGTGTGTGCAAATATATGTTCAGTTGCACACGTGGGGCATCCATGCATACCTTATGTTACCCGTGGTCTCCACTAGCCTTTTTTCTCCACAGGGTCCCACTGCTCCCTGGAGAGAAGGCTAGCCTGCTCTCAGTATCTGAAGGCTGTGGCTGAGCCTTTCTCTTGGATTTCTCGGCTACCTCTCCTTATCCCTCCCCTTCACTCCTCCCAGATCTTGCTCTGCTAAGGCTGTTGTCCCTGATGGTGGATTTGCTGTAGGAAGTTAGGTCACTACTCCGGCCTATTATGGCTTTTTGGCTGCAATCTTGCCAAGGCAATTGGTAGAGAACTGGTATCAGGGAAGGGAGCTAGAATGGTGATGGACACCATGGCAGGCATGGAGGCGGGATCAGAGGAGAAGATAGGGGACTGTCCCACTTGAACTCAGCCATTGGGCACGTGGGAGATGGGGATGGGGGAGATGACGATGGCAGAACCCTGAGAAGACTAGGAGAATGGGAATTCTACAATACCAGTTCCAAACAAATCACACCTCTCCACTGCAAGGGAGCTGTTGCAAACCATATTGACTTAAGCTTCTGATGAAAAGGAATCTGTGTTAATATAATGTCATATGTCAACTACACCTCAATAAAAAAGAAAAAAGAAAAGGGATGTGTGCTTTCTAAGCTTGCAAGGAGTGGAGAGGTGTTCCAAGGCTGCTGGAGAAAAATCTTACTTCCCTCTCTGTGCTTCTACTTGCTGTGCCTCTCTGGCTGTAGCAACATTAGGTGTCAAATTAATTTGGTCAATTTCTCTGAAATCAGACTGTCTGGGCCAGGAGGAGCCACAGTTTGGCTCTCCAGAGTGGGCAGTGGGCAGTGTCAGTCCAGCCACTGGAAACTCTTAGGATGCTGGGCCATACCCTCTTCTGTGAGTGCATGGGCTTGACAGGCCCCAGCAGAGGAGAGGCTCCGTGAGGTGGAGAGCGGGTGAGTTCTGGAGAGAACCAAGGACTAAAGTAGTTGAGCTCCCTGCTTTGCTTTTGGGAGCCAAGAGGATGCAAAATCCTGATAGGTGAGCAGTGACACAGAGGTCACTGATGCCTCTGGCCCTGTCTCCCTATCTGTAAAATGAGTGGGTGCATAGGTGAGAGGTATAGGGAGTGACGCTGAAGCAATGGCCCTGGGAACTCTGCGTCTCACTTTTGCATGTTGAGTGTGAACCTGGCCTCTGGACCAACGAAGATAAACTGGGGCAAAGAAATTCATTTCTTGGGTTTGTGTTTCTATTCTACCTGTTGTTAGGTGGCCTCTTTTCCTCACTGTCTGAGCTCCCCTTTTGAGCAGGGTTCTGGGCTGGGAGCTGGGGCGTGGGTGTTGGGAAAGACACTGGGGGGAGGAATTCAGTCTGCTCTGGCTGGCAGTCTCATGGGGGGATATGGGGAGGTGGATGTGGGGGGAATCTTTCTTCGGGCCTCTCAGTCTGACGGGGGAGACTTTGGCCTCTGCCCAAGAGCCCCATATGGGATTGTCCTTGTCCTAAGGCACCTTTGGGCCTGAAAGGGAGGGGCGTCAATTGTGAGGGACACATGTGCACCTCCGACACTCCTATATCACACTCATATACTCAACCTGCCCTGGAGCCACTACTTCCCTGAAGGGGGGTCTGATTGTGAAAGACTGAGTCAGGGTCCTTAGATGGTTCTGACACAGATGTAGTTATAGTACATGTACATGACTTCAGATATTTGTTGGCGCCAATCTAGATTAGATCTCCTATTTTACATTAGTTTGTATGGTGATTCATAAATTAGTTTCTAAAAAATTCAATACTTTTATTAAAAAGTATATTACAGTTGACCCTTGAACAACGCAGGAGTTAGGGGCACCAACCCACCATGCAGTCGAAAATCTGTGTGTAACGTATAATCAGCCCTCCATATACGTAGTCCTTCCATATCCATGGTTCTACCTCCTTGGATTCAACCAACTGCGGTTGGTGTAGTACTGTAGTATTTACTATTGCATAACAAATTACCCTAAAACTTAGTGACTTAAAACAATCACAATTTCTGTAGGTCAGGACTCTCTCAGCGAGCTGCCATCAAGATGTCAGTCCAGGGGCTTCCCTGGTGGCACAGTGGTTAAGAATCTGCCTGCCAATGCAGGGGACACGGGTTCGAGCCTGGTCAGGGAAGATCCCACATGCCGCGGAGCAACTAAGCCCGTGTGCCACAACTACTGAGCCTGCGCACCTAGAGCCCATGATCCACAACAAGAGAAGCCACTGCAATGAGAAGCTCCTGCACCGCAACAAAGAGGAGCCCCCGCTCCCTGCAACTAGAGAAAGCCTGCACACAGCAACGAAGACCCAACGCAGCCATAAATGAATGAATTAGTTAATTCATTAAAATTTTAAAAAAAAACACCGCATACTGACCTTTAAAAAAAAAAAAAAGATGTCAGTCCAAGGTCCCTGGTCTCCTTTGTTGGGAGCATTCAGTTCCCGGAGGGCTGTAGGCTGGAGATCACTTTTAGTTCCTTCCATGTGGGCAGCTTGCTTCATCAAATCATGCAAGCCAAGAAAGTTATAGAGTATTAACAAGACAGAAGTCACAGTTTCCTGCCACCTAATCACAGAAGTGACATTCCTCAGTGTCGCCATATTTTATTGGTTAAAAATAAGTTGCGGGCTTCCCTGGTGGCGCAGTGCTTGAGGGTACGCCTGCCGATGCAGGGGACGCGAGTTCGTGCCCCGGTCCGGTCCTGGAAGATCCCACATGCCACGGAGGGGCTGGACCCGTGAGCCATGGCTGCTGAGCCTGCACGTCCGGAGCCTGTGCTCTGCGATGGGAGAGGCCACAGCGGTGAGAGGCCCGTGTACCGCCAAAAAAAAAAAAAAAAGGTTGCTTAAAGGGAGAATATTACACAAGGCTCTGAGTACATGGTGGGGAGGGGTCATCAGGGGCCATCTTAGAGGCTTCGTGCTACAGGAGGCATATTTTGATTGATCAGATAAAGGCATATTTTATTGATTGTTTTAAATTATACAAATAAAAATTAATTCTACTTATAAAAATGGAAACATTTCAGAGAAATCTAATATTTCCTTTTATCCCTCCCCAACAAGGTATATATATTTTAAACCTCACAAAGTATACTTCTTGCTGAAACAGTGACCCAGGACGTTAATAATTCTTGTTATCTCGACATTTGACATCTAAACAGAAACGATACTGGACCAGTTTTGTTTTTTTTTTAAGGTGTGTCTCATTATTTCTTTTTCTTTTTTAAAAAAATAAATTTATTTATTTTATTTATTTATTTTTGGCTGCATTGGGTCTTCGTTGCTGCACGCGGGCTTTTTCTAGTTGTGGACAGCGGGGGCTACTCTTCGTGGCAGTGTGCGGGCTTCTCATTGCGGTGGCTTCTCTTTGTTGCGGAGCACGGGCTCTAGGTGTACAGGCTTCAGTAGTTGTGGCGCACGGGCTTAGTTGCGCCGCAGCATGCGGGATCCTCCCGGATCAGGGCTCAAACCCATGTCTCCTGCATTGGCGAACGGACTCTTTTTTAAAAAAAAAATTTATTTATTTTATATTTATTTTTGGCTGCGTTGGGTCCTTGTTGCTGCGCACAGGCTTTCTCTAGTTGTGGCGAGAGGAGGCTACTCTTTGTTGCAGTGCGTGGACTTCTCATTGTGGTGGCTTCTCTTGTTGTGGAGCACTGGCTCTAGGTGCACGGGCTTCAGTAGTTGCAGCACATGGGCTCAGTAGTTGTGGCTCGTGGACTCTAGAACGCAGGCTCAGTAGTTGTGGCACACGGGCTTAGTTGCTCCACGGCATGTGGGATCTTCCCGGGCCAGGGCTCTAACCCGTGTCCCCTGCATTGGCAGGCGGATTCTTAACCACTGCACCACCAGGGAAGTCCTGATACTGGACCAGTTTTAATAAGTTCCATTTATTAAGAGACGTTGTTCTAGCAAAGGGCTGTAACTAGATTTGAATAACTTTAACTGTGAGGATTTCTAACAAGACAACATCAAGCCCTCAGAGCACAAGAGGGTGAATTTTCAGAAAAGGCCCCTTTCCTGAATGCATGAAGGCTTTTCTGAGTAAAACCGGTGGTTAAGAGCACAGACTCAGAAGCCAGACCCCTGGATTTGGATGTTGGCGCCATTTCTTTCTGTCTCTGTGACCTTGGGCAAATCAATTAACTTCTCTGTTCTCCAGTTTCCTCATCTTTAAATGAAGACAATAGTAGTAACTACCTCATAGGGTTGTTGCAAGGGTTAAATGGATATATACTGTACCTGGCACATAGTAAACTATGTTAATGAGAATTATTATTATAGATAGTGCTTTTGTGTTGCACACTTAACTTTTTCACAGAAAAACAATCAAATTTTTCCTTAAGGAGTCTGAATCTAAAATTTAAAAGACATCATTTTAAAAAGGCTTTTAAAAAATAAAGCTGCCTAATATTCCTCTCCATAAGAGAGCTTTCTGAGCTGAGAAAAAGGCGAAAGCCAGACCAAGTGTGGTGAATTGCACGTTGACAGGAGCCCTGCCAATCCTGGGTTTAGGGACAGACCCAGACCCTGGTGTGGTGGTGGGTTAGGGAAGGAGCTTGACAAGAGCAGGAAGTCAGGGCTGGAGCCAGGCCAGCAGAGTTTGGGGCCGGGATGTTGAGGCAGGACCCCAGTGGATGAGCTGACCCAGCCAAGAATTGCTGTTTCCAATCAGGCACGCTGGCCATCAGGCCTGATAGTGGGAAGCTCTGAGGCTACTGCTGTACCTGGGTGGAGAAGACCTGGTGCAGAGACTGTCTAGACTGCCCCTGTTTCTTTGCCTGTGACAACTGTACAGACTGAACGAGGAAATGGGTCTGAAGATGCTTTGTATGCATTAAAACAATCAAGGCCCCCCTGCACAAAGCCCTACAGTGCCAGCCCTGCCCTTGAGCAAGTCTTGCCTGCGCAGGTAGATAAGACTTGCATCCAAAAGACTAATGCATTAGCCGCTCAGCCAAGGAGAGGGGGAGCTGCAGCTGCCCTCTGTGAAGGTCTCTGCCGGAGACTTCTATACTTGGGAGGTTGTTTTAAAGTCACTGAGTGGGGATTTCTTAGTCCCTGGGCCAGTGAGAAGAGTGGGGAAGTTCCATACACTAGGGAGGGGTTTAGCCAGTGAGCCACCTTCCCCTTCCTGCCAGAGTGAAACCCCATGACCAGGAGCAGGGAAGTCTAACTCAGGTTTCTGGTCCTACCTGAGGAGACTTGCTTAATAGGAGGAATGAGGGATGAGGTTGGGGCTGAGACCCAGAGACCCACAGGTCAAGGCACACAGCAGAGGCCTGAGCAGGCCCGAGGGACAGGAGGAAGCATGGAAGGGGTTGGCAGGGAGGTAGTGCAGGGCTGGGTCCTCTGGGGAGAAGAAGGGTCTGGGTCCATGGAAACCTTCTCTCCAGGGACCCCAAATAGGTCTGCACCATCAAGTGTTGTCAGAGGGGATGGGATTAAAACCTGGGGTGCAGGGAGGCAGGGAGTGAAGTGGGAATGAGGAGGGTAGGAGTTACGGGGATAAGGAGACTGCAGAAGGTAGGTGGGCTCCCAAGCCCTAGTAGGTGTGGCATATCATATCGGAGCTCTGTGTACAGATGGTGCCCGACTTATGATGATTCGATTTATGATTTTTTTTTAAGACTTATTTATTATTTATTTATTTTATTTTATCATTTTTGGCTGCGTGGGATCTTCATTGAGGCATATGCGGGATCTTTCCTTGTGGCACGCCGGGCTCTTCCTTGTGGCGCGCAGGCTTCTCTCTAGTTGTGGTGTGCAGGCTCCAGAGCGGGTGGGCTCTGTAGTTTGCAGCACGTGGGCTCTCTAGTTGAGGCGCGCAAGCTCAGTAGTTGTGGAGCACGGGATTAGTTGCCCCGCGGCATGTGGGATCTTAGTTCCCTGACCAGGGATTGAACCCGCGTCCCCTGCATTGTAAGGCACTGGACCACCAGGGAAGTCCCCGATTTATGATTTTTTTAAAAAAGTAACTAGAAACATCCTAGTATATTGTACTTCAGAGATAAAGAGTCCTTTGGGCATTTAGATCCCTACTTCATTATCAACACCATCACCACACACACACACACACACACACACACACACAAACACAAATCAACTATTTACACATGGATTAAAAAAATTACTCTTGTGTATGAAGAAAAATGAAAACACAAATAAATTAAGGTATTCCAAAACCTTTTTCACATTCTTTCTTTTGTATGAATCCCCCTTTATTCCAGTCATTAGTGTGTGTATTTTCTCATAAAACCTAGTCTTTATGCTATTAAGAGCATTGGTGATGAGCACTTCATTAAGAAGCATCTCAGCATTGTCTCTAGAATTTCCTTCTGAGACAGAAAACATTTCTGGGACTGGAGACTGAAGTGTTCATCCTGTTTTCCTTCTTTCCAATTAAAGCTGATTCCATGACAGAAGTATCAATCTGTGGAAATAGCATTTTTTTTCCTCCCCGAAGTAGAAAATTCAGCACCTGTACTTAGAGTTCTGTTGGAGAAGTGGCTGAACTCAAAATGTATTAGGAACCCAACTGCAGTTTAGTGTTGGTGGATTCAACAAATTGCAGCAGTCCTTCAAATACAGGCTATGGTTTCCTTCTGGGATGACCTCACCAGGACCCTTGGCAACAGTACTGCTCAGTAGACTCTGGCAGCAAGATACTACATTGGTTGTGTTTCTAACTGAGCTGGAGTTGAAGGCATTCTCCAAAACATGATGGTGGTTGACGTCTACAGAAGTGCTGGTAAGTGCTGTGGATGTGAATCCGCCCGCCTATCACTATGCCTAGGGAACCGAAATTGGCAAAGCCACAGAGAGCATGAGTGGCAATTGTCTCAACATGAATCGACATATATTGCTGCACACCATCCACAAATTGGGTCCACCCTCTTGCCTTAAATGGATCAATTTTGAGAGTTTCTGATGAGCCACAAATTCATTGAAGAATGTCTTATATAACCTATGAGTTTGGCAACCATAAAGCTGTCTTGCCAGTCCACTCCCATCATGAAGGAAAAGGGCATGAAAAAAAAAAAAAAAAAGAAAAGGGCATGAAGATGTAGGAGCATATTACTTCGAAACTCAGTTGTGGGTAGTCAAACATGTTTCCAAACCAGGAAAGGGCTGAATTCACAAAAGACAACAGGGCCAGAAAGGCAATCAAATTCACAGCGATGTTCGCCACCAGGGAAATGGATGAAGATGCTCCCTGAGGGTTATTTTAGGTGTTTCTGTCTCAGGTCAAGAAAGTTTAGAAATAGCCAATGCTGCAGGTGTGGACATAACTGAAGCAGTTAACAGGTGAATTGGATGAAACCCCAAAAGAAATAAATGCACCTAAGACACTTCCAGCAATGGTAGAGAACCCAGTGGTCATGATTGTGTGGAGTTCGGACTTGGTGACGTATGGTAAATGTGGTTGGACCAGCAGTGGAGACTCTCTGTCCAACAAATCTATTGCCAGAAGGAACTACAGATTCAACAGGAGATGTTCCCATAGTCAATAGCATTACCCATCCATCCTCTCAAACAAACATGGTTGATGGTCCCAATTTGTAGTGGTCCTTCCCACCAGAGACTGTGGTGCCCTCCTCAGAATGGGGACTTCCTGTTGCATCCTCTCTCCTTCCTTCCTGCTTCGATGTGGACACGGGAATGCTTTTTAATGATCCACTGCATCAGTCCGAGGTAGTGCAACATGGACATCACAGTGCTGAAGAAACCCACGATGGGCGGGACCTTAAATGCAAAAAAGTGGTCTTTATAGTTCTCACCAAAGACAAATGTGGAGCCAGCATCAGTGTACTCCAGGAATGTCAGAACCTGTCTCCGTAACCAGTCAAAAGCCATAAATCCAGTTTCCGTCCTTAGTATCAAAAGCCCAAGGAGAAACTGTAACCCAATACCCCAGAAGACAGGCCTCCAGTAAACTCTGGTTGGGTGCTTGGAAAATAGAAATGTCAGGATAAGGTACATTAGGAGTCCACCGAAGGACAACAGCTGCTGTTGGCCCAATCTGGTGGTGTCAAAGACCAGCCAGAAAAGAACTCCCAGGATCAGGCAGGCCCAAATCACCCACTTCAGCCAGAACCAATGGCTGTCCAGAAGCCTTTAGCCAGGAGACGGGAACTGAGCGATTTGAGATTCATATCTGGCCATGAAGTGATCCCAGATCACACAGAAGATGGCAACTACCGTCATCACGAAAAGAGGAAGGGCTCTGCGAAAGTTCAGCACACAGGCCGCAATCACCAGAGCCAGGTAACTTGCTATTAAAATGCCCCAGATGATATACTTAAGGGTTGTTTTGCGTCCCCTACAAAACTCATAAACTGTACCATACTTCCTTTCCAGGCACCTTTTGACGTGTCTCTCGATCGTCCTCCTCATCTTCAGCCTTTCTTGGAGAATCCTGCTCAGTGGTGACTTGCTCTTCCCCCTGTTTGCCCTTTTCTTGTTCTCTTTTGCACAACTCTATTCCTTAGGGAATTGTCATTTCCTGATGTGTTCTGGTTTTCAAAGCAGTCTTCATCACTCTGAAAGCCCGTCTCGCTGCAGCCCTCGGCTGTGAGGGCTACCATCCTCTGCAGCTCCACAGAATTTTTGCTGCTCGCTGAATTCTCTTCAAATGTCTGGGCTGGAGATCCCCTGTACCTCACTAATCCTCCTCATTATCCTCATTCCTTCTGGCCCATTTTTACTCTGGGAGGAAGACTCCTGTGCATGGGAACCGCAGATGGTCTCTGGTGCCTCTTCCCTGGCGTGTCGGATGGAGGGCCAGACGCCAGGTTCACTCCCCAGCTCACCTAGGAGAATCTGATTTATGACTTTTTGACTTTTTTTTTTTCTCCCCGGTATGCGGGCCTCTCACTGCTGCGGCCTCTCCCGCTGTGGAGCACAGGCTCCGGACGCGCAGGCTCAGCGGCCATGGCTCCCGGGCCCAGCCGCTCCGTGGCATGTGGGATCTTCCCGGACCGGGGCACGAACCCGTGTCCCCTGCATCGGTAGGCGGACTCTCAACCACTGCGCCACCAGGGAAGCCCTGACTTTATTTTTTGATGGTGCAAAACTGATAAGCATTCAGTAGAAACCTACTTTGAATTCTGAATTTTAATCTTTCCCCAGGCTGGTGATCTGCAGTATGATAGTCAGTCTCTCAATACCCTCGGGATGCTGGGCAGAGGCAACTCCCAGTCGGCTATACAATCATCAGGGTAAACAACTGATACACTTACAACCATTCTGTACCCATACAACCATTCTGTTTTTCACTTTCAGTACAGTATTCAATAAATCACATGAGATATTCAACACTTTACTATGAAACAGGCTTTATGTTAGATGGTTTTGCCCAACTGTAGGCTAATGTGAGTGTTTTGAGCATGTTTAATGTAGGTTAGGCTAAGCTATGATGTTCAGTAGGTCAGGTGTATTAAATGCATTTTTTACTCACAATGCTGTCAATTTACAATGGGTTTATCGGGATGGAACCCCATTATAAGTGGAGAAAGGTCTGTAGTGGCTATCTCTAAGGAGATTGAATGTCCCCTGATGGCAGCCTGTGACATGTTTGCCAGCCTCTGTTTCCTACAGGCCACACCCCAAACCCAGTGTTAGTGTTTCCTCCTAATCACAGCATGAACAGGTAACAAGAACAGGTAACAAGAACAGGAAAGCAATGAGATCTCTGAACACCTGATCAAGGAAAACTTCCTGGAGGAAGAAGAGCCTAGAGAATGAGTAGAAGTTGAGGCAACAAAGGATAGTGATTCCTAGTGCAGACTGGACCCAGGTGTCTCGAATCTTCCACTTACTAGCTGTGCCTCAACAAAGCATAGTGATTCCTGGTGCAGACTGGACCCAGGTGTCTCGGATCTTCCACTTACTAGCTGTGCCTCACTTTTTTCAACTGTGAAATGGGGCAGTTAGTGTTTCTCTCATAGCATTTTGTGAGAGTTCAATAAGTTTATACATGTAAAGGGCTTAGAGCTGAGCCTGGCACATAGGAAGGAGTCCATAAATGTCAGCTGTTACTATCTGACTAGGAGAGGATGGGGAGGTCATCAGAGCTAGGAGATGCAGCCGGGCAGTTGTGCTGTATATTAAAAATAATTGCTAAAGGGTCTTGACTCCCAGACCTATGAGTTTAATGGGGATGCTGGTGGTGAGGAGCATGAGATGGGGGTGTTCCAAATCAGACCTCAAATCCACGCTCATATACATGCCCACACCCACCAGGCACCCACAGACACAGGGGCACTACACCCCATGCCTATGCACTGCACCCGTGCACAGACACACACACACACACCCACACACACTCCTGGACACAGACCCACACGCGTGCTTCCTCCTCCTTCCCCAACCCCTCTCAGAAATAAAAGTGCTCCCAGCCCGGGGTGGGGGGTGGTTTGCACACCGCCGCAGACCCCCGAGCCTCTCCCAGCCCCAGCGCCGGACAGCTAGAAATGTGTCTGCTCTGCCGTCTCCAGGCCTGAAGGCTTCTAGCCACACCTTAACCTTCCCAGCTCCTCTTCCCAAACCCCTAGGCTCAGGGGCGGTCGATCTTCTACTTGCTCCATTTTTTTTTTTATCTCCAGTAGATTTGAGAAGAGATTCGGCTGGTTGTGGGACTGGCCGGCGGGAGGAGGGAGGTGGCCCAGGGAAAGGGGGAATCATCATACTGAGGTCAGGGCCGGGGGAGGGGCCAGGTCCCCCAAGGACCTGTATGTACACCCTCCCACCCCCCCACCCCCCACCGGGGATGAAAGAGGGCTCGGGCCGTGGGATGGGAGCAGTCCGAGGGGCTCGGTGCTTGGGGGGCCGTGAGCTTGCCCCATAATGGGGCGCAAGGTGGAGCCCTAGTGCTCCGTGCTGGGGAGGAAGGAGAGGGCAGGAGGCCGGCGTTCAGCTGGTGTCCAGCGGTCCCCGGGCGGGGCTCGTCCCCCGAAAGGCACGGACAAAGGGGCGGCCTCCCCGGACCCCTGCGCCGCCTGGAGCCGAGGGCTCAGCACAAAGCTGGGGGCGGGTGGAGCCGAGCCCGCCCCACGCGCCGGCGCTCACGGGACTGTTGATCCGCACGATTGCGAGCGACGTTTCCTGCGCCTAATCCCAACAAGCATGAAAACGGTTCCAGCGGGCCCGCCAGCAGGCCTTTTGTCCCGGCCCCTCGCGGGACAGCTGCAGCCGGGATCCCGCCCCCCTTTTGTGTCTCCACCCCCGCGCCCCTCTCCGCCCTCCCCAACTCAGCTGCCCGGATGGCCGCAAGCCTCCCAGGTCTCTCGCCTCGGGCACTTGGGCCGCACAAAGAGGGGCAGTACCCCTAATCTGGGGGCGGGGGAAGATTAACCCCAGGGTCTGCAGGGAGAGGTGGGACTGTGGAGGGAAGAGAGAGAGAGAGAGGGCTGAGGGGTGCGCCTTCTGCGAATGTAGGGCTGTGCGAGTGATGTGGGCCTGCAAGTGAGAGCATAGATGTGGGACTGGAACCGTAGGTCGACACGTGTGAGCGGGTGCAAGTTAGCGGACTGGAGGGGACCCGGGTTGATTACTCACGCTTCTTGGACTCCTCTGGCCAGCCCCCAACATTCAGTGTTCAGACAGCTCTCAGGGCAAGAAACTCCCTAGACCTTGATGCTCCCTGGGCTCCCTGGGACCTCCTGTCTCTACTCCTCCTGGGATCTCCTCCACCCGTCCTCTGGACTCCAGCAGGGTCTCTGCCTCCAACTGCCCAAAGGACAGCTCCCCTCGGATGACCCACAGCACCTCAAACCTCCCATGTCCCAAACTGAGCTCATCTCGTCACCCACAAATCTGCTCACCCCACTCAGTCACCTGGGGTGTAAGCCTTGGTCCTCCTAGTCACTCCTCACACCCGTCACCAGGTCCTATCCCTTTCGCCTCCGAACGCTTCTCTAGCCCATGCCTTCCTGTCCACTCCAGCTTCCCCATCTTGGTTCAGGCCACTGTCATCTCTCACCCAGAAAACTGGAAGGGCTCCTAGCCTGGCTCCCTCCCTTCCGTTCACCACACTGCTCTGGAGTGGGCTTCCATAAGACTCCTGCAACTTAAGACCTTTCCAAGGCTCTCCGATTGCTTCGCTTGGTTCGCAAGGCCTTCTCTGACTGCTTCCTACATCCTCACTGGCCTGATCTTTCCCCAGGGTCTGTAGTTCTCAAGTTACTGTCTAGTCCACAAAGACCTTTCTCAAGAGCCTTCATGGAGATTTTTTCTCATGAAATCTCTGAGTAGCCTTGTTCCTCACAGAACCATCCTTCAGAACCCCAAGGTCCAGGGAACTACAGGGCAGTGGGAAGCCAGATCCTCCAGAGACAGTGCATGCTGGCTCAGCCTTGCCCACACTATGCCTGCCACACGCAGGACAGCAGGGCTCCTCCCCAGCTGATGTGGTCCTGCCCTTCCTTGGGCTTCCTCAGGCCACCGTGGCTACAGAGGCCACTCCAGGTGCGTGAATCCTCAGGGCTGCTGGACATGCTTGTCTCTGTCCCTGATCTCTCGGGATGGACCACATCCCCAGGGGGCTCAGTACCCCACAGTCTGCAAACATGTCTGTGTCACACTGTTCCTGTCACCATCGTCACCAGACACCTCCTCCCAGGAACCTGCTTCCAAGATGCTCTCAAGACCCCATCTTAGTCAGAGAGGAAATTCCTATATTCAACGAATATTTATTACTGTCTACCATGTTCCAGCCCCTCTGGTAGGCAGTGGTGATTCAGATGAATCAGACACAGTCCCAGCCCACTGGAACTTCACAGTCAGTTCCTGGAGACCCAGACTCAGGTAATAAGAGTACAGTGTGATAAGTGCTAATACAAATCTGTCCATGGTGCTGTGGAAGCACTTTCTAAAACGTGTTCTAATAGGTGGGAAGTAAAAGATTTCCAGGTTCAAAGGGAATGATCAGGAAAGCGTTCACAAGGAATTCTCTGGCAGTCTAGTGGTTAGGTCTCTGCGCTTTCACTGTTGAAGGCACAGGTTCAATTCCTGTTCGGGGAGCTAAGATACTAAGATCTGGCAAGCCACTCGGGGGAGGCCAAAAGAAAATAAAGGAAAAGAAAAAAAAAGGAAAGCGTTCACAGAGGAGCTGGTGTGGAGGATGTGACCTGGAGGATGAGTAAAAGTAGGTAACCAACCTCCTAGGAAAAGTGAAGAGGACTTACCCTGGGGACCCAGGAACCAGGAGCCTCCAAGAGTTCAGAGGCAGGGCACTGTCCAAGAGACAGAGGAGTCTCTAAGCTGGCAACTGCAATGAGGAGCGAGGCTTTACCTGTACAACTGTTATGAATGCTTGCTCTCATGAGGTTGGCCTGAGACATCACATCACTTCCTGGGATGCTGGGCAGTATAATAAACTCAGTAAAGTATCCCACTTGTCTGTGAGCCACACAAGCCTCTGTCTTCAGGTACATTCAGAACCTTCAGAGCTTGGGAGTGTATGGGGTAGTAATGGGTACAGACTGGGAACCCCAGAAGCCAGTCCTCTGAAGAAAGGGCTTCTGCACCAGGCCACTGGGCTTCATTATGGGAACCAACAACACTCCCGCAAAAGACCCTCCCTGCTTAATATCAACTAAACTTGGTTCTGCAGGACCCCAACAACATAGACTCAGTCCAGAACATGCAGGTGTACACAGATGTATATGTCTGTGTCCAAACCCCTGTGAAGAAGTTCAAAGCTTCTTTTATCTGGTGGGTCTGGTGGGTTTCAATGCCATACTCCCCATCCCCCTCCCCCAATTTTATTCCTACTTGCATCCGTGTGTTATTCCTATCCCTGTGGCCAGCTCATCCTCTCCCCATTCTCAATACCATCTTTCCCAACTCACTTCTCTATTTCAGCCCAAAGCATCATCCTAACAACAACAGCAATAAGAGAAAGAAGAAGAAGGAGGAGGAGAAGGCAGAGGGGAGTAGGAGAAGAGTATTTTCTTAGAGTGCTAACTCTGTGTCAGGACAGGCACTGTTCTTGGTGCTTTACCTGTGTTAACTCATCTAATCCCTAGGAGAAAGATACTATTATCATCTGCATTTTGCAGATGAAGAAATTGAGGGCCAGGGGTGTTGAGCAACTTGCTTAAATTCACATAGCTGGTAGGAGGCAGAGCCAGGATTCAAACCCAGGCAATCTGGCTGCAGAATCCGTGCTCTCACCACCTCAACTCCACGTTGCCCCACAACCACTCCCTACTTGCCTTTATAACCATCTTCATATTCTCCTACCCTATCGCCATCCCAATCTCATTCCCTTTAGCATCCTGTCCTACACATATTATCCCATCCCACTTAATCCATGCCCAGTTTCATACCCATTCCTCACCCCCCCACCCAACCTTTGACTCTTCCCCATTCCTATTCCCTTCCTCTTCCTGTACGCCTTAGAAAACTGGCTTTGGAGTCTGTTTTCAAGTTCACTAGGCTTTGAACAAGAGATACATTCACTTAAATTTTCGGAGCCTTCGTTTTTTCACCTGTTTGAAAGGGGTAAGAAAGCAAGTACCATCTACTTCACAGGATTGCTGTGAGTATTAAATAATGCTCTTGAAATTGCTTTGTAAATTGCAAAATATTTTACAGCCCAATGTGTTGTTGTTGTTTTGTTAATTTGCCTTGATATTATTTTTTACCCCGTCTAGAAGCAAGTGTTTTAATTTCAGTAATTGACCATTTGTCTTCTAAACAGTGAAATTGTTATGCTGTTTTGAAACTAATTTTAATGGAGGCTACTGAAATGGTAATCTTTATTGTTTGTGATTATTAATAATTTAAGAAAAAGAAAAGTAAATGTTGCTTGTATTAACAAGGTTGGGATTACTTTCCACGGGAGGTCCTAAAAATGGAACGGTTGTGAATGAGGGTGCTCTAGGACAGAATGGGAAAGAGCTGAGATGGAAATGGGGAATGGAAAAGAGGATGGAGAATTGGAAGGGAACGAGGTAGAGATAAAGAGCAGTGAAGGGATACAGGTGAGAAAAGAATGACCAAGCGGTATCAAGCCTTCCTATGTGCCATTTCACCCTATTTTATTATCCTATTTTATAGGTGAGTAAACCAAAGTTTCTTTAGGTAGGTTCCATTTCTGGCAGGACAGACACAGTACTCTCTCTTCTCACATTTCCCCTCAAATGCCTACTAGAAAGAAACAAGGTTTCAGACTCCTTGCCTGAGAAACAGGCTCATCTGTACCCAGAAAGGGTTCTCTAAGATAGGGAGCGTCCCCATGACCCACCTGGGACTAAGTTCAATGGAACTGAGCAAGAGATGGGAAGTTGCCATGGGGATGGAAAGGGGAGGGAGACATGGTAGCAGGCGTCTGCTTCATGCTACAGCTTTACAGTTAATGCTCCAGATGCCTGTTTCCTCCTTCTTTGGGAAAATGGAGGGAAGGGAAGGTGCTATCTCTTCCACTTCCTGTGCCTAGAGTACCTGAAATCCTCATACGGCTTCCCCGGACTTACAAAACCCCTCACCCCTGAATTCCTTCCTACCCCCAAAACTCACCCAGATAGGAGCAGAATCTTCTAGGTTGATTTCCTGACCTCTCTTCCCCTAACTTGTCTCAGGTACAATCACCACCTTGATCTCCATAATGCAACTCCTTTTATATGAGACACTCAGATACTCCCCTAATTATTACTGAGATCTTCTAGTTTGTGTGTGTGCATTTGTGCATGCCCGTGTGCATTTGGGGAATGGGGAGTCTGAATGGCTACATCACGCCTAATGAACTTCACCCAGAGAAGGTTAATTACCCTCAGAAGTCCGTCACTAAATTAGCAGCCTATGGCTCTGCTCCGCATTGTGATAATATCCCATTATATGTGATCAGAGTTTTATAGTTGATAGAACCTTTCCCTCTATTTCCCCATTGCTTTCTCATGACTACACTGGGAGGTAAGCAATGGTGTGCCTTTTTATAGAAGAGGAAACAGGCAGTCACAGATGCTAAGTGTCTTGCACAAAGTTGAACAGCTTGCAATGGAGCAAGGACCCTACTCCTTCAACTAAACACTCAACTGCCCAGGTCTCACCCAGGTCTGCCTTGAATCCCCCGGCAACAATGTGGCAGGACTTAAAGGAAAGGGTTGCTCAGGTGTGCAGGGAGAGTTACTGGCTCAGTGGGAGTGCCTTGGCATTTGGATAATTCTTTGAGTGGGACTGTCCTAGGCAGGGTCCCAGTTTAACACCTCTGTCCCCTAGACATGAGATACCAATAGGACTGCCTACACACTTGAGACGAACAAAACACCTCCCTCATATATATTTTTTTTTTTTTCTTGCGGTATGGGGGCCTCTCACTGCTGTGGCCTCTCCCGTTGCGGAGCACAGGCTCCGGACGCGCAGGCTCAGCGGCCATGGCTCACGGGCCCAGCAGCTCCGCGGCATGTGGGATCTTCCCGGACCGGGGCACGAACCCGCGTCCCCTGCATCGGCAGGCGGACTCTCAACCACTGCGCCACCAGGGAAGCCCCTCACTCATATTTTTAAAGCCCCCTATAGGGGTGGTATCCCTCCCACTTCTCTCTCCTAACCACTTAGAACCACAGGGCTACAGTCTCAGCTTTGGACACTGGCCCCCTTTCTATTGTCCACCCCCTACCATCCTTCTTTTCTCCCAGGGCAGTTCACCTCCCTCTTGAACTCTATCAGCTAGAAAACGTCAAGAGTTATTGAGGCTTGAGCCCCATGGCTCTGAGGCTTAAGGAGGCTGTTCCTTTAAGGAGGCTGTTCCCAGGACTAACGGGGGTAAGGGGGTGGGGGTGGGAGGGACAGTGACGGGCGGGGCGGGGCGGTTGATAGAGAGAGAAGGGAAAGGACCCCACCCCCGCCCCCTGCAGGCCTCACCTAATCGCCACACTCTGCTTTATTGCCCGCCTATCGCTGCGTACTTTTAAATAAAATATGCAAAGATTTCCCTCTCAAATTATCTCCCGAGGCAAACTAGCTCAACTCCAGCTTGTTAATGGAAAAAATGCAAATAAGGCTTCCCACGTCTCTCCCTCAGCCCCAAGGCCCTGGACAGCTAATGCGATTCCTTCTTTTTGGGAATTTCTGTTTCCATTGAAACCAATTTTTAGGGGGATGGGGGACTTTTCCCAGGTGCCATCCAAAGGGAGAGCCTTAAAAGGGAGGGAACAGGGGCTTCCCTGGCGGCGCAGTGGTTGAGAGTCCGCCTGCCGATGCAGGGGACACGGGTTCGTGCCCGGTCCGGGAAGCTCCCACATGCCGCAGAACGGCTAGGCTCATGAGCCATGGCCGCTGAGCCTGCGCGTCCGGAGCCTGTGCTCCGCAACGGGAGAGGCCACAACAGTGAGAGGCCCGCGTACCGCAAAAAAAAAAAAAAAAAAAAAAAAGGGAGGGAACAGCTCAGGTAGAAGTTTGAGGGAATCACTGTGTTAGGGGGTTGCGTCTTTCTGAGCCTCATTTTCCTCATCTGAGATCTCAATTAGTCCTTCCCTAAGCGGCAGTGAGGCTGAACCGAGGGAAAGGCACGGGGCTGGCGCAGAGTAGGTGCACCTTTCCAGTCTAAACCTGCTGTGGTAGGAGGATACAGAGATGGAGAAAACAGACATGGCTTCTGCCCTCATGAAGCTCACAGCCTAGCAGGAAAAAGCCCCCAGACCGTTTAAAAGTTGAAAAGCAATTAGAAGACACCTAAACCAAGCAATCAAAATCAATGTCATCATAGTGAAATAAAATGGACATCCACCCCCTAACATGGACACAATCTCCTAGGCAGCACAACTGCCAAAGATGCAGAATCTGAGGAATGAAGAACCAGAAGGGAAACCACAGGACAGACCTAAATTCAAGGTCAGGCTCAGCTGGCAGGGGCTCTTTAGAATATCAATGTCATGAAAGAAGAATGATCTGTTCCAGATTAAATGGGCTAAAGAGACAAGACAACTAAACCTGCAATGCATGATTCTGGATCAGATTGAAAAAAGGACAATGTCTGTGAAGCACAGCATTGGGACGATTTGGCAAAATGTGAATATGGATTGCATTATACATATTTTTTTTTAACATGAATTAACCATTTATTTATTTAAAATTTTGGCAACGCATGAGGCATGCTAGATCCCAATTCCCCATCAGGGATCAAACCCGTGCCTCCTGCAGTGGAAGAGCAGAGTCTTAACCACTGGACCACCAGGGAAGTCCCTGTATTATACATATTTTATTGTATCTACTTAAGTTTCCTGAATATGGTCATCATATTATGGTTACATAGAAGAGTCTCCTTGTTTGGGGGAAATCTATATGGAAATGTATGGGGGTAAAATCTCATATTTGCAACTTAATCTCAGATGGTTCAGCGAACAAATGTAGCAAAATATTAACAATGGGTGAATTAGGTGAGAAATTTAGGTTTGTTCATTGAATTATTCTTGCAACTTTTCTGTAGGTTTGAAATTTTTCAAAATAAAACGTTGAAAAAAGAAAAAAATATAATTGGCTTTTTAAAAGCATGATAATGATATTGTAACTATGATTTTTTTAAAGTCCTTATCTTTTCGAGACACTGGCTAAATAAAACATTTTCAGATGAAATTAAATGATCTGTATTATTTGCTTAACAATAATATAGGAGGAGGGATGTTGTTGGGAGTTCAGGTGAAACCTGATTGGTGTGAGCTAATAATTGAAGTTGTGTGGTGAAAACGTTCTCTTTGTTTTCTTATATTTGAATTTTCTATAATTAAAAGTATTGTTGTTTTTAAGAAAAGCAATTACAGAAATGTGGTGAGTGTTAGAAGGGAAGTATGGGTCTAGCGGGGGAACACAGTCCAGTCTGAGGGGTTTGGAGCAGGCTTTCTAGAAGAGAGGAGCGTTTAAGCAGAGACTCAGAGTGAGCAGGGCCAAAGCGGGGTTGAGTAGGGGTGAGGTAAGGAAGAGCTCTCTAGGCCAATGGTCCAAAAGGTACAAGAGTGAGATGCAGTGTGGTGGAGTGTGCAGGACCCCAAGTGAGGCAGAAAGGAGAAGCCAGGTGGAGAGGAGAGGCCAGGTGGGGAGTTGAGATGGAGCTAATGAGGACCTTGCAGTCCAGCTAAGGGCTTGGGTGTTTTATCCCAAGGGCAATAGAGAGCTTTAAGCAGGGAAGTGACAGGATCAGATTTGCATTTGAGAAAGACCACCCCGGTGCTTTGTGGGCTAATAGGAAGGTGCCAGGCTGGGGACTGTTGGAAACTCCTGTCCTGAGAGTTGCACCTGAATCGCTTCCCTCTCCCGAGCCTTCCTGACCTTCCCTTCCCAACTAAGGCACAGAGCTTGGGTGACAAATTTCAAACCTGGGACCAACCCATCCTTAAAGCCCTGTTGGTTGTCATCCTATCTCCAATTCCCGTTACCTTCACCATCATAGGGAAGCTGTATGGCTGACGGTTAAGAGTTCAGACTCTGGGGCCAGGCTGCCTGGATTCAAATTCTACTTCGGTCCCTTTCTAGCTGATGACCTTGGACAAATTTCTTCACCTCAACTTCCTCATATATAAAGTGGGGATGATAATAATACTACTTACGTCACAGGGAAGTTGTGAGGATTAAATGCATTGATATATACCCAGCGCTTAGAACAGTGCCTGACCTGTAATAAGGTCTCAATAAATCTACTCTGAAATAGGTGAGGGAGATTAAGGGGCACAAACTTCCAGTCACAAAATAAATGACTCATGAGTGTGAACTGTACAGTGTAGGGAATGTAGTCAATAATTATGTGATATCTTCGTATGGTTACAGATGGTAACTAGACTTATCATGGTGATCATTTTGAAATGTACAGAAATACTGAATCACTATATTGCATACCAGGAACCAACATAGTGTTGTAGGTCAATTATAGTTTAAAAACAAGCTAACTAACTAATAGAAAGAGATCAGATTTGTGGATACCAGAGGTGGGGGGGTGGGAATTGGAAGAAGGTAGTCAGTAGGTACAAACTTCCAGTTATTGGATAAATAAGTACTAGGGATGTAATGTATAACATGATAAATATAATTAATGCTGCTGTATGTTATATACAAATGTTATTAAGAGAGTAGTCCTAAGAGTTCTCATCACAAGGAAAAATTTGTATTTCTTTTATTTTGTATCCATATGAGATGATGAATGTTCACTAAACTTATTGTGAACTTAATGTTCACTAAACTTATTTCGTGATGTCTATAAGCCAAATCATTATGTTGTACACCTTAAACGTACACAGTGTTGTACGTCAATTATGTCTCAATAACAAGGAAAAAAAGAAGTCTTACTCTGTACCAAGTACTGTTCTGGAAGGATGTGGATGGATTGAAAGGGAAGAGAAAGATCTCAGCTTTACTGGACAGATGGAACACAGATCAAAAACAATATCAAAACACTGTATTTTTGCATTATTTGCAGTATTAAATACAGCTGGAAACAACCAAGGTCCATCAATGGGGGAATGGCTAAGGAAGTTGTAATATCTAGTAATGTTCAGGAAGAGGTTGGGAAAATCCCCATTTTATAATATTAGGTGAAAAAGCCAGAAGCAAAATTGAAAATGTTATATGACTTCAACCATATTCTAGAAAGAATAGAGAGGAAAAAATATTCAAAGGAAATACACTGAAATATTTACAGTGGTTTTACCTCTAGATGGTGCTATTTGGGTGTAGTTTAATTTTTAAAAAATCTGTTTCCAAAATATCTAATAATCTGCATGAATTACTTTTATAATGGTAGGGGTTCAAGCTTCTTTTGTTAAAAAAAAACAGTGCTTTTGGTTACAAATGAATAATGGTGAACGTCATCAGCCATCAGAAAAACGCAAATCAAACGCCAGTGATATAGTCACTTCACACCCACAAGGATGGCTATAACCAAAACAACGGATAATAACAAATGTTGGTGAAGATGTGGAGAAATTGGAACCCTCATGACCCGCTGGTGGGAATGTAAAATGATGCAGCTGCTTGGAAAACAATCTGGTAGTTCCTCAAAAGGTTAAACATAGAGTTACCATGATTCCACAACCCAGCAATGTCACTCCTAGAACATATACACCCAAGAGAATTGAAAACATATATTCACACAAAAACACGTATACGAATGTTCATAGCAGCATTATTTATAATAGCCAAAAGTGGAAACAACCCAAATGTCCATTAACTGATAAGTGGATAAACAAATGTGGCATACCTATACAATGGACTGCTACCCAGCAATAAAAAATACTTATGCATTTTAATTTATTATATTATAATTATATTACATTATATATCATATCATCTCATATTATAAAAGTAATAAGGCCACCAACTACAAGTTTGAAAAATAAGGTTGTAGGATTATGGATGGCTCCATATAGATGGCTTGAAGTTGCATTTCTGTAGTACTTTACATACTAAGAAAACAACGTTGTCAACGTCTAAGAATGAGGGGGAGATTATGGTGAGGGGAGAGGGGCTAAAGATATCAGGCATGACTTTTCTCTAATACAAGGACTCTTATCATGCTGGTGTATTTTCTTTCAGATTGTTTTCCCTGATCATATTTTTTTACATGCAATCGTAATGTATAAGCCTGATGAATCCTAATTTTTTGACTTAACCTTGCAGTAATCACTTTCCATGCTGTTGCACAGACTTTTTGACCATTATTTTTAATGATTTTATAACATTACATAGAACAAACCACAACTTACTTAACTCATCCTCTATTAGACATTTAAGTTGCCTCCAACATTTTTTTTCACTCTAATGAATAATGCTTATGATTAACATCTTTGTTCCTATTTTCCCTCACGTTGCCCCTCATATTTCAGACTACAATTGACCCTTGAACAAAATAGGTCTGAACTGCGCAGGTGCACTTAAATGCAGATTTTTTTCGATAGTAAATACTACAGGACCATGTGATTGACTGAATCCCTTCATGAAGAACTGCAGATACAGAGGAACCATGAATAGGAAGGGATGACTGTAAGTTACATGCAGATTTTCTACTGCTCAGAGGGTCAGCGCCACGAAACACCCCCACATTGCTCAAGGACCAACTGTGTTTGGGGTAGATTCTCAGGGTTAGAATTCCTGGATCAAAGTGTCTTTTTTGCTCTTGAGAGATATCGTGGAGTCATTTTCAAAGACATCTTTGCAGGGACTTCCCTGGTGGTCCAGTGGTTAAGACCCTGGGCTTCAATTGCAGAGGGCACGGGTTGCATTCCTGGTTGGGGAACTAAGATCCCGCATGCCCTGTGGCACAGCCAAAAAAAAAAAAAAAAAGCATTGATATGCATTTAATGAATACAAAATTAATAATATTAGATATGATTGTATACATAACAATTAATAAACTATGTTATATATTGTTATATATAATACTACAATTAACTATATATTATTAAACTGTTATTTTCATTTCCTCCTTCCTTTTTCCCTTCCTTTCTTCCTGATTTCTAGTGAGGTTGAGTATCTCTCTTTTTTTAAACAGTATCCCAATAAACCTTTAATGTAGCACCTATTCTGTGCTAACTGGCTCTTTCCACTGAACCTTTTGGAAGGCAGTTGAAGCCGTAAGGTTGTGAGGGCCTGAGCCAGGCCAGTGATAGTGGGAAAGGAGGAGATGGGGATGAATTCAAGAGACTTTAGGCAAAGTCTAATACCCTCTCTGAGATGAAGTACCAGTTGGTTGCAGGGTAACGGCGAGGGAGGATAACTGACTCAGACCTGACAAGCCTAGGAGTTTGGTCATAACATGAGAGAAACCCAGAAAAGAAGCAGGTTCAGTTCAATCTGGGGCATACTGATTTTGAGGTACCCAAGGATGTCCAAGTGGTGACTGTTGTGGTACATCCCCCGGATCCCTCTTTCAGGGCCAAAACAGTCATTCCCCCATTTCTGGAAGTGTGGGTGGCTGAGAGCTCTCAGCTGAGTCCTTCTCTGTATTTGCCCTCCACTAAGAGAGTCACCTGGCCCAAGGTCACACTGCCTTCCCAGGCAGCCAACATCAACGACTGACCAACGTAGGGATACAAAGGCCAGGCACCCTTCCTCAAGGCAGGACCACATTCCAGAACTCATTTTATGATTGATTGTGGCTTTTGTTTTGACCATTACGTTCTTTCAACTGCCCAATTCTACCTCCTCCCCTTCCCCACTGATGTTGACCCCAAGAGCCCTCCCCAATAAACTTCCTGCTTGCAGAGCTCCACCTCAGATTCTATTTTCTGGGAACCAACTTTAGACAGTTGGAAGCACATATCTGGGCTTGGGAGAAAAGTTTGTTTGAGAGATGAAGATTTGGGGACAGTTTGTTGTATCAAGGTGGACGTGGGGCAGTAGGCAAGATGATGGGAGATGAGAGGCCAGAGAGCAGAGACTGCATCTGAGGGAATAAAGGCCTACATGGAGTGGGTGGAGAAGGAAGAATAGACAGAAAAGGGAACAGAGGCATGACAACATAAGTTGAGACTAGTGTTTTCTTTTTTCTTTTTAATTAATTAATTAATTTATTTTGGGCTGTGTTGGGTCTTTGTTGCTGCAAGTGGGTTTTCTCTAGTTGAAGAGAGCAGGGGCTACTTCATTGCTGTGCGTGGGCTTCTCATTGCGGTGGCTTCTCTTGTTGCGGAGCACAGGCTCTAGGAGCGCGGGCTTCAGTAGTTGTGGTGCACGGGCGGCATGCGGGATCTTCCCGGACCAGGGCTCGAACCCGTGTCCCCTGCATTGGCAGGCGGATTCTTAACCACTGCACCACCAGGGAAGCTCGAGACTAGTGTTTTCTAAAGGGCCACCAATCAGGGCCTTTCTGAGGCTGACTGAGCCCAGGCCACTTTTGTTTATATGAGGGTCCAGGGTATATTAAAAAATGTCTAATACCAAAGCAGTGTGCTTTAAATGTGATATAATTTATTGTTTTTTTCCAAAGGTTTATTTATTTATTTATTTTGGCCGTGCAACGAGACTTGCGGGATCTCATTTCCCCGACCAGGGATTGAACCTGGGCCACGGCAGTGAAAGCCCAGAATCCTAACCAGTAGGCCACCAGGGAACTCCCAAATGTGATATAATTTAAATGCTTCCATTAATAAATTAATTATTTTAATAGTGATACCGAAAAAACCCCAAACCTATATATAATCTCATTGGAACTAGAAGTACAAAATTTAGGCTCTTCATAAATACGAAGCCTGTTCCAAAAGTCTCTCCAGGCTACTGATTGTTCTACCTTTCCCTGCACTAGGCCCTCCAGTCAGCAGAGGCTGACCTCATCAGAATTTGGAAAACAAAACCAGGAAAGAACAAATGTTGGTGAAGATGTGTAGAAATTGGAGTCTCTGTATATTGCTAATGGGAGTATAAAATGGTGCAGCTGCTGTGGAAAATGGTAGGGCAATTCCTCAAAACAATATGCATAGGATTAGCATACTATCCAGAAAATTTTGCCTCTGGGTAAGTGCCCAAAAGAACTGAAAGCAAGAAGTCAAAGATGTTCATAGCAGCATTACTCACAGTAGCCAAAAGGTGGAAGCAACACAAGTGTCCATCAGTGGGTGAATGGATAAACAAAATGTGGTCTATACATACAATGGAATATAATTCAGCATTAAAGAAGAAGGAAATTTTGATACATGCAAAAACACGGAGGAAACTAGAGGACATTACGCTAAGTGAAATAAACCAGTCACTAAATGGCAAATATGATTCCACTTAGATAATGTAGGGTAGTCAAATTCAGAAAGTAGAACGGTGGTTGGCAGGGGCCAAGGAGCAGGAGGAATGGGGTGTTACTGTGTAGTGGGTAAGGGGTTTCAGTTTCACAAGATGAAAAGAGAGTTCTAGAGATGAATGGTGGTTTTAGTTACACAACAATGTGAATGTACCTAATGCCACAGGACTGTACACTTAAAAATGATTAAGATTAAAAAAAAAGATGAAGAGGGGCTTCCCTGGTGGCGCAGTGGTTGAGAGTCCGCCTGCCGATGCAGGGGACACGGGTTCGTGCCCCGGTCCGGGAGGATCCCACATGTCGCGGAGCGGCTGGGCCCATGAGCCATGGCCGCTGAGCCTCTGCGTCCGGAGCCTGTGCTCCGCAACGGGAGAGGCCACAACAGTGGGAGGCCCGCGTACCGAAAAAAAAAAAAAAATTATGAGGAAGGTAAATTTTATGTTATGTGTATTTTACCACATACATAAAAACAAACCAAAAAAGTGATCGCCACAAGCTCCACTCTTGTGAGAGTGCATCCATCCCTGACTTGCCTGGACAAATCAGACCTAAGTGACTTCACGCAATCCACACTCAGCATCATCACAATTTGCAAGCAAGTAGCACACAAGTTACACCAGCCATCTGAGCCTAGGGACCAAAAAACTCTTTAGGTGATGTGGCGCTTTATAAGTCATAATTCAAAAATGAATTACTTGTGGTTGGTGACTAACAAAATAATTAGCTTATACCCACTACCGAAAAACAAGTCTACAAGTAATGAGCATGGACAGCTCGAATCAGGTGTTACAAAAACTCAAATTCTGATTTTGGAAGGATTCACCTCTTTGACTTGGGTAATCAGTGCCTTTTAGGAAAAAAAAAAGAGAGAGAGAGAGAGAAGAACCTGAACTGGTGTCAGTGGACTTGACAGCCAGTGGTGACTGGAAGAAGTACAAAGATGGTTATATGATCATCATAGTCTATGTGAATGGTACACTAGAGTTGTACAGTCCACAATCTCACAACCATACTTAGCTCCCTGAGTGGCCAGCAATGAGTTAGAGGAACATGTAAACACTTCCCAGAAAGCTCAGAAATACAAGAGCGAGGGGATGGACTTCTGTGGTCACCCAGGATAGGGGCTGGGATTATTGTTATTTGAATATAGCCTCGAAGGCACAGGTGTTACATAAGGGAGTCTCCAGCTTACGGGTGGGCAGATGTGTATTTGCTGGACCCCTCCTCAAGCAGGTGAGAGCAGAGGGAAGGTCTTTATCCCTAGGGCCAGGAACTGGGCGTGACACCCTTGGTTGTTAGGATGGTGTTTGTACAACTCCCATAGATTAGTCACTCTTCCAGAACAGATGTGAATGACTGTGGGCTGTGAGGGTTGGAATTGGGGTCCTGAGAACCTGACCTTACAGGCAGCTGAGCCCCTCGCTTGTGCCGTGGTTTAGCTCAGCCCTGCCCCCACTGTCCCAATTCCAGGGTCAGAGAAGGAGGACCCAGAAGAGAAGCTAATGGCCCTGGGTTCAGTGGGTGTCCTGGGTTCCCATGACGCTAGTGTGTTAGGGTTGGGGAGGGGGCGCTGAGGAGCTTCCCAGGCTGCGGTTAGGCCTCTTCGGAGGGGCTGAGCTGGGGCTCCAGAGGCTTAGGGTTCTGGCCAAGTGCCTGCTCCTGAGCTGAGCACCCAGTCAGCCTCCTGGCCTTGCTCTGGGTGCTCTAACCCTCCCTCGCTGCAATCCAGCTCACCAGAGACCTGACTGGCTGGGTCTCTCCCAGGCAGGTGCATAGACAGGCAAAGCCCAGGGGAGAGAGCAGCTCCATTCCTTCCCCAAGATCCTCTTGGCCCCTTTTTACAACCTCTTTCCCAGAGGGTCCTTTGCGGAAATGGAGTGAGAGCCAGAACAGAGTAAGCCTCTGGCTCTTTATTAAAGGGGTGTGTGTGTGTGTGTGTGTGTGTGTGTGGTGTGTAAGGAGAGAGAAGTGCACTGAAAAATGAATGTGTCCCTTTTCCAGTTTCCCCACAGCTTCCACCTCCCAGCCCTGCTCATCTGTGCGGGTGGACCTCGGGCTCATCATTAAGTCTCCGTCTCTGACACCTGTGCAGCTTCCATGCCTAGGGCACCTCTGCCTCCCTCCCCCTCTCCCTCTCTGTCTCAGCTGCCTACCGCACTCCAGCATCCCTGAAGCTGCTCCCTCCCACCCCAGTGCCAGCCCTCAGAACCAGCCCTCCACAACATAACTTCCCAGCCCCACTCCAGCCTTGGCGCTGAGCTCCTAGAGAACAGGAGGAGGCAGAGGAAGGAAACAGAAGAGAAATGCAGAGAATATAACTGGGTCTAGAAAGATCAAGTTTAGGGAGAAGAGAGTCGGTCTGTCTGTCCAGCTTTTTTTTTTTTTTTTTTTTTTTTTTGTGGTACGCAGGCCTCTCACTGTTGTGGCCTCTCCCGTTGCGGAGCACAGGCTCTGGACGCGCAGGCTCAGCGGCCATGGCTCACGGGCCCAGCTGCTCCGCGGCACGTGGGATCTTCCCGGACCGGGGCACGAACCCGTGTCCCCTGCATCGGCAGGCAGACCCTCAACCACTGCGCCACCAGGGAAGCCCTGTCCAGCTATTTTATACTCACCTACTCCCCCAGCCACCTGCCCACCTGCCTGTCTCTCTTCCCCACTCCTCTCTCTCCGAGTTCTCCTTTGATCTATATTTTTCATTCATTCTTCATTTACTGATCAAACCCCAGTCAAGTAGGCTTGCAAAACAATTTACATACAAGAAAAAACTTCCAAGCTCTACTTTTGGGAACTTTAACTTTCATCCAATACTCCCTCTCTTGCTTCCATTCTCTGCCCAGGGATGGTTTGTACCATCCCCCCTGTCTCTCTCTCTCTCTTTCCGAACCCTTATGCCACCCAGCCCCACCTGTACTGGTTCTACATTCTCACTAGCACCCAAATCCCTCACCCTTGGCTTCCTGCAACACCTGCTTGACTAATATCCACACTAGACTGCCCGCTGAGGATTGTGGGAGGGTGCTCTTGAGGGGCACTCAGTGATGCTCCCTTGCCTATTCCCACACCATTCCACATGTTCAGACCCTCCCCACTCTCCTTCCCTAAGCCCCTACCCATTCTGCTCCTCCTTATTCCATCAACCAGGGCCAAGCTCCCACTTTGCCCAACCCCTCAACCCCACCCCCCCATCAAGTGATCTTTGAGCTCTCCCCATCCTTCTTTCCCTCTGAATTCTGATTTCTCCTTCTGCGAAAGGCCACCAACAGCTTTGGATTTGACCCTTGACTTCTCTAGCCTTTGTGGGCTTCTTTTCTTTCCTGTATCTTCTGCCTCCACTGTTTCCTTCCCTCAGCCCAAAAACACCTTCCTGCTCCCCCTCTCCCACTGCCACCGGCCCCGTCTTCTCTCTGCAAAGTCCCACTTCAGAAGAACCTCTTATCTCCCTCTCTCTATTTCTTCCCTCTCACTTTTTAGATCACTACAATTAATTAGGCTTTTGTCTCCCACTACTCCATGAAATAGTTCTCACCAGGGTAATCAATGAGCTTCATGTCTTCATATTTAATGGTTTTCATTCAGTCCTTATTTCACTTGTCCACAATGCAATATTCAATATGATACTTTTTTTTTTTTTTGCGGTACGCAGACCTCTCACTGCTGTGGCCTCTCCCGTTGTGGAGCACAGGCTCCGGACACGCAGGCTCAGCGGCCATGGCTCACGGGCCCAGCCGTTCCGCGGCACGTGGGATCTTCCTGGACCGGGGCACGAACCCGCATCCCCTGCATCGGCAGGAGGACTCTCAACCACTGCGCCACCAGGGAAGCCCATCAATATGATACATTTGATTCCCTTTCTTGAAACCTTTTTATCTGTTGTCTTCTGGGACATCATTGTAATGATGTACCTTTGTAATAGTTTCTTCCCAGCATTTCTGCTTAAGATGTCAGACTGATCTGGCATTTTGCTCCAAAAACATAGAAATGTGAGACAGAAGCTTTTAGGTTTTTTTTGGTTTTTTTTTTCTTCCAGTTATAAAGAGTGTATAGCTGAGCTTGAAAGCAACAAAGGCAAAATTTCAAATACCAGAACAGCACTACAATTCCTTCAGGGGTGAGTTGGAGCCAAAGCTCTGTTGCCCATGAAGATGTTGAGATCTAAGCTTTGGGGCTGGGCTTACAACACTGCATGCTGGGGCAGGAGGCAAGACCATAGGCGAGAATTGGACTCTCTGCATAAAACTGGAGGCAGGAAAGGGTTGTATGGTCTGTTAATTTGGACTTACAAACTCTCTACCTGCCCATTGCCTGGGGGATATGGACAGAAGTGGAAATGGGCCACTTAGTCCAGCTTAGGTGAGGTATTCATGTCAACCCTGAGAACTCTGAACCCCTGGCCTGAGCAATATGTGAGTAGAGGACTACAATTCTGCATTATCTTCCTGATACAGAAAGCCTAACCTCAAAATAGCCCCAGCCCAAGAAAAAAAATTGATCCAGATCCAATGAACCACCTTGGTCATAGGTAATCCACAACCTAGTGCACAACCCAGGGTGTTTATAGACTCCCATGGGAGAAAATTTCCCAGAAGATGTCATAAATAAAAATTACAAAGCAAGTAAGGAAATCAAATATCATAAGAGAGAGTCTGCAAAGCAGAGGTAATAGAATAATCTCATAGGATTTTTAAGTGTTCAAATAGAGAAAGAAAATATTTGAGGCATATATACAACATTATAAAAAAATAACAGTGGGGGCTTCCCTGGTGGCGCAGTGGTTAAGAATCTGCCTGCCAATGCAGGGGTCACGGTTTCGAACCCTGGTCCAGGAAGATCCCACATGCCGCGGAGCAACTAAGCCCGTGTGTCACAACTACTGAGCCTGCGCTCTAGAGCCTGCAAGCCACAACTACTGAGCCTGTGTGGTACAACTGCTGAGGCCCGCACTCCTAGAGCCCATGTTCTGCAACAAGACAAGACACCGCAATGAGAAGCCCACGCACCACAACAAAGAGTGGCCCCTGCTCGCTGCAACTAGAAAAAGCCCGTGTGCAGCAACGAAGACCCAATGCAGCCAAAAAAAAAAAAAAAAAAAAAAATTAACTGAATTGGAAATAAATTCTAAAAATAGAAATTGTATTCTTTGAAAAAAAATTCAATAGTTGAGTTAAACAGTTGACTAGACATAACTCAAGAGAGAATTGTTGAATTCTAATATATAGATCAGTGGGAAAAGAACAGGATTTATCACAAAAAGATAAAGATCTGGAGAAAAAAGTTAAGAGACTCAGATAAAAGGATGGTAAGTTTCAAAATACATCCAATAGGACCTCCAGAAGGAGAGAACAGAGAGAGTGAAGGAAAGACATTAGGAGAGATAATGGCTAATAATTCTCTAGAATTGGATGAATGTTATGAATTCTCAGATTGAAATTAAACATTGTGTCTCAAGCAGGATAAATGAATACAGAGTCATACCCAGTACATCACAGTGAAACTAGAGAACATTAAGAAAAAATAGAAAATCTTAAAAGCTACCAAAAAGAGAAGATAAATATATTATATAAGAAGGAATGGCAATCATGGGGGTTCCCTGGTGGTCTAGTGGTTAGGATTCGGCACTTTCACTGCTGTGCCCTAGGTTCAAACCCTGGTAGGGGAGCTGAGATCCCACAAGCCGCCTGTGTGGCAGGGGGTGGGGGGTGGGAAGGAATGGCTATCTGACCAACAGTAGACTTCCCAACAGCAGCAATAGATGTTGGAAGGCAATGGAATAATATCAAAGTGCTGAAAGAAAACAACTGTCTACTTAGAGTTCTATACCTCACTGACCTGTCACAGCAAGGTGAGAGCAAAATAAAATTATTTCAGTCACATGAAGACAAAGACAATCTTTCTAAAATAATTTTTAAAGGATATATGTCAGCAAGAAAGACATTAAATCCAGAAAGAAGGTGTAGGATGCAAGAAGCAATAATGTTAAAAATGTTTCCAAATATCAAAAAAACCTTTTCACCTCTTGACAGACTGCTCTTCTATTTACTTCTTAAATATTCTTGCTGCTTCAAATTCTGTCTTTTTTTTTTCTGATTCTACTTGAGCAATCATATCCACACAAATGCTTTCAACTATCATCTATAAACTGATGTGTCAAAAGACTTTTTAAAAAATTTTATTTATTTATCTATTTGGCCGTGTCAGGTCTTAGCTGCGGCGCGTGGGCTTCTCTAGTTGCAGCATGAGGGCTTCTCTCTGTTTGCAGCGTGTGGGCTCCAGAGTGCAGGGACTCAGTAGTTGCGGTGAGCGGGCTTAGTTGCCCCGTGGCCTGTGAGATCTTAGTTCTACCACCAGGGATTGAACCCGTGCCCCCCTGCATTGGAAGGTGGATTCTTTTTTTTAAATTTAATTTATTTATGTATTTATTTAGTTATTTGGCTGCGTTGGGTCTTCATTGCTGTGCGTGGGCTTTCTCTAGTTGCGGCGAGCGGGGGCTACTCTTCGTCATGGTGCGTGGGCTTCTCATTGCGGCGGCTTCTCTTGTTGTGGAGCATGGGCTCTAGGCACGTGGGCTCAGTAGTTGTGGCACACGGGCTCTAGATTGCAGGCTCAGTAGTTGTGATGCACGGGCTTAGTTGCTCTACGGCATGTGGGATCTTCCCGGACCAGGGCTCGAACCCATGTCCCCTGCGTTGGCAGACGGATTCTTAACCACTGGACCACCAGAGCAGTCCCTCAAAGACTTTATTTCTATTCTTGACTTTGGGCACATATATGCAACTGTCTGAAGGAATCTCTATTTGAATGTCCCAAAGACTCCTTCACTGCATCATGCTCAAGCAGAATTCACCACCATCTCCAAACCTCCTCCTCCTCCAGTTTCCTTCTCACAATAAATGGCACCAGCATCTGCTCAGGGGCCTAAGCTACATAACTGGACATCATGCTCGACTCACTCTCCCTAAATACTATAGGTTACTTACTTGTAAAATGCTTATTAAATCCATCTTTCCTTTCCCAAGTCATTGCCTTGATTCAGGCCACCATCATCTCTAGCTTTGACTGTAAAGGCAAGTAAGCTTTTATTTGTAAGCCTTGACTTTAAAAAGGCAAAACAGGGCTTCCCTGGTGGCACAGTGGTTGAGAGTCCGCCTGCCGATGCAGGGGACACGGGTTCGTGCCCCGGTCCGGGAAGATCCCACATGCTGCGGAGCGGCTGGGCCCGTGAGCCATGGCCGCTGAGCCTGTGCGTCCGGAGCCTCTGCTCCGCAACGGGAGAGGCCACAACAGTGAGAGGCCCGCGTACCACAAAAATAAATAAATAAATAAAAAGGCAAAACAATTAGCACAGTGCCTGGCAGATAGTAACTACTCAATAAATGATAGGTAACTTTTTGTAATTAAATGGTTATAAACACTTTACGAAGTAGGTTCTACTATTGTTCTTATTTTAGAGTTAAGAAAACTGATGCTCATGGAAACTAACATCACTAACCCGAAGTCACACAGCCTTCTGACTGAAGACTTCAAGCACTTAACCGCAGTGCTCCACTGCTTCACTTACTAACTGCTGTTTTAATCATAGGCAGAGATGTCTAATTCTCCCAAGAGAGCAAGAGCTGCTCAAGGTCAGGGACTGGATTGGAATTGTTTCTGTGCTTCGGTAAATATTTGCTGCATTGAACCTGATTGAGAGCTTTGAAGATAGAGCTGGTATTGGGTGGATGCTCACGAGGATCCACGGTAGAGTTAGTGAAGAAATTAGCAGAAAAGGGAGTGTTTATGGGCAAGAGGGAGCTTTGGGGACTTATGGAAAGAG
Source organism: Leucopleurus acutus (assembly GCF_964270905.1). Taxonomy (NCBI): domain Eukaryota; kingdom Metazoa; phylum Chordata; class Mammalia; order Artiodactyla; family Delphinidae; genus Leucopleurus; species Leucopleurus acutus. The sequence goes on from NC_139143.1 coordinate 165,078,789, forward strand.
GAACTTGATGAGTAGGGCACCTGGAGGACACTGCCTGGGAGTTTGAGCCTCTGGTCCTGGTAGGTGTTTCTCCTTGGACGGTCTTTCTGGCTTTATTTGGGGGGAGGTGGTTTGGGCAGCGTAGGGATGCAGGGGGGCTGTGCTGGCACGGAAGGGGTCACATTGCAAGCATCCACACTCTTCATTGGATCTCTGGATGGAGAAGAGAGAAATTTAGAGCTTATCTCCTGGGGAGAAAAAAAATGCCTGATTCAAAACTAGGTACACACCATCAATTTCTTAGTTTTGACAGATACAACATGGCAACATAAAATGTTATAATGGGGAAATTGAGTGAGGGGTATACAGGAACTCTCTGTACTATCTTTTGTAACTGTTCTGTAAATCTAAAGTTATTCCAAAATAAAAAGTTTGTTAAAAACAGATAAGCAAGAATGCTTATCTGCTGGATAAGCTGGAAACCCAGAAGAGTGCAGCATCTGAACAAAGAAAGGAAAACTTCTGTTGCCTTTGAACAAGCTACCTTGCTGCCCTGAACTTCATCTGTGTAATGGAGAAACATCCTTTTGAAGTGTACTTGCTGGGGATATGGTGATAATGAAATGAGAGAAGGGACAGGAAGGAGGTCAGGACCCCAGCAGAGCAGTGAGATTCAGGACCAGGCTGTAGGCTGTAGGGAAGCAAGCACAAACCCTGGCAGAGGCAGTGGAGAAGATGGGTTCAGTTCATCCCAATGCACTGTATACAGAAGCAGGCTGACTCAGGACCCCTGCCGTGGGAGATAAGGCAGTGATCTTCTTGTTGGGGCAGGGGCAGGTAGAGACTAACACTTCCTCAGAAACGATGCCCCAAAGCCTTGGGCCATGGATGGCTTATCTCTGGCTCATCCTGTCCTTCTGGATCTCCTGGGAGACATGGATAGTTAAGAGGAGGTTGAGGGATCAGAGTCCAGTAAGAGTAGAAGCCCAGGTTCTGTCCCCAGAGGACAGGTCCTCCCTTCCCCATCCATGGAGGTAGGCAAGCAGGCAGCAGCTCATGGCCAGAGGGACAAAGTGGCAACTTTAGGCTGGGAGATGCGAGTGAAGATGGGTTTTGGCAGGTAAAGGCTGAGCATTCCTGTGTGCCTGGGCCCTCCTTTGCATTAATTACCCACTGACATGGTTTGTGTGCTGCTCTCCCTTTGTGCTATTTTAATTAACAGAGATCTCCTCCAAGCAAACCAGCAGCTGTGTAAGTTGTCAAACTGTCAGCACACACAGGATGGGTGCCATGGGGACATTAAGTGTGGGAATTACCGATGGGCTCCCCATCTCCATATCTGAACCTCCCTCCAAACCCACCCCGGTAAGTAATCACAGGCAGAAGAATGTCAAGGTCAGGAACTTGGCTTTCGGTTCAAACAGACTTTGCATTTGAACTTTGACTCTGCCATTAATTCGCTGTGAGAATTTGTGCAAACCACTTAACCTTCTGAATCTTACTTTCCTCCTCTGCAAAATGAGAATAGTAATACTTATCTTGTCCCAAGGATTGTTAGATAATGTACATTACACGCTTCATCTAGTACCTGTAGTGCCCAATAACTATGACTTGTTATTAAATCTGCTTTCCTGGTCAGTGTAGGATTCTCTACGCCCTTTGTAAGTTCATTACAGCCAGAGGAGAACCTTTAACTAAAACATACACGGGAGGGATCCCATAGCTCTCCTTATTGGCTTTCTATTTTTCTATGTAGTACTATCATTCTATGTTCAGTGAACCCTTGTTTTCTCAGTAGCTTTGACTCCCGTCAAATTATTAGGACCCTACAGTCCTCTTCCTCCACTTTCCTCACTTCGCTAGAGGGTCCATGGGTGGACTGAGCATTCTTCTTCAGGCTCTTAAAGTTTACAAGTGGCTACCCTTACTGAATAAACGGACAAGTGAATAAATGGATGGATGGGAGGCGTGGCTTTAAGGAGGAATTGATGGCTGGATTGAGTCCAGAAGGACAATGCTTAGGTACAGAGGGGAAGCAAGGGTAGGGAAGGGTGTTCTAGGCAGAGATAATACCATGTTTAAATGCCCAGAAGTGTTTAAAAGCCCAAATCCTGCTGTATTTGAAGAGCTGAAAATGGTTCAGCTGAACAGAGAAGGCATGTAGAAGGCAAAGGGGTAGGTGTGAGAGATGAGGTATAGAGGAAGGTGGGGTCTGAGAATAGAGGGTCTCCTTAAGCACTCTCTCAGAGTTTGGGTTTTATCCTATGGGCAAACGAAAGATTTTATGCAACAAAAGATACAGTCAGATTTTCACTTTATTTATTTATTTAAAAAATAAGTTTATTTATTTATTAATTTATTGGCTGTGTTGGGTCTTCGTTGCTGTGCGCGGGCTTCCTCTAGTTGCGGCAAGCGGGGGCTTGCGGAGCACAGGCTCTAGGTGCACGGGCTTCAGTAGTTGCAGCACACAGGCTCAGTAGTCGTGGCTCACGGGCTCTAGAGCACAGGCTCAGTAGTTGTGGCGCACAGGCTTAGTTGCTCCACGGCATGTAGGATCTTCCCAGGCCAGGGCTCAAACCCGTGTCTCCTGCGTTGGCAGGCAGATGCTTAACCATTGCGCCACCAGGGAAGTCCCAGATTTGCACTTTAAAAGGATCACTTAGGGTGTCCCCTGGTGGATTAGTGGTTAGGATTTTGGGCTTTCACTGCCATGGCCCAGGTTCAGTCTCTGGTCAGGGAACTGAGATCCCGCAAGCGTAAGTTAGAAAAAGCAAGAGCAGGTCCAGGGAACCCAGTTAGGGAGGTGTTGTTTGAATTCAGATTAAAGCTGAGAGTCTCAGTTGTGAAGAAGAGAAGTGGATTTCTTTTAGAAATCTTTAGAAGGTAGAAGCTACAGAATTGATATTGATTGGACATGGGAAGTTTAAGAATAAGGTAGAGGAAGAAGAGGCCAATAATGGGTGTTCAGAGAGGTAAGAAGAAGATGAGAAAGAGTCAATACTTGCCAAGAGAGAAGACAGCCAGCGGGGAGAGAGTCTCAAGAATTGGGGAATGGTCAACAACATCCCATGTCGCCAAGAGGTCCCAACTATAGGGACTGGGAAGTGGACACTGGATCTAACTCAAACGAGATGGCTGGTGCCCTTGGAGGGACAGTTGTATGCGGGTGGAAAGGGGATGGATCTTGTGCAGAAGACAGCAGTGAGTTGGGAAAAGAAAGAGTGTAGTAAGAAGAGGAGAAGTGAGTGGAGACAACTCAAGAATATTGTCAATGAACAGAAGGAGAGAGACAGAGTGACAGATAGTGAAATGCTGTATAGAAGAATAACATATTTCTTAAGATGGAAGAGATGGTGAGCATATTTATATGTGAAGGGCAAGATCTAATAAAGAGCAAGAGACTGAAGATACAGGAGATGGGGGGATAGTTGATGGAGAAGGTTTCTAGAAGAGGTGGGAGTGGGATACAGAGCAACAGTAAGCAATTAGCTGTGGACATTGCTGAGATGGGAGGCAATAAGGATGAGAACAAATGTGACTGGGTTTCTACTGGAAGGGGTTCATGAAGTTAAAAGTTTTGCTTCTGATGGTCCCTATCTATTTATGTTCTCTGTAAAGAAAGAGGTGATGTTCTCCCTCATCATTCAAGAGAATGATGTCCTGAGAGTGAAGCCAGGGGGCGGTGAGATGTGGGCTTGACAAGAAGGTTTGAAGCAGCTGTTATGGAGAATGGCTGTTAACTAACTGGGGCTTGTGAAAGGCCACGTGCAAGGCTGAGGCCCTGATGACAGCACAACAAACATGTGCTCCCTGGATAAAGCTCTTCCTCTTCCCGAACTCAGTGTTTGCATCACCCAGGTGGGGACTCATCTGCGCACTGCCCACCTGTGGGGCATGCAGGAGTGAAACCAGGAAAGGAGAAAGGGGCTTGGGGCGGCTGAGTTTGTGCAGATGTCCTATGAGATGTTTTTGATGAGTGTGGCATTGGCCTGAGGGCTGAGGGCTCTCCAAAGACAGGAACTGTGGCTCAGAGCATCCCCAGCTTCTGCTCAGGGACATGGGGGGAGGTGCCGTGGGCATCTGGAGAGAGACAGACAAGGAGGGAGAGGGGAGAGGTCTGTTCTTCCAAACCCCTTCCTCTCTTTCTGCCTCCCTGCCTGCCTTGGCCCCAGACAGATTGATTCTCTGCTGATACTGATGTCTTGGAGCAAAGCAGCATGTTGGCAAAATCATTTACTAACTGAGAAGTCCTCCTCTGGCTCATGGATGTCGAGTTAACTCAGCCCTCTTCGGGCTGGAAGATTCTCATTCTTCCAGTGTATGTGTGTGTGTGTGTGTGTGTGTGTGTGTGTGTACGTACTTGCACATATGTGAACCTAAGTGGGCATATATGAGTGTGTTGTCTGTGAGAGCGTGCTTATGAACTTGGGTGTGTGTGAGTCTGTAGGGCAATTTGGTGGACTGTGAGTAGGAGCCCAAACATATTTGTGTAGGCCTCCAGGGGAGTGTGTGAGTGTGTCTTAGTGGATTCATGGGCCCATGTGGGCATACATGCTCTAGCCAAACAGTATGAGCTTGTGAGTCTGTGTGTGCAAGGCTGATGTATGAGAACCTCAGTGTGTGTTCATGGGCTTACGTGTGTGAGGCTTGTTTCTCAATAATAATAATTCCTAATAGTTGTATTAGTCATAGTTTTACAGAGCATTTAGATATGCTTTTCACTTGATCCTCACAACCTTGTGAAGACCATAAGATAGAATATTCAACAAAAATCTCATGTAAATTAGTTATGTCTGCTATGTACCAGTAGTGTGTTGGAAAGGGTGTATGTGAGGCCGGGTGTGGGAGGGAGGGTGTATGTGGTCAACCTCAGTGTGGACAGTGTAGCCACTGACGCAAGCACACCCCATTCATAGTCTCGACACACCCACATCTGTCCTTGTCAAAGAGCAAAGGGGGGGCTTCTGGTGGCGCAGTGCTTGAGAGTCCGCCTGCCGATGCAGGGGACACGGGTTCGTGCCCCGGTCCGGGAAGATCCCACATGCCGCGGAGCGGCTGGGCCCGTGAGCCATGGCCGCTGGGCCTGCGCGTCCAGAGCCTGTGCTCTGCAGCGGGAGAGGCCACAACCGAGAGGCCCGCGTACCGCAAAAAAAAAAAAAAAAAGAGCAAAGGGGTGCCCTCTTGTCAGCACAGGTGGAGCCTGGGTTGGTCTGGATTCTCTCACTGCACACACAGGGTGGGCAGGGGATGCTTGTAGGAAGCCTGGACATATCTGGCCCTTTACTCTTCTGTGCCTTCAATCTGTATCTTCACCTTCTCCTGATCTATTGCCTCTTCTTTAGCCTATAAACTTGCCTAGGTTTTCTCCATTACAAACAGGCTTATCTCTCCTCAAGCCATCATTTCAAATCCCCCCCTTCCCTTTGTTACCAAACTTCTTGCAAGAATAGTTGCGGTCAATGGATACACTTCCTCCCCTTCCATTCTCTCTTCCACACCTGGCTACCTGACTTCTGCCCCACCACTCTTGATAGAGTTGTCAGTAAGTACAAATATCCATCCTGATGGCCTTTCTCACCACCTGTCGGAAACATCTGACACTGCAGATGCCTGTGTTTCTCCTGAGACCCTCTCCTCCCTTATCTTCTATGACAATGCTCTATGCTCATCCTCTTCCTCCTTTGTGAGACCTCATTCTTGGTCCTGTGCTCCATTTCCTCCACCCACCCTTCAAATATTGGGGTGGGCTCCAATTTGCCTCTCCTTTTATCTATAAATCTCACCTATGTCCAAGTCACGTTCTTCCAACTCACTAGTCTGTCTGCTGCCCAGATGTCTCACTTGCAATCTGGACACTTTTATCCTGTTCCTATTGGACTCCACTCCCCCTTCTCATATTCACATTGTCATGTAACCATCACCACCATCCAGCTCCAGGACTCTTTTTTTATTTTTATAAATTTATTTATTTTATTTATTTTTATTTTTGGTTGTGTTGGGTCTTTGTTGCTGTGCATGCGCTTTCTCTAGTTGCAGTGAGCGGGAGCTACTCTTCATTGTGGTACACGGGCTTCTTGTGGTGGCTTCTCTTGTTGCGGAGCATGGGCTCTAGGTGCGCAGGCCTCAGTAGTTGTGGCACGTGGGCTCAGTAGTTGTGGCTTGCGGGCTCTAGAGCCCAGGCTCAGTAGTTGTGGTGCATGGGCTTAGTTGCTCCGCCGCATGTGGGATCTTCCTGGATGAGGGCTCGAACCCATGTCCCCTGCATTGGCAGGCAGATTCTTAACCACTGCGCCACCAGGGAAGCCCCAGAACTCTTTTCATCTTGCATAAAACCCTCTGTACCTATTAAACAATAACTCTCCATTCCCCTCTCCTCTCGGCCCCTGACAACCACCATCCTACATCCTGTCTCCATGGATTTGACTACTCTAGGTACCTCATATAACTGACTTATTTCACTTAGCATAATATCCTTAAGGGTCATTCATGTTGTGACATGTGTCAAAAGCTCCTTCCTTCTTAAGGCTGAATAATATTCTATTGTATGTGTACACCACATGCAACTTATATTTTATATACTTATTTAATCTGCATAATTCTATATAGTAGAGATTATTGTCCTAATTTTTCAGGTGAGACTTAGAAATCATCTGAGACTTTGAAGGGAAGTGGCTTTCCCTAAAGGCAGAACCAGGGCTAGAACTCAGGTCCCAGCCTGCTTCTCTCCTCACTGCTTACTTCATTATAAGGACCCCAGGCACAGGCCTCAGGCTCACCTGTGATTGAGATTCTAAGATAGCTCATGGTGGGGGTCTGCCCCACGCCCCCTCATCATGCAAATCATCATAGGCTAGATTCAGTTATAGGAGACACAGCCTGAGACAGGGACTCAGACCCCACTCAGATCTCCAGGGACAGAATAGGGGGAGCCCTTAGCTGTAGGTGAGGAGGGAGGTTGTTGGTCAGAGTCTCTGGCTCTGGCAGAAAGCAGTGAGACCTGGCTCTGAAGATGGGGGTGGGTTTCTAGTATGAAATAGCAGGGAAGGAAGGCGTAGGGCTTCCCTGGTGGCGCAGTGGTTGAGAATCCGCCTGCCAATGCAGGGGACACGGGATCGAGCCCTGGTCCGGAAAGATCCCACATGCGCGGAGCAACTAAGCCCATGCGCCACAACTACTGAGCCTGTTCTCTAGAGCCCATGAGCCACAACTACTGAGACTGCGTGCTGCAACTACTGAAGGCTGCGTGCCTAGAGCCCGTGCTCCGCAACAAGAGAAGCCACTGCAGTGAGAAGCCGGCGCACCACAACGAAGAGAGCCCTCACTAGCTGCAATTAGAGAAAACCCTTGCACAGCGAGGAAGACCCAACACAGCCAAAAATAAATAAATAAAATAAATAAATTAAAAAAAAAAAAAAGAAGGTGTAGGATTTGGGCAGGAAGCTCCCTATGCATTTGCCAGACAGGCTAGCAAGATACTCAGTCACACTCCTATGAAGCAAACTGTTGCAGATGGAACTTCAAAGGTGGGTGGGAGTGGGAGGAGGGAAACACATACAGAGCGGAGTTGCCTTTGCCAAGCCTGGCACCGTTGTGTGCAGGTGTGTATGAGGGTGGACTCAGGTATGAGATGTATTACAGAGTGTGATGCCATGCACAGGACCAGGCCCCAAATCCAGAGAATGGGACGGGAGCCCCAATGCATCTGGACTTTCTGTGTCTACTCCCATCTCCATCCTGGGCCCTGTGGAAGGAAGGCATCAAGAGGACAGATCACATCACATCAGAACCCGGCATGGCCTGGCTTGTGGCATCCTTCAGCTTGTTCTGCCCTGGTGTAAGCCTTCACAGAAGCCCCCTGGATGTTGCCTGGTGCCTCATTAATGGCATTGCTGAGCTCATTAAATTGATCTTTCTCCTCTCCTCAGTCTCCCAGCTCTGAGCTGTCGCCTCAGTCACTCCCATCCTGGGGCTGAGTTAACGTTTGGTGGCTCCAGCACAGAGGATTCTGCAGAGATTGCTGCTGGTCCCATGACACAAATTTAGAAAAAAAAATGATCAGAGCTCCCTTTGGGGGTATATTAGTTCGCTAGGGCTACCTTAACAAAGTACCACAGACTGACTGGCTTCTACAACTGAAATTTATGGTCTCAGAGTCCTGGAGGCTAGAAGTCTGTGATCAAGGTATAGGCAGGATTGTTCCTTCCGAGCACTGTGAGGGAGAATCTGTTCCATGCCTCTTTCCCAGCTTCTGATGCTTTGCTGGCAATCTTTGATATTCCTTGGCTTGAGATATCACCCCATCTCTTCTTTCATCTTCACATGGCATTCTTCCTGAGTGTGTCTGTGTCCAAATTTCCCCCTTTTATAAGGACACCCGTCTTACCAAATTAGGACCCACCCTAATGATCTCCTTCTAACTTGGTTACCTCTGTGAAGACCCTATTTCCAGACAAGGTCACATTCTGACATACTGGGGCTAGCACTTCAACATCCCTCTTTTGGAGGACAGAATCCAACCTATAAACAGCGGACAATCTTTTGCCCTTCTCAATCCCACTCTGAACACCGTGTGTCTTTAGGAAACACCTTTGCATCCTTTGCATCCAGAATGGCAAGAACTAAAGCTCAGAAATGACTTCCTAGTACAACATGGTGATAGACATGTCTATTGCCAGTGGGGAGAGAAAGGAGAGGAGGAGGAAGAGAGGAAAGAAGAAGTAGAGGAGGAGAGGGAACGTGGGAGAAAAGTCACATCCAAACTGATTTCAGGACCATGCTAGTAAGCAAGGAGTCAGAGGCAAAGTCTCTAAGGACTTGGGTTGAATCTCTTAGTTGGACCCAAACCAAAATCTTGGTCAGGTAAGATGATTTATATTAAAGAACCTTTCCTTTCACAGTCAAAACGTTGAGTGAAAGGAGTCACACATAAAAGAGGATATACCATATAATTCCATTTATATGAAAGTGAAAGACTAGAAAAAACAAATCTATGGTGAAAGGAGTCAGAAGTGCTTACCTTTGGGAGGTATTGATTTTGGCTGGGGGTGGGGCATGAGGGAGTCTCTAGGCTACCTTGACATGGTGGGGGGTGTACGCATATGTATACCCGAGTTTTACATTTAAGATAATCTCACTTTACTATAATTAAATTAGGCCATAGGCAAACAAGTAAATAAACCCATTCCTTACTTTTCTTCTCACCACTGATCACTCCAGGCCACTCTGTCCAGCTCTCAGGCCGTTTCCATACTCTCTGTGCTCACAAATGCTCACAAATGTGAAATAATAGAAATGACTAGGGACTTCCCTGGTGGTGCAGTGGTTAAGAATCTGCCTGCCAATGTAGGGGACATGGGTTCGAGCCCTGGTCTGGGGAGATCCCACATGCCGTGGAGCAACTAAGCCCGTGCGCCACAACTACTGAGCCTGCGCTCTAGAGCCCACGAGCCACAACAACTGAGCCCACGTGCTGCAACTACTGAAGCCCTTGCGCCTAGAGCTCGTGCTCCGCAACAAGATAAGCCACCGCAATGAGAAGCCCGCGCACCGCAATGAAGGGCAGGCCCTGCTGGCCGCAACTAGAGAAAGCCGGCACACAGCAACGAAGACCCAACGCAGCCAAAAATATATAAATTTAAAAAAAAAAGAAGAAGAAATGACTAGCATGGTGTCCAACACACAATAGCAACTTACAAAATGCAAATTTACATTATGCTCCCATGCATGTGTTCTGGGGATACAGAAGGGGCGGTGTCCAGAGATGATCTGGGTTCCCTCCTCACCTCCCATCCATGGAGCGTGACTCCAGGCTCTGGGGTAGAAGGTGTTCAGGCCTTGGTGGAAGACTAGTAAAAAAAAAAAAAAAACTATCCCCTATCCCCAGGAACAGAACGTAGCCCAGCAGAAACTGCAAATCATAATTAAAAGATGCCCTACAAGTCTCTAGGCAGCATCAATTTTGAAGATGAAAGTCAATGATTAAAATAATTCAACACGTCAAGCTGACAAGCTGCAGCAGGATCTTGCCAGCGGATATTTGTCAGTAATTAGCTAATTAATCCTGGCGCAGATTAGAAGCCATAACAAACCAGTCAGGCTGAACAGAGCCGGCTGCTCAGAATTAGACTTTTAAAAAAGAGAAGGTTGGGAGGAGGAGAGGGCAAATAAGAGGGAAGGAGGAAAAATAAGAAAGAGATGTGGCTTTTCTGGCCACCTGCCCTTACCCTGGCAGATAGGTGGGTCCAGCCTATACGGGGCTTCGTGGAGAGTTCTGGACCTGTGTCTAGTCCAGCAACCCTGCATCTGCTGGGACTTCAAACAGAATAGATGCTGGGGAGGAGGGGAGGGAGTGCTCTGGCCCCCAAACCAGAAGGAATAGTGGGAAGGAGTCCAGGTAGGAGGTGATGTCACATCAGGTGAGTATATTATTCCATTTATTATTCCATTCAACAAGGGACCCCAACAGTGACAAGGGTCCCAATTTGTGTGGAAAGGAATAAGGTTCAAGTGGGGGATCAGGGCCCAGACAAGCAGTCTGGGATCAGGACATGCTGCAGACTAGTGCTTCCAACAGCAATATAATGCAAACCACAAATGTAATTAAATAAAGTAAAACTAAACAGATGGAATTAATTTTAGTAATATATTTTATTTGACCCAAAAGGCTATCATTCAGCATATAATTAATATAAAATATTTTTTCATGAGATATTTTACGGTTTTTTTTTTTGTTTGTTTGTTTGTTTTGCAGTACACGGGCCATGGGATCTTCCCGGACCGGGGCATGAACCTGTGTCCTTTGCATCGGCAGGCGGACTCTCAGCCACTGCACCACCAGGGAAGCCCTATTTTACCTTTTTTTGCATTAAGTCTTTAAATTCTGGTATGTATTTTACACTTACAGCCCCTTTCAATTCGGAATAATTGTATTTCAAGCGCTCAATAGCCACACAGGCTTAGTTGCTCCCATATTGGGCGATACAGCTCTAGACAGAAAAAAAAGTGGGGGACTGAGATCCTAAGCCCTGGAGCAATCTGCAGCAGGGTGGAGGCAGACCCAAGTGACATGACCTCCTCATTGTTTTTCTCTCTTTGGCCATTCTCCCACCTAGCCGTGCCTCCTGGAAATTTCCAGCCCAATCAGCCTTAGCTTCACGGGTCTCCAAGATGAAGGGTCTGGGAAGGACAGAGGAGAATCCAGAGGGACTGGATTTCTGCCCTGGTGCATACAACCTGGGGCAGGGCAGTGCCACTGCTATACACAGAGCTGTGCCCTGCTGTCTGCGAGTGGGAGTGCATGTATGCACCTGTGTGTTTCAGAGGTGCTCCAGGACATGAGCACTGACCCTCAGAAAGCTCCCTGCAGCTGCAGTCCTTGTGAAAAGCTGTTTCCTTCATAATAATCATATCAGGCAATGTACAAGAGATGGCACATTTCACTCCAGTGGAATGTTCTGTAAGGACTGTCAGATGGAATCTGTCTCTTAGAAAATAATCAGGATCTTTTCTCTTTCCAATTATTTTATTGTGGTAAAAAATATATAACATAAAACTTACCATCTTAACCACTTTTAAGTGTACACTTAAGTGGTATTAAGTACATTTATATTGTTGTGCAACCATCACTATTATCCACCTCCAGAACTTTTTCATCTTGTAAACTCTTCAATTACTCATTAAGCAATAACTCCCCATTCCCCCAGCCCCTGGCAACCACCATTGTACTTTCTGTCTTTATGAATTTGACTAATCTAGGTACTTTGTATACATGGAAACATACAGTTTTTGCCTTTTTGTGACCAGCTTACTTCACTTAGCATAATGTCCTCAAGGTTCCCTGTTGTAGCATTCCTTTTTAAGGCTGAATAATATTCCAATATGTATATACGCATTTTGCTTATTCATTCATCCATCAGTGCACACTTGGCTTGCTTTCACATTTTAGTTATTGTCAATAATAGCTAATCGGGGGCTTCCCTGGTGGCGCAGTGGTTAAGAATCCGCCTGCCAATGCAGGGGACATGCGTTCGAGCCCTGCTCAGGGAAGATCCCACATGCTGCGAAGCAACTAAGCCGGAGCGCCACAACTACTGAGCCTATGCTCTGGAGCCTGCAAGCCACAACTAGTGAGGCTGAAAGCCGCAACTACTGAAGCCCGTGCGCCTAGAGCCTGTGCTCTGCAACAAGAGAAGCCACCTCAATGAGAAGCCCACGCACCGCAATGAAGAGTAACCCCTGCTCGCCGCAACTAGAGAAAACCCGCACAGCAAGGAAGACCCAACACAGCCATAAATAAAAAAATAAATAAATAAGAAAAAAAAAAAGCAGAAATTTTTTTTGAGGCAAAGATCAACTGCTTCTAGCCAGAGACCCATCTGTTTCCACTGCCATTCTGGCTTAAGCTCTCTGCGAATATGAATTGAATCGCTCAGAATGCACATGGAAGCTCTGGTAAAAGGGAGGGAGTGAAAGGACACAGCCTCTGGACCAGTGGCACAGACTTGGTGCAGTCGCTGACACTGCCCCCACTGCTTGGAGGAGAGGTCTGGAGAGGGAAGAGGAGGCGAGAGGAAGAAGGTGAGCTTTGAGGGCCATGGCCACAGCTCAGACTGCAGGACAACAGAAGCCACTTTAACCCTTAAACTCACTACCAAAGATACAAAACACTTCTCTACCCCCAAAGCTCGTCATTGTTTAGCAAAGCTCCTACCCATAGGAAGAAGAAGGAAAGCTTTTTTTTTTTTTTTGAATTTTATTTTATTTTATTATTTTTTTTGTGGTACGAGGGCCTCTCACTGTTGTGGCCTCTCCCATTGCGGAGCACAGGCTCCGGACGCACAGGCTCAGTGGCCATGGCTCACGGGCCTAGCCGCTTCGCGTCATGTGGAATCTTCCCGGACCGGGGCATGAACCCATGTCCCCTGCATCGGCAGGCGGACTCTCAACCACTGCGCCACCAGGGAAGCCCCTTATTTTGTTTTTTATACAGCAGCTTCTTATTAGTCATCAATTTTATACACATCAGTTTATACATGTCAATCCCAATCGCCCAATTCAGCACACCACCATCCCCACCCCCCGTGGCTTTCCCCCCTTGGTGTCCATACGTTTGTTCTCTACATCTGTGTCTCAATTTCTGTCCTGCAAACCGGTTCATCTGTACCATTTTTCTAGGTCCCACATACATGCGTTAATATACAATATTTGTTTTTCTCTTTCTGACTTACTTCACTCTGTATGACAGTCTCTAGATTCATCCACCTCTCAACAAATGACTCAATTTCGTTCCTTTTTATGGCTGAGTAATATTCCATTGTATATATGTACCACATCTTCTTTATCCATTCGTCTGTTGACGGGCATTTAGGTTGCTTCCATGACCTGGCTACTGTAAATAGTGCTGTTATTTACAATATGAACACTGGGGTGCATGTGTCTTTTTGAATTATGGTTTTCTCTGGGTATATGCCCAGTAGTGGGATTGCTGGATCATATGGTAATTCTATTTTTAGTTTTTTAAGGAACCTCCATACTGTTCTCCATAGTGGCTGTATCAATTTACGTTCCCACCAATAGTACAAGAGGGTTCCCTTTTCTCCACACCCTCTCCAGCATTTGTTGTTTGTAGATTTTCTGATGCTGCCCATTCTAACTGGTGTGAGGTGATACCTCATTGTGGTTTTGATTTGCATTTCTCTAATAATTAGTGATGCTGAGCAGCTTTTCATGTGCCTCTTGGCCATCTGTATGTCTTATTTGGAGAAATGTCTATTTAGGTCTTCTGCTCATTTTTGGACTGGGTTGTTTGTTTCTTTAATATTGAGCTGAATGAGCTGTTTATATATTTTGGAGATTAATCCTTTGTCCGTTGATTCATTTGTAAATATTTTCTCCCATTCTGAGGGTTGTCTTTTCGTCTTGTTTATGGTTTCCTTTGCTGTGCAAAAGCTTTTTTTTTTTTTTTTTTTGGTAGGTTCCCTCTATGCCCGCTTTCTGGAGAGTTTTTATCATAATTGGGTGTTGAATTTTGTCAAAAGCTTTTTCTGCATCTATTGAGATGATCACATGGTTTTTATTCTTCAATTTGTTAATATGGTGTATCACATTGATTTGCGTATATTGAAGAATCCTTGCATCCTTGGGATAAATCCCACTTGACCATGGTGTATGATCCTTTCAATGTGTTGTTGGATTCTGTTTGCTAGTATTTTGTTGAGAATTTTTGAATCTATATTCATCAGTGTTATTGGTCTGTAATTTTCTTTTTTTGTAGTATCTTTGTCTGGTTTTGGTATCAGGGTGATGGTGGCCTCATAGAATGAGTTTGGGAGTGTTCCTTCCTCTGTAATGTTTTGGAAGAGTTTGAGAAGGATGAGTGTTAGCTCTTCTCTAAATGTTTGATAGAATTCACCTGTGAAGCCATCTGGTCCTGGACTTTTGTTTGTTGGAAGATTTTTAATCACAGTTTCAATTTCATTACTTGTGATTAGTCTGTTCATATTTTCTACTTCTTCCTGGTTCAGTCTTGGAAGGTTATACCTTTCTAAGAATTTGTCCATTTCTTCCAGGTTGTCCATTTTGTTGGCATAGAGTTACTTGTAGTAGTCTCTTAGGATGCCTTGTATTTCTGCAGTGTCTGTTGTAACTTCTCCTTCTTCATTTCTAATTTTATTGATTTGAGTCCTCTCCCTCTTTTTCTTGATGAGTCTGGCTAATGGTTTATCAATTTTGTTTATCTTCTCAGAGAACCAGCTTTTAGTTTTATTGATCTTTGCTATTGTTTTCTTTGTTTCTATTTCATTTATTTCTGCTCTTTATAATTCTGATCTTTATAATTTCTTTCCTTCTGCTAACTTTGGGTTTTGTTTGTTCTTCTTTCTCTAATTTCTTTAGGTGTAAGGTTAGATTGTTTATTTGAGATTTTTCTTGTTTCTTGAGGTAGACTTGGATAGCTATAAACTTCCCTCTTAGAACTGCTTTTGCTGCATCCCATAGGTTTTGGATTGTTGTGTTTTTATTGTCATTTGTCTCTAGGTATTTTTTTTTTTTTTTGCCATACACGGGCCTCTCACTGTTGTTGCCTCTCCTGTTGCAGAGCACAGGCTCCAGACGTACAGGCTCAGCGGCCATGGCTCATGGGCCCAGCCGCTCCGCGGCAGGTGGGATCTTCCCAGACCGGGGCATGAACTCGTGTCCCCTGCATCTGTAGGCGGACTCTTAACCACAGCGCCAGGGAAAGCTCTAGGTATTTTTTGATTTCCTCTTTGATTTCTTCAGTGATCTCTTGGTTATTTAGTAATGTATTGTTTAGCCTCCATGTGTTTGTGTCTTTCACGTTTTTTTCCCTGTAGTTCATTTCTAATCTCATAGCGTTGTGGTCAGAAAAGATGCTTGATATGATTTCAATCTTGTTAAATTTACTGAGGCTTGATTTGTGACCCAGGATGTGATCTATCCTGGAGAATGTTCCATGCGCACTTGAGAAGAAAGTGTAATGTGTTGTTTTGGGATGGAATGTCCTATAAATATTAATTAAATCTATCTGGTCTATTTTGTCATTTAAAGCTTCTGTTTCCTTATTTACTTTCATTTTGGATGATGTCCATTGGTGTAAGTGAGGTGTTAAAGTCCCTCACTATTATTGTGTTACTGTCGATTTCCTCTTTTATAGCTGTTAGTGGTTGCCTTATGTATTGAGGTGCTCCTATGTTGGGTGCATATATAATTGTTATATCTTCTTCTTGGATTGATCCCTTGATCATTATGTAGTGTCCTTCCTTGTCTCTTGTAACATTCTTTATTTTAAAGTCTATTTTATCTGATATGAGTATTGCTACTCCAGGTTTCTTTTGATTTCCATTTGTATGGAATATCTTTTTCCACCCCCTCACTTTTAGTCTGTATGTCTCCCTAGGTCTGGAGTGGGTCTCTTGTAGACAGCATATATATGGGTCTTGTTTTTGTATCCATTCAGCAAGCCTGTGTCTTTTGGTTGGAGCATTTAATCCATTCACGTCTAAGGTAATTATCAATATGTATGTTCCTATGACCATTTTCTTAATTGTTTTGGGTTTGTTTTTGTAGGTTCTTTTCTTCTCTTGTGTTTCCCACTTAGAGAAGTTCTTTTAACATTTGTTGTAGAGCTGGTTTGGTGGTGCTGAATTCTCTTAGCTTTTGCTTGTCTGTAAAGCTTTTGATTTCTCCATCGAATCTGAATGAGATCCTTGCCTGGTAGAGTAATCTTGGTTGTAGGTTCTTTCCTTTCATCACTTTAAGTATATCATGCCACTCCCTTCTGGCTTGTAGAATTTCTGCTGAGAAATCAGCTGTTAACCTTATGGGAGTTCCCTTGTATGTTATTTGTCGTTTTTCCCTTGCTGCTTTCAATAATTTTTGTTTGTCTTTAATTTTTGCCAATTTCATTACTGTGTGTCTCGGCGTGTTTCTCCTTGGTTTTATCCTGTATGGGACTCGCTGTGTTTCCTGGATTTGGGTGGCTATTTCCTTTCCCATGTTAGGGAAATTTTTGACTATAATCTCTTCAAATATTTTCTCTGGTCCTTTCTTTCTCTCTTCGCCTTCTGGGACCCTTATAATGTGAACGTTTTTGCATTTAATGTTGTTCCAGAGGTCTCTTAGGCTGTCTTCATTTCTTTTCATTCTTTTTTCTTTATTCTGTTCCGCAGCAGTGAATTCCCCCATTCTGTCTTCCAGGTCACTTATCCATTCTTCTGCCTCAGTTATTCTGCTATTGATTCCTTCTAATGTAGTTTTCATTTCAGTTTTTGTATTGTTCATCTCTGTTTGTTTGTTCTTTAATTCTTCTAGGTCTTTGTTAAACCTTTCTTGCATCTTCTTGATCTTTGCCTCCATTCTTTTTCCGAGGTCCTGGATCATCTTCACTATCATTATTCTGAATTCTTTTTCTGGAAGGTTGCCTATCTCCACTTCATTTAGTTGTTTTTTTCTGGGGTTTTATCTTGTTCCTTCATCTGGTACATAGCCCTCCGCCTTTTCATCTTGTCTATCTTTTGGTGAATGTGGTTTTTGTTCCAAGGCTGCAGGATTTTAGTTCTTCTTGCTTCTGCTGTCTGCCCTCTGGTGGATGAGGCTATCTAAGAGGCTTGTGTAAGTTTCCTGATGGGAGGGACTGGTGGCTGGTAGAGCTGACTGTTGCTCTAGTGGGCAGAGCTCAGTAAAAGTTTAATCCACTTGACTGTTGATGGGTGGGGCTGGGTTCCCTCCCTGTTGATTTTTTGGCCTGAGGCAACCCTGGAGCCTACCTGGGCTCTTTGGTGTGGCTGATGACAGACTCTGGGAGGGCTCATGCCAAGGAGTACTTCCCAGAACTGCTGCCAGTGTCCTTGTCCCTACGGTGAGCCACAGACTTCCCCCGCCTCTGCAGGAGACCCTCCAACACTAGCAGGTAGGTCTGGTTCAGTCTCCCCTGGGGTCACTGCTCCTTTCCCTGGGTCCCGATGAGCACACTCCTTTGTGTGTGCCCTCTAAGAGCGGAGTCTCTGTTTCCCCCAGTCCTGTTGAAGTCCTGGAATCAAATCCCACTAGGCTTCAAAGTCTGATTCTCTAGCAATTCCTCCTCCTGTTGCCAGACCCCCAGGTTGGGAAGCCTGATGTGGGGCTCAGAACCTTCATCCAGTGGGTGGACTTCTGTGGTATAAGTGTTCTCCAGTCTGTGAGTTACCCACCCAGTGGTTATAGGATTTGATTTTATTGTGATTGCACCCCTCCTGCCATCTCATTGTGGCTTCTCATTTGTCTTTGGATGAGGGGTATCCTTTTTGGTGAGTTCCAGTGTCTTCCTGTTGATGATTGTCCAGCAGCTAGTTGTGATTCTGGTGTTCTCACAAGAGGGAGTGAGAGCATATCCTTCTACTCCTCCATCTTGGTTCCTCTCTCTCAATCCTGTCCAAGATCAAGATCCAAAATCAAGTCCAAGATCAAGGTGTTGGAAGGTTTTCTCCTGAGGCCTCTCTCCTTGGCTTGCAGATGGCTGCCTTTTCGCTGTGTCCTCATATGGCATTTTTCCTCTGTGTGCACACACACCTGGTGTCCAAGGAAAGCTTTTTTCTTGCACACTGAAAGATCCAAATTTGACTATGTATCTTGGCCAGGAACTCTGTGCCCATAGTCAAATAAAGCAGCTTTGCTTAGGGCCAAGAGAGGTGCACAGAGACTCCTGTGGTGGCTCAGGGCTCAGGGACATCCTTGTTAGCTGGGTTGATCAGAGAAGGCCCCAAGGAGAAGAAAAGCTTGAGTTGTACCTTGGAGAAGGGGAAGAATCAGAGAGCAGAGAAAAGGAAGGAGGGCACTTTGTAGAGGAATTTAATATAGACCCTCTCGTTCACATAGCTCCTCAGAGCTTACAAAGTATGTTCACATGTGTAGTCTCATTTCATCCTCATTGGGAATGTAGGATCCCAGAGGTACTGTCTCATTTGAGAGACAATATAGCGTAGTAATTAAGAGTGCCATCCTTGGATTTCTGGTTAAATGTGGCAGATGGAATACATACATTTATATCTGCTCCTTTTTAAAAGCCTCGCTAAAATAAAAGTAAAAGAATATAAAAGAGGCCGTGGTGGACCACAGATGTCAACACATTTTTGGAAGATGGCAAGTGGATGGAAGAGTTGGCAGAGCTGAGATAGCTACATACTAAGTGCTACAGCAAAGGATGCCAAAGAGGAGTCAGCCAATTAGAGACCCAGAACCAGTGGAACAACAAAGGAATTGGAGGCAACACTTATCACAGAAGGTGGGAATGAGGCATGGGGCTAAGAACATGGGAATGGGTTGAAAGTCTGCATAAGAAGTAAGTCCCTTCCCTACCACACACGGACAGCTGACTATATCTTCCACACCCTGGGAGGGACTGGAGGCTTTATTCTGCTTAAAAAGTGAACTAGAAATATAAACTATTATGTATAAAATAAGCTACAAGTATATATTGTACAACAGGGGGAATATAGCCAATATTTTATAATAACTATAGATGGAGTGTAACCTTTAAAAACTGTGAATCGGGCTTCCCTGGTGGCGCAGTGGTTGAGAGTCCGCCTGCTGATGCAGGGGACACGGGGTCGTGCCCCGGTCCGGAAAGATCCCACATGCCGCAGAGCGGCTGGGTCTGTGAGCCATGGCTGCTGAGCCTGCGCGTCCGGAGCCTGTGCGCCGCAACGGGAGAGGCCACACAGTGAGAGGCCCGCGTACCGCAAAAAAAAAAAAAACCCATAAAACAAAAAACTGTGAATCACTATATTATAAACCTGTAACATAATATTGTACATCAACTATACTTCAATTTAAAAAAAGTGAACCACAAAGACTTCAGCCAGGAACACTGGGCACAGTGGAAATCAGGGGAGAATGTCATAATAAAAAGAGGGACACTGGGGGGGGGTATGGGAACAGTGAGGCTCTAGGGCCCATGAGACACAGTTTCTAGAATGCTTATGCTCAGGTGCATAACCTCTCAGGTGGGGAATCGTGGATTCTTCACTGGTGAAACTGAGCATAGAAAATAGCTTTAGATATTAAAAGAGAGATCAGATAAAATGGAGAGAAGGGATTCACAGAAATAATAGAAGAAAATTTCTCAGACCCCAAAGACATGAGCTTCCAGAATGAAAAGGCCTGAAACAGGTGTGACAAATAAATTAAATGAAAATAGGCACATACCAAGTCTCATTAGCATGAACTTTTAGATGGGCAAGGATACAGATAAAATCTTAAAAGTTTCCGTTCGGAAAGGACAGGGTACACACAAAGTATAACGTAAAGCCAGTAATGGCAATAGACTTCTCAATAGCCATACTGGACCAATGCCTTCCAAATTCTAAAGAATTCTTATACCAGCCTAGCTATGAATCAACCGTGTGGTAGAATAAAGAAATTTCTGAAATTCAAGATTTCAAATGTTTTACTTTTCATCTTTCTTCCTCGGGAAGTTACTGAAGGATGTGCTCCATCAAAATGAAGGACTAAGCCAAGAAAAAAAAAAAGTTGTGGGTTCTGGAAAAGGGATACAGCCCAGAAAAATTACAAAGACAATCCCCTGAATGATGGCTGTGCAGAAGGACCAGAGAGTAACTACAGTCAGCCCTCCATATCCGAGGGTTCCACATCTGTGGATTCAACCAACTGCAGACCAAAAATATTTGAAAAAAATAAGTTCCAAAAAGCAAAACCTAAATAGCATGTACACTGTATTTACAACTGTTTATATATCATTTACATTGTATTAAGGTAATAATCTAGAGATGATTTAAAGTATGTAGGAAACATGCATGCGTTAAATACAAATACTGTGCCATTTTATACAGTGCCATTTATTAAGCATTGGTGGATTTTGGTATCTGTGGGGGTTGTTGAACCAATCCCTCAAGGATACCAAGGGATAGCTGTACACATTGAGCAGGGAGATGGAAGACTCCAGGAAGGATGCCTTTAGGAAAAACAAAACGGTGGAATTAATAGATTACTTGATGTGTTTCACCATGTAGAAATTAGCATTTAGAAGGTTTTGCATTCTGTTAAGGAGTTTGGGAAGAATTCATGATAAGGATATAGAAAACTAAGAAAATGGGAGAAAGAGGGACTTCCCTGGTGACGGTGCAGGGAACTCGGAATCGAGCCCTGGTCCGGGAAGATCCCACATGTTGTGGAGCAGCTAAGCCCGTGCGCCACAACTACTGAAGCCTGCGCGCCTAGAGCCTGCACACCACAATGAAGAGTAGCCCCCGCTTGCCGCAACTAGAGATAGCCCACACGTGGCAACGAAGAACCAGTGCAGCCAAAAATAAATAAATTAATTAATTAAATTAAATAAAAAAAGAATCTTAAAAAAAAAGAAAATGGGAGAAAGAAGAAAAGCCATTAACATAAGGAAAGACAGAAAAATCTATACAAGAAACGTTACACAGCATTAGTTTTGGCAGTGAACCATGTGTGCAAAATCAATAAGGCAAATACTGAATGTTGATTTGATGAAAATTGTTATATAATTATACTAGAAGGATGCAAGAGGGAGAGGTGTGGGTGTGCTACAAGAATATTAAATTATTATCTTTTATAGTAGATTAAGAACTAACATAAAAAGCATATTATTTAGATGCTCAGAGGTAAATACCAGTAGGCACAGCTAAAGTGATTTCAAATGGTTGCCTTGAGGAGTAAGACTTGTGTGTGGGGTATGGACTACTGTCTTTTGTGATAAGACTTGTAGTACTGGTTGGCTTTTTAAAACTATGTACATGTATTGATTTACTTTAAAAAAAAAAAGAAACATATGATGGAATATTATTCAGCCTTAAAAAAGAAGAAAATTCTGACAATGCTACAATATTGATGAACCTTGAGGACATTACGCTAAGTGAAATAAGTCAGTTACAATAAAAGACAAATACTGTGTAATGCCACTTATATGAGGTAGAGTAGTCAAATTCACAGAGACAGAAAGTAGAATGCTGGCTGCCAGGGGCTAGGGGGCAGGGGGAATGGGGTTATTGTTTAATGAGTATGGAGTTTCAGTTTTGCAAGATGAAAAGAGTTCTAGAGATGGATGGTGGTAATGGTCACACAACAATGTGAATGTACTTAATGCTGCTGAATTGCACACTTAAAAATGATTAAGATAGTAAATTTTATGTTTATTTTGCCACAATGTAAAATATATAAGTAATTTTTAAATTGGTTAATATGGTAAATTTTGTTATATATATTTTACTACAAATAAATTTTTAATTAAAATAAAGAATGCAGCCTTTGACTTAGATTTCCAAAAGGTTAAGTGTAGGATTAGAATGTAGGGATTAAATGTAAACTCCAAGAGAACAGGGAGTTTTGTCTGTTGCTCACTGCTATGTCCCTGGAGCCTAGTATAGTAGTGACTCAATAAACAAGTACAGTAAGTAGTCAATAAATGCTATCTATTTTATTCTGTGTATTTGTCTTCAGGGCACATCCCTTCATGCTGGAGCAATAGCATTACTTCTTATCATGCATGTGCACATGTGCACACACATGCACACAAGTATGCAGTAAGTCTCAGGGCATATTCCTTCAAGTACTTGCTGAACGAATTAGGAATGACTCTGCAAGACAAGCATTATCCCATTTTTCAGATGAAGAAATTGAGGCCATATAGCCCATAAATGGGATTCCAATCTTGGTCTTCAGACTCCAAGTCTGGTGTTCTTCCTTCAGCAGCCGACAGTTGAAGAATTGTAAAAGCACAGAGCTGAGAAATCACCTAGATTTAATGGGAATGACAAATGGATCTGTTTGGCTGGAAAAGAGGAGGACTCATGCAGGGGAGGAGTGGGCAACAACTCTGGAGATGTGAATGCTTGTCAGATGGCGGGGGAGGGACTTGAATGTCAAGTGAAGGGGCCTGGAAATTATTCAAAAGCAATGTAGAGTCATTGAAAATCTTCCTATGAAAGGCCTTTTAGGATGCTTCATTTGGCAGCAGTATGCAGAGTGTACTGGAGTGGGAGGCTGGGACATAAACACTTCTTAGAAGGTTGCCACAATGAAATGATAATGTTCTACTGGCATGATGGAGGCAGTGGCAGGAATAATGAAAAAATAAATGAAATTTATAAACCTCTAGTCAGACTAATCAGAAAAAATGGAGAGAGTATACAAATTACCAACAGCAATATCAGGAAACAGAGAAAGGTTAATCACTACAAATCCTAGAAAAATTAAAAGGATAATAAGGGGGTACCATGAACAACTTTACACCAATAAATTTGACAACTTGGATAAAAATACGATTTCCTTGAATTACTCAAGAAGAAATAGATAGCTTGAATAGCCCCATGTCTGTTAAAGAAACCACAACTTGGGCTTCCCTGGTGGTGCAGTGGTTGAGAATCTGCCTGCTAATGCAGGGGACACGGGTTCGAGCCCTGGTCTGGGAAGATCCCACATGCCACGGAGCAACTAGGCCCATGAGCCACAACTATTGAGCCTGCGCGTCTGGAGCCTGTGCTCCGCAACAAGAGAGGCCGCGATAGTGAGGGGCCTGCGCACGGCGATGAAGAGTGGCCCCCGCTTGCCACAACTAGAGAAAGCCCTCGCACAGAAACGAAGACCCAACACAGTCAAAAATAAATAAATTAATTAATAAATTAAAAAAAAAAAAAGAAACCACATCTTGTTTTAAGGTAAAGGGGGATGTGCCTATTACTTCCCACTGTTGGTTGCATCAAGTCTCAGCACTCAGTTCCACCATCTCACTCATCTGGCTCATTCAAAGACTAGCTTAAGCTAGTTTGAAATAGGTCTCCATTTCTTGTAGTCAGAAGAATGTTGACTAATCTACCATCTTAAAGACTACTTCCAGGACAACAGAGCCTCTGGCATCTGTTCATGGTGCTGACTGTGTGCCCCTATTCACTTCTTCAGCATGGAGTCAGGGACATGAAATTCATCCTCAACCACAGGCACTCTGGACACTGTGGGCTCTGTCCATGGTCCTGACCACAATCCTCATTTGCCACTACAGCCCTAGGAGTCAGTAACAGAGCTTAGTCACACTTTCCAAATTTGGGAAGTCAAGAAGCCTCCACTCTCTGGCTGTAGCCACCTTTGATGGTCCTGAAGTGCCCAATTCAGGCAAGGCTGAGGCCAAGCTCTGGTAACAGAAGGCATAAACAACTTGGGGCAGAAGGCCAGCCATCAGTAGGCAAGTCCAGGCCCCTAAGGAGAAGTCTGGCAAGATCAAGGCAGAAAATCAAGGCCACTACCAACTGGGCAGAGCTCCAGCCTTGGAGGAACAGGAGAGAAAACTAATGAAGGAAGTCTGCCATGTGGACCAAGTACACCTGGAGACAGTGAAAGAGGTCACAGCCTGACAGGTACAAGAACACCCAGGGCAACCCTAGATACCATGTGACAAGCTTAGAATAGAACCTCTAAGTCCAGATAGACTGGTGGTGCGGGGTGTGGGGGGGTGATGAATCTGAGCCTGTTTGGTTCCCTTGCTGGAACCTGACTGTTCACTCACCCAAAGGCAGCTCAATACTATGGGCTGAGCTGCCTTGGAGGCAGAACTTCTCCAGGTCACGGAAAACACTGAGGCTTTTGTTGTCACTTGCGCATGACACTCAAATGATGAAAAGAGAGATAGAAGATGGATCAACCAGAGAAGGCTTCCCAGAGTGGGTGCCTCTTGAGGAGAGTGGAGAGTCAATTTCCAAATAACATTCCTACTATGTGTCAGGGACTGCAAAATACTTTTTCACACACTTTCTTTTTTTTTTTTATAAATTTATTTTATTATTTATTTTTGGCTGCGTTGGGTCTTTGTTTCTGTGCGCGGGCTTTCTCTAGTTGCAGCAAGTGGGGGCTACTCTTCATTGTGGTGCGTGGGATTCTTGTTGCAGTGGTTTCACTTGTTGCAGAGCACGGGCTCTAGGCGCACGGGCTTCAGTAGTTGTGGCATGTGGGCTCATTAGCTGTGGCTCGCAGGCTCTAGAGCGCAGGCTCAGTAGTTGTGGTGCACGGGCTTAGTTGCTCAGCCGCATGTGGGATCTTCCCGGACCAGGGCTTGAACCTGTGTCTCCTGCATTGGCAGGTGGATTTTTAACCACTGCACCACTAGGGAAGTCCCCACACACTTCCTTTTTTAATCCAAACAATCCAGTGAGAAAGCTATTTTTATCCCGTACTGTATTAGCCAGGGCTCTCCAAGAACAGACACAATAGGATATACATATTCACATATATGAGGATATTTATTATAGTAATTGGCTCACATGGTTATGGAGGCCGAGAAGTCCCACAATATGTTGTTTGCAAGCTGAAGCACCAGGAATGCTGGTGGTATAATTCAGCCTGAGTCCGAAGGCCTGAGAACCAAGAGCTCTGATGTCTAAGGGCAGGAGAAAATGGATGTCTCAACTCAAGAAGAGAGAGAGAGAGAGAGAGAGAGAGAGAATTTACCCTTCCTCCATCTTTCTGTTCTATTTGCGCCTATCAACAGATTGGATGATGTCCAGCCACGCTGGTGAAGGTAGACCCTGTTTACTCAGTCTACTGATTCAAATGCTAATCTCTTCTGTAAACACCCTCACAGGCTTACTCAGAAATGTTTTACCAGCTATCTGGGCATCTCTTAGCCCAGTCAAGTTGACACACAAAATTAACCTTCACACATATACATAGGGAAACCGGAGCCCAGAGGGGTAAATGATTTGCCTAAGGTCACACGGTCAATATGTGTCAGAGCCCTTGCTTTTTCCATTGCATGGTGTAAGCTCCAACTTGAACCCTGCACCCACTCACTCACACTTTATCCTCCAAGCAGGCAGTGCATTTTGGAAAGACCAGCTGCCTTTCTACCAGCTGCACCTAGCATAGCTGAATGAGGTAAGTACCAGCCATGCCTCCTCTTTTGGTCAAAAGCAGGTAGAGGAGCTCTGAGCACACATTAGGCCTGGCAGCTGGAGGAGGTTTGGAGACTTCAGGTAGCAGGGAGGGGGAGGAAACCTCTGTGGAGGGAGGAAGCTGGTGGGGATGGAGGTGGGAGAGGACTGGTTCCCTGCTGCTCCCAGAATGATTCTCACCTGCCAATCGATGGCTGGAGACTCACACAAGTGCTAATCAGCTCCATTGACACACACAGGTTGGGGCTACAATCCATTTTCACATGAAATGGCAGATCAATTCCTCATTCTCTGCAGTCCCTGACCAGCTTCATCAGGCCATCCATCCCTGAGGAGCTGAGATGCTGAATTAACTCTCTGCGTCTCCAGCCACCTGCAAGCTTTGGCCTTCTCTATATTTTCCCCAGATACAATCTCACTCACTGCTACCATTGCCAGGTAGCAGTACAGTGGAACCCTGGGCTGGGCATCCAACAGACCTGGGTTCCAGTTTCAGATCAGCACCTAACTGTGTGACTTTGGACAAGTCACCTCACCTCCTCCAACTTCAATATTTCTCAGCTGTGTAATGAGGATAAAAATTTCAGATCTGCAGGGTCATTGTGAGGATCCCAGCTATATCTACTGAATGTAAAGTTGGGAAACACTGCAAAATGTAGCTAATATAAGGCACAGGCTAGAAGAATAGGTTATTTTCCCAAACCTGGTCTTCCTCCTTCACCCCAAGCCCTATGCTTGAGATCTGACAATTCTGGGAGGGAAGGTCTGTTGACACAGCTCTAGGAGAGGCTTATCTCCTCTCTTGGGTTATGTTAAGTAGTCATAAACAGCTCTTGGGTCCTTGTTTTCCTGGCATGATCAGATCTTCTGGTGAGGGCCACTGGGTTCTGGAAACTGAGATTGGAAGTAGCAGAAACCAGGCAGGAGCTGAACTCAGCTAAGCCTGGTGGAGTGCCTGTGGAAAGGATGTGTCTAAGACTCTGGGTAAATTTCTGGGCTTACATCCTACTCACAAAAAAGAAATCTCACCCATAAGGACAGATACTTTGACAGTACTCATCAGTTTTATTTAATTTCCGGGGAAAGGACCATGTTCTAGAGGTGCCCTTCATATTCTTCTCGTGGATATCCTCTTCCAAAAGCAGGAGTCCTCTGAATCCCTCAATCCTACCTCCTAGTCATAGATGATTAGATGGGAGTAGGGAACAGTTGCTTAAAGCTGGGCCAGTCAGATTCTTTCTCGCTTCCCATGTATTGGGGCAGCCATAATAGTGTATGTGGAAACAGGAAGCCAGTCTCTGGGAGAAGAATGGAGCAGACATGCAGAAAAACATAGAGGCAGAAAATTAGGAGGCTCTAAGAGACAGAAATGGGGGGGTTACTGTTGATTTCTTAGTTACCAATCATATTGACTGGACTTGTTGGAGGTGGGTTCAATGAGTTCCTCCTGTGTTCTTCCAATGTAAAAACACATTTTATTAAGCTGGATTGGGCAGATTTCTCTTCCTTGCTGCCAAATAGCCCTCTAGAGCAGACCTCAACTGTGCAACCAGTGCCTTAACTTTTTCTTTTTTAGACACCTACTGCTAATATTGACACGTTAAGTGGGACAATTACTAAAAACCGAAATGGAAGTTGTTCGGCCGTGGAACAACTCTACCAAAGTGCTTCTGAATTAGCATCTGTACACCCCATGTATCCTGGAGGTGGAGTACCAATCATTCACTCATTCAAAAAGTATTCAGTAAATACCAAGTAATACAGTTCCAGGTACCCTACTATGGACTGGGGATACAATGAGAACGATACAAACTCTCTGTTCATATGAAGCTTGCATTCTGTTGGGCTCACTTTTTCTCATATAGAAAATGGAAATAGTAGCAGTATTAAATAACCAAAACACATTTCATTTAAACACGATAATCAAACAATTTAAATACATACATACGACTTAATATAGCTTAAAAGCTGTAACAGGTTCTCTTCATAAAGAAATTACCTCATTTAATTCTTACATCATCCTTATAGGTAGATACTATTATCATCTCTGTTTTACAGATTAGAAAATGGAGGCACAGAGAACTTAAGTAACCTACCCAAGGTCACACAGTTAAGTGTTGAATCTGGGATTTGAACCCAATCTGCTTGGTGCCAATCACCCATGCACTTAACCATTACACCATACTATCAGTACAAATGAATAACATCCTAAGTCAGAGATGAATCTGCATCAGTTTGCCTGGTCTCACCTGGGCCCATTTCCCCAGATGAGAGTCAGGAAGCTGAGCAGATCTAACAGGTCGTGAAGAGCGGAGCGCTTCATCACCTACTTCTGGAGCCAAAGCAGTGCACAAAACTTGGGTCCAGGGTACTGGAAAGGAGCTCTGGCCACTGCTCATCCTACCTTGGGCTCTGCACAGCCATCTGAACTCCCCAGACCTGCCTGCATGCTGATCTCTCCAGGGAGCTTCCTGGTGAGAGATGCTAAATCACTCACATGGATAGCTGCTTGGCAAATGCCTCAAAGAGCAGGCTGCCCAGCCCAGGGCCTGCATCTTCTGACTGTGCTCTTGCTTCTTTTTCTTCCAGAGCATTTATCGCCAGCTGCTCTGATTCAGAAGTTTTCTCACATCCATGCCTTCCTTATCAGCCTCTGTCCTGACTGCATTGTTTCCCACCGGGTGATGCTAACAGCCCCCTCATTGGTCTTCTGGGGTCAAGTCTCTTTCCCTCCAATTCTTCCTCTTCACAACAGCCACAACAACTTTTCTCAAATGCATCCTTGACTGAGTCATGCTGTTGCTTTAAAAGCAATGCCTCCCTTTAGGATGTTCCCTTTAGTGGAAACATTTCTTGAAGTTTCCATCTGTTGGAAACCTCAATACCATTACATTGTTTGGAATGTTTTTCTTTACACCCTTGACTTTCTACCCTGTCAACCTGATGAGATCTTAGCCAGTTGTTTTTACTTACCAAACACTTACGTAGTATTGTGTGTTACTACTTATGCAGTAATAGTGCTATGTTCTAAACACCTTACAAATAATCTTTACAACACCCCCATAAGGAAGGTACTGTTATTAACCCATTTTACAGATAAGGGAACTAAGGCATAGAGAAGTCAAGTAACCTGTCCCAAACCACACAGAGTTGGTATTCAGACCCAGGCACTCTGAATCTAGACTCCATGTTCTTAACCAGTTAATTAATTAATCAATCCATTCACTCATTTATTTATTCTTCATTGAAACATATTTATTGAGCACTCACTATGGCCAATCATTTTTCTAGGCACTGAGAATCCATCCACCTACAACAGCAATCTGTACAATCCTATACTGTAATTATTTTTTGATCTCTCTCTTCTCTGGTGCCTCCTCCTTGAAACTGTTCGTGTTTGTAACTCCTTTAGAATCTTGCACAGTACCTGGCAGGCAGTTTGTCCTCAGCAAATGTGTTTCGTAGGAATAAATGAATAGTTATCAAGAATGGTGCTGACAGTAATGATAATGTCAACCATTCGGTGTGTGAATCTGGTGTGTGACTATGACAGTGTGGGCCAGGGGCCAGGTACATCATCACAGTTGAGCCCTAGGCCAAGAGGCTCCTGGGGAGATGACAAGTACCTTCTGCGTGTAGACCAAGCCATTGTCACTGTGATTATTTCTGCCATTAGTGTTTGTGTTATGCTACAGTGTGGCAGGTACCAGCAGCAAGTTGGCCTGCCATATTTCTTCATGGCGGGAGAAGCATCAGGGAAGCAAATGCTTTCAGAAGATGAGCAGCAAGGAGGACCAGGCTCAGGAAGGGCTTTTAGCCCAGAGTCTCAACAATCCAAACATCAGTTCTGGGTGGCTGGAGTCAGGGCACATTTGTATCTTACTCTTGTCTCCACAGTCCAAAGCCCTAGATATATCAGAGAGCAGGAATACAGAAGGGGGTGCTTTGGAGCAGGAACCATTAGATTAAAACCATTAGATAAAAACCATTAGATTAAAATCAAGAGAGCTCATCAACTTTCATTGACTCAGAGCCTGAGTGGGTGATGGGATAGTTAGGGGTGGGCTCCAGGTAGAAGATGGATTTGGGATGAGAATGGGAGGGGAACAGGTAAGGCAGAGCTTAACATGGTCCTGAATTCCTTTATTTTTCCAAGCCCTGGGAGGAGATACACCAGGCTTCCTGGTTCTGTTTAATCTCCTTGGGGACGAAAAATCAGATGGCACAAATGATACTTCTGATGTTTATGCAGAATTCTCATAAGTCCTCTATGACTTTTCCTAAAGGATCCCAGAATCACTGTATTTAATGATTACAGGCTTCTTGGGTCACTGGAATTCTCTAAAAGTCATCAGGTCCTTTCCCCTGCCTCTGGGCAAGAGGTTAAAACAGTTATAGGTGGTAAATAGAAATTATGTGCCAGGGACATGCTGGGTGCTGTCAGTTTCAGACAGTACAAGACAGCAACAGGTCTCTGATTATGGACCACTTCAATTCTACTGGGGCTGCGTCAGCTCCTGTGGGACCTAAAAGAAGAGTTGTGTTTTTGGCCATCAGCAGATGTGACCACGTTGGTCCCTGGGGGTAATGCAAGGAGGAGAAAGGTGTCATTTGTCTGACAGCTTCCAGGATGCCAGAGCCTGCTGCTGAAAACACCAGCCAGCCCTGGTGTTTGTGTTTTAGGCCAATCACACAACCCAGGGAGGGGGAGGTATGGGAGATTTTCCAGGAAAAATTCTTTCTTTCCAGATGGAGAAGCTAAGGCCTGGAGCACAAGATGTATTCATAGAGTTTGTCCAGTCCCTAGGTTCCTTATTTTTAATTTAACCTCTTCCCTAGGACTGGCTCCATCCCAAAGCCTTCTAACTGAAAGCGAAACTTCTTTTTCCCAGGTCAGTAGTGGGGAAGCAGGAAAGAGAATTTGAAATTTGAGAAGGTTCTTATCTGTCCTGCATCTTTTTCTCTAAGATTGCTTCTATCACCTCAGGGTACCTTGCCCAGGAAGGACATTGCTTTTTGGGGTTTTCATTCCGAATCCGTGCAGTTCACCCATTTGTACTTTAATCTTTCTCTGTTTACCCCAAACATACCCTCATTCATCCCTGGCCTTCTCCCCTGCCCTGCCTCTCCAGTTGAGGCTTGGGTGGGCTGCCTTCTGCCTTCTATGCTTTGGTTGGTACCCTGCATTCTGTCTGGACTGACTCCCCTCTGGCCTAACCTCTCCTGTAATGAACTTCCTTCTGGTACATCCTTGGTACATCCACCTCCCACAGTGGTGAATGGCTCTGATGGATAGTTCTTTTTTTTTTTTTTTTTTTTTTCTTTTACGGTAGGCGGGCCTCTCACTGTTGTGGCCTCTCCCGTTGCGGAGCACAGGCTCCGGATGCGCAGGCTCAGCGGCCATGGCTCACGGGCCCAGCCGCTCCGCGGCATGTGGGATCTTCCCGGACCGGGGCATGAACCCGCGTCCCCTGCATCGGCAGGCGGACTCTCAACCACTGCACCACCAGGGAAGCCCTGATGGATAGTTCTTACTATGCATTGATTGGCCATTTGCATAACTACCAGACAGCTCTGGGACTTGAACAGCTAACTTTGAAGATGGTGAATACGTAATAATGATATCATTTATTAAATGCATACTGTATGTCAGACACTAGGCTAAACACTTTGCTTTATCTCATTTCATCCTCACAACAGCTCTCTGAGGTAAGTACTATCACGTTCATTCCCCATTTTATAGGTAATGAAATTAAGACTCAAAAAAGTTGAACATCTTGGTCAAGATGATCCAGCTAGTAAGTGGTAGAGCCAGGATTGAAACTTGGGTTTGTTTTATTTCTAAATATAAGCTTTTAACCACCATTTGCACTGTCTATCCAAGTTGGAGGAATTGAGTTTTCTGGAACGTGACAAACATCAGTGGTAAAAGCATAGAGACCATTTTATGGAAACGCGTGTTTGGAAGAAATCTTCCTGACCTGATGCAGAAGGTGCTAAACAGAAATGTGATGAGGAGAGATGAACATCCAGGCTGAAGTAAAAGTAGATACCATGAAGGCCGAAGATGTGATATAGAAAGGTGCCTTGTAGAAAAGGACGAGAATTTAGAAATGCTGCTTATGATTTCAAGTGTCTAATCATCAATAAAATATGGATGACAAAAAATGAACTATTTAAATGACATATTTATCCATCTGGGGTGGACAACCTCAGAGGTACCACCAAGGCTGAGAAGAATGGGACTTGAATGTGTAAGAGAGTGGTTTATACAGAGTGGGCCCGATAGGCCCAGAACCTTGGGAGTATCAGGGCGCGTTCCAGAGGGGCAGGGAGCATATGCCAGATGTAATCAAGGAGGCAAGGGCATCATTGAGAGGTGAAGCCAAGGATAACTAATGAATATCAGTGGCTGAATATCGCGACCAACCTATGAGGCAAAGGTAGGGCCAAAGGGGAGGCTATAGTCACTGAAGGTCAGTCAGAATGTACCAAGGGAATGGGCTCTGACTGGCAGAAGCAAATGAAACAGGAAACATGGAAGACTGAAGAGGGGGACAGTCATTCAGTTAAGCATGGTTCTGGTAGATGGTGCCTTGCTATTAAGAGACAGTTTCCTATCACATCGTGGATTGTTTTAAAAGTGCTGACTTGCATCTGGCAATGGAAGGATGCACCTTGTTTAGAATAAATTCATCTGCTGGAAGGGGTGTGGTGCAAACCACAGGACAAGAGATATACACCTGTAATGGGTGTGAATTTTACCCTACAACTGTCACACGTAAGAAGCGGTGCATTTTTCTACATTAGATAAATATCACGTGAGCCCTCACTCACCCTGGTTAATAAGAAATTCAATTTCAGAAATGTTTTTGGGGACTCTCCCTCTCCCTAAGACCACACAAAAATTCTGAGCAATGTACAGTGGCTTGGATTAGGTTTCCTAGAAGCAGAGTCTGAGACAGGGATTCTTGTTCAAGTGACTTATTCGGGGAGTGATTTCTGGAGAGAGGGTGTGAGAGAAGCAGGATGGGACAGAGAGTAAAGAGCTGGAAAGAATGTGGTCTCAGCTGATTCTACAAGAAAGCTCTGGAGCACAAAATAGAACTCAGAATTAGTTACCCATTGAGGCAAAAGAACCAGTCTTTTGTATCCCTGTGTCAATGAGTTATTGCTCAAGGTGCGATGCAGCCTCCCGAGTGAGGGGAAGACAGTTCTCTTGAAGAGAGGGCAGCTGTTCTGGGCTGAATGTTTGTGTCCCCCACAAAATTCATATGTTAAAGCCCTAACCCCCAATGTGATTATACTTGGAGACAGAACCTTTGCACGGAGGTAATTAGGGTTAGATTAGGTCATGAGTGTTTGCCTTCATGATGGGCTGAGAGGTCTTATAAGAAGAGAAGAGGAAGATTCTCTCTCTCTCCACACAGAGGAAAGGCCATGTAAGGAGACAGTGAGAAGTCAGTCATCTGTAACCCTGGAAAAGAGCTCTCACCAGGAACTGAACCGTGTTGGCACCTTGATCTTGGACTTATTAGCTTCCAGAAGTGAGAAAATAAATTTATGTTGTTTAAGCCACCCAGGCCGTAATATTTTGTATGGTAGCCCAAGTAAATTAATACAGCAGCTGTGAGTTGTTATTAACCAACATAGCTGGGGGATGTTTACCCTAATAAAGCCTCTATAGTCCATCCCTTGCCCCAGTCAGCTCCACTTTTTTCTCATATTAATTTCACTCTGTCCAGGCATAGCTTCTCCAGGGCCCTGGTTGGTCACAAATCTGAGGAAACTTACAAGAGGAGGGTTAGTGGAATGAACCATAGCCCCTGTTGCTGCATTTGGTCCATGAGCTGTAACTGACACTCATCATCTCCCTCTACCATCACTCATTTTATTTTTTATTATTATTAAAAATTAAAAATAATTTATTATTATTATTTTTTTTGGCTGTGTTCGGTCTTCATTGCTGCACGCGGGCTTTCTCTAGTTGCGGCGAGCGGGTGCTACTCTTTGTTGCCGTGCACAGGCTTCTCATTGCGGTAGCTTCTCTTGTTGCAGAGCATGGCTCCAGGCACGCTGGCTTCAGTAGTTGTGGCTCACGGGCTCTAGAGTGCAGGCTCAGTAGTTGTGGCGCACAGGCTTAGTTGCTAGGCAGCATGTGGGATCTTCCCGGACCAGGGCGTGAGCCCATGACCCCTGCATTGGCAGGCAGGTTCTTAACCACTGTGCTACCAGGGAAGTCCCACCACCACTCATTTTAGATCTCCCTCCCCTTTGGCTTACCTGGTAAGTTGACCCACATCCTAATTTCTTTTTCCCTCCAGCTTCATTGAGATATAATTGACATATAATATTGTTTAAGTCTAAGGTGTATAATGTGATAATTTGATACACGTCCACACTCTCATTTCTAAGGTGTCTGGTCTCCTGGTCACCAGACTCTTACCAGGCCATGGTTGCTATAATTTCCCACTTATAGTTCAACTGGGCATAGGAGTACCAAGAGATGCACCAGTAGGTCACCTGAGTGCTAAACATATTCCTCTGTGCCCTCATTATGTAGCAGCAGCCCCATCTCCTCATGATGATTAGGATCAATTATCCCTGCCAACTATTTTTGCAGTTTACTTGCGATCTCTGGACCTGCTCAGACGTGATCCTAGATGTATCACTTTCATTTTATGATGTATTACTGCTGGGCCCACTTCACCTTATAATCTGGGGGGTTAGATAGAACTCAGGTCATAACGAGAAGTTCTAACTATATGGTCATTTGATGTCCTATGATCAGACACTTCTACCAAGATGGTATGCCCTTGCTCTAGAATCATAGAGGTCTGAGCTACAACTCTCCCACTGTGGATTAACAGAAGTTCCAGATGGCATATTTCTTTACCAAAGACAACTCTAGTAACATGCAGTCAACTGAGAGCAAATGGCCCAAGTAGCCAGGCTGCTTATATTGTAGCTTGACACTGCTGAAGAGCACTTTCTTGTTCTGGACCCACTCAAAGCTAGAGACCCTCCACATGTCGATAGATGAGACCACCAATCAACATCTAAAACAAAAAATACAAAGCTTAATTTATTGCTTACTTAAGTACATGCTGATCAGGCTTAGTTTCTCCAAGAAGAGCAGACTGCTGATCTTAGAGTTTTGGGAAAGCATGGAATTCAGAGATGGGTGGATTTTCAGGGGCATGAGGGGGTTGACATAATCCTAATAAGTGTGGTTACTTGGGTGAGTCTGTTCATTAGTTGGCATTCAGAAGTATGTTCATTGGAATCAGTCAAATCTTGATTGGCTGACTTTTAGAGATAAGGAGTTGTCACTGAGTGGTTGGCTTGCAAAAACATGTGCATTAGGTAATTGATATATCAATATTGATTGATTAAAAAAACCATTCTGGTGATTTGTTGCCAAGGGTATAGAACTCTCATTTATTGATTAGACAGGTTTGAAACAGATTCTTGCTTGATACCATCACCTCAGAAAACAATCAGTCTTTTCATAATAATGTGGGAACTTTTAAATTCTGTTTTCCCTTTTGATTTTCACTCAGCCAAAACTCATAAAAGGAATTTTGAAGTCACTGGAGAAATGTGATCCAAGATTTCTCAGGCTTTACCAAGAAAACATGTTCAAACAACTCCTTGAGTCTACCTTAGATAGCCAGGCTGTGTTTTCTTTTAGCTTAGATGTAAATTGTTCCATTTCCCTGTGATGTTAATTGATGTAAAATATGAAGTTGGGGGCCAGATTTTGTGTACCTATGATGTAATATGTGAACCTCTCCATAATTTTGTTTTTCTGTTCTATAAGAGATTCTTGCCTAAGGACTTTAGACACAGCAGCTTGTTAACATTAATATCTGCTAAAGAATTCCTTTTAGCTTCTGTAGTAGGAGAAGGGGAGTAACAGAAGCAAGATAGGGCAGGGAATAAAGCTAAGCAAGAATGTGATCTTGGCTGGAGCTTAGCTTTAGACTGATCCACAGGGAAACTCTGGAGGACAAATTATATCTCACTTTAAGTTAAGGGAATTGACCTTTTATCCCTGTGTCAGTCAGTCAATGGCTGGGGAGTGGGAATAGGTACATAGCCTCGCAGGCGAAGATGCTTCTCATGTGGTTAAGGGAAATTCTCTGAAGAAAGGCAAAGCTGTGAGTTTTTATTAATGAAGATTTACAGCAGCTAGGGGATGGCAGCTACCATAAATAGGTAAAAAGGTTATGGGCAGGGCATCAACAGTACCTGATACATTAACATCTCTGAATATTTAGGGGTGGGCCACTGATCTCCAGTATATCTTTGTCCCAACCTTACTATCTAAGCTCACAGAGTCTTTTGAGTATGGGGTGTGCTGATGCTTCCATGTCAAGCTTGGGAGTCTTGGCAAGGCTGGTAGCCTCCCGTAGTATGGCCACATTCCCTAGGTACAATGTGGTCATTCTTCCTTATGGTCCTGCTAAACTTCCCAGGGTTCATGAAGGAGCAGGATATGATTTCTTATACTCATGGAGCCAACCAAACCTGCAACTCCTTCCCATCTCAAGAGAAATACAAAGCAAATCTCTCTCCTAAATGTCCCTTTTACAAATAAGGAAACCGAGGCTCAATGAATTTTGCACCAACGTTGGAAGAGGTGGAGCTGGGACCAGAGTTATTTGTTGATTTACAGGTCTCCCACTACTTCAGGGGTCTGAAAACTATGTTGCATGAGCCAAATCCACCTCTCCCCCTCACCTGTTTTTGTAAATAAAGTTTTATTGGAACATTGCATGTTCACTGATTTATATATTGGCTATGGCTGCTTTTGCACTACAATGGCATCATTGAGTAGTTGTGGTAGATACCTTATGGCCTACAAAGCCCAAAATATTTACTATCTGGCCCTTTACAGAAAAACTGACTACATCATGCTGTTTCTGGAACCTCCACAGACACTTTTTCTAATCTAAGATTTGGTTATTCTAAGACTTTAATTGAAGGAGGGATTCTCCCTAATTCTTAGTAAAATAGAACAAGTTATGTCTTGAAAATCTACTTTCTTTTATATTAATGAGAAGTTAGAGAATCTTTAGTTTGACTTAGCTAGAGGGGATTTCAAGAATCCTGGGGAGGAGGAGGAAAGAGCCGGTTTAAAAGATACTTGGGTCCTTTTTTTTTTTTGCGGTATGTGGGCCTCTCACTGTTGTGGCCTCTCCCGTTGCGGAGCACAGGCTCCGGACACGCAGGCTCAGCGGCCGTGGCTCACAGGCCTAGGCACTCCACGGCATGTGGGATCTTCCCGGACCGGGGCACAAACCCGTGTCCCCTGCATCGGCAGGCGGACTCCCAACCACTGCGCCATCAGGGAAGCCCAACTTGGGCCCTTTTTAAAAATTAGATTTTCCAATTCAGAATTCTGCAGCCTATATGAATGAATGAATGAATATTGGTATATACAAAGGAAAAAAGGTCTGGAAGGATACAGACATTTGCTGAGTAGTTACCTCGAGTGGGAGGAGAAATATTTCACTCTTCGCTTTTGTATTATTTTTGTGTGTGTGTGTATAGTATAACTATGTAATTTTTGCAATTGTAAAACGCAAGCAAAATGACAGAGAAAGCGAAAGGGAGAGAGGCTTGAGAGACTTCTTTCCCAGTGGTGTTTAAAAAAGGATCTTTCTAGGATGATGGATGCATCTGTGTTCATAGTGGAATGCTTGACTTAATGACCTCACTTGCCTCTGGCATCATCCCTTGATAGATGGGCTGCCCCAAACTCCTCAGGCTCTGTGTTCCTTCATGGGCAGAGAGCTGGAAGAAACATTCAGAAGGGAGTAAGGACTACACATTTCTGCAGAAGCAAGTGAATTGCACGGTTGTGTCTGGAGATACAATTGCAACCGGTTTTCCATTTCTGAGGCAGCTAGTATGGCTCGTATGAAGACTCAATTGTGAAACCATTCAAATGTCAGAAACTAATCATGGAATATATCAGCTTTCCCCGGAATGGCTGCAACATATAAAGGGATGGCTGTGCTTTTTCCTATTAAAATATGAGTAATACGTGAGCATTGTGAAACATTCAAATAATACAGATGTGTACAAAATAAAAAGTGAAAGTGCTCCCTTCAAATCACCGTTACCAGAGGTAGCAACTACATACAATTTGAGGTTGGAACATCATAAAAAGATCTTTTACGATTTTAGTCTTCATGCTTAGATCTTTAACGCATTCATATTTTACTTTTATTAAACATGTAAAAAGGGGTCCTTTCACGTTTTTATTTTTCCTACTAGCTTGCAGGTAAGGGGTTTCTGGCGATATTCTACCGAGCACCGAAGGGAAACGGCCATCCAGAGACGCATGCCTTTTGGCACACACGTGTGCTCGGCACTTTATATATAGTGCATGATTCCCTCCTCAAGCGAGTTTTAAACTCTCAGTTATAAATAAAGAAACTAGGCATTACATAAGTGAAGTGGTCTGTACTGCCGGGATTGCGAGAGACCTGGACAGGGCCAAGAGCCGAGGAAAGATTTTTCACACACGCCCACTTTCCAAACTCTCGCGACAGTTGTACGTCATCCAAGAGCGCCGTTGGCCGGGACGCTAGCGAGGTCTGCGTCGCGCGGATCTTTGCTCGGTTGTGCTGTCTCACCCGTGAGGCCGAGAAGCCCGGCAGTCCCGGGCTCCATCGAACCTGCAGTCCCCGGCCTCCTGCCGCCATGGAGTACCTCATCGGCATCCAGGGCCCTGACTATGTCCTTGTCGCCTCCGACCGGGTGGCCGCTAGCAATATTGTCCAGATGAAGGACGGTGAGAGGAAACAGGGGAGGCCCGGGCCTGGGTATAGGGGCACCCGGGAGGAGTTCGTGGGGGGGGGCGGTTGGGTGAGTACCAGGGAGGTCTGGGAGGTGGAACCCCGACTGCCCTGGTCTGCACTTGCTTAGTTTTAGAATTAGGAAACAGGAAGACAAATTTAGGGCCTTGACTTTCGCTCCTCCCAGGGCTCCTGGGTCAGTACTCTTCTCTGGCTTTTGCTGAATGCTTGCTGGGCGAGAGTTGCTTAAGGGAATTAAGTTTTTAAGTGTCTAAGCGCCAGCCTGGCTCCAGGATTCCTAGATCCCCTAATCTCTGATAAATTTCCTGTTGTCGGGCTGATGACGTTAGTTTGCTGGCAGCATAAGGTGGGATCTTGGGGAGAGTGAGAGACTGTGGGGCTAGAAACCTGGCATTTGCCTTCCGCGGCCTGTATCTTCCCGAGTCTTAGCTCTGATCCTTCTTTTCCAGGGCACTGGCTGCCTAGTTTTCCTTACATTTATGTAGCTAGGGGAGTTAGGAAACTGGAGCCCTGTCACTTACTTGCTTTATGACTTTGTACAAGTTTTTTCTCAGTGCCCAGATTTCCTCATCTGCTAAATCGGGTTAGTAATACCAACCTCAAAAGCTTGTTGGGAGGATTGAGTGAAAAAGTTTTGTGCAAATGTTTAACACCATGACAAATACTTAGTAGTAAACATACTAAGCACTTATGTATGTATTATTTTAAGCAATTTACATTAATTCATTTACCCTTTTGAAATGGGTGCTATTGCATTGCCACTTTACAGATGACAGTTCTGAGGCATAGAGGTTAAGAAACTTGCCTAAGGCCACAAGTGGCAGAACCCAGGTTCAAACCTATGCAGTTTGACTCCATATCTTTTGCCATAACTGCTATACTATACTGTCTCCCTACAGTCAGTACTCAATAAATAATTTAAAAAAGATTTTGGTTGCTGATCTGTGGAATTGAAGAGTGGGTTTTCGTGACTGATCATAGGCATACTGCTGTTAAAAGAGTATTATACTTTGGCTCAGATGATTTAATGTTCATTTCATAAATAGGTTTTGGGCACCTATGTGTCCATTACAGTGCTAGGTGCTAAAGGGATGCAAAGAAGAATAAGATGTGGTCCTTATCTTAGAAGTTACAGTTTAATAAGGGATTCACATATTAGTACAGATAATTATGACACAAGCTAGAAAATGATGCTGCATATGAAAAGTACAATCAGGCTTCTCAGGTAGTGCAGAGGAAGCAGAGTTGTTTTTAGGTACTCCAGAGGAAGAAGAGATTCTAGTTGTAGAGACTAGGGAAAGCTTTGAGAGCAGATAACAGTTCATTTTGGGCTTAATGAAAGAAAAATTATTAAATTTTAAAACATTTATGGTATGGATTGTTCCTCAAGTCAAATTATGAAATTCCATGATTAGTTTGTAGAAGTTTTATTTGTAAACCATGTTTTCCAAAAGAGTCAATTTGTTTTTTTGAGGGTAAATCTGTCCATTATTTTGAATATTAAGACCTTTGACATGCAAGTGAGTTTAGCATGAAGTAGTGTCTAGATAGAGCTATAACAAAGTCAGTACGTTTATAGGTGTTCTGTTTCATCACATTAATGAGTATGAAATCATTTTGAAAAATAAAACGTGTTTTAAGCCTACCTACATACACAGTACTTCTAGGTGTTATAGGGTATGCAGTGTATTGGGTATAATCCATAAAGTTATCTAAGACATTAAAAAAACAGGAAATAAATACTACAAGATGATTTTATATGATGAAAGAAGTATCACGTTAATTTTTAAATCAATGGTTTCAAAAGTAAATCCTTATTTTATTCAGAGAAAAGAAATCACTGTGGTCTATAGAAGAAAGATGAATTTGAGCTAGTTCTTGAAAATGGTTGGAAATAACTGTACTCAGCTCTGATTTTCCCTATAGTGTTTTACGATATAAAAATGTTCATGGGGCTTCCCTGATGGCGCAGTGGTAGAGTCCGCCTGCTGATGCAGGGGACACGGGTTCGTGTCCCGGTCCGGGAAGATCCCACATGCCGCGGAGTGGCTAGCTAGACCCGTGAGCCATGGCCGCTGAGCCTGCGTGTCCGGAACCTGTGCTCCTCAACGGGAGAGGCCACAACAGTGAAAGGCCCGGTTACCGGGAAAAAAAAAAAAAAAAGTTTATGGTAGAAGCTTTGGAGTAGCATGAGGACTTTTTCCTACCTTTCTTTTCATGAAGGAACTGTGTAGAGTAGGCAAGAATGCTGAAAATGAATAACCTTTTGAGATTCATTTTTCTCCAGGTATAAAATGAGAGTGATACTTCCAATCAGTTTTTTGGTTTGTCACTTTGTAAGATATTTTGATACTGTAGAGGAGATATTTCCCAGAGATTGCTTGCTTATTAAAATGGCACAATTCTTCAGTTTGGTTATATGCCACATTTCATTTCTCTTCTGGCTTGTATAGAATTGCTTTTAAATTACAGTACCTCAGCCCACACAGATTGCTCTTTTTTCTGAATTCCTGTAACATGTATAATCTGAACTACATTGTCTCACACTGAGTATGATAATATTGTACATGTACAGTTTTCCCCACCTATGAGTTAGGCAGGTGTAAGTGATAGTATTACCATGTTACACACTTGGAAACTGGCTTAGAAAGGGCAAATAATTTGCCCGAGTTCAGAGTGCTGAACCCAGATTATAACCAAGGTCTATTGGGTTCCAGTCTAGAGTATTGTACACTCATGTTGCTTATTTTGTCTGTTTGTATCATGTATGTGGATCTTTTAAGTTCTTTGTCAAGGATCAGAAATTTCCTAGAGCTACATAGGCTATTTCCTGCATAACTCAAGGAGTAATTAGCATCTATCACTTTTTTTTTTTATATCCCCCTTCACCAATCACTGGCCACACAATAGATGTTTAAAAAATACTTTTGGCCTTGAATTAAGTTCATTTCAAAATTGAACAGTTTACTGTCTCAAAATTTAGCATTTCTTCTAATTGTAACGTAAATTCTTTGTAAACAAGCTCCCCCCGCCCCCCTGAAATAAGAACAGCTTTTTTTCTCATTATGATAATAAACTTATTAAGTAATATTTTCATACAAAGATGATGCATATTAAGTATAGACATTTTAGGAAATACTCATAAGCATAATGAAGGAAATAAAAATTGCCTGTACTTTTGCCACTGGCAAGAACTCAGATGCCAGTGGCATCTAATTCTCTTTTGGTTCTTTTTCTTTGCATAGATAATATATTTATAAGTGAATTTTTTCTTTCATAAACAGTTTTGCAAATTAATAGTCTTTAAGTCTCCTGTAGCCTATAACAAATAAAAGTGTGTTTATTTAGGAGTTTCAAGGCAATTTGATACTATCTACAGGCACATTTTATGTGCCCCCCCCCCCACAAAGTCTAGGAAACCAAATTACTGGTATCTACAACTCTCAAACACTTGTAAAGTACTTAACTGTAGCATTCTGTTTTTAAAATCCTATTAAGAGATTTTGACATTTCAGAAGCTTTTAAACAGGAAGCATGTCTCCCAGGGAAGATTATTCAGCACTATTTGAA
The DNA here is from genome assembly GCF_964270905.1 of Leucopleurus acutus. Taxonomy (NCBI): domain Eukaryota; kingdom Metazoa; phylum Chordata; class Mammalia; order Artiodactyla; family Delphinidae; genus Leucopleurus; species Leucopleurus acutus. Next base: position 165,120,586 of record NC_139143.1, read on the forward strand.
AAATGAAAAGTGAAAGTGAGAGTAAGATAGGGAGATTTAGCCTTTTTCTGAAGCTACAGACTGAATATGGAGTTTTCTTCCTTGGGCATTAATTGCTATCTGAATATTTATTTATCTGTTTAATCTGAATGAGTCTGGTTCAGTTAGATAAGATTAGAGCATTGGGATTTTTGAGGTATTTTTAAATAGTTTAGTATTACAATATTTGTTAGAATTTTTGCTTTGGCATTCATTTTAACTTTCTCTTTGCTTTGGAAATGGAGTTGGTTTACTTTCTATGGTGATTTATATTCTCAGTTGATTTTTTCTTCTTTCTTGACATGGTTCCTTAATTGTAGCACCGGTAGTTTTCATATATGTTTTTGTATGTGTATATGTAATAATTAACATTTGTACTTGTGGAGACATTTCAGGGCTTTGTAATCATGAGCCTAAAGATAATGGCCATTGGCTTGATTCCTTCAGTTTCTTTAATTGTTGTTCATTGTATTTCAAGTGCCTTGATGTTTTTATGTATATTTTCAGTTATCAGCTTTTACATATATTCTCCAGCTGAAATTGATATTAATAAAATATGCAGATGAATTTAACATGCAGATTGAGAGTAATTGATACAGTTGTCCATTAAAGTCTTCTAAAAACAGTGATTCATAAAATTATTCAGTATAGTAATTGTTAAACCTGATTATGGTTGCCTATGTAATAAGAATAAATTTCTGATCAGGCAGTTTCTAACAGTGTGTGTTTTTTCTTTGAGCAGATCATGACAAGATGTTTAAGATGAGTGAAAAAATCTTACTCCTATGTGTTGGAGAGGCTGGAGACACTGTACAGTTTGCAGAATATATTCAGAAAAACGTGCAGCTCTATAAGATGCGAAATGGTGGGTAATACTTAGAAAATGGCTTTGGTGGGTTTGTCTTTAAATTTGTATTGAAAGAGAATATTCTTTACTGGCAGTTCTATACATGAGCAAACCAATGTGGTCTTATTTTTATTTGAGTCTTCTTATTTTTGAAGCCTTAGCTAGATCCTCCTTCTGATCCTAAAGATTTTCTACAAAAATCCCAGAGCAGAAAAGAGAACCATTACAACACTAATACTTGGGGGATAAAACTAATACCATCTTGAAAAATGAGCATGTTAATATCAGACTTTTTAAGTGTTAGAGAATGTGATTTGGAAATCTCAGAGCTAAAAGACCTAAGTTAAACTTGGTTTTACTATTTTTTTTTTTTGTCTTTTTTTTTTTAACATCTTTATTGGGGTATAATTGCTTTACAATGGTGTGTTAGTTTCTGCTTTATAACAAAGTGAATCAGTTATACATATACATATGTTCCCATATCTCTTCCCTACTATTTTTTTTAATGTGACAAGTCACTTATCCTCTCTGAACCTTTATTTTCCTTATCTCTAAAATGGTATTATTGGGAATTCCCTGGCGGTCCAGTGGTTAGGGCTCCATGCTTCCATTGCAGGGGGCACGGGTTCAATCCCTGGTCGAGGAATTAAGATCCTGCAAGCCATGTGGTATGGCCAAAAACCAAACAAACAAACAAATAAAATGGTATTATAATAATATTAATAAATAATATGTATGAAAATGCATATTTGTTTTTAAACAAAATTTAAATTCTGTGTAATTATAGGAGATTTACTGTGTCATAAAAGGGTTCTGCCTTGCCTCCCTGGTAGGTTCTTGTCTAGGGAGATAATTAGGATTTTTGTGAGATATTTTGTGAGCTCTCTCTGCGGCTAATGAACTCTTATCCACTGGGAAAGCCTCCCTGTGAAATAATACTAGCCACTAGCCCTCTGATCCAGGGAAGTGTATAGTGATGCTCCAGCAGAAAGAACCTTCCTTCCAGTTACTTACTTCACAGTGCAATAATACTGTTATACACAGCACTGCTATAATGTGGCACTGTGAAGGAGCTTAATTTGAATATAATTGTATGTGTAAAATGACTAGATATGATCTATTTGTATAGTTTTTTAGGCAGCAGACTTAGCATCATGCATTAAATTCTGTAAATATTTTTGAGGGCCTCATCTATGTTAAGCACTCTGCCTAGTACCACAGAGAATTCAAAGATGAATATGGTTCAGTTCCTGCCATTCAGGAACCTAAAGTGCATGGTGTTTAGGTTTAAGCAAGTTTAGAATAGTTTAATAATTATTTTTTAACGACTCTACTTATTGCCTGCATGTCCTGCGAAGGATGCCAGTGTTTCTGAAGTACAGTCAGTAGAGCAATACTTCACTGTCCTGTCCCAGGAGAGGGAGGAAGAATAAACAAGAGAGGTTCTGTTACGTAGCTGTCAGGGTCTAAAGTCAGTGCATAAAACAAAAATTGTATGTGACTAAAATTAAAGTAAGTCATATACTAAAAATTGTATATGACTAAACCCCTTAAGCGGGGGACTTCCCTGGTGGTCCAGTGGTTAAGACTCCACGCTTCCAATGCAGGGAGCGTGGGTTCGATCCCTGGTTGGGGAACTAAGATCCCATATGCTGTGTGGTGCAGCCAAAAAAAAAAAAAAACCCTTAAGTTACCTGTCAAGTATAGTTTTGTGCATGTATCCTTACACAGTAACTCTTATGCATATTAAAATTTAAGAACTAAGCCAAAATAAGGGAAAGAAAGAAAAATCTATATGCAGATGATCAGGCATCAGACTTTTCTGCCTTTAAGATAATTGTCAAATCCTTAGTACTGTTTATAGAGGGTTAGGTAGAGAATTGAAAAGCATTCCTGCTTATTCAGAATTGCTTCCATCATAGTTTAACATGTACTAGTAGACTTTTTGTAAGGATGAAATTCAGTAATGTATGTGAAAGCACCTAGCATAGACCCTGAAACATAGTAGCTGTTGTATAAATATTTGTTAGAATTTTAATCTACATCTTATCTGCTGTGACACTGGTGTTTGGAATGTTGTAGGAAATAACCACATGCTCTCTTTCCAAACTGGCATATTCTGTGTGGGTCTACTGAATTGTGGGTCATTCTTGTGTCTTTTGGCACTAGCCCCATTTTACTGGGGAATTAATTCCCAAAGTGAGTGCATTGTTAATGCACACCTGACGCCATTCCTCTGGGCTGTACTTTTGCTGGCATTACAACTTTATTTAGAGGTTTTATGCTGGAGATCCTCTATTTTTTTTTTTTTTTTTTTTGCGGTACGCGGGCCTCTCACTGTTGTGGCCTCTCCCATGGCGGAGCACAGGCTCCGGACGCGCGGGCTCACTGGCCATGGCTCACGGGCCTAGCCGCTCTGCGGCATGTGGGATCTTCCCGGACCGGGGCATGAACCCGTGTCCCCTGCATCGGCAGGCGGACCCTCAACCACTGCCACCAGGGAAGCCCGAGATCCTCTATTTTTAAAATATTGTAGATAGTGATAGAAACATTTTTTCCCTGTGGCTTGTACTTTTGAAAATATTACACTTCTTAATAAAATGTCTTTTTTTTTAAAGAAAAGAAAACCTTATAAAGTATGTCTCTGAGGCTATCCTAATTTCCAGCCTCTCTTTTCCCGATATCCCTTTTTATATAAATTTTAAAAATTGTCATCTCAAGACCTCTTTCTTTTTTTCCAACACCTGTGTATTTGTACCTCTTTCCTTCTACAGAGGAAACCACAGTCTGTTGATGAAGGAATAGCTTGAGCAAGGCTATGAATTTGATCTCACTGTAGAATAATTACCTTGGTTCTGTTTTATGAACAGTAATTACTGCCAGTACTAACTAGCTATTTCACAGCCGTTGACAAGAAGTATGATTGCACTCTTTATTCGGTGTATACTCTGAATGTCCAGAGGGTGGTAGGCTGTAAGAACAGGAGTAGTGGAAGGATTTGGGTACTGATATTCCTTCTGCTTCACTTTAAATATGATTATTTATCTTTCATACCAGGTTATGAATTGTCTCCCACAGCAGCAGCTAATTTCACTCGCCGAAACCTGGCTGACTATCTTCGGAGTCGGGTAAGCAATATAGCAAGCAGCCTTAGGAGCAGAGAAATCTGTGCTTCTTTTCTGTTCCTGTTACACACGAGTAGTATTTTTGCCCTATTTGGCCTTCGTGAGCCCTTACCATTGCTACTTGTTATTTTTCAGTCTTGCTGGATTTGTTTTTTCTTTCTGCATAGTTGCTAGTTAAAGCCCAGAGGGTGAATATACATTGCAGAGAATTTGGATGGGGTACACCAACAGGAAGGCCCTGTGATGGCCTTTTAATTTTTTTTCAGTGTTCTCATAGCAAACCATGTTTCTTATTTCCATGGTTGAATTACTCGGTAGTAGAGATAAAACCTTAAAAATAATAATGCAAATTTCATTTTGAGATTAACTGTGTCTTTCAATGACTCTTCTTGCCTATGCACACAGAATTATTCTTTCTCACTTATTCTGGCCTTGTTACCTTAGAGCTGTCACTGTTCCATTGACAGCATGTTAAAAGATGCAACATTAAGTTAAGGATTGAATGAAAAAAGAAAGAAAGAAAGGGGAAAAAAAGCCTTGACTGTATTAAAGATTGTATAGGATGTGCTAAGAATGTTCGTATGATTGCTAAAGGTGTGTATTCCCTTTCCACAGGGACTTTGTAAACGGAGCTTTACCATGTGACCTTACCCCCTGTGCCTGTTTACTCATCTATGAAATCGAGATAACTTCCTAACCCCGCAGGAGTGCTAGGAAAATGAATGCTTGTAAATCATAATATTTAACATTCATGTGACTTTTGCCCAAAGCATTTTGCTTAATAATTTAATCTACTCACTAGTCCGCTGAGATATATAGCAGTTAATTCTCTATCAGTGATACGGAATGAAAAGCATAAAGTGGCAAAGGGATTAGCTGCAGGTCACACAGCAGGTCAGGCAAAAGCTACACTAATGGTGCCATAATTACTTGCCTGCTCTGCCTTGACAGCTCCTTGGTTTTTCAGTAATGTTCATAGAACATAGTTTGTTGTTTTTTTTTTCCATCTGGACTTGATTAAGCTGAGTTATGACAGAAATCAAAACAAGTACAGGCTTTTGGTTTATTTTAGTTATTTTTTACAGATCTTTAAAGCAGTTTATTTTCTAGTGCCTAATAATGCTGAACTGAGAACTCAATAAATAGAATCTCTTTTTTAAATTAATTAATTTTTATTGGAGTATAGTTGCTTTACAATGTTGTTGTAGTTTCTACTGTACAGCAAAGTGAATCAGCTATACATATACATATATCCTCTCTTTTTTGGATTTCCTTCCCATTTAGGTCACCACAGAGCATTGAGTCAAGTTCCCTGAACTATACAGTAGGTTCTCATTAGTTATCTTCAATAAATAGGATCTCTTTTTCTGTCTTTGACCAAGGGGTTTGTGCAATATGAAGGATTATGAAGTTTGAAGAGAAGCTAGAAATATGATGGGTAGGGGAGAGGAGACAAATTTACATGCATTGTTTTGATCTGGGTGAAAGGTCAGTGGCCATTTTTGTTCATTTCTCCACCAGAGAGGAAAATGAATCACATATGACCTTTCCTGCCACTTAGAATTTCCTGTGGTATTCAGTAAAGAGTGTGCTGTGGCTTGTTGTGTAAAATATTCCTCTGACTTGTCAGGCAGAATTGGAATAAGAATTCCAGCTTTGGGCACAATAAACACTTGTCTTAAATGCTACAGACATAAGTGAGTTAAGCTTCTTTTAGAATTGAGATAAGAGTGGCAATGTGCTTCATGCAAATGTAGTGAATCCGGTTAATCTCCTAGCAGAAATGTTTGATGTCTTAACAAATAAATATCCCTTGTAGACAGTGACATGGGGCTCTTGTAAATATTGATTACCTCTGCCTTGTGCTTCTAGGTCCAATCCCTGCTCCCCCACCCTCCAGTCAAAATAGATTGTTAGTTCTAAAATACTAATTCATATTTCAGTCATTTTATTATGGGGAGAGAGGTGATGGTAGTTTTTCAGTCTTCCTAATAACTAAAAAGTCACTAGATTTGGTACATTTGTATAGTCACACCAGTTGGCACATGAGACTTACTTTAAGTCAGCCAGTTAGCATGTGTAACTTTGTGTCTGTAGCTCAAATTGTTTGATTTCCGGTTTGCTGTGTACTGTGCTGTTTGCCAATTTTTTTGTAAATTGGTTCTTTAAGATGTAGGTGGTTTAGCTTGTTGGTTAAACACAGTGTCTGGAATTACATTGCCTGGGTTTAAATCTGCCCACTGACTTGCTAGCTATGTGTCTTTGGACAAATTCTAAGCTTAATTTCCCTACTTATAAGGTAATGGCACCTACTTCATAGAGTTTATAAAGATTAAATGAGGTAATCATGCGAAGTTGTTAGCACAGTGTATGGCACATAGATCTAATTAATAAATTCACTTTTGTTTTTATGCTGCTCTTACTGTTTGGTCAAAGAAGCAATTTAATAGCTATAAGTTATTTTCCTATCGGAGATTGTTGTGCTATTTTAGTTGAACTGATTTGCTGGTAAAGAGTGGGATACTGATATTGATAAGGAAAATAGAAATAAACCAACATTGACCATCTATTATGTGCTAGGCTTTTTTCTAGATTGACGCAGTCCAGTATGGTAGCCACTAGTCATATGTGGCTAATTAAATTTAAAATAATTAAAATTATCAATAGATGAATGGATAAAAAAGATATGGCATATATATGTGTATGTGTGTATATATATATATATATATATACACACACACACAATGGAATATTACTCAGCCATAAAAAAGAATGAAATTCTGCCATTTGCAACAATGTGGATGGACCTAGAGGGTACTAAGCTTAGTGAAATAAGTCAGAGAAAGACAAGTACTCTTACCATTTATATGTGGAATCTAAAAAATAAAACAAATGTATATAACAAAACAGAAACAGATTCACAGATACAGAGAACAAACTAGTGCTTACCAGTGGGGAGAGGGAAGAGAGGAGAGGCAAGATAGACGTATGGGATTAAGAGATACAGACTACTATGTATAAAATAAATGAGCGACAAGGATATATTGTACAGCACAGGGAAGTATAGCCATTATTTTGTAATAACTTTAAATGGGATATAATATATAAAAATATTGAATCCCTGTGTTAGATACCTGAAACTAATATAATATTGTAAATCAACTATGTTTCAATAAAAAATTTTATTTCAATTTAATTTAAAGTTCAGTTCCTAGGTCAGAGTCTCCTGGACTTTGAAAGAGAAATAAATTTTTGTTTCTTTAAAAAACTTTGGTTCCTCAGTCACATTAGCCACATTTCAAGTGCTCAATAGCCACATGTGGCTAATGGCTACCATATTGGACATTACAGATATAGAGCATTTTCATCATCATAGAAAGTTTTCTTGGACGGTGCTATCCTAGATAACCATATATGGGACCTTATTTAATGCTTCTTATGATACCATAAGATGAGTTAGTCCCATTTTGCTTACAGAGATGCTAAGACTGGTTAATAGAAGGGTTAAATATTTGTCTTATGTATCTAAGTATATGAGAGGAATATTTCTCTTATGTGTCCAAGTATACCAGAGGCACATATATCATCTATAAAAGGCTGAAGTAAGACTCTTAACTTCAAATACCATACTCTTTCATACTGTCTCCTTTATTAGTTACTGGACTAACGTACAAGTGTGCTTGTTCATTTGGGGAGGCATGAAATGTTCAGTTCTACTAAAAAGTCAAGATTTCCACATAGTATTATACAGTTAAGGTATAAATATGTGCCCATGGTAGGTGTTCAATAAATGTTTGCTGAATAAGTGTCATCCAGTTAGGTCCACATATACCATTGAAAATGTTATTGTGCATTTATACACTGGAAGGGAATTTTATTAAAGTATTCTTAATGAATAGGTGTTACTTCTTCATGTAAGAATTAAAGATATGAAATCAGCAGGAGAAGATGAAAAAGACACACAGATTGGAGGAAAAAATCAAGAGCCTTCGTTTTAGTTTTTATTTAGACGCATGTGTACAATTAAGTTGGTCTGCTCCTGGTTAGACCCCAACGAACGAGAAAGGGCTTATTAGGATTTTGCTATAGGTTTGACTCCCCAATCTCAAATAATTTTTTTCCCCCCAATCTTTTTTTTTTTTTTTTTTGCGGTATGTGGGCCTCTCACTGTTGTGGCCTCTCCCGTCGCGGAGCACAGGCTCCGGACGCGCAGGCTCAGCGGCCATGGCTCACGGGCCTAGCTGCTCCACAGCATGTGGGATCTTCCCGGACCGGGGCACGAACCCGTGTCCCCTGCATCGGCAGGTGGACTCTCAACCACTGCGCCACCAGGGAAGCCCTTTCCCCCAATCTTAAATGCTTATGAGGCTTCTTTGAGCATGGATTTTGGAGTCAGATATACCAAAGTTCTGGTCTCTTCTCTGGTATGTACTAGCTTGTGTAATCTTGAATAAGTTACTTATGTTTCCTGAGCCTCACTTTCTTCATCTGTTAAGAAGGAAGGAGTGATCAGTTGTGGCAAATTATATATGCCATTGGTTTAATAAATTTAATAAAATATATTTTGAATGAGTGAATGGTAACTCCCTGAAAAATAATAAGTATTTAATAAATGACTCCATCATTAAGGAACTGCTAGATTTTTAACAGGATTATTTTGAAAAATTTGTAATGACTTACAGGCATAGTTTGCATGATGCTTGTTTAACTTCTTATGATTTGATTAATGGACTACAGAAGGGAGAGTGATGAATTATGGAGCTATTTCTTGCTTGAAATGAATTATGTGGCACATTTGGTGTAGTCCATATGAATGCCCTAAAATTATCTGTTATTATCCATGGAGATCTCCGTTTTACGTATGTGGGAACTGAGAGATGAACCAGCCGGATTTGATATACTTGGGGAATGCAGAGTTTGTGACAAGACTTAGAGTAGAATCCTGGCCTCCATGGTGTGTAATCTTCAGGGCTTTACTATACTGCTATTCACTGGCCAAAGTGTTTTCAGAGAACCTTTTCTGAAGTGCTTGATGAGCCTTTGGTAATTTATCTTCTTATGGGGCTATACCTGTAAATGTTTAGCAGGCAAACAATAGAAATAATGTTGGAAAAATATCATCCAGCCTGGTATGGTGGTTTTCAAACTTTATTACATGAAGCTGCCTCAGGAAACTCACCAAGGCAGACCAGTGTAATGAAACTTTAGCTCTGTTTCATATAGATCAGCTCAATTTTTATCTATTTTAATTTTTTTGCTTTGTTTTTTTCTTGTTTGGTCATGCCGCATGACTTGTGGGATCTTAGTTCCCTGACCATGTATTGAACCCGGGCTCTGGCAGTGAAAACACCGAGTCCTAACCACTGGACCACCAGAGCATTCCCAACTTTTATCTATTTTATATATAGGAATTCCATGTAGGATTTTATTTGAAAAAGTGACTTCTCTGTCCCTTTCCTACTGAAGTTTGAAAACTAGTATAATTGAAAGATCCCTGCTGCAGGAGGTATAGCACTAGCTCTCCATGAGCTAGATGAAAAACCTTGGGAGAAAAAGCATATGGGTAATTTTTATGGTTTCTTCCAGCTCCCAAATAGCATGATTTAAAGATCTGATGTCAAATACTACAAAGCTACAGTAATCAAAACAACGTGGTATTGGCACAAAAACAGACATATAGATCAATGGAACAGAATAGAGAGCCAGAAATAAACCCACATACCTATGGTCAATTAATCAATGACAAAGGAGGCAAGAATATACAATGGAGAAAAGACAATCTTTAGCAAGTGGTATTGGGAAAGCTGGACAGTTACATGTACATCAGTGAAATTAGAACACTCCCTCTCACCACGTACAAAAATAAACTCAAAATGGTTTAAAGACCTAAATACAGGACATGCCACCATAAAACTCCTGTAAGAGAACATAAGCAAAACATTCTTGGACATAAATTGTGGCAATATTTTCTTAGGTCAGTCTCCCAAGGCAAAAGAAATAAAAGCAAAACTAAAGAAATGGGACCTAATCAAACTTAAAAGCTTTTGCATAGTGAAGGAAACCATCAACAAAACAAAAAGACAAAGTACGGAATGGGAGAAAATATTTACAAATGATGCTACTGACAAGGGGTTAATAGCCAAAATATACTAACAGCTCATAAAACTCAATATCACAAAAACAAACAACCCAATTAAAAAGTGGCCAGAAGACTTAAATAGACATTTCTCCAGAGAAGACATACAGATGACCAACAGGCACATGAAAAGATGCTCAACATTGTTTTTTCGTTTGTTTGTTTGTTATAAATTTCTTTATTGTATTTATTTAATTTTGGCTGTGCTGGGTCTTTGTTGCTGCGGACGGGCTTCTCTAATTGAGGCGAGCGGGGGCTACTCTTGGTTGTGGTGCATGGGCTTCTCATTGTGGTGGCTTCTCTTGTTGTGGAGCACAGGCTCTGGGCACACGTGCTTCAGTAGTTGCAGCACACGGGCTCAGTAGTTGTGGTTCGCGGACTCTAGAGCACAGGCTCAGTAGTTGTGGTGCACGGGCTTACTTGCTCCTCGGCATGTGGGATCTTCCCAGACCAGGGCTTGAACCTGTGTCCCCTGCATTGGCAGGCAGATTCTCAACTACTCTGCCACCAGGGAAGCCCTCAACATTGTTAATTATTAGAGAAATGCAAATCAAAACTATAATGAGGTATCACCTCACACCAGTCAGAATGGCTATCATCAAAAAGTCTACAGGGCTTCCCTGGTGGCGCAGTGGTTGAGAGTCTGCCTGCCGATGCAGGGGACACGGGTTCAAGCCCTGGTCTGGGAGGATCCCACATGCCGCGGAGCAGCTAGCCCCGTGAGCCACAATTACTGAGCCTGCGCGGCGTCTGGAGCCTGTGCTCTGCAGCAGGAGAGGCTGCAATAGTGAGAGGCCTGCGCACCGCGATGAGGAGTGGCCCCCACTTGCCACAACTAGAGAAAGCCCTCGCACAGAAACGAAGACCCAACACTGCCATAAATAAATAAATAAATAAATAAAAAATAAAAAAAAATAAATAAAAAAAAAGTCTACAAATAATAAATGCTGGAGAGCGTGTGGAGAAAAGGGAACCCTTGTACACTGTTGGTGGGAATGTAAATTGGTGCAGACACTATGGAAAACACTATGGAGGTTCCTTAAAAAATTAAAAATAGAGTTGCCATATGATCCAGCAATCCCACTCCTGGGCATATTTCCAGAAAAGACAAAAGCTCTAATTCGAAAAGATACATGTACCCCGATGTTCATAGCAGCACTGTTTACAACAGCCAAAACATGGAAACAGCCCAAGTGCCCATCAACAGACAACTGGTTTAAGAAGATGTGGTATATATACACAGTGGAATATTACTCAACCGTAAAAAAACAATGAAATAATGCCATTCACAGCAACAATGATGGACCTAGAGAATATCATATTAAGTGAAGTAAGTCAGGTGGAGAAAGACAAATATTTTATGATATCATTTATATGTGGAATCTAAAAAAATAATACAAATGAACCTATTTTGTATAAAATAGAAACAGACTCACAGACTTAGAAAACAAACTATGGTTACCAAAGGAGAAGGGGACGAGTGGGGGTTAAATTAGAAGTATGGGATTAACAGACATAAACTACTCTACATAGAACAGATAAGGAGCAAGGATTTACTATATAACACAGGGAACTATGTTCAAGATCTTGTAATAACCTATGATGAAAAACAATCTGAAAAAAATATATATAGCTGAATCACTTTGCTGTATACCTGAAATGAATACAATCTTGTAAATCAAAACTATACTTCAATTTAAAAAAAAAAAAAGATCTGATGTCAGGACCATAACCTGACTTGAATTTATTTTTTTCAGTGAAAGGGAAAGAATATAAAGGAGAGAATTTCAGGTATCAGTCATTTCCAGACGTGACTCGACTCAGCACTCTGGCCTGAATTTGAGTGTGTTTGGTCTGGTTAATAGTAGGCAGGTATTGTGTGGTCCTGTCCTAGAAGAACCCTGTTGCTTTGAGCCTTCTATTCAAAGGACAATATTGTCCTCGTGCCTTTGGTGGCTGGCCCAAAGATATCTGTTTATTGGTATCAGTGAGGTCATGTGACCTTGTGAACAGATGGCCCAGGTGGAACCTTGACTTTGCAGGTCTTGTCCCCTAAAAACAACCAACCATTTGTTACATGTGATTAAAATATCACTAACAAGGGTAATTTCACAAGCTTTGGCAAACGTGGTTAGCAGGATGTGACATGACACAGCACTGCCTTCTTCCTCCATGTGCCATCTCCCTTGAGGCCTCATCTCCCCTGCTCACCCCCGTCTCACCCATGCCCAGGCTTGCCTTCCAGCTCACCTGCTCCAGATGGGTGGCACAGTGGGAGGACACTGGCAAAGGCAGATGTGTTTATTTTCCAGAGACAAAATGTTGTGCTCCTGCATATGGCAGTGCCTTGAAGCAAATGGCAGCCTTTGACACTGCTGCCATGCAGCCTGGGCATCTTGACAGACAGAGCTGGCTTACTTTTGGTGATGAGGAAATTGAAAAAAAATACCAAGATGTTCATCATGAAACTCAGGGAGTTTCAACGCAAGCAGTGTTTTTTTTAGACCTGGAGAGCAGTTTTCTTCCCTGCCAGACCTCAGTTAGCTAGTCAGCTAGCTGGATTTTCACTATGGGCCAAGAGTTAAATGTCTGTTAATTACTTTTGTCTACTAACCTTAATAGAACATAAAGTAAAAACTTAAAACATATGGCTACATATAGATGGACTTTCAATGGTATTGTAAGACATGTGCATCCCAGGTCACATCTTGCTGGAATCTCTTAGGATTGGGAGTGGCTCATATCTGCCCCATTGGAGATACCACTGTTCTATTTTTAGTGGTCATTTTGATTATCCAAAGGCCCAGGGACAGATGTGCCTTGAAGTTGAGATGCCTTAATTAGTATGACAACACTTGGTGCTTATAGTGTTTTTCTGCCAAGAAGAATAAGAATTCTGACACTTGCCCTTTTAAGCAGTTTGCTTATACAGTCATTAGGGCTTGACTCAGTCCATTAAGGAGACAAAGACTTGGATGTTGAGTCATTACACTTACTAGTCTCCTAGAAAAAAATGGCTTAAGAACATCCTTCTTTAAAAGTTACTGGCTTTGGGGCTTCCCTGGTGGCACAGTGGTTGGGAGTCCGCCTGCTGATGCAGGGGACGCGGGTTCGTGCCCCGGTCCGGGAGGATCCCGCATGCTGCGGAGCAGCCGGGCCTGTGAGCCAAAAAAAAAAAAAAAAAGTTACTGGCTTTATCAGGAAACCTTTTTTCTTTTTTTTAAAATATGTGCTGTTTTTCCCAGTCCTAGCGCTGACAGAGTTAGGAGTTTGCAGGTGTAAAGCCCTCCCCCCTCCCCTTCCCCATCTCTCTCCAGGGGGTTGTATGTGAGAAGGTGTTGCTTTCTCACTCAGAGAGCATATATGTGCTACCCTGTTGTATGCCTGCTGTGAGCATAGAGAACCCCTCTTCTGGTTGAATGGAATGAGCCTATTGGGTGGCTGGGATTGTGTGTCCCCATAATGCCAACTTTTCACTTAAAGCATCTTTCCTATCCACAATGGGGATGAAGCAAATATAGGTAATTGGTCTTAAATTTGTGTTGTTTTGAAACTTGTGTCTTGAAAATTATGTGGTTTCCTGTTAAGGTTTGGTTTAAGCTGTACGCAGCAGAGTACTGTTTTACTAAGCAGCAGAGTGTTTACCATTAGAAATATAGATTTACCCTACCTTTTAATATTGCTTTAAACCAGTGCCTTGGCCTGTGGGGGCATGCTCTCACACATACTCACAGATAGAAATACACATGTACCCTGGCATCTTAATGCTTCTCTTTACCTGCCATAGCCCAGGATCATGCAGAGATATGAATTCAGGGGCTGATCCAAAAAACTGTGAGGTTTTCTTTATTCTCTCCCACAGTTATCTAAAATGAAGGGGAATGGAAAGCCTTTGGAGGGAGAAATAGTTGACTGTTCTATTTCTTGACCTTGTTTGTAGTTAACTGTATGTTCACTTTATTCATTAAGCTGTACATGTATATTTGATACACTTTTATGTGAGCGTGTTGTTCCACCAAAAAAGTTTAAGAGAATAAAACAGAAGAGTAAAGGGGTAGGAAAGCGTAACACATTTTTTAAGAGCTAAAAATGAAAAAAAGTTCAGATTTACCATTACTTTTGAGTGTAGACAATAGAGCAGATAGCATGAACTAGATTGGAAAGAAAAAGGGAAGGGAGAGGAAATAATCTCTGAATCCTTATAAACTGAAATGCCCTGCCAGAATTCCACATTTCCCTTTCTGATGCCTCCTAATTTGTACAGTTTTGTACAGCTGAGAAGTTCCATAGGTGCTGATAGCCATCCATTCAACAAATCTACAGCCTGCATTGTCCTTGGGGCTGAGGAAACAGGTGCAAAGCTCAGTGTGTGCCTTCACATGGGGCAATAGAGAAGTAAATAGTCAACTGTACTGCAGAGTGACAAGTACTGCAGTAGCCTTACAGGTAGTTGCTCTGCGAATAGAGCCTAACTTGAGCTTTGAAGGACCAGCTGTCATTAAAGCAAAGATGAAACAGAAAGGAAAACTGGAGGCGCAGACCTGAAGGAGTGTGAGAGAGCAGGTTAGGTTAGGCACAGTGATTTTCTAATGATGTTTGGGGCAGGCACAAATAGTTCTCTGAACCTCCTATTCCTAATTTTTTATCTGTTTTAACTAGTGGAGTACAGAATACAAAGTAGGGCTCTATTGATGGGAAAACAAATAGAAATAAATAGCCTTATATAGTTTTTACTATAAACACATATACAATATCCATAATCTAAAGTAGTTTGTTAAATATGGCTCAGGGTTTTAGGGGAATGGTAAGAGACTGAAACTAGAGAGGTAGTCCATGTTACGAGGACTTTGATGAAAAAGCATTGTGCTAAAAGCAATGGGCCTCTCTGGAAGCTTGTTGGCTAAGAGGGGGTTAACATGATCAGATGAGATTTGGTTAGATCATTGGCTACTCTTTGGTAGAGCATTTAGGGAAAGTAGAAGAAAGCAGGGAGACCAATGTGGAGCTTTCATGTCCATTGAAGAGGTAGGAGTAACTTGTGTTGGACCTAGGCTGCTAATGGGGAGCACTGTGTTCTAATAGAAGGGCTTTTTTTTTTTAGGCTGCACTGTGCGGCATGCGGGATCTTAGTTCCCCGACCAGGGATTGAACCTGTGCCCCCTGCATTGGGAGCACAGAGTCCTAACCACTGGACCGCCAGGGAAGTCCCTAGAAGGGCTTCTAAATAGTCTTTTCCCCAGGATTTCCTAGTTGCTATGGACATCTGAAAACATATACAATTATATATAGTCCTAAATAGTCTTTAGCAGCAGACTTACTTCTTAACTCAGGGAGATGAATCAGCTCAGGTGTTCAACATGCAAAGATATTCATGGGTGTGAGTTCCCTGGTGGCCTAGTGGTTAGGATTCCAGGCTTTCACTGCTGTGGCCCAGGTTCAGTCCCTGGTTGGGGAACTGAGATCCCATAAGCCGAGTGTCATAGCCAAACTCCCCCCCCCCAAAACCCCCCCCCCAAAACAAAGATATTCATGGGCATGCTTAGCATGTACAACTTAATATACATATGCCTTGGGGTGTACAGAGCATGGCTTCTGCACT
This sequence comes from Leucopleurus acutus, assembly GCF_964270905.1. Taxonomy (NCBI): domain Eukaryota; kingdom Metazoa; phylum Chordata; class Mammalia; order Artiodactyla; family Delphinidae; genus Leucopleurus; species Leucopleurus acutus. The sequence goes on from NC_139143.1 coordinate 165,136,311, forward strand.
TGAATTTTTTGAGAACTGACTTAAAGGTATATGGAGTCTTATATTTTCCCTGGACACTGCCAGCTCATGAAAAAAAATTCAGGTGGCCTTGTTGCAGACATGGTATTGTTGGTTTTACCATTGCACAATCAGCGATTTTATTTTGATGTTTGGGAGAAAGCAGTATTTTTGATTAGCAAGTAAAGTTAATGTAGAAAACAAATACTGTGTTAACTAGTTAGCATCTGTGCCTTGTTGCATTTCAACTCATTGAATTTCTAAACTTCTAATTACGAGAAGATTACAACTTTCATAGAAGAACCATTCAAACTTGGGGTTAGTGATGGTTTTAGAAAGTAAAATTTACAGAAATTTCATAATTATTGTGGGGTAACTTTAAAATATAATTTTGCTAAAAATTGAGATATACACAATGTTTAATTTTTTGCTTCTAAAATTCAGATTCATTTGACATTTATTGGGCACCTACTACTTCCTAGGCCTTCTTCTAGGAACTTTAACACAGATGAGTACTTTTCATTCCTCACAGCTATCAGGCAAGCAGTACTGTCCTCCACGTTCAGATGGGGCACTTGAGACTTCAAGACCAAGTGGACTGTCTTGTAGCACAACCGTAAAGCGATAAAGCCACTTTTGACCTTGAGCCTTTATTATTCTTTTTCACAAAAACACATGCCTAACTTTTGACTTAACGGCATTTTAAAAACATAGGTTTTTCAAATAATAATTTAAAAGGTGTTTTGCTTTTAAAGTTTAAAATGTTTGTTGTGGGAATTCCCTGGTGGTCCAGTGGTTAGGACTCTGCGCTTTCACTGCCAGGGGCACAGGTTCAGTCCCTGGTCAGGGAATTGCGCGGGGCAGCCAAAAATAAAAATAAAATAAAATGTTGGTTGTAAATGCAGTGACGTTCCTGAGCTTAAGTTCAAGAAATCATCCATTATAAGAATTTTTGCCAGTGTGTTAAGCAAAAATATTTGAACATGAGCTAATCATTGTTAAAGGAGAATGAACACAATTTTTATATTATGCTTTTGCATCTGCCAGCATCACACGAGTATGCCACATACACTTTCAGAGAATGAACTAAGGCAGACAGAAGAAATGGGAAACCTTGGTTAGACAGTCTCATTTTCAGAGTAAGTTTCTTTTATTTTGTCTTGGGCTTCTGGAAATAAAAGGTTTGCTTCATTTGAGGCACACTTGCTTCCTTATTTTTTAATTTAGTGTGAGAATTTATAAACATGGGCTGGTTTGTGTTTTAGTGCAACAGCAGATGAGTGTATCTGAAGCAGGAAAGAACGAGGAAAGTCAGTCAGTTTAATTTAACTTCTCTGTGGTGAAGCTCAGTCTAGTATTCTGATTCTGATCAGTTTAAACTCATACTATTTTTTCCATCACAAGATTAAGAGGAAACTATTTTCAACTTCCAACATTGTACCTCCTTTTTTTCCTCTGAGTGGTAACGGTAGGTAACAGGACTGGTCCCAGCTTGTGATCATGAAGGAGCAATAGGCCAGTTTTTTCTCAGCTCCCAGAACTGCTCTCTTCAACTTAGGTGTACACAGTCTTCGAAATTAGCCTCTCTGCTTCATCTCTCTTCTTTCACTTATTCCTCTGCTTTGTCTCCAGACCTACCTGTCACCCCTTTCTCACTGGCATTCTCTGTTTCATACTGAATTACTTGTACTTCCCCTAACCTGCTGTGTGTTCTCTCTTGTATCTCTGCCTTTGCCTACTCCAGCACTTTGCTGGTCATTCTCCCCTGAATGTACTTCCACATCTCCAAAGGCTAACTGTTTTTTTGTTTTGTTTTGTTTTTTTGCGGTACGCGGGCCTCTCGCTGTTGTGGCCTCTCCCGTTGCGGAGCACAGGCTCCGGACACGCAGGCTCAGCGGCCATGGCTCACGGACCCAGCCGCTCCACGGCATGTGGGATCTTCCCGGACCAGGGCAAGAACCCGTGTCCCCTGCATCGGCAGGCGGACTCTCAACCACTGTGCCACCAGGGAAACCCAAAAGGCTAACTCATAATTGCTGGTTAAAACTCAGTTTATCATTTTCCAGGGAAACTGTATTTCTCCACATATGTTCGTCACTCATGAGGGCTTCTTTGTGCTCTCACGGCAACCTACGAATACCTCTGCCATAGTGTCCTGTTGTAATTGTTTCCTTTATTGTCTTCCACATGTGAACTTAGGAATGTGTGTTTGTATAAATAAAACCTACCAACTGGCTGACTCTTCATTCAATCTCATGATTTCAGCTATACATTATTTTTTCTTTCCAGCTACTTCTGAACAGCTCAACTTAAGCCTCTTTCGGTCTCAGTTGAGTTTTTTACATTGCTCCTCCACCTTTCCGTTTATTGAACATTCTCTTAACTCCTCTTTTTCCCTCATCTTCTGTTCTACTATTCATTAACTCCTATCTATTCTACTTTCTAAATATTGATATATCTTATATTCCATATCTCCCCCTCCATCCCTACTGCTTCTGCAATTTTCTAACACATGAAAAAGGCTTGTATTGTCATGGGAATGGGAGCAGTTTTCACTGGCTTCTCCATGGTTTACATACTGATGTTCATATTCTTTTTTTTTTTTTTTGGCTGAGCCGCATGGCTTGCAGGATCTCAGTTCCCCAACCAGGGATTGGACCTGGGCCACAGTAGTGAAAACCCAGAATCCTAATCACTAGGCCAGCAGGGAACTCCCCTGAAGTTCATGTTCTTTAGTCTAGGAAGCCAGTGACAGTATCGTTTCAATTCCTGTTATCCCACTTCCTGTCTGCTTCTTACTGAAATCACCTAATTCACTAAGTATACATGTCCCATATTCACCAATACCCAAATATTCCATGTTCCTCCATGTTTCTTTACCTTCACATATGCTGTTTCCTCCATCTGAAATCTTTCCTGCTCCAGTCTACCTTCTCAGCTCCTTCCAGATCCAGGTTTCCATCTTTGTCACCTGGCACAATGCTTCTCACATAGTAAATGCTCAATAACATTTATTGAATTTATAATGTATTCACATTCCACATGCAAAAGTGAAGTTGGTTGGGGCATTTACTCATTTCATAATTATCCTGTGCAGTCTCGGAGAACTCTTGCAGGATTTGGTTGAGGCCTTTTGTAAACTCTATGTTTTTGCTTAAGGCATAGTCACCACTGTTATTAGAAAAAGAGATTGATGGGTTTCCTTAAAAAGGACTGTGTCAGAGAGGATTAAAATCAAGGTGCAAATGATTCTGTATTGCTTAGGCATTAGGGATAAGTAGTTCTTCCCCTGCCCAGCCCTATCCCCATCCATAGAACCATAATCTCTTAGAGCTGGGAAAAGTACTTGGTCACAAGGACAGTTGGAAGCTGCTGAAATCTTTTAGATTTTTTAAAAGTGTTAAATAGTGAACATTGAAATTCCAGTATAGGTACAAAGTCTTTCTTTAATTAAAATGGCAAAATTGACATTGAAATTTTAAAGTTATACCACCAAACCCAGCCAAAGGAGATAGCTAATATATTCTGTTGGTTATTGGAAACAAGCTCCTGATTCAGAGTTCAGAGCACCAGTGTAAGAAAATAACAGTGGATCCATTTTATTTATTAACAAAGTTGAAAAACTGGGCATTGGCAAAGCAGTTAAGGTGTTGGCATCTATTTATTTAGTACCTACTACATATCTTGCATAGTTGTAGACCCTTTAGAGGAGTCATAATGGTCTGACATTAAACCTGCCCTTTTAAACCTAAAATATTATTGGTCATATAAGATGTAATACGTGAAATAGAGGACAATAGACGCTGGTATGCAAAATAGTACATTCTGAACTATTTGAGTGTGAAACTGACATTTACATATTGAATCATATTTTCACACTAATTTCCATTTTGTGGAGGCAGCATCGTTTCCTAGAAAAGCACACAAGTCTTGGGATCAGAAAGCCTGAATTCTGGTCCTGACTCTAATTAGCCCTGTGGTTTAGGGTAAGTCACTGTCCCCTCTTTGAACCCGAGTCCCCACATTTGTGAGAGGGACATTGGATGAACTAGATGAGCCCTTAGATCCTTCTAACTCTGTAGACTGCATTTTTGTGAAATATTCTCGGTGCCAAGGATGGAATTTTAGGCAGCTTTGGCAATCGGCTGGACTAAATGAAAGAGCAGGCACTATTTCCTTCAAAGCCCAGTCTCTGTTTAGAAGTCTGTTTATTGAAACACTGTCATCATTAGCTAAATCCTCTGTCCCGTTGGTGGTTCTGCCTCTCCTACCAAGTTCCCGACCCACAAGGAATGGGATTATGCTTCACACGCTTAATGTTCCAAGGTGTGCAGCACATTGCAAAAGAAACCGCATCGTTCTCTGAGGCACCTGACTCATAGCGACGTCGTCCTGTTCAATTAGAGGTGGCAAAGGCTGGCCTGGCTCCAAAGGAACACTGTCAATTCCTCTCCTTTTCTGTGTCCACGCTCGGCAGGATGCTTCCTCACGCCCACCTCTCTCCCCCTTGCTGTGACTTTGGCTTCCGCCAGATGTCACACCGCTGCTTGTCACCGCCCAGACTCTCTTCACTGATTTTGTTGTTTCAGTGTATTTATCACAACTGTTCTCTTGAGCTGTAAAATTTATGGAATTTCACACTCTTCTTAATCACTACAGTGTTTCTTTTTCATGAGAGAGAGAATATACAAGGAGTTGTATGCACAAGAGTTAGAGGGAAGGAAATGCTCCATCAAACTGAAGGAAAGTTTGCATGTGTGTGCCATGTACACCCCCCACTCCCAAATGTACAAGGAAACTGAGCTCAGATGTACAAAGTGAAACTGAACTCACTTCTGCAGGGCTCAGGGGTACTTAGGAAGTCCATTTCAATCCCAGGGAGAGGGACATAAGAGATGTGCTTATTGGCTAATTCCCCTGGCTTAAATTGTATTCCTTTTAGCAACCAAAAAAAGGTGGATAATTTATTAGCACTCTGTGGTAGTTAGTACATCTCCTTCTTCATTTTTTTTGAGCCTCGCCTTGCGGCTTGTGGGATCTTAGTTCCCCGACCAGGGATTGAACCCGAACCCAGTCCCTTGACAGTGAAAGCTTGGAGTCCTAACCACTGGACCGCCAGGGAATTCCCTGGTGCATCTTCTTGATCTTATTATTATCTAATCAGATCTGTTAATAATGCTGTCTGATCCTAAAAATGATGGTGATGGTGGTGGTGATGATGGTGTTATTACTATGGAACAGGCATTTCATTGAGCAGTTTACATTTATTTATTTAAACCTTGCCATAACCCCGTAATGATGGATACTCTTATTATCCCTGTTGTATAGATGAGGAAATCTCAAAATGACTTAAAGCTCTTCATTTTAAAAATAAGCTTACCTCATGTACTTTTTTAAGGGAGGAAGATATACCAATTTATCTAGGTTTTTTTCTTTTCTTCTTTCTCTACTTGTAAAAAGAGGCAAAATTTTGGTGGTATTTTATTTTAGAAACTAAAGTTCATTTTGAGTTCCCAGGATGGTTCATTTAAATTTTTTTCTTTGTATGTCAGATACAACTTTAAAACTAAGAACATTGGCATTTGTACTGCAAACCATTGATGGTGATCCTCATGGCCATTGGACAGAGAGTGTCTCAGCTAAATGTTTAAATTCATTTATTGGTCACTCGGATGTTTAGGTTAGTTCAGAGTTATGTATAGATACTGTTCCTCCCCTTGGGGACCTCATAACTTTGCTCTATTACTTAGACTTACTATCTAAATAATTAGAATAGTGGAGACAACCAAAGACAGATTATATCACGCATAGGATAAGGATTACTTCGTAAAAGATACAGGATTCCTGGCAATGTTATCATGATTGATTAGTGTTCGCATTCCTTCAGGTTAATTGGCAAATTCTCATGTTGTACTGATCATGGGAAAGAAGGGAACTGATGAAAAAGTAGCTAGAAAATGAGGCTTAGCACTCAGGATGGACATATCTGTAAGGGTGGAAATAGTATGAAGGTACTTAATAAGTGGTAATTTGCTCTCCAAATCTGGATGTAGGATTTGTTGTTTTTGTTTTTTCAGGCTTCCAGGAAAATGTCTCTGTGCCTGTGTCAATTTCAAGATAGGTTAGGGTGGGTGTACTGTGAAGTAGATATGCTCGAAGTGTCAGTGCTTATGAATGTTTGTGACAATGAATACCTTCACCTTAGGGCTCCTTCCAAGAGTCCAGGAAGGAGAGAGAAGGAAACTGTCATATATTTCTACCATGTGTCAGGCAGTGTGCTGGGCACTTTTTATAAATTCCCACCATATCCCTTTAGGAAGATGTATATGAGGTGTTTGTTTATTTTCCTTTAAAATTTTATTTATTTTCCTTTAAAAATTAAAAAAAATATTATTGACGTATAGTTGATTTATAATGTTTCAGGTATACAGCAAAGTGGTTCAGATATATATATATATATATATATATTCTTTTTCAGATTCTTTTCCATTATAGGTTATTAAAAGATACTGAATGTAGTTTCCTGTGCTATACAGTAGATCCTTATATGTCTGTATCTATTAATCCCAAATTCCAAACATATGCCCCCCTTCCCTTGTGGTAACCGTAAGCTTGTTTTCTATGTCTGAGTCTGTTTCTGTTTTGTAAATAAGTTCATTTGTATCATTTTTTTAGATTCCACATATATGTGATAGCATATGATACTTGTCTTTTTCTGTCTGACTGACTTCACTTAGTGTGATAATCTCTGGGTCCATCCATGTTGCTGCAGATGGTATTATTTCATTCTTTTTTATGACTGATTAATAATTGTGTGTGTGTATGTATATGTGTGTGTGTGTGTGTGTGTGTATACACACACACACACACACACACACACACACACACCCCACATCTTCTTTATCCATTCATCTGTTGATAGACATTTAGGTTGCTTCCATATCTTGGCTATTGTAAATAGTCCTGCTGTGAACATTGGGGTCATGTATCTTTTCAAGTTAGAGTTTTCTTTGAATATATGCCCAAGAGGGGGATTGCCGGATCATATGGCAACTCTATTTTTCGTTTTTTAAGGAACCTCCATACTGTTCTCCGTAACTGCACCAATTTACGTTCCCACCAACAGTGTAGGAGGGTTCCCTTTTCTTCACACCCTCTCCAGCATTTATTATTTGTAGATTTTAAAATAATGGCCATTCTGATGGGTGTGAGGTGGTACCTCATTGTAGTTTTGATTTGCATTTCTCTAATAATTAGCAGTGTTGAGCATCTTTTCATGTGCTTTTTGGCCATCAGTATGTCTTTTTTTATATATATATATAATAATAATAATGGCCAATTTTTGGGCTTCCCTGGTGGCACAGTGGTTGAAAGTCCGCCTGCCGATGCAGGGGACACGGGTTCGTGCCCCAGTCTGGGAAGATCCCACATGCCGCGGAGTGGCTGGGCCCGTGAGCCATGGCCGCTGAGCCTGTGCGTCCGGAGCCTGTGCTCCGCAACGGGAGAGGCCACAACAGTGAGAGGCCCACGTACCGCAAAAAAAAATAAAAAATAAATAATGGCCAATTTTTTAAAAATTAATTAATTTATTTATTTTTGGCTGCGTTGGGTCTTTGTTGCTGCATGCCAGCTTTCTTTAGTTGCAGTGAGTGGGGGCTACTTTTCATTGTGGTGGCTTCCCTTGTTGCGGAACATGGGCTCTAGGCACACAGGCTTCAGTAGTTGTGGCACACGGGCTCAATAGTTGTGGCACACAGGCTTAGTTGCTCCGTGGCATGTGGGATCTTCCCGGACCAGGGCTCGAACTCATGTCCCTTGCATTGGCTGGTGGATTCTTAACCACCATGCCACCAGGGAAGTCCCCATCAGTATGTCTTTGAAGAAATGTCTCTTTAGGTCTTCTGCCCATTTTTTGTTGAGTTGTATGAGCTGTTTGTATGTTTTGGAAATTAATCCCTTATTGGTAGCATCTTCTGCAAATATTTTCTCCCATTCCATAGGCTATCTTTTCATTTTGTATATGGTTTCCTTTGCTGTGCAAAAGCTTTTAAGTTTAGGTCCCATTTGTTTATTTTAATTTTGTTTCCATTATTCTAGGAGACGGATCCAAAAAGATATTGCTGCAATTTATGTTAGAGTGTCCTGCCTGTATTTTCTTCTAGGAGTTTTGTAGTATCCAGTCTTACATTTAGGTCTGTAATCCATTTTGAGTTTATTTTTGTATATGGCGTTAGAGAATATTCTAGTTTCATTCTTTTACATGTAGCTGTCCAGTTTCCCCAGCACCACTTTTTGAAGAGGCTGTCTTTTCTCCATTGTGCCTCCTTTGTCATAGATTAATTGACTTTTAGTGCATGGGTTTATTTCTGGGCTTTCTATTCTGTTCTATTAATCTGTGTGTCTGTTCTTGTGCCAGTACCATACTGTTTTGATTACTGTAGCTTTGTAGTATAGTCTGAAGTCAGGGCGCATGATTCTCCTCTCTCTGTTCTCCTTTTTCAAGATTGTTTTGGCTATTTGGGGTCTATTTGACTATATGAGGAATTTATCTTATATCTCAGTGCTAGGAGTGGATGGGCTTCTCTTGAGTGCTTACCCTGTTTATTTCATGGACACTGTGAACTTCATAGGTGATTGTGTTTCCTAGTAATTACTTTAGCATTTACTGAGGCTTTATTATGTTTTGGGTACTATGCTTGTTTATATGCATTATCTCTTTGAGTCTTCAGTGCAGCCTTTTTGTAGTAGGTATTATCCCATGTTTTCAATGAAAACATTTTCAGAGAGGTTAGGTTACTAACTTTTCTAAAGCTACACGTCTGGTAATAGAGCTGGATTTCAAAGTCGGGTCTAACTGTAATGTAGCCCAGCTGTTTCTTCCTGAGATATTTAAACTACCGTTCTCTTCATTTAATTCTAAATGCCTGTAGCATAATTTTTTTTACTTACTTAGCAACCTATGTCTAAAGAAAAGTAGAAAGAGAAGGACCTAGGAGCCTAGAAAAAAGCAGCAATATTATGTGCAATCATAGGATACTGGCAGTCAACTTAAACTTCAACCAGTTCTCAGAAGTAGGACCTATCACTTTCTGACATTTGTTTAGTGATTTTCTTAATCTTTCATCTTGTGATACTAGGCATTAGCCATATAAGTATTAAAACATATATAGGGCTTCCCTGGTGGCGCAGTGGTTGAGAGTTTGCCTGCCGGTGCAGGGTACGCGGGTTCGTGCCCCAGTCTGGGAAGATCCCACATGCCACGGAGCGGCTGGGCCTGTGAGCCATGGCTGCTGAGCCTGTGTGTCCAGAGCCTGTGCTCCGCAACACAGAATTCCAGAGCCTGGCAAAGTATAGCACGCTACTTACTGGGTAATGTGATAGGCAGATTATTTTCTCTAAAGACTTGACTATTGCTGGTCAATTCTTAACCCCTGAGACTATTCACCATCTTATCCCCAAGGCAGAAACTTGTTTGCAGGTTAGGGCTACTCTGTAGTCTAAGGGAAATATTACTTAGCACAGCTGGCTTGGAATTCCAAGTAAGTACATGATGTTTTCATGTGTTCTTCTAACATGAGTTAGAATGTTTCTTCAGGCTGCCAAGTGCCCATGTTAATCAGTGTTCAAAGAATACAAAGCATCACTTTTAAGACCATTAGCTGTTATTACTTTATGCCCCATAATAGGATGCATAAATGTATTTGATTTCATTTAATGTGCATTTAATCGAATGTATAAGTTTAGGGAGGGGCATATAACCATGGGCAAGGCCTGCTCACTAGCCACTGTGCCAAATGCAAGAGGGAAAACACACTTTGCACAGAAAAAGGAAGACATTTTCCATGGGAGTCTCACCGCTGATGCCTGGCAGCATAGACAGGCCATGGTAAATGGCCCACCTGGTATAGAAAAAGAATCATCCATTTGGAGATGAAGAGCAAGGCAGACATAGCTAAGGTTCTCTGTAGAAACTTGCATTTTTAGACTTGCAGGTAATACAAAGAAAGGATACCTATAAATAGGTTATTATAAGTACTGTTTATTTATCTCACTGATAAAAATTACTTCTTAGTTACCTTAGCAGAGCCTTATTATATTAGAAAAATATTAGCATTTCACCTAAATCTACAGTTCTTCTAGAGTTACCACATTTCTTTGTATTTATGAACTTCCATTATTACTGTCTGCATTAAAAGTTTAATGATTTGGAAATTCCCTGGCGGTCCAGTGGTTAGGACTTTGAGCTTTCACCACCTGGGGCGTGGGTTCGATCCCTGGTCAGGGAACTAAGATCCTGCAAGATGTGTGACACAGCCAAAAAGAAAGTTTAGTGATTTGACTTAACTATTTGAGACTTTCTACCCTTCCCTACTGCAAGACTTGTTTCTTTTTTTCCTTTTTTTAAAAATCTTTTCTTTTTTTATAGTTGATACATAATATTATGTTAGTTCCAGGTATACAGCAGAGTGATTCAGTTTTGGGCTTCCCTGGTGGCGCAGTGGTTGAGAGTCCGCCTGCTGAGGCAGGGGACACAGGTTTGTGCCCTGGTCTGGGAAGATCCCACATGCCACGGAGGGGCTGGGCCTGTGAGCCATGGCCGCTGAGCCTGCGCATCCGGAGCCTGTGCCCCGCAACGGGAGAGGCCACAACAGTGAGAGGCCCGCGTACCGCAAAAAAAAAAAAAAAAGATTCAGTTCTATATATACTATTTTTTTCAGATTATTTTCCAATATAGGTTATTACAAGATTTTAATATAGTTCCCTATGCTATACAGTAAATCCTTGTTGCTTATCTATTTTATGTGTAGTAGTTTGTTCATTCCATACTCCTAATGTATACCCCCGCTTCCTTTCCCCTTTGGTAACCGTAAGTTTATTTTCTATTTCTATGTCTGTGAGTTAGTTTATGTTTTGTATATAGATTCACTTGTATTATTTTTTAAATTCCACATATAAGTGATATCATATAATATTTATCTTTCTCTGACTTACTTCACTAAGTATTATCTAGGTCCATCCATGTTGCTGCAAATGGCAATAATTCAGTCTTTTTTATGGCTGAGTAATAGTCCATTGTATATATGTACCACATCTTCTTAAGCCAGTCGTCTCTTGATGGGTACTTGGGTTGTTTCCATGACTTGGCTATTGTAAATAGTGCTGCTATGAACATTGGGGTGCGTGTATTGAATTAGAGTTTTCTCTTTTCTGGACATGTACCCAGGTGTGGAATAGCTGGATCATATGGTAGCTCTGTTTTTAGTTTTTAAAGGAACTTCCATATTGTTTTCCATAGTGGCTGCACCAGTTTACGTTCCCACCAACAGTGTTGGAGGGTTCCCTTTCCTTCCAGTTTACCATTTGAGATTTTGGTCCAGTTGTCCAGACTGAGCCTTCTTCTTTTGGATGATGTGGTTGGAGCTGCAGCTTTCATTAGCCTGTGGCCTGACACTCTCAGAGTTGTGTGTGTTGGTTTCAGCTATTAGGAACAATACAAGAACACCCGTGCTTTGCCTTTGAAATGCTTTTGTAACAGGTTTTGGTCCATGGGCTTTAAGAAGCAGCTTTTTCACATACTTTAAAGTGCTCCAAATACTCTTCTGTTCAGAGAAAACAAGCTGACCTCCCTTTGCCTCTGACCACACTCTGGGTCCTTTAGATTTGCCTGAATCTTTACTTTCATCATGATTTACTCAGCTGCTGCTATTTTCTTATTTATCAAGAGTTGGAACGTTCCTATTTCCATGAGGAGAGGTGTTGGTGTTATCGCTTTGACCATCACTTTGAAGTGTCTTTCCTTTGCAGACCCCATATCATGTCAACCTCCTCCTGGCTGGCTATGATGAGCATGAGGGTCCAGCACTCTACTACATGGACTACCTGGCAGCCTTGGCAAAAGCCCCTTTTGCAGCCCACGGCTATGGTGCCTTCCTGACTCTCAGTATCCTGGACCGGTATTACACACCAAGTAAGTTTCAGCTCTCTAAGTGTAGGGAGCAGTAGCAGAGCCCTGTCCTCAGCTGTTTCCTGGTTTTGTGCACAACCCCCTGGAGTTGGGTGGCCAGGGCTTGAAAAGAGGATGGATCCTAAGAAGTACATGCAGGTGCCCTCTGGAAGCTTTCTCCTGTAGGTCATTAGGGTTATGGAAAAGCTGATCGAACTCCCTCTTCTGCCAGATAAAACGAGGTATTGCATATGCCCAGAGCTGGGTTTTGTTTTGTTTTAAAGGGGAGTTGGAGTAAAACTATAATTCTTCAGTTACAAAAGTTCAGTTTTTTCACTCATTTTGCCCTATTAGGTGCTAATTAGCTTCTCAGGTGTAAAGAATGAGCAAGTAAACCAAGTGGTTTGTATGTTTGTTTTGAGCTTGTGGTGATGAACAGGTCTCCAGCTTGACAACTGAGGGTTTCTTTTCTTAAATATCAAAGCTTTCTAAGGCCATAGCCTGAGCTGTTCCCTTGGTTCTTATCACCTAATGGCTACCCCCTCCTACAAGAAAAAGCTGGCTCTCTACTTGTCCATGAACCATCAGCTTGGCAAACCTCCAGACACTGGGATGCTTTTGTGTTAAGTTCTATTTTCTGACCCCAATTCTAACCTCAACTTCAGCCACTGTGAGCAGTAGGCAGTTGGGATTCTCAGCTTTTACAAGCTATAGATGTAGCACAGATAACCAGTTTTCTCCTTACATTCCATTCATCCCTGTCAGTATAGTAAGAATCTGGCTTGTTCATTCCTTTTTTGGTGCTGCCCTCTCACTCAACCTCAGCCATGCCAGAGCTCCAGGCCACATCCTAAAAAGAATTAGCCTGGCCTCCTAGTGACTGCTTCTTGATTTGGCGTCTGTCAGTAATACAGCTGATTTGCCCACCAAAATAACCACCAACCACCCCTGAAGCCTAACTGCGTAATATGTCATCCCAGTTTGCCATGCCTGTGGACAGTTCCTTTGGCTCCTATTTTATGAGAGACTCAGCCCCATCCTATGAATTCTCATTCCATTGTTAAACTGAGGCCCAGCTGGCAAAGTGAGGCTAAAACACTGGCCCTGGCCTCCTTTTCCCTGATTTGCAGCTGGCTAGGGCAGATGGAGCTGATTTAAGCCCTGGTCTAAAGGGGGGCTGGGGGCGTTGGGAGTTGGGGGATGGGCTATAACGAAGAGGCAGGCCGCTGGACTTCTCTAGAGGCAAGCCCTGGCCATGGGAGGCAGAATTCCGTCATGCTCTCCCTTCTCTGTAGCAAATCAATTTGCAGTGGCTTGTGGCTGCCTGAGCATTGGGTGTGGGGCACCCTCAACTGCATATGGAATAAGTTTGTTGAAAGCCAGAAGGCTAGGCCTTTTTTGTTTGTTTTTTTTGCCTTTTCTGTTGTGTGGCATTTGTGTGGCATGCTGACCTGGAAAAGTTTGAAACTTAGTCAAAAGTTGCAGCAGAGAGTTGGACTTAATGTCAGCACCTTGAGTGCCTGGCCTCTGTGTTCTCTTTCAGCTATCTCACGTGAGAAGGCAGTGGAGCTTCTTAGGAAATGTCTGGAGGAGGTGAGTAGCTCCCATGGGATCCTGAAAGGAATGTTTTGTCTCTCTGTTTGCCAATATTGTTCCCGTTCCTCAGTTGCATTTTTTCTGATCCTTGCCAGAAGGTATAATAAATATCCACTAACCAGATGTGAAGTTGCTACCAGGGGTAGAGTTTGGTACATAACAAGCTTATTTTTTCACTCATGGGTCACCTTCTCATCAATGTCAATTTTATAATTTAATTAATTTTCTTTTTGGTTCATCCAGACTAGTGGTTCTCAAAATTTAGCATGTATAAGAATCATCTGGGGAGCTTGTTTCTTAAAAAAGGCAGATTCACACTCTCCACCCAATTCTGATTCAGTGGTCCTGGTGTAGATCTTGAGAATATTTTAACCAGCAGTCCCAAATGATTTTGCTGCAGGTGGTAACTGGAGCCATACTTTAAGAACCATTGTGCTAGATTTTATACCTGCTCTATTTTTGTGCTACCTGGAGTTGTCATAAAGTCTGCTCCCTTGGGGACTTCCCTGGTGGTGCAGTGGTTAAGAATCCGCCTGCCAACTCAGGGGACACGGGTTTGATCCCTGGTCTGGGAAGATCCCACATGCTGTGGAGCAACTAAGTCCGTGTGCCACAACTACTGAGCCTGCACTGTAGAGCCCGTGAGCCACAACTGCTGAGCCCGTGAGCCACAACTACTGAAGTCCTTGTGCCTAGAGCCCCTGCTCTTCAACGAAGAGTAGCCCCCACTCGCTGCAACTAGAGAGAGCCTGCATACAGCAACGAAGACCAAATGCAGCCCAAAAAAAAAAAGTCTGTTCCCTTAATAGTATATAAGTTTGGGAGGGAAAGCCTCTGCTGGGAATTCAGGAGGCCATAGAAGGTAACTAAGAGGCTTTGGGCAGTAGGGGAGAGCAGCCCTTAGTTTATGAGGCCAGGAACACAGGCCCTGCCCATTCCAATACTACTCCTAGGAGTCTAAGGCTCTGGGGTATGAATGGAAGATGAGGAGGAAAAGAAAGCAGCTCCTGTAGGCTTTTTAATTCTTTTACTGTTCTTGTAGCCTAAGGATGAACTTGAATTCGTGGTCTAGTGAGAAGAGAGTAGGAGGTTGAGAGCAGGTGGTAGCATTGGACAGTAATGTCAGTTTGCCTCTTACACAAGCCTGTCATTTTCAGTCCATAGTGCCCCTTTTTCCTCTTGTTTGTAAATCCCCTTTCCAAAGCAGAAGCTGAGAATAAACTCATGTGCTTTTCTTATTAACCATTCAGCCACGAGGCCATATTAGTCCAGCAGCCCCAAGTGTTGCAAGGGGCTGCCAGGAAGAAGCCACTGGAATATCGAATGCTTTGAGACTTTATTCCTCAAGGATCCTAAATATGATTATTTTATAAACCCACATTTCCTTATTGTCACCTTTTCTTGATCTTGGAGCTGGTTTCTGGACACAGGAGTCATCAGCCAGAGAGGACCGTAGAAATGGAAATGGTTGTTGCTGTCCAGTCCTCATCTGTAAAGGAGATGGGAAACATCAAGAGAGAGAGGGCTTAGGCCTGGAGAGGTGTACATGTCCAGGATATGCCCCTAAGGGAGCACATGGAGCTTTGTGCCTTCTATCTAGAGATTAAGTGAGGTGTCCAGGAAGAGTCGCCCACAGAAGCAAAGATTTCCTCCAGCTGTGTTTCTCAATAATCTCCAGCCAGGTTAATGGGGGCCGTCTGGTTTTATGCACATAGACCCCAGCTCCTTTGGAATAGCCTCTCAAGCAGAGAGTCTCATGAAAGCCCAGAGGTGTTTCTTTAATGACAGGTTAGCTTGTATTGGAGGAGACAGAAGCAGGAGTTGTTCCAAGAGTAGTTCTGAGGCCATCCTTCCCACCACCCCCCCAGCTATACACACAAACACATACACATCTGGTCCTTATAATGTGGGCAGGTGACTGGAGCCAACTGTTGGGACCTAGGAGTACATGGCTTTGGTCCAAAGCTTATTCCTAGGGCAGTCGCTCCTTGGTTGGCTTGTTACCTTGAGACACTTTAAAAGAGAAGTCTGTGTTTACCAGGCTAATTAGTGGCAAATTGTGAGGAATAGAGCATTCGATTGTCTCATTCTTCATCAGCTGACTGACCAGAGTCAAGCCCTCGGCTCTTGCTCACTACCTTCCAGTCAGCCTCCACCTGCAGCTTGGGCTTTCCTCAGTGTCCTAGTACCAACTGCCTCCAATAGGATACCAGCGGCACAAAAGCAGAGATTATTATCTGCTTATATGCCCAGTGCCTAGAACAGAGCCTGGACCACAGTTAGTTCTCAATAAAAACTTGTTGACTGATTTCCTTCATGTTTCTCTGCAGCTCCAGAAACGCTTCATTCTGAATCTGCCAGCCTTCAGCGTTCGAATCATTGACAAGAATGGCATCCACGACCTGGACAACATTTCCTTCCCTAAACAGGGCTCCTAACGTCATGCCCTCCCTCCCACTTGCCAGGGAACTTTTTTTGATGGGCTCCTTTATTTTTTTCTACTCTTTTGACGTGTGCTCTCCATAGATGGTTATTTCAGAATAAAGCTGACTATGGATAAATTGAGTGCTCTGGGTTGAGTCTCAGTTTACCTAACATCACCTCAGGAAGGAAGTGGAGGGAGGATTACCTGCATTGGACTTTTTGCCAGGGCTGTCTTTCCTCCTGCCCCTTTCCCTTCATTAATGCTCTGATTGCCCTTTAGCAGCTGACAGCTTGCTTGCTAATGTTTCATTCCCTCTAAAGCAGTGGTTCTTCATTGCCCCTAAGCTTAAACATTTTTAACTTAATTAATTTGAATAAGTAATACATGTACCTATAGATTGACACATATACACTAATATGTATAAAATAAGTAACTAATAAAAACCAGGTGGATAGCACAGAGAACTCTACTTCACTTTGCTGTACAGTAGAAACTAACACAACATTGTAAAACAACTATACCCCAATTAAAAAAAAAAGAAAGAAACATAAATAAAAAGTAAAACTGTAAAACATCTAGAAGAACCCTCCCCCCAAAAAAAAAATTGTTATTGGGCCATTAAAAAAAAAATGTAAACAGTACAAAAACACACAGTAAAAATGTTTCTCCCATCCCTATAATTTAATCACCTTCTTCCCTTCCCAGAGGAAACTTCAGCTACTAATTTCTTATCTAACCTTTAAGAGATACGCTGTTCTTGTATAAAATATGTGCATGCCCACGTCCCTTTTAAAAAATATTTTTAAATGTTCTGCATATTGCTTTTTTTCATTTAACACTGTGTTGGAGATTGTTTTTATATCAGTACCTAAATAACTACCTTATTGTTGACAGTTGGATAATATTCCATGAAATTGGTGTACTCTAGGTGGTTAACCAGGTATCTGTTTTACTTCCTAACCTAGCTTTTTGGAAATGAGTAATGTAGATGTTTTTTGATTGGTGCCACTAAAACAGTGGTTCTTAACCAGATGTATGTATGAGTCACCTGGGGAGTTTTCTTTTTTAGTCTACATGATTAGGCTGCATTCACTCCCGGATTCTAACAAACAGGTTTGGGGCCTAAACTAGGAATATTTTTTTAAAGCTTCTAATCTTAGGTGATGATAGAGAACCACCAGATTGAAGCTTTTTTGGAGCAGTGGTCCTCAAACTTTAGCATGCATCCCAGCTTCCTTACAAACACAGCTTGCTGGGTCCTACTCCTGTAGTTTAGAGTGTGGCCTGAGATTTTACGTTTCTAATATTTCCAATTGATGCTGATGCTGCTGGTCTGGGAACCATACTGTGAGCACCATTTGGTCTTAAACTAAGGTAAGCCCTACTTTATTCCATTCTGTGCTACTCGTAATACCACATACAATAGGTTTTGGGTTTATCTGAGGCGAAATATACCATCTCTCTAAGATACGCCGTATAGATCAGCACATTTGTATTAACAGTATTGGATTAATATCAAATTGAATGTCGTACACTTTTTAATACACCAATGGTAAATGCTAATCATTTACCAATGGCAAGCTAATCATTGACTAAATGGGCAAAAGAGATGATTCACATGACCACAGCTGGTTCATCATCAAACACCACCATCAGTATGCATAGGTGCGGGCTTTGGGCTAGATTCCTGAATCTCTTTCCAAGGCACCTATTTTAAAACTCCACAGGTGATTCTTAGGCTTGCCCCAGTTGAGTGCCACTACTAAGGCATGAGCAGTCCTGCTTCACGGTTTTCCCATCTGTAGAATGGGTTAAAATTGTATGAGGATTCCATGTGCAAATATAAAGCATTTGGAACAGGGCCTGGTATGGGGTAAGTGCTCAATAAGTACATAATTATTGATAAAGTTGTTATTCTGCATCCAAGCCTCACGAGGAATGAAATTGTTCTCTGCCTTTGAATATAAGTGTCCCCAGGGCAGTCTCATAGGCAAGCCCACCAGCCCACCCTGACTTCCAGTCTGTTTTCTCCAATCCAGATCTCTTTTCTGAGCTCAAGATACACTTAATTCTAGGTATCTCACCCTCTAGTCATAGGGACATCAAACTCAGCACGTCTAAATCTAAGCCTTACCATCAGCCCCCAGCTCCCAAGTGCCCAAGCCAGAAACCTAGGCATCATTTATCTTTGATAAGCTTATTTTGGAATAAATTTGGTTTTGCAGAAAAGTTGCAAAGATAACACAGAGTTTCCTTATACCCCTCACCTAGTTTCCCCTGATGTTAACCTGTTAACATTTGTAAAAACTAAGAAGCCAGCATTGGTTGGCACATTAGTATTGATATTAACTAAACTCCAGCCTTTATTCAGATTTCACTGATTTTTCCACTAACCTCCTTTTTCTGTTCTAGGATATGATCCAGGATACCATATTGCATTTAGCTGGGCATCATTTTTGATGCCTTCTTTATCTCCAACCTTCACAAAGTCACCAAGTTCTGGCAGTTTTACTTCCTAAATCTTTTTTTATTATTATTAATTTTTGTTGGAGTATGCTTGCTTTACCTTCCTAAATCTTTTAATGAAAATCTCCATCTCCATTATCTCAATTCCCCGACCAGGGATTGAACCCAGGCCATGGCAGTGAAAGCCTGGAATCCTAACCACTAAGCCACCAGGGAACTCCCTTGGATTTTTTTTCCCCCATTTATTTATTTATTTATGGCTGCATTGGGTCTTTGTTGCTGCACGCAGGCTTTCTCTAGTTGTGTCAAGCAGGGGCTACTCTTCATTGCGGTGTGCGGGCCTGTCATTGTGGTGGCTTCTCTTGTTGTGGAGCACGGGCTCTAGGCACACAGGCTCAGTAGTTGTGGCTTGCGGGGTCTAGGGTGCAGGCTCAGTAGTTGTGGCGCACGGGCTTAGTTGCTCCGTGGCATGTGGGATCTTCCCAGATAAGGGCTCGAACCTGTGTCCCCTGCATTGGCAGGCGGGTTCTTAACCACTGCGCCACAAGGGAAGTCCCTCTTGGACTATTTTAACAGCTTCCTAACTTCTCTCTACTTTTTTTTTTTTTTTTGGCGGTACGCGGGCCTCTCACTGTTGTGGCCTCTCCCGCTGCAGAGCACAGGCTCCGGATGCACAGTCTCAGCGGCCATGGCTCGTGGGCCTAGCCGCTCCGCGGCATGTGGGATCTTCCTGGACTGGGACACGAACCCGTGTCCCCTGCATCGGCAGGCGGACTCTCAACCACTGCGCCACCAGGGAAGCTCTCTCTACTTTTAATCTCCTCCCTCTCCAGTTTTTTCTCTGTACTCGAAAAATTGGATCATCCATTCCTCTCCTCACTTAAAACTTTTCTGATGGTTTTCCATTGCTTATAGAATAAAGCCTACCTTTTTGGTTTGACATGCTAAACATTTCATAATCCTTTACCAACCCAGGTCCCCAATTTCCTTTCCCTCTTCTGTACCTCATAAAGCCATGACCCAACTGAATTGATATGGCCTCAGCATACATTTTTTACTTCACACCTGTATATATATATATACCTACTGTAAGAAGGGTAAGCATTGCTTCCTGGAACTTTTCTTACAGGTATGTATATATGTATGATTGATTTGTGATGTAGTGCACTCTGATATTTTCTAATCTGTGTTCTTCTACCAGATTTTGTTTTTTTTTAATGCCAGCTATGTCCTAAATCAATTTCAAGTTTGAAAAACACTGGGAATGCACTGATGCTTTAACACTCCTGGCCAAACACTGCTCAGGATGGTCTCCCGATTGGGTCCCATCTGCTTTCAGGTGATTAATACACTGAAAACAATTTATTCCTTCCCAGGCTTGAGGTGAGAGGGGATAGGTTGGAGAAGAGAGCACCTGTTTTGCCTCAGGGTAGGGAAGCTTAGCTCTGACTAGTGAAGAGGTTAGGGAGGCTGACAAGGAACCCTTAAGAGATGGAAGAGGGTGCTGAAATAGTCTAAGTGCCATATGTCTTACCTCATTTAATCCCTTCAACTTCCCATAGTGTAAAATAATTTTAGTAGTAGAATGTCTCTTGCAGGCCCAGGGCTTTCGTTAAAGCAGAACATACTTTCAGCCTTTACTCCAATCCTCCTTTCATATGTGTGGGCTGAGGCAGGGAAACTTCTTGGGAGAAGAAATCACATCTTTGGACCTTTCCTCTGGGAGATGACGCCCAGACCTTTCATTTCTGCAAAACACCTGACCATCTGTCTCTGGCAGCACACCTACAAAGAACTGGGGGAAGAGAATTCCAGGCAAAGAGAACGGTAAGTGCAGTGGCCCTGAGGCATAAAAGTGGTAATTTGAGGAACAGAAAGGAAACCAGTGTGGCTAGAGCAAAGTGAGTGATGAAGAGAATAGTTTAAGATATGGTTGAGGAAGTAGGCAAAGTTTGGATTGTTGCAGGGCTTTAGTATGAAGGTGTACCAGTGAAAACAGGGACCAGTCGGAAGACTATTGTAAGAGTCTCGAGGACTAGGGTGGTAGCACAGGAGATAGAAAGAAAAGGATGTGGACTTTCTAATGGATTGGGTGTAGGGAAAGAATCAAATATGACTCCCTAATTTCTGGCTTGAGCAACTGGGTCAGGAAGGTGGCGAGGTCAAGATTTGAGTACTTGAGTCAAGTACTCTTTTTTTTTTTTTTTTTGCTGTACGCGGGGCCTCTCACTGTTGTGGCCTCTCCTGTTGCAGAACGCAGGCTCAGCGGCCATGGCTCACGGGCCCAGCCGCTCCGCGGCATGTGGGATCTTCCTGGACCGGGGCACGAACCCGTGTCCCCTGCATCGGCAGGCGGACTCTCAACCACTGCGCCACCAGGGATGCCCAAGTACTCCATTTTGGACATAAATAGAAGGGAGAATTTCAGAGAAGAGCAAGTGGTCAGCCATGTCAAATGCTGCTAAGTCCAGAAAAAGGGCCTTTGGGTTTGACATGTGGCCATCGAGGACCTTGCTGAGTGGATTTCCATAGGCTGGTAGGGATAGAAGACAGATTAAAGTGGTTGAGGAGTGAATTGGGGGTGGGTGAGGAAATGGAGGTAGGGGTGTAGCAATCTTTTAAATTAAAACTCTCCAACTGCAAAAGAAGTAAATGGAGAAAGGATTTATGTTTTGTAAGGTAAGAGATCATAGAATATGTGTCCTTTGGGGAACGATTTAGTATAGATGATTAAGTAGAGGAGAGAATAAAGGTGCAGGAAAGAAAAGTGGCCTCAAGAATGAAATCCTCAAGGAGACAGAAGAGCTGGATTTGAATGAGCCAGATAGACACACGTAATCATCAGCATTCATATTGACACACATACAGACCCACCACCAACGGTCATGTTAACACATCACGTAGACCTAATAGCTGGACTGACACATTCACACACACGGCCCAGTAAGTCACAATAATACACATACAGCCCCCCCCCCAGGATTCACTACACGCACACGCACACACACACACACACACACAAATAGCCACACTGACAAGCCAGGTAGACCCACCATCTGTACCCCCTCACCCAGAGGTGCCCACAGCCCCTTCCGAGGTTTCCCCCTTATAGTCCCCCTCCCACTCCACCCCCACCCCCAATTCCCAGGCCCTGCCTCTCCCCCGTGACCTTGGGCTGAAGAAGGACAGGGAGAGCTTCATATCCAATGAAAAGGTTTTATTAAGAGAATGAGAAAGCAATCTGAGAGTTGGGGAGGTACACTGACTGCAGGGTCAAGAGAAACAACAGCAAATACAAAATCCCAGCAACAACCTTGGGGTCCCTGACATCTTTGTTCCCTCCCGGCCCACCAACAGCCCTTTGCGAGCAAAAACACCCTCTCCATCCTGGTCCAGCTGGACATCTTGGTGCATAAGCAGAAGACATTGAAACGAGTCCTCAACTCATTGGGATAAATAAGTTGCACTGAACATTTTAAAACTTTAAATTACAACATAAATAAATAGGACACAGCAACAGGACTGAAGTGCAGCCTGGATTCAAGTTATCCAATTTGTGTTTATCTTCTCTGTTCCTTGAGGGCCCCCTCCTGCCCACTTCTTTCCAAGAGTGGCAGGGGTCCAAAAAGCCCACTGGGGCCTCCTGCCAGCACCCCTTTTCTGGGGGTAGGAGATTCTGGGATGAAGGGCACCAACTCCTCAGTAGCACCTGGTTTGTTAATTCCTCTCCTGCTGTTAGTAAAAACAGCAAGGCCTTGGCCTCTAGGAGCACCCATCACCCTAATGGGCACCCTAATGGGCAGCACTGGTCCCAAGAACCAGGCTTTTCCATGCAATTTCCTGTCCAAGCCTTTCTCAGCAGTCAAGGGTCAGAAAATTGCACACGCGAGGCAGACGCCTGGGCCCTTATCTACAAACCACCACAGAGGCCACCTCCCCTTACTCCAGCCCAGACCCCTAACTCATGGGTTTCTGGAGGAATGTTCTCTTTCTGGCCTGACTCCAACCCCACCGTTTAATCCTGTCAGGCCCACCCCCAGGAGCAAAGACCTCATTTCAGACCTTGGGAGCCCCTTAGGGATGGGGTGGGGGAAGCAGGTACTTCCGAAGTTTGGCATCCTTCTCCGAAGCCTTGGTGTCACCATGCCCACTGCCTGCACTGCTTAGAAACATCTTGTCCAGCCCCTTGAGTGACTCCAGCAAGTAGTTCTGGAAGGCAGTGAGGGCAGCACAGATGGCAGGCCCGCCGAAGCCATGGGTGATGAGGCTAAAGTGTGTCAGGCAGCTCTGCACTCCGGGCTCCAGGATGAGTGCTGGGCGGGTGTTCCCCAGCGGTGAACGGTCCTGCGCCATCAAGTCTGCAAACTCCTTGCAGATCTGCCTGGTGGGGGAAGGAGGGTCAGAGGTTAGAGGACAAAGGTCTGAGTCCAGGGAAGGACCCACCACATACTGGGTACTTTATATACATTATATATATGATTGCTGACCCAACAGTCTACAAATGATGATCATACCCGTGTTAGAGAAAAGTAAACTAAGGTTCAGAGAAGTTAACTGATTTGCCCAATATCACACACCTAATAAATAGCGCATGCCAATACCCTACGATTTCCTTTTCTGTGGATGTCCTGCCCACGTTCCAAGTCCAGCTCAACTCCTACCTTATCCAGGAAACTTTCCTTGATTCCCTCTCCTACTGCCACCTCCACCCAAAACAGCCAATGCTTCAAGAGGTTTGTCTATGAAATTATTGGGGAACAATCCAGAATCTGCCTTAAGTAACTGAAATAATAGCCAGCAGTGAACATGAATTGAGGCCTGGATGCTGTGCCGAGCACACTGTATGTATCATCTCACTTAATCCTCACAACAAATCTATAATGTTATTATCATTCCCATCACATGGAAGAGGAAACTGGGTGGTTTCAGACAGGTTAGATGACCTGCCCAAGTGACTAGGCTGGGATTTGAATCCATCTCCAGTATGTGGCTGGATATATGGCTCAGGCAAGAGAATCACTTGTGTCTCACCTTTGCGTCACCAAGGAACCTGGTCAGCATCTTAGACATGACTGGGACCCAGAAAGTGCTTGCTGAGTTAGCTGATTAATGAGTGAGGTGATCCCTGCCCTAGATATGTTTCTCCAGCTCCAATATGAGCAGCCTCAAAGGCCCCATGAGTCATGGCAGTCCCATGAGTCTGTGATTCCAATTCTGCCTAGGGGACTTGAGGAAACCTTGAAGGCGGGAGGATGGAGTTGTGATTTGAAGGACTGTTAGGTGGGGGGACTGGATGGTGTTCTAAGCAGAAGAGCAAGCCCAAGGACAGGAGGGCAGGAGAGAGCAAGTGGGTTAGTTGGAGCGGGTGGAGTTTGTGCAGACCAGATTATGGGGGCCCTCAAAGGAGTCTGGACTTGACAGAATGGTGGTTTTCAAACCCGCCCCCATGTCTGTCTCTTCTTGCAATGGGACCCTTTCTAAAAACTAAATCTTTTTTTTTTTTTTTTTTTTTTGTGGTACGTGGGCCTCCCACCGTTCTGGCCTCTCCCGCTGCAGAGCACAGGCTCCGGACGCGCACACTCAGCGACCATGGCCCACGGGCCCAGCCACTCCGCGGCATGTGGGATCCTCCCGGACCGGGGCACGAACCCGTGTCCCCCGCATCGGCAGGCGGACTCTCAACCACTGCGCCACCAGGGAAGCCCTAAAAACTAAATCTTAATGGAACACCAGTTCATTAAACAGGCCCTGCGGCATCCCTACAGAACCTAGTTTGAAAATCAACTGCAGTAGCAGTGGGAGCCATTGAAGGCTCTTGGGTAGGGATCAGTGCATGTGCAGGGAGGCTGGGGGAACAGAGGGGCGCTGGGGTGAACGTCCAGGAGTGAGATTGGGAGACCAGAGTTGAGGTGGCATGCGAGTGGTGGTGAGGGAGGCATCAGTGAGACTTGCAGAGGGGTCAGGTGTGAAGTAAGAACAAAGAGGGGTCAACCCAGGGGTCTGGGTAGGTGTTGGTGCCCTGATGGAGGTCACTGGAGCAGAGGGGCTGACTGGCAAGGCTCAGGCAGGGGGAGCAAGGCCAGAGAACCTCAGACCCATGACGGGACTGGGGCTGGTGGTGCCCACACGTGGACTTACGTCAGCCTGTCTGTGACACTGTGTTTGCTGATGTGTAGAACCCAGATATGTTCACATGTATCCATGTGTGCCCTGTCACGTGCACAGCATGGAACCTAGGTGTGCCTGTGTGCAGTGCTGCATGTACCATGTGTACATCACATGCACACGAGTGGTATCCATTGTGCCCATGCTTGGTGTCTGTGTCTGTGCGTTGCACCAACATGTGCCTGTACAAGGCACCCATGGCAGCCGGTGCGTGGCGCTCTCGCTCACTTGGCGGCCAGCAGCATGCTCTTGCGGCTGTGCAGCTCCCCCGGGTCAGCATGCTGGCGGCACAGGTACTCGGCAGCCGCCTTGGCTGGGAACTCGGTCTCACAGACGTAGCCAAAGTCTCGGGCCAGGTGTACAGCCTCTCCTAGGAGGGAGGGGAGGCAGAGAGATGAGCCATCACTACAGCCAGGTGTACCTTTGAGCCTGGAGCATGGCCTTGACACTCCAACCCCTGACCGGGGCCATCCTGCTTCTATATATGTATCTTTTCTTGATTCCCCTCTCAGCTCTAGACGCAACCCCGCTGCCCTCCCTTGGGGCTACCTCAGATGGGCTCTGAGCTAAGGGGTGGGAGCTGAGCCCACCAGTTGTCCCAGAGCCTGAACTCAAGATGATCGAGCTGAGAGTCACCAACCTCCAAGGAAGGGACTCTGACCCCCTCATCTCTTTACCACATCCAAACACTGGCCACTCTTCCCCCCATACACACACACACACACACGCTCTCTACTGCACCAGCACATGCACATGTGTGCTTGCATATACACTTAAAGACTGTACACATATATCACACACACCCCTTACTTATACATGGTGCACAGAGAACACACACATGACTAACACACCCTCCTGCATTAGAGACAGCCACACACAGTCACACTGGATGACACAGGTCCCCTCAGGCCTCACCCTCTACTAGTGAAGTCAGCAGCGTCACATTGGCGGCCTTGCGACGACCAGCTGGCAAATTGAGCCCAATCTTCTCCAGCCGTTCCCGCAGGCACCGGCCCCCATTCTTGGACTTGGCCCTTGCCATGCACACAGAAAGACAGACACACACTATGAAGACAAGATGAAGCATGTATGCTAAGTGACCCAACAGGGCCTTGCTGCCTCCACCAACCCTGCTGAGGCTTGGGTCTGGTCCTGGGGACACTCTGGAGTCTCTATTTACCTGATCCCAATCTCCTAATCTCACTGGTTTTGCAGCCAAAATGGGAATGGGGGGCCTAGCACGCAGCTCCAGGAACCCCTCACTTCTCCCTAATCCTCTCAATAACAGGGACAGCCCAAGGTGGGGTAGGATGGACCAGCATCTTAGGGTCCTTTTTCCCACCTGAGCACACCAACACAGCTACCCAGGGACACACAGACCCTGAAACACATGGGGAGACACTGTTACACACACAGCTGCCCAGGGGCACATAGACACATACACAGATGAACGCACACTGAGGGCCAAGAATAGAGACACATACACCAATAGAGACAGACACACAGACTCAAATACCCAGGGACACAGTCAGAGACACATGTTCACACCAAGTCAGGATCCCAGGGACATTTGTACAGACATTCACAGACTCATACAAGCCGCTCTGGGATGCTCAAAGAGACCAGGAATAAGGAGATACTCCCACACCTGCACAGACGAAGCCCCACACAAAGGTACAGACAGGTAAACACACATATATCTAGCTCCATGTGCGCATGCAGTCACACACACAACATACACACTCACACAGAGTAGAACACTGTAAGCAACACATCTCACTAAAGGTAACACAGGAAACTCACACTCACGGAAACATATACTCCTGGCCACTCCTACACCACATATACACACACATGCACATGTGCACACACACAAACACTATCCTCAAACTTATCAAAGCTCATAACCCTGAAGCAGAAATACCCAGGCACAAGGACACGCACAGAGAGACAGACACAACTATGAAGACAAACCATGCACCCCATGCTCCCCACCCCAAAACACACGCACCAGAGAGGCCTATACTGACACAGGGAATGGGCCTTAGGTCCTCGGGACCCTTTTCCTGAGGGATGGGGTAGAGATGGCCCTCTCCCTTCCCCAGACCCAGCCTTGTCCGTCGTGCCCAATGTGGGTGAGTCCTCCATCCACTCTCTGTACCCAGGCTCCTCTCTACCCATGACCCCCAAGCCCACAGACCCATGGGAGCTGCTGAGGACCTAGGCCTGCCCAGAGAGCATGCACAATCCCCCAGGGAGACTGAGGTGGAGATGACCCTGTGGCCTGGGGTGGGGCCGGCCCCTCTCCGATCCCCTGAGAAAGTCTGAAACGACCACACATTTTAGCTTTGACACTGTGCAGGAAGTTGTGGGCTGGCCTTCCTACCTGCGAAGGACACCACCCAGGAGAGAGGCATTGAGGCACTCGGGAGGTGAGAGTCGCCGCTGGACCTCCCCCACTGTCACCTTGTACTTGGATGTCGAGCTGAGCAGAGAGAGCCGGCCTGGCACGGAGCAGAAGACCTCACTGGGATTCGTGATGCCGCCAACCAAGCTGTCTTTGGCCAATGAGAGGGCCGAAAGGCTGCTGGCTTTGGAGGGGATGGGGACTGTGAAGCAGAAGCAAGAGCAAGGGAGAGAGAGACAACACTGAGCCAGGGACCACCGGACACGGGCACTAGCCAGCTGTGGTGTGAGCGTATTGCTGAAGCACCAGCCTATGTGCTGGGCCCCGTTCTAGCATGCTGTGTACACACAGCTGCATCTGTATGTCCCAGCACCTTTTGGAAGGAGGTTCTACTGTGCCTGCTCTACAAGGGAAGAGACTGAAGCACAATGAGGTTAACGTGACTCACTCTAGCTCACTCAGCTAATGGGTGGTAGACATTAAACCCTAAGTTCTCTGGCCCTTGAACCCCTGTGCTTTCACTGAGTCAGGCTGGTTCCCTGTTAAAACTCAAACAGCTTCAGCAGTCTTGGAGTTTTGCCATGTGTAATCAGAGAGGGAGTTGGAAATAAGGAAATGGAGTATGAGCTGGAGGCAGGATTCCTGGGTCACTGCAGCAGAGCCCAGCCAGATCTGCACAATCACAAGCAATCCCTGATTACCCCCGCTCATTTGGAATCCCCACGTCTCACCCACAACCCCAGATCAGTGAAAGGCCTGGGGGCCTTGGGCTCCCACATCCCAGGGACAGGGAGGTTATGGCCCCATTAGGCCTCCAGCCCTGGCCCCTTTCCTGCCAAGTCTCTCTGGGATGCTCAAGGAGACCAAGAATGAACAGACACACTCTATCACCCCCTCCCCCAAATGCTTTCTAATTATCTACTAATATCTATGAAGGACAGGGAAGGAAATCGGAGAAGTTTATTTTTTAACACCCATTTGGACACTCTTGGCTCTAAAAGAAAGTTCTTCCTGCAGTCTAACCTCCATTCTCCTGCTAAGCCTCAGGGGGAAGGGAGAATGACTGAGGCACTTGCTTCCCCTTGGGCTTCTCTTCTTCCAAGGAAGTGAGAGCCTTGGTAGAAAAGGCAGGCCTTGTGTGTTTGGGGAGGGGGATCAAGTGGGGAGCCTGAGGCCAACAGTCACTGAGCACTCACCATACAGATAACCTCACTGAATCCTCAGAACAACCCACCGGGGGGCTATGTTATTATTCCCCTTTTACAGATGAGGAGACTGAAGCCCAGAGGGGTGAAGTAATGTGCCTGAGATCACACAGCTGGTAGACTTAGTACCAGTAGCAAGCCCTGGACTACGGTATCAAAGGCAGCACTTGGCCCTCCAGTCATTTGGCAAATATTTGCTGAGCACCTGTGTGCCAGGAACCGTGCTAGGCCTTGGGAAGGCAGAGGTAAGCAAGGCTGGCCCAGTCCCTGGCCTGGCAGAGCCCCTCCAGCTTTTCCCTCTCTGGATGCACATTCAAACCCTCCATCCCATCGCCCAGCTAGAAACCTCAGTGAGGCCCTCCACGCTGCCCTCTCCCACCACGTCCCATCCATCACCACGTACTAGGGCTTTCTTTTCTCCACGTGCCCTGGATGCAGCCGCTTCTCCAGGTGTACAGGGACGCTCACTCATTTCCCACCTGAATTTCTGCCTAGCCCCTGCTCCAGAGGGATCTTTCTGAAACACCCATCACTCCCCAGCCTAGAACCCGTCAGTGCCTGAGAATTAAATTCCAGCTCCACAGCTGAGCAGAATGATGCTGCTTATCCTTCAGTGAGTGCCAACTATATACCAAGTGCTTCACATTAACAGCTCTGTGGAGATGCTATTTTCTGTTCCCATTTCAAGATGAAGAAACTAAAAGTTCAAAGAAGTTAAGATAGTACAGCAATAAGGAGCAGACATGGGTCTTGACCTCTGACAATGGACTTTAAAGTTCACATTCTTAACTGTCATAATGTCCTCCTTCACCCTCCTTTGTGGTCTGGCCCTGCCTACCCCTTTTGCCTGGTCCTCCATCTGCCCTTTAGGCTCTTGACCCACACTGACCAATACAAATATACTGTAAGCCACATATATAAATTTATATTTTCTGGTAGCTCTATTTTTAAAAAGTAAGAAACATGTTAATACCAATTTTAATATATTTTACTTACCCCGTATATAAAAATATTATCGGGACTTCCCTGGTGGCACAGTGGTTAAGAATACACCTGCCCATGCAGGGGACACGGGTTCGAGCCCTGGTCCAGGAAGATCCCACATGCCATGGAGCACCTAAGCCATAACTACTAAGCCTGTGCTCTAGAGCCTGCGAGGCACAACTACTGAAGCCCATGCGCCTAGAGCCCATGCTCCACAACAAGAGAAGCCACCGCAGTGAGAAGCCCGCACACTGCAACGAAGAGTAGCCCCTGCTCACTGCAACTAGGGAAAGCCCGCATGCAGCAACAAAGACCCAACACAGCCAAAAAAAATAATAATAAAAATTAAAAATTTTTTAAATAAAAAATAAAATCACTGAAACATACAATCGATATTTTAAAAATTATTAATGAGCTATTTTTTTGTAATTTATTTTATTTTTGGCTGCGTTGGGTCTTCATTGCTGCTCGTGGGCTTTTCTCTGGTTGTGGCGAGCGGGGGCTACTCTTCGTTGCTGTGTGCGAGCTTCTCATTGCGGTGGCTTCTCTTGTTGTGGAGCACGGGCTCTAGGTGCGCGGGCTTCAGAAGTTGTGGCTCGTGGGCTCTAGAGCACAGGCTCAGTAGTTGTGGTTCACGGGCTTAGTTTCTCCGCAGCATGTGGGATCTTCCTGGACCGGGGCTTGAACCCATGCCCCATGCATTGGCAGGCGGATTCTCAACCACTGCGCCACCAGGGAATCTCTTAATGAGCTATTTTACATTCTTTTCTTGTACTTGGTCTTCAAAATTCAACACGTATTTTACAGTTATAGCCCATCCTAATTCAGACTAGCCACATTTCAAGTGCTCAATAGCCACACGTGGCCCGTGGCTCCCACAGTGGACAGCACAGTTCTAGACTTCAAAGTGGGGAGCACAGGAGTTAACATAAGTAAGTGAGATGTGGGAGACCTGCTACTTGGCCGAGTGTTACCATGCAGGATACACCAACATTGCCAGAACTCTTGGTTTGTTTTTGTTTTTGCTGGTGAGACAAGGATTTGAGATTTCTAGGTGAAATCTCTGGATTTTTACTTTATTATTATTATTTTTTGACCGTGCTGTGCAGCTTGTGGGATCTTAGTTCCCCGACCAGGGATTGAACCCATGCGCCCTGCAATGGAAGCATCCTAACCACTGGACCGCCAGGGAAGTCCCTGGATTTTTAAACATTGGCAACTGATTCAAAAATTTAAAAACCCAGGACAGGTCACATGGAACGTGTGAAGCACCACCTGGGATGCGGGACGACTAGCTCACCAGCGTGTGGGCTCTTTAAGCCCCGCAGAACTGCTTGCTGTCTGTCTCAGGCGCCCTTCTCCATTTTACTAAGCAGGGCCTCCTCCTTCTCAAGCCTCAGTCCGGGCACCACCCCCAATGCAAAGCTTCCTAAGCCCTCACCCCCTGCTCCTTTTCACCCTCTGTTGCTGTCCTTACCACACTGAACCTCATGTCTGCTTCCTCCTCTGTCTTCCCCACCAGCAGGGAGTGCCTGAGAGCAGAGTCTTGGCACAAGGGGGTGTCAGTGAATGTAGAATAAATGAGGGAAGCAAGGGCCCTTGAAACGTGGAATGGGAGGAAGTGTGAAGACTCACAGCCAATATATGCACGGGGTGGGGGAGGGTCGGAAAGGGAACCTCATTCCTTTTTTAGCAATGGATGGTAAAACTGCCCTTCCGCCCTGGGTTGTCCCTATTCAGGCACCAGGGAAGGGCCAACAGGCCATGGATGGGGCTGAGTGGGAGAAGTGAAGAGGTAGGGGCAGGTGGAGAGAGTAGCAGCACACGCCCTACCCCAGGCAAGTCCCCTGTCCCCAGAGCCGGGCCAAAGCTAGGGTGAGGCAGGGGAGGCGCTTGTCGTGGGTGCAAGATTTAAGGAGGCAGCAAAAAACTCAGCAATCAAGGCAAACAGTAGTTTAATGCAATATTTTTAAAAGTAAAAATTAATGTAAAAATGCACGGTGACAAAATATCAAAAATTTAAATAGAAGCAGGCTCTGATCCTGCTCTTACACGACCCTGCCTCACTCCCCTCATCCTAATCCCAGCCTCCGCCTCACAGTGAGGAGCAAGGATGTCCTGACCCAACAGACACACTGACACTGGACACGCAATAGCAGCCATGCCACCCCCCACCCCAGTGTCTCCCAGGCCTCTGCACGGGCTCCCTCATCACCTGTGTCCCTCTGCCTTGAGGGGACTTTCTGGGGTGATGGAACCATTCTCTAACATATTTCATATCTTGACTATATGTTTACATTTGTCAAAATTCATAGAAATGCACATCTAAAAAGGGTGAACTGTACTATACGTAAATTATACCTCACGCTCGACTTAAAAAACTAAAACTATGAATTAACAAATTAACAAGAAGGGCAAAGTGACTGTCCTCTCTCCCATGACTCCTAGCCAGAGGGAATGGTCAGAGGAACAGAAAATTCTTCTCTCCCCCAGCAGCCTCCTCTATCCAGCTTTTATTAAAATCTGGGGACCCCTGAGGCCAGGCACTGTGAGAGAGGAGAGAGACCAAAGCTGGGTGAAGCTGTGTGCGCATGTACAAACAGGGACTTATGTGAGCACACGTGTCACACAAACATCTATACATAAAAACTACATGCCCTGCCATAGGGCACTGAGGGTGAGACTGTGCATATGCACACTTACTCAACAACAAATACCGAGCCCCAGCTATATACACATAGGCTCTGCCCGACTTGCAAGAATGTGGCAACGTGCATAAGGATATCTGCAAGTGCTTTTGCTCCTGCTGATATATTTAAACATAGAGTATATGCCAGATTTATGCAAACATAGGTGCAGCTAATGTAGCGCATGACAGGTGGACACGTGTTTGTGTATATGAATTACAGACTTTGTTGCTTTCCCCACTTGTCTGTACCCTTTTCCTCAGCTTCTTCCTTCAAAAATGACAGAGGTTTGGAGGCCAGGGTTAGGGAAGCAGGTAGCCTGGGACAAGAGCAGTCACGAAGGTTGGAATTAACTAGCACGGATTGCAAAGCAGGGACCAGTGTTTGTTTCCCACACCACAGTGTCCTAAAGCTGAAGTGGTCTACCCATGGTGTCCCCCTGGTCATGAACGCAGAAGCCATTCACATGTACACACTCCTACAGACATAGGAATGTCCTACAGACAGAGCTCCTAGTTAGCCAATCTATCAGACAAGACTCTCACACACAAGTCTACATACTCTGTCCACAGGTGGTAGATATGGTCTGACCACTGATTCTGGGGAGTGTGCAATAGACTCTGTTGGAAAGTTGGTTAAAATTGCAAGTCTTTCTAGAAGAAAATACAGGAGAAAAATCTTCATGACCTTGGGTTAGGCAAAGAGTTCCTAATATAACACCAAAAGCATGATCCATAAAAGAAAATAATGATAAACGGGATTTCATCAAAATCAAAAACTTTTGCACCTGAAAAGACACTATTAAGAAAATGAAAAGACAAGCCATAGACTTGAAGAAAATATTTGCAAATCCTATATCTTATCAGGGATGTGTATCCAGAATACATAAAGAATTCTTATAATCCAATAGTAAGATATACAACCCAATTAGAAAATGTTCAAACTATGTGAGTAGATATACAACCCAATTAGAAAGTGTTCAAAATATGTGAGTAGACATTTCACTTAAAATGATATATGAATGGCTAGTAAGCACATGGAAAAGTGCTCAGCATCATTGGTCATTAGGAAAATGCAAATTAAAAGGATACTGAGGTACCATCAGGAAGGCTATAATCAAAAAGAGACATATGTGCAAGTGCAGATGATGATGTGGAGAAACTGGAACTCTCACACTTTCTTGGTGGGAATGTAAAACAGTACAGCCAGTTTAGAAAACAGCTTGGGAGATTCTTTAAAAAATTAAAGACAAACTTACCACAAAATCCAGACATTCCGCTCCTAGGAGTTCAAGAGCGGTGAAAACGTATGTCCACACAAAGACATGCGTGTAAATGATTATAGCAGCATTATTTATCCTAGCCAAAAAGTGGAAACAACCCCAGTGTCCATCAACTGCTGAATGAATAAACAAAATGTGTTACATCCACACGATGGAGTACTACTAACCAATAAAAAAAGGAATGACCTACTGATACAGCCTACAACACAGATGAACCTCAAACACATTATAAGTACAAGAAGCTAGATGCAAAAGTCAGCATACTTATATGTTCCATTTATATAACATGTCCAGTATGTGCAAACGTATAGACAGAAAGCAGATCAGGGGTTGCCTAAGGCCTGGAGTGGGAATCAATTACAACTGGGAATGGAGGAACTTTGGGGGGTGTTGGAAATGTCTTAAAACAGACTGTGGTAATGGTTACACAACTCCATACATTTACTGAAAATCATCAAACTACTTTTCCAATGGGTGAATTTCAGGTATGTACATTTTACTTCAATCAATCAGTTAAAGAAATGAAGTTCCAGGGCCATAATTCCAGGGATTCTCATTCAGTAGATGTGAAATGGTGCCCAGGAAATCTGCATTTTTTAACAAGCACCCCTGGGGATTTGATTCATGTGGTTCCTTAGATCACACTTAAGGTACCACTTAAGGTCCAAATCCTGAGGGGAAGGGGCAGCAGGAGGAAGGCAGACAGGAGAGGTCGTGACCCTCCTCCCAGCCCACTTGAGTCCCCTCATCTCCCCAGTGGGACCTGCTGGTTAAGTTTCCTTCTCACCAACTGCTAGAGGGTTTCTTTTATTTTTTTAATTGAAGTATAGTTGATGTACAATATTATATTAGTTGCAAGTGTACAACATAATGATTGACAATTTTTAAAGCTATATTCCACTTATAGTTATCATAAAATAACGGCTATGTTCCCTGTGTTGTACAACATATCCTTGTACCTTATTTACTTTATACATAGTAAGTTTGTACCTCTTAATCCCCTACTCCTACCTTCCCCCTCCCCTCTTCCCTCTCCCCTAGAGGGTTTCTTTTAAATATAACTGCTACCGTTCACTGCCCTGCTCTATGCTGCCCTCAGGTACAGTCCCCAGTCTATCTGCATGGGCACCAGTTTTTTTGTCTCATTCTGGGGCCAATGGTAGCCTGGGAGGCAAGTGAGGCAGGGTTGTAGAAGTGCAGGGTCAGATTCCATCTTTACGTAAATTTTGATATTTCGTTTATTGTGGATATTTTTTGCATTAAAAAATTTTAAACATATTGCACTAAGATGTATCATTTACCTTGATTACTGAGCTTTTAGGCGCCCTCCTAAATCTTGCCTCAAGTGAGTTCCTCACTTACCTCACCCCAGTCCTGGCCCTGCTTGTAGATTCACTTGGAAGCCCAGAAACTCCCCATCTCCCTTTTCTTTCCCCACATCCAGGGAGAGCAGAGAACTTACATCATCCCCTGCCCTGAGACTGGACAACAGAGCCCAGCAGAGAGGGATTCCCCACCCCCAATTAGGCAACTACCCACTCTCCTCGGAGGAAAGGAGGATTACCTCAATTCTCATCCCCAAACCACTCCCCTCCAGCTGTGACTGTATAGCCTGAAACCCACGGAGATTTTTAACCTTTTTAAACCTGTCTGGCTTTCCAAAGAGAGGGCATAGGCACGTGCTGTTCCTAGTGGAGCCCTTTGTACACCCCCTCTCCAAATGCACTCAGACTTCCAAACCCTTCATTCAACAAATCTGAACACCTACTGAGCCCCCTGCTGCCTCTCCCTCAGGAAGCCTCCCAAGTTCAGGCACTCACTGCTCCTCTTCTGAGCTCCCACTACAAGGCATACAGACCCTGTTCACTGCCTTTCTTGGCTGGGAAATATTCCTGTCCATGTCTGTCTCTCAGGCCAGTCCCGCCTGCTTTCTGTGCCCCTAGGACAAGTCACGAAACTGAAAGTGACAAATGTGGGCAGAAAATTGAGGGCTCCCCACTTCCCTTCGGGTCAGCCTCAGCCCCATCTGCCATCCTTGCCCCGGCAGCCCTGGCTACAACGGGCTGCCGACCTGGAAGTGTGTGGTGGGGCGGGGACTTCGCCTCCCCTCCCCTGCCTGGAGTAGTGAAGATTTTACAACCTCCCTGGACGCACTGTCGAAGTCGAGACCCGAGGCCTCCCTTCGGTAGCAAAGCTGCTTCTGGTGTAGGGCTGGGGCCGCCTCCCTTTCACAGCCTAGGACTCCAACCGCCCGTGACACAGCTGCCCCTCCCGCCAGGGCCGGGAGGAGCTGGAGGAATGAATCCTTTGCTTCAGCTAGCCAAGAACGACCTTCTATAATTCCAGGGTCCGGGTCTGAGTGGGATGGTCCTCCACCGCCCCTGGCAGGTGCCGGAGGACTTCAGGACTCGACCGGGGCTCCCGATGCCTTCAGAAGGCCTGAGGGCGAAGAAGGACGCTAATCAATTGCGCCCAAGTGGCTGGCGGTGTGGCCAGAGTTCCGCAGTGACTGCGGAGGGCCCGAACGAAAATTACCCGCCGCGTGGGGCGTGGAGGCTCCAGGGCGCAGGGCTCCAACCGGGCCACCTGCTTAGCCACAGCTGGGTCGCCCACCCACGTACCCCGCCCCGAGGTCCGGACCTCGCAGATCGGCTCTGCCGCAATGACCCTCTCTCCTCCTCAAAGGCTCGCCAGGCCAGCCGAAGGACAAGCTCGCGACTCAGGAACCAGCCTATTCCTTCCGTTGGGAGCCCCGGCTCTCATCCCTCCCCCTTTGCTGCATTGCTCCGGGCTGTGACTCGACGTCCGGGTTGGGGCCCCCAGGACGCAGTCCCCAGCTCAGGTCGCCGGGCTCCACTGGGCCACCGACGGGCTGACACTGGTGTCCGGCCGGTGTGCACGCCCGCGTCGGCGACATCCCGAACAGCACCAGCGCCCACATCCATCCCCCACCCGCCGGAGCCCGTGTGCAGCACTCGGGACAGTCCCGGCTGCACTCACTGTGTTCTTTGGGGATCCCGGCGCACCCCTAGGACCCGGGATTTATGAAAGCTGATGTCCTTTGAGAGAAACTAACTCGAGGCAATTTTGGTTCCTTCTTGGTAGCCAGTCTTTTGTCCTGGCTCTGGCCAGGGGATTGGGGTTTAAGGTACTCAGAGCCCCACCTGATCCTTCTACCCTTCCCCAGGGCAGAAATCCCCAAGCTCCTTCCCAAAATGCAAGGTCCTGGCCTCCCAGAGGGAGTCAGTGAGCCCGAGCCCCCGTAGCCTGTGGAGCCCGGGCAGGAGTCAGAACTGGGGACCAAGACCATGGTTGAATCTCTGGGTGGACAGCACAGCGGCAGGCTCTTGCCGCTGCAGACCGAGCTTTCCCTTCTGTCGGGTTCCAAATAATCCACTAAAGCAAGGCAGCGGCCGCCAGCAAAGAGCTGGCTCTGAGTGTACACCTGCCTGGACTGCAGGCAGCCTCCCCAAACCCCACACCTGCCCGGACTGCAGGCAGCCTCCCCAAACCCCCAGCTCCAGGTAACAGCCCCAATACCCGGAGCTCCCTTCTCCCAAGTTCTGGGAGGCCTGTCTCCTCATCTTCCCCACAGGTACACCAGGTGGTCCAGCTAACTCCCAGCCCCAGGTAACTCAGCCTCAACTTTTGAAATCCAGCTCCCCCCACCCCACCTCCCCGGGACTCAAGGAGGGCAAACAGAGCCCAGGCTTGAATTCACTCGTTTGAAAAACAACTTGAGCCAATCCCGGCTCAAGCGCTTGCCCCAGGTACAGCGGGCTTGTCTGTGCCTCCATATTCCTCTCTGCACCTGCCCCAAATTTATCCCTGGGCCTCTCTGAATCTCTGTCTTTCTCACCTTTCCCTGTCACAGTCAGAACTCACAGGCCCGAAAATCCACTGGAGGGCAGATCTCAAACCCCTGGCTTTTCCAAGGGCAGAGAGACACAAACATCCTGAAAATACACAGGGAGCAACCCTACATGCTTAAAGATCTTCAGTGCCAAAGAACAAATTCTGGGATATAACAGGGACCCTGACCCCCAAACACATGGAAATTACACCAACATAACAGACACACGTCACACACTCACAGCAAGAGACACCAAGAAATACTGGGAAAGCAACACAGAGACATGTACAGGATCCCAAACTCACATAGACACCAACGCCCAAGCCCTGACCCTCCTGCACACAGCCCGACACAATAGTCACACACCAGCTCCCCTCTTCCTAAACTGCTGAAAGAGGCTCCCAAATGGAGAAAAAATTCCCTAGGGAAACCTCAAGGTCCCCAAGGCCCTGCTAGGAAGGGAGGGGCAGAAAGCACCAGACAGGCTAGGAAATGGTAAGGCTTGGTAAAGTGGAAATCATTTAACGACATCCATGGGAATAGCACTCCCATTAACACCTCTTAGGAAACAGAGAAGTGGTTTAACTCGTTTTGCAAATTAACTCCAGATCCAAAAGAGTGCCCTTGCCTTGGTAAAGAATGAGCTTGGCGACGCACAGGAGGGACGCGCCACAGGGGAAGAAACTGGGTCTGTGTGCCGGGGCCTGCACCATTTCGCCCGGTTCTGCCCTGGCAGATGCACGCCATTCCTTACCTTTCTTGATCACGGACTGGTCCAGGAGGCTCATTCCCGGCTCGTCCATGGCCTGCAAATAGGACAGGGTGGTGGTAAGGGCGCTTGTAGATCTAGTCTCCTTTCGCTTCCCAAGCCCCTGCTGTCCCCGGTCCCTGTCCTGTCTGCTTCACCCAACGCGCACCACCCGTCGCCTGCAGCCGGCGACGGGCGGGACCAGGATTCACCGGCGCGCCACCATTTGCAGCTGAGTTGGAGCCCTGGGTGCCTCGCCATGCCGTGCAAAAAGGGCATTTTGGAACCTTAGACAGGCAACTCCTCCACTTCGCTTCGCTCCAGGTACAGGCTGCTCCAGTAGACCGCGACTGGGCATAGGTTCCCTACGTTGCCCAGCGGAGAGGGACAAAAGTGGTTCGGCCTCTGCCCATTTACTCGGCGAAGGGTTGTCGCCATCCAGGCACCTGCTCACGGACTCAGCGTCAGGCCGCCCGAAAGGCCAGGCAGCGTCTAACTCAGGACGTGGGACGCATCCTGGGAGTCACGAGCAAGAAGTGGCAGGCTGGGAGAAAAGTCGGGGTCCTGCATTGGTCACTCTTTGCCTCCAGCCAGGTCCTAAGTCACCGCAGCGGATGCTGGCCCATCCCGGACCCTTCGGGCCTCACCTGCAGGTCCTCCAGGCCCGGCGGCACCGCCAGCCCGGGAAGGCCGAGGGGCGCGTCGGCCAGGCTGTGCGCGCCGTCTGCCAGGCCGTGCAGGAGCCGCGGCACAGCGGCGGTGTAGTCGCGGCGCGGGTCGAGGCCCAGGGCGCGGGCGGGAGGCGCCAGCAGGCCGGGCGGCTCGTCGTGGGCGCGGGCAGCGGCGCGGGGCGCGGCCCAGGCAGCCTGCGGAGGCTGAGGCTGTGCCAGGGGCGCCAGGCCACCGTACGGGTCTCCGGCCAGGTGGGGAAAGGCGGCGGCGGCGTCGGACGCCTGGCCGTAGGGCAGTGGCGGCTGCGGGTAGGGCGGCGGGAAGTAGGGCGGCTGGAAGTCAGCGGCGGCGGCGGTCGGCGTGTGGCAGAGCTGCGGCGCCGGCCCGTAGGCCGCTTGGGGCAGCGACGACAGGCGGGCCCCGCTAGCCGCTGCGCCCAGCCCGTCGGGGCGCTCCTGGGGAAGAAAAGGGGCGCGTTAGGCGACCCATCGGCAGCTGAAAGGACCCAGCCCGAAAGGACCCTCCTCAGTTCCCGAGGGGCCAGCTGCCGTCCTGCCCGCTTCCCGAGGCCCGAGGTCTATCTCTGAATGACCCGTGGGCGCGGGAGCCTTGGGCTGGGGACAGCGGTCTCCGGCGCGCACAGTTCTTAGCGGGCGGAGTCGCTGTGGCCCCCTCCCTCCGAAATTTCGTTGGAGGAGGAGGTTCGGAAGGTCCAGCATTCAGGCTCCCGGATCCCCGGCCCGGTACGCCCCGGTGTCCCCGGGCCCGAGACTACTCACCATGGCGGAGTAAGTGTGCACCAGCATGGGGCGGGGGCAGCGCAGGGCGCGAGGCGTGGCGGCGGTGGAGCCCTCGCCCGACGGCGAGCTCTGCGGGAAGAGGTGCTGGGAGCCTGCACGGCCCGCGGGGGGCCACTTTGCGGTGGCGGGGTGCAACCTAGCCCGGAGCCCAATATGCATCGGGTCCTCAGCAGTGGGCGCCCCCGGGCGGGTCCATGGGGGCGGGATGTAGGCCGGACGGGCGCTGATCGCACTTGGAAAAGTCGGTCAACGGGCGCCCAGCGCCCGCCCTTCTTCCTCTGAACGCAGCTTGCTCCATGCACTCGAGTTATAGTGGCGGGGGCGCGCCGGGCCTCCGGGGGCGCGCATTAAAGAGATACGCTAGGGCCGCTTTCTCCCAGCTCCCCAGCGACAGCCCAAGAGGAGGCGTAGCTTTGGCGCAACCCCCTGGGAAGGATAGAGGGTTGTGATTCCAACCCGCGCTTGTCTGATCGCTTTCTAGGCTCGAAGCTCCCAGTCACCTTGAAACAGAGAAGGATTCGAGGCTGGGACATAAGGGCCCTAGTTTGCTATCAGTTCTATTGCACCTTTGCCTTTGAGCAAAGCACTACTCCTCCTCGGCCTCAGCTCCCCTGTCTGTAAAATGGGTATCAGTCCTTTCTCTAACCGCCTCACCGGATTATGGATGAGGTGGGCAGTCTTGAAGGTGGAAGAAGTTTGTGAGCTGCAGACTCAAGCCTGCTGGCTCATGTGCACACATATGTCAGTACCTGTGTGTGTGTGTGTGTGTGTGTGTGTGTGTGTGTGTGTGTGTGAGTTGGGGGCCATCACAGCCTCTCTGCACGTTTCTGGATCAAAGCCCCTCTGAGGGTGCTTACTTCACTCAGGCTTCTCCCAGCTGGTAACTCCCAGTGCCAAGCCAGGGTCTGAGGAAGTTGGAGACACAAACTGGCCCGACAGAGAGAGTTGCCTGACACTGGGGTTGGGCATCATGAGTTCCACCTGAGAAGGGCTCAAGATATTTCTGAAGCCATGTGGGCCTGGGCTGACTGAGTGTGGGCTCCCAGAGGGTGTTGAGTGAAGCTGTGTGTAACTGACATCATGTGGACCGTGTGCTCTCATCACACTAACATGCACAGGCTGTGTGTTTCTGTGTTACCATGGCAGGCACTGGCTGGCTCTCAAGCATGTTCCACTTCCTGCAGTCACTCTCTTTCTTTCCTTCAAAACCCAACCCTCCCTTCCTAAGGAACAGGGACAAGGATTAAAGAAAGGGAAATGAGAGGAATGCTAAGGGGAATGAATGGGAATTAAGAAAGCAGATG
Source organism: Leucopleurus acutus (assembly GCF_964270905.1). Classification (NCBI taxonomy): domain Eukaryota; kingdom Metazoa; phylum Chordata; class Mammalia; order Artiodactyla; family Delphinidae; genus Leucopleurus; species Leucopleurus acutus. Next base: position 165,176,846 of record NC_139143.1, read on the forward strand.
AAAGGTGCTAAAAGAAAGTAATAAAAATAAAAATTAAAAAAGGGAAGATGCTCAGACCAGGGCAGAGTAGAAATAATCACAGCAAACAGTACAGAGTGTGCCAGACTCTATGCTAAGTATTCGATGAGTATTGAGTTATTTAACTCTCACAACAGCTCTATGAGATAGAAACCCTTATCACCCCCATTCTCAGTTGAGAAAAGTGAGGCACAGAGAGGTGACATGACTTTCCCAAGATCAAGGTGCTAGTTAAGTGGCAGAGCTGGTGTAGTCTGCTTCTAGCCTCTTTCTGGGTTCAGAATTACTATTCTATATTGCCTTAGACTCAGGTGCCTAGAATTTAGTCCTGACTCCGATGGACTGTGTGATTCTGGGCAAGAACTTTTTCCTCTCTGACCTCAGTTTCTGCAACTTCAACAACAAACAACAATAAAAAAGTATGGGAGGGGGACTTCCCTGGCGGTCCAGTGGTTAAGACTGTGTGCTTCCAATGCAAGGGGCGTGGGTTCAATCGCTGGCCAGGGAACTAAGATCCCACACGCCGTGCGGCATGGTCAAAATTTTTTTTAAATTATTTTTTAAAAAAAGGTACGGGAAGGAAGAGAGGACTAGATGTTTTCTTAGGCCCCTTTCTAATGAAGTGGAAGATGAGAAAGTAAAGGTAAAAATATTGAGCTAAATTAGAGGAGAAAGGGAGATAGAGGTGACACCATTAACGCATGGGAGGTATGTGGAGGAGACTTGAGGAGGGCATCCCAGAAGGCACACGGCAGGTGCAGAACTCAGGTCTGGGTCATCTCAGCCTGGGAGGCTTTGGGGGAATGAGGAGGCTAGAAGCAGGCAAGGTTTCATCACTAAGAACTTTCCAGAAGGTGGAACCACCAGCTAGGGTGGTAGACGAAGCAAAATTGGGCAGCTCTGCAACCTCATGCCTAGGACAGATCAGAGGTCAGGAGTGTGTGTGTGTGTGTGTGTGTGTGTGTGTGTGTCTATATGTGTGGATATGTGAGCCAATGGTGAGACCCCTCTTCCCCTGACCCTCAACTTCAGCCACAGGACATTAGATATCAGGCTCCAGGACAGGTGTATGTGTGACTGAGTGCATGCAGCTCGGTGGACCCCTTTGGGAGACGTCCAGGAGCAGCGAGGCTGATGATGCCTGTGCCTAGCTCTGGGGCTCTCCTGCTCTCTCCAGTAGGCTTGGGAAGGCCAGAAGAACTGCCTGCCCAGTGGCTTCCTTGGGTTTCCTCACCCTACTTCCCTGCAGCTTAAGACAACCTCTTCTTGCTTCTTTCTCCTCCTTTCTAATCTGACCATTTCTCAGTCTTCTTTTTTTTTAAAAAAAATATTTATTTGGCTGCTTTGGGTGTTAGTTGTGGCATGTGGGATCTTCGTTGAGGCATGCGGGCTTCTCTCTAGTTGTGGCGTGGGCTCCAGAGCGCACAGGCTCAATAGTTGTGGAGCGTGGGCTTAGTTGCCCCGCAGCGTGTGGGATCTTAGTTCCCCAACCAGGGATCGAACCCACGTGCCCTGCATTGGAAGGTGGATTCTCAACCACTGGACCATCAGGGAAGTCCCTCAGTCTCCTTTTCTATCTCCCCTCTTTTCACTCACATCCTTAAGGTCAGTTATTCATTCCCAGAGTTGCAGCTCTTGCCTTTTCTTCCTATCTACACTCTTCACTAGTGAGTTCATCCCCTCTCAAGACTTTAATGACTACCTGTCTGCTGTTATCTCCCAACCTTGTTATCTCCAGTCTGTATCTCTCACCAAAAATCCAGACCCATAGATGCACTTGCCAGCTGGATCTTTCCTCCAGACACCTTGTTGCAGCCATCTGAGACTTTCCAAGGCCCAAACTGAACTCAACATTTCCTCTACCCCCACCACCAACCCCAGCCTGCCTCTCCTCCTGTGTTCTATAGTTCTTTAAGTGGCACCACCATCCTTCAAATTAAGAAGAGCCATCCCAGCCTTTGTCCTTTCCCTCACCTCCATAAGCTAATCCTCATAGAGTGTTGTCATTTCTAATCCTTAAACATCTCTCTCCATCCTCTGTCAGCATCTTAAGCTACCATACTCTTCCTCATAGACCAGTAGTTCTCAAAGTGTGGTCCCTGGACCAGCATCACCTACGACATCTGGGAACTTGTTAGAAGAACTTGCCAGTTCTTGGACCCCACCCAGACCCACTGAGTCAGTAACTCTGGGAGTGGGGCCCAGCCATTTCCTGTAAGGTGGCTCAGAAGCAAAGTCAAGTCTGAGTACCACTGCCTAGACCATTGCAACAACCCCCCACCCCCAGATGGTCTCCTGCCTTCATTCATATCTCTTCTTCCACAAAAATGACTGGACCGTGTTACCTCCTGACTAAAAACTCTCCTGCGGCTCCTCATGGCTCATCTTTGGGGAGAAAAATTTTAAACACTGTAACCAGCACTTTAGGCTCCTTGCAGCTGAACCTAATCTTCCTTTCCTGCCTCATGAACCAGTTCACAAGAAGAAGATGAAAGGAGAAAGAGAAAATATGTCTAGTCTAGTGCTGGGCTTGGTACATGGCAGGTGCTCAGCAAACGGTCATTAAATAAATGACAAATGAATGAATGGATGAGTTTATGAATCCCTCAGCCTACTGAGGCATCCTTTAGGAAGCCTCCATGTGAACATGACCCTGGGTAGCTAGACATAGAACTCAGGTATAATCTGGGGAGGTCACCTGATAAATGAATGATTTCACTTGTGGCTACTAGGGAGATGGATGTTCTGCATGGTCTGCTGCTGCTTTGGGGGCTCCTCAAAGCTTCCGTGTCCTGTGCTTGCAGACTCTATTGCCCTTCTTGTTCACCAAGGGGCTCCTCACTTTCTGAGGCATGGAGGTGGGCATTGTTGGTTGCCCACTCTCTGGAACACATGCACACATGTGGAGCCCTGGAATGTGCACAGAGGTACATGTGCAGACACCCCTGGACACAGAGGGCACAGAGACACTTATGGGACACATGGGAACACAGGACATATATTGACACATAGGTACGCATGTTCAAACATACATGGGCTCCCATTTGGCATACTTGCCCTATTGCTCTTCTCCCAGGCTCAAATCTTCCCCTCTCTTTTCAAAAAGTGAGTTTGCATTGTTTTTTGGTTTTTTTAAAAAAATTAATTAATTAATGATGTTTTTGGCTGCATTGGGGTCTTTGTTGCTGCGCGCGGGCTTTCTCTAGTTGCGGCGAGCGGGCTTCTCATTGCAGTGGCTTCTCTTGTTGCAGAGCATGGGCTCTAGGCACGCAGGTCTCAGTAGTTGTGGCTCGCGGGCTCTAGAGCACAGGCTAAGTAGTTGTGGCACACGGGCTTAGTTGCCCCGCAGCATGTGGGATCTTCCCGAACCAGGGCTCAAACCCGTGTCCCCTGCATTGGCAGGCGGGATCTTAACCACTGTGCCACCAGGAAAGCCCTAAGTTTGCGTTTGGACTTTCTGTTAAGAAAAGGCTCAGGCCGGCCTCCTTTATTGTTGACACAGCCACTCCTCCCAGCCTTTGACAACCTTCTGCTCTGGGCCGGGCTGTTTGCAGGGTGGGGGAAATCAGGCACAAGGAGATGCTGAGGCGCCACCTCGTGGTTAGATCTCACAACTGCAGCTCAGGTCCCCCTTTCTCCCTTGCTGCTGAATTACCAGGAGCAAACTTGGTCTTACCCTGCTAGCCTAGTCCCCTCCCCATTCCAGAGCCGGGAACTCTCTGACCATCCGTCACCAAAGTACAGAGCTCGGCCTGCCTTGCATTTTGAGGGTTTATGCAGGGTTTTTCTTCCCCACCGCACAAGGGAGAGTACTTTGAGAGCAAGGACCGAGGGTAGTTGCCTTTGGCTTTGGGGCCCTTCTATTCTCTTTTCACTTCCCCAGATGATCTCAGTCGCTTCCCTGACTTTAAGGACCCCCTATACGGACAACTCCTAAATCTGTCACTTGCCCAGGCCTCTCTCTGAGTTCCAGACTGCAGAGAGCCACTTCCTCCTGGACATAAGCTATACGCATTCACCATTTACCAAAATGAGCTTATATTTTACACAAACCTGTTTTTCTCTCAGTGTTCCCCGTGACAGTGAGTGGCCCCACTATCCAGTCACTGGCCCAGATCAGGAACCTGGGAGTCATCCTTCGCTCTTTATCCCTCTTCACTTCCAATTAATCACCAAGCCCAATTAGCTAACTCTGACCTATACTTTCTCCACCCTCACCGCCACTGGCTCAATTCAGACTTACTACCTCCTCTCCGAGCCCCCCCGACTCAGTCATCCCTGTGGCAGCCAAAGTCATCTTTCTGAAATGCAAATGGATCACATTCCACCTGCTCAGAAATCCACAGTCTCGACATGACCCCACATCCAAACTGCTTAGCCTGGCGCACCAGGAACTGTAAGATCTGGTCCTCGCTCACTGGCCCAACCTCATCTTCCACCACTCCCCACTTCACACTCTCCACTGTAGCAGTAATGACCTACTTGCAGTTCCCAAGCTGCGGTCTCTCGGCTTGTCTACCTGGCAAGCTCCTTCTCCCTTCAGGTCTCGCCGCAAGTACTTCCTCCGAGTTTTCCTGGACTTACTCAGCCAGGCTGAGGGGCTCTTATGCTCCAGCCACACTTTATTCAGAACCCCCTGGAAGCAACTGCTTACGTCTTTAGGAGCTGTCCTTCGCCTTGTCTGTTTCCTCTCTAGATTTTAAACTGCTCGACAGGCAGGGTTTGTCTTTTCATATTTTTCAGGGATTTCAGGGACTTCATGCCGAGGACATGACTTTCAGTACATCCAATAGATAAATGAATGTTCCTGTCTATGCACAGCCAACCACAGGTAGGCACTTAGGATGTGCTCAACCAATGCTCGCAGGCTTGAGGGCCTAGGTAGAAAAGAGTCTGCAGAACCTGGGCCAGAGGCTGGTCTGGCTCCAGACTTACAGCTTTGGTTCAGGCCTGGTGAGGCCGTGGGTACTTGGGTCCAGTCTCCACCGAAGCTCTCAGACCCTTCCCCTTCTCACTTGGCATAGAACAGAAGTAAACAGCTGGTGGCCTGACAGTCACGTTTGGCCTGCAGCTGTTCTGTTGGGGTAGTACTGATTTAATTAAAAATATCCACACTCAAAATCAGATTTCACAGAAACACTAAGATTTCTGACTTCCCTTTAAACAGTGGAGGATGTGGCAGTGCCACTTGGCCAGAGTCCGCTGACGTGGAGGGGCAGAACTTCACTTGTACACAGGAGCACGAGCGCCCCCCCAGAGGCCTCGCCACATCAACATGTGAGTGTGTCACCTGACCTGGCAGTGAAGCGTGTGGGCTGAGAAGTTGGATGGCCTGCATGGAGCCTCGACTCTGGCACGTACTGGCTGTAACACCTCGAACAAATCACCTACCCCTGCTTGAGTGTCTTCACCTGGAGAATCAGGATGACGCTCGCTTCATTGGATACTTGGGAGGGCTGAATGAGAGGACACTTGTGAAGTGTGTTTCGCAGGGCATGTGTGCTGTGAGCTGCTGGGGCCTGGAAGGAAGAAGGCGCAGGACAGACCACACAGAAGCCATCTTGTCACCAATGAACATTTATTGAGTGTCCACATGTGCACAGCTTTGAACTGGGCGATCACAGAACGCACTGGGGGAGGGAAGGGGAGAGGGAAGCAAGGGATCAGGTTCATAAGAAAGGTAGTCCCTGCTGGAGCCGCCAGTCGCGTCTCTCTGCAGAGAGGAATCACAAGCAGGGATGGGAGTTAAAGCCAGGCACTAGGATGGTGATGGGGTGCAGTCACTAGGGAAACATGCGGATTCTGGGTAAGCATCCCTTCGGTTCCTGTCTCCAGCCAGGCCATATGGCACCAAGGGGACAGGGATCAGATGCTCAGGTGTCCAAGCAGGGAAAAGGGCAGGCAAAATAAATAACCCCCCAACCCTCATGGTCACTCTGCTGCAACACAACACAAAAGCTTAGAGACCAGGATCCAAGGGCTCCTGGGTCCCCTCAAGGAAGCTCAGGTGGAAGGCTTCCCGACCCCCCCACCAGGGCTGTCTGCCCCAGGTTGCCCTGGAAGGCTGGGGCAGTTCAGACCCTGGGTCACTGAAGTGATAGGAAGAATTGTGATGTCAACGGCCTGAGACTGCTCTCTGCCCAAGGGGGCCAAGGGCAAGAACCAAATGGCCAATTTAAAGGACGTGGACCTGGAAGTCCAGAGGGGCACCACAGTCTAGGGGAGCCCACGCCCTGGCCGGCAGGGCACATGGGCTGAAGCAGCCAGCTCCTGCCAGCCCTGTCCCATCTGGGGGCCTCCCTCCTGCGAGGGAGCCAGACATCGGGCACAATGACACCTAGTGCCGCCCTCCCTGCGGGCTGCTCCAACCTCCCCCGGCCTGGCGGGAACAGCCATGCTGATTTCCAAGCCAATCCCTGCCCCTGAGCGGGCCCAGGGGGCGTGACGCAGTTCCTTACACTTGAAGGATGGGCACCATGCCCTCACCCTCGGAAAAGCCAGAAAGCTGGGATGTTTAGCGGGGGGAAGTTGGGGGAGAGGGTCCAACTTGGGGGCTTCAGGGGAGATGCCTCCTCCCTCCTTCCCTTGCCGCCCGCCCCCGGGTCTGTCCGCAGTGGATGCCCCCTCAGGGCTCTGCCAGGCATTGCTCCAGGGCGGCCATGTGGTAGTGGCTGGCCGTCTCCTCGCCTGCCTGCAGCCTCATGGCCTCCCGGCACAGCCGGTTGGCCCGTGCCAACTCAACCAGGACACCCTGATAGGCGGCTACCATTTCAGGCTTGACAGAGTTGGGGCTGACGCTGCCCAGCAGCTGGAGCAGCTCCTGTGGCCAGCGGGAGCGCAGGGCGGCGGGGGCCAGCCAGGGCAGCAGGGGCACGCAGCCTGTGAAGGCCTGCATGCCCAGGAACCAGAGCTCCTGGAGATCCGCCCAGATGCCCTCGTAGTCGGGGGACAGGGCCAGCACTGCCTGGTCTGAGCCAGGCGTGGCCCGTGCTACGTGGGATTGCGACAGGAAGAGGATGGCAGCTGCGAAGAAACCTCGGGACGCTGGTGTTCCCTGAAGAGCTGGAAGGCAAGGAGGGAGGGGGGCGTGAACGAGCTGCCTCACCAGCCCCTTCCCTTCCTGGTGGGCATACTCAGGAGCCGAAGCATAGCCTGGAATCAGCCTGCATGCGTTCAAACCCTCCCTCTGACTTCAGTGTGTGACCTTGGTTAATTCACTTTTCTGGGTCTTGTTTCTTCACTAGTAAAATGGGGCCAATAGTGCTAATCTTAGAACTCTGTCGTGAGAATGAAATGTAATAATCTTGGGACACTAACTCGTGGTCGGACCCTCCTGTAGTCTGAGTAGTGATGGGAGCTTCCGCTGGGCCTAGCACTTTATAGGCTGAGGAGGGTGCAGCAATTTGATTCTCAGGCCAGAAGAGGGTGCCAGAGGGGACCACGGGCTGGGGTCCAGGCTTGGCTCGCCTGCCTGCAGGGGTTCGCCCCCTGCACTGCAGATGCTTTCCCGAGGCTGTTAGGCTAACCTGGTGGCATTTGTGGGTGAACCAGCACTGTGGCTCTGCTCAGCGGCTGTGGACATGCAGCCTGGATCTGAGGGAGCTCGGGGGCTAGAGGGAAGGGGGGAGCTCCTGGTCTACTGGGACGTGCTCCCCTTCCAGCTGCCAGGTACCCTACTGGGGCCCCCACACACAGGGAACAGAGGCAGCTGAGGGTACAGGCTCATTACACCCTGTTCCCAGGCATCTGTGCCGCTCCTCCAACCAGACAGATGGGGTACAGGGAACAGGCAGGGACAGAGGGACCCAAGCAGACACCCACGGCCAAAGTGGGAGACACAGAGGGCTGGCAGGGGGCTGAAGCGGATGCCCCTCCCTACCGCATGCAGCCAGAGTGAGGTGGGAGGTGGGGCAGGTAAGTGCACAGGAGCACCGAAGCCTGTCACGAGGCGAGGCGCGGCGCCGAGCACAGAAAAGCCTCAATGGAGAAAAGTCATGTTTCTGACTCAAGGCCTGGGAGGGGGCGGCTCCACCTTGAAAACACAGAATTCAGATTCCTTGGGCTGCTGGGGATTCCAGGTGCTTAAGCCTGTGCCTCCGAGCGGGCCTGTACTTACACCCACCAGACCTTGCCTTAAAAGGCTTCAGAAGGAAGAAAATGTTATCATTTGGGGAAGAAGGGTGGGGTGGGGCGGGGGAGGGAGGCGCACTTCAGAGATTTCCTTGACTGGAAAATTCTGTTCAGAATTTCAGAAAAGGATGACTTATGCCCAGAACACAGCAGGTCCACCCAGGTCTTCTGCTTCCATCTGTTAGGACTGGGTCCCCAGGGCTTACCTGGAGAGGTGCTAAGGAGCCGGGCCATGAGGAGGCCCAGGGTGGCCACATTGGCAGCCAGAAGCAGCCTCCCCTGCTGCTGTACTAGCGCGGGCAGCGACGCCATCAGGGTGTTCATTAGAGAAGTGAAGCAGGCATCTCGCCTGGGGAGAAAGGGAGCGAAAGATGGGAGGCGGGAGATTAGTGGAGCCAGACCAAGTCCTGAGGAAAGCTGGGATGCTGGGCTCCCAGCTTTACCAGGCCAGGGTTTGGCAAGAAATTAGGCAGCAGGGTGAACAGTTAACTTTGGGCCCCATCCGTGGCATCTGGGGAGCAGAGACTGGGTTATGGCTGGAGCAGGTAGACATACATGCCCAGAGGGCTTCCACATATACCAAATCCCTGTGTGGGGTGGCTCTCTCTTCCATTCTGAGACCCTTTCATTCTAACACTAATAGGAACCCATGGGCACAGGGAAGCAAAGCAGGAGACCGAGATTTGGGGCAAGTTTGAGCAGGACCCCTGCTTCCTCCAATTCCTCCCCGGCCTCACTTGATCAGCCCCGGTGCAGTGACCACAAGGTTGAGGAAGATGTGACAGCAGGTCTGCAGGCTGATCTCCACGCTGTCGGGCAGCACTGAGGTGTCATGGCCAGGGGATGTGAGTTCCCACTGCTGCAGGAAGTACTTGCACAGAAGTGAGGGGGCCCCCTCCTTGATCAGGATCTCCCGGGGCCCATCTTCGACTGTCAGGTGGCACCAGCCGGGCAGGAGGAGCCTGGGGGTGTAGAAGGGACAGATGTGTGTGGGGAGAAATGAAGGCACCAGGATTCCCTTTTTGGGGGGGCACCCCATCTAAGAGAAAGGGAAGTAGAGGAGAAGGAAAACACATCTTTGTAGGCACTGCAGAAAGAGCACAGGCCTGGGCTCAAACTTGGGCTGTGAGTGTGGGTAAGTTACTTTAACCTCCTTTAGTCTCAGTTTCCTCATCCTGAAGATGTGGATGAGACTTCTGTCCTAGATTTGCTGCGTGGACCAAATGAGATCAAAATGGTAAAGGGTACAGTAAAATGCCTGGCAGGCAGCAGATGCTCAATGGCAGTACTCTCTTTACAGAGTAACCTGGGGTTGGCAGGTGAGGAAGGAAGGTGTCCTGAGGGAACAACCCCTCACCCCACCCCCAACAAACAGAAATACTACCACACCTCAGGCCCCCGTCAGGAAGCCCGGCACAGCCCAGTTTGGGGAGAGGGGAGGTATCCGTGTTACTCCTTCCTTTAGCACATTCTGGCTGAACAGACCATAACTACAAACTCACCGGAGAGCATCCCCTGGCCAGGTGGGCCCCGGGGTGGTGGGGGAGATGGCCAAGGTGGCCACCTGCTGGGAGAGGTCATTGGCCTCCTCGGCCTCCTCGTAGAGGGTCTTGGCATAGCGGACGAGGAAGGGCAGCAGCTGGCAGACCTCCTTGCGCAGGGATGAGGTCTCTTCGGCCAGCCAGGCACCCAGGATCCGCACGGAAGCAAACACAAAGGGCTCCTTCTGCTTCTCTGGCCCCACCTGTTGCCAAAGGGCTCCCCTGAGATGGAGCAGGACCAGAGGACCTCCCCTGCCTGGCCAGCATGCCGGCCAGGCTAGGAATAACACAAGTGGAAGGGAATGCTGGCCTGTGAGCCCTGCAAAGGCAGGCCCTGTGTACCCAGAAGCCAGCGCATGGTTGGGACACACTCAACTGGGGGCTGGCACAGAGCAGGCCCTCAGGGCATGCCTGCTGAGGGAACTGGACTTTAGACAACATGCCCCTGCACTCGCTGGAACTCAGCCTCTAAAGCATCTCAAGGCTAGAAGGAGACCCACAGGTCCAAAGCTAAGAAAACACTCCCTCTACAGTGGCTCTGACCTGGGGTGGGAGGCCAGGAGAGAAGCCCCACTTTGGGCTAAATCAGAAAGAATGAGACAATGGGAGCTTGGCACAGTGTGTGGGGTATGCGGCTGGAGCAGGCTACTAAAGAGACCGGAGTGTTGGGCTTCCCTGGTGGCGCAGTGGTTGAGAGTCCGCCTGCCGATGCAGGGGACACTGTTCGTGCCCCAGTCCGGGAAGATCCCACATGCCGCAGAGCGGCTGCGCCCGTGAGCCATGGCCGCTGAGCCTGCGCGTCCGGAGCACAGGCTCCGCAACGGGAGAGACCACAACAGTGAGAGGTCCGCGTACCGCAAAAAAAAAAAAAAAAAGAGACCGGAGTGCTGAAGGAACCCCTGCAGGACAGGAGAGCTGGACTCTCAGGCAGGAGGGATGTTGGGGCAGGTGATCAAATGGAGTTAGCAGACCCTCCACAGAGGACAGGAAGCAGGCAGCCCTGCTCCTTTTCCCTGTACTGCTACAAGTTTGTATGTGTATGTGTGTAAGGCCATGCTGTAGACTGAACAGAACAGACTGCTTCACTTTCGTGTGTGTGGATCGGGGGGAGGGTTGTGAGTAGGAGGTTTCTGTGTTGTGTGTGTGCGTGTGTGTACTGTGATGGGAGTGCACATATGGCGTGTGGTATAGTGCTTGTGTGGAGGCTCAGGGAGGGAGAGGGAGGCTTGGCCACACACTACTCCCTGGAGTGCTGCAGGATCAGCCCTCCGTAGGTAGGTAGGTACGTCTTCTCTGTCTCCCCATACACGCAGCTTCGGGGTTTCACTTCCCCCTTTCCCTTGCCTTCTGGCTCCCCCTCCCACACTGGGCCCCCTCGGGTGGGGCACTGCACCCTCACCTGCTGCAGGTAGTGGATGACAGACCCGATGGCCTCCTTCATGACGCTCACAAGTTGCACCTTCTGTGGCTCCTTAAGCAGTGACTGCTCACAGCGGGTGCACTCCTGGATCCCCAACTCCATGAGGGCATAGCAAGCGGTCACCACATCCTCTTTCACCTCTGTGCCTGTCTCCTCCAGTGCCAGCCGCACCTCCACGCATGCCAGATTCACCAGCAGGGCCAGGAATTTGCTCCCGGAGTTGCCCGCTGGGATCCAGTCGGAGCCGCAGGCGTGCGCCAGGCGGGCTGCCAGCTTCAGTGCTGGGTTGCGCTGCCAGGAGCTCAGCTTGCTGCCCAGGATCCGTGCCAGCCCGGCCTGCAGATCCCGGAGGCATTCAGAGGGCACAGTTGTTGGGGGCAGAAAGAGGGGCAGCAGCTGGCAGAGCTCAAACTTGCTGGCATCCTCGGCTTTCTGGAAATCTTCGCTGAGGCCCCGCAAAACAGCCAGCAGGTCAGGCTCCCCCTCTTTCCAGCACTGTGTCTCAGCAGCGGCCAACAGCCCCACCAGGAGTGCCAGGGCCTGGTCAAAGCCATAACCATGCCCCAGGTATGCCTGACACAGGGCAGACACGGTGCCACCGGCAATGAGGTGTCGGGGCCCACGAGGTGTGCCTGCCACAGCTGTCAGGCACTGGTAGGTGTCATCAATCATGGAACGGCGGGCAGCATCGTCAGGGTCCCCCCGGGCTGTGAGGAAGGTGCTAAGGATGGGGATCTTGTTCAGGACCTGGGGATGGGCAGCTAGTTCAGGGTCACTGCAGAAGCAGGCCAGCAGGGCCACACCCAAGGCCCGGAGAACATGGTCGGGGCAGCCATCCGGTGCCTCCTTGGTAGTCAGGAGACGATTGGGGAAGGTGAAGCCGACAGCATCAAAGATCCGCCGCCTAGTTTTGGCATCGATGTCACCTGCTTTGACTGCCTTGGTCACCTAAGGGAGGTATATGCTATCAGCAGGATGAAAGGAAGGGGTGGCAAAGACTGTCCCCGCACTCTGGGGGTTGACCATTAGCAGGACTAGGTTATATAACAAGATTCACTCTGGGGTCAGGAGGTCTCCCAGAGATCACTTCATCCAGCTCCTTCCTTCTCCCCAGAGGCAGACAGGTGTGACCTCTGGGATCCCTCATCTGTGATCCCTGTGGAAGGGAGGTCAGGTCCTCCTCAACTACTCACTCTACTGTTTCATTACCTGGTTAGTTGGGAAGTTCTTCCTGATGTCTAAGCTAAATTCTTCCTGATGTCCAACACATCCTGAGTTGGAAGAGGCTTAGAACTCAGTGTTTAAAATTCTCCAAGGATTTGGGGTCTCTCCCTAATTGCTCTCTCCAAAGAAGTCTCTGATCCACTCCTGCCACCCTCTCAGGGGAAATGGCTCCTGTGTCTCGCTGCTCTGCCTGTCAAAACATTTCCCCTTACATTTCACCTAAACACCTCCTCTGCTGCAGTGTGAGCCCTTGACTCTGGAGCCTTCTCCCTGTTGCCATGGCAAACAAGCAGGCTGTACTCCCTCCTCCCTTCACCCCCCCCACCCCTTCCCAGCACTGCAGCTCCTGTTCTGCTGTCCCCAGCTTGGGTTCCTCCAGGGCTAAGCCCCGAACCAGATCCTTCACCCGCAACCTACATACGCATCCTGGCCATCCCCTAGGACCCCTTCCCAGTCACTTCCAGTCTGCTACTCTCTCCACCTCCAGAACAAACATCCCCAGCCCTCAGGTATTCTGCACTAGTTACTACCTGCTGCTGCAACCCTATGAGTCAGCTCCCATCTGCTCTGGGACGCCCCAGAGAGCAGACCCACTCAGCTTCCTCCAAGGCTCCTAGGGCCACAAGCTTTATTCACCCCCATTCTCCCCTTTGCTCCCATACGCAGCGGAGCAAAAATGAGTCCACAGGTAGGTGCCTTGGGCCTTCTTTGGTGCCTCCAGGGTTACCAACACCACCTATATATCCTTGGGGACTTGTTGACCTCATTCCTTGGGAGCCCAACCACCCAGCCCTTCCCACCTCCCAACTGTCAGTCAGTTCCTTACTAGCAGCAGGGCTGCAAACTGCTCGCTGTCATTCTTGGCCTCACGGAGGGCTCCCAGGTAGCGCTCCAGGGTGGGGTTTCGGCCCTCTGCCTGGTTCAGAGCTGGCTCGCAATCCGAGGCCATGATGCCCGCCTTGCCCAACTGTGAACACAAGAGGGACTGAGCATCCCTCTGCAGAGGAGGGGTGGGAGTGGAGGAGGGAGTGGAGGAGGGAGGGAGGGAGGGATTAGCACAGAGGGAGGGGAGGATCAGAAGGGATGGACTCCTCAGGACTGACCTCCCTTGGGGGAGCCCCTTTAAGGGGCTGGACCCTCAAGTCCTTAGGGATGAAGAAGGGACCCTGGTCCAAGGTCACCTCCGAAAGTGGGAAAGAAGGACCATGCATCCTGCTGCTCAGCTGGACAGCTCTCCTCACCAGTCTCCTGGGGGTGGGAGGGGGCTGGCCCCACTGCTCAGCTGCTCCCTGGCACCAGAGGCCAGGTTTTGTTTCCCTCCACCAGGCGTACAGGGAGGGAGTGGTGAGGACAGACAGGGAGGAATGGAGACATACACGGGTGAAGTTCGATTATCCGGACTCAGGCTGGCATGAGGGAAAAGGGCATCCTAGGTTTCCTTTCCCCTCCCTTCTTCAGGAGAGACAGGAGACAAGCTTCAGCAGAAGGGAGGAAGCAAGGTGCTAACCCGGGAAAGCTCAGAGGGCCCTCTGGAGACCCCATCCCTCCAGCCAGGGCTCTCAGTCGCCCCCGCAGGCTCCTTGCCTCCTCTCCTTTCCCTCCCTCGGGCAGAAGCTGCAGCAGCGGAGCAGCAGAAGCAGCAGCAGAATTAACCCCTTGCGCTCCCTCTCCTCACCCTCCCCGCCCGGCTACCAGCCTGTGGACGCCGGCAGGGGCTGGAGAAGCAAGAAGGGGTCCCGGGTAGCTCCCAGGACAACGGAGACTCCAAAAGCCGGATAATCGAAGAGGGGCAGCTGAGATGGGGAGATGAGAAGGGAAGGAGGGTTCCTGACGGTCACCACCTGTCCCGCCGCAGCCAGGTCACAACACGACATTGATGAAGTCACGACAGGGCGGCGATGAGATCACACTTCACGATGGCGCGGTTATGTCACGGAGAGATCACGGCAAAATCACGACATGGGACAGCCCCCGAAGATGACAGAGCAAATTTTTAAAAAAGATATAGCTATATATTGAGAAGGGCTGTGGCAAAATGGAGTCTCGACAAGGCACGATGATGTCGCGATATGGCGCGATGGAGTCGCGATAGGGTCCCCGGGGTGTGTCGGCATCGATAGGCGCCGGCTCGGAGTGGCCCCGGCTGGGATGTAAGGGAGGGCTTGAAGGGGGCTGAGCTCACCAGGCTGCGGCCCCGAGCAGCGAAGTCTTCTCCGAGCGCGGTGCTCCGGGAGCCTGGGGCCGCTGCTCACGCCGCGTTGCCCACTCCCGGCTCCAGGCTGCTGCAGCTCCACCCCCACCCCCGCAGCGCTCTCGGCCAATCCGCGGCGGCCTCACTCCAGGCTCTAGCCAATGGCACAGCTGGGCGCTAAGCCGTAGGGGGTGCTGCCGTTGCCGCCATCTTGCTTGTGGGTATTGCCAGAGTCTGGGGCCTGGGGCTCGCGCAGGGCGGGCGAAGGTGCAGACCGCTTCTGGAGAGCGGGAGGCGACAGCCTGGGGACGCAGGTTCCTTCGCTCGTGCGTAGTTCTACCCCCCAGCACTACCCCTCCTCCCCCTCGGGCTCGCGGCTGGAATTGAGCTTCCGGGGGGACAGGAGGGCTTGTTTAGCATCAAGAGTGTGTTTCCGGGTTGAGTCCGGGAGGTGGGAGGGGGCGGCGTTTCCGGCCGCCGTCGCTGTCCAGGGAGGCTGAGGCCAGAGTGAGCTGTCCGGGTGGGGAGCCCGCATTGCCTTCTTCCTTTTCCTCCTCCCCCGGGTGAGGGGAGCGAAGGTTGGGGCCCCGACCCCATGGACCTGGAGGAGGCGGAGGCCGCCGAGAGCCGGGGCCCAGCTTTGTGGCCTTGAGCCCCGGTAGGTGGCCGGGGGCGGCTGGCTGCCGGGCCGAGTACCACGAGCTCAGGGGAGGGGCAAGCGGGACGGGCTGTTTCTGGGGGTGCGCTGGCCGGGTGTTGGGACCCGGAGGTGGCGCTCCTGGCCCGGCTAGGGCAGCCAGCTGCTTCTGGCTTTGTAGGTGCGGAGCTCGAGTCTCAGGCTGACCCCCGCTTCTTTCGGGCCCGGGCCTGGTCTTGCGGCTCCCTCCATCCCCAGACAGACAGACCGGCCGCGAGACGCTGCTGGCCTTCTTCCTCCCTACTCCCTAGCTTCAGTCTCTGGTGTTTGTTCTCCCTACCAGGACAGCAAATTGATGCTGAATAAGGGGGGCGGGGCTGAGCACTACGTGTAAATTACGATGCGAAACCTGCCTTATTCAGGACTTGCAAATTATGCCCTACCGAGGGGTCCTGTGGTGGCTGCAGTGAGCACAAAGGTGAAATAAAGGAAGTCAAGAGAAAAGACCTCAGGCGAGATTCCAGGAAAGCTTTGCTTTCTTTCCTCTCACCGTGGTTGTGCGCAATCGAAGATAGATGCAGTTGGTGAAGAGTATTAGCTGACTCTCCTTGTGCTTTCTTATCTGATGAACAGACTGGAAGCTAGGAACAAATTGGAAACACGACCTCCCAGAACAATCTGTTCATTTTTCCAGCTATTTGGAAAACAGTGTCTACAAATATAAGCAAAGCTATTCATGGCAGTCTGTTCTGTAACTTTCCCAAATATCTGAGACTTTTTTTTTAAGAGCTTTATTCTTAATTACTTATGCCAGCTGAATAGGCTGTTTCAGACTTGCTCTGTCGTTGTTCAAACATATCTTATCTCTGGGTACATAAATGGAGTTCCACATATGCAGCTGACAGACTGAACTATGATACATTCCCCCATCAACCTGAAGCATTAAGTAAACATTACCCCCTGCGCTGTCTGAACAGCTGCTGTAACAGAGAGTGCTTTTATTTCGGGTGTACTTGTAACGCCCTAAATGCCAGAACTCTTGCAAGCTTTTCTAGATTTTCATTTGTCAAGTATTGTGGAGGTGTGTGTTCTCTCCCTGGGCTGTTTCCCTTTGATTCTATAACAAGCCATTTGGATCTTGGTGATGTGGTGTTGTTCCTGCCTCTGGTCAGCAAGCCTTTGACTGGACCCTAGCAGTGATTTGTGCCCTTAGGCAATTGTAGGTTTTAGAGGAATGACTGGTTGGGAGTTCACATGAAAATAAGTGCCTCTCTCATGCATGGTTTGTGAGACATTGCCCTTCTAATCAGCTTGCTAATCCAGTGGTGTTTATTACTCCCATTTCAAAACCTATTCATTTCTTTTATGCTTCTATCGCCCACCTGCCACACTATTGATGACAGGTGTTGAGTCACCTTGAATTTAAAATCCTTTTGTGGTAGGCAGAAATGTGTTGGGTAAGATTCTTATGCACACACGTGCACACACACGCACACATGCACACTCATTCATTCCATCTTGGGAGGCTGGAAAAGTTGCAGGATATACTTTCTAACTTAGGCTCCATTTCATAATCTTTTGAGCATGTGTCTGACCTGCACACTTCCTTTCTGCCCCCTGCTCCCTAACATACAATGACAAACCGCTAGAAATAGGAATGGATGGAAGTGAATGAGAAAGATGAAGTCCTTCAGATGCTTAAGGCTCAGTGAAAGCTTTTCCTTGGGTGGGCTTTACCTTAGTTTTGCAGTTCTGTGTGTGTTTGTCTATTTCCTGGTGTTAATCAGTATTGATATCCAACCCATACAGTGCTGGCTGGGGCTGGGGTTGTCAGTCTGTGCCATTTTCCAGATGTGGATGACAGGTGCATATTTAGGACAGAAGATTTTTATTTTTATTTATTTATTTTTGGCTGCCTTAGGTCTTCGTTGCTGCGCGCGGGCTTTTTCTAGTTGCGGCGAGCAGGGGGGCTAGTCTTCATTGCAGTGTGTGGGCTTCTCATTGTGGTGGCTTCTCTTGCTGCAGAGCACGTGCTCTAGGCACGGGCTTCAGTAGTTGTGGCATGCAGGCTCAGTAGTTGTGGCGCACAGGCTTAGTTGCTCCACGGCATGTGGGATCTTCCTGGACCAGGGCTCGAACCCGAGTCCCCTGCATTGGCAGGCGGATTCTTAACCACTGTGTGGCCAGGGAAGTCCGGGACAGAAGATTTTTTTTTTTTAAACATTTGTGAGGAAACTGCGGCTTAAGTTTTTTTTTTTAAATAAATTTATTTACTTATTTATCTATTTTTGCTGTGTTTCTGTGCGAGGGCTTTCTCTAGGTGCAGCGAGCGGGGGCCACTCTTCATCACGGTGCGTGGGCCTCTCACTATCGTGGCCTCTCTTGTTGCGGAGCACAGGCTCCAGACGCACAGGCTCAGTAGTTGTGGCTCACGGGCCCAGTTGCTCCGCGGCATGTGGGATCCTCCCAGACAAGGGCTCGAACCTGTGTCCCCTGCATTGGCAGGCGGATCTCAACCACTGCGCCACCAGGGAAGCCCGGGACAGAAGATTTTTAAATTGCTTCTTCAGAACTCAGTCGATCCTTGTAATACTGCCAAGGTTTATATAATAATCTATACAATATAGGGAAGTTGTGTAAGAGAGAAGAAACTGATGGAAAGTCATTTTTTCTTCTGGAAGGGACCGAAATCATTCGGTCTCTAGATTATGGAGTAGCCAGCACAATGCCTAGTACAAAATAGGGGCTGTGTAAATCCTTGTTGAATGGCTATATGAATTTAAGTCAGGAATTGCTAATGATTCTAAGGATCAGGGAGGTGACATCAAAGTGTAAACTGGATAGAATTTAAAGATAAGCGTGGTGGGGACAGTAGCAAACTGGAGAGTGCATGCCCTGCCTAAAGACAATCACATTAAAATTTTTAAAAAACATGGCTAGAAAAGCCTTCAGATTAGTTTACCTCTGATGCTCCAAACTCTTCTTTTCATGGGTAAGAAAACGTATTTGTATTGGGCTTTCCTGGTGGCGCAGTGGTTGGGGGTCCACCTGCCGATGCAGGAAACACGGGTTCGTGCCCTGGTCTGGGAGGATCCCACATGCCGCCTGGTCTGGGAGAATCCCACATGCCGCGGAGCAGCTGGGCCCATGAGCCATGGCTGCTGAGCCTGCGCGTCTGGAGCCTGTGCTCCGCAATGGGAGAGGCCACAACAGTGAGAGGCCCGCGTACCGCAAAAAAAAAAAGAAAGCATATTTGTATAAAGTCACAAAGCTGTTAGTAGCAGAACTGGAACTGAAGTTCAGATCTTTTTTTTCAGTCTGGTACGCTTTCCATTGTTCCACATAGATGATGTTAGATTAGAAAATATGGAATATAAAGTGTTTCAGTTTTACAGTGGATTCATTTCATATCCCTGGCTATGTTTTTATCCTGATAATTATAGGCTATGCCAAAGCTCAGCTTTGAAATTTATAGGCAGGTATGAGCAGTGAAAGAGAAACTTGAAAATTCCCTTCTCTTTAATCTGTCACACTCTCTAGCACTCTGCATTTCGAGGAATCAATTATTAATTACTTGGCATATAATTTCTTCTTTTTCTATCTTTCTAGTGGACTGGTTCTGCCTGTCTGGAAGGCCATGGAGAAGCTGGGAATCAAGCCAAGCCGTGCTTCTTGGATTTTATCAGGATTTTGTTGGCAGACATCTGTGAAGTGGTTGAAAAGCTTGTACCTGTTTTATATTTGCTTCTACTTCAGTGCTCTGTGGCTGTCAGCAGGTACCATTTTCTTTATATATTTAAGATTTTTAAAAAAGCGTACTCGGTGTGAGTCTTTCAGTTCATTTTAAAGACTAGTAGGAGCCAGAAAAGCAACCTGCTAATTGACAGAAGTGGTCATCCTTTAGGTGGAAACTTAGTTTGTTGGGTTTATTTGTCTGTTTTGTTTTAAGCCAAAATTTAAATTGGATTCTTTCTCTCTCTTTTTTTTTTGGCCGCTGCCACTCAGCATGTGGGATCCTTAGTTTCCCCACCAGGGATTGAACCCGTGCCCCGTGCAGTGGAAGCATGGAGTCTTAACCACTGGACCGCCAGGGAAGTCCCTGGGTTATTTCTCATAAAGGAGGATTGGCATGATCATTTTGAGATTTGATGAAGATGTAATGAAAAGAAAAAGGTTTCAAAGTTAGAAGGACCTGGGTCCTGGAGCTGGATGTTTCTTTCCACCTAATAACTATAAAACATTGAGCAAGTTACCTATTGTCTGTAAGGAAACATAAGTTCTACCTCATAACTTGACTTAAAACATAATATAATTAAAGCGTGTAGTACAATTCTCTGAACATAAGTGATACTTGGCTTTCTTTCCTTTCCTGAAGGAATCTACACTCTATACTTAGAGGGAGAATGTGTTCCTTGCTTCTTCCGTCGAATGGGGTTATGCTGATAGATTTTATAAAGTATGCTTTCCTCCTAGAGATTATTTCACCAGTCTGTTACCTCTTGCCAGGAAAAAGTGCCAAAAAGGCTAAATCTAAAGAATACCCTTTTTTTCTGTCTTTTTTTTCCTTTTCGTTCTTTTGTTGACATTGTACCTTTCAGAGTATGAAATGTGAGGAAACAGCAATTTGAGAATGATTTCTCAGTATGTTGCTGTTCTGGGCAATGACCAAAAGACTTCTGTTGTAGAGACCACTGTCTGGGACAACTAATCCGTCTTTTGCCCCCATAATTAGAAAAGTTTCTGTTGCTTTCCAAAAGGAGTTGGTGGCCATGATCTTGAGAATCAAGTAATTACTGTATTTAACAATTTCAGTAACATCAGCTTTGGGGTTTTTGTTGTTTTGCGGTGGTGGTTGATGATTGCATAATTATAGCAGTGGAAATTGCAGTTGACAGAAAGCTGACCTAAATGTTTTTTACCCAGATGATGCTTTGCTGGGACAGCTAACTATTTCAAGCCAACATTTTATGTAAGATCATTTGAATTAAATAAGTAACTGATTTAGCACCATCAGAGTAGGAAAACCACACTTTTTGGAGTTCACCTACCACATACCAGACCCCTGGTTGTAAACATTACATGTTCCATTTAATCCTTATGATAACCTGAAAACAGATAGTTTTATTTTGTAGTTAGGAAATTGAGGCCCAGGGAGGCAAAATGACTTGACCAAGGTCATACAGCAAGAACATGACAGAGCCAGGAATCTAAATGCAGCTTTTTCTACTCTAGAGCTCACGCTTTTTTTCTTCTGCTATGCTGCCTTCCAACCACAGGTGATCTTTTGGAGGACCAAAGACAGTTTTTTTGCCCTGAACGAGGATGAGCTTGTTATTTGAGGGATTCTGAGTATAGGGGAGGAAGAAGCATTGCTGAGTGTTTCTGTGTTTGCCAAGCTAGTTGGTTAAACATGGCACTGTGGTCTCACTGGGCTATTCTTTAGTATCCCTTGAGCCTGGTGCTTCAAAACAGCACCCTAAGGAACAGATTGAGTATAAAGGTGCAAAGGTGGTATTGGTAGGAGTGGTTCTGATGGGAATTAGATTGTACCAGTTCCATTTTGGAAAAGTTTGGAGCTTTTATCATGGAAGAACCAAGAGCCATATGTGTTCAAACTGAGGGAACATGCAAGCAATACATGACAGACAGATTTTTTAATGTATTTTAATTTATCAGAGCTCTTTTACATCAATTTTTTAAAAAACACAGTGTCCTAATAGCAAAAATGAATGAGACATAAGCAGAGTATCATAAGAAATTTAAATGATTTATAAAACATTAAAAAAAATGTTCATTCTCATTACTAACCGAAGAGCTGCAGATTAAGATGAGAAATCCTTTATAACCTATCATATTGATGAAAATCAAAGTAAAAATATCTAGTGCTGCCAAGGGGTGATGTGGTTGCCCTCCTGTTGTGCTGGAGAGTTTGAACAGAGAACTTTCTGGCATAAATCAAGATCCTTAAAAAGTTCATATTCTTTGACTTAGTAATTCCCCCTTTAGGAATTTACCTCAAGGACATATTTAGATGGTTGTGAATGAGAGCAGTCATCAACGCTTATTTATTCTGTGTTGCAAAACATTGCTACAACCTGCCCCACAATAGGAGTGGTGAGATTATGGCATGTCCACATGGTGGAATATTACCTGACTTAAAAATTCACATTTTATAAAGCAATTATACCCCAATAAAGATGTTAAAAAAAAATTCACATTTTAGAAGAACAAGTACATGGGAAATGCTCCTAATGTTAAGCATGAAAAAGCATGATATACAGTTGCATATTCATATTCAAAATTGGTGTCAATTTTGTGAAAAGAAAAAAATATTTTTATGTAATAGAAGGTCTGAAAAAAGATATATAACTAAATGTTTATACATTTTTTGAGTAGTGGAATTATTATCTCTTTATACTTTTCTGTGTTTTCCAGGGTACATGTTAACTCTTTTTATAAGTGGGGGGGTAAAACCTATCTGAAGAAGCAACAACAAAACAACAGCAGCAAAAACCTATTGTTGGTAGCCTGAGTCAGTATTTATCTACTCATGAATTTGTTTAGTTTTTATCTGAGCTCTTACGTTTTCCCTGATAAAATACATTCTTGATTGTTTGCTGTTGTCTTTAGCTCATGGATTATAGAAATTATTCCTGAAAAACTAAACAAAACAAAGCAGCTCTCCAATTATCCCCATTCCTGTTTATCACTTAGCAGTTTCTCCATCTTTGGGAGAGCCCCAGGTACCCACTGACTTATGTATAGTGGGCTTATTTTTTATTTCAGCTTTGGGTTCAGTGCTGGAGCCCACTGCTAGGAAGCAGTGATTACAATTTGATAAAAGATGCTCTGTGTTTTCCTTGTGAGCCATTGAATTACTATTTTTTTGTCTAACGTTATTGTTACATGGCTTAAAATAGCATTTTGGACCTGGGGATTATCAGTATCTGGAGAAAAACATGAAGTGACCCCAAGAATTTGGAAATTCCTATTATAGATTGTCAGCTTCTTGAGAGCAGAGATTTTGCCTCTTGCTCACGCCAGCTATTCCTAGCAAGTACCAAGGGCTTGACCTATAGTAGATGCACCATAAAAATATTTGTTGACTGAATAATAATTTAGCAATAAGGGAATTATCCTTTGAGAAACAACAACAATCTATCAACAATTTAATCAACAATAATTTAATAATTTAAATAAATATTTAAATAAATAATAATTTAATAAAACAATAATTTAATCAACAATTAAAATCAACACAATCTATCATTTGAGAGTTAAAGCTTAAAATGAACACAATCGAGGCAAAGGTATGTGAAGGCACTTTAAAGAGACATAATGCCTTTGAGAACAACAAGATCTGATTAAAATATTCACAAATATTTTAACATCTAAAGAAAGAATGTGTGCATCTGAAGAGTTATATATGGCGCATGCACAGGAGAGGGCCGGAACCAGCATTGGAAACCTAAACCAAGGAGGGTCATTGAGGCTGATGTACTCCAGAAGCTAACAATTGGCTATGAAAACTTTTATTGTTATTCCCTTGCTTCTGGGAAATAGATTACAGAGTTAGTTAATAAGTATTTTGAGTACAGAGAAAAAGAATCCAATTCAGAACCAATTTTTGAGAACTTATTAGGAGTTTGGTCCTGGGCTAAGCATGAGGGTAATAAAGATGAGTACAGGGCTTCCCTGGTGGCGCAGTGGTTGGGAGTCCACCTGCCGATGCAGGGGCCGCGGGTTCGTGCCCCGGTCCAGGAAGATCCCACATGCTAGGCCCGTGAGCCATGGCCGCTGGGCCTGCGCGTCCGGAGCCTGTGCTCCGCGGCGGGAGAGGCCACAGCGGGGAGAGGCCCGTGTACCGCAAAAAAAAATAAAAATTTAAAATAAAATAAAATAAAGATGAGTACAACACAATTCCTGCCCTGGAAGAACTCCCAGTTTAATGAGGGAGATAGATGTATAAATACTACGATGTGGTAAGTGAAAAGACAGAGGGATACCATGCCCTGAGTGCTACTGCAACCAGAGAAGCATTTAGCTTA
The DNA here is from genome assembly GCF_964270905.1 of Leucopleurus acutus. NCBI lineage: Eukaryota > Metazoa > Chordata > Mammalia > Artiodactyla > Delphinidae > Leucopleurus > Leucopleurus acutus. The sequence continues at coordinate 165,200,055 of NC_139143.1, forward strand.
GAGATGAAGGGAGAGAACTGAAGAATTCTCTCCAGAGAAGCTGATGCCTGAACAGAATTTTGAAGGTTGAATTTGAAGGATTCGAAGGGTATTCCCAGGCAATGGGATTGCAAGAGCAAAAGCACAAAATTATGAAACAGCTTGGTAAATAAAGGAAACTCTTTACGCAGTTTAGTGCTGCTGAAATACAAAGAGCAAAGCTGGAATGGCAATTCCTGAAGAGGTAGATGGTGGCCAGGTGATGAAGGATCTTGTATGCCATGGAAAGAAGCTTAGATTTTAATCTTTTAAGGCAGATGGTCTACAAATTTTCTTGATTATGTACTTATATCCATAAAAAATGTTGAAGATGTGCCCCAGTTTTTGTTTGTTTATACATTATAATAAGCACCATTGTACTAATGTCTTATGTTTATGAGAGATGCCCCAAACAAATATAAATAGTTTTAATATTTTCTTTTCATATCCCAATGATTTGTTTTGTGCACTTCTGGTAAGCAAAAACTCTACTTTGGAGAGAATTGCCTTAGGAAATTGGGAGCTATTGAAAACTTTAAGCAGAAGAGTAATACTGGTAAATTTCTAGAACATTTTTGCTGGAATATGAAAGAATGGTAATGGTGGGGATGGGAGAAAGATGGAAAGGGGAGGGAGGTCAGGGCTAGATGTAAGGATATCTGTTAGAAAGCTAATGAAGTAGTAGTCCAGGAGAAAACTGATGAGGCTCTGTGTCTTCAAGGAACCTCTCTCTCACTGGAGAGAGTAATTTTACTCAATGCAAATCAGTAGATTTAGGGGTAAGTAGATGGGTAGAATTTAGGAGTTCTGTAGTAAGAGATTAGATGAGGTTATTTATTTTTTTAATTGAGATGTAATACCACTATTTAATTCCAGAACAGTTTACTCACCTCCTAAAAGAAACCTCATACCCATCAGCAGTCATTCCCTCTTTCTCCCTCTGCTAGCTTCTGGAAACCACTAAGCTACTTTCTTTTTTTTTTTTTTAATATGAATTAGTTCCTCAAAGTTGTTTATTAATTTATTTATTTATTTTTGCTGTGTTGGGTCTTCGTTTCTGTGCGAGGGCTTTCTCTAGTTGTGGCAAGTGGGGGCCACTCTTCATCGCGGTGCGCGGGCCTCTCACTATTGCAGCCTCTGTTGTTGCGGAGCACAGGCTCCAGACGTCTGTGCAGGCTCAGTAGTTGTGGCTCACGGGCCTAGTTGCTCCGCGGCATGTGGGATCCTCCCAGACCAGGGCTCAAACCCGTGTCCCCTGCATTAGCAGGCAGATTCTCAACCGCTGTGCCACCAGGGAAGCCCCACTAAGCTACTTTTGGACTCTATGGATTTGCCTATTCTGGACATTTAATATAAATGGATTCATACAATATGTGGCCTTTTATGTCTAGCTGCTTTCACTTAGGGTAATGTTTTCAAGATTCATTCATGTTGTAACATGTATCAGTACTTCATTCCTTTTCATAGCTGAATAATATTTCATTGTATCTATACCTAGGAGTGGAATTGCTGGATCATATTGTAACTCTTTGTTTAACTTTCTGTTTGCTACAGCTGCTGCACTGTTTTACATTTCCACCAGCAATGTATTAGGGTTCCAATTTCTCCATGTCCTCACCAACACTTGTTACTGTCTGTTTTTTGATTGTCATAGAGGAGGTTGTTGAAGGTTAGAAGAATCAGGGAAGGCTTCGTGAAGGAAATGGAACTTGGCTTGGGCCTAATACATATCCACTTTGCAGACAGACAAACTGATACAATTAGAAACAAGGACTGGTCAAATAACCAGATGGGTACAGATTATTTATTTGTTGTATTTTTATTATTATTGCTTATTCATTCAACAAATATTTATTGAGCCAGGCACTGTTCTTTGTGAGGGACCTCTAGCCAGGTTCCTGGCTTAGCCTTCCCAGTCAGGGAAGCTTTCTGAATGAGCAGACCACATTTGCTGTCTCTGTTCTCCCACCTCTGTCCTCTTCTGAATCCAGTGACGTCTGGCTTCTGCCTAAACCTTGGCTTTTACCAAGGTAACCAATGACTTCCTAGCTTGACACCTTTACTTTTTACCTTACTTAACATCTCTGCTGCATTTGACACCTTTGACTACTTTCTTGATACCGTTTCCTCAGTTGCCTTAAGTTACAGCATGCTTTTCTTTGCTCTCCCTTACAGCTGATGCATCGCACTTTCTAATTCTTCCCACACTTCCTTCTCAGCTTGTCCCTTAAATGTTTTGTTCTTCAGGGTTCTGTTTCTACCCTTTCTTGTCTCACACTGTGCGCTCTCCCTGGGCAATCTCATTCTTTCCCATAATTGTAACCTGTGTGCTCACTACTCCCAAGTCTATACGTGTTCATTCACTTCTCTCCTGGGCCCCAGACCACATAGCCACCTGTATGTCACACATCTCCAACTGGATGTCTCCCAGCTACCTCCAACTTAATATATCAAGACTGAACTCACAATCTTTTACCCTTCTTCCTCCTTTATTCCCTGTAGTGGTGCGAAGATCACCTCTACTTATATTCTTAGGTAGAAATCCCTGAAGCATCCTTTTTCTCTTCCACATTCAAATCACTTTTCATAGAGTGCCGTTTCATGTTTCCACAGAGTACTCCATTCCTCTGCCTATGACATTACCATTCTCTCTGATGTATTTTTTCTTAAAAAATAAATTTATTTATTTTTATTTTTGGCTGTGTTGGGTCTTTTTAAAATTTTTTATTTTTTACATATATATATATATTTTTTTTTTTGGCTGCGTTGGGTCTTCTTTGCTGGGCACGGGCTTTCTCTAGTTGCGGCAAGCTGGGGCTACCCTTCATTGTGGTGCGTGGGCTTCTCACTGTGGTGGCTTCTTGTTGCAGAGCACGGGCTCTAGGCGTGTGGGCTTCAGTAGTTGTGGCACGTGGGCTCAGTAGTTGTGGCTCGCGGGCTCTAGAGCGCAGGTTCAGTAGTTGTGGCGCACGGGTTTAGTTGCTCTGCGGCATGTGGGATCTTCCTGGACCAGGGCTCGAACCCATGTTCCCTTCTTTGGCAGGTGGATTCTTAACCACTGTGCAAACAGGGAAGTCCCTGCCTGATGTTTTCTGATTCAGGTCAACATAAGCTCCTTTCTGGTGCTTTCCCTGAAGCCTTGATTTGAACTTGTTCTTTAGTGTTCTCAAAGCGTCTATATATTTCTCTATTATTATGCCGTATCATACTGTGTTCGTTTTAGGCTTTGTGAGGAGAGGTTCAGAGTAGGTTTTGCCCTAGAATGTGGTCTTTACTCCTGAAGGGCTTTCTAGTGTCTGCTGGTCTGTGTTGTTAATGTGATTTCTTCACTTTGGCAGAGCAGGAATTCTAAAATGCTCCTACCTCCTACCCCAGCACTGCTTGACCTCTAGTGATCCTGTTTCCTTCTCATCGATGTAACATCTAGTATATGACAAACCTGTGCCTTTATGTCCCAGCCCTCAGCCTTTTGGGATCCCCTCTTTTCATAGCTCCTTCTCCAGTGTCCTGCCACTCAAATTCTAGCCAGATTCAGATCTCTGCTCCTTGGGCTTGGTGAGAACCCTCTGTTCTGTTTGGGTTCCAGCTTTCTGTGCTGTGGTTGAGAAGCTGTCCCTTAAAAGAGAACTGGGCAATTATGGGGCTCACTTCAAGTTTCCCGTCTCCCAGAGATTGTAATCTTGCACGGACTATTATATTCTTATGGAAAACAATTGTCTTAAGTATTCTGTCCAGTTTCATAGTCATTTATGGTAGATTGTGAGTCTGGTACCAGTTACTCCATCATGGCTGGGAGCAGAAGTCTGCTATGATTACTTGCTTATGTGTCTACTTCATGAAACTGTTTTACTCATAGTTACATACCTAACATATAGCGTGTAGTAGGTAGCAATAAAGGTTTGTTGGGTTAACCTAAAGATAATGCTAGAAATAGGACCACCTTGGAATATACATGTTAAGGAGAATCAATCTTTCATACTCTGTTTTTCAGTATTGGCCAATTAAGTGGCCACTTCATTTCCCAGGAAGGTAATTTTTGTTCTTTTTTTCCCACCTTTCTCTGGCTCTCTCTGTGAATGGAAGAGCGATTTTTCTGTTTGGTGATATTGGAAAAGAATTCTGTTGTGTGGAATGGCTAGTCTTCGGGATTTTCATGTATTCTCACCCTGCCATGCTCTAACTGGTCTGCCCATGCCAAGACAGCCTGCATTTGTCCAATCGGTAATTCAGTGTAGGAAAGTATCGGGAAGCCCATTTGTGATTGTACATCTAAGTTATGTTCTTCAGTCACCTTACACTTATAAAGATGATATTTTGGTCTCCATCTACCTCTAACTGCCAGGTTTTATTTTTTTAATTAGTCCTAAACTCTGGATGGGAGAGATTAATTATCACCCTCAGCCCCCACAGAGACTGCAGATGGGACAGAGACAGCTTCTGGCTTAGCAAGAGGTCTTCCTCCACTAGTTGCCATTCTCATTTTGTTCTTATAACTGCTCGCATTTGCCCCTGGCAGACAGAAGGCACCTGAACTCACTTTCTTCCTTTGCCCCCACCTTTTAGTTGTACTTCGAGGGCTGTAGCCCCTGTTGTACCAGCCAGACCAAGTGGTATCTTTTGTCGTTGAAGAGAATAATATATTTTGAACATGCATCGGCCTTATCTTTAGGAGAAAAGCATTTTCCAGAGAGTTTTTGGGTGGCATTATATCCCTGCTCTTCTTGTATCTAATGGGCACCTCATTTAAGGTGGATGACTAATGGAATACACCTCATAGCGATGAGCCTTCCGCAGGAACTTTCTCCTGCCAAACTGTCCTATATTCTTAACTACATTGCACTACAGGAAGGTAATAAATTATTAATCCTAAATCTGTCTCCTCAGATTGTGATAATGACTTGAGTACATCGCAGCTGGGGGAGGTAGAGTTTTCTGGTCGTTAACATAAGCCATGCAAGCTTTTTGATTCTAAAATTCAGCTAGCGTTGAGCAAGTCTATGGGATCTTTTTATATCACAATTTAATTGACTTCGGTAAGACCAATCAGAATTATCTAAAGTTAGCTTCTCTCCCAATGAAATGAAGTAATTGTCTCTTGCTTAAATACTCTTCAGTAAAAGATAATCATCTTAAGTCCTTCTCTCTAGCTAGGAAAACTGTAATTTTGGTGGGTTCTTTTTGCCCTTTAGAAACATTATGCAAACACAGACTTATTTCCTAACTTGTGTGATAAAGTGAAGAGGGTTAAGAAAATGGCATAATTGGGCAGTAAATCCAGTTCAATTTAAAAGCTGTCTTAAATTGACTCTCCTTAGGAATTCCTCAGAGAGGAAATAATACAGTAGTGGAGGAATTTATAAAAACAGAATAATTGCAGGACCAAAGCAAGGCCTTGGTCCAGACATTGTGTGGAATCAGCAGGAACATGATCAAGACTATGTGTGTGGTTACTCTTTGGACATCTATTCTCAGGTGAGTAGTATTGAACAGTTTGGGTTAAAATGCACAGCTCTTGGTTTGAGGGCCTGCCCTTTGAACTTTCTTTCTGATCCTCCATCCAAGAGCTTCCGTAAGAAAAGTCAGCCTGTGTGGTTAAGATCCTTTAACCACTTTTGATTCCAGACACTACTGGATATGTTTTAGAGAGATGTTGTAAGAATTGGTCTTGACCACCTACCTAGTTCATCACCTGAGCAAGAAACAGGAGGCAGAGTGGCCAAGAGCATGGAGCATGGACTCAGGAGTCAGACAAGCCTGTATCTGAGTCCTGGTTCTATTATATACTGGGTGGTATTACTGAAACCCACCTTTCATCAGGTTCCTCCTCTACAAAACAAGAATGACAGTACCTCTAATCGGATTGTTACGAAGATTAAATGAAATGTTCACACAAAGTGTTTAGCCTACTCCCAGGTGCATAAATAACAATTCAGCAAATGTTAGTAGTAGTCATTATGATGTGATGACATAAAATCCTGTCTGGTTAGACTCTTGTCTTATCCCAAGATGACCCCGTAGGCAGTAGGTTTGAGGTCTCTGCTGGCTTCTTAAGCCTCTGTCCAGTGGGATGTCAATCCCCACATTTTTTTAAAGTATACTGTAGGCAGCTGGCCTTTCTGCATTGTCAGGAGAAGTAGGCCTCCATTCAGGCCTGAGGTTGGTTGAAGCCCATGACAGGGTGGGCTGTGTTGTGCATCTCCTGTAATTGTAACATGCCACTAAGGAGCACGACTGCTTGTTGGCTACTTGTTTCCTCCTTCAGCCAGGGATACTCTTCCTCTGGAAGAGGACTTTGTTCTGCTGCCATGACACCATCTGGCCCTCAGCCCTGGTTCACTTCCCCCAACACTGATGATATGCCCATGTTTGGCAAACTCTTGTGCTAGGCCAGATTGGCTTTGTCTTTTAGTCAGGGCAGTGTTTTGCCTGGGGCTACTTCAATAGCATTTTTTGGATTTTATGTCAGAAGTAGCTTGCAGAGTTAGTTCCTTCCATCAAAATGTATTTATTGGGTGCCTACTATCTTAGGCATTAGAAATGCAGTGGTAAGACAGACATGGTCTCTGCCCTCTTGGGGCTTGCAGTCTAGTGATTCCTTAGCCATTACTAGGGAACAGAAGTTCTCTTCAAGAGGGATGATGTTACTGGTATCAAGGTTCCCTTCAAAGAGACTGAGAGTCTCAAGGTAATTCAATGACAGGAGAGACCCAGTTTTACTTGCAGAATCCTAAGAGACTAGGGAATTTGATGTCTCAAGCTGGTCTCAATAGAGTAACCATCTGCTAAGAATTATGTAGGTGAGTCCCCTGTCTATTAATGCAGTATATCCAGCTTTCCTTTCAATCCAGCCCACTCTTGCCACCATTAATAACCCACATCCCTGAATAAGCAGCGAGGGTGGTTATCTGGAGATTTGGAAGAAGTGCGACAGCTGCAGCCCTTGCCCCAATTTGGAAGTATATGTGTGTCCTCTGGTGATTTCATGGGTATTAGATATACCCAGTCAGTCAGCTCTTGAAACTCTTTTTTACATCAGGTTTGTTACTTTAGGCCCTCAGGTGAACAGTTCCAGTGCAAGGCAAGCACCAAATTATATAAATTTTTAACTTCTCTGGTCAGTCACAAAAGGAAACTGTAAAATACCCTGAGATGAGATGGAATTATGAATGTGCCTGAATGATGAGTTAACTGTCACAGGCGCTGTTCTAGGAGAAACGAAAGCAGAGAGGAATGCTGGCCAAGGCCTATCCAGCTCCACCAACTGCAGACTCTGCCCCTGAAGATGGATGCCTAGTGTAGCTCATCCCATTTCTCCTTTTAAAACTCTCCCAGCAAATGACAGGATTTTTAGGAATGCTTTCTTTCTTCCAACTGGCTTAAACGTTACGCTTTGATTCTAATCGAGCAGCAATTTAAAGTAAAAGCTTATGGATTCTCTCACTTTTAGGTAATAAAGGGAATCACTCGTATTACCAGACGTGGGAGATGGGAAGTTTGTATTGATTTGATTTTACTTCTGTACTCTAATTTCAGATTTAGGTTTAAAATTTTAAAGGGACTGCCATTCTGCCTATTAAGAAAGGGTTCCTCTGGTTTTTTTGTTTTTTGTTTTTTTTATACAACTCAGTGCTTATTGTCCTTAACTGTGGGCAACCTGAGTCAGCTGGAAGCTTATGGAAATAGGCCTGGTAGAATGAATGAGTCTTAATCAGAATAAATGAAGCAACCTTGTAGAGAGAAGCTGAAGAGCTAGGTTCCACCTGAGAAAGTTGCATCCTGCTGGGTCAGTCTGTGGCTTTTGGCCTGAAGGAAAACAGCCCCCTGTGCTGAAGCAGTGCCAAGCTTCTCTTCTGCCTGTGCATTCTACTTCTTCTGTCTCTCTGGCTGCTCTAGCTTGCTTCCTTCCTCCCTCCCTCCCTCCCTCCCTCCCTTCCTCTTTAACCCTTTCCTTTTTGATTTTAAAAGTCACACATGCTTAAAGTAGAAAGTTTAGGAAACGATTATTCCAGATAGAAATAACTACATCCTGCGAATCCCATTGCCAGAGGTGACCACTGTGAATCTGAGGCTGTAGTTTCAGGCGTATCGCTGGGGAGGTTCTGTTTGTGAGAGCTTGCTTGCTCTGCTCAGTTACTGGAGGCCGCCATGGCACCAGCCATCTCTGGACCTAGTAGAAGGGAGATATTCTGTTCTTGCAAAGGCCCTGACCCAGCCTGACAGAAGCTCCTGGCTCTTCCTGTCTAACTGCTTGGTTTTCAAAATTGCTCTCAGCTATGCTCCCCAGAGTATGTGTATAAGCTGCACCCTGACATTTCTCATAATGCACTTTTGAAATAATGGGGTGAATTTTCATATTACCCCTTCTCAGAAAGGTTTAAGGGAGGGCTTGACCTCTGAGCTCAAGTAAGTAGATCTTGAGCAAGGTTATTTGCCCAGGATAGTCAGGCCGGAAGGGAAGGTTTTCTGGCTTTTCCACGGAGACTTTCGCTGATGAGCATACCTTCTTTCCTTCCCCAAGCTGTTTTGATTGAGCTCTTCCGCCCCCACTCCTTTGTGTCTCACGTGGCGGCGGCTGCCTCTGTCAGGAGGGAGGGAGAGGCAAAGAATGAAGGCCCTCTGTGTGTGGTGTGTCTTTAGGGGTTTCTCTGTGTGCCTTTGCGGGGTGTGTGTATGTGTGTGTGAGAGAGAGAGACAGAGAGACCAGGCGCATTTGGGCATCCTTGTTGCCCTGCCTAGAATTAATGTCACTTTTAAGCAGCAGAGAAATATTGCCATTTTACAGGTGAGGATAAGGCAAGGCCAGTTTCTCTGTGGCTAGACAGAGTCTGTACTAGATAATTGGATAGTAAGGAATGTTTGTTGACCGTTTTGCCAAGATTTTTATTTCTGTCACACATTGTGTGGAATGTGTGAATTACAATCAACTTGAAGATGGAAGTATAGGAGAAAGAATGATTGTGTGTGTGTGTGTGTGTGTGTGCGCGCGCGTGTGTGTACATGTCATAAAAATGAAGTTATTGAAAGCCACACATCTGCAGTAAATAAACCAAACAATGCCAGATTATCTGAATGTCAGTGCTAGGCTATGTTGATGACTAACTAGATTACAATTTTCTAATATTTGTGATCTCTGGTGCTTTATATGTGTGGTCATATTCAGTGCCTTAAAATATGCTTACCGCATTTTTAATACCTTCTCTAGGATGCTTAATTCAAATCACTTAGTGATAATTAGTATCTAGGTGTTATGTACATACAATTCCTGTCAACAAGGACTGTCCCTGGCTAAATAAAACCCGGTTCCTGCTATCAGAGTGTTCACGCTATGGAGGCAGAGATAGATGTAGAAGCATAAAAAAGCATGATAAACTCCACGATGTGTTATGGGAGCACAAAGAGTGGGGCAGGGAAGAGCTGAACCCTACTCTATAGCAGACTGGTGAGACAAGGATATTCTAATCCCTTTGAACTTCCTTCTCTCGGATTCATTTGAAGTGGTTTTTAACCTGCAGAGCTCTTTCATTTCTTTATCACAGAGGGAGGGGTGGAGGGAAGAGTATATACAGCTCTGTAAAGTCTAGAGCATAAGAGCCCTAAGAAAATTTTATTTTTATTTCTGTACAGATACAGATTGGCTTTGATTTAATTTAAATAAACTGGCTCTTAAAAATTCTAAGAATACTAACTACTCGTACAGTTTCGCTTTCATTTACACACAGATGAGAAAGCATCTGTAGCTCTGCATTTTATTTGTTATAAGCAAAAAGTGGTATGAGATATTTAAGTATCTGAAGCTTGGTTGTATTGAGTCCTCGCATGTCCCAGTTCAGCCCACTGCAGGTTTTTTTTTTTTATGAGACTTACATAATACTCCAAAAAGAGAGATTTTTTAATGGATAAATTGACATAAAATTTTCCTCTATTGGCCATATCTGCTGAAGTAACACTTCATGGTTTGCTATATTATTTCCTTATTTCTTCTCAAGCTTACTGCTGTTTTATTTAATTTACATATCTCTGCTTCAGCCCTCTAAATGACCTTCTCTTTAGAAACAACAAAACCAGCCAGCAAAAAAAAAGAAAAGGAAAGGAAAGAAAAGAAAACCAAAAAAAAAGAATACCCCACCAAAAACCCAAAAAACCTTCTCCTGAAACAAAACAGTGCTCTGTTTCAAGGTTTATTGTGTGGATTTACAAAGAAGGTTGGTGTGATTGTGAAGGCAAATAATTTATCAGCCCTGCAGTCAGAGACAGGAATCAACTGCAGGTTCTTTTTTTTTTTTTTTTGCGGTACGCGAGCCTCTCACTGCTGTGGCCTCTCCAGTTGCGGAGCACAGGCTCCGGACGCGCAGGCTCAGCGGCCATGGCTCACGGGTCCAGCCGCTCCACGGCATGTGGAATCTTCCCGGACCGGGGCACGAACCCGTGTCCCCTGCCTCGGCAGGCGGACTCTCAACCACTGCACCACCAGGGAAGCCCCCCAACTGCAGGTTCTTAACAATAACATCTACAAGTGGGCTATATAGGGAATTGCTAGATTAATGACATCATATCCTGGGGCTTTTCTCTTTAGAAAAAAAAAGTCTTTCTTGTTAGGACCACTTTTATTTACAGGCCAAAGTTTATCTGTTATCATTTGATACCTGTGCTTTTTGAAGTACAAAGACAGTGTTTCATAGAGAGGTGTGGGCTCCTTCATGCTGTGGCTTGGAGGCGTGCTCTCCTTGCTGACAGGATTCTCCAGTCTTTTAGTCATAAAGTGGTGGGAGAAAAAGCAAAGCAGCAGATTCTGAGAATATTATATGCAGCATTGTAACCCCCAGTCACAGTTTTTTTTTGTTTTGTTTTGTTTTTTAAGTACATGGTTTACTCATTTGCCTTCAATCTGCTTTTAAATATTATAAAGCCCTTGATGACTGGCTCAGTTCTGAGCAGGTGACTTTATGGTAGGAGAGCTATTTTCAGCTATACGAGTGTTTCGATTAGTACTCTCACTTATGACTTGGTTGTGAAAATGGCTTTGGACTAAACCTTAACAGATAGGTCTTTTGAAACTTTATAGCAACCATATCCAATTAAGGCAAACTTCTGATTTACTAATAAGTATCAGGTAGAAATTAAAGGCATTAGAATTGTGATAGACTGGTTTACATTTTTCATCCAGGTGACCAGAACTTAGATGTGTTTTTTTCTTTTACTTTTCCTCATTACTCAGGAGAAGGGAAATTGAATGGATCTAGATGTCATCAGTGATGGATGAGTATTTGCCTGGGTGAACTGGGAAGCTATTCTCCACTGTTGCTTTGTTCTGAAAGTTCCATGGTGAAAGCCTGTCTTGCCTTTGGATGAAGTGGAGTGGTCTGAAATAGATAGCTCAGGGAACTAAAATTTGGTTGGTCCTTTCATGAGGAAAGATTGCTTTGTGATTTGAAAAGATTTTTCAGTTCAGTGTTTAGGCAGGAAAGGCTGTTTCCTAGCTGGTTATGTTAGATTCCTTTATCTCTTTTTAATCCATTTGGCTTTTTGTTAGTTTCTCATTTTGCACATCTCCCATCATACCTCCCATTCATTGCTCTCCCCAATTTGATTCAAAAAGCTCTTTCCCATTTCTTAGTGAACTGGGAACTTTGCTTTTCTCTCCTGTCCCTCCCTTCTTTTAGCCAAGGAAATGAAATAACATTAAGAATCTGACTAAAACTTAAGTAATTCCATATTAGAACTGACATCTTTTGCCAGATTTTGTTAGTTAAAAAAAAAACAAACGTAAATTAATTTAAATGTTGGGTAAACTTTAAAAATTAACACATAATTCTTTGAATGCCTACTATGTGCCAAGCATTTTGCTGGGCCTACAAATACAGAGGTACAGGATACAACCCTAGCACTTAAAGAGGGCAGAGTGTGTGAGGTAGACAAACGAATATGATCCAGTGAGAGAAATGCCATGGTAGAGGTATATGTAGGATATGCAGATGAGAGGAATCTTGGGTGAAGGTTTCAAGGAAGACTTTCTGGAAGAAGTGGTGCCTGAGCTGAAATGAAGTGCAGTAACGACAACAAAAAGTAATGGCAGCTGAGAATTACTGAGCTTTAACTACATGCCAGGCATTGTGTTAAGTACTTTGCATAGCTTATCTCCTTTTATATCTATTATGAACCTGTTATCATTCCTATTTTTACACATGAAGAAACCAAGATATTTGACCCAAGATGACACAGCTGGTAAGTTGATTGGATTGATATTAAAACCCAGGCAGTCTTATTTCGGAGGCCAAAGTCTTAACCAGACTTGTGGGGTGGGGGTCAGAATATGGGGTGATATGGAATAAGGGTGTTAATCTTGGTATGGGATTATCTTCTGGATATAAAATTTTTAATGTAATTTTCTGAGGGTTCTGTATGAACCTCCAACCTCACTTTGGAGGCTGGATGTATTTTCTTATTAAACCAAGATTAAATGAGAGTGGTTTTCGTAGTTCCTTTAATCTGTAAAGTACAGTTATAGGTAGATTAAAAGAACATTTCCCCCCTCTTTTGCCTGTAAATATTGCCCTCCTCTAAGGAGATGTTAAGGTACTGTTTTTCACCTCAGCAGTTTGCTGCAATCCAGTACCTTTGAGGCTTCTTTATTGACAGTCTTATAGATGAGAGCTTACTCTTCTAAGTATTCTTAACTAGAGAAGTGCTAAAAGGCTCAGGTTTTGTGATCAAGTCCTTGGAAGCTGGTTTTTCCACCTAGCAGACAATCAAGAGTTAATGTGAATAGCGGCTGAAAGGTACCTGGTGGGCAGCTAGTTCCACGGAGCCTTTGCCTTTGTTCAGAATGGTCTTTGGGAAAAATGGAAACTTTCCAGTCAAGGGAAAGGAGTCAGAATATGGACTTAAAGATTACTGATTCTTCTTTAGCAGTAGTTTAGTTCCAACAAATCACCTAAACCATAACATTTAACAAACTGTGCTCTTAACAAAGCTAGGCACACAGCAAAGGCGATAGTAATTATTTTCTTTTCTAAGGACTGCTTTGTGAGGCTACTGCCACCTTTCAATCTAACTTGTATGCAGTCGAGGAAAAAAGTATTGGCCCTTTTGAAAAGGAAGAGAGAGGGGAATGGTCATTACCCTGGCTTTTTCCAAACTTCATACCTGATTGTGCCCTTCAAAGGATTTAGTTACTCCCTCTGCCTTGCTTTCTGAATATGCTTACCCCCTGCAGGAGAGAACTGGTGTGGAGAGTAACATGGAACCATTTTTGTATTTGTTTATTAGTGGGTGTGCAGGTGACAGACATGCTGATAGTCAAAAGGAAGGTGGAGGCCGCCCCCTGAGGTGGTTTGTTTTTGAACAGTTCCTGTGAGTTGTTTTTGGGATGGATAATATGCCTGCTGGTCTCATTTTCATATGGCATCCATATTGGCTGAGACCTACTGCTTCTGAGAGAATGCATACTTCTGATGATAGCTTCAGGAAGACAGGTGGTGTGGAGCCATAGTTCAGTCACTGCCTGAAGCACCAAATTTAAAGCTTTTGCCTTGCTGCTTGGTAATAATTCATTGCAGGTATAATTACCAAAGGAATGCTTTGAATGGATTCTTGACCATATTGTAAAATTGTGAAATTTCAAGAAAAGAGTTTTAGTTTCAGTGAATGTTAAAAGTAAGTGCAAGATGGCTTCACAGGCGAATTTTATCAAAAATTTAGAGAAGAGCTAACACCTATCCTCAAACTCTTCCAAAATATTGTGGAGGGGGGAACACTCCCAAACTCATTCTATGAGGCCGCCATCACCCTGATACCAAAACCAGACAAAGATACCACAAAAAGAGAAAATTACAGACCAATATCACTGATGCACATAGATGCAAAAATCCTCAACAAAATGCTAGCAAACAGAATCTAACAACACATTAAAAGGATCATACACCATGATCAAGTGGGATTTATCCCAGGAATGCAAGGATTCTTCATTATACACAAATCAATCAGTTTGATACACCATGTTAACAAATTAAAAAATAAAAACCATATGATCATCTCAATAGATGCAGAAAAAAGCTTTCGACAAAATTCAACACCGATTTATGAAAAAATTCTCCAGAAAGTGGGAATAGAGGGAACCTATCTGAACATAATAAAGGCCATATACGACAAACCCACAGCAAATATCATTCTCAATGGTGAAAAACTGAAAGCATTTCCTCTAAGATCAGGAACAAGACAAGGATATCCCCTTTCACCACTCTTATTCAACATACTTTTGGAAGTCCTAGCCATGGCAATCAGAGAAGAAAAAGAAATAAAAGGAATCCCAATTGGAAAAGAAGAAGTAAAACTGTCACTGTTTGTGGATGACATGATACAGTACATAGAAAATCCTAAAGATGCCACCAGAAAACTAGTCATCAATGAATTTGGTAAAGTTGCAGGATACGAAATTAATGCGCAGAAATCTCTTGCATTCCTATACACTAACAGCAGAAGATCAGAAAGAGAAATTAAGGAAACAATCCCATTTACCATCACAACAAAAAGATTAAAATACCTAGGAATAAACCTACCTAAGGAGGCAAAAGACCTATACTCAGAAAACTATAAAACACTGATGAAAGAAATCAAAGATGACACAAACAGGTGGAGATATATACCATGTTCTTGGATTGGAAGAATCAATATTATCAAAATGACTATAATACCCAAAGCAATCTACAGGTTCAGTGCAGTCATTATCAAATTACCAGTGGCATTCTTCACAGAATTAGAACAAAAATTTTTACAATTTGTATGGAAACACAAAAGACCCTGAATAGCCAAATCAATCTTGAGAAAGTAAAAGGGAGCTGGAGGAATCAGGCTCCCCGAATTCAGACTATACTACAAAGCTACAGTAATCAAGACAGTGTGGTACTGGCACAAAAACAGAAATATAGATCAATGGTACAGGATAGAAAGCCCAGAGATAAACCAATGCACCTGTGGTCACCTAATCTATGACAAAGGAGGCAAAGATATACAGTGGAGAAAAGACAACCTCTTCAATAAGTGGTGCTGGGAAAACTGGACAGCTACATGTAAAAGAATGAAATTAGAACACTCCCAAACACCATACACAGAAATAAACTCAAAATGGATTAAAGGCCTAAATGTAAGACAGGATGCTATAAAACTCTTAGAGGAAAACATAGGAAAAACATGCTTTGACAGAAATCACAGCAAGATCTTTTTTGACCCATCTCCTAGAGTAATGAAAATAAAAAGAAAAATAAACGAATGAGACCTAATGAAACTTAAAACCTTTTGCACACAATAAGCCACATCCACAGAAGGGCAGACAGCAGAAGCAAGAACTACAGTCCTGCAGCCTGTGGAACAAAAACCACATTCACAGAAAGATAGACAAGATGAAAAGGCAGAGGGCTATGTACCAAATGAAGGAACAAGATAAAACCCCAGAAAAACAACTAAATGAAGTGGAGATACGCAACCTTCCAGAAAAAGAATTCAGAATAATGATAGTGAAGATGATCCAGGACCTCGGAAAAAAAATGGAGGCAAAGATCGAGAAGATGCAAGAAATGTTTAACAAAGACTTAGAAGAATTAAAGAACAAACAAACAGATGAACAACACAATAACTGAAATGAAAACTACACTAGAAGGAATCAATAGCAGAATAACTCAGGCAGAAGAACGGATAAGTGACCTGGAAGACAGAATTGGGGAATTCACTGCTGCAGAACAGAATAAAGAAAAAAGAATGAAAAGAAATGAAGACAGCTTAAGAGACCTCAGGGACAACATTAAACGCAACAGCATTCACATTATAGGGGTCCCAGAAGGAGAAGAGAGGGAGAAAGGACCAGAGAAAATATTTGAAGAGGTTACAGTTGAAAACTTCCCTAACATGGGAAAGGAAATAGTCACCCAAGTCCAGGAAGCTCAGCGAGTCCCATATAGGATAAACCCAAGGAGAAACACGCCGAGACACATGGTAATCAAATTGGCAAAAATTAAAGACAAAGAAAAATTATTGAAAGCAGCAAGGGAAAAATGACAACATACAAGGGAACTCCCATAAGGTTAACGCTGATTTCTCAGCAGAAACTCTACAAGCCAGAAGGGAGTGGCATGATATACTTAAAGTGATGAAAGGGAAGAACCTACAACCAAGATTACCCAGAAAGGATCTCATTCAGATTTGATGGAGAAATCAAAAGCTTTACAGGCAAGCAAAAGCTAAGAGAATTCAGCACCACCAAACCAGCTCTACAACAAATGCTAAAGGAACTTCTCTAAGTGGGAAACACAAGAGAAGAAAAGGACCTACAAAAAACCCCACCCAAAACAATTAAGAAAATGGTCATAGGAACATACATATCGCTAATTACCTTAAACGTGAATGGATTAAATGCTCCAACCAAAAGACACAGGCTTGCTGAATGGATACAAAAACAAGACCCACCTATATGCTGTCTACAAGAGACCCACTTCAGACCTAGGGACACATACAGACTGAAAGTGAGGGGATGGAAAAAGGTATTCCATGCAAATGGAAATCAAAAGAAACCTGGAGTAGCAATACTCATATGAGATAAAATAGACTTTAAAATAAAGAATGTTACAAGAGACAAGGAAGGACACTACATAATGATCAAGGGATCAATCCAAGAAGAAGATATAACAATTATAAATATACATGCACCCAACATAGGAGCACCTCAATACGTAAGGCAACCACTAACAGCTATAAAAGAGGAAATCGACAGTAACACAATAATAGTGGGGGACTTTAACACCTCACTTACACCAATGGACATCATCCAAAATGAAAGTAAATAAGGAAACAGAAGCTTTAAATGACAAAATAGACCAGATAGATTTAATTGATATTTATAGGACATTCCATCCCAAAACAACAGATTACACTTTCTTCTCAAGTGCGCATGGAACATTCTCCAGGATAGATCACATCTTGGGTCACAAATCAAGCCTCAGTAAATTTAACAAAATTGAAATCATATCAAGCATCTTTTCTGACCACAACGCTGTGAGATCAGAAATGAATTACAGGGAAAAAAACATAAAAAATACAAACACATGGAGGCTAAACAGTACATTACTAAATAACCAAGAGATCACTGAAGAAATCAAAGAGGAAATCAAAAAATACCTAGAGACAAATGACAATGAAAACACAACAATCCAAAACCTATGGGTTGCAGCAAAAGCAGTTCTAAGAGGGAAGTTTATAGCTATACAAGCCTACCTCAAGAAACAAGAAAAATCTCAAATAAACAATCTAACCTTACACCTAAAAGAACTAGAGAAAGAAGAACAAACAAAACCCAAAGTTAGCAGAAGGAAAGAAATCATAAAGATCAGAGCAGAAATAAATGAAATAGAAACAAAGAAAATAATAGCAAAGATCAATAAAACTAAAAGCTGGTTCTTTGAGAAGATAAACAAAATTGATAAACCATTAGCCAGACTCATCAAGAAAAAGAGGGAGAGGACTCAAATCAATAAAATTAGAAATGAAGAAGGAGAAGTTACAACAGACACCGCAAAAATACAAAGCATCCTAAAAGACTACTACAAGCAACTCTATGCCAATAAAATGGACAACCTGGAAGAAATGGACAAATTCTTAGAAAGGTATAACCTTCCAAGACTGAACCAGAAAGAAATAGAAAATATGAACAGACTAATCACAAGTAATGAAATTGAAACTGTGATTAAAAATCTTCCAACAAACAGAAGTCCAGGACCAGATGGCTTCACAGGTGAATTCTGTCGAACATTTAGAGAAGAGCTAACACCCATCCTTCTCAAACTCTTCCAAAAAATTGCAGAGGAAGGAACACTCCCAAACTCATTCTGTGAGGCCACCATCACCCTGATACCAAAACCAGACAAAGATACTACAAAAAAAGAAAATTACAGACCAATATCACTGATGAATATAGATTCAAAAATCCTCAACAAAATACTAGCAAACAGAATCCAACAACACATTAAAAGGATCATATACCATAATCAGTGGGATTTATCCCAGGGATGCAAGGATTCTTCAATACACGCAAATCAATCAGTGTGATACACCATATTAACAAATTGAAGAATAAAAACCATGTGATCATCTCAATAGATGCAGAAAAAGGCTTTTGACAAAATTCAATACCCAATTATGGTAAAAACTCTCCAGAAAGTGGGCATAGAGGGAACCTACCAAAACAAAAAGCTTTTGCACAGCAAAGGAAACCATAAACAAGACAAAAAGACAACGCCTCAGAATGGGAGAAAATATTTGCAAATGAAGCAACGGACAAAGGATTAATCTCCAAAATATACAAACAGCTCATGGAACTCAATATCAAAAAAATAAACAACTCAATCAAAAAATGGGCGGAAGACCTAAATAGACATTTCAGCAAAGAAGACATACAGATGGCCAAGAGACACATGAAAAGACGCTCAACATCACTAATTATTAGAGAAATGCAAATCAAGACTACAGTGAGGTGTCACCTCACACCAGTCAGAATGGCCACCATCAAAAAATCTACAAACAGTAGATGCTGGAGAGGGTGTGGAGAAAAGGGAACCCTCTTGCACAGTTGGTAGGAATGTAAATTGATACAGCCACTATGGAAAACAGTATGGAGGTTCCTTAAAAAACTAAAAATAGATCTACCACATGACCCAGCAACCCCACTACTAGGCATATACCCTGAGAAAAACCATAATTCAGAATGACACATGTACCCCCTGTGTTCACTGCAGCACTATTTACAATAGCCAAGACATGGAAACAACCTAAATGTCCAATGACAGATGAATGGATAAAGAAGATGTGGTACATATATGCAATGGAATATTAACCATAAAAAGGAGTGAAATTGGGTTATTCGTAGAGATGTGGATGGACCTAGAGTCTGTCATACAGAGTGAAGTAAGTTAGAAAGAGAAAAACAAATATTGTATATTAATGCATATATGTGAAATCTAGGAAGATAGTACAGGACTTCCCTGGTGGTGCAGTGGTTAAGAATCTGCCTGCCAATGCAAGGGACATGGGTTCGATCCCTGATCCGGGAAGATCCCACATGCTGCAGAGCAACAAAGCCCATGTTCCACAACTACTGAGCCTGCGCTCTAGAGCCCACGAGCCACAACTACTGAGCCTGCGTGCCACAACTATGGAAGCCTGCACTCCTAGAGTCTGTGCTCCACAGTGGAAGAAGCCACCGTAGTGAGAAGACCGTGCACCACAACGAAGAGTAGCCCCTGCTCACTGCAACTAGAGAAAGCCCACATGCAGCAACAAAGACCTAACGCAGCCATAAATAAATAGGTAGACAGAGAAATTTTTAAAAAGAAAAATAGTACAGATGAACCTATTTCTAGGGCAGGAATAGAGATGCAGACATAGAGAACAGACATGTGGACACCAGGGAGGTGAGGGGGTAGACGAATTGGGAGATTAAGACTGACATATATACACTACCATGTGTAAAATAGGTGGCTAGTGGGAACCTGCTGTATAGCAGGTATAGCTGACATATATACACTACACTACTACATATATACACTACCATACCATACACTACCAGGGGGTAGACGAATTGGGAGATTAAGACTGACATATATACACTACCATATATATACTACCTATTTCTAGGGCAGGAATAGAGATGCAGACATAGAGAACAGACATGTGGACACCAGGGAGGTGAGGGGGTAGACGAATTGGGAGATTAAGACTGACATATATACACTACCATGTGTAAAATAGGTGGCTAGTGGGAACCTGCTGTATAGCACAGGGAGCTCAGCTCGGTGCTCTGATGACCTGGATAGGTGGGATGGGAGATGGGTGGAAGGGAGGTCCAAGAGGGAGGAGATATATGTATACATATAGCTGATTCACTTCATTGTACAGCAGAAACTAACACAACATTGTAAAGCAATTGTACTCCAATAAAAGAAAAAGAGTTAATGAAAACAGAAAATTAACCAATTTGTCATATACAGTTAGCATAATATTCAAAGGCCTAATTTGTGATACAGCAGTATGTGTGCTCTAGTAATAACAAAAAAGATGTAGCTTTAGGTCTGATAACTACTGTAATTTTAATGTTATTTTGAGATGTGACAATTGGAACACGAGAACATCTATGGTTTCCCTTGGTGACAAAGTCACACATCTGATACTACTGTGATTTATTGCCTATATTCATAATCAGTGGAAGTGCTTTGATACCTTAATTGAAAATAAAAATGCAATTCACCCCCCCAAGAAAAAAGTACGTGCAAATTTTGCCTATAAAATATCCTAACCGTGTATAGTTTTCCACAGAAACTTGGTTCCCCCTGCACCCCCCACCCCCAGTTCCCAGGAGATTTATCAGCTGCTTTTTTTTTTTTCAGATAATACCAGTGGGGCATTCTCTCTACTCCCATTCCCACCATCTCAGACCTCCCACTGGGATACCATTTGATGAATTTGGTTAAAGTATGAATTCCCAAATGACCTTAACTGTATAGTTCCTAAGATAGCAGGCATTCTGTCTCTACTTCCTTCTTGGTTGCCAGCCAACACAGTTTCCAAGTTAGCTGGAGAAGTCAAGCTTGTTACCTGAGATTTAAGAATGCTGGAGGCAACAGCACTGTCTAAATATTTCCAGAGTTGTTCACAGCTTTCCAAAAGTATTTGATGAATTTCCTTCTGGCAGTAATTCTTATATTCTATAGGCTTTTCTACTCTGCTGCTTGGAATTATGAAACCTGGTCTAGATTTTGTGCCAGATTATTAGAATTCTATCTTTTGAGAGGTGGTAATGTTAAGTAAGCATTGTTAGTTCCAGAGCCTCCTGTTTTGGGGATCCTTCAGGTAATTCATATGAGAGACCTGTATTCTCTGCTTTGTCAAGACTTTAGAAAGAAAGGGATTGGCTCTGCCTTCGTTTTCACCCTGGGTAAGCTTTCTGTGTGCTCCTACTAACAGTGAGTTCTAGACTTTCCCAAAGGAAAAGTCTAAGATTCTACCAACCGTAAGCCCTTTTTGGTATAAGGATTTAGTATTACTTTTGTTTAGGCCCTGGGAGCAGAGCCAGGCTATGGCCGTGTGGGCAGGAGAGGAACTGATCTAAAACTGGAGCTTATTTTCATCTTACCTTTTATCCAAGTTACTTGTAGAATCCAATATTGACTCTTCCACTGCTTCCCTGCTTCCTCCTCTAATGCATCCTTTTTCTCAAGAGTAACAATAAAGAAAACTGAATCTCAGAGAAGTTAAATTACTTTTCAGAGGTTAAATTACTAGTAAATGATAGATCTAGAGCTGAAACTAGAACCCTTGTCTTTTAATCTAAGAGGAAGAATTATGATCCACTGAATAGATGAAAAAGAACTGCTCCCTCTCCCGCATTTTTGTTATTGAACACATAATGGAGCAACATTAAATAACATTTAATTTAAAAAAACCCTCAAATTCCCATTAACTGAACATATGAACTAACAGATCAGAGTACCTCCTCCCCTTACTGGGAACTATTGGGATTAATTTTTTTAGCAACACTGAAGCCAGCTAACCTCCCCCAGACATTACCTGTCATCAGTTCCTCATCAGTTATTCCTGGTCACTGTTGAAGATATAAGTGCTTCTGATCATCTGTTTTCTCCCAGGCTCTATTCCTTTGAGCTAATACAAAGGATCAGATTGTCAGATAAGACTCATAAGAATCAGAGATCTTACCCATTACTAAGCTTTACTAATACTTTTTTTTTTTTTTTTTTTCTGTACATGGGCCTCTCACTGTTGTGGCCTCTTCCGTTGCGGAGCACAGGCTCCGGACACACAGGCTCAGCGGCCATGGCTCATGGGCCTAGCCACTCCGTGGCATGTGGGATCTTCCCGGACCGGGGCAGGAATGAACCCATGTCCCCTGCATCGGCAGGTGGACTCCCAACCACTGCGCCACCAGGGAAGCCCACTAATACTTTTTTTTAATTTTTATTTTTGGCTGTGTTGGGTCATCGTTACTACGTGCAGGCTTTCTCTAGTTGTGGCGAGCGGGGGCTACTCTCCGTTGCAGTGTGCAGGCTTCTCATTACGGTGTCCTCTCCTGTTGCGGAGCACGGGCTCTAGGCGCGCGGGCTTCAGTAGTTGTGGTGCAAGGGCCCAGCTGCTCCGCGGCATGTGGGAT
This sequence comes from Leucopleurus acutus, assembly GCF_964270905.1. Classification (NCBI taxonomy): domain Eukaryota; kingdom Metazoa; phylum Chordata; class Mammalia; order Artiodactyla; family Delphinidae; genus Leucopleurus; species Leucopleurus acutus. The sequence goes on from NC_139143.1 coordinate 165,222,274, forward strand.
CTTCCCAGACCAGGGCTCGAACCTGTGTCCCCTGCATTCGCAGGCAGATTCTTAACCACTGCGCCACCAGGGAAGCCCAGTAATACTTTTAAGAATATGGAAATCAAGAGGTATAAGTGAAGTAGGGAGAGTCTGGAACATCCCGTATGAACCCGCAGGTTGTTCCTTCCCTCATTGAATATGTTCTCTCCAGCCCAGAGTAGTGGATGAGATCTGTAACTGAGGCTTCCAGGTCACCTCACAAAGCAGGGAGAATGTTTGGGTTATGAAACATTTCTCTTTTATACTACCAGATAGTTGTATAGCTTATGCGACATTCTTTGCGGAGCCATGGAAGCGAAAGAAGTCCTCCCCACCTGCTTTTATCTCCTCCTCTTTCAAGATCTTAATTTAACCAGAGCTGCTAGTAACAACTAGGGAATTAGAATTTTTTGCTACCTTCTCTTCGACCTTGTAATCTCCATAAATCCCCTTGACCATTTCCCTGGAGTCTAAATATGTTCCCCTCTCCCCCGCATTCCATTGGTAAGACATCCTCCGTAACTTGCCTGAAAGCTTTCACCATTTTATACCAAGGATGGATAGGCAGCCATTCCTGTCATCAGTTCCTCATCATATTTTTCCATCTTCTTTCTTTCTTGCTGTGGAGTGCCTTAACCATTACGATTTGTGTGAGTCTGATTTGACGTTCCCATATAAATTTGTGCTTTTCAACTCACTGGCACTTACCACCCCTCCCTTCCTAACTTTTTAACTGTGACAAGAATCCACTGAGTTACTAAACCCTCTCTATACTCTAATTCGTCAGTCAGGACATTGGATAGAGAGAATGTTCTGAGACCTGGCTTTCTCTTGGGGAAATACATATTTCTCTCTAGCCTGCAGGCAGTGGTTGCTCATTCTCCCATATCCCATTTACCTCTGAGTTTGGAGGTGGATCTGACTCCTCACTGTCATTTCTTGAACATTACTCCTCCACTTCCATGTAAAAACTTCTTCTTTTTGAGGTTTATAACACTTCTTACCCCTAATCATTACTCACCTACCAACTGTCATTCACCCTCTCTCATTTATTGTGGCATATGGGCCTCGTCTCTTTTCAAAGTTCTGCCATCAGGGCTTCCCTGGTGGCGCAGTGGTTAAGAATCTGCCTGCTCATCCAGGGGACATGGGTTCGAGCCCTGGTCCAGGAAGATCTCACATGCCGCAGAGCAACTAAGCCCGTGTGCCACAAATACTGAGCCTGCAAGCCACAACTACTGAAGCCTGCACGCCTAGAGCCCATGCTCCACAACAAGAGAAGCCACCACAATGAAGAGCAGCCCCTGCTTGCTGCAACTAGAGAAAGCCTGCACGTAGCAACGAAGACCCAATCAGCCAAAAAAAAAAATAATAATAAAAAATAAATCCTGCCATCAGCCTGGATGTCTTCAGTATGACCCTCTCAGTACCTGGCCATCTGACAGTTCCTTTGTTCATTCTTTCAATACTTCCTTCATGCATACAAGCATTTATTTGTGCATTCATTCAAAAAGCGTTTTTGATCACCTACAATGTAATGTGCCGAGTCCTGTGCTAGAATTGGAGATACAGTGGTGGGGGGGGGGAAGCCAGATGTGGTCCTGTCATCCTGGAGCTTACAGTGAAGCTGTGGGGGAAGGACATTGAACAGATGATCACACAAATACATGTAACTTTATAAGTGCTATGATTACTTTGAAGGAGAGAGGCAACAGGACCCAAAGGGTGTACTAGAGAGACCTGTCTTAGCATGGAGTTAAGACCTGTCTTAACATTTCTTCTCTGAGGAAATGATGGTTGAACTGCAACCTCCTATGAGGAGTTAACTGGTTAAGGAAAGGAGGCAAGAAAATTCCAAATAGCGGGGGCAGCATGTACAAAGCCCAGTTAGGAGAGGGAGCGTGGTCCATTTGAAGAATGAATGAAGTCTGGTGGTGGAACATGATGAAGGAGGGAGAGCATGATATAAGGTGGGGCTAGAAAGGTAGGCAGGGTCCAGATCATACAAGATCTTTTTAGGTTATGTTAAGGATTTTGATTCATTCAAGGGAGTGAAACCATTGAAAATTTTAATATTTTTAAAATTTATTTTTCCAGATATAATACATATACATTGTACAAATTCAAAAGGTATAAAAGGGTATTTAGTGAACAAACAAGTCTCTCATCTACCTAGTTTCCCCTCCTAAAGGCAACCATGCCAGTTTCTTGAATATTCTTCCAAAAATAGTCTATGCATACACACACACACACACACAAATTGTATTCTTTTTTCCCCACACACAAATTGTAGCATACTGTACACACTGCTATGCACCTTTCTTTTTCCACATAATGTTTTAATGTTTCCTGGACATCATTTCATATCAGGACTATAGAGAGTGGCCTTATTCATCCCAGCAACTGCATAAATCTTCCTTAGTTTAACCAGTTCTCTGTTGAGGGATGTGTAAGTTATTTCCAATATTTTTCATCAAACAATGTACAGTAACTATCTTTGATATCATGTCACATATATGATAATGTATCTGATAAATAAGTTCCAAAGTTAGCTACCTTTATTCTGTAAAGACTGAATTTCTTTCCTTCATAGCACTCCATTAGTTTGTAGTTCTATGTTTATTATGTCTGTTTAATCACTGTCTCCCCCATCTAAATTATAAGCTCCATCAAAGAGATACCTAGCATGGAACAGATGCTCAATAATATTTGTTGGGGATTTCCCTGGCGGTCCAGTGGTTAAGGGTCCGCACTTCCACTGCAGGGGGCTCGGGTTCAATCCCTGGTCAGGGAACTAAGATCCCACATGCTGCTCAGTGCGGCCAAAAAAAAGCTAAAAAAAAATTTTTTTTGAATGGATGAATGAGTAAGGAGATAAGGATAATAGCTAGATGGGAAGTAAGGGCTCCTTATTAGTTAAAGCTTTGAGGTTATCTTTCACACCAGACAGAAATAATTTGCATCTCTATAAAAATCAAAGTCATTTGGAACTTATCTCTTCTATAAGTTAACATCTAAATTTAGGCTCTACTCAGTAGTAAATAGTAAGTCAAACAAAAGTATATTCTCTTACACCAGGGGTTGGCAAACTTTCTTAAAGGGCCAGATAGTAAATATTTTAGGCTTTACTGGTCTTAAGATAACTCTATTGCAGGTACTTAACTCTGCCATTAGAACAGAAGCAGCCATAGGTAATACATAAATAAATGAATGTGACTATGTTCCAGTGAAACTTTATTTACTATAATAGGCAGCAGCTGGAGTTGGCCCTTGGGCCATAGTTGGCTCCCCTGGTTTAATAAATCAGTAATGATAACCCTTCTTTCATTCCTGATATTGTCAATTTGTAACTTTTCTCTTTTTTTCTGTCATCAGTCTGACTGGAGCTTTATCAGTTTTATTGACCTTTCAAAAACAACCAGATTTTGGTTTCATTGATTTTTCTCTGTTGTTTTTTGTTTGTTTTCTGTTTCAGTGGTTACTCTTATCTTTACCTTTCTCTGCTTATCTTGGATATATTTTACTCTTTTTTTTTTCTGTCTTTTATGATGAAAGCATAAGATCATTGTTTTTTTTCCTGTTAAAGTTTGGCCTTTATTTTTCCAGATCTTTTTGAATGCATATATCTACAAACAAAAAAGCTTCATTTTAAAGAATATAAATAAGACCATAATATATAAATTTTCTGCAACTTGCTTTTTTAACTTAACAAGGTATCATGGGGATATTTCTTTGGCTGTATACAGAACTCTACCTAATTCTTTTCACTTGCTGTATAGTATTCTGTAGTAACTATTTCTATATTGATAGACATTTAGGTTCTTCAAATATTTTACAGTACAAACTATTACTATAATGAAGTCCTCACAAGTGGGAAGTTCTCCAGGATAGAGGTATACAGAATATTTTTGTTAGATGTATAATTTATTGAATGTCTTCTCTTTGATGCTCAGAAGGAATAAACTACTTCTATGTGATTTACCACAATAACTACATTTCATGGCTCTTTCTTTGCTATGAATTATCTTATGTTGTTTAAGGGCTGAACTTTGGGGAAAAGTCTTCCTATATTAATTTTGTTTACAAGACTTTTCTCTGGTATGGCTTCTCTGATGTCCAATAAAAACTGAGCTAGCTCTTCATATGGGCTTTCCCACAGTCATTACATCAGTAGGGTTTATTTCCACTATGAGTCTTCTGATGTCCAGCAAAGGATGTATACCTGAAAGATTTTCCACATTTACTACAGCTATAGGGTTTCTCTCCTGTATGCATCTTTGATGAGTAATAAGAGTTGAGCTCTTCCTAAAGCCTTTTCTGCATTCATCATACCAGTATGGTTTCTCATCAGTATGGATTTTCTTATGTTCCAACACAGTTGCGTTATCCCTGAAAGCTTTCCCACATTCATTACATACAAAAGGCCTTTGTCCACTATATATTCTCTCATGATGAGTAAGGGCTACCTTCTGAGGAAAGACTTTCTCACAGTCTTTACATTTGTAAGGATTTCTGACTGGTCTGAATTCTCTGATGACCTAAAAGGATAGAGTTCTTTCTGAAAGCTTTTCCACATGCATTGCATTTATAGGGTTTTTCTCTAGAATGAATTCTCTAATGATTAATAATTGTTGAGTGCTTCTTGAAGAATTTCCCACATTCAGTACATCTATAAAGTTGTTTTCTTATGTGAATTTTATGATGATTAAAAGAAATGAGCTGCTCATAATGGCTATCAAACATTGTTTATGTTTACGGGATTTCTTACCAGTATGATATCTCTGGTGTCTAATAAAGGAGGAATTTGAAGACTTTCCTACATTATAGTACTACTTCTCTATGGAGCTTCTGTCCTCCCACTTCAGGCCTATATCAACTATGACACTTTTTGTTTGCCCTTTCAGAGCAGACAGTTCAGAAGTATTTTGCTTTAGGGCTGACATCTTTGTTTTGAACCAGTACACCTGGACTGCACAGGTACCTGGTGGAACTTCTCACACTTCCATCCAGGGCTCTGCCCCTTGCTCCAGTTGGGCTATTAATTTTGGTTTGAAAGAGAGAAAAGCCCCATAACAACAGATTCCTATAGATTTCCAACATCATATCTCTGTACATGTCCATTGAATGGCATCCAGGTATCTTCATTCAATCTGGGTAGAGGCCATAGCCTCATCCCCAAATGTCAAGGATCCCTAGATCCAGGCTCTTGATAGTCTTGGAGCCATCTGTCTTCTGAAGTATTCTTCCATGCAAGGGCAGAGAACACTGCTTAGATCAATAGTTCTGGATGCTAGAAGTCCAAAATCAAGGTGTTGGCAGGGTTGGTTCCTTCTGAGACTCTGAGTAGAATCCTTCTTTGACTCTTCCTAGCTTCTGGTGATCACTGTCAGTCCTTGACTTTCCTTGCCATGCAGCTGTATCATTTCAATCTCTGCTTCTGTCATCACATGGCATTCTCCCTATGTGTCTTTCTAGATCATTGATTTTAGACTTTTCTTCTTTTCCAAAATAAGCATTTAAAGCTATAAATGTCCCTCTAAACGTTGCTTTAACTGCATCCCACTAATTTTAATATGTTCTGTTTTCAGTTTCATTTAGTTCAAAATACTTTCTAAACTTTCATGCAGTTTTAACCTACACTTGGTGTAAATTAGTATTATACCAGGGAACCACTGTCCAGCTGTCTGGAGGTCTTTCTCTGTGTAGCTTCCTCCTTTCCGGTAGTCTCTAGCTATCATAGTCACCCTGAACTCTGTTTCCTCAACTCAGCAAGACCACGCTACTCTGCTTGGGTTCTTCCTGTTACACAGTCTGCAGCATGCCTATCCTGTAAACGGAAAGCCAAGGTGGTCCTCGGGATCACCCTTGTTTATTTCCTTTCTCTCTGGGATCACAGCCCCAGACCACATGTTGTTCAGTGTCCAAAAACAATTGTTTCATATATTTTGTCTAGTTTTCTAGTTTCTCATGGTAGAAAAGCAAGTCCTATGGCAATTTCTCCTTCAAGGGCAGAAGTGGAGGTTACAGTACATTAAAAAAATTTAAATAAAATAGTGGCTTATAGAAAACTGCAAGCTATTTTCATCTTTGTGGACCTTTTCACTATATTAAATATGAGAGACTTTCTGAGAAGAATGATGGAAAGTTGATATAAAGGTAACTGAAAGTAGTTACTGATGTAACAATTTACTGATTTCAACAAACTCTGTACACTCAGCTGTTACCAAGATTCATACCATTGGTTATTGCTTAGGAAAGTGGATGAGGAAATGAGGAGCATTTCCATAGCTCTTGGTAACTTCATTTTTTTCATAGTTTCTATTTATTCATCTTTTCTTAAGTAAGTTCTATTTTTTTCTGGCCTCTAAATTGTCTTGTCTGATGTTAGGTTGGTGCCCATGTTTCTCTCTTTTTGTTTAAAGAGCAATGGCAGGGACTTCCCTGGTGGCACAGTGGTTAAGAATCCGCCTGCCAATGCAGGGGACACGGGTTCGATCCCTGGTCTGGGAAGATCCCACATGCCACAGAGCAGCTGAGCCTGTGCACCACAACTACTGAGCCTGTGCTCTAGAGCCTGCGAGCACAGCTACTGAGCCTACATGCCACAACTACTGAAGCCCACGCACCTAGAGCCCTTGCTCTACAACAAGAGGAGCCACTGCAATGAGAAGCACGCACACTGCAACAAGGAGTAGCCCCCGCTCGCCGCGACTAGAGAAAGCCTGCGTGCAGCAATGAAGACCCAACGCAGCCAAAAATAAATAAATTTTAAAAAAGAAAGAAAGAAGGAACAGTGGCAGATTGGCTTCCATAGTGCTTGACTCCATAATCCAGAAGGCTGCCTGTTTTTCTCTTATCTCTCAGTTGACTGGTGTCCACATTTAGTAATTGTTTCCTGGGAGTCACGATGGCTTTGGCAGATTATCCAGTTGTTGCTTTAGTCAGTCATAGCCCTTTTTCAGTTATGTGTACATGCAGACATGACTATCCATCTATTCAGTGGTTTGATTCTACTACATATTTTCTATATGTAATTCTACAATAAATTTTTATGTTATAACCCCAGGGCTAGGGCTAGGGTGAAGAAAGAGGTACCTAGGGTATGAAATTTCAGGAAACACTCACTGTCGAGATGGGGGTAAGCTGGGACTTCCCTGGTGGTCCACTGGCTAAGACTCTGCACTCCCAATGCAGGGGGCCGGGGTTCAATCCCTGGTCAGGGAACTAGATCCCACATGCAGCAGCTAAGAGTTCGCATGCTGCAACTAAGACCCAACGTAACCAAATAAATAAATATTAAAAAATAAATAAAAAAAGGTGAGGGTAGACCAGCCCTGCACTTACATGACTCTAAGAGTGAGTACTTCATGACTCTAAGAGTGAGCACTCTAAGAGTGTGCCTGAGGCATCTCTCTTGCCTCATCCTGGTTCTGGCTTTGTATAACCCTGACCATAGTTGGTTACAGACACCTATATAACTAAGACCTTAAAATGAACTCTGTATAAAAACTTTAATTCATAACACGCTTTGACTTTATTTCATCTAAGAAAACAGAAATGAGGTGATATTTCAGGAAAATCAATACCATGCCTGAAAACATTCAATGGCTCAAAAGTTTATCTGTAAGCGACGTTAGCCGGAATTTTGGACCATGTTATCTAGGTTAACCACAGTACGTCACTGTTGTACTTCTATTCCTTTATTCTTTTTCTTTTTTTTAATTAATTTTTATTGGACTATGGTTGCTTTACAATGTTGTGTTAGCCTCCAATATTTCTTATTATGACACGGCTTAGAACTTAGAAGTTCATTCTAGCAGAGTACCTCTCATGATTAAAATTTTTGGTAAGCTTGACTGACTACTGCTCTGGTTGATGCTGTGATATGCAAAACCACCTGACTTTGGTAAACCATTGATTAGAGAATGGATGAACCTGAATCCTGCAGTAGATCAAGAGTACTCAGTTTGTGTTGCTGCCAGTTCAGTGGGCAGAGTACTCCATCTTCTTCAGCTGGCTGCTCTTCTGGTCCCATAATCTTGATACTGTCCCTGAGAAATGCCTTGGAGGTGAATGTGAGGTCAAGTGGTGGGACTCTGCCCCCATCCTTCAGTACACTTCCATCAGAAGAGCTCTTTTGTTTTGTTTTTTCTGTTTCAAGAACTGGAGTTCTGTTTAAAAGGTCTACATGCAAGGGACTCATTGAGGAGGGGAGCCAGTGATGAATGTGGAGCAGTACTTCTACAAGCTAAAATATCCTGAGCCAAAAAACTCTCTCTTTTGTGTCTTTTATTCCACTTACTAGACAGCTTTCCCACCCTCTTAAAAACCAATCTTCAAAACAGCCTCAAATGTTAGAATTCAGGACTCTTTACAGAGCTGTAGTCTCTGTTTTTATTTCATTTTTAAATGTTTTCATTCTTTGTTTTTAGATGCCAAGGAGAGCAGGTGCCAGCAGGCGAAGACACAGTTTGGAGTTGGCCTGAGATCTGGGGGAGAAAATCACCTCTGGCTTCTTGAAGGAACCCCCTCTCTGCAGACATGTTGGGCTGCCTGCTGCCAGGACTCCGCCTGTCATGCCTTTTGGTGGTTAGAAGGGATGTGCATTCAGGCAGACTGCAGCAGGCCCCAGAGCTGCCAGGCTTCTAGGACAGACTCTTCCAATTCTGTGCTGGTGTTTTTTAAAAAATTCCAAACTGCAGATGACCTGGACTTTATACCTGAAGATGATGTACCACATATTCTGGGGCTAGCTTGGAGCAGGGTATCTTGGAGGAGGCAGAGCCCACCCAGAACTCCACTCAGACCTACTTTATCTTCCAGTGACCAGCAGAGCTTCATCAGGAAGCTTCGGAAGAGAGAGAGTCCCAGTGAAGAAGTAGCTACAGTGACACAGCCTTCTAAAATGAATGAGCGAGGTGATCTGAATACCACTAGCTCTGCAGAGGTAAGCATATTGTGAATAAGGAGCAAAGAAGCTGTTTAATCTGCTTTTAAATTTGGCACATACATGAGCTATGAAGCTGGTGCTTGTGGGCGGTGCTCCTAGGCTGAGGAGTGTAGGTATAAAGCTGCTTGGCGTCATCTTAGTAGGTGCTGCTGCCCAGATGTTCAAGGTAATTTGACCTTAGAGACGTTCTTTCCATGCAAGTCTGACCACTGTTTTGGTAAAAGCAGAAAGCTGCTCATTATCTCGTCTCAGCTGGCTCTTGGCTACAGGTGAGTGCAGTTGTGTGGGCGTTAGTCTCCACCAACAGTTCTGCAGTGTTTTCTGCCAGATTGCAGAACACTTGATTGATGTAGTTGCAGTCAAGTTCTCCTCCTCCTCCCCTGTCTCCCTCCTGTAAACACATTCCTTAGGAGGTAGTTTCTATTCCACTCTGAAGTAACCATGCCTGGTATTGCAGATGAAGACCTGACCTGCCGGGCTGGGGAGCTGGATGTGGCCATTAGCCAAGAGGTCTCGGGTGAATTCTTACCAAGCTTTGTATGCCAAGGGAGATACCACCGGTAGAGTTTATTCTGCTTATTATGTTTCTTCATTGTTGATCTTCCTGGGCGAATGATTAAAAGGAATGACTCACTCTGTGCTCGTTCTCCCTTGATTGCTGTGACTTATTTTTGTATTTGTTTTGTCCTAGTTGTCTCTATCAAGTTGAAGCCATACTAGGGAGGCTACTGCATGCTAGGCACTGTGTGTGCTTATCGTTATATTATGTCATTTTGTTCAATATTAGAGATACAGTGTTAGGTTCAACATGCCCATAAACATTTATGGACATTTATTATAAATGTCAGGTACTTTTCGAAGCGCTAGAGAGATAAAGGTAAACAAGACATGATCTGTGCCCTCAGGGAGTTTACAGTCTAGTGGAGACTCAGGCATGAAGATGGGTATTTATAATAGTGTATAATTATTGCATTAGTTGATTTACGAACAGTAGGAGCACAAAAGAAGACGTGATCCTCCTGAGCAGGCAGGTGATGTGTATGTACAGGGAAGACTTCACTGAGATGCTTAACTTATTTCTTGAAGCATGTGGAGGATTTCACTAGGGGTTTAAAGGTAATAAAAAACATTCTGGAGGGAGATCCAGTGTATGCAAAGGCTTGGTTACACATTTACTATCTGCAAGGTCCTGTACTAAAAGCAAGGCACTAGGAATATTATAGGAAATAAGATCATGATTCCTGCGCTAATGGAGCTTACCCTCTGACAAGGAAAATAGACATGACGTTTATGATAAATAATTATAAGCTTGATGCACATTATGAGAGGGTAAGTGGAGTGCTCTAAGAGCATCTAACAGAGACCTAACTGAGACTGAGGGGTAAAGTTAGGCCACCCTAAGTAAGGAAAGCTTAAGCTGAGACTTAAAGTAGAAGTAGGAATTCGGAAAAGAAACAGGCAAAGAGTAATTCAGGCAGAAGGAATAACAATTTCAAAGTTGGTTAGGTGCCCTAGAAAATTGGAAGATCAGGAAGTTGGGAGAGGCTGGTCTTGCTTGGCAGACAGAGAAGGAGAGCTAGTGGAGAAAGAACAGGCTTCAGAGGTGTGCAGAACCTTGAGGCCTTCTTAAAGTATTAGTTTATCTTAAGCAGGGAATGAAATGATCAGATATGTTTTGTGTGGTGAGTAGACTGGAGAAGTGCAAGAATGTACATGGAGCAATCAAGTAGGAGGCTCTTCAGACAAGGGAACCGTCTCACTAAAGAAGGCAGTTGAAGATACGCGAAAGGGGATAAATGATAAATACTCCCTCAGAGCTGAGGTTCTCAAACTTTAACAAGTGTCAGAATCACTTGGAGGCCTCGTTCAAAACAGATTGCTGGGCCCAAGCTCCAAAGTTTCTGATTCAGTAGGTTTAGAGTGGGGCCTGAGAATTTGCATTTGTAACAAGTTCCTAGAGTGCTGATGCTGCTAGTCTGGGAACCACACTTTGAGAACCATTCCTTATAAGGCAGGTGGGTTAGAATCCAGAGCACAGGGCTTCCCTGGTGGCGCAGTGGTTGAGAATCCGCCTGCCAATGCAGTGGACATGGGTTCGATCCCTGATCCGAGAGATCCCACGTGCCGTGGAGTAGCTAATCCCGAGTGCCACAATTACTGAGCCTGTGCTCTAGAGCCCGCGAGCCACAACTACTGAAGCTGGCGTGCCTAGAGCCTGTGCTCCGCAACAAGAGAAGCCACCACAAGGAGAAGCCCCCGCACCACAACGAAGAGTAGCCCCCTCTCACCGCAACTAGAGAAAAAGTCCGTGCAACAGGAATAAAGACTCAGACGTAGAGAATGAACTTGAGGACACGGGGAGGGGGAAGGGTAAGGTGAGACGAAGTGAGAGAGTGGCAGGGACTTATATATACTACCAAATGTAAAATGGATAGTGGGAAGCAGCCACATAGCATGGGGAGATCAGCGCGATGTGACCAACTAGAGGGGTGGGATAGGGAGGGTGGGAGGGAGACACAAGAGGGAGGAGATATGGGGATATATGTGTATGTATAGCTGATTTACTTTGTTATAAAACAGAAACTAACACACCATTGTAAAGTAATTATACTCCAATAAAGATGTTAAAAAAAAAAACCCAAATGGAAGGACCTTCTACAAAACTAGTAGTCTTCAAATATGTCAAGATCATGAAAAAGAAAGAACTGTCATAGACTGGAGGGAACAAAGGAGATACAACTAAATGCAGTGTTGGATGCTGGATGAGTCATGGACAAGAAAAAAGACTTTTTCCACTGAAAACAGGCAATATTCAAATAAGGTGATTAGTTAACAGTACTATATGAATGTTAATTTTCTGGCTTCAATATATATGTAAGATGTTAACCTTAGGAGAAACAAGGTGAAGAGTATTTAGGAACTCTATACTATGTTTGCAACTTTGCAAAATAAAAAGTTTTTAAAAAGGCAGTGCCTGACACACGCACACACACAGAAAGCCTGTGCACAGCAATGGAGACCCAATGCAGCCAAAAATAAATAAATAAATAAATTTATTAAAAAACAAAAAAGAATCCAGAGCAGAAGATTAGCCTTAAGCAGGAGGAGAGACATCTCCTTCATTGTGATAGGAAGGAAGAGATGGGTGGATATAGATGCGGCTAAGGTGGACTTTTAGGTTTGATAGGAGGAAATTGTGGTAGTTCTAATCTCATTCTTGTTTTTTCTGAAGTGGGATAGATCATTTATTGAAAGTAGAAGCAGAGGTAGGTGGAGTGGGGTTAGGTGGGTAGTAAGCAGGAAAATGAGAGGTCTGGAGAGAGTGGTAAAGGCCTGAAATGGCCATTGTGAGGGGTAGGAGATTGTAAACAAGGTAAGGAAATAGAAAGATTGCTGGGTGTCATTGAAGGTGGAGACCATGAATTTATAATTATAGTTGTATGATTCTCCTCAGTAGCTCTCAGCAACCCTGTCAAGAAAAGCCTGATAGTTTGATTCATCCAAGATTAGAACTTTGCCAATTTTGTATAGAAGGAAATTGGGGCGTTGAGACTGAGGTTGTTGTCAAGAGAGTGGATGAAAGAGAGATGTAAGAAGAAAGGAAAAGAGACAAAAATAGGAGGGGCTGAAGGAGATTCAGTAGAGGAGTCTGGCATTCAGAGGTTCGATGATGGGAAGCAGATATAGGGGGACAGGTAAATGTGCTGGAAGGACAGAAGGTAGTCATCAGAGAGTGAGATATTTGAATTTAATATTCTGGAGGTGGAGAAGATATGGTGATTAGAGGATCTAGGGTGAAGCTATGGAAGAGAGTTGCTGGGGTAGAGCAGAGAAGAAATTTATTGGTGACAAGGAACTCATAGAACATGTTGAATGAGTTATCCATGTAGACATTGAGATAGCCTTTAATAAGGATGTTGATAATGATGACAGCAGTAGTAGCTAATGTTTACTGAGTACTTACTACTATTAGTAAGTACTATGTACTTAGTACTATGTCAGGTACTATTTCGAACCCTGTACACGAATCAACCCTTTTAATCTATGCAACAAATCCTGTGAATTACTATTACCATCTTTATTTTATAAATGAGGAAAACTCAGGAAAAGAAAGGTTAAGGAACATGGCAACATAGCTATATGTGGTAGTACCAAGACTTGAACCCAGCAGTCTGATGCTATCCGGAGTCTGTAGTCTTAATCGGCTTACTCTTGAGGCAAGACTTGCAGTGAAGAGGAATTTTGAGATCCAGATGTCAAAGCCATCAGTAAAGTAGGAGGAGTAATGAGTAAGTTGAGAGATGACAGCTATGATGAGAGTTGAAGTATTGTGCAGCAAGATAGCAAAGGAGAAGAGGTTTTTACAAAGAAGATAGAAGAGTAATGATTTGCAAAGGCATTGAGAAGGGGAGCAAATAAAATAGCAACCTACCTTTAATCCTAAAGTGTGGGAGAATAAGTAGCCATCCTATTGCAGAGATAGATGGGAAACAGTATCCTCAGGGGAGGGCAGGCTTACACTTAAGAATAGGAGGTCAGGGCTTCCCTGGTGGCGCAGTGGTTAAGAATCCGCCTGCCAGTGTAGGGGACGCGGGTTCGTGCCCCGGTCTGGGAAGATCCCACATGCCACAGAGCAGCTAGGCCCATGAACCACAACTACTGAGCCTGCGCGTCTGGAGCCTGTGCTCCGCAACGGGAGAGGCCACGACAGTGAGAGGCCCGTGCACTGCAATGAAGAGTGGCCCCTGCTTGCCGCAACTGGAGAAAGCCCTCGCACAGAAACGAAGACCCAACACAGCCAAAAAGAAATATAAAAAATAAATTAATTAATTTAAAAAAATTCTGTGAATGTTTAAAAAAAAAAATTGGAGGTCAGGAACTTCCCCGGTAGTCCAGTGGTTAAGACTCCGAGCTTCCAATGCATGGGGCTTGGGTTTGATCCCTGCTCGGGGAACTAAGATCCCATGTGCCATGTGGTACGGCCAAAAAAAAAGAAAGACGAAAAGAGTAGGAGATCAGGGATCACTTTATGGGCATGTGACCTGTGCAGTCCCCACACTTAGAAAGGCCTTGTTCTTGATTTAATGCTCTGCTCTCGTTATCTTGAAATTCTTAATTTTTGAACATGGAAGCCCACATTTTCATTTTCCACCAGATCCTGAAAATTTATGTACCCTCTCCTGCAGGAGGTATAGGGAACAAAACATGAAATGAACTGAATGTTTGGAACTGAATATTTGGAAGAAAAGGAGGTTGGGTTTTAAAGGAGAGGAAGTATATAGATCATTGTAGGGTTAACAGTGTGGTGTGGTAAATGATTCACAACTGGGTTTTCCCCCAGAAAACAAAGTCAAGCCCTGAGTTGTAGACTTTGCCAGTTTTCATGGTGTAAATGCTACCACCGTGACCAATTTCAAGCTACCAACATGAAGTCACTGAACACAGAGTTGGCAGAGATGAACACAGTCGGCATATGACCTGGCTCTAGCACACCACAGGATAATGATGATCAATAAAATTGGACCAGTAAAATTAGAACTTTTGTAGATTTAGGCCTGACGGTCTTCTGGAAAATGATAAAAACTCAAACTTAGGCCTTACGAAATTCAGGTATATGCTGGAGGGAGGATCCTGAAGTTGTGTTGGCTGGGGAGTTCTTTTTCTTGTTGTTCACCAGTCATAGGCAGTGGCAATAAATTGCTGCTAGTGAACAGGGTCTCAGGCTTTATGGTCTAACATGGAGAGTGGGTGGACATGGGGGGAGGAATATTGAACTTGAACTTTGAAGCCCTAGGAGTGGGAGTGCGCTTTGTGCAGTGTCGCACATAGGCATTTCGCATCACATGTTGGGAACTGCAAGCATTGCTGAAAAATGGGGCAAAGTGAAGTCTTCAGATCCAGACAAGTTACATTTGACCTTACATGCCATGCTTAGGAGCTTGATTCTCATGCTGAAGGCCATGGATAGCTCTGGAAGGGTGGTAGGAACTTCTTGTACATTCAGAATAGTTAATTGCCAGGCATTTCTTTTAGGAGAGGACTTGGAGTTCAAACTTCTGCTCAATACATTAGGGAGAGTAAGAGAAATGTATGTACTGCACATCTTCTAATTAGGGATGACTGACTAGCAGCAATAATTTGTACTAAAATTTTAGTTTGTACTGTTTTCACTAAGGTAGGTCAAGCAAGTCTGCATCCAAAGGAGGAAGAAATTGTATCATATATTACTCTTGTCTTGCCTGAAATGCTTGCAGAGTTGCAAACGCATGGGGTTGTCAGTAGCATTTTTCATTCTTTTGAAAACATATATATATTGCATTCAAGAGTAGGTATTGTGGACCTTCAGCAATTCCAGAAGTGGAAAGGACTGTCATCAATTTATTCCCCTTTCTCAACTTAGAGAAGGAGAGGCTTGTACTGCTTGGTTGAAGTACTTCATCCTTTCTGGATCATGAACCTCTGAATTGTTGGCGGGAGGGGCATGAAGGCTTGTTAATTGGGTACTGGCACATTTACAGTACGAGGAGTTGAGCCACTGGTTATTAATTGCTGCCAGTCCTGCTTTGTGAAAGGAGGAGTGTTCTCTTTGAGCCCAGGGAATGAAGGTCCAATTAGGTATCCCCACATGTAAGGTTTGACTTTAGAAAGGCTGAGGTGCTCCTTTCTCTACCGGCACCATTTCCCCGTTTCTAGTCAATATTACAGCATTTCAACCCCTGCAAGCCGGTGGCTTTCTGTAGAACAGATGACTGAGAAGGATAAGTGAGCCAAGCTCTTGGACACCTCTCTGCTGCCTTTTATCCCCAAGGAAAACTCTTATGCTGACTTTACAGAAGGTTGGAACTTACTTAGCTCTTATCCCAAGGTAGAGGCGTGGGGTGTGGGCAGCAACAGAGAAGAGCCTTGCATAACCAAGGACAGAAACCCAAGCAGTTCTGTTTCCCTTCATCCATATTTTTGTTTTGTTTTGGTTTGTTTTTTCAGGTTTTTGCTTGGTTGCTTTCTTTTGGTTTTTGTTTTAAAATCTTCCCTTTAATCCTTTAGACTTGTGAAATTTTTACCAAGGGTTCATTTATTCTTCTGGCTATTACTTCCTGACAAATTTGGAATCTCTCAGGACCTAGTTTTCTCCAGATTCTCATTCTCAGTTATCTGAGCAGCAGACACCAAAAATTTTTCAGCCCCAGACCCCCTTCCAGCCCTCTGGCCTGGACAAGTTTTGTGGGTTTCTCATCCCTCACTGACCTAGACCCTTCCTGTACTGTGTGCATATATTCACTAAGTGCCCCCTCAACGCCCCCCAACCCCCGCCATTCTGATGTTACATGAGTGGCTTGTTGCATCAAGAGAAAAACTGGGCAGCCGGTTTCCTTGTTGTGTGTGGGTATGCAAAAATCCCTGCTATTGTACGTTTCCTTTTTCGGAAGTATTAGTGCCTGAACCATAATACTTTTTCCTTATTTTTTTCTCACTATACCTGCACTCTTTCTCCTCTAATCTTCTAAATCTTCTGGCTCTTTTATCTGATTATCTGGGTTTTTTTTTTTATTGAAGTACAGTTGATTTATCATGTTAGTTTCAGGTGTACAGCAAAGTGAGGTGGTTATGTATAAATGTATATATATATATGTATAAATAAATATATCTACATTCTTTTTAAAATTCTTTTCCGGGGTTTCCCTGGTGGCGCAGTGGTTGAGAGTCCGCCTTCCGATGCAGGGGACGTGGGTTCGTGCCACGGTCTGGGAAGATCCCACATGCTGCGGAGTGGCTGGGCCCGTGAGCCATGGCTGCTGAGTCTGCGCGTCCGGAGCCTGTGCTCCGCAACGGGAGAGGCCGCAAGAGTGAGAGGCCCACGTATCGCAAAAAAAAAAAAAAAAAAAAAAAATTCTTTTCCATTATAGTTTATTATAAGAAGTTGTATATATGTCAATCCCAGTCTCCCAGTTTATCCCCATCCCCATCCCCTGGTAACCATAAGTCTGTTTTCTATATCCATGACTTTACTTCTGTATTCTAAGTAAGTTCATTCATACCCTTTTTTTTAGATTCCACATATAAACGACATCATACGATATTTGTCTGTGTCTGACTTATTTCACTCAGTATGACAATCTCTGGGTCCATCCACGTTGCTGCAAATGGCCGAGTAATATTCCATTGTATATATGTACCACATCTTCTTTATCCATTCATCTATCGATGGACATTTAGGTTGCTTCCATGTCCTGGCTGTTGTAAATAGTGCTGCAGTGAACACTGGGGTACATATATCTTTTTGAATTATGGTTTTCTCCAGATATCTGCCCAGGAGTGGGATTGCTGGATCATATGGTAGTTCTATTTTTAGTTTTTTAAGGAACCTCCATACTGCTGTCTGTAGTGGCTGCACCAATTTACATCCCCCCACCAACAGTGGAGGAGGGTTCCCTTTTCTCCACACCCTCTCCAGCGTTTATTATTCTAGAGTTTTTGATGATGGCCATTCTGACTGGTGTGAGGTGATACCTCATTGTAGTTTTGATTTGCATTTCTCTAATAATTAGCTATGTGGAGCATCTTTTCATATGCCTGTTGGCCATCTGTTTGTCTTCTTTGGAGAAGTGTCTATTTAGGTCTTCTGCCCATTTTTTGATTGGGTTGTTTGGTTTTTTTGATATTGAGCTGCATGAGCTGTTTGTATATTTTGGAGATTAATCCCTTGTTGTTCACTTCATTTGCAAATATTTTCTCCCATTCTGTGGGTTGTCTTTTCGCTTTGTTTATGGTTTCCTTTGCTATACAAAAGCTTTTAAGTTTCATTAGGTCCCATTTGTTTATTTTTATTTTTATTTCCATTACTCTAGGAGGTGGATCAAAAAAGATCTTGCTGCAATTTATGTCAGAGAGTGTTCTGCCTATGTTTTCCTCTAAGAGTTTTATAGTATCTGGTCTTCACATGATGTGATTTTAAATGGGATTTTTAAAACTTTCTCTTTCTGATAATATCATTGTTAGTGTAAAGAAATGCAACAGGTTTCTGTATATTAATCTGGTGTCCTGCTACCTTGCTGAATTCATTTATCAGTTCTAATAGTTTTTTTTTTTTTTTTTTTTTTGGTGGTATGCGGGCCTCTCACTGTTGTGGCCTCTCCCGTTGCGGAGCACAGGCTCCAGAAGCGCAGGCTCAGAGACCATGGCTCACGGGCCCAGCCACTCCGCGGCATGAGGGATCTTCCCGGACCGGGGCATGAACCCATGTCCCCTGCCTCAGCAGGCTGACTCTCCACCACTGCGCCACCAGGGAAGCCCCTCTAATAGTTTTTGTGTGGAGTCTTTAGGTTTTCTATATAGAGTATCATGTCACCTGCATATAATAACAATTTTACCTCTTCCCTACCAATTTGGATATGTGTTATTTCTTTTTCTTGTCTGATTGCTGTGGCTAGGACTTCCAATACTATTTGAATAGAGTGATGAGAGTGGGCATACTTGTCTTGTTCCAGAATTTAGTGGGAAGGCTTTCAGCTTTTTACTGTTTAGTATTATGTTGGCTGTGGGTTTGTCTTAAGTGGCTTTTACTATGTTGAGATATGTTCCCTTTATATTCACTTTGGTAGGAGTTTTTATCATGAATGGATGTTGAATTTTATCAAATGCTTTTTCTGCATCTATTGAGATGATCATGTGGTTTTTGTCTTTTGTTGATGTGATTATCTGGTTTTTTTACTGTGTGAAATGAATTTGAAAATGTGTTTGTTGACTACTTTGTAAGTTAAGTTATGAAGTGAAGAGGGTTTTGTTGTGGATCCATTAACAGTTCCTTGCTAATTGGCAGGACTTGAGCCACAGGAAAAACAGTCTCAAAACCAGCCATATCTTATTTAACACTCCTGTCATCCCTCCCCCTTTCTCCTTTCATGGGCGGTCTTAGTTTCTCAAGGAGATTCTGAGAAGACATAACTTTGTAACTAACTATTACAAAGATAAACCCTGCCATATTCTGAGAATATGGGTTGGGATGTTACTGAGAATTGGGTTGGGATGTATCATTCAGCTCCACTGGCTTTGCTACCGCAGAAAGATACTGTCTTTCCTCTAGTAGGATTTTTGTTAGTGACCATAATAGTTTTGTTTTGTTTTTGGCTGCATTGAGTCTTCATTGCCACATGCAGGCTTTCTCTAGTTGCAGCGAGTGGGGGCTACTCTTCATTGCAGTGCGCGGGTTTCTCATTGTGGTGGCTTCTCCTGTTGCAGAGCACGGACTCTAGGTGTTTGGGCTTCAGTAGTTGCAGCACGCGGGCTCAGTAGTTGCGGCACACGGGCCCTAGAGGCGCGCGGGCTTCAGTAGTTGCAGCGCGTGGGCTCAGTAGTTGTGGTGCGCAGGCTCTAGGGTGTGAGGGCTTCAGTAGTTGTCGCTCGCGGGCTCTAGAGCGCAGGCTCAGTAGTTGTGGTGCATGGGCATGTGGGATCTTCCTGGACCAGGGATCAAACCCGTGTTCCCTGCATTGGCAGGTGGATTCTTAACCACTGCACCACCAGGAAAGTCCCTTGTTTTATTTTAATACCTTTGTGTCTCAAATAAAAATATGTTGAAAGCTGAAATTTTGTGAGTCATTTTTTAATATTAAGTAGGCACTAGTGTAGCATGTGTCTTACCAAGGAGGGCTCCTACCTGGTCTGTGGTGATACTGCCTGGATAAGCATGAACATCCTGTGTGTGCCCTGCAGGCTCCTACTCAAAACAGAATAGCTCATGATGGAGGATATTTTTTGTCATTTTGAATTATGGTATTAATCACTGGGGCTGGCTTGCCATATTTGGAGAGGGTAGCCCCAGAGTGGAGGCGGTGAAGAAGGAGAGAGGAGGAAGAGGGAGAAAGAGGGAGAGAGAAATGAAGAGATGGAGAAAAAGAATGTGAATAGAAACCTTTCATCATTCTGAATAAAGCTTCCTTGAAGAAAAAACAGGTGTATCCATCTGGGGCATGATTTATGACTTATGGTTTGTTCACAATTGGATTAGTTTTTATGATTTCTGTCAAGTGCCAGAAAAAATTGTCCCAAGGAAATTCCACCCAAGTCTCCCTGACCCTATACCATTTCTGAAAATTTTCAGTATTACTTCATAGTTTCTAAAGTAAAATAATTTGCTCTATATCTCCTTTTCCTATTTCTTTAAAAATAACTAAATAATAATAATAAACTGTTTCTTTAAAAATAAAAATCTGCCTGCCTTACTTAAAAATATTCTTATGTGTCTACTTCTGAGAATTTATTCTAAAGCAGTAATTCCTTAATAAAGAAGGAGCTTCACTTACAATGGTGAGCTGGTATTTATTTAATTAAAAAGTGGAAGCAGTCTATCTAATAAGGGGAAGGTGACATAGTGCAGCCATTAACAATACATTTTTGGCTGCATGAATGGCTCTTTTGTTACTCCTTTCTACTTTCCACTCCAGCTACACTGAATGGAATGTTTGGTCTTCTGTGGATACCATACTTTTTTTTTTTTTTTTTTTTTATCGGTACGCGGGCCTCTCACTGTTGTGGCCTCTCAACGACCATGGCTCACGGGCCCAGCCGCTCCGTGGCATGTGGGATCTTCCCGCACTGGGGCACGAACCTGTGTCCCCTGCATCGGCAGGCGGACTCTCAATCACTGTGCCACCAGGGAAGCCCCTTTTTTTTTTTTTTAAATGGTTTATTTGTTTATTTATCGGCCACACTGTGCAGCTTGTCGGATCTTAGTTCCCTGACCAGGGATCAAACCTGTGCCTCCTGCAGTGGAAGCACAGAGTCCTAACCACTG
The DNA here is from genome assembly GCF_964270905.1 of Leucopleurus acutus. Lineage (NCBI taxonomy): Eukaryota > Metazoa > Chordata > Mammalia > Artiodactyla > Delphinidae > Leucopleurus > Leucopleurus acutus. Next base: position 165,243,036 of record NC_139143.1, read on the forward strand.
GACCACTAGAGAATTCCCTAAACTGTATATGTTAAAGTGTACAATTTGATTATTTTTGACATATGTATATACCCATAAAACCATCACCACAAGAAAGATAATGAACATATCATTACCCCCCAAATTTTCTCCTGTCCCTTTGTAATGTCTTTCCCATTCCCTCCCTTATGCCTAGGCAACCACTGATCTGCTTTAGGTTATTATAGATTTTCTAGGGTTTTTATTTTATTTTATTTTTTCCTTTTTTTCTTTTGTTTCCTTTTTTTTCTAGGATTTTTAAATAAACAGAATCATATTTACATTACGTACTCTTTTTTTTTTAGAAATTTATTTTATTTATTTACTTTTGGCTGCTTTGGGTCTTTGTTGCTGCGCACAGGCTTCCTCTAGTTGCAGCGAGCGCAGGCTACTCTTCGTTGTGGTGCGCGGGCTTCTCATTGTGGTGGCTTCTCTTGTTGCAGAGCATGGGCTCTAGGTGTGCAGGCTTCGGTAGTTGTGGCACGTGGGCTCAGTAGTTGTGGCACGCGGGCTCAGTAGTTGTGGCACACGGGCTCAGTAGTTGTGGCTCACAGGCTTCAGAGCACAGGCTTAGTAGTTGTGGCACACGGGCTTAGTTGCTCTGCGGCATGTGGGATCTTCCCAGACCAGGGCTCGAACCCATGTCCCCTGCATTGGCAGGCGGATTCTTAACCACTGCGCCACCAGGGAAGCCCTATGTACTCTTCTTTTTAACAATTTTATTGAGGTATAATTTACATACCATAAAACCCATTCCTTTTAAGTGTACCATTCAGTGACTTTAGTAAATGTATAGAGTTGTATATCATAACCACAACCAGTTAGTTAACATTTCCATAACCCCCAAAACTTCCCTGGTGCTCATTTGCCCAAAACTTCCCTTGTGCCATTCCTACTCCCTCCCCCAACCCCAGGTATCCCCTAATCTGCTGTCTCTGTAAATTTTGTCTTTTCTGGACTTTTCATGTGAATGGAACCATGCAACATGTAGTCTTTTGTGTCTGGCTTCTTTCACTTAGCATAATGTCTTGATGTTCATCCTTGTTGTAGTATGTGTCAGTAGTTGGTTCTTTTAATTACTGAATAGTGTTCCATTGTATGGACATGTCATAGTTTGTTTATCCGTTCACCTGTTGATGGACATTTGGGTTGTTTCCAGATTTTTTAAGCTGCTGTGAACATTTGTGTGGTCTTTGTTTGTACATATGTTTAAATTTCTCTTGGTCAAATACCTGGGAGTGGAATAGCTGGGTCTTATAGGTCTATATTTAATATTTTAAGAAATTGCCAAACTGTTTCCCAAATAGTTGTACCATTTTACATTCCCATTAGTAATGTATGAAAGTTCCAGTTGCTCTGCATTCTCACCATCACTTGGTATGGTGAGTCTTTCTCATTGTAGATATTGTAATAGGTGTGTAATAGTATCTCTTTTTTTTTTTTTAAGCTTTGCTTTTTAGTACTTTAATGCTTCTTTCATTATTCCCTTGTGGTATCTCTATAGTGCCATTTTATTTTATTTTATTTTATTTTATTTATTTATTTTTTAACATCTTTATTGGAGTATAATTGCTTTACGGTTTTGTGTTAGTCCCTGCTGTATAACAAAGTGAATCAGCTATATGTATACATATATCCCCATATTCTCATTATGGTTTTGATTTGCATTTCCCTAAATACTAATGATGTTGAACATCTTTTCATGTGCTTATTTGCCATCCATATGTTTTTGGTAAAGTGTTCATGTTTTCCCCCATTAAAAAAAATTGGGCTGTTTTCATATATATATATATATACACACATATATATTTTGCATGTAAGTCATTTATCAGATAAGGGATTTACAAATATTCTCTCTCAGTCTGTGACTTGCTTTTCATTCTGTAAGCAGTGTCTCTTTTTTAATTGATTTTTAAATTGAAATATAGTTGATTTACAATGTTGTGCCAATCTCTGCTTTACAGCAAAGTGACTCAGTTATACATATCTATCTATCTATCTATGTATAGATATAGATAGATAGATAGATAGATACATTCTTTTTTTAATATTCTTTTCCAGTATGGTTTATCCCAGGAGACTGGATATAGCTTCCTGTGCTATACAGTAGAACCTTGTTTATCCATTCTAAATGTAATAGTTTGCATCGCCAACCTCAAACTCCCAGTTCATCCCTCTCCCTCCGTGCCTTCCTCTTGGCAACCACAAGTCTGATCTCTATGTCTGTGAGTCTGTTTCTGTTTTATAGATAGGTTCATTTTTGCCATATTTTAGGTTCCACATGTAAGTGATAGCATTTGGTGTTTGTCTTTCTCTTTCTGACTTGCTTCACTTAAGTATGATAATCTCTAGTTGTATCCATGTTGCTACAAATGGCATGATTTTGTTCTTTTTATGGCTGAGTAGTATTCCATTGTATACATCTTCTTTATGCATTCATCTGTCAATGGACATTTTGTAAGCAGTGTCTTTTGAGGAGCAGATATTAATTTTGATGATGTCCAGTGTATCAATTTCTTTTTATGGATCATGCTTTTGATATTGTATCTAAGAAAGAGTTCTCCTAAGTTTTCTAAAGCTTTTATAGTTTTAGGTTTTAAATTAAGGTCTAGAATTTTTTTTGTGCACAGAGAGAGCTGTGGATGGGAGGGTTTTGTTTTGTTTTTTGGCATATGAGTATCAAATTGTGCTAGCACCGTATTTTTACCATCCATTTTCAAGCAAGTGAATTGCTTGTCACTTTTATTGAAAACCAGTTAACCATATGTTTATGAATCTATTTCTGGACACTCTTTGGTTCCACTGATTTATTTGTCTATATTGACATCAATACCACACTGTCTTGTTAGCTATAGCTTTGTAAAATAAGTCTTTAAATCAGATCATGTAAATCTTACAGTTTTTGTTCTTTGTTATCAGAATTGTTTTGGCTCTTCTAAGTCCTTTATATTTCCGTATACATTTTAGAATCATCTTGTCAATTTCTTTTTAAAAAGCTTTCTGGGATTTTGATTGGGGTTATGTTAAGGCTGTAGATCAATCTGGGGAGAATTCATAGCCTTATAATAATAGTGAGTCTGTCTACTGATCCATGAACACAGTATATCTTTACATTTGTTTAAGTCATCTTTAACTTCTCTCAGCACTGTGTTTCAGGGTACAGATTTTACGCATCTTTTGTCAGAATTATCCCTAAGTATTTCATTTTTGATACTATTATAATTGATATTTTAAAAAATTCAGTTTCTGTTTGTTGCTAGTATATAGCAATACAATTACTTATTGTATCTTAGGAAGATGTAACTATTATGGAAGGACACAGAGAGATGTAACATTGCTTGCTTAGAAGATGGAGGAAGGGGACCATTAGCCAAGAAGAGTACATGGCCTGTAGAAACTGGAAAAGGCTAAGAAATGGATTCTCTCCCTCCTTCTGAACAGACTGGCTAGGTTTTCTCAAAGACAATCTTTGGTTTCATTTCTTTTTCTCTGTTGCTTTTCTATTTTATTGATTTCTGTCTAATTTTTATTGTTTCATTTCTGCTGTTTAATTTGGATTTCATTTGCTCTTTTCTAGTTTCTTAAGGTGTAATCTGAGGTTGTTGATTTGAGACTTGCTTCTTTTCTAACATGGGTATTTTAGTGCTATAAATTTCCCTCTAAGTATAGTTTTAGCCACATCCTACAGATTTTGATATTGTGTTTACAGTTTATTCAGATCAAAATACTTTTAAATTTCCCTTTTGACTACTTCTTTGACTTTTGGATTATTTAGAAGTATATTATGTAGTTTCCAAATGTTTTGGGGGATTTTCCAGATGTATTATTGATTGGAAATTTAATGCCATTGTAGCCAGTGAACATTGTATGACTTGAATCCTTTTAAATTTATTGAGACCTGTTTCAATGCTGAGAATATGGTCTATCTTTGTGAATGTTCCAAGTGTACTTGAAAAGAATATGTATCCTATTATTGTTGGGCAAGTGTTATGTAAATGTCAATTAGATCAAATTGGTTAGTGTTGTTCAGATCTTCTATATGCTTATTTTCTATTAATTTCTATCAGTTATTTAGAGAGGTGATGAAATACCACACTATATTTGTAGATATATGTTTCTCCTTAGTGTTAGATTAGCTTTTGCTCCATGTACTTTGAAGTTCTATTATTTGATGTATAAATGTTTAGGATTGTTTTGTCTTCTTGATGAACTAACCCCTTTATCGTGATAAAATTTATCCTCTTTATCTCTGGTAGTATTATTTGCTCTGAAATCTGTTTTGTCTGATATTAATATAGCCAGTCAGGCTTTCTTTGGTTAGTATTAGCAAGGTATATCTTTTCCCATCCTTTTACCTTTAACCTATTTATGTCTTTATATTTAAGGTGGCTTTCTTATAGGTTTCGTAGAGCTGGGTGTTGCTTTTTATCCAATCTGACAATCTCTGTCAATTACTTGGATTGTTTAGACCATTTAATGTGATTATTGATGTGATGGGATTCAAATCTACCTACTTAGTTTTCTGTTTGTCCCATGTGTTCTTTGTTCATTTATCCCTATTTTTATGCTTTTCTTTGAATTAATTATTTTTCATTCCATTTTACCTCTTTTTATTGACTTATCAGTTGTGATAGTTAAAAAATGACCCCCCGGGCTTCCCTGGTGCCTCAGTGGTTAAGAATCCGCCCGCCAATGCAGGGTACACGGGTTCAAGCCCTGGTTCGGGAAGATCCCACATGCCGCAGAGCAACTAAGCTCGTGCACCACAACTACTAAGCCTGTGCTCTAGAGCCCGCGAGCCACAGCTACTGAGCCCACGTGCCACAACTACTGAAGCCCATGCACCTAGAGCCCATGCTCCACAACAAGAGAAGCTACCGCAATGAGAAGCCCATGCACCAAAACGAAGAGTAGCCCCTGCTCGCCACAACTAGAGAAAGCCTGTGTGCAGCAACACGAAGACCCAACACAGCCAAATTAATTAATTAACAAAACAAAACAAAAAAATGACCCCCCGCCCCTCACCCCAAGGATGTCACTTTCCTAATTCCAGGAACCTGTGAATATGTCACATTACATGGCAAAGAGGTATTAGGGTTGCAGATAGAATTAAGGTTTTCAAACAGCTGACTCTGAAATAGGGAGATTATCATATTTTCTGAGTAGGCCCATTTTAGTCACAAGGGTCCTTCTTCTAAAAGTAGAAGAGGAAGATGTGTGGAGGACACAGAGAAATGTAGCATTACTTGCTTTGAAGATGGAGGAAAGGGACCTTGAGCCAAGGAGAGTGCCTGGCCTCTGGAAACCAGAAAAGGCTAGGAAGTGGATTCTGTCCTAAAGCCTCCGAAAAGGAGCACATCCCTGCCAGCCACTTGGTATAGCCCGGTGAGGTCTGTATTTGTTGGGTTTCTCGCTTATAGAACTCTAAGATGATAAAGTTGTGTGGTCTAAGCTGCTAACGTGTGTGGTAACTTTTTACAGCAACAACAGAGAAATTAATACATAGTTATAATTCTTTACATCGTGTTACTGGTTGCTGTGAAGTTTGTAGTATGCATCTTTAGCTTATCAAGGCCTAACTTCAACTGATACTTTACTAGCTCGTGTATAGTGTAAAGACCCTACAACAGTACGCTTCCGTTCTCTCTTCCTGCCTTTGTGCTATTGTCGTCATACATTTTACTTCTATATATGCTATAGCCTCCACAGTATATTGTTACTTTTTTTGCTTTAAACAGTTAATTATCTTTTAAAGAGATTTGAAAATAAGAAAAATATACACCTAGTTAGTTACTATTACCAGTGCTCTTCATTACTTTGTATAGATTCAGGTTTCCGTCTGCTATCAATTTTCTACGTCTTGAAGGACTTCCCTTATCATTTCAACTAGTGTAGGTTTGTGGCGATAAATTCTTTCAACTTTTGTATATCTGAAAATTCAGTATTTCACTTTAGTCTTTGAAAAATATTTTCACTATTTAAGTAAATCTAAGTTGGCAGGGATTTTGGTTTTTTGTGGGGTTATTTTTTGTTGTTTCCTGTTCCTTTTTTTTTTTTTTTTTGCTTTCAGTACTTTAAAGATATTATATTATAGCAATCTCTTCTTGCTTGTGTTTATTGAGAAATCTGCTATAATTTTTACATTTGTTCCTCTATGTATAGTGTGTCTTTTTTCTCTTGCTCCTGTTAAGATTTTCTCTTTATCACTGTTTTAAGAAATTTGATTATATTACTACTTGTAGTTTTCTTTATGTTTCTTGTACTTGGAACTTGTTGAACTTCTTAAATCTGGGTTCAAATGTGGGTTTATAGTTTTTATCATATGTGGAAATTATTTCTTCAAATATTTTTCTGTACTTCCTTTTTAAAAAAAATTTTTTTAATTTATTAATTTACTTTTGGTTGCGTTGGGTCTTTGTTGCTGCGTGTGGGCTTCATCTAGTTGCGGCGAGTGGGGGCTACTCTTTGTTGCAATGCGCGGGCTTCTCAACGTGGTGGCTTCTCTTCTTGTGGAGCACAGGCTCTAGGCGCATGGACTTCAGTAGTTGTGGCACACGGGCTTGGTAGTTGTGGCTCATGGGCTCTAGAGCGCAGGCTCAGTAGTTGTGGTGCATGGGCTTAGTTGCTCCACAGCATGTGGGATCTTCCTGGACCAGGGATTGAACCCGTGTCCCCTGCACTGGCAGGCGGATTCTTAACCACTGTGCCACCAGGGAAGTCCCTGTGCTTCCTTCCTTTGGGAACTCAATGAGAAGCATTTTGGCCCCTTGAATTTGTTCTACAATTTGCTGATGTTCTGTTCATTTCTTTTCAGTCTTTTTTTTTCTCTGTATGTTTTGTTTTGAATAGTTTCTGTTGATATGTCTTTGAGTTTTCTTCTGCATTGTCTACTTTGCCACTAAATCTCTTACAGTGTATTTTTCACCTTAGACACTGTAATATTCATCTCCAGAAGCTTTATTTGGGTCTTTTAAAAATATATCTTCCATGTCTCTACTTAATATATGCAGTCTTTCCTAAAGCTTTTTGAACATATGGAATCCAGTCATAATAATGATTTTAATATCCTTGTAGAAACGTGGGATTCACCTTAGATTTTTTTCCTGAAGCCCAAGATACATTTCAGCTTCATAAATATTAGATTCTTAATATTTTAAAATCCATCCCACAGGGGGAATTTCCAGTAATGGTGGAGAGTAAAGCAGTCTCTTGAACCTTCCCCCAGATAATAATTATAAAATATGTAAAAAATATATTTAAATAAAGTGGAAAGTATCCAAAAGCGGAAAGAAGCTAGAGGAGAGTTTACTCTTGAAAAACAGTAACTGGAAATGACAAGAATTGTGAGGTTGCAGCTTTTTAAAATTTTTGCCTGAGGGCATTCATCAACCCCCATAGCAGAGGAAAGTGGCAGTGGAAAACCTCAGTTTTACTTTCTTATGGTGGCAAAGAACAGAGTTCAGGGTAGAAAAATTACCTGGAAACATAAGGGGAGGAGCTCTTGAAAGTTAAAAAAATACAACACAGAAGAAGGTGAAACCCATAACCTGACTATAAACCCCACTAAAATCCCCTGGCTGAACCTCTAAACTACACTCACATGGAGAAATTCCAGAGGGCCTGGTGAAAAAGCATACAGAGATCAGAGAGGCAGAGTCCTGTCTTTGAAAGACAGAACCTAAACCAGGTGAGCTCTGTGAGTTGGCTGCTTTTTTTTAACTGAATTCATTACCCAGCCATGTGTAACTCAGGTGGCAGAAATCTGATGTCTTACTTGAGGTATCAGAGGACAGACTCTAAGACTGAAAAATTAGGGAGTAATCTCAGTCAGAACAGGCCCTGAATGTGAGTATAATCTATGGCCAAATTCTTGGCCAATCACCAGATTCACAAGAAAACCTACAGGGGACCAGGCTGAAAAAAGTAGCTGTAAGAATTACAAAGAGGGACTTCCCTGGTGGCGCAGTGGTTGAGAGTCCGCCTGCCAATGCAGGGGATGCGGGTTCTTGCCCCGGTCCGGGAGGATTCCACATGCCGCGGGCCCGTGAGCCATGGCCGCTGAGCCTGCGCGTCCGGAGCCTGTGCCCCGCAACGGGAGAGGCCACAGCAGTGAGAGGCCCGCGTACTGCCAAAAAGAAAGAATTACAAAGAGATATCAGTTGCTGCACATTGCAGGGGAAGCAAACTCTACAGATTAAATCCAGATAAGTTACTTGCCTGCTAGGAAAAATACAGTGGCATTGGTGTAAAGGTAGACTAAACCAGTGAAACAGAATAGACTCCAGAGAAAGACACACAAATATGGCCAGCTGATGTATCCAGGCAATTCAGTGGGAAAGGATAATCTTTTCAATAAATGGTGCTGGAACAATTGGATTGTGATATGGAAAAACATGAACCTTGACCCTTACCTCATACAATACAGAAAAACTAGCTCAAAATGGATTGTAGGCCTAAATTTAAGAGCTAAAACTATAAAACTTGTAGAAGAAAACTGGAACACATTTTTGTGATCTTGTCAATAAATACATAAATAAATAAATAAATCACTAACATTATGAAACATAAAAGTAAGAACTGATAAATTGGAACTCATCAAAATTACAAGCTTTTGCTGTGTAAAAGACACCATTAAGAAAAATGAAAAGGCAAGCAACAGACTGGGAAAATGTATTTCCAAATTAAATACCTAACAGGACTTGTTTCTAGAATATATAAAGAGCTCTTGTAACTCAGTTAGAAAATTAATAATGAAACAAAGGATTTCAACAGATAGTCTACCAAAGAAGTTATACAGGTGTCCAGTAAGTACATGAAAAGGTGCTCAACATCATTCACCATTAGAAAAATGCAAATTAAAATGGCTAAAATTAAAAGAGTTATAACAAATTCTGGCAAGGTTATAGAACAACTGGAATGCTCACACTCGTGGTGGGACTATATAATGGCACAACTTTGGAAAATTGTTTGGCAGTTTTTTAAAAAGTTAAAGGTACATCTTCCATATGACCAAGCATTCTACTTATAGATATTTAATCAAGAGAAATGAAAGGATATGTTCATACAGAGACTTGTAGAGGAATATCTATAGCAGCTCAATTTGTCATAGCCAAAAACTGGAATCACCTCAAATGTCCATCATTGCTGAACGAATAAATATATTTGTATATTCAAATATATTGTATATTTGTGTATTTTATTTGTATAAATATATTTGTATATTCACTTGTAGCATTCAGTAGAATGTTACTCAGCAATTGTAAGGAAAGAACTGTTGGTACACACCGTAACAGATTAATAGCAAAATAATTTTGCTGAGTGAAAGAAGCCAGACCAACAAAAAAAGTGTGTACTTTGTGATTCCATTTATATAAAATTCTAGAAAATGGAAACTAATCTATAGTGACAAGAAACAGAGCAGCAGTTGTTTGGAGGTGAGAGTGGGGAGAAGTGACTACAACGGAGCGTGAGGAATCTTTGGGAGTGATGGATATGTTTATTGTTTTGATTGTGGTGATGGTTTCATAAGTGTACACATATGTCAAGTTTTATCAAATTGTATACTTTAAATATGTTCGGTTTACTATGTCAATTATATCTTAATAAAGTTGTAAAAAATGGACAAAGATTTGAATAAACTTCAAAGAAAATATATATCTGGCCAATAAACATATGAGAAAAATTTCGACCTCATTAGTCATCACGAAAGTATAAGTTAAGTCTCAGTGAGATACCATGAGAATGACAAAAAGAAGAAAACAGAAAAAAGACCAAGAATACTAAGTATTGGTGAACTTGTGGCACAACTGGAGCTCTCATACATTGCTTGTGGAAATACAAAATGGTACAGCAGCTTCTTTGGACAGTAGTTAACTGATTCTTATAAAGTTAAACATATATGTAATTAGAAATAAATACTTCTAAGAATTTACCCAAGATAAATTAAAATATGTTTACAGAAACATTTTATATTCTAACATTTATAGCAGCTTTATTTATAAGAGCTGAGAACTGAAAAAAATCTCCATCAGTAGATGAATGGATAAAGAAATTTTGGTATATCTCTATAATGGTATACTACTCGGTAATAACAAGGAGTGAACTATTGATATACTGATACGAATATTAAAAATGTTATCTGGAGTGAAAGCAGCCAGAAACAAAAATAGTTTGTATATGATTCGTTTTATATGAAGTACAAAAAATGCCCAAACTAACTAATGGTGACAGAAAACAAATCAGTGGTTGTCTGGGCCTGGGGCTGGAGGCAGGAATTTACTGCAAAGGGGCATGAACCAACTGTTTTTTTTGATATAGTTGACATACAGTATTATGTTAGTTTCGGGTGTATTACATAGTGATTTGACATTTGCATGCTTTATGAAACGATATGTCTAGTGACAGACTGTCCCCATACAAAGTTATTACAATAGTATTGATCATATTCCTTATGCTTTATATTACATCCCCATGGCTTATTTATTTTATAACTGGAGGTTTGTACCTCTTGATCCCTTTCACCCTTTTCACCCCCACCCCTCAACCCACTTCCCTCTGGCAACCATATGTTTGTTCTCTGTATCTGTGAGTCTTTGTTTTGTTTGTTTATCTGTTTGTTTTTTAGATTCCACATATAAATGAGGTCACATGATACTTACCTTTCTCTGTCTGACGTATTTCACTTAGTGTAATACCCTCTAGATGTATCCATGTTATCACAAATGGCAAGATGTCATTTTTTATGGCCGAGTAATATTTCGTTGTATATATAATACCACTTCTTCATTCATTCATTCATCTATCAATGGACACTTAGGTTGCTATCATAACTTGGCTATTGTAAGGAATGCTGCTGTGAACATTGGTGTGCATATGTCTTTTCAAATTAGTGGGGTTTTTTTTAACATCTTTATTGGAATATAATTGCTTTACAATGTTGTATTAGTTGTTGCTGTATAACAAAGTGAATCAGCTATATGTATACATATATCCCCATATCTCCTCCCTCTTGCATCTCCCTCCCACCCTCCCTATCCCACCCCTCTAGGTGGACACAAAGCATCGAGCTGATCTCCCTGTGCTATGCGGCTGCTTCCTACTAGCTATCTGTTTTACATTTGGTAGTGTATACATGTCCATGCCACTCTCTCACTTCGTCCCAGCTTACCCTTTCCCCTCCCCGTGTCCTCAAGTCCATTCTCTATGTCTGCATCTTTATTCCTGTCCTGCACCTAGGTTCTTCAGAACCTTTTTTTTTTTTTTCAGATTCTATATGTATGTGTTAGCACTCGGTATTTGTTTTTCTCTTTCTGACTTACTTCACTCTGTATGACAGTCTCTAGGTCCATCCACCTCACTACAAATAACTCAATTTCGTTTCTTTTTATGGCTGAGTAATATTCCACTGTATATATGTGCCACATCTTCTTTATCCCTTCATCTGTCGTTGGATACTTAGTTTGCTTCCATGTCCTGGCTATTGTAAATAGAGCTGCAATGAACATTGTGGTACATGACTCTTTTTGAATTATGGTTTTCTCAGGGTATATGCCCAGTAGTGGGATTGCTGGGTCGTATGGTAGTTCTGTTTTTAGTTTTTTAAGGAACCTCCGTACTGTTCTCCATAGTGGCTGTATCCATTTACATTCCCACCAAGAGTGCAAGAGGGTTCCCTTTTCTCCACACCCTCTCCAGCATTTATTGTTTGTAGATTTTTTGGTGATGGCCATTCTGACCGGTGTGAGGTGATCCCTCATTGTAGTTTTGATCTGCATTTCTCTAATGATTAATGATGTTGAGCATCCTTTCATGTGTTTGTTGGCACAAATTAGTGTTTTAATTTTCTTTGGGTAAATACACAGAAATGAAATTCCTGGATTATATGGCAGTTCTATTTTCAATTTTTTGAGGAACCTCCATACTGGTTTTCATAGGGGCTGCACCAATTTACAATTCCACCAACAGTGCACAAAGATTCTCTTTTCTCCACATCCTCACCAACACCTGCTATTTGTTATCTGTTTGGTGATAGCCATTCTGACAGCTGTGGTATCTCATTGCAGTTTGATTTGCATTTCTCTGATGATTAGTGATGTTGAGCCTCTTTTCATGTGTCTGTTGGCCATCTGTATGTCTTTTTTGGAAAAAATGTCTATTCATGTCCTCTGTAAATTTTTTTTTTTTTTTTTGCGGTACGCGGGCCTCGCACTGTTGCAGCCTCTCCCGTTGCGGAGCACAGGCTCCAGACGCACAGGCTCAGCGGCCATGGCTCACGGGACCAGCCGCTCCGCGGCACATGGGATCCTCCCGGACCAGGGCACGAACCCGTGTCCCCTGCATCGGCAGGTGGACTCTCAACCACTGCACCACCAGAGAAGCCCTGTACATTTTTTTTTTTTTTTTTTTTGCGGTACGCGGGCCTCTCCCTGCCGTGGCCTCTCGCGCCGCAGAGCACAGGCTCCGGACGCGCAGGCTCAGCGACCATGGCTCACGGGCCCAGCCGCTCCACGGCATGTGGTATCCTCCCGGACCGGGGCACGAACCCGCGTCCCCTGCATCGGCAGGCGGACTCCCAACCACTGCGCCACCAGGGAAGCCCCCTGTACACTTTTTATTTGGATTTTTTTTCTATATTGAGTTGTATGAGTTCTTTGTATATTTTGGGTAGTAAACCCCTTATCAGATATATCATTTGCAAATATTTTCTACCATTCAGTAGGCTGCCTTTTCATTTTGTTGATAGTTTCCTTTACTGTGCAAAAGCTTTTTAGTTTGATGTCATCCTATTTGTTTATTTTTGCTTTTGTTTCCCTTGCCTGAGGAGACATATCCAAAAAAAAAATCAATATTAATATTATGTTAAGACTGATGTCAATATATACACTACCATGTGTAAAATATATAGCTATTGGAACCTGCTGTATAGCACAGGGAGCTCAGCTCGGTGCTCTGTGGTGACCTAGATGAGTGGGATGAGGGGGTGGGAGGGAAGTCCAAGAGGGAGGATATATATATATATATATATATATATATATATATATATATATATATATATATCTGATTCACTTTGTTGTACAGCAGAAACTTACACAACGTTGTAAACCAACTATACCCCAATTAAAAAAAAAAAAAAGACTGAGGTCAGATAGCTGACTGCCTGTGTTTTCTTCAGGGAGTTTTATGGTTTCAGGTATTACATTTAAGTCTTTAATCCATTTTGAGTTTAATTTTATATGTGGTATGATTAAGTAGTCCAGTTTCATTCTTTTGTGTTTAGCTGTCCAGTTCTCCCAACACCATTTATTGAAAAGGCTGTCTTTTCCCCATTGTATATTCTTGCCTCCTTTGTTGTAGATTAATTGATTATATAAGCATGGGCTTTTTTCTGGGCTCTCTGTTCTGTTCCATTGATCTGTGTATCTGTTTTTGCACCAGTACCATATTGTTTTGATTATTGTAGCTTTGTGGTATAGTTTTAAGTCAGGGAGCATGATACCTCCAGCTTTGTTCTTCTTTCTCAAGATTGCTTTGGCTATCCAGGGTCTTTGTGTTTCTGTACAAATACTAGAATTATTTGTTCTAGTTCTATGAAAAATGAATGTTTTTTGTTTTGTTCTGTTTTTGATAAGGATTGCATTGAATCTGTAGATTGTTCTGGGTAGTATGGTTATTTTAACAATATTAATTCTTCCAGTCCATGAGCATGGGATATCTTTACATTTGTTTGTCATCTTCAGTTTCTTTCATCAGTGTCTTTTTTTTCTTTTTTTTGGCCACACCATGCTGCATGTGGGATCTTAGTTGCCTGATCAGGGATCGAACCCACGCCCCCTACACTGGAAGTGCAGAATCTTAACCACTGAATCGCCAGGGAATTCCTATCAATGTCTTTTTTTTATCCTCATAATATTTATTTATGTATTTATTTATTATTGAGGTATAGTTGATGTACAGTATTGTATAAATTTCAGGTGATTCACAATTTTTAAAGGTTATACTCCATTTATAGTTATTATAAAATATTGACTATATTCCCTGTGTTGTACAATATATCCTTGTAGCTTATTTATTTTATACATAGAATACATAGAATTTTGAACCTCTTTATCCCCTACCCCTATCTTGCTCCTCCCCCATTCCCTTTCCCCACTGGTAACCACTAGTTTGTTCTGTATATCTATGAGACTTTATTTTTTGTTATATTCACTAGTTTGTTTTATTTTTTAGATTCCACATAAACTTATAAGTGATATCATACAATATTTGCCTTTCTCTGTCTGACTTATTTCACTTAGCATAATACCCTCCAAGTCTGTCCATGTTGTTGCAGATGGCAAAATTTCATTCTTTTTTATGGCTGAGTAGTATTCCATTGTGTATATATATATACCGCATCTTCTTTATCTGTTCATCTGTTGATGGACGCTTAGGTTGCTTCCATGTCTTGGCCATTGTAAATAATGCTGCATTGAACATTTCAAATTTGTTTTTGTTTTTATGGATATATACCCAGGAGTGGAATTGCTGGGTATGGAAATTCTATTTTTAGTTCTTTGAGAAACCTCCATACTGTTTTATACAGTGGTAGCCCCAGTTTACCTTCCCACCAACAGTGTACGAGGGCTCCCTTTTCTCTTTCATCAATGTCTTACAGTTTTCAGAGTATAAGTCTTTTACTTCTTTGGTTATATTTATTCCTAGGTTTTACATTATTTTTCATGCAATTGTAAATGAGATTGTTTCCTTAATTTATCTTTCTGATAGATCATTATGAGTGTATAGAAATGCACCAGATTTCTCTATATTAATTTTGCATCCTGCAACTTTACTGAATTCATTTATTAGTTCTAATAGTTTTTTGGTAGCATCTTTAGGATTTTCTATGTATAGTGTCATATCATCTGCAAACAGTGACAGTTTTACTTCTTTTCCAGTTTGGATTCCTTTGATTTCCTTTTGTTGTCAGATTGCTGTGGCTAGGACTTCCAGTGCTATGTTGAATAAAAGTAGTGTGAGTGGGCACCCTTGTCTTTTGTTGAGTATGATGTTGGCTGTGGGTTTGTTATATATGGCCTTTATTATGTTGAGGTATGTTCTGTCTATAGCCAGTTTTAGAGAGTTTTTGTCATAAATGGATGTTGAATTTTTGTCAGAAGCTTTTTCTGCATCTATTGAGATGATCATATGATTTTTAGTCTTCAGTTTGTTAACGTGGTATATCACATTGATTGGTTTGTGGATATTGAATCATCTTTGCATTGCGGGATAAATCCCACTTGCTCATGGTGTATGATCCTTTTCACGTAATGTTGAATTTGGTACGCTAGTACTTTGTTGAGAATTTTTGCATCTATGTTCATCAGTGATATTGGTCTGTAATTTTCTTTTTTTGTGTGGTGGCTTTGTCTGTTTTTGGTATCAGGGTGACACTGGCCTTCTAGAATGAGTTCAAAAGTGTTCCTTTCTCTTCAATTTTTGGGAATATTTTGAGAAGGATACATGTTACTTCTTTAAATGTTTTGTAGAATTCACCTGTGAAGCTGTCTGGTCCTGGATTTTGTTCACTGGGAGTTTTTAAATTACTGATTTAATAATTTCATTACTGGAAATTAGTCTATGGCATGAACCAATTTTTGTGGCTGATAGAAATATTCTCTCTTGATTGTGGTTACATGGGTGTATACACTTGTCAAAACTCATTGACCTATACACTTTAAATGTGTGCAGTTTATTTTGTGTATTATACTTCAATTAGTTGATTTTAAAAAATCCATACAACCACCCTGTTTAACCACTCATCATTTGTCATTTGGATGAATGCAGTAACCTCCTAAAGGGTATTCCTGCTGTTGTCTCACTCCTTCAAACCCATACACTGTGCAACAACCTGAATGATTCATTTAAAACAAAAACCTGACCTACCTTGTCACTTCCCTGTATATAACCCTTTAATTGTCATCATCACCTGGCTTCTTAAAGTAGCATCTAATGTCTTCTTTAGTCTGACCCCTCACTGTCTTCCCAGCTCATCTTCTATTACTCCCTGCCTCTCACTTTGCTTATGACTCATTTCCCAACACTAGCTATGTTAATCTCATTTCTTGTGCTTATACTCATCTCTCCCCTCAGCCCCTTCCCTAGTTTACCCTTTAAAATGCATCTCAGGACTCTCCACCTCCAGAAGGTCTTTATTTACTTATTTAAACTATCCTTCTTCACATGCTTCCTCTCTCCAAGAAAGAGAAGTACTCCGATTATGTTTCTTTGGTTCAGTCATGGCTCTTATAGGTATATTTACCATTTTGGCTTATTATGTTTCTAGTCCTTTCTTCCCCACTAGATTGTGTGCTTGTTGAGCACAGTGATTATGTTTTAATTATATTTTGGATCCACAGGCCTGTTTTATAATAGTTGCTTATTAATACATATTTGTAAAAAGATTGAATATAAATATTAAGTAAGGAAAGAAGGTAAAACTATACATAGTGTAATTATTACTACTTTGTTTTGAGCAAAACTCTTCCCATAGAAAAAAATACTGGGAAGATTTATATCAACATTTTAACACCACTTTGGGTGATAAGATTAGTTTCTTTAATATTTTTGACAGTTTTGCATTTTTCAAAAAAAAAATTTAACATGCAGTTATTTCATGAGACATGACCTAAAAAACTGGCTGTATAACTTTTGCCTATTCAAATGAATTTTTGCATTTCTCTAGGTCCACAACACAGATACAATTTCTAATCCCTTAACCACAGATCTGACTGCGAAGATTGCTGGTTGGTCAAATGTATCAGTTCAACCTGAGGCATCAGAGGACCCGGGTGCTACTCCTAGCATTCAGCAAGTAACAGTCCCTGGGAAAATCCTGATTGCTACCCCTCTGCCAGTGGCTCCTTCCTACAGTTATGCCACCCCTACCCCTCAGGCCTCTTTCCAGAGCACCTCAGCACCATACCCAGGTGAGGCCCTTTTCTTCTGTCCTTGGAGATAGGATGGGGAAATAGAGATTTTGATCAAAGTGTTCCCTGTTCGTGGAAAGAAAGGAGGGAGGCATGACTTTTAAATACTGTAGGTTAAAAAAATAATAATCCTGTTAATGTCCCTGTAATCATAGGACTTGGTCTCTCAATCCTTTTTTCAATAAGCTCCAGCCTATGGGTATTTTGAGGCTCTTTCCAGAGCCAAATTCCACTGTACCTAGATTCAATTAAGTAATGTTCAAGGAGCCAAGCAAGCAGAGGCCACTGGGAAGAAAGAGTCGGGTCTATATAACTGTTTGCCTTCTGAATGGGTGATTGTGGGTCAGATATTTGTGTCTGTGATTTCGATAGCATCTTTATTTTTATTTTTTAAATGTTTATTTATTTAGGCCGTGCCATGTGGCTTATGGGATCTTAGTTCCTTGACCAGGGATCAAACTGGGGCCACAGCAATGAAAGCACTGAGTCCTAACCACTGGACTGCCAGGGAATTCTGCATCTTTATTTTTTTTATTATTATTATTTTTTGCATCTTTATTTTTAAAGCAATTCATAGGAAGGAGATTTATACAGAGTGTTGCCTTAACAAGTCTGCTTCATAAGTTCTGTTCTAAGGTATTAGGAGGAAATGCTTAATCAAGGGAACTAAGTTGATCTTTATCCTCTGAAAAAGTCGACAGGGTGAAACAAAGCCAGTGAAAATGAATTTTTGCCAATTTTTAATTTCCTAAGGTTTCCTTCAGTGGTAATATAACATAAAATTTTAGTGTTTCAGTCCTGAGGCACTAAAGTAATTTTTGTATTCAGGCAGAATGGTTGTAAATTTTGGTGTAGTTGTGAAAGTTTTGGGCTGCGCTGTATATATATAATTTTTTTAAATAAATTTATTTATTTATTTTTGGCTGTGTTGGGTCTTTGTTGCTGCATGCGGGCTTTCTCTAGTTGCGGTGAGCGGGGGCTACTCTTCATTGTGGTGCGCGGGCTTCTCATTGCAGTGGCTTCTCGTTGAAGAGCACAGGCTCTAGGCACACAGGCTTCAGTAGTTGTGGCACGCAGGCTCAGTTGTTGTGGCTCGTGGGCTTTAGAGCTCAGGCTCAGTAGTTGTGGTGCATGGGCTTAGTTGCTCCGTGGCATGTGGGATATTCCCGGACCAGGGCTCAAACCCGTGTCCCCTGCATTGGCAGGCGGATTCTTAACCACTGCGCCACCAGGGAAGCCCTGTGCTGTATTTTTGACCATTATACTTTCTCTAAGTATAGTGATTTCCTTCTTTCTTTCTTTTCTTTTTTCTTTTTTTTGAAAGTTACTGCAGCAATTCTTATTCCACCTGCTGCAGTGTCTAAATGCTGAAGCTTCCATAATGGATGGTTTCATTTCTCCCCAAGTGCAGTGTTCCCAAGCAGACAGATAAATCTCAAATTTCATATTTGTCTAGGAAACCCTTTTCACCTTCCAGTCTTGGAATATGGGTGAACCAGCCAGTTGTTTGCTTTAAGCTCTCTAGTTCCTAGGTCTCATACCAAGTGAACAATTATTGTTAGAGAAATAAGATTTATATAATCAGTGGTTCTCAACAGCCTGTAAACATTTTTCGTTGTTACAACCGTGGAGGAGGGGTGCTACTGACATCTAGTGGGTAGAGACTAGGGATACTACTAAACATCTTACAGTGCACAGGACAATCTCCCCCCATCCCAACCCCAACACGCACAAAGAATTGGTCCAAAGAATTGGTTGTGCCATAGTTGAGAAGCTTTGACATGTATGGAATAGCTGGTGAAAAGCAGAAATATAGTATCTAGCTATTAGCTGATGGATGTTCAAAAATGCTAAAGTAGTTCAGGAAGTAGATCAGTTCGAATTGAAATGGTCTGGGAAGATTTTTTGGAGAGAAGCCTGGCTTTTAAGCTAGAAACAAAGTACTGTATTTATAATAAAGTAAGCACACACCCCAATTGAAGAAAAAAGCTTTAGCAAAGTCCCCAAGAGTAGACTTTTATGGAGCACAAGAGGGAAAATGAGTAAAACTAGAGGCAGAATCAGGTGGAAGGGTGAGATGATGTGATCAGATGATGATGGATCTCTGATGCCAGGTTTGGAATTTGGACTGAAACATGGTGTGGGAGTGGGGGTCTTAAGTAGGAGACTATCATGGTGGGTGAGTATTTTAGAAAAATTCATGGTGATGGGTGTTTTAGGGAGACAGAATGGATTAGAATGGGGAGAGCTAGCAGAGGGAAGACCAGTTAAGATTCTTGGAATTATCTAAGTCTATGGCTGTATCAATTGAAATGGAAACAAAATTAAGGCTGGCCTTGCGGCCAACACTTGCCTTTTCCTCTAGGAACTTTATATATATATTTTATTAGAAAGTTATGTATCAGCATAAAGATGATCCTTGAAACAGAGTTGAACTCTGTTTATTGAATTCTGTGGAAAATACTATATAAAGAGGGCTTAGGGAAAGATCATAGTTAAAATACAGTGGACAAAAACTCAGAGAGAAAGGAAGAAAGTGGAATAATATGGTGTCATGATAACCATGAGTTTTAAGATGGAGGCAGTCAGCAGTATTAGATACCACAGAGGTGAAGGATGAGGGTTGAGAAACAGCTATTAGATTTGCTAAGAAGCAGTTTGTTGATGACCTCTAAGGATCCTTTTCGGTGGAAAAGTGGGGGCACAGTCACGTTTCAGGGGATTAGAGAGTGGGTAAATAATGAGGAAATGAAGGCAGTAGCTGAATATTGTTTATAGAAGAAATTTGGCCATAAAAGGAAGGAGAGAAATGAGATAGTCTGGATCTAATTTCTTATCTCTTGTGTATTTTCTTCACTTCCAGTTATAAAGGAACTGGTGGTATCTGCTGGAAACAGTGTCCAGATTACCTTGCCTAAGAATGAAGTTCAGTTAAATGCATATGTTCTCCAAGAGCCAGATGCAGGTAAAACATCCACTTATATTTGGTTAATGTTTTAATTCATAATGGAATCTACATACATTTACTGTCTGTAAAAGTCCTATGAGAATAAGATATAGCTTGAACATGCACAAATATTTATGTGATGTGAGAGGCAATATAATGTTTGAGATCATGGGCTTTGATGTCAAGGCTGGGTTCAAATCTGAGCTCAGCCAGTCATTAGCTGAATGATTTTAAGCAAATTATTTAACTTCTCTAAGTTTCCATTTCTTTCTCAGTAAAATGAGGATAATAATTCCTACTTCATAAGGTTACTTTAAGAGCAAAATGAAATGGTATAACGTACCTATATACCTCAGTGCCTAGCACATAGCTGATGCTCATTAAATGTAGATTTTATTATGCCCATTTAAAACTGGGACTCAGGTTAACCTGTTTATTTTGGCCAAACAACTAGTAAGTAGCAGATATAGAACTTGTAGAGAAGTTATTCAAGACTACTACTAATATAGATTTGTCATGTAAAAAAAAAGATAAGCCCAATGTAATATACAATATTCAAATTTATGAAATATATAAATTAGGGGATGATTAATTTATTACTTAAGAAAACTTTTGTAATATGCGCATCCTTTTAACCTTTGAAGTACATGTTAATATACCAAAGTTTGACTTATAAACACGTATTCTCTTAAGATTATCTGTGACATGAAGTGAAGCATATGTTGATGGAAAATGATTGCATTGGCTTTGTGTTAACTCTCATTATAAGGTTAGTCAAGTAGCTCATTGTAAGGATAGTTAAGCAAAATGCCTTACTGTATTCAGGATGGGGGTCCTTGCATTTTAGGTACACATGTTTCCAATACAATATCCCTACTTTCCGGGTCTAGTACCAAATAGTGTATTTATGCAAAAAGTACTTTTCCAGAACCTAAATGCCCTCTCTGTTCTTTTTTTTTTTTTTTTTTTTTTTAAAGGAGATGTTGGGGGTAGGAGTTTATTAATTAATTTATTTTTGCTGTGTTGGGTCTTCGTTTCTGTGCAAGGGCTTTCTCTAGTTGTGGCAAGCGGGGGCCACTCTTCATCGCGGTGCGCGGGCCTCTCACTATTGCGGCCTCTCTTGTTGCAGAGCACAGGCTCTAGACGTGCAGGCTCAGTAGTTATGGCTCACGGTCCCAGCTGCTCCGCAGCATGTGGGATCCTCCCAGACCAGGGCTCGAACCCGTGTCCCTTGCATTGGCAGGCAGATTCTTAACCACTGCGCCACCAGGGAAGCCCCCCCTCTCTGTTCTTTATTTCTGCCCTCACATTGAGTTTTCCTTATCAGTTCATTCCACCTTCCTATAGAGAAACATATTCCTTTCCTCCTCTGGTGATAAGTTAAGGTGAATGGATTTGGTGGCCTTTGAAGATGCAGGTAAAGAAAGAACTGCTTTGAGCTGCAGTTGCTTCCACTCTTCTGTGAAAGATATCCTGGCACTACTGTATTTTCTTTTCTAACCCCTATTTGCATATACATTTCTGTGAGTTGATATCACCTTGTATATCAGTATTCCAAAACACATCAGTTCAAAAACAGATTCTTTCAACTCTCCACTCCCCAGTTTCTTCAGTCTTAATCAGATACATGAGATGGATGGTTTCAAACTTTCAAAGGTTGGGGATGATGAGGCAGGACCAGCTCTGCCTGTTCTTCATTCCTCTCATCTCCTATGGCAGCCCCTGCAGCACCTCTCAGGATCCCTCTAGGGTTCAGAGGCATGATTTGAAAACCACTGCCCTAAATCATTAAAACCAGCATTCTGTCTAACAGACCTGTACTCAGTTGTTCCTACCGTTAGGCAAATTCCTGTCTGTAAGGCATAATTCGTCCCCTGAGCTTTTCTGTTCTAAGAGTATTGTCATTTTTTGAAATTTGTGTTGCTAGCCTTAGATGTTATAAAATTGTCAATTCCCAAGCTAGTGTGAGTCTGTTTTCTGTGTGGGGAAAAAAAATTGCTAACTACAGTTGAAGAAATGTCATGTCTTAGCACCAGTCCTACTTCTACTTCTTCTTTCCTGCTCCTCACATAACCTAACTTCTACAGATACATTTATGAAAGCTGCCTGGGGCTGACAACTGGCCAAAACAAAGCTAGTATTCTCTGGAGGAAGGAAGAGTAATAGATCTTGTATCTCAGGCTTATAAAGTAAAATCTAGTCTGAAGACTGTTTGGAATTAAGTTCTGTGTGTTAACTTTTGAACTCATGAAGTAAGAAAAAGGTGACCATTCTCTGTAAGCATTTGAGACTTCTTTTTTTTCCCCTTTTATTTTTCCCTTTTTGGGTAGTAAATTAAATGAAACCTTCCTACTGAATCCCACCCATTCCTAGCCATAAATGCATCTTGTTCCAAAAAATATTTAAGACAACTTTAACTGGGGAGGGATTCCATTTAGATAACAGGATTCTATCCTCACGCTACCCAGTGATACAGTCTGAGCTACAAATGAGGACCATTTAATGCTTCATTTGATCTTAATTAATTTCAGTGGGGCCTGTTTTAAATGGGCCATCCCCTACCACCTTCTGCAGTGTGTTATTTATTAGCTCAGCAGGAATGAAGTAGCTCTTTTAACTCACCAGGGTGTGATGACCTCAGTGAGACGAGTATTGTTAACACTCTTTAAAAAGGTATTTTTGAACCATGTTATTTAGAAGTCATTGCTGTTCTTTGTTGCAAAAGAAGTTTTGCAAGAAAATGGCCTTTATTCCCAGTGAGTTCATCCATAGTGGTTTGTAGGGCATGTATTTTCACTGGGATGCCATACCATGAGCAACCTGGTATTTTAGGGGAGGATTGGCCCAAAGCAGCGTGGGTATGGGGCAGGAATGAGCATTGCTGGGAGAGAGTTGGAAGAAGCCCTAAGTATAGTTGAATCAGCAGAATCCACCTTTTCTTTCAACAGAATGTTTGGTTTCCCTTTGGCTTTGGGGTAAAATCTTGAAAACTAAGGTCTTGTCAAGATTGAGAAAAATTTTGTTATTCACAGGCTATGTGGTTGCCCTCTTTGTGTGTAGGTGTGTGTTTTCATGATTTTTGTAACTGCCCTTCTATAGGAGAAACCTACACCTACGACTGGCAGCTGATTACTCATCCTAAAGACTACAGTGGAGAAATGGAAGGGAAACATTCCCAGATCCTCAAACTATCCAAGGTGAATTTGCTTCCTGTCATTTGCAGGGATGGGGTAGAGGTACTGACCATTTTCTAACATGTATAATATAGAATTTTCTGTCCACACTTAACTTAGGAACAGTCTTTCAGAAGCGAATCCTCCAAAAGTCTGGCTGGCTGACATCCAGTATTTGTTAGTGTATGATTCTCAAATTTTCATTTATGGTGAGAATATTGTATAAGCATAGTGGTGATAGCTGAAAATACACACTAAACAGCTTTTAAGGGTAACATAAGGATTTTAGAATTTGAGAGATAAGCTAGGTTATTTGTGGCCACATGACTGTGTAAATTGGCTCAGTCTTTTTTTGGGATTCAGTGTAGTTATTAAGAGCCATAAAAATGTTCATATTCTTTGGCCAAGCAATTGCTTTTTCCTTCCTTCCTTCTTTCTTTCTTTCTTCCTTCCTCCCTCCCTGCCGTCCTTCCTTCCTTCCATCCTTCCTTCCTTTCTTTCCTCTCTTTCTTTCAACAACTGTTCATTGTACACTAGTTATGTGGCAGGTATTGGGGATTTACTAGTGAATTAATCATAATATTAACATTTAAGGAAAATACAGTCTAGTAGGTGCTACTGACCAGAAGCAGGTAATTATAACAGGAGTCCACTAGGTCAGTGCATGGGGTATTGAAGCCCTGGGGAGTTAGAGTAGATTTTTTAGAGTTGGCCTAGTTGGGTCATGAAAGGTGACTGGCTTACTGGGTAAAGGGTGGAGTGGTAATACCCCAAGCAGAGGAAGCAATATGTCCACTGGGCCAAATAATAGAGAGAAATGTGGGAAAAAGGGAATTTTACGTGGTTCATCCTGACTGGACCCCATGGTATGAGAGGAACAGTGGCACAAGTAAGTTGGAGAGATGCAGGTGCCAGATGGCACAGAGCCTTGTGTGCCAGAGTGAGGCCTTGGGCTCTTATCTAGAGGGAATATGGTGCCTTTGAAAGGTTTTAAGCAGGAGAATGACATGTTCAGATTTTCAGTTTAGAAGGATCACCCTGACTGCAGGTTGGAGGAGATACGACTCAAACTAGGGAGACCAGGGAGGAATCTATTGAAAAATGTAGGTGTGAGATGATAATAGTCTGAGTGAAAAAAAAACTAAATAAATAAAATAAAACTTAAAAACCACCTATTGAGCTCTTACTTACCATGTGCCAGAAACAGTGCGAATTATTTTATGCAGTTATTTCATTTAATCTTCCTAACAACCCCAAGATGTAAATATTAGTATTTGTTTTACAAATGACGAAAATAAAAATTAGAAAAACAAAGTGGTTTGGCCAAAGTGCACAAAGCTATTAAATGGTAGATTTGAACTGGAACTTTCCATCTCTAAGCCCATGCTCTTAACAACTGTGCTATGATGAATGGTTAAAAACTAAGGTGATGACAGTGTGAATGGAGAGAAGTGGGTGGATTTGAGAAATATTATGGAGGTCAACTTGGTGATCAATTAATTGGGTGGAGGTGTTGAGGAAGAGAAGTCCAGGATAATTTTAGCCTTTTGGCTTAGACACTTCATTGGATGTTGGTATATTTGTGGTGATCTTCACTGAAATGAGGAACATAGATAGAGGAGCAGGTTTGGAAGAGGTTTTCAGATGATTAATTCATGTTGGGACAGAGTGAGTTTGAGGTACCTGTGAAACATTTGAGTGGAGGGATCAATAAGTAGTTGGGGGTAAGGGGCTAGAGATCAGGATGCAAGTCCGGGCTGGAGAGATAAATTTGTACACCAGCGTCAAATAGTTGACAACTGAAGCCATGAATAGATGAAAACATCCAGAGAGGGTGTAGAGTGAAGTAATAAATGGATTGCAATTGGAATGCTGGGGAACACTGTCATTAAACGTATGGAAGAAAGAGGAAATGGAAGAAAATGAGGAGTAGGCCTAGAAGTGAAAGCCAAGGAAGGAGAGCATTACAAGAAGAAGGAAGTGGTCAAAAATGCTCCATGCATTCAATTAGTGTTTACCCAAAGAAGATAATTCAAAAGAAAGAAAAAAACCATTTTACCTGAAAGGTGTTCACCACAGCATTAGTTATAATAGTAAAATTTTGGAAACAACCCAAATATCCAACAATGTGAAATGCTTATGTGAATTATGGCACATTTATTCATGTACTATTCTGCAGCCATTAAAATGACTATTTAAGAGACTGTTCTAATGGGGAAAGTGTTCATGCTAAATGAATGGAAGAAAGAATAATAAAAAGTTTGATATATCGTGATTTTAGCTAGGCCCTGAATACCACTGAAATATGAGCTCCTCAAGGGTAGGGACCTTATCTAATTCCTCTCCAGACCCCAGGCCTAGGACAATGACCACATATAATTGATTCTCAATACATGTTTGTTGGACAGATGTACTGTTTATAGCTCTTTTTTTGGATGTGGTAAAAGATTAGAAGGAAATAAGAAAAAAGTGATTAGTTGGGGTGTTAGGACAATGGGATTGTGGGTGATTTTTTTTAATGTTCATACAGTTAGTGGAAATCAGGAGGGGGAAATATTCAGATATTTGAGAGCTATTTGGTGTTTTTTACAAAATGTTTTTCTTTGCAGAGATGATTGTTTTAATTTCATAACTGTGAAGTAGGATGGTTGGGCCCTTAATGTTCTTCTGAAAAGAAAATGGGAGTACAGAGATGTTGAAATCCCTTCTGTTGTTCCGAGTCAGCTAGTAATAAGAGTCACATGAAAAGCTATGGTTTTTTAGTTTATAATTCATTGTTTCATATCTTCAGCTAGTTTACTTTCTCCATTTTGGAAATGGTGCAAGAAGAGGAGAATTCAAGAAACAACATTGGAAAATTCAGATATATGTGTTATTTTAAATATTATGCTGCTGTTTGTGGTTGTCTAAAAGATCTTCTCTCACTTCTGCAGCTCACTCCAGGCCTGTATGAATTCAAAGTGATTGTAGATGGTCAAAATGCTCACGGGGAAGGCTATGTGAATGTGACAGTGAAACCAGGTATGTTACCCAGCCCTGGCCATGTCTCCACTGCTCCTTCTGCAGGATTCCCAAGGAGATGGAGATTTGATGTTAGGGGTTTTAAATTCTCATTCTTTTTTTGTAATATATTTACGTATTGGGCAATTCCTAGTTCACAAAGCTTGTTTGTTGTCCACCTCTACTCAGCTTGCTTGAAAGCAAGAAGTTGCTGCTGTAGTACTTCTGATGTAGTAGATAGGACATGAGCATTGAAAGAAATTGAAAGAATGCGCAGGGCATGGCCTTAGCAGTTGTCAGGTTTAGAAGAGGCTTTAACACTCCCAGGTGTCTTAGGTTAGAATGGCAGCCTGATCTGTGACTTTACCATTTGGTGATGCTCAGCTCTCACTTATGTAATGGAAAATGACTTATGCTCCACCCAGATATGGCCTGCTTCTCCTATAATTTATAAAGACCCTCTTCCAATTTCTTGTGGGTCATGTTCTTGCAGAGCCCCGTAAGAATCGGCCTCCTGTTGCCATTGTGTCACCACAGTTCCAGGAGATCTCTCTGCCAACCACTTCTACAGTCATTGATGGCAGCCGTGAGTACTTGTCTAGGCATGGTGTTTCAGAAGAGCCTTCACTGTGTACTGGTAGAAGGTTTGGGGCCAACTATGTCTGCATACTGTTTAGGCCAGTCCTCTTGGCCGTGTTAGGGGAAGACCAACCATCTGAAGCAATTGATTAGGAAGTAAAAACCAGACAGGCCCTGTTTAAAATCCCCATGTGGGGCTTCCCTGGTGGCGCAGTGGTTGAGTGTCCGCCTGCTGATGCAGGGGACACGGGTTCGTGCCCCGGTCTGGGAAGATCCCACATGCCGCGGAGCGGCTAGGCCCATGAACTATGGCCACTGAGCCTGCGCGTCCGGAGCCTGTGCTCCGCAACGGGAGAGGCCACAGCAGTGAGAGGCCTGCGTACCGCAAAAAAAAAAAAAAAAAAAAAAAAATCCCCGTGTGGCCTGTCTGCAGTAATAGTTCTGCTCTGAGATGGTAAGAAAGTAGGATTGTTCATGTGTTTAGCATTATTTTAGTTGAAACTTGCTGGTTTTCAAATTCGCTTGCCTGGAGTTGCCATCCTTAGCTATGGAAACAAAGCTCCTTCCTATCATGACAAGATAAGTAACTGAGGGTCTTGACAAAGAGCTCTCACTCAGCTATCACTGCCTAGCAAGATTCTCGTTAGCCTTCTCCTGGAGAGACTCACAGAATGGAGCACACACCCCTGCCTGGGCCCATTGTTAACATGTCACCCTTCAGAGGAGTGTCACCTGATGGGTGACATGAGACGATTTCTGGGCCTTGGCTCTGTGTGTGCAAGAAGTTTCGGGCCTGTCGCTCTCCAGCATTGGCTTGGTCTCTCTGGAGGCCCGTTAAGGCCCTGTCACCCCTGAGTGTCTTGGCACAACAGGGGCTTGTGGCAGAGGCTGCTTTAGCAGAGGGATCTCTAGCGGGTTAAACCTTTCATGTAGGTGATTCTGGCCAGAAGAGGAGGACAGAAGAGTAGCAGGCCAAGAGGAAGAGGCAGAATAGGAAGAAACACTTGTGAGAATGGCAGAAAGGGTTCACTTAGTACCATTTTATTTTATATTTTTGATTAGATCAAAGTTGAATAATACGTAAAGGTACACAGTGAAAAGAATCACTACCCTCCCGGTCTCCCAACTATCCAGTTTTCCTCCAGGCAACCAATGGTATTATCTTATGTATCTTTCCAGAGATATTTGATGCGTATTTAAGAAAATACATATACAGTCCTTATGACAACACATTATGTGCACTGTTACATACAGTGCTTGTTTCTATATGTTGGAGAATTTTTCTGAATTAATACATGCAATACTTCTTCATTCTTTTTTTCCTTTAATGATTACATAACCTTCCATGATATGAATATATGATTTCATTGTATGAATATGTACTTGTTTTCAATCTCTATTGATGACCATTTAGATTATTTTTGACTTGCTATTACAAATAACATTATCGTGAATAATCTTGTAAGCATGACATTTAACACAAATATTAAATGTCCTACAGATACACAACACAAGTGCAAGTAGATCTGAAGGATTAAATTCTTAGAAGAGGAATTGCAGGGACAAAGATAAATTTTCCCAAATTGCTCCTTATAGAGGTTGTATCAATTTATGCTTCCACCATGACTTATGAGGGGGCCTCTTTCCCCACACTTTTTACCCACATAATGTGTTGTGAAACTTTGGTGTTTACCAATTTGAGAGGTTAAAAAATGCTATCTCAAGTGTAATTTAAATTTGCATTTCTTTTTTAAGTGAGGTTGAATATCTTTTCATGTGTTTAAGACCTTTTGATTCTCCTTTTTTTATACATATACTTAATACAGTAGCGTTTTAACCAGAGGTTGCCTGTGTTGGAGTCCTTGGAAAACTACGCAGTGGAATATTCATAGAGAGGCAGAATGACCCAATAATCCGAGGGAAGAAACACTCTGGGGAGATAGTCTGTAATTTCATGAAGTTTTCCTAGCCTCAAATCTCTGGGTAGTTGCCCTGGTTTGTATAAACTGGATAAGTGCTAAGACCCAGTGCTCTCATGCTGTAACTGATATTTCTTTATGGTCAAGAAAGCACGGATGATGATAAGATCGTCCAGTACCATTGGGAAGAACTTAAGGGACCTCTGAGAGAAGAGAAGATTTCTGAAGATACGGCCATATTAAAACTAAGTAAGCTCGTCCCTGGGAACTACACTTTCAGGTAAATTTGGATCCTTCAAGTTTACCATAGGCCATTTTTTTCCCCTTATGGGTTTTACATTCTTATAGGAGTCACTCTGACAGATATCAAATTCCCTGTAGAGTTGGCTGATAATATAGCCTTTGGTTCCACTGGTTCTTTGAGCCATGTTGTAACTGTGGTCACAATAGTGATAACTTTTTAGGGCAAAGGTTCTTGCATAATAGATCAGGATCCACACAGCTAATCCTTCTCAGAGCCTTACTTGGCATATATCCAAACCTTTTTTTAGAATTTCTGTCATTAAGTGAAAGGGCCCATCTTCCTTTGCCTTTTCTCAAGAAAAATCTAGAAGGAATCTACTCTCATCTCTCCCCTTTGGGAAATGCTTCCTCAACTTAGGATATATCAAAATCTTTACTTTTGACTTAGTGGTTTATTTGAATATGATTTGTAGCATCTTTCTCTGTTGGGGCTTTTCAGAGAATTTGATTCAAAGATAGTTCTTTTGGGAACTAGTGTTGATATACTAGACTGTGATTAATGAGTGTGAGGCTGACCCTAGAGTAATCCTCCTTATATTTGCATTATTCACTGTAGGCTACGAAGCACTCGTACGTGAGTGTCACGCAAACACCATATGTACACTATACCATCCTCATTTTACATCTGAGAAAAATGAGGCTTGGTGTATTTACTAACTTCTCTGAGGTCACACAGCTAGAGCTGAAATGCAGATTTTCTAATCCCCAAGTCAGGACTCATTCCACTCTGCTCCTTGACTTGGCCTATATGTATTTTGTTTATGCTTCCTTGAATGCCCTTCTCAATCTGTTGGGACTCCGCCTATCTTTAAGAACCTCCTCAGTTTTCTGTGAGGCTCTCTGAGATCCCTCCAGAGAGGAGAGGGTATGTCCCTCCATTTTCCCTGTTGCACTCAGTGCCTCTATGTGGTGCCTGCCATGGTGCAACGGCTTGTTCATGGGTATCTGTTTTCCCCACTGGATCTGAGATTAACCACGTTTTAGACACTACCAGAGACGCAGCAAGGAATGTCCTAGCACAGCACCTACCATACAAATAAATATACAAGTTCTGACTCTCACTGACTCAAGACTTCAAGTGAATGAAGGGTAGCTGCTATTACAACAAGGTAGGAGCCTTCTCACTGAGTTAAAATGGAAATGTGAGTTGGTTTTCGCCTTGGATTTCTAATATAGGAATTTTAACATTTATGGAATTTAGCCTGGGCGATGTTCATCCTTTTTGAAATAGTAACAATAATAGCTACTGCTTCTTGAACATTTTCTGTGTTAAGTACTGTTCTGAGCTCTTTGCACGCAGTAGCTCATTTAACCCTTGTACCTGGTATTATAATGGCTCTTATTTTACAGATTAGGAAATATTGTCACAGAGAGGTTAAGTAACTTGCCCAAGGTCACACAGGTTGTCTGATTCCAGAGTCTGAGCTTTTAACCACAATGTTAACCTAGAGTGTTTTGGGTGAATGGGATATTGGGTGCAGTTCTTTTTTTCTAAGCCTCAGTCCATGAAATGATGGGATTGGGTTTGATTAGCATTAAGGTCCAATCTGTTTGATTGCACTTACCTTTTCCTCTCCCCCGCTTTTACACAGCAGTGGCCTCTTTCCCCAGCCCTGTGGTCAGCTGCTGTTTGGTTCCAGAACTTTTGTGTGCAAGCCAGGGACTGTCTGAGGTGAAAATCAGCGTAATGGGCAGCTGCCATTTTCCCATCTGTCTATAACTTGCTTTTGTTCTGAAACAGGAGACAAATAAGACATGTTTAAAAAAAAAAAAACTGAAAACAGAGAAACTGGAAAGAGAGGAAAACTTCTGTGGATTTTTCTTTTTCAGATGTTTGCTGATTCGCACATGTCTGTGTGTCTGATGTTTTTGTGTTCTTTTTCTAAAAGCTGTAATATCAGAAGTCCCCTTAAGATCATAGGTAAAAAGTGAGATTGTGGGTTAAAAACCCCACAGATGTCTGGCTCTTTCTGCGGCTGGTTGTGAGATTTAAACAAACGACATGTCTTTTATATGCTTTTCCTCTTTCTGTCAGCAAAATGGAAGCAGCCCAAACCTCCTTGCTTGCTTATGCTCACATTTTGAGGTGGCAAGAGAAGCTTTAGGCTGTTCAGCTGGAAGGCATCATTTAGGTAGAAGCCTGCTCTTACAAATGAACATTTTTTTTTTCTCTTGCAAATTCTCTTTCACACTGGCACAAACTGTGGGACGCTTGCGTAGGAGAATTCATTTCCATCTCAGGCTTCTATCTTACTGGAGCTAGCCCCCCTGGTCCATCCTAGAGGCTGTCTGCCCAGGAAGTCCATTCTTGTGCTGTGTACACAGCCAAAACAGGATGATGGGAGGAGAGCCTGCTGCAGTCAGAGCTTGCTTTATTTAGTGTAGCGTCTTTGAACCCCATAGGAATAGTGGCCAGGGATTATTGCTTCTTAAGACTTGGTTCTGGGCTTTGGAGTCAGAGAACTGGGCTTGCATGTTGGCTCACTATTTAGCTCTGGGCAGTTTCTTACCTCTCTAAGGCTTCTATAATAGTGAGGTTGATGATACCTATTCTATATGATTGTCGTGAGGGCCAGATCAGACAATGCTTATAAAGGTACCAGCCACAGGCACTTGCAGGCAGCAGAGTGAAATGGTGCTGGAGATACACTATCTAGATTTAGATCCTGACTCCACTGTTTTCAAGCTTTCAAGCTTGGGCAAGTTACTTTACCTCTTTTTGCCTCGGTCGCCTCATATGTATAAGGAGTAAAATGGGGATAGTACTTTATAGAGCTGTTGTGAGGATTGAATGAGATACAAAGTGCTTAGAACAGTGCCTGGCACACAGTAAACCCTCAGTCGGTGTTAGCTTCTCGTATTAGTCTAACTTTCCAAAAAGAATGCGTTAGAATTGGTTACCGATTGGTAATCCTGCCTGCCACATTGGTATTTTTTAGCCTTGATTTTCAGTTCTTCCATGTTTATTCCTCTTTCTTTAAGACCATCCCTGATTGCATTCCTCTCTCTTTCCTGATAGCTTGACTGTAGTAGACTCTGATGGAGCTACCAACTCTACCACTGCAAGCCTGACAGTGAACAAGGCTGTGGATTACCCCCCTGTGGCCAATGCAGGCCCCAACCAAGTGATCACCCTGCCCCAAAACTCCATCACCCTCTTTGGGAATCAGAGCACTGATGATCACGGCATCACCAGCTATGAGTGGTCACTCAGCCCAAACAGCAAAGGGAAAGTGATGGAGATGCAGGTAGGAGGGAATAGTTTCTGTCTTTTCTCGCCCAGGGAATTAGAGCTGCTGGACTGGGTCACCCATCCAAGGCTTATATTTCTCCATCTTAATAACCAAAGTCAGATTAGTGAATAGAACATTTGAATTTTTTTAAAAATCTAGAAAGATTAAGGGGCCTTTAGTTAACACATTAGCAAAAACTTTATCTTAAATGTTTAGTATTAGAGGAAAAGACTGGTAGCTGCTCTAGGATAATTTCAGGGAGTAAAATTCTTTAGAAGCTACAAGGGTGCAAATTTTTTTTTTAATACAGCAGAGGACAATTTATTGATTTATTTTTAACAGTCGTGAGTTACAGTACTACATAACCCCTCCATGGACTCTTTACAGCAACCGTCTCCTTTTCAAAAGTCTCTTTTTTCCCAAACATTCCGTCCAAAGGATGAATGGTCTTCTTGCACCCAGTGCCATCCAAATGTTCAAGTCAAAAATATTTTTACATTTAGTTCTTTTATTTTTTTGTCTGCTAAAAATAGCATTGCAAGTTTTGGCTTCTTTTGACATAAAAATTACAATCGTGCAAAACGCTAACAATGAAGCATTGATCAGAATTCAGGCAGGTTGTCCAATCTGAATGCTTTAGATGCTGCAGTATTTTCCTTTCCGTTTTTCTCAAATAAACAAAACTAACAAACAAAACCCACAAACCCTTGCTATGTTAGAAACACCTTGTATCGAGCCCCCCATGGTCTCCGGCCACCGGCGGGTGACATGCTCGGAGCTGGCTGGATGACATAATGACAAATTTATGCAGCAGCAACATTTGGAAACAGTAGTTAAAGCTCAAGACGGCTCTCAACTCTCAATTCTGTGTTTAGAATTTACGGCTGGCAGAGGCAAACAGAGGTTTTCTCTGAGTGTTCAGTTGGTTAATGGGCCATAGGCCTTTTTCTACTTGCAGCAAGATATTTCCATAATTTTTATCGGAGTGTAGTTGCTTTAAAATGTGTTAGTTTCTGCTGAAGGGTGCAGATCTTAGTGAGCTCTATTACAAATTGGAGGAGATTGCCTGACTAGATGGTGAGCATCTTCTCTCTGGAGATATTTAAGAAGAGACTAGATCTGTCACCAGGTAGGTAACGTAAGTAAATGAAGAAAACTGGATGGGGACTGTGGCAAACCATAGGGCGTAAGCCCTGACCAAAGGGGTCAGCAGCCCTCCAGTCAGGCTGGTTGTTGCCACACTGGAGTATCGTCCCAGTGTTGCTAGGTCCTCCAGCTTTTCAAGACAAGACAGAAACCTAGACTTCTATGTGAAATTTTCCAACTTTTAAGAACCCTAAGGCCAAATAAAATGTCTGCAAGGTGTTAGGTTAGGTTTCTCCACTGCTGCAGAATCTGTACAGACCTGTAAGGGCACACACAGCATTACAAAGCATCTTGAGTCGTTGCTGCCATGTTTTATCGAGGCAGCTTTGTTAGGGTCACGCTGTGTAGCTTCAGTAGGAAGAACATTGTTTTGTAAATTGTGTTATTTCACTATATGTTAATGGTTTTCTTTCTGCTTGGGTCATAGAAATGGATCTTGATTATCTCTGCACATTTTCCTGTACTCGTCTACCTTGTGAGAGCTCTGACTTTATTTGAAACTGTTGCTGTGTCAGAGGGTTATTTCCTTGAAGGGTGAAACTTTTAACAAGATGTCCCACAGTGTCTGATTGAGCATTCAGTAATTATGTTGAATCGGGAGGTAATGGCCCACTACCAACCTAGGTTTAGAAAACTGGGTAAATCATTTAGACCAGAGTAGGACTTCTTGTATGATGTGATTCCGGGAGTCCACTTGTCTGTATTTATATATCCAGGGTGTTAGAACACCGACCCTGCAGCTCTCTGCCATGCAAGAAGGAGACTATACTTACCAACTCACAGTGACTGACACAATAGGACAGCAGGCCACCGCTCAAGTGACTGTTATTGTGCAGCCTGGTAAGTTCTAACCTTGTGGTGCAGGCTCTTCTGTTGGCTGGTCCCTTGACCCTTGGGGGGAGAAGAGGGCTTGGGTTCTGAGCTCCATGAGGGTGGAAGTGGGAGTTACCAATCCACCAAGCCCCTGGCAGCTGCTCTTGTCCATTCCCCTAGTGCTTTCTTCATAGCTAGAGAGAAGGAGTATTTCACAACCTCGCTTGTGCCCTTGCTCTTGGCGAGTTATTGTGCCTTCAAGGGGAGCTAGCAGATAGAGTCTCTGCCAGCCCAAATCTTACCATGTCCTATTTTTATTTTGGCTGGGGCTTGCAGGATCTCACTTCCCCGACCAGGGATTGAACCTGAGCCACAGCAGTGAAAGCGCCAAATCCTAACCACTAGACCACCAGGGAACTCCTCCCACCATGTCCTTTAAGGGCCACCTTAAAGCCCACTTCCTCAAGAAAGCCCTACCTTATCTTTCAGACCCTCTCATTTGAACTCCTATAGCATTATACTTCAATCCATGTTCTTTCAGAGTTGTTTTATACGTTTCAGTCTCATATTCTTCATGCGAACTCCCTGACCATACCCTTACCTCACACAGTATCTGACAGTTCTATGAGTGGAGAGGCAGAGTCCTTGAGGCTTCCAGAACATATGTCCCAATTGGTTCCTCTCCTTTCCCAGCTGGACTGCCTGCTTTTGAGCTCCCAAGTCTCTTGTCTTCTAGAAAACAACAAGCCTCCACAGGCAGATGCAGGTCCAGATAAAGAGCTGACTCTTCCCATGGATAGCACAACCCTGGATGGCAGCAAAAGCTCAGATGATCAGAAAATTACCTCATATCTCTGGGAAAAAACACAGTGAGTATTGACACAAAATCCTTATGTATGCAAGGGCTCCAGACCTTTGAAGAGCAAGGTTTTATTTGCTTTTAAGAGTTTACTTTCTCTTATTAGCTTATCCAAGGGGGATTACTGAGAAAGAAATGTTTGCAATCCCAAACTTCAACTCTAAGAAAAATATAATTTTTGTAAGAAGGAAAAAAAGAATGCTTACCATTAGCTGTCCCCAGGTAGTACTTTGTGGTTCTGGTGCTTTTACAGGTACAATCCATTTGCTGAAATGCATAGTTTAATTACACTTGAGAGGCAGGATGGAAGGGGTAATGGAGCAGAAAAATACTGTTGCTCAAAATTAACTGGGTAAGGCTGTCAGGGGGGATGGGACAGAGCAGCTCTTAAGGGGAATTGAAAATTCATCTCCAAAATGAAAGCATTACTCTGTTATTGTTTCCTTGTAGATACCATATACCATTTATGTTAGCCAGAGGCCAAAGGCAATAACCAAAATAATACTAATTAAATTGGAATTACCTAATCGAACCATTCCTGGTTCTCACAGTTTCTTTCAGCTCCTTTAAACCATAACAAATGGAACTCAGATTATATGCAGGATCCCACAGGAAGCAATCCCAAGGAAGAGTTAAGAGCATTCCCAATTTCCAAAGGTAGCAACCATAGGACAGACTGGGTTTTTTGTTTTTGCTTTTGTTTTTGACTAGGATGTTAGAGATGGGTGGGCAGGGGCTGTAATTTGACTTGTAAAAGCACTTGACTTACGATTAGTGAGTTGGATTCTAGAAATGATTTTCCTTAGCTTTCGTTTCTATCTTTTGGAGAACCTAATTTTCCTCAACCCAGCATGTTTTAATTATAACTGTTTATTGAAGATACAGCAGATAAACCTTTTAGTTGAGTTTTATTAGCGTTTACAGCAGAAATAATCCTTAGCATAGCTTCTTGGAGGAGAATCTGTTTCAAGGGGGGCTGCTAGGGTCAGGGTTATACATTTAAACAGCAAAACAAAACAGAGCAAAACCTGGGAGTCTACAGGTTTCTCTGGTTGTCCTGCAGTGTTAAGGAAAGCTCTGAGGCATTTTGACCCTTGAACAGAAGGGCTGTCTGGTATATGTGCAGTGTTGTGCCTACATGCTGGCTCAGAGCTCGTTCACCTGCAGTGTGAGGCCACAGGGGAGAAGGAAAGATACAGGGCATCCTGGTTCCTCTGGCCCCTGTCCAGGAGCTGGAGGGAGTTTTGCCTGTAGAACTGCTAAGAAGAGGATGGTTTTTCCCTGAGAGTTCCTCTATAGCCTTGGCCCATTTCCTTTCCCTGACTTTTCAGCAAGAGGGAGTTTGGCATGTGACTAAGAAATGCATTTTGCTTCTTTTCTGGCAAGAACTGAACCAACCACTGGGCCAGAAATGCTTTTCAGAAACATCACTCTTAAATCATTCTTTTGATCAGAGACCTGCTCAGAGCACTTTCTTCCTTTTATTGGAGCAACAAAGAGTTTGAATGTTCTAGAAGCTCTTACAAAGGATAAGGCTAGATGTGTTTGAAAGCTGGTGAATGGAATTTTCTGATCAGCAGGTAGCATGTATTTTGGGGCCAAATGACACTCTGTCCAAATGGAATATTTTTAAACATGCCCTCTCAAGGTGTGAGAAACAGTAGTTCATGTCTTAGCTGAGGCAATAATTGTCTGCTCCTGCGGGGACAGGAGAGCAGTAGACAGGTACAATTCCACCCTCTGGTTTCTCTCTTTGTCCAGGGGACCTGACGGGGTACAGCTTGAGAATGCTAACAGCAGTGTCGCCACTGTGACTGGGCTGCAAGTGGGAACCTACGTGTTCACCTTGACCGTCAAGGATGAGAGGAACCTGCAAAGCCAGAGCTTTGTGAATGTCATTGTCAAAGAAGGTACCTCACTGCCTTGGGTTGGTGCAGCAGCCTCTGGGCCAGATAACTGAAGAATGCATCATCTCTTGTTTGGTTGCAGAAACTGATTAGAGACAAAGTAGGGAAGGAAGTTAGAGGTTAGGGTAGCTCTTAGTTGCTTTTCTACAACAGCCTTTGAGTGAGCGACTTTTAAGGTGAATTTTAACTTCTTGCTTTCCCTCCCTTCCTTCTCAGTTGAATAGGGAGAGAATTAAGGTTTTTTTCCTTTGTATTTTTTTTAAAAATAAATAAATAAATTTATTTTTGGCTGCCATGGGTCTTCGTTGCTGCGTGCGGGCTTTCTCTAGTTGTGGCCAGCGGGGGCTACTCTTCGTTGCAGTGCGTGGGCTTCTCACTGCTGTGGCTTCTCTTGCTGCGGAGCACAGGCTCTTGGCACGCGGGCTTCAGTAGTTGTGGCACTCGGGCTCAGTAGTTTTGGGTCGCAGGCCCTAGAGCACAGGCTCAGTAGTTGTGGCGCACGGGTTTAGTTGCTCTGTGGCATGTGAGATCTTCTCGGACCAGGGCTCGAACCCATGTCCCCTGCATTGGTAGGCGGATTCTTAACCACTGCGCCACCAGGGAAGCCCTGCATTTTTATTTTGCCTCTGCTGCTGGGGTTTCTATGACTCTCCTGCTAGCTACAGTGACACCTGCTGTCAGACCTTAGAATGACTGCCCTGCACTGGAGCTTCCCATGCTCATCCTAGGAGCCTGCACGCTGAGGCCAACTTGAGCAAAAGTGGATTGGCCTTGCTCTGGTTTGCAGGCACAGTGATCAGTGATGGTCTTAGGAGAGGTCTATAAGCTGATGGTAGGAAAAACTATCAGATATGCAGCGGATCCCCAAACACAGTATACTGAACTCAGTGAGTAGAGAGCACACACTGAGTAAACAAAGCTGCAGGTGGGGCCCAGAATAAGAAAAGTGTCTCTCTTCTTTTTCTCTATTAAAGTGCTAAGGAAGAAGTCAAGAAAGATGTTCAGAGAATAACATTTTCAGCCATATTTTGAAGATAATTTGTGGTATCAGCTGATGAAACCTGAACTTCAGGGCTTTAATCCACTTTAGGCCTTCGTTTCCAATCATCATATATCCCCAAGCAGAGAAATGGATTCCTTTGCGGGAGGCTGCTATGAGAATGCAAGAGGAAACTATACTTGTCCCCTCTACTGTACTGGTGTCAGGGGAACATTTCTCTGGGTGGGAATGGAGCCTCAGGACCTGTGGCACTGGTGGCGTTAGCTCTACACTGTTAGTTGTTGGCATGGGCATGGATAAGCACTTAAAACAGTTCTCCATTTAAGATAATTTTGAAGTTTAATTTCCTTATAAGCATCACGAGAAGCATTTCTTCTTTTTCTGAATGTTACATTTTTTTCCATGGTTTCTCTTTGTTTAGAAATGAACAAACCACCTATAGCCAAGATAACTGGGAATGTGGTAATTACCTTGCCCACAGACACGGCAGAGCTGGACGGCTCCAAGTCCTCAGATGACAAGGGAATAGTCAGCTACCTCTGGACTCGAGACGAGGGGAGCCCAGCTGCAGGGGTGAGTGTGCCAGCAGCTGGAGAGCTACACAGGTCATGGAGGTGCGGTGAGGAGAGGAGACTGGGCTAAACACTCCAGTACCTGTTTTAACCAAGCGGTCTCTTATGTCAAACCTGGATTGTGCTCTGAAATCCAGGGAGGTCAGATGACTTGCTTAGGGTCACCCCTCAAGCTAGTGTGGAACAGAATGTGATTCTTTTCCCTGATCCTGGTTGCTGTGGGCTGTAGTGCCATCACAGAGCAGGAACTGCCCCGAGTCAAAGCCGTCTAGCCCAGAGGGGACTTCATTATGACAGACACAACAGCTGACTCCACGGAAGGAGTGTGGTTTTGTTCTGCCGTATAGCCATGTCGTTCAACCCCACAGGAGGTGTTAAATCACTCTGACCACCGCCCTGTCCTCTTTCTTTCCAACCTGGTTGAGGGAACCTACGCATTTCACCTGAAAGTGACTGATGCGAAGGGTGAGAGTGACACAGACCGGACCACTGTGGAGGTGAAACCTGGTGAGTTCACTTACTGAGGAGTCGGGGTGGAATTGCTGGATCAGCCTAGCAGGGCCTCGATCTTGAGACCCTTCCCCCAGCATGGACAGAGCCAGATGGCATATCCAGCTTTAAAAAAATCTAGAACCCCCAAGCTAAGAACTCCTTAGAGACTTTCTGTTCCCACAAGACCTCTCCTACCCACGCAGAAATATGGACCTCCCCCTACTTAGCTCAGATGGAGAAACAGAAACTCAGAGAGGGCAGGGCTTGCTCAGCTTCACACAGCAGTTGTGTCAGAGCCAGGCCTTTGGGCCCCTACTCCAGCACTTTCTCCTCTGTGTGTGACTGATGAGAGAGGGCCCAGGGTGCTTTGGGAATCTGAGCACAGGAATAACTTGAGTCGTGGTGTCTTATCAGCACCCATCTGCAGAAAATGATTTATTTTTGTAAGTTGAGCCTCAGGCTTTATCTGACAACCCCCAGGGAAGGTAAAGTAACTGGCATCCTTTACATTTTTAAGATTTGCAGAAATAAAATTTCTTTCTTAAATAGAACCATGTTTTTGTTTTGTATCAAGGCTAATTTGGTAATAGATAGGGAGGCAGTGAGTACAGGGTGGGGTAGAGCTTTATAAATTCCTGAACAACTGATGAGAAGGTATTAACTTTAAACCTACTCTTTATTATCTAGGCCAAGCTAATGTACAGATGTCTTAGACAGGAAGGGATCTTGGCAGGTCTTCCAGTCCTTGTCCTACCTCTGAAGGACAACAGCCAAGACACTATAAAGTCTCTTCTGTGTTTAAAATCAGATCACAGATAGTCTACTAATTATATAAATTAGACATCAGGACAGGCAAGTGGTGCATCCAAGTATGTGAATAGGTATTCTGAATAGTCACTCTTAACTTGGCAAGTGTAGAATAGTCTTTAGGACATAATCAAAAGTGTAAAGCACAGTGGTCTTAGAGTTCTAGAGTTGTAAAAACATCGTCCGGCTGTGATGTTGTTTTAAGGAAATCCTTGTTTCTTGGCTGCCTGTATTTCCTTTGTGTTTATGGTTTTCAACACTGTAGGGCAGATGCATTCCCATAAGATTGTTGAGATGGAAGATTTCCCTCCCATTGTTGTAAACAAAGTACAGCAAGTTACTGAAAATCAGGTTGGATCAGGAGAGATCGCTAGCTACCTGCCGCTTGGCCTGGAGAGTTCAGCAAAGCCAACTGGGCAGAGACTTCTAAAACAAACCTTCAAGTGTTTCTCTGTTCCCCACTTCCTTCACTAAACCCCATCACTTTGGCCTGGTCCCCAGCACATGTGTGGTAATTGCCAGGTTGGTGTAGAGACCAGGAGTGCTTCTGAAGCTCTCCAAGCCAGCCCCAGATTGCTGGGGACCAGGACAAAGCAATGGGGAATTCACTATTGTGCCTTTCCATTTTGAAGGAGGGCACATGCTCTCACCACATTCTCTCCTGGGCCAAAGCACATGCACAGTGGCAGGTCTATGTTAACTCTCCTACTTCTAAAGCCATGACTGATCCACATGCTTTCCAGATCCCAGGAAAAACAACCTGGTGGAGATCATCTTGGATGTCAACGTCAGTCAGCTAA
Source organism: Leucopleurus acutus (assembly GCF_964270905.1). Taxonomy (NCBI): domain Eukaryota; kingdom Metazoa; phylum Chordata; class Mammalia; order Artiodactyla; family Delphinidae; genus Leucopleurus; species Leucopleurus acutus. The sequence continues at coordinate 165,283,568 of NC_139143.1, forward strand.
CTGAGAGGCTGAAGGGGATGTTCATCCGCCAGATTGGGGTCCTCCTGGGGGTGCTGGATTCCGACATCATTGTGCAAAAGATTCAGCCGTACACGGAGCAGAGGTAGCTGGGCAATGAATGGGGGGAGAAAAGGAAAGACCAGGGGGTCCCCTGGACTTCTTGACTGAGCTGAGAAGTAGTGTGGGTAGGTAGAGAAGGGTGGGCTCTCTGACCAGGAACCACTCATGGTGTTCATTTTTTTTTTTGCGGTACACGGGCTCTCACTGTTGTGGCCTCTCCTGTTGCGGAGCACAGGCTCCGGATGCGCAGGCTCAGCGGCCATGGCTCACGGGCCCAGCCGCTCCGCAGCATGTGGGATCTTCCCGGACCGGGGCACGAACCTGTGTCTCCTGCATCGGCAGGTGGACTCTCAACCACTGCGCCACCAGGGAAGCCCAGTGTTCGTTTTTTTAATGAAGAAGAAATGTACTCTTCTAGTACAGGTAATGGGCTCTGTACTAGACACTGCAGCAGGGTGCAAGGTCAGAAGAGGCCTATGATGTTTGAAGACCATAGTCTAGTAGGGGAGGTAATCAAGTTAACATATAGCATCAGTACAGGGTGGATTTGACAGAATAAGTGCTATTGTGAGCAGATAGTGTAGGGGGTCCTCAGAGAAAGAGAACCAGGCATGGCTTTCTTGACCTAAGCAAAGCCATTTTTGGCCTAAGCCATTTTGTGATCTAAGCCTGGCCACAGTACTTGCCCTTGAACAGGTCTCGGTAATGAATGATCTTAAGGGGAAAAAAAGAAGTCAGGAACAGGGAGTTCCCTGGTGGCTTAGTGGTTAGGATTCCAGGCTTTCACTGCCTTGGCCTGGGTTCAATCCCTGGTCGGGGAACTGAGGTCCCACGAGCCGCATGGTGTGGCCAAAACAAAACAAAAAGGAATGCAGGAACAAATGACTCTTTTCAGGCAAGAGAAGTAACAATAGCAAAAATAGTAAATCAGCTGTAAAGACTCCCAGTTCTGTTTCAGTGGTAAAGGTAGCCTGAAGTACTTGACAACCAGATCAACTGGAACCTAAGGAATGATGATATCGACCTTTTCTGACCCTCATGACCCTCAGCTAAAGCTTGGACTCTGTTGACTTTTGTCCCAATTCTGTGCTGAATTCTCCTCTGCTCAAGCCCCTTCACGAATATGCACGTACCCTGAGCTTAAAGCTTCCGCAGTTTTGCTGCTCACGGAGACACTGCTTTGAGAAAGATCCCGGTGTCCTCCTTACTCGCCACAAGTGATAAAAGTCTTCCTTCTCCTCGTTCTTGACTTGGCTGTGTCTTTTGGCTCAACACCACGTAGAGAACCCAGTTTTCAGGTAACACAATCATGGAGACACAGGCAAGGGCGATTAATTCTTCCAGGAGGGTTGAGGTAGTCCAAAGATTTTCCAGAAGTAAAACTTGCCCTGATGAAGCATAGAAGGACTAGGAGGAAATTCAGAATAGGGGAACAGCATGAGCAATGGTCCTGTGGTATGAAAGTACGGAGTTTCCTCTGGAAGAAGTCCTTGGGTTCAGAGCATTTACCGGGCCCTACGATATGGGGGACAATAAGGCTGGCTCTGTAGACTGAGAACAGTCATAAGCAAGCCAAGCAGTTTAGTGTTAATACTTCGGATAGGAGGACTCAAGTTAGTTGGTTTTATATGTGTGAATTTTTTGTTTTGTTTTGTTTTTGAAGCAAGGATATTAGATTTTTTTTTTTTCCTTAGGGAGATAGGTAGTGTGGAGGCTAGACTAAAATAGGGAGAGATCAGGACATCCCTTGCAGTCCATTTGTTAAGACACCGCGCTTCCACTGCAGGGAGTGCAGGTTCAATCCCTGGTCTTGGGAACTAAGATCCCGCATGGCACACAGAGGGGAACTAAGATCCCACAGGCTGCACGGCTCAGCCAAAAAAAAAACAGTAGGGAGAGACCAAAGGCTGGGAGACCAATCAGGACGCTTTTGGACTAGTCTAGTAAAAAAGGTGATAACACCTGAATTGAGGTAGTGGTGGTGGAAATGGCAGAAGAGAAGAGGAAATTAAAAGAAATTCAGAGGTAAATCAGTAGGACTCGGTGACCTTTGGGGAATGAAGGTGAGTGAGCCATCAAGTATGAGGATTTTTGCTTGGATGCCTAGATAGATGGTGAATGCCATTAACTGAGATTAGGGATCCAGTTTCAAAGAAAAGATAATGAGTTCAGTTCTGACTGTTGAATTTGGCATATCTTATGGGTTACATAGGGACAGGTAGTAGCACATATAGGCTGGAACTTGAGGTGGAAGGGAAGGCCTGAGATAGGGAGTCACTACATACAGGCAGGCTTTAAGGCCATGAGGACGGATGAGTCGCACTGGGAGAGTGTCAAGAGGGTTGAGGAGAGAGCTCTGGAGAACATCAATATTTAAGGGGGAGGAAAGGAAAGAAGGGCCAGCAAAGGAAACTAAGAAACAGCCGTCAGAGAGATGCGAGGAAAACCAGGTGGGAGCTGTCTGCTGGAAGTTAAGGGACAAGCTGGCAGTAAGGGGTGCTGCCAAAGGATTCAGGTGCTATAGAGACAGGTGTGGTGAGCACGCAAAACAGGCTTTTGGGTTTCCAATTAGTAAGATCATCAGAACTATAGTGAGATCATTTTACTTAGATGCTGGGAGAAAATTTTTTTCATAGTTTGAGGATGCAGAGGTGGTAAGTATAATGCCTCTTTGAAGAGGCTGGTGTTGAAAACAGTATGGGAGACAAGCTCAGAAGAACACCTTTTAAAGATAGGAAATACTTGAACATTTTTATAGACTGAGGGGAAGGTGCAGAGGAAAGGTAGATGGTGGAGATTGGGGAGGCGGGTTATAAATGGAGGTAGGTCTGGGGCGCTGGCTGTGGGCAGAGCAGGAGATCACTTTCCCTGGAGGCAGGAGGAAAGGAGGGAAGATGTGCTATTATGGGTGAATTTAGAAGTAGAGAAGGATGAAATTTGAGAGTATTGGTACCAACATCCTGTTTTTTCTCTGAAACTGGAGGCAAGGCCATCTGCTTTGAGAAGGTGAGAATGAGGTGGGCAGTCTGAGGAAAATGGTAAAGGTTGAGAACAGCAGCTCCAGGAAAGGATGCTGGCTTTGAGCAATATTGGAGTCTCAACCAAGGTTAGAGACATGAGGTGAGAGTAGCGATTCCCAACTCCAGCTGCATAATAGTATCACCTGGAGCTTTTATGAACATATCATTACCCAAGCCTCACCCCCACATGATTATGATTATGATTATGATTCATTTGGTCTGGAGTGAGGTCTGGGCACCTAAAATTTTAAAACTCCCCAGGTGAATCTAATATGCAGTCAGGGTTCAGTGGGTCAGAGACAGCATGATGATTAGGACTTTCTTTTTAACCTCTGCTCAGCAGCCTGGGAATAGGAAAAGGGAAGGTGGCTGCTGGGATCCATCAAGCTGGTGGGAATTGGCTGGGACAAAGCCCTGGAAGACACTAGCGAGAGTGTGGGTAAGAGCATTGCGGAAGGGTTTGCTTGCGTACTTGCCGTCACTGCCTCTGGGACACGAGGAAGAGAGACGCATCACAGTGACTCTGGGTTTCTGGCTTGGCCTAGATTGGCTTAGCTGAGGAATTCAGGAGGAGGATATGATTGCAGGGAGATAGTGTATTACAATGGGAAGGAGCATGGGCCTCACACCAGGCAGTCCTGGCTTCTGAGCCCTGCTCTGTTAGTGGCAGCTTTGCGACAGTGGGCAGATTATTGCACCTTTCCGAACCCGTTCTTCACTTATAAAAACGCTAGCACCCATGTTATAGGGTTGTTGAAGATTTCATAAGATAATGTTTGTGTAGTCTCTAACACATAATGAGTTAGTGATTATTATAGGTTTATTTTGGAACATGTTGGATTTGAGATGCCTGTGGATGATCTGGTATAGATATTCTAGCAAGCATTTGCAGATACAGATTTGGTCACTCAGGAGGGACATAGGGAGAGGAGACAAAGATTTGACGGTTATTTGTATATAGACAGAAATTGAAACTGTAAGCATGAATTAGGTAACTGGGAGAAAATATGAGAAATGACCACAGATTTCTTTAAATTAATTTTTATTGAAGTATAGTTGCTTTACAATGTTGTGTTAGTTTCTGCTGTACAGCAAAGTGAAGCAGTTATACAAATACATATATCCACTCCTTTTTGGATTTCCTTCCCATTTAGGTCACCACAGAACAGTAGAGTTCCCTGTGCTATATAGTAGGTTCTCATTAGTTATCTATTTTATGTATAGTAGTATATGTATGAGAAATGACCACAAATCTTTTATGGAAGAGGTTTGTTTCTTGATTCTGGAGTTTATAATACCCCACTGTTAGCCTCACTATGCAGGAAGCGTTGAAAAGGCTTTTAGGACAGGGCTTCCCAAACTTTCATGTCAGTTCACCCAGAGAAAATGATGCTGTTTATATGGCACTTGGGGATAAATAGACAGTTATACTGGAAGCAGCTGGTCCAGGGCCTCTGGGATACCCAGGTCCCACCCAGCCACCCTGTGTGCTGTGGGGATCAATACCTGGGGCTCACCTATAAACCCAATGTGACCCACTGATTGGGAAAGTTCAGTTTGTGAGACTAACACGGAGTCACGAAGCAGGCTGCCAAAAATGGAGGCCCAGGCAGAGAGAACAGATTTTGTGCCACCCAGAAGTGAGTTCAGACATGGTCTACCTTGGCCAGAGTTGACGGTCAGAAAACAAACAGATTCTGGGCCTAGAATAACATAATCTTGCACTGGCCACACCATTGTGTGGGGTCTTTATTGTTGCTGTCATAGTAATGATCATTTTGGCTATGTTTTGACCTACGGATAATGCTTTGATGCTGTCCAACAATTTATATTTTACAAAGCACTGTGGTTTGTCTCATAGATAACCCAGGCACAAACCCAACAGCACCACACTCTTAGCTGTTAAAAGGCTGGCAGGGCTTCCCTGGTGGCACAGTGGTTGAGGGTCCGCCTGCCGATGCGGGGGACGCGGGTTCATGCCCCGGTCCGGGAAGATCCCACATGCCGTGGAGCGGCTGCGCCCGTGAGCCATGGCCGCTGAGCCTGCGCGTCCTCCAGTTAGCTTTTGGAATAGGTCTTCTTGTTAGTTGGGGCAGCTTAGGCCTTTTCTAAAAGCATAGGCTTTAGAGTCAGACATATCAGTTGGGATCTGGCTCTGCCATAATTAACTGTGTGACCTTGGGCAAGTTACTTAACCCCTCTGAGCCCCAGTGTTGTCCTCTGTAAAATGGAGATGATGCTGATAACCCCTTTCTCACGGGCTTCCTGTGAGTGAATGTGTATAACACTCAGCACAGGGTCTGGCACAAACAGAAGGTACTTAGCAAATGATAGCTGCTGCTATCGTGTTGACAGCTTCAGCTCGTTCATACTGTTCCATGTCTCTGCAGCACCAAGATGGTATTTTTTGTTCAAAATGAGCCTCCTCACCAGATCTTCAAAGGCCATGAGGTGGCAGTGATGCTCAAGAGTGAGCTGCGGAAGCAAAAGGCAGACTTTCTGATATTCAGAGCCCTGGAAATCAATACTGTCAGTGAGTAATTCTGGGAAGTTGGGAATGAGAGTCCACCCAGTGTCCACAGCTCACCTGTCAGTCTCTTCTGTCCTTGGGCTTCATTTCCTCTTCTCTGGGAACAAGGAGATAATCACTTTCCTCAACTACCATTTTTTCTTGAAAGAGTCTCCACTCATTGCAGAGCTTCTTAACCTTCCATGGGCCCCTGAGATAGCATTCAGAGGGGCTGTGAGTTTGAATGGGAAAAAAATTACATCTTTATTTTCACGAACCTCTAACTGAAATTTATTGTTTTCCTCAATCATGAAGGTAGGCAAGAAACTACAGTTAGTATTAACAGAACATGTGACTTTAAGGCAATAGAAATCTCAGATAATTTTGTATCATACTACATAATGAAATAGCATTTTTACTCATCACCACTTCAAAATTATGACAGTTGTTAGACACACTTCTAGATCTTGTTACTTAATATTTTAATAAAGACGCACATATTATTTTAAAGTTCTGTATTCTTAAATACTTCAAAAACATGTATAGTATAATTGCCTTCCTTTGTAATACTATGTTTTATTTCGGCAGTTATTCAGAGAAGGGGGTCTGTGGGACATGAAAGATTAAGAACTGCTGATATGGAGAAACAGCAAGTAAAAACAGTCTGGAGCCTTTCTAACTGCTCCAGTTTTATCCATGATGATAATAATGGGCACTGTGTCCAGCTATAAAGGTTCTTGGGGCAGGTCTCCAGGAAATGTCGTCACAGGCCATTGAGCAGGGGATCCCTTCGTATCTTCATGGGCACTGGAATTTGGTCAACCCCCGGCTCTGACGCCCCTTGACGTTTTTCCCTTTCCTGCTACTTTCAGCATGCCAGTTGAACTGTTCTGACCATGGCCACTGTGATTCATTCACCAAACGCTGTATCTGTGACCCTTTTTGGATGGAGAATTTCATCAAGGTGCAGCTGAGGGATGGAGATAGCAACTGTGGTGAGTTTTCTGCTTGGAACTGTGCCAGCTGTTTTGGCGTTGAGTGTGGCTCTGAGTTGAGTGGGTGGGTGTTGGTGTTTCCAAGGCAGATGAGCAACGAGGAGAAGAACTTTGTGTATTTTCTGTTTGCAGAGGACGTTTACTTCCTTCCTCCACACTTGCTCAAGGTTAGAGGAAAGCTCTGAAGCAGTTTTTTGTTTTTGTTTTTGTTTTTGTTTGGCCTCCCAGCACAGCTTGCGGGATCTTAGTTGCTTAGTTCCCCGACCATGGATTGAACCTGGGCCCTGGCAGTGAAAGCGCCGAGTCCTAACCACTGGACTGCCAGGGAACTCCCCTGAAGCAGTTGTTTAAGAAGAAACAAGCTTAAATCAGACCAACTACAAAATGCAGCCTAAATCAGACGAGCCGCAAGGCCTCCTGTCTTTTTGGAGTGCCTGTGTACTCTGGCCCCAGGGAAGCCCGTAGGTTTCCATTCCCCCCTTTCCCTCTGTTAAAGCTCCTTACAGCCTGCCCCACTTCCCCAGGATCTCAGAGCACCAGCTAGAAAACAGGGGCAATTCATAAGGTTTAAAGTTTCAGCTGCCTTTAACTCCAAGGTCTCACCTTCGCTGGGCAGCCCGAGGGGCCTTCTTGTTTACAGAGCGAAGCCATCTCCTACCCAAGGTGGGCAGCCCAGACCTCCCTTCTAGCCTCTTTTTTCACTGCCCTTAATATTTTGTTTCTTTTGGCAGAGTGGAGCGTGTTATATGTTATCATTGCTTCCTTTGTCATTGTTGTTGCCTTGGGAATCCTCTCCTGGACTGTAATCTGTTGTTGTAAGAGGTAAGATGGACTTTCCCTGGAAATTTGTTCGTGCTTCTAATTACATATTTATTCATTAGAGAGGTATCTGGCACCTTCTGTATTGAGGGCGCTGAGTCCTGGGTTTCTTCCCTTCCCATTGCTGTTACATGCCATGGCCCACCCACGGCATGCACAGAAAAGTTCTCCTTACCTCTGACACTCCTGAGGGCAGAAGCACACTCCTGTAGGCTGAGTGGCTGTCACTGCAGTGATTTGCCACCTGGAAAACGTGGCTGTGGCTGGAGTGGGAGTGGGAGGGCCTGGGGTGTGGACCTGGCTCTTATCTCTAGGGTGTGTGGCCTTTAATACTCCACACCTCAGCCTCACCACCTTAGCACATGGGTTCTTTTTTTTTAAATTGGGGTATAGTTGCTTTACATTGTTGTGTTAGTTTCTGCTGTACAGCAAAGTGAATCAACTTTATGAATACATATACCCCCTCTTTTCTGGATTTCCTTCCTGTTTAGGTCACCACAGAGCATTAAGTAAAGTTCCCTGTGCTGTACAGCAGGTTCTCATTAGTTATCTATTTTATACATATTAGTGTATATATGTCGATCCCAATCTCCCAATTCATCCCACCACTCCTTTCCCCCCTTGGTGTCCATATGTTTGTTCTCTACGTCTGTGTCTCTGTTTCTGCCTTGCAAACAGGTTCATCTGTACCATTTTTCTAAATTCCACATATGTGCGTTAATATACGATATTTGTTTTTCTCTTTCTGACTTACCTCACTCTGTATGACAGTCTCTAGGTCCATCCACATCTCTACAAATGACCCAGTTTGGTTCCTTTTTATGGCTGAGTAATATTCCATTGTATATATGTACCACATCTTCTTTATCCATTCATCTGTCGTTGGACATTTAGGTTGCTTGCATGACCTGGCTATTGTAAATAGAGCTGCAATGAACATTGGAATGCCTGTGTCTTTTTGAATTATGGTTTTCTCAGGGTATATGCCCAGTAGTGGGATTGCTGGGTTGTGTGGTAATTCTATTTTTAGTTTTTTAAGGAACCTCCATACTGTTTTCCATAGTGGCTGTATCAATTTACATTCCCACCAACAGTGCAAGAGGGTTCCCTTTTCTCCACACCCTCTCCAGAATTTGTTGTTTGTAGATTTTCTGATGATGCCCATTCTGACTGGTGTGAGGTGATACCTCATTGTAGTTTTGATTTGCATTTCTCTAATGACTAATGATGTTGAGCATCTTTTCATGTGCTTCTTGGCCATCTGTATGTCTTCTTTGGAGAAATGTCTATTTAGGTCTTCTGCCCATTTTTTTGATTGGGTTTTTTTTTTTTTTTTTTTGATATTGAGCTGCATGAGCCGTTTGTGTATTTTGGAGATTAATCCTTTGTCAGTTGCTTCATTTGCAAATATTTTCTCCCATTCTGAGGGTTGTCTTTTTGTCTTGTTTATGGTTTCCTTTGCTGTGCAAAAGCTTTTAAGTTTCATTAGGTCCCATCTGTTTATTTTTGTTTTCATTTTCATTACTTTGGGAGGTGGGTCAAAAAAGATCTTGCTGTGATTTATGTACAAGAGTGTTCTTCCTATGTTTTTCTCTAAGAGTTTTGTAGTGTCTGGTCTTACATTTAGGTGTTTAATCCATTTTGAGTTTATTTTTGTGTATGGTGTTAGGGAGTGTTCTGATTTCATTCTTTTACATGTAGCTGTGGCACATGGGTTCTTAATTTGTTTGCCTTCTTTCAGTTTGGGATTCTCATGTGTATATGTTTTTATGTAATTGTAGACTTAGGTTAGTCATGATTAAGTCTTTCAGGTTTTTTCATTTAGTCTTCCTATCTAGTCTTATAATATTTAATGGTAACATTTATTGTGTTTTTAATTATTAATAATAAGTATCATTTCTATGTTTACTGTGTACCAAGCAAAAATGTATAAAATGTGTATAACATTTTATACATTTTATAGGTAATATCTTTTTTAATATGCATAACAACCTTTTCTCAGGAAAATGACATTTTCCATGGACACACAGTTAATAAGTGGCAGAACTGAGATTCAACCTGCAATATAATCTCACAATAAAACTTAGAAAATTAAAAGAATTTTTTAAAATTCCCACCAGCCTAAGACAACCACCATTAACAAGGTTTTGCTGGTTTAATGCTCTCCTCTACCCTCTACCCTTCCAGCACAGGAGCGTCACTTAATTTACATTTTTAACCCATCTGTCCTTCCTTCATTGCCACTGTGGAGTGGTGAGTCCATGATAAAATGATAATGTTTCCTTTACCTTTTCCCAAATCGGTGAGGACTGTTTGAATAACAGATCCCAGTTGCTGCCTTTCCCAGCTGAGGAACAAGGAGAGGCACCCCTTCCTTTAAGCAGCGTCCCCAGGCAGGGCCCTGCCTGCAGTCTGGCTGCCGCCCTGCGGTGGGCTACCTGCGCCTCACACAGAACCTCTTCCTGAGCGGGGGATTGTGTTTTTCAGACAAAAAGGAAAACCTAAGAGGAAAAGCAAGTACAGGATCCTGGATGCCACGGATCAGGAAAGCCTGGAACTGAAGCCAACGTCCCGAGCAGGTAGTGGCCCCGGGAACTGGGAACCGGGGGTGTCTAGGTTGGTGCGCTCTCCCTGCAGAGCCGCCACCATCACAGTCCCTCCTAAGTGTGTTTTTGTTGGCAGCTCTTTGTGCTGGAAAAGCATCTTGTCCCGTCCCTGATGAGGGCTCAGGGTCGGCTTTGCCTACTGGACAAGCTCGGACCCCAGGGCTCACTTCTTAGTGGTCCTTTGACTGTGCCGAGGGGCTCAGCCCCTTGCTTTCCTTTGCCTGCTCGTTCCCCTCAGGGTTCCTGCCTGGAGTTCAGCTTTTCAAGGTGTCCCTGTAGTCAGGCTCAGGGACCTTGGTCTCTTATTCCTGATCAGTCTGTCCTTTCTGGGCAGACAAGGTGAGGCCACGAAGAGATCAAAGCCAGCGTCTGCCAGCTGGCCTCCTTGCCGCCAGCCATCCTCTCCCATCTTCCTCTCCAGTATTTGTCAGGTAGATCCACAGGCTCCATCATTGTCTTAGAGCAGGTGGAGGGCAGCTCCCCTGCTGGCTCCAGGTGCACTGCGCTCATCTGTCAGAGAATTTCCAGCTGCACAAGCATTAAGACGGCTTTCAGTGATGGGGCTCGGAGGGCCAGGGTGGGTAGCAGGCCCTCCGTCCTTGTCTGGACTAGGTCATTGGTGAGGTTCCCATTCATCATGGACGCCACAGGACAGGCCTCATCTCTTTAGGGGAGCTGGACTCTATATAGAGCTATTCCTAAACACTCTGCTAGTAGAACTATTTTTATACAAAGTATTTATTAAACATCTCTCATGCTTAAAGCTTCGTATTAGGAGAGGCTGTAAGGAGACTATAGAGAGTTCTAAACCGTAGGCTCTGCCCTCAGAATTTCACTGTAGTGAGGGAGAAGACATATGAGAAGAGAATAAATGCTCATAGGCAGCCTGGGCTCTGTCAGCACCCAGGCAGCTTGGTTAGGGAACGCTGTGGGGCGGTGCCTGGAGGCTGGGGCCTAGCGAACCACAGAAGCGCAGCCAGAGCGCACACAGGATACTGAGGATGAGGCCTCGAGGGGAGAACGTTGTACAGCACCGTCCACAGGGTAGCCAAGGTTGTGTTTATGTTGATCTGGCAAGGCTTTTCCCCTCCTTGAAGTCATTCGCGACTTACTTTTGGTCTGGTAGACATGGCCCTGGTGAGCTTACGTCACTGTGCCTTTCTGAGATCCTCCTCCTTGCTGGTATCTCTCTTTTCTAAACAAATTTTGTTGGTTCATATTTCTGTCCAGAAAGCACTTTCTCGTCCTTCCCTTAACCTGCCAATTAAAGTCGTGCTTATCTTTCTCCCACATGTCTGTTTTGGCATTTCTCTCACTGTATTATATCAGTTATGTTATTGTTTGTCCGCTTACTAGGTAGGGACTGTACCTTATTCATCTGTAAATATGGATTAATACCACTGTGTACCAGGCCCTATGCCAGATACTGGTTATATTACAGTGAACTAAACAGAAAGACGTTGCTCTCGTGTAGTTTATGTCGGGCCGACATTAAACAAACAAGTTCACAAATATACAAAATGTGATAATGGAAGTCTTTATAAAGAATAACACGTAAGCTGAGAGCCAAGGGACGACGAGAAGGAGAGTAAGGCACGTGAAGACTCTGGGAAATGGGACTGCAGGCAAAGCTGGTGACGGCCCAGCTGCTGGAATGAGCAGAGGGGATTTGAAGAAGACATGGTGAGCATGGGGTGAGTGGCACAAGGCTGGGCAGGTGAGCAGGGACCTTGCTGTGGGTTCCTTCTAAGAGCAATGGGGAGCCATGGGTAGTTTTTTTAAGGAGGTGCATGGTGCAGTTAGATTTACATTTTAAAAAGACAACTGTGGCTGCTATGTGAAGGAATTGGAGAGGCAAAAGTGGGTGAGAGGAGATTAGATAGAATGCCCTTATGGTGGAGAGATGATGAGATGGAGAGAGGCAGACGGGTTCCAGATCCATCTGGGGGGAAGGCTTGCTGAGTTCATGCTATGTTTTCCAAGGGGGGTGAGAGAGAAGGAGAAGTAAAGGATGGCGCCCGAGCATCTTCTCTGAGCATCTGTGGATTGGGTGGTTTTACTACCCTAGATGCAAACGACTGCAGAAGCAGCGCTGGAGAAGGTCATTTGGTTTAGAACAGTTATGAATGGGGTTGAGGAAATGAGGCTGGAGGGTGAAATTATGGGGACTTTTGAACATCAGCCTAAGGAGTTAAGCATTTGTTCTGATGGTGATGAGAAGTGACATCTTGAGAATGCTGGCATGGTAAAATTAGTCTAGTGACAACATTTCATTCATTGACGAGATTAGAGGTGGAGGCCAGCAAGGAGATTCTTGTGACGGTCCGAGGAGGGATGATGATGGCTCAGACACTTGGTGTCAGTGGGATGGAGGGACAGGAAAGGTCCAGGCTGCCTTCTGACATGAGAGACAAGAGACTGATAGCCCTGACGACAGAATTAGGACAGTCGGTGCAGTTTGGGTAAGAGGAGACGAATTAAATTGAACTCAGCTGAACAGGACTGGATAGGAATCTTCTGTATGCTGGTGACGGTCGGCTCCGCAAAAGTAGATCACATCCCTTCTGGGGAGAGTGTCGAGGGACAAAAGAAGAGTCCAGGGCTAAGGAGCTGAGGTGAGGGAGGAGGGGTGTCACCAGGGAGCAGTCAGCGTGCTTGCTGCTGCGGAAGAAAAGGGTAAGAATTGGTGATGACGGCAGTCACGACACTGGAGAAGTTTCTGGTCACCTAACGAAATGGAGTAGATGGTGAGTGATAGATGGCAGAAGTCAAAGTGGAGTTTATTTAGGAAGTATGTTGGTGGTGAGAAAATGGAGGCCCTAAATACTTAAAAGTCCTTTTAGAAGTTGAGCGACAGTAAGTGGAGATTCAGGACAGGGTGGACGGGGTTCAGGAGTGCGTTTGCAGGCAGAGACGCAGAAGACAGAGGGGAGGGTCCTGGGCAGGGAGGAGGGAGGAGTGGGTAAAGGGCTTAAGATGCCTCTTCTGAGGCAGGTGGGTGGGTGACGGCAGGATGGGAAGGCAGACTTGTGGGGAAAGGGAGGGAGCGGGGAGGGCTGCAGGTGGCCAGCTGCTCCCAGGTAACCAAGATGAGACTAGATGAGGGTCGGCAGGCCCTTCTGTGCACAGTGTCCACATGAGGAGGCAGTGAGAGTCGCCTTGCATCTTGTGTGGGTCTGACCAGGCCAGAAGTCCCGGCTCTTGTTCTGGGCTCTGCAGTGGATTCATGGGTGCAACCCAGAGCAGAGTCACCAGTAGGATGAGGAGAATGGGATTCAGGACCAAACTGTACAAGGTGTGGAACTGAAGAAGTTCAGCGAGAAGAAGAGTGAGTGTAGTGAAGGGTGACGTGTGCGGAAGTGAGCCGAGGTGGATGCCGCCGGGAGGAGGGGGACCTGGACGTGGCGTGCGCCCACCCGAGTGAGCTCGGAGCCACTGGCACCGAAGGCCAGCAGGCGGAGCGGGACACGTGCCCACCCTCAGGAGACGTGGTTTACATTCAGCAGTTGTGGGTTTTGCTTTAGTTTGGTTTTGCTGTTCTGTTGACTTTTTTTCAAGACTTTCTATTGAAGTCTATTAGATTGAACCATATAAGATCACTGATAATTGACTTTTGACCTATAAAAATAGCAGTTTTCTGTGATTCAGTCTAATGTGTACAGAAAATCATAAGCACGTTTCATAAGTGAATGTACCCATGTAATCGGCCCCCCAGAAGCGCCCCCTTTGTGCTTCTTCCCAGTCACTGCCTGCCTCCCCCCAATTTACTTCTAATATCTTGGAGTAGTTTATATAAATGGAATCATTGGGCTTGGCGCCTGTCCCTCAACATTACATTTAGGACATCCATCCGTGTTGTTAGGTAGAGCAGTCGTTCGTCCGTTCCCATTGCCATGTAATTTCCCTCGTAGGAATATATTTATTTGTCAGGTATACTGTGGATGGGCAGCTGAGCTCTTTCCATTTGGGGCTGTGATGGGGAGTGCTGCTGTAAACGTTCTTGCCCATGTCCTTTGGCGGACATGTGTATGGATTTCTGTTAGGTGTAGACCTAGGAACGGGATTGCTGAGTCAGAGGAGATGTATGTGTTCAGCACCCACTGATATAACCAGCTTCCTAGCTTGTATTGCTTAGTGGATGAATCCCACTCAGTTCTTCAAGCAGAGCGGGAGCTAGAGGTAGGAGGGCCCGGGTGAGTGCTGTGTACTTTGGAGCCAGCAACACGTCCCCCCTTAAGCTCCTGTCCTCCACACCTATGGCCCAGAAGGGCTTTAGGGAACAAGGGAAGCTTCAAGTGCTTGGATGCTGGAGGAGAAAGCCCTCAAAGGGTATTTCATCTCTAGGGGCAAAACAGAGGTTTTGAGAACGTTCACGCTCCCCTGGTCTTGACGCTTCTTATGTTGCCACTGTCCCCTACCACATTGGAAAAGCCTGGGAAGCTGGTGTTCTTCTCTGGCCCTGCTGCTCTGCAGTCCTGAGAATCAGTGGGAGTTGTGGCCATCCACAGTCATGTCCCAGAACCGTGCCCCTGAGATGGACAAGCTGGGCCCCAGAGCACACTGCACAGATGACCAGCACACGGGCAAGGTCTGTGGGGCTGTGGTTGCCCAGTGACAGGTGCAGTCAGAGTCTAGATGCCCTCATCGTTCACAGCCTGAAGTCATGTCTGGCCAGGAAAGGGCAGAATGCCTGAGAATCATCCCAGGACCTTCTTTCAGTGTTTATTGGGGACCTGGATGGGACCAGGGGGAGGGAGAGTGATTGTTGGAGGATGAGGGTTCAAACACAGCTCACCTGACTGGTCACCTTTTTTTTTTTTAACTAATTTATTTATTATTTATTTATTTTGGGCTGTGTTGTGTCTTCGTTGCTGCATGCAGGCTTTTCTCTGGTTGCAGTGAGCGAGGGCTACTCTTCGTTGCGGAGCACAGGCTCTGGACGCGCAGGCTCAGTGGCCATGGCTCACGGGCCCAGCCGCTCCGTGGCATGTGGGATCTTCCCAGACCGGGGCACGAACCCCTGTCCCCTGCATCGGTAGGCGGACTCCCAACCACTGCGCCACGAGGGAAGCCCCAAGCTGGGTTCTTGATGTTGGCAATTCCCACTTCTAGTTCTGCTGTCTCAGCCTACCTTTTGCTCACTCTGGAGTAGTATTTGTACCAGCCAGCGGGCAGCCATCTTGCTGTTGGATGGGATCTGCCCTAAAGCTATTACCAGACCTCGTGGTATGGTCTGGCCTCTGCAGCCATAAGGATGAATAGTGAAGGAAACTACAGTGACTTATAGAATCTCAGGCATCTTGGGACTTCCCTGGTGGCACAGTGGGTAAGAATCCGCCTGCCAATGCAGGGGACACGGGTTCGAGCCCTGGTCCGGGAAGATTCCACATGCCGCGGAGCAACTAATCCAGTGTGCCACAACTACTGAGCCTGTGAGCCACAACTACTGAAGCCTGCACGCCTAGAGCCCGTGCTCCACAACAAGAGAAGCCACCGCAATAAGAGGCCCGCGCACCGCAACGAAGAGTAGCCCCCGCTCACCGCAACTAGAGGAAGCCCGTACACAGCAACGAAGACCCAGCACAGCCAAAAATAAATATAAAGAAATAAATAAATTTATTAAAAAGAAAAAATCTCAGGCATCTTTTCTGACCTCAGGTGCTTCTTATGGGTCCTCGTTTGTGTGTTCTGACCAGCTGACGGCTTGGGACAGTCCCTGCTTCAGTCAGGCTCTGCAGCAGAGGCCTCTCCAGGCCACATGCCTGCTCTCCCACCCCTTGTACCCTCTCAGCGAAGCCAGGGTAAACGTCTACGTAGAATGAGATTGTGTCCTCACTCAGTGTCAGCACCTCTGGCAGGCACTTTACATCCATACTGAGCCAGGGTACAGTGACAAAACTCATTCTCTAGAGCCTAAGTTCTTGTTCCTTGTATTTCCTGCCCCCCACAGAACTCCACCCTCTGCATAAAGGGAGATAAAACATTCTACATTTAAAAGAGGGAGAAAAGAGAATGTCGTTGGGTGGCACTAACCAAAGCTAATAGATGCTGAAAGTAAAGAATCCCCACTGGAACCTGATCGGTCGCTCTCTGAGGCTTCCCTGATGGACTGTCCCGTCTAGCAGGACCGGGAGGACTTGGGAAGCCTCCTTTTCAGGAGAGGGACCATGACTGGCCCTGTCCCTCTGCTTCTGTTCAGGCTGGGAGGAGGGTGCAGGGTGTAGCTCAAGGAAGAGAAGATTTGTGCTTCTGACGCTGGGTCCCTTGACTCCCTTGCAGGCGTCAGACACAAAGGCCCGGTGCTGAGCAGCAGCCTGATGCACTCGGAGTCGGAGCTGGACAGTGACGATGCCATCTTCACATGGCCAGACCGAGAGAAGGGCAAACTCCTGCATGGTCAGAACGGCTCCGTGCCCAACGGGCAGACCCCGCTTAAGGCCAGGAGCCCACGGGAGGAGATCTTGTAGCCGCCTGGTCTGTCTCCTCAGGTTAGGGGTTGGCAGTGCTAGGGTGCAGGGCATTGCCAGGCTGGTTCTCATACCTCCCATGTCTGAGGGCAGCTGTTCTCCCAGCGTCTGCTGGTCACTCCACCCTAATACCCTCAACTAGAGCTGCTGGTACTTGAGTCCAGAGACCTTCTCCGGGAACCCCTGAATGAAGCTGTGAATGAAGAGGTTTCCTCTTTAAACCTGTCTGGTAGGTCCTCCTCACCTCAGGGCCTCCTTTTCTGGAACCCCTCCTCTGCTCCGAGGATGGACACTGGCAGCTCCTGGCCTCCTCTCCAGCTCTTTGCTGGCAGGGTTGCTGCTTCCGGGGCATCTGCACAGCGAGGCCTGGCTGTGTCCTCCACCCCTGGGTACAGAAACAAGCACCGCCATCCCCCTGGCTCCAAAAGCCTGCCTGCAGGCACGTTCTTTGTTCTCAGCTTTGGGGCGGAGCGCCCTCTTGCTAGGCCCAGAGGAAGTGGTGCCCCTCCTCACCGCTGCTGCTGGGCTAGGGGAGGGCTGGCTGTTTCAGGAACGCAGAGGGGCCCCTCTGGCTGCTGGACTGTTGTGTCAGAGTAGCCAGGCCGGACACAGACTGCCACCCTCTTCCTCCTGACCACCCTGGCTGCTTCAGGGATCAGGCCACCACTCCCTGTGCCCAGAGGAGAGAGCCACAAACAGACTGGAATGTTATGGCATGAGAGTGCACGTGTGTGACTGCCCCACAGCGGTCTCCTCTGTGTCCGTCTGTCCGAGTGTCTTCTCTCTGTGTCCCTTGCGTGTGTGTGTGTGTGTGTGCGTGTGCGTGTGCGTGTGTGTGTGTGTGTGTGTGTGTGTGTGTTAGAGTGAGTGTGTGTGCATCAGCTCCTCCTAGGGCTCTTGGCTACTCATAAGGCAACCTTGACCTGGAAAGACTTTCAGCTTCATGGAACAGAGACTTCCTGAATCCCTCCGGCCCTGTCACTGGTTCCTCAGCCATGGTTTCTGGGTGTTGAGGAATGGGAGCTTTGGGGGAGCGGCTTTTTAAAAAGAAACTTACAGTTTATACTACTGCACTACAGTCTGTTGTGAGATGATTAAACATGCTATTTAACTGTACATGTGCCTGCTGGGCGTGCCGCTTTGTGCCCCATTGCTGGCCTGTACCACGGGTCCAGGTACCTGTATGTCCCTGTGACATGATGGCCTCCGGCAGGGAGGTCATGGGCCTGGCATCAGCATGTGTGGTGCTGGGACCCTGCCTCAGTGGCTGCTGATGGAGGAGTCACCGCCCTGGCCCCTGCTGGCCAGCTGCTCCTTGTGGCTTTTAGGGAGGGGAGTTTTCTGTCCTTCCTTTGACCTTCTGTGAACACAAAATTGATGCATACACACACAAACACCACCACCCCCTCTCACCCCTACCCTTTCCCCATGGACAAGCTGGGGATACAGCGTGTCCCAGTGCCCAGGTTGGCCTTTATGGGCCCTGCCCTTCTCTTTGGGGTCTCCAAAGCAGTAGGGCTTGGCCCGGGCCCCCAGAACACTGTGCAGTGTTGGAGGGACAGCCTGCTGAGCTTGTGGGATAAAAGGAGGGCTGCTGTTCGGTCTTGGACTCCCAGGAAAGGGAGGGGAGAGAAGGACTGTGGAACTCATTCTTTCCCCAAGGCCCTGTGCACAAAAAGCAGCTGAGGGTGGGCGGTATTGGTTCTGTTTTTACAGGAACAGAAACGAGGCATACGAGAAGTAACTCGGTCCACACACCGTAAATGACGGAATTAGAACTCAGGCCCAGCAGAGCCTGTGCGTGGTCTGGATCAAAACCACCTTTAAAAATGGGTTGCTGGGCCCCACCTCTGTGTTTCTGATTGAGTAGGACTGGGACGAAACACGAGAATTTGCCTTTCTGGTAAGTTCCCAGAGATGCTCTTCTGCTGGTCTGGGGACCACACTCTGAGAACCGCTGGTCTAGAAGTGCACATTCAGTGTGTCATGAATAGGAGGCAGCAGCTGACCTGTCCCGAGCGAGGGTGCAGGAAGCTCAGAGGAGTGGGAGCTTGAATCTGCCCGGGGCGCGCTGTGGGCTAGGGCCGCGTGTGTTCTCGGGTGTGCAGGCCAGGCTGCCCCAGAGCAGCTGGTGGGCAGGCGATCGGGACTTAGTGAGGTTGGTGTATTGGAAGAACTTTGAAGGATCCATGAAGGAGCTACAGGACTTGATAACTTACTGGCTTTGTAGGTTTTTTCTGTGTTCTTTGGGCCTCATTCCTATATCTTATCTCAGCCACAGCTCATTGAAGGATATATTTTTATCTCAGTCTCGGATGAATAAAAGAATTTTTCATCCCCTACTCCTCCCACCAAAAAAGGGACAAAACCCAGAAACCAGTGCTGCTTTCCTGGCTTGGGGTCTTGCATCGAGAAGACTGCCGTGTCCCTATTCTTGCCTGACTCGTGAAAGAGCCAGAAATCCTTGGGCTTGCTTAGGGAGAGCTAGGCTACTTCCATATATCCCTGTCACCCCAAAGGAACCCTTCTGAAATAATCCTGAATTTCAGGAGCCTGGGAGCCCCTGCCTTGACCAAACCTAGCTGAACACTCCTCCACCCTCAAAGGCCTCCATCTTTCATTTTCTAGAATGGCCAGAGGGAAGGCCAATAGAGGGCATCCTCGCATTTCTTGAAGCCCACAGGTACTATGTGTGGAGAGGACACTTAGTCACCAGGAAGCAACACTCAAAGAAAACCCCTCGGGCTGGAAGGCTGCACATGGCCTTCCTTCTGTGGGAGCAAAGGTGGGGGAGACTCTGAATCTTGTTCTTCCAGCTTCTCTTTGGCCTATCTGATCAGTGAAGGGAGCCAGCACAGGTGGCCACACACACTGAGAGTTGTTCTCTGAGAACAAACAGGTATGGAAAGAAGGTGCGCGCAGTCAGGAGCCATGAGCCCCTGGGAAGGAGGGTTTGAGGAACATGGATCAGGCCCTTGACTCCTTTGTGGAGTTTGTGTTGAGGTTTAAAGGCTCCTATTTAGTCTCTGGTCAAACCCAGGCCACCGGGCTTCCCTGGTGGCGCAGTCGTTGAGAATCCGCCTGCCAATGCAGGGGACACGGGTTCGAGCCCTGGTCCGGGAAGATCCCACGTGCTGCGGAGCAACTAAGCCCGTGAGCCACAACTACTGAGCCTGCACACCTAGAGCCCGTGGTCCGCAACAATGAGAAGCCACTGCAATGAGAAGCCCGTGCGCCGCAACGAAGAGTAGCCCCCGCTCGCCACAACTAGAGAAAGCCCGCACGCAGCAACGAAGACCCAACGCAGCCAAAATAAATAAATTTAAAAAAATGTTTAAAAACCCAGGCCACCATTATGACCCCTTTCACCTACGTAACCCTCCAGTTTGTGGTTGGTGCTGGTGGTGCCTACTTAATATCCAGGATTTCCAGTGCCAGGGCTGGGGCTGTCCACTCTCGTGCCTCCCCACGAAGGCCCAGGTGGGGTGTGTGCCTCTGTGTCCAAGTGCTGCCGAACAGGTCAACTCCCCACCCCGGGGGCCTCTCTGAGTTGCTGGGGTTTGACATTGGAGGGTATTGATCAGGCTTCTTTGGTCACAAGGAAGAAAACTAAAGTTACCTTTCATGGGAAGGCCAGCCTCCTGTCCAGTTCTCAGTGCAGATACAAAACGCTGGCTGGCAGGTTAGTGCCGTGCCCTAGTCTCACCTTCTGAGCTACGCTGTAGGTCCCGGTCCCCACTTCTAACTAATCACGTTCTTGTGTTATCGACATCAGTGGTTCTCACACTGGCTGCACGTTAGAATCACCTGCCCAACTTTTAAAACATACTGATGCCTGGAACCCACACCCCATAGGTTATTGTGATTTAACTGATCTTTTATTAATTCCTCAGAATATTTGTGCACCCATACCATACCCTTGACAAGGGGGAAAACGGCCTTAGCAGCTCAGCTCCAAAAGACTTGCAAACCAGCTGGATTTGGAGACAAAGAGGGAAAGTACCCAGACACCCAGTTCCTCTTAACCACCTCAGGGAGAGGCCCTTGAAGTTGGGTGTGGCAGAGATCAGCTGCTTGCCAAACCAGAGTGCTTTTCCGGGACACAAATCACTTCATCTCCAGCCTTCTGCACAATATGGGCAGAAGAGAGGTGTTCCATCTTCAGCCCTGACCCATTAGAAACTTCTGTGTGACGCCCCCCTCCTCCATCTGCTGGCCAGATGCAGAGGAGCACTCGGGGGACTCTGAGGCCATGGGAGAGACATGCATGGTGGAGGGAGCCCGGTTCCTAATCCACCGTCTAGAAGAGAGCTGCTCTACCAGAATGGCCGTTGGATTGTGATGAGAGAAATGAACTTTATTGTACTAGCCATTGCATTTTTTTTAAAAAGTAGGGGGCGTCCCTGGCTGTCCAGTGGTTAAGACTCTGCACTCCCAATGCAAGGGGCATGGGTTCGATCCCTGGTCAGGGAACTAAGATCCCACATGACGTGCGGCACGGCCAAAAAACAAAAAAACTAATGGCTGGTGTTAAGATTGTGGGCCCAGGCTCTCCTTTGACAGGCCTCCCTGGGCCCAAGTAAGCTAGCAGGGTTGACAAAGATGCCTCAGCCCAGGGCTCTGTGACAGCCATGTGGGCTGCAGGAGGGGCGGCCATACAGTTCTAGGTCACGTGCCCTTTGTTTGTTTTCTGAAGAGCAGACAGTAATAACTCAGATCCTCCCTTAGGATAAGGGCAACATGCTTAGGGATCCTCGGGGGTATGATTACCTGTGGTGTGTGGTTTGGGAATTTGAGGGCTTGGAGAGGAATAATCAGCAGTCTGAAACTTAAACTAGATCTGTGTGGGGGGGGAACTTCCAATCTGTTGAGAGGCGGTATCTCAATTGTTACTGTATCTTGTAGCCCAGAAGACTGAAGATTTTCAAACACCCATTTCTATGATTAAAAAATAATAATAATAATAAAATTTAAAAAGCTTAAAGGAAGAGCCAGGACAAATCCAGTGCAAAAAGTGTTTAATTCAAACTTTGTGCTGTAAATGACTACGCATTTTAGTATTCAACTGGAAATACGGCTACATGGAGGAAAGTCATCATCTTTGTAATCTGCAGGTAACCACACACACCCTGAATCTCTGAAGGAGTCCAGTGCCCTTAAGAAACACAATGTCAAGATACACTTGGAGTCAGACGTGGGCTCCCAGTTTGAACTGTAGAGCCCAAAATGGGGAATTGAATCATGGGAATATCTGAGTCACATGCTTTTTCTTGGCGTTTATTAATTGGCTAAATAATTGGAAGCAGATAAAGTGCCACGCCCTTGGAGCAGTTTAAGCTTTCCCCCAGGCAATGCCCTCCAGCCTTCAAGTAGACTAGATTCAAGTAGGCTGCCTCCTAGCAGCCTAGAATCTCTCTCCTCTAAAACCCGGGGCTGCATCTGGGGCTACAATGACTCATGTGCCTCTACACTCTACACAGCACTCAGCCTCCTGCCTCCTACTTGCTTACAAGTTCATGAGGCTGTGGAGCCATCTCGTGTTTTATAACACTTCTGATTCTGGTGGGTTACATGGAGACAAAACACAAGTCTCAAACACCCGTGCTTCAGACAAAGAGGGTTCCTGTCATGCTGCCTATAATCTGCACGTGCTCATCAGTGACTAATGCCAACAACAGGCAGCTCTGGAGAAAGCACAGACACCACTCTGTCCCTACCTTCGCTCAAAAATCCCAAGCTATCTCTATCAAAAGCATGAAGCGCTTTTAAACATGGTACTCTTTGGATCTATTAAATGCCATATTCTTTTTTTTTAAATTAATTAATTATTTATTTTTGGCTGTGTTGGGTCTTTGTTGCTGGCTGCGGGCTTTCTTTAGTTGCGGTGAGCAGGGACTACTCTTCGTTGCGGTGCATGGGCTTCTTATTGCGGTGGCTTCTCTTGTTGTGGAGCACGGGCTCTAGGCACGTGGGCTTCAGTAGTTGTGGCACACGGGCTTAGTTGGTCCACGGCATGTGGGATCTTCCCGGACCAGGGCTCGAACCCGTGTCCCCTGCATTGGCAGGTGGATTCTTAACCACTGAGCCACCAGGGAAGCCCCAAAATGCCATATTCTTATTTGGAAAAGCAGTGTCAACTTCAGCATTCCAAAAGTGCCCATGTCATCTTACGGTGGCTGGCATGCACTTGAAAGCACGCCTAGGATGAACACAGAGCCTAGCACAGACTGACCAAGCCAGGGATGCAGAAGAGTTGGCTTCTCAAAACACGCCAGCTGAAGAGGGAAGAGGATCTGGTCACCGCTGAGCTGACACTCCAAGGTAACCTGGCCGAATAAGCTCCCAGGTAGTGCTACTTGAGGGGGAGAATAAAAAGATGGAATTAAAACACTAAACAATGAATGCCATTTAAGATAGAGGTAGGGTGGTAATTGAAATGAAAGTAATCTAAGCTCCTTTCATAGAAGGACAGTAAAAATGCTGATTAACTTTAGAGTTGAAGTCAGGTGTTCTTGTTATAAATACTGAGTAAGCCACTAAAAACTCAGAACTAGAATATCTAAACCAGAAGAGGAAAAAAAATTAAAATACTTCAATCAACCAAACAGAAAGCAGGAATAGAAGTAAAACTGCAGCATTA
Organism: Leucopleurus acutus; assembly: GCF_964270905.1. Lineage (NCBI taxonomy): Eukaryota > Metazoa > Chordata > Mammalia > Artiodactyla > Delphinidae > Leucopleurus > Leucopleurus acutus. The sequence goes on from NC_139143.1 coordinate 165,306,684, forward strand.
AAAATTTGATCACTGGGCTTCCCTGGTGGCACAGTGGTTGAGAGTCCGCCTGCCGATGCAGGGGACACGGGTTCGTGCCCCGGTCCGGGAAGATCTCACATGCCGCGGAGCGGCTGGGCCCGTGAGCCATGGCCGCTGAGCCTGCGCGTCCGGAGCCTGTGCTCCGCAACGGGAGAGGCCACAACAGTGAGAGGCCCGCGTACCGCAAAAAAAAAAAAAAAAAATTTGATCACTTAATAGGCAGAAGTTGTCAGATTGGATATTAAAACAACTACCACTACCACCTCCAAACAGAAGTTAACAGATGGGATATACCTGTAAAACTATATTCACAAGAGACACCTAAAATATAGCATACAGAGATTGAAAATAAAAGGACAGCAAAGATATACTGGGGGTTTTGGTTCCTATTAAGACAATGAAGTAGCATAGACTACTGGCTCCCTTCCTCAAAAATTAACCCTAGGAAAACAATACACCTTAGGAAACAGCATACATCTGAGGAACCACCACCAAAACCCAAACCGACAAGAAATCTCCCCCAATCTTGTTAAGAACGCCTAGGACACTGAAGGTCATCAGAAACTGTAAGGGCAGGTAGGACATCAGTGAGTTGTTTACTCTTGCTGAACATGAGACACACAGCCAAGTCACTGGCGTCAGAGGGACACTACCCAGTCAGCCCAAAATCTCTGCTGGGGTAAAAAGAGGGGGTGGGCCAGGCAGCTGCTCTTGGGATTAAAACCTTTCCCCCCTCCAAAGCCCCAGGGCTGGTAGATGACAATTAGGAATTGCTGCTTCTTCCTGAGGCTCTGAAAGTAAATCTTTGAGCAGTTACTGGTAGAGTGGTTGATAGTGACTGTGAGGTACCCAGAGGTCATTACCTTCCCCTTCTTAATTGAAAGGGACAGCACAGAGCATGGCCTTGACCTTTCACCAATAAATACTACCAGACAGAAGAGCTAATGCTCTGGAGGGACATGAGCTCACAGGCCAAAATAACCAGAATACAACCCCTGGCCCCCGAAGACAGCAAACTAAACATATACTCTCTAACCAAGAACTGAAAATAAAGCAAAATAAAAATACAGGAAAATATTAGCAATATGAAGCAGGAACAAGAACCAAGTGAAAATGTTATGAAAAATATAATGAATGGGATACAGGGTCAAAACCAATTAGTTGGAGCATCTCAAGGTCCTTTACCAAAAGGAAGCAGGAAATGGTCAGAAGACACACACACACACACACACACACACACAGCAGTCCAGCAGTAGAGTAGAAGTGCCAACATCTGAAAAAATGGGAGTCCAAAAAGACAAGAGAAAAAAGGAGGAAATATTTGAAGAAATAATGAGAATACGTTGATCAGAATTAAAGAAAGATGAAGGAACTCATGGATGATTAAGGAAAACATACAACCAGAAACATTGTAGTAAGAGATTTAAGACCACCTAAGAAAATGAAAAATTCTGAAAGCTCCCAGAGAGAAATAGCAGATCAGTTACAAAGGAGCAATAATCAGATTGACATCAGGTCTCCTAACAGTATCCTTAGATGAAAGAAGACAAAGGAATCACGTTTTCAAAATGCTGAAGGAAAAGAATTTTGAACTCAAAATTTATATCAAAACAAACCCATTTAAACATGAAAGTAGAATAAAAACTATTCTCAGGGATACAAAGCTTCAGAATTTTTTCACAATAGATCCACCTAAAATATACTTAGAAGTGGTTAAATATGAAAAATAAATTTAGACATGGGAAGACATATAGGAAGTAAGGGTGAGCAAATAAATACTTTGGCAAAGTTTGTACAGATGGTCCCCAACTTACGATGGTTTAAGATTTTTCAACTTCATGATGGTGTGAAAGTCATACAGATTCAGTAGAAACCATCTTTTGAATTTTGAATTTTAATCGTTTCCTAAGCTAGCAATATGTGGAAGGACACCTTCTCGTGATGCTGGGCAGTGGCAGCTGCCACAGCTCCCAGTCAGCCACACGATCACAAGGGTAAAACACCGACACAACTATTTTGTATCCATATAACCCATCTGTTTTTCACTTTCAGTACCGTACCATATTCAATAAATTACATGAGATATTCAACACTATTATAGAACAGGCTTTGTGTAAGATGGTATTGCCCAATTAATGTTAATGCAGGCTAATTTAAGTGTTCTGGGCACCTTTAAGGTAGGCTAGGCTAAGCTATGATGTTCAGGTTAGGTGTGTTAAATGCATTTTTTAAAATTAATTTATTTATTGGCTGCATTGGGTCTTCATTGCTGCAAGCGGGCTTTCTCTAGTTGAGGTGAGCGGGGGCTACTCTTCGTTGCGGTGCACGGGCTTCTCATTGTGGTGGCTTCTCTTGTTCCGCAGCACGGGCTCTAGGTGCATAGGCTTCAGTAGTTGTAGCACACAGGCTCAGTAGTTGTGGCTTGCAGGCTCTAGAGTGCAGGCTCAGTAGTTGTGGTGCACGGGCTTAGATGCTCCGTGGCATGTGGGATCTTCCCAGACCAGGGCTCGAACCCATGTCCCCTGCATTGGCAGGCGGATTCCTAACCACTGTGCCACCAGGGAAGTCCCATTAAATGCATTTTTAACTTACAATATTTTCAACTTATGATGGGTTTATTGGGACATAACACCATCATAAGTTGAGGAAGATCTGTAGTCTGAAACAGCTAGACGGAAAGAAGAGGAAGTGGGGAGGAGAGAAAAGGAAGGGGGAAGAGAAGAGAGGAAGGGGAAGGAAAGGAAAACAATGAAGTATATTAACAACCTAGAGCCAAAATTCTAAACAATATCCACATGGTAGGATTGGGAAGACCAAAATCTTACCAGGAAGAAGATTTAGATGACAGTTAAAGAAACCAATAGGGGTAAACATGCATGTTTAGTATTAACATCAATAAAAAAGTAGAATGTATTACTTTTAAACAGGTAGAAGAAAATTTTCCATTGCTACTCATTGGAAAGCAAGGGGGAAAAAAGTACACTAAGTAGAAATTGTGAAATAACAGCAGAAATATGGTTTAATAGCAGTGGTTAAAATGAATGTAAACATCTTAAACTTAACTGAAGACAGACTCATCCCTTCTTTTCCATCTTCACTTGCCCTCCCTGAATGGACATTAGTGTTTGAGGAAGTAAATGCATGTAAAGGGAGTAACTGGTGGGCCTGGAGCCCACGGAAGCCCACTGGTGAAGGGGGCCACAGTGAAGCAGCCCAGCAACAGGGCAAGTGAGACAGTGGGTGACTGGAATAGGAGACTGATTACATTGTGCAAATACCTTAACTGATTGAGAAAATAACTATATATATTGAGGATAATGGGAGACAGATTTCTCAGTGTTTAAGAAAGGATTTATGAACATGGAAAGGGAGAAGGCTTTCTCCCGAAGTATTGAACTCAAATTGGAAGAACTGGTATGAACTCACAGGTTCAGATAGATGACAGATGATAGATAGATAGATAGATAGATAGATGATAGATGATAGATGATTGACAGATGATAGATAGATGATAGATGATAGATAGATGATAGATGACAGATAGATGATAGACAGATGATAGATGATAGATGATAGATAGGCAGATAGATGGTAGAGTTGTATATAGTTATATAAACATGTGTATATATTTGCTTATGGATTGAGTCTATCCACTGACAGGGCATAGGAACAATTTTATCGTAGTAGCAACAAGCGTACCAATTGCTCAGGCATTAGGGCTTCATGGTTGAGTCTAAGACTGGGGAAGGGAAAGTACAAAATAATGCTGGAACATTTGGTTTTGAGTAACTAAATGCTGAAAAAATAATGGGGACATGTCAGAAGGACGAAGAAGCCAGCCAGAAGTGGCTTCCATTGATTAAATCTAGGACAATTCGAGTATCAAAATAAATGAGTATTGAATTATAACCTAATAAATGAAATAGGAATCTATGACTCTATACTGCTATACATAAATGTATAAAAAATTTAAAAGACCCAATATGAATTCTTTTTTTTAAAAAAAGCAATTTAGGGCAACAATGATGGAAAAAAAGAATAAACAACAGGGGAAAAAAACAAGAAAAGAGAGGAAAAACAGTCATAAAATCAGAGATGGAAAAGAGAAGACTGACCAAACCAAATGATGGTTCTTTAAAAAGATTTTTAAGATAGATAAGACTGATCAAAAAGCAACAAATAACACACAAGGGAATCCCGATAAGGTTATCAGCTGATTTTTCAGCAGACACTCTGCAGGCTAGAAGGGAGTGGCACGATATTTAAAGTGATGAAATGGAAGAACCTACAACCAAGAATACTCTACCCAGCAAGGCTCTCATTCCTATTCGATGGAGAAATCAAAAGCTTTACAGACAGGCAAAAGCTAAGAGAATTCAGCACAACCAAACCAGCTTTACAACAAATGCTAAAGGAACATCTCTAGGCAGGAAAGAGACCAGCAACTTAAAACAACCTTCTATATATATAGATGGCTATATCAAAACCTCATGGGAACAGCAATCCAAAAAACTACAAGAGATATACACACACAAAAGAAAAAGCAACCCAAACACAACACCAAAGATAGTCATTCAAATCACAAAGGAAACAAAAGAGGAAGGGAAGAAAAAAGACCTACAAAAACAAATTGATTAAAAAAAAAAAAAAAAAAGAAAAGCACTAAAATCAAAAAAAATAAATAAATAAAACCCAACTATTATTTTTCATAAATAATAACAAGCTCATTTGAGTTATTGAGTATAGCAGAGATTTATTTATTTTTCCCCCTGAGGATATGTGATATTTACATATTTAACTTATGTAACAACAAAACTTAGCTGGAAAAGCAGAGAAGAGATGGAAATTTACATAGCTAAACCAGAATCTTTTTGAAAAAAGAACAGAATAATGGAAGAACAGTTCTAATGTTTCCTGAGATTTATTTTTGTTTTGGTGATATTGTTTACTTTTCCCGACCCAATTAAAGATAAAAGTTTCTATATTTTATAAACTTTAAAAAAAAAAAAACAAAAAAAAACAAATTGAAAACAATTAAGGAAATGTCAGTGGGAACATACATATTGATAATTACCTTAAATGTAAATGGATGAAATGCTCCAACCAAAAGACACAGACTGGCTGAATAGATACAAAAACAAGACCCCTATATATGCTGTCTACAAGAGACCCACATACAGATTGAAAATGAGGTAATGGAAAAAGGTATTCCATGCAAATGGAAACCAAAAGAAAGCTGGAGTAGCAATACTCAGACAAAATAGATTAAAATAAACACTGTTAGGGCTTCCCTGGTGGCGCAGTGGTTAAGAATCTGCCTGCCAATGCAGGGGACACGGGTTTGAGCCCTGGTCCAGGAAGATCCCACATGCCGTGGAGCAACTAAGCCCATGTGCCACAACTACTGAGCCTGCACTCTAGAGCCCATGAGCCACAACTACTGAGCCCACGTGCCACAACTACTGAAGCCCGTGAACCTAGAGCCCATGCTCCACAACAAGAGAAGCCACCACAATGAGAAGCCTGCGCACCACAACGAACAGTAGCCCCCACTTGCCGCAACCAGAGAAAGCCCATGCGCAGCAACGAACACCCAATGCAGCCAAAGATTAAATAAATAAATAAATTTATTTTTTAAAAAAAGGACTGTTACAAGAGACAAGGAAGGACACTACATAATGATCAAGGGATCAATCCAAGAAGATATAACAATTGTAAATATATATGCACCCAACATAGGAGCACTTCAATATATAAGCCAAACGCTAACAGCCATAAGAGGGGAGATTGACAGTGACACAATAATAGTGGGGGACTTTAACACCCTGCTTATACCAATGGACAGATCATCTGGACAGAAAATCAATAAGGAAACACAGGCCTTAAATGACACATTAGACTTGATGGACTTAATTAATATTTACAGAACATTCCATCTGAAAGCAGCAGAATACACTTTCTTCTCAAATGCACATTGGAACATTCTCCAGGATACATCACATATTGGGCCACAAATCAAGGCTTGGTAAATTTAAGAAAATTGAAATCATATCAAGCATCTTTTCCAACCACAATGCTATGAGATTAGAAATAAATTACAGGGGAAAAAAACTGTAAAAAACACAAACACATGGAGACTAAACAATATGTTATTAAACAACCAGTGGATCATTGAAGAAATCAAAGACGAAACCAAAAAATACCAAGAGACAAATGACAATGAAAACACGATAAAAAACCTGTGGGGGACTTCCCCGGGGGGTCCAATGGCTTAACACTCTGCGCTCCCAACTCAGGGGGCCTGCGTTCAATCCCTGCTCAGGGAACTAGATCCTGAATGCTGCAACTAAAGATCTCACATGCCACAACTGAAACATCCCACATGCCACAACTTAAAAAAAAAAAAAGAAAAGAAAAACAGATCCTGCATGCAGCAACGAACATCCTGCAAACAGAGATGAAGACCCTGCGTGCTGCAACTAAGATCCAGCGCACCCAAATAAATATTAAAAAAAAAAAAAAAAAAAACCCTATGGGATGCAGCAAAAGCAGTTCTAAGAGGGAAGTTTATAGCAATACAATCTTCAAGAAACAAGAAAAGTCTCAAATAAGCAACCTAACCTTACACCTAAAGCAACTAGAGAAAGAAGAAAAAAACAAAACAAAACCTCAAAGTTAGTAGAAGGAAAGAAATCATAAAGATCAGAGCAGAAATAAATGAACTAGAGATGAAGATAACAATAGAAAAGATCAATGAAACTAAAAGCTAGTTCTTTAAAAAGATAAACAAAATTGATAAACTTTTAGCCAGACTCATCAAGAAAAAAGGGAGAGGGCTCAAATCAATAAAATCAGAACTGAAAAAGGAGAAGTTATAACTGACACCACAGAAATATAAAAGATGATAAGAGACTACTATAAGCAACTATATACCAATATAATGGACCCTAGAAGAAATGGACAAATTCTTAGAAAGGTACAATCTTCCAAGACTGAACCAGGAAGAATAGAAAATATGAACAGACACATAACGAGTACTGAAATTGAAACTGTAATTTAAAAAACTTCCAACAGGGCTTCCCTGGTGGCACAGTGGTTGAGAGTCTGCCTGCCAATGCAGGGGACATGGGTTCATGCCCCGGTCCAGGAAGATCCCACATGCCGTGGAGCAGCTAGGCCCATGAGCCATGGCCGCTGAGCCTGCGCATCCGGAGCCTGTGCTCCTCAACGGGAGAGGCCATAACAATAAGAGGCCCGCGTACCGCAAAAAAAAAAAAAAAAACTTCCAACAAACGGAAGTCCAGGAGCAGATGGCTTCACAGGTAAATTCTATAATTTAGAGAAGAGTTAACACCCATCCTTCTCAAACTCTTCAAAAAATTGCAGAGGAAGAAACACTCCCATGCTCATTCTATGAGGCCACCATCACCTGGATACCAAAACCAGACAGATACCACAAAAAAGAAAGTTACAGGCCAATATAACTGATGAACATAAACACAAAAATACTCAACAAAATACAGGCAAGACAAATCCAACAACACAACAAAAGATCATACACCCTGATCAAGTGGGATTTATCCCAGGAATGCAAGGACTTTTCAATATACGCAAATCAATCAATTTGATACACCATGTTAACAAATTAAAAAATAAAAACCATATGATCATCTCAATAGATGCAGAAAAAGCTTTTGACAAAATTCAACACTGATTTATGAAAACATTCTCCAGAAAGTGGGCATACAGGGAACCTACCTCAACATAGTAAAGGCCATATATGACAAACCATTATCAATGATGAAAAACTGAAAGCATTTCCTCTAAGATCAGGAACAAGACAAGGATGTCCCCTCTCAGCATTTTTATTCAACATAGTTTGGGAAGTCCTAGCCATGGCAATCAGAGAAGATAAAGAAATAAAAGGAATCCAAATTAGAAAAGACGAAGTAAAACTGTCAATGTTTGCAGATGACATGATCCTGTACACAGAAAATCCTAAAGATGCCACCAGAAAACTACTGGAGCTCATCAATGAATTTGGTAAAGTTGCAGGATACAAAATTAATGCACAGAAATCTCTTGCATTCCTATATACTAACGACAAAAGATCAGAAAGAGAAATTAAGGAAACAATCCTATTTACCATCGCAACAAAAAGATTAAAATACCTAGGAATAAACCTACCTCAGGAGGCAAAACACCTATACTCAGAAAACTATAAAACACTAATGAAAGAAATCAAAATGACACAAACAGATGGAGCGATATACCATGTTCTTGGATTGGAAGAATCAATATTATCAAAATGACTATAGTACACAAAGCAATCTACAGATTCAATGCAATCACTATCAAATTACCAATAGCATTTTTCATAGAATTAGAACAAAAACTTTTACAATTTGTATGGAAACATAGAAGACCCCGAATAGCCAAAGCAATTCTGAGAAACAGAGCTGGAGGAATCAGGCTCCCTGACTTCAGACTATACTACAAAGCTACAGTAATCAAAATAGTATGATACTGGCACAAAAATCAGAAACACAGATCAGTGGAAAAGGATAGAAAGTCCAGAGATAAACCCATATACCTATGGTCAACTAATCCATGACAAAGGAGGCAAGGATATATAATGGAGAAAAGACAGCCTGTTTAGTAAGTGGTGCTGGGAAAACTGGACAACTACATGTAAAAGAATGAAATTAGAATTCTCACTAACACCATACACTGAAATAAACACAAAATAGGTCAAAGACCTAAATGTAAGGCCGGACACTATAAAACTCTTAGAGGGGGCTTCCCTGGTGGCGCAGTGGTTGAGAGTCCGCCTGCTGATGCAGGGGATGTGGGTTCGTGCCCCAGTCTGGGAGGATCCCACATGCCACGGAGCAGCTGGGCCCGTGAGCCATGGCCGCTGAGCCTGTGTGTCCGGAGCCTGTGCTCCACAACGGGAGAGGCCACAACAGTGAGAGGCCCACGTACTGCAAAAAAAAAAACTCTTAGAGGAAAACATAGGCAGAACACTCTTTGACATAAATCAAAGGAAGATCTTTTTTGATCCACCTCCTAGAGTAATGAAAATAAAAACAAAAATAAACAAATGGGGCCTAATGAAACGTAAAAGCTTTTGCACAGGAAAGGAAACCATAAACAAGACAAAAAGATAACCCTCAGAATGGGAGAAAACATTTGCCATAAAGCTACTGACAAGAGATTAATCTCCAAAGTATACAAAGAGCTCATGCAGCTCAATAACAAAAAGACAAACAACCCAATCAAAAAATGGGCAGAAGATCTAAATAGACATTTCTCCAAAGAAGACATACAGATGGTTAAAAAGCAAATGAAAAGATGCTCAACATCACTAATTATTAGAGAAATGCAAATCAAAACTACAGTGAGGTATCACCTCACACTGGTCAGAATGGGCATCATAAAATAATCTACAAACGATAAATGCTGGAGAGGGTGTGAAGAAAAGGGAACCCTTTTACACTGTTGGTGGGAATGTAAATTGGTACAGCCACTATGGAGAAAAGTATGGAGGTTCCTTAAAAAACTAAAAATAGAGCTAACATATGATCCAGCAATCTCACTCCTGGGCATATACCTAGAGAAAACTGTAATTCTAAAAGATACATGCACCCCAATGTTCATTGCAGCACTATTTACAATAGCCAGGACATGAAAGCAACCTAGATGTCCACCAACAGATGAATGGATAAAGAAGATGTGATACATATATACGATGGAATGTTACTCAGCCATAAAAAAGAATGAAATAATGCCATCTGCAGCAACATGGATGGACCTGAAGATTGTTATACTGAGTGAAATAAATCAGACAAAGACAAATACCATATGATATCGCTTATCTACGAAATCTTAAAAAATGGTACAAATGAACTTATTTACAAAACAGAAAGAGAGCCACAGATGTAGAAAACAATCTTATAGTTACAGGGGGGGGGGGAAGGGGGAGATGGATAAATTGGGAGATTGGGATTGACATATACACACTACTATATATAAAATAGATAATAAGTACCTACCGTATAGTACAGGGAACTCTACTCAATACTCTGTGATGACCTATATGGGAAAGAATCTAAAACAGTGGATATATGTATATGTTTAACTGATTCACTTTGCTATACAGCAGAAACTAACAGAACATTGTAAATCAACTACACTCCAATAAAAATTTAAAAAGAAGGAAGAAAAAAGACTGATCAGGAAGAAGAAAATGCAAACAAAACAGAAGAACAAAAAATATAGAATGGAATAAGGAATTATGAACCGTATGCTAATAAACCTGAACATACAGATGAAACTGAGAAAATTATAGAGAAATATAAAAAATCCAAATTGACAACAAAAACTTGAATAGACCAATGAGCATTACATAAACCAAAATGGCAAAGACATGCCCTTAGAGGAATTTTGAAAAATAAACTGAATTAAAAGTTTTATAGTTTGACTACACTTTCAGAATATAAGTTTTATATAAATTGTTCCACAAAATGGAAAAAGAATAGAATTTACCTACTTCTTTTTCTAACAATGATTCCAAAATCAGATGAGAATTCAAGGGAAGAAAATTTTTCACTTTTGATTATAGATGTAAAAACAAAACAAAAACTAAGTAAGATATTAGCAAGCCAAATCTAACAGTATATATATATATTAACAAAGGTGTATCCAAGGGATGCAAGAACCATTCAATGTACTTCACAACATTAACAAAGACAGATTAGTAAGATGACTATATAGAGAAATCCAAAAAAAAAAAGCATTTGTAAGTTTAACACATAACTTAAAGAAAAACTGATGGCAAACTAGGAAGGTAATATCCTTAACTTGATAAAAATTATATATCTAATCCAATAGTGTGTGTGTGTGTGTGTGTATATATATATATATTTAAAAGTCACGATTAATTAGTATTTCATCAAGGAATGCAGGGATGGTTCAATATTAGAAAAATCCATCAAGGTATTCTGGCAAATGAATAAGGATAAAAATTACATGGACAAACACACAGAAAAGACCACTTAATAACATTAATCATTTATTTAATGAGAGGAAAGGGGAAATTTCTTAGTAAAAACTATCAACCTTCTTTAACTCGATGTTTAAAATTGCTCTACAGAATGGATATACACAGTTCTACACTTATTCTTGCAATATGTAAGGGTTTTTATGTCCCTACATCACCACCACCACTTGGCATTATCAATTTTTCTAATTTTGGCCAGTCTTAAGGATGTAAAGTGACAGCTCTTTTATAAAATCCCATGATCATATATTTGTTACCCTTTTGGGCTCCTCATCTATGAACTATCATTCTTTGTTTTCTTTACAATTCAGTTTTTGTATATTCGAGGCATAAATCCTTTGGTGGTTTTACACAAGCATCTTCTCTGAGCTTGTCATCTGTTTGTCGTCCTTTATTGACAGATATGATTAATCACTAAATACTTTATAGCTTGCATAGCTACTATGAATAGTATGTTTTCCTTTTAATTACATTATCTAATTGGCTATTGCTCTTGTGGGAAAATGCCTGAAGTTTTTATAAACTTATTTTATAGTAAACAGCCTTAAACTTATTTTTAATGGTATGTTGTTTCTTTTGGCTTAATTTTTATTTTTGGCCTCGTGGCATGGCTTGTGGGATCGTAAGTTCCCTGACCAGGGATTGAACCCGGGCCCACAGCAGTGAAAGCATGGAGTCCTAATCACTGGACTGCCAGGGAATTCTCTCTCTTGGTTTTTTATAGATGTTCCTGAACATCTGAAAATAATGACTTAAATATGAGTTTTACTTCTCACTTGCCAACATTGATAAGCTGTTTCTTTTTCTTTCCTTATAGTCTGGATCAGAACTTCCAGTTCTATATTAAGTAGTAGCATGATACTGGGCATAGCAGGTCTATTAGTTAGGATACTGGTTTGGCTACTTTAGTAGAGGCCAAATAACAATGGCTTCAGTAAGATGGAAGGTTCTTTCTTTTTTATGTGAAGGTCTGAGGTAGCAGGCAGTTCAGGAGATAAGTGGCTGCTCCATGAGATTAATGTGCTTAAGGTACGTTGCCCTTTCCCACATAGACAGAACTGGTTTGCCACGATCACTGGCTATGTTTACATTCTGGTGCATGGGAAAGAGGAAATTAGAAGAGGAGGGTGGGCTCTTTCCTTTTAAGGATGTGGCCTGGTTGTTATTTATTTCTGCTTCCATCCCACTGGTCAAAATCTAGTCACTTGTTTACACCTAGTTGCAAGATAGCCTGGAAAATAGAGTCTCTTACCAGGAAGCTACAGGGGTTCAGAATGTGGGGGGACAGGGGTTCTGTAATGAGGAAGAAGAATGAAGATGTATATTGTACAGCTGTCTTCTTCCTATGTGGTGGTATATAACCATTACCAAGTAAAAGAAATTTCACAGATTAAGAGTTTCTCCAATTAAAAAAAAAGGGCTTCCCTGGTGGCGCAGTGGTTGAGAGTCCACCTGACGATGCAGGGGACACAGGTTCGTGCCCCGGTCCGGGAAGATCCCACATGCTGTGGAGCGGCTGGGCCCGTGAGCCATGGCCACTGAGCCTGCGCATCTGGAGCCTGTGCTCCGCAACGGGAGAGGCCACAACAGTGAGAGGCCCGCGTACCGCAAAAAACCCAAAAAAAACAAAAAACTACACCACATGCTCTTCTTGTATCCATTGATATACCATGTATTACTTCTTACCTTCTTCAATGCAGTGAAGTGTATCAATGGATTTTTGTAATGTTGATTACAATTCATATGCATATAGGCACATGAGTGAAGAACTTATGATTTAGTGTATATAGTATTTAGTTTTTCTAAGTATTTGATTCAAATATATAGAACTGATGATGTTGGGTATTATGTTTTGCACAATCTGAAGCACTGAACTTAGTGAAAATTCAGGCTGCAGTGCGGGAATTAGCACTTATTTAAAATTTTACTATATGCCTAGAATTTTCATATAAGTAAAAAATAGCTGACATTTGAAAACCTACCATGTGCCAGGGACAAGTTATAAATAGTTATTATTATTCTCACTTCATGAGAAAACTGAATCACAGAGAGGTTAGGTAACTTACCTAAAGATATACAAATAGTAAGTAGAAAGACTAGGCTCTGAAGCTTCCGATCTTCCCACTCTGTAACAATGCCTCTCAATTATTAGTTTTTCAATGATGATAATAAATTATGATGATGACAGACAAGAGGAGTTGGGGGTATTATTGCTTAATTCTTTCCTAAAATTTCAACTCAGAACCATAGGGAACTTTTCTATTTGCATGGAAAATTAAAATTTGAATTTACTAGAAAAACTGGGATTCATTTACAGAATTTCATTTTACTTAAAACTTTTTGGGAAAGTCCTACTATATAAAATTAGGAATGCCACAGGGCAGGTAGATAGAAACAATCTGTGGAATTTGAAGGTATATTTGCACAATACCAATATAGCTCTAGAGTCTAAGGAAAATGCCACTTAGTCTCACATTCCCAAATTAAATATGTATTTATACTTAAGAATGGATATATTCTTTATTCTGATTTCATGATTTCAAGATGATTCAAGTTGAACGAGGCAAGCTTTGTGAATCTCAAAAAAAAACCAGTCTGCCTGAAATGAAATATATACATGATACTTGATACTTCTAGCTTTCAGGGCTTTGAATATAGTTGATAGATTAAAAATCAGAACAAGTCTTTGATGGGAAAAAAAAATTTGAAAAGATTTTGCAGTGAAACAGTATGTTTTCTGGACTGAGTAAAAATGAAACAATTTTCTGAAAAATGCTCTCTTTCTTTGTAATATGCCATCTGTTGGGTCACACCAATAGGGTCAAACAGGAAAAAATATTTAAAATTCTTTCAAGACATAACAAAAAGGAATAATTCACCCATCAAATACAAATATACTGTTTTATTCTAAGGGAATATTTCTGTGGTTTCTGCAAGGTGAAAACCCAAGTGTTTAAAAAACAAAAAAAACCAGAATGGATAATTTAATGTTTTCTCTTGTTTGATATTTTTTCTCCCCTGGGGGGGAAAAATGTAATTTAACATAATTTTAAAAAGCAAATAACCAGACACACATATCAATGGCTATGCTTATGAGGAATGACCAATAATTAATATTTTCTTTTACGAATTAATTCAGGATCTGGACAACTGTGTGGACTAACATGCAATTGACATCCTGGTACAGCCATTTACCTGGATATTGGCTGTTCTCAATTAAAAGATACAGATTTTTTTTTCTCTCTAGTGTTTTACAATAGTTTATCTACTATGCCATATATTTGTTTTTCTACAGAAGGGGAAGTATTAGTGTTTATATAAACCATAAAATTTGTATAGTGGGGACTATTACACCTGATGTTTCTGGATAGTTTATTGGCAGACTTATCAGACAATCCAACTGTTTTTCCTCCATATCAAACAAGGTCTGGAAGTAAGAAGTTTTCCAGTCAGAAATGACAAACACAGATGGAATTAATCATACAGAACTGGGGCAGATTTACTTCTTTCACATAGTTCTTGGTAACAAAAACAAAATTTGTTACAGGCAGAGGGACAGAACCGTAAGTACACAATGTCAAAAGGCCTACTTTTAAATTTTATTGTAGTTAAAGAGTTTATTTATTGAAAAAAACCCCAAAAAACAACCTGTCACCCCCATCTGAAAAATGGGACATACTGTAAAGTCTTTCAAGGTTAAAGTTTCTAGGAGGCTTTTTAGACTTCTCTCATTTCTATTAAAGGGTCAAATTAACCTCAGCTAACGAAATTCCGTGATTGGCCAATATCATAAACGCTTTGATTCAAAATTTTGTGGGGAAGAAACAGAATGGAGATGAAGAAGAAGGATCCATATGCCAAACACACCCAGGACTTGCAATCCTCATAGAACTACTAAAACAGCTAGAGTCTGGAATAATGCTATAGAAGACCTGCTCGTGGATATGAAAGACAGTCAGTGTCTTTGTATCCTAACCCCAAAATCCTATTTTCAAGTTTCTTTGGGCAACAAGCTCATCTTCCAAATGCTTTATATAGGAATATACTAGGACCTCTTCTACCATAATTCTGATAGCTAAGTAACACTGTGTCTTTGTGGAATCACCCACAGGCTTGCCAGAGTAAGGAGAGAGACTCTTTCTGAAATGACAAGGGCCTCCAGAAACTGGTGCAAAAGACAAAATG
The DNA here is from genome assembly GCF_964270905.1 of Leucopleurus acutus. Classification (NCBI taxonomy): domain Eukaryota; kingdom Metazoa; phylum Chordata; class Mammalia; order Artiodactyla; family Delphinidae; genus Leucopleurus; species Leucopleurus acutus. The sequence continues at coordinate 165,321,952 of NC_139143.1, forward strand.
ATAGGAACTATCTGGGAAACAGGAAGATAAAACAATGGGGGAAAAGCTGCCATTTGGGGATAAAATGGAAACAAAGGAGAACCCCCATTTCTGTGTACCACAGCTCATGCTGTGAGACAGCAGCAATAAAGGCTGACACCCAGAGAAGTGGGCATTTTAGTGGGTTTTCTGCAAACATTTCAAGACACTTGGGGTCTAATAGGCTCCACAGATTTTCTGTGTGCATAATCATTTTGCAGAGTTTCAGCCCCTTGAACTTAATTTACCCACATCCAGACCCACAGCTGAGAAGGCTAGACCCAGAAAGTGAAAGGGACACATTACTGCATGAACAGCAGTGAAGGCCTTTTCCTCTGATTTGAGGGACCCCATGGCAAAAGCACCAGAGGCTTCTATCCTTCACAGAATTGGCTTGGCAGTGAAAATCAAAATCAAGACCACTTCACTCTCTACCTTTTAAAAAAAGTTGAATATTTTTATTGGGTCTTCAAGTCTGGGTCCCACAGTCCTCATCTGATGCCACTCTTAGCTCCGTACTGATTTCTCCCCTGACTTTTACATAGGGCTTGCCCAAGTAGCCTACTGCAGCCAAGGTTTCACTCCAAAGCTACCTCTCTAAGGTCTAAGGTTACTATGGTAGAGTTTTATACAACAGTTTTCCTTAAAAATATTCCACAATTTGTTATTCCCAAACAAAATAAGATTATGCACCACTCAGAGAAATTGGTTAGTCATTCTGAAGATGTCTAAGAACTATATCACTGCCAAAGAACAACATTTCTCAGTTCATATTCTTTCCTTCAATTTTCATTTGTACATCCACACTGTGGTTCACGAGTCGTCTGTTTTCCATTATCTTATAATCAAGTCAAGAGGACTTGGACTTATAGATCGTTTTCCAAAGCTGGATGCATTCACAGTTTGGTGCATACCAACGTGTATGAAAATAGGAACCCCACTTCCACTTTAATCTGATAATTCAACATCAGAGTCTTCTGATTTGGCTTTGGCAAGTTCTTCGTGTACCTCCCTCACCATGAGAATACGTGTTAACATGGTGTCCAGGGTCCCAGGGTCTATTGGAAACGTGGAGTACCACATGGGGCTATTTGGAACACAGGAGCGCTCAGGTTGAAGGTAAAACACATCATTCCTCTGCTTCACACTTTCAGAACTATCCACAGGAAAAAAAAAGAAAAAGAAAGAAAATTGGGATCAGAGAGTATAGGAAATATGTAACTACTCTTTAAATATAATGGCTCTCAACTTTTCCATACTGTGACTAATAAACAATGTACCCACAGATATAAATAAGTTTATAGGCATTTATGCTCCAGGAGCAACCTGTAACTCTGTATTTTTTCTCCCACACTCAAGAATCACACTGGATCAAAAGTGAGTATAATGTTAATAGATGACAAAGTGTAAATCTTTCAGACTTTAGTACTTAAAACATTACCAGGAGTAACAAAAAATTCAATTCACATGTGACACTATGGCTGAGAACCACATATCCTCAGTGCCCAATATCCTGGAATGAATCCCAAGAGCACTCAATACACATTATCAAAGAACAAACCCAGTGATTATATTTCTTTGAGAAAAAAATGCTTTAGTGTGGATCTTACAACTCTTTAAAGTCATAAAGTTTCTGTAAGAAAAACACCACTCAAAAAATTTCAATTCTTTAAAAATAAATTGCTTTCCTATTTATAGAGTTAGTACTACAACTTTTCCCCTTCTTTTCTGCATAAATAATAAATTCATAGCAGTTTAGATATCACATAAAGTTGAGTAACAGTTGTAAAGATCAAACAATGGCAGCGATTCTTGCTTTTCAAGAGATTTTTGGGAAAAAAATTTACCAAGGTGAAGCAATTTGTTTCTTGGTTCAAAATCCAGGCAGATATGAGAATGGGGAAAAAATAAAATTGTAAGTAAATCCTTGTTTAGAGTTACAGACCAGCTACATTTCTGAAATCTATAGTATTTTAACTATTTTTTGCAGTGTGTTATATCTAGTTCAGAGGAAAATCACTTACCATTTGGACAGGTAAAACTCATAAAGTCGGACTGGGCATCTTAGTGGGTTGTCAGTATTTTCTGCCATCTCCACACCCACTGGAACCTCATCATCTTCGCTTCGTTTCCTCTTGCCAACAGTTAGTTTATCTTGAGACAGGAAATTATAATCAAAGTATTAGAAAAGTCTTTCTTCGAGTCTTAAGACACCCAATGAGCTTTGCTTCTAGTCACTCCCTCTCCCTTCCTTTCACTTACTCACTCGTTCAACATTTACTGAGGACCTATGGAGGCACCAGATTAGTGCTGGGTTAATCAAACAAAGTCCCTGTCCTGTAAAATTTATGTTTCCCTTCTCACCAAAGTGGAGGCAGCATGACAAAAAGCATTGATGCTTGAGAGTACGTCTCAATTCTGAGCCCGAATTTAAGAGATTTTATTAGGCATAGGGTTGTTAAGCCACAGCAAAATAAAGAGAAAAAAGGGTCCCGTATGTTCTTCTATAGTAGAGATCAAGACAGAAGTTGATCTCTTTCTCTGAAAATATTTCTCCTGTGGGGCACCCGTGTCCACTGGGCATTTGTTTAAGTTTCTTTCATTTGCATAGTATTATGAGAAATGAAATCTTTGCTGGGAAAAGAAATCCTCAGTAAGTTGACCATTTGATAAGGAAAGAGCAAACCCTTTTTCACCAACAGAATTTTGCAGAGGCCAAGGATTATCGGAAAGAAGCCAGGGTGAGACTTCCCTGGCAGTCCAGTAGTTAAGACTCTGCGCGTTCCAATGCAGGTGGTGCGCGTTTGATCCCTGGTTGAGGAGCTAAGATCCCACGTGCCTTGCGGCCAAAAACCCCACCAAAACATAAAACAGAAGCAATGTTGTATCAAATTCAATAAAGACTTTAAAAATGGTCCACATCAAAAAAAAAAAAAAGGTCTACATCAAAAAAAAAAATCTTAAAAAAAAAAAAAAAGTGGGGGGGGGGGCTTCCCTGGTGGCACAGTGGTTGAGAGTCCACCTACCAATGCAGGGGACACGGGTTCGTGCCCCGGTCTGGGAAGATCCCACATGCCGCGGAGCGGTTGGGCCCGTGAGCCATGGCCGCTGAGCCTGCGCGTCCGGAGCCTGTGCTCCGCAACGGGAGAGGCCACAACAGTGAGAGGCCCGCGTACCGCAAAAAAACAAAAAAAAAGAAGAAGAAAGAAAGAAGCCAGGGTGAAGACATGGAAGGTAGTTTCTTTCCCACTTTCTCCATTGAATTTTCAAGAGAGTATTAGGTGGATCTGAAAACCTGAGGAAAAAGGTTTTCTTGTTTTTTTCTTATAGATACTTTTAACAACTGATCCAGAACTTTCCCCAGCCTCCTGTATTAGTTATGACTTAAACAAAAGTCATCCAGTTTTCCATTTAGAGACTACCTAAATAATTTGCTAGCTGCTCATTCAGAAAAAGAAGCTAAATTTATTACCAATCTGGTAAAGCACCTCATCAGAAAACAGAGAAATGTTGCCTCCTTGCCTCTGCCTCCCTGAATTAATATCAATTAAGAGCATAAAATGGGCTATATATAAACACAATAAAGGAACGAGGACATGGACACATGGTGAAAAAGCAAGATAATCTTAGTATTTTATAAAGTAAAGGAGCAACTGAGAAAAAAGTTAACACAACGATGAACATCACAATTATTCTTTACAGATTTCAGTTTCAATAATTTAAAATTCTCACATTGAAAACATATACTCCACTCTTTTCCCAAGGAAGTAACAGCTTGATTTGGGGAATTTTAGAACTTACAATTTTCTTCAAAATTAATAAATGTAATTTCTAGTTCCATAATAACAACATTAGTTTTTTAAACATTAAAAACAAACTATTACTTAATAGGCTGTTTTTGGAATGCAAGACCATAAACCTTCTAATAAAACAGTCACTGCTGATATTATTCTACTGTGTATGAAGGCAGTATACGCTAGGTCAGGTTTAAGTTCCTTCATATTTTGACAACGTTAACTAAGACGGAGCACTCTGGTAAAAAAAAAAAAAAGTTTTAGAAACAGTAGATGTAAAAGTTAAGCAAGTTCCTTTTAACTAGGAATTGACCTATCAGTTGCCTCTAAATCAGTGATTCCCAACCTTGGCTTTATATTTAAATTCCCTGCGAAGTTTTAAAATGCAGATTATCTGGGCTATAGACCAATTAAATCAGAATTTCTAATTTAAAAGCCAATAAAACAGGACTTCCCTGGCGGTCCAATGGTTAAGACTCTATGCTTCCACTGCAGGGGGCACAGGTTCAATACCTGGTCTGGGAACTAAGATCCTACAAGCCATGCAGCACAGCAAGGAAAAAAAAAAAAAACCAATAGAAGTGATTCCTCTAATTTTGAGTTGAGCCTTTAACCTGGCCCTGACAATAAAGAAAAGCATTTAAATGTTAAAGCTATACTCTTCCATGTCTAGAATTTGCAATTACTCTTCTGTAATGTGTCTATTTGAATATTAATAAATTGACTTCAAATAGCAATCTTACAAGAGGGGGACAAGATGGCAGAGTAGGAAGATCCTGGGCTCATCTCCTTCCATGAACACACCAAAATTACAACTACACATAGAGGAACTATCCCTGAGAAAGACCTTGAAGACTGGCAGAAAAGATTTTCCACAACTAAGGATGAAAAAAAAAATCCTCACTAAGATGGGTAGGAGGGGTGGAGATGGTATCTGGCCAGGACACATACCTCTGGCGCAGGGATCCACAAGCAGGGAGGAGATCAAAACTGTAGAGGTCCTCCTGAGGAGCAAAGGGTGCAAACCCCACTGAGCTCCCCAGCCTCGGGGGAACCATCACCAGAAAGACAAACCCCCATAACAACTGGCTTTGAAAACCAGTGGGACTTATGTCCAGAGAGCTGTAAGAAAATGAAACTCCACTCTAAAGGGCACATGCAAAAACTATCTTGCTCCAAGTCCCATTGCAGAGGAAGTGCTTTGAAAAATACCTGGGTCATACGTAAAGGATATTCATTGACTGATTTTATGGTGTGTGCAGGAGAGTCAGGGATCTTTTGTAATTTTCTCTGGTTATGTAGCCACTGGGCAACACCAGGATTTTTTGTTCACCTTCTACACCTAGCTGGTACAGTGCTGGTAGGCACCATTTATGACTCTCCACATCTCACCCCAGGTTCACCTGTAGATCCACCCCAGTTGACACTCCTCCAAAGCAACTCCATACGCTATCATACTCAGCAGGTGGCTTCAGCGAGCACTAGAGCCCAAAGCATCCCACCATCCTGCCACTCCCAGCAGGCTCCCTCAGCTGGTACTGGAGCCCCTCCAAAAGCAGCTCCCACCCTAGGAGATGGCCCCGCACACCAGAGTACCTGCAAGTCACAGCTGGGCATTATAGCCAGCTGTGCCAGGGGCCAGCCCTGCACACTAGCACACCCACAGCCATCATGGCCCAGCCACAACAGGAGGGTACATGCAGCCTTGTGCTACTGGGCTTCATAGGATACCTTTTACATAAAGCCATGCTTTTAAGAATGGGAAATGTAACTGATCTATCCAGTACATAGAAACAAACACAGAGAGCTAGGAAAACTGAGGAGACAAAGGAATTGTTCCAAAGGAAAGAACAAGACAAAAACCTCAAAAAAAAAATAAAGAACTAAACAAAACAAAGATAGACAATCTACCAGATAAAGAGTTCAAAATAATGGTCATAAAGATACTAACCGAATTCAGGAGAAGAATGGAGGACCACTGTGAGACCTTCAACGAAGAGATAAAGAAAATAAAAAAGAACCAATCAGAGATAAAGAATACAATGACTGAAATGAAAAATCCACTAGAGGGAATCAATAGCAGATTAGATGAAGCAGAAGAATGGATCAGTGACCTGGAAGAAAGAGTGGTAGAAATCACCCCACTGTAACAGCAAAAGGAAAAAAAAACTGAGGATAGCTTACCTCTGGGGACAACATCAAGCATACTAACATTTGCATTATGAGGACTCCAGAAGGAGGAGAGAAGAAGAAACAGAAAACTTATTTGAAGAAAAAATGACTGAAAACTTGACTAACCTGGAGAAGTCATCCAATTTCAGGAAACAGAGAGTCCCAAACAAGATGAACCCAAAGAAACCCACACCAAGACACATTATAATTAAAATGTCAAAAGTTAAAGATAGAGAATATTTAAAGCAGCAAGAGAAAAACAACTAGTTACATATAGGGGAGCCTGCATAAGACCATCAGCTGGCTTTTCAGCAGAAACTTGACAGGCCAGAAGGGAATGGCATGAGATGTTGAAAATGCTGAAAGGAAAAAACTTAAAACCAAGACTACTCTATCTGTCAAGATTATCATTCAGAATTAAAGGAGAAATAAAGTTTCCCAGAGAAGCAGAAACTAAAAGAGTTTATCATTACTAAACTGACCTTACAATAAACGTTCAAGGGACTTCTTTAAACATAAGAAAAGGCCATAACTAGAAATATGAAAATTATGGAAGAAAAAAAATCTCAATGTAAAGGCAAACATATAGTAAAGGTAGTGAATCAACCACCTATGTACCTAGTATGAAGATTAAAAAAGTAGTAAGATCACATAATCTATAATTATTAAAGAATATACAAAATTTTTAAAAAGTAAAGTATGTCAAAAACATAAAAGGTGAGGGGGGGAGTAAAAATGTAGTACTTTTAGAATGCACTCAAACTTAAGCAACCATCAACTTAAAATAGACTGCTATATACACAAGTTGTTATGTAACAGCCTTATGATAACCACAAACCAAAACCCAATAATAGATATACATACAAGGGCTTCCCTAGTGGCGCAGTGGCTGAGAGTCTGCCTGCCGATGCAGGGAACGCGGGTTCGTGCCCCGGTCCGGGAAGATCCCACATGCCACGGAGCGGCTGGGCCCGTGGGCCACGGCCACTGAGCCTGCGCGTCTGGAGCCTGTGCTCCGCAACAGGAGAGGCCACAACAGTGAGAGGCCCGCGTACCGCAAAAAGTAAAAAATAGATATACACACGAAAAAGAAAAAAGAATACAAACATAACACTAAAAAGCCATTAAATCGCAAGGGAATAGAGCAAGAGAAAAAGAAATAGACAAGAACAATACAACCAACCAGAAAACAATGAACAAAATGGTAATAAGTATGTACCTATCAGTAATTACTTTACATGTAAATAGACTAAATGCTGCAATCTAAAGACACAGGGTGGCTGACTGGATACCAAAATAAGATCCATATATATGCTGCCTACCAGAGACTCACTTCAGATCTAAAGAAAAAACACAGACTGAAAGCAAGGGGGATAGAAAAAGATATTCCATGCAAATGGAAATGAAAAGACAGCTGGGGTGGCAATACTCATACCAGACGAAACAGACTTTAAAACAAAGAGACAAAGAAGGACACTGCATAATGATAAAGGGATCAGTCCAACAATAAGAAGAAACACTTGTATATATGTATGCATCCTACACAGGAGCACCTAAATATATAAAGCAAATATTAAGAGACATAAAAGGAGAAAGTGACAGTAGCACACTAACAGTAGGGGACTGTAACACTCCACTTATATCAACGAACAGATCATCCAAACACAAAATAAATAAGGAAACATTGGCCTTAAATGACACATTTGACCAGATGGACAAAATAGTATAACATTCTTTTCAAGTACACATGGAACATTCTCCAGGATAGATCACATGTTAGGCTACAAAACAAATCTCAATAAGTTTAAGAAAACTGAAATCATATTAAGCACCTTTCCTAACCACAACGGTACCAGGCTAGAAATCAATTACAAGAAAACCACTGGCAAAAACAAATATGTGGAGTCTAAATAACATCCTACTAAACAACCAATGAATCACTGAAGAAATCAAAGAGGAAATCAAAACATACTTTGAGACAAAATCTATGGGATGCAGCAAAAACAGTTCTAAGAGAGAAATTTATAGCAATATTGGTCTACCTTAGGAAACAAGAAAAATCTCAGATAATCTAACCTTACACCTAAAGGAACTAGAAAAAGAACAACCAAAACCCGAAATTAGCAGAAGGAAGGAAATGATAAAGATCAAAATGAAAATAAATGAAACAGAGACTAAAAAACAATGGAAAAGAGCCTGTCCTTTGAAAAGATGAACAAAATTGACAAACCTTTAGCCAGATTCATCAAGAAAAAAAAAGAGAGGGCCCAAATAAATAAAATGAAAAATGAAACAGAAGTTACAATTGACACCACAGAAATACAACAGATCATAAGAGATTACTATGAACAACTATACGCCAACAGATTGGACAACCGAGAGGAAATGGATAAATTCCTAGAAACATACTATCTTTCAAGACTAAATCAGGCAAGAAATAGAAAACATGAACAGACCAATTACCAATAATAAAACTGAATCAGTAATCATAAAACTCCCAACAAACAAAAGTCTGGAACCAGATGGCTTTACAGATGAATTCTACCAAACATTTAAAGGAGAGTTAATACCTATCTGTCTCAAGCTATTCCAAAACATAGAAGAGAAAGGAACTCTTCCAAACTCATTCTACAAGACCAGCATGATACCAAAACCAGACAAAGACACCAAAGAAATAAAATTACAGGCCAATATCACTGATAAACACAAATGCAAAAATCCTCAACAAGATATCAGCAAACTGAATTCAACAATACATTAAAAGGATTGTATACCATGAGCAAGTGGGATTTATCCCAGGGATGCAAGGATGGATCAATATTCACAAATCAACATGATATACCACATTAAGAAAATGAAGGATACAAAGCACAAGATCATCTCAATAGATGCAGAAAAAGCTTTTGAAAAAATTCAACATCCATTTCTGATAAAAACTCTCAACAAAGTGGCTACAGAGGGAATATACCGCAACATAATAAATGTCATGAATGACAAACTCACAGCTGACATCATACTCAATGGTGAAAAGCTGCAACTATTTCCTCTAAGATTGGGAATAAGACAAGGATGCCCACTCTTGCCACTTTCATTTAACATGGTATTAGAAGTCCTAGCCATGGCAATCAGATAAGAAGAGGAAATTTTAAAAATCCAAACTGGAAAGGATGAAGTAAAACCACCATCATCTTCAGAGGACATGATACTGTATACAGAATATTCTAAAGACACTACCAAAGAACTATCAGAATAAATAAATTCAGTAAGTACATTTTACAGGATACAAAATATGCAGAAATCTTTCGCATTTTTATACACTCATGACCATCTATCAGAAAGAGAAATTAAGAAAACAATTCCATTTACAATTGCATCAAAAATAAGAAAATACCTAGGAATAAATTTAACCAAAGAGGTGAAAGACCTGTACTCTAAAAACTGTAAGACACTGATGAAAGAAATCAGAGACAACACAAATAAATGGAAAGATACACCATGCTCATGGATTGAAAGAATTAATAGTGTTAAAATGTCCATCCCAGGGCTTCCCTGGTGGCGCAGTGGTTGGGAGTCCGCCTGCCGATGCAGGGTACACGGGTTCGTGCCCCGGTCCGGGAGGATCCCACATGCCGTGGAGCAGCTGGGCCCGTGAGCCATGGCTGCTGGGCCTGCGCGTCCGGAGCCTGTGCTCCGCAATGGGAGAGGCCACAACAGTGAGAGGCCCGCGTACCGAAAAAAAAAAAAAATGTCCATCCCAAAATAACTTACAGATTCAATGCAATGCTATCAAGATACCAGTGGCATTTTTCACAAAAATAGAGCAGATACTCCTAAAATTTATATGGAACCACAAAAGACCCCAAATAGCCAAAGCTATCTTGAGTAAGAAGAACAAAGCTGGAGGTTCACACTCCCTGACTTCAAACTACAGTTGACCCTTACACAACACAAGTTTGAACAACGTGGATCCACTTATACATGGATTTTTTTCAATAATTATATACTACGGTATGATACAATCATGGCTGTTTGAATCTGCAGATGTGAAACTGTGGATAAGGAGGGCTGACTGTAAAATTATATGCGGATTTTGGACTGTGAGTAGGGTTGGTAGCCCAACCTACGTATTGTTTAAGGGTCAACTGCATACCACAAAGCCATAGTAATCAAAACAGTATGACAGTGGCACAAAAACAAACACATAGATCAATGGAACAGAATAGCTTGCCCAGACATAAACCCATGCTTACATGGCCAATTAACGTATGACAAAGGAAGCAAGAATATACAATGGGGAAAGGACAGACTCTTCAATAAATGGAGTTGAGAAAACTGGACAGCTACATGGAAAAGAATGAAACTGGACCACTTTTTTCACATCATATACAAAATTAAACTCAAAATGGATTAAAGACTTAAACGTTAAGAACTGAAACCATAAAAGTCCTAGAAGAAAACACAGGCAGGAAACTTTGACATTGGTTTTAATAATATTTTTTTGGATCTGTCTCCTCAGGTAAAGACAACCAAAGCAAAAATAAACAAATGGGACCACATCAAACTAAGAAGATTTTGCATAGCAAAGGAAACCCTTAACAAAATGAAAAGGCAACCTACTGAATGGGAGAGGATATTTGCAAATTATATATCTGGAAAGGGGTTAATATCCAAAATGTATAAAGAACTCAGAGAACTCAATATCCAAAAAACAAACAAAAAATGCAATTAAAAAATGGGCAGAGGATCTGAATAGCCATTCCCAAAGGGACATACAGATTGCCAACAGAAACACGGAAAGGTGCTCCACATCACTAATCATCAGGGAAATGCGAGTCAAAACCACAATGAGATAACGCCTCACACTTGTCAGAATGACTATCATGAAAGGGACAAGAGATATCAAGTGTTGGCAACGATGTGTAAAAAGGGTAATACTCATGAACTGTTGGTGGGAATGTAAACTGGTGCAGCCATTGTGAAAAACAGTATGGAGCTTCCTCAAAAATTAAACATAGAACTACCATATGATCCAGCAATTCCACTTACTGGTATTTTTTACCCAAAGAAAACAAAAACACTAATTCAAAAAGATATGTATGCACCTCTATGTCCACTGCAGCATTATTGATAATAGCCAAAATATGGAAGTGTCCATCAACAGAATGGTTTAATTCACTCAGCTATAAAATAGAATGAAATCTGTGACAACATAAATTTGTGACAACATAAAGGGTGTTATGCTAAGTGAAATAAGTCAGTGAGAAAAAGAAAAATACCGTATGATTTCACCCAAATGTAGAATATAAAAAATAAAACAAATGAACAAACAAAACAGAAATAGACTCACAGCTACAGAGAACAAATTGCTGGTTGCCAGAGGGAAGAGGGGTGGGGGATGGGCAGAACAGGTGAAGGGGATTAAGAGGAACGAACTTCCAGTTATAAGATAAGGCACAAGGAGGTAACATACAGCATAAGGAATACGGCCAATAATATTGGAGTAACTTTGTACGGAGACAGATAGTTACTAGACTTATCATGGTGATCATTTCATAATGTATTTAAATGTCAAGTCTCTATGTTGCACACCTGAAACTAACATAATATTGTACATCAACTATACTTCAATTAAAAAAAAAGAATGAAAGAAAGAAAACTTAAAAACTCCACCACACACCTGGTTCTGTCTCCTGCTTTTGTGAAGGTGGGAAGAACCTCAGATATGTCATCTTGGTACTGTACTTCAGAGTCCTGGTCCGTCTCATCACATGGGCAAAGGAAAGCTTCAAGTGCTCAGTAACATTCTTTAGTTGAAAGTATTTGGTATTGAAGAAAAGGAGGGTGTTCAAGAGGACGATTGGTGAGTAAGCCCCCAGTTGTTTGCACTCCCACAAATGCTCTTCTTCAATGCGAGAGAACATGTAACCTGAACAGAAGAAAGGGGAAAAAGAAACAGTCCTAAGCTCCTGCTAAATGGGACTAAGTAATTTCTCTAATCCTCAGACAGGAAGATACTAAGGAAAAGACTGTTCCTCTCTTTCTCCCTCTTCCTCATACAGAAAAATAGAAAAAGCACTGCAAAGAAAAGGGCAGATGATTCCACTGAAGCAGACATTGTGAGCACTCCCCTGAAACAGTTTTAATCTATTGTTATTTTAGACCAGGGGCTGGTAAACTTTTCTGTGAAGAGCCAGATGGTAAACATATTAAGCACTGTGGGCCATGAGGGCTTTGAAAACAACTTTGTTGTTGTAAAAGATAAGGAAGTGTAGACAATACATAAACAAATAGGTGTGGCTATTTGTAAAATTTATTTATAGAAACAAATTTGAATTTCATTCAATTTTCACAGGCCACAAAATATTTTTCTTTAATTTTTTTCCCAACTATTTAGAAATGTAAAAAATATTTTTAGCTCATGTACTATACAGAAACAGGCAGCGGGCCTGATCTGGCCCATGAGCTGCAGTTTGCAGACTCCTGTTTGAGATCATTCTGTTTACTGTTAACTGGTTCAGTTTTATTTGTCTAATATCTTTAGAGGACAGATAGAGCTCTCTCTCCCTCCTATCTCTTCTTATTTTAAATTTATATTAAGAGCGATTGCTTCACGATAAGTTATCTGGATTTTTCTTGAAAAGCAGAGGTCAGAAAAAATAAAATAAGTATACTTTTAAATGCACCTTCCTCATGATGCCCCTTAAACACAGGTCTTCCCTAACATTCTCTCCCCAATCCTCTTTGTTGCTGCTTCTGCATTCTATTCCTGGAAGACTATCCATGAACACAGATTTATTACATGCAAATCTATGTCTCTAGCCCCCTATTTGAATGCTAAATGCATCATGCCACCGCACTGCTCATAATGCGTCAAAGGTGCCCTGTAGCCCAACAGAAAGGGCACACATTTCTGGGCATCACATTTAACCTCTCCATTCATAGCCAAGGAGCATGAGACCAGGAGTGAATTAGGGACTTGTCCAAAGACATATGGTCACAGACAATTCAAGGATGAAGACTTAACTCTCTTTAACAACCAGTTCAGGGTACTTTTTATAAACTATTGAAAAAGGTCCATTGCTAACAGAGTCTAAAAGTAGCATATGTGCCAGCTACTGATACCATGTACAACTTTACCAAAACTACCAGATCAAAAATGGTTTCTAAAAAGTAAATGTAACCTTCAGTTGTTTTTTATATTCAATAGTTAGTATCTATTCGTGTACTGTATGGAAGGTATAGTTTTACTAAAATAATTGATAATAAACCAAAGACTTTCTCCTCAAAAGTCCAAATATGTTATAAATCAAGACAAATATAAAATGAACAATTTATAAAAAGAGAATCACAAAACAAGCAATTTAAGAAGGCATATCATGAAAAGAATCAAAATATAATCATCCTACCATTAGGAAGTATTGTAGGTTCCCATATTTTCAAGAGTTTGGTAAGTTCAATCATAAATCTGGAATAGGGCTCAGTAAAAATGTTATCTATTCTACCATTTTCAAACAGGTACTACAAGAGAAAAAAATGGAAACATATATGTTGATACAAAAAAACCCACAAGTTTTTAAAAAGAATATTTTTAGGAATATAGTTTACCCTTAGTTTTTATCCTTACAATACTGTGAACCATTTTAAGGATACAGTTAAAACACCAGAATTTAAGCTAAAGATCCTTTTCACATGAATTAACATTATCTTGAGCACGGAGCTTGTAAGGTAAAGTTTTCTATTTCCTTTTAAAAACATGAATGGTATAAAATAATTATAATAAGTACCTTTTAGTTAGTTAATAAAACTGATATACTAAAAATTGGTCCTAATTCAAATTTCTCAAATCATTTTTCTAATTCTCAGTGTCTGAGGTGCGCTCTTAGCAGTTTTTGTTTGTTTTTTAGCCTAGTTATAAGATGACTTCCTGCAAATAATATAGTTATCTAGTGTCAGATAACCTGAGGCTATCCAAAATTTAAAACTATTTATTTGGAGGCTTCTAACCACAGCTCTCAACTCTCTGCCTCACAAGCCAGCCTTCAAAAAGTTCAAGTCTAATTATACGACTTAAAAGTATGCTAATTATAACCATCAAGAATCATATCACAGGGCCTTCCCTGGTGGCACAGTGGTTAAGAATCCACCTGCCAATGCAGGGGACATGGATTCAAGCCCCGGTCCAGGAAGATCCCACATGCCGCGAAGCAACTAAGCCCATGTGCCGCAACTACTGAGCCTGTGAGTCACAACTACTGAGTCCATGTGCCTAAAGCCTGTGCTCTGCAACAAGAAGCCACCACAATGAGAAACCCGCGCACCGCAATGAAGACTGGCCCCCACTTGCCACAACTAGAGAAAGCCCGTGCGCAGCAACAAAAAAAAAGACCCAATGCAGCCCAAAAAAAAAAAATCACATCACAGAATGGGAAACACACAACAGTTTGAGTAAATTACTGTTAAATATTTTGACGGTGCAGGTCAGGTCAGAGTCAAGCACTTCAGAGAAATACAATGAACAGAACAAGAGAATAACACAAAGTAGCATAATTATATGCTAAAAATCTTTCAGTGTTTTTTTTTGTTGTTGTTGTTGATACGCGGCCTCTCACTGTTGTGGCCTCTCCCGTTGCGGAGCACAGGCTCCGGACGCGCAGGCTCAGCAGCCATGGCTCACGGGCCCAGCTGCTCCGCGGCATGTGGGATCTTCCCGGACCGGGGCACGAACCTGTGTCCCCTACATCGGCAGGCGGACTCTCAACCACTGCGCCACCAGGGAAGCCCCTAGTGTTTTTAAGATCTGGTATTTTAAACTTATTTATCTATGGCTATCTTTGTTTCCTGCTTTTTGATCTATGTATGACTTGCAGTAAATTTTTATTTCCACTTAAATTTATTCCGGCTAATAAAAATCACACACCATTTCAACGTGCATTTTTATAGGCCTCTTCAAAGGCAATTTATGATTGTATTGCCAGATTACAGTTTTGTTGTTGAAAAGTATTCTTCATTTTCTTCTTTATTTTAATAAAGTTATTTTCACAACTTAAAAATATTATATCCTCATTATGGAAAGAGTTTAAAATACAGAAAAGGTGGAAGAAAGATATACTCAAACTCACTACACAAAGGCAACTACTGGTAACAGTCAGGAGTTATTTCAATCTTAAAAAACATTTCCTTTATGAATACACAGAATTGAGTTTTGTACCTTTACTCAAATATGAGTACCTATAAAATACATGGGTTTAAAAAAAAAATCACTTCCCCCTTAGATCAGAAACAAGATAAAAATGCCACTTCTACTGAACATTGTACAGGAAATCCTAGCCAGAGTAATCAGGTGAGAAAGAGAAATAAAAAGTATTGAAATAGGAAAGGAAGAAGTAAAACCATCTCTATATGCAGTGACATGAACCTATATATAGAAAATTCTAAAGTGTCTACAAAAAAACTAGTTATTAGAGCTAGTAAATGAACTTAGTAAAGCTGCAGAGTATAAGCAACACAAAATCAGTTGTAATAAACAATCCAAAGAGAAAATTAAGAAAATTCCATTTACAATAGCATCAGATAGAATAAAATACTTAAGAATAAATTTAACAAAAGAGGTATGTGATTTACACGCTTAAAACTACATAAAACTAAAAAAACAAAAACAAAAAAACAAAAAAAACTACATAAAACTGCTGAAATTAAAGAACACCTAGGAAAAACATCTTGTACTCATGGATCTAAAGACAAAATTGTTAAAACAGCAATATTCCCCAAAGCAATCTACAGATTCAATACAATCCTATCAAAATCCCAACAGTTTAGTTTTTGAAGAAATGGAAAAGTTGATCCTAAAATTGATATGAAATTGCAAGGAAACTCGAATAGCCAAAAGAATCTTGAGGAATCACACTTCCCAATTTCAAAACTTACTACAAACCTTCAGTAATCAAAATAGTGAGTACTACCATAAGAACAGCCATAAACCAATGTATTAAAAACTGAGTCCAAAATAAACACATGCATATTTAGTCAAACGATTTTTGACAAGGATGTCTCCTGTCACCTATGTCAAATCACCTATGTCACTTCTTTTGTGACCTGCTATTTATGCCTTTTTTGTGCATTTACCAATAAAATGCACCAACCTCAATTCCTCTTATTCTAACAGTCTCAGGTTAACTTATAAAAGGCTTATATGACCAAGACTTTTAAATCAGGGTCAGTAGTTCATTAAGAAGAGAGTATACGAGCAATACCAAACAAACAATATACACTATAAGTTTTCAGCTTAATTCACAAGTTCTATCAGAATTATTAAAAATGCAATAGATTTTGTAACAATTATTGAATTTCATACCTGCTGAATTCCAAGGCACAAGTATAAGATACTGTCTGGATCATACTTTTCACCATTTGGTCTCCGCACTTCTTGAATAAACTGGCATAAGCCTAAACTCAACTCAGCAAAAGTGCAGGACAGAATATCTTCCTTCAGCTTGATAGAGCGGACTGTGGAAAGGTAGAAAACATCTGAAATACTAACTTATAGAAAAATAATAACATTACTCAACTCACTGAATAAACACTGACTACACTGCCCCAGGTATTGTGGTGTACACTGGTGAATACATGGATTAAAGACAGATCCTGATCTCAAGGCTTTTTTAGGTAAAGAAATAAAGACAATGAAGCACATATGACGTAATAGGGTGCTATGACAGGGGTTTTATCTAAATAAAATTCTATGAAAAAAAATAAGGGCCCTCTAATAGACAGGGAAGGGTCATGTTAGATTCTGGGAGATGTGAAAGGTGGAGAAGAATTAAACAAGTGGAGGAAGAATTCCAATTTGAGGATATAGAAAGATTTCCCGAAGTATACTCCACAAAATACTAATCATGTGAGAGCTCAAGAAAACTGGGTTTCTAAGATCTGATAAATTTGGAAAACAGCAGTATATTATACCTGCCTCTAAAGAATTCACAATGTTTTTTAACATATTAAAGGCTCTGGAGATATCTGCAAAAAAAAATGCTGTTTAACTTTCTTTAAAAGTCATATTTATTTGAATAAGGAACACTTTGAGTAACATATAACTTCATGCCTTTGAAAATGCCAGAAAATATAGTATGTGCTCAACCACAGAAGTGAAAAGGTTCAGGGGACTCAGGTGAACAGCGGAAAAGAAAAGAGGGCAGATGCCGGCAGATCATGGTAAGCCTCATATATTACATTAAGAGTTTGAAGACAACTAAGAACTGAATTAGTTTTAGGCAGGAGAGTTATCTAATTTGACTTGTAGAGATCTTACTGCAACAGACTGGTCCACACTGTGGGATGAGTTGAAACACTCTTTCTAGTTACTGCTTTTCTGCATTTAGAAAACACTTCATGTTTCCAAAGATACACTTGAGCTCCCCTGAGTTGGTTTTGCAAATTGAAATAGGTGATTCATGAGGGCAAGGACCATGTCTGATCTTTTCACCTCAGTGCCTACAACCATGCCTGATACATGACAGGTATATTCAGTAAGTATTTTTTTTGGATGAATAAGTAGCGGAAATGAGTAGGCATCCCCTGTGGCTACTGCATTTAGGCTTGGTGGTCTAATACAATATTACTTCTCCATTTTCACTACCCCTCCTTTTTTCTTTCTTTTTAAATTTTTATTTTTTTTAATTGAAGTACAGTTGACTTACATATCCACCGTTTCGTTTGTTTATTTTTTGGCCACGCTGTGCGTCATGCAGGATCTTAGTTCCCCAATAGGGGACTGAACCTGTGCCCCCTGCTTTGGGAGAACAGAGTCTTAACTACTGGACCACCAGGGAAGTCCCTACCCTTCCCTCTTTCTTAAAAATGTTGTGGCTCAAACTGGAAGGTGAAAGGCCTAGTAAACTCCCATAACAGGAGTATATTTATATCACTCTGGAGCAGAGAGATTATACTTGATCTGTGGGAACTCAATGAGTCAGTCACAGACCACAACAGCAACTAACTGCTCCAATAATGAGGGTAGACTGAGGCAAAGCCAAGAGTGCATGCAATCACCCAGGTATTAGAGAGAAGGTATAGTTGGAAAGGGACAAAAAAATCTAGTTACAAGGACATATTCATTCCTGCCCCATCTCATCCCACAAAGATTGTATAAGTATCTTATATAAAACACAGATAATAAAAAAGCAAAATACAAACTGAAAACAAAGTTTAGAATAGAACGACCAGGGAAAAAAGAAAGCTAATGATTAGGGTTCTAAAATTATACAGTGTTGCTCTATTTGAACTGTTTATTGGGTTCCAAAGTTTTTGGCACCAAAAATGAAACCTGCAATCATGGTCAATCATATACAGCTCCTTGATAGGAAAAATTCCTACAGTAACAGCAAGGCTTTTCCAGGTATTCTTCTTAACAACAACAACAAAAAGTGTTACACTGGGTTCCACACTGATTATTCTACAAATATAGGGCTCAAGAAGACAGATTTGAGTTACTTGCATAGTGTTAGAAAAAGAAACAGAATTCCTTATATTTGCACAAGAAACTCATGATCAGAAGATACAACCTTACCTTTATAACAAGCTCTTTAAAATTGGGAGTGGATATTAATTTCTCTTTTTAAACACAAACTTCAAATTTTAAATAATTTTAAATATTCCATTTACAAATTTAAAATCAACAATGATATTACAAGCAATTCAGATCACAAGGAGAGAAATTTTACCTCTACAGCCTGGCTCTGAAGATTCTTGAGAGAGTGCATGGTCTTGAGCACTTCCTAAAGGGTCAGAACACGGGCTAGATGAGGCATGTTCAACTCCTGACAAAGAAAGAAAAATTAATGAGAATAAATAAAGATGGGGAAAAAAATTAAGTAAAGCCAAAATCAAAGTTTTATGGGATTTCTGACCTACTATTTATCCCTTTTGAGTAGATTTATGACTTTATCTGTATTCCTCCCACCCCCTAAATCGAGACACAAATTCATGCTGTGTATTTACCACTTTTCAGATCCCCCTGCTCTTCCTTGGCATTTTTCCACTGAACCCAGTTCTTCCAGGCATTTACCCCATACATGTATTTCAGTGTCATCCCAGACACTGAGCACCCTTGAAAGGCTCCTTGAATAAGACTCCTGGGCTCCACAGACACTACAGACTTCTTCCGTCCCTGTAAGAATTCCAAAAATTTACAGAATATAAAATTTAGTTTCAGCGCTTTAAGAATTGGGATTCTCAAAGACAGAATGGGCATAAATTTAAAGAAAATGCAATTTAGTATTAGATCCCAAAGATTCAGAGTTCTTAGAGCTAGAAAGAGCTTAGTCATCTAATCCAATCCATATGAGAAAAGAAAAAAAGAGAAAATTGAAGTGTAGAAGGTAATATTTTAATAATCACTAACATTTGGGTATTTACTATGTTCCGGATGCTGGACCCACCCAATGAGGTATGAATAACACCATTCAGGTCTATTTAATGGAACATACGAATAGATGGCTCTAAAAGAAGCCTCAATAAATTCTCTAACTACAATGGAATTCAGCTAGAAATCAGTAATGAAATAGTGTTAGAAAAATCCTGAAACCTCAGAAATTAAACAACACATGTTAAGAAACCACAAATGCGATTAGAGAATATTTTGAACTTAAGTAAAAATGAAAACAAAACGTATCAAACTTTATGTAATAGTGCTAAAGCAGTGCTTATAAGGGCATTTACAGTATTAAAATGCTTCTATGAGAAGTGAAAGAAGTCTAAAATCAATAATCTAGCCTCTGTGTTAAGAAACTAGAAAAAAGACTTCATTAAAACCCAAAGTAAGGAAATAATAAAAAGAAGAGCAAAAATCAATAAAAAGAAAAGATAAAGGAAAAATCAATAAAATGAAGAGCTGGTACTTTTAGAAGGTTAAAAAAACATGATAAATCTCTAGCTAGAATGATCAGGGATAAAAGAAAAAAGACACAAATTATCAACACCTGACCCCACACATATAAAAAGAATAATAAAACTGTGAACGTCATTATGACAATAAACTAGACAGCTTAGATAAACTGAACAAATTTCTTGAAAGACACAAACTAACAAAGCTTGCTCTAGAAGAAACAGATAACCTAAGCAGCTAGAGAAATTCAATTCATAGTTTAAAACCTTCCCATAAAAAAAAATCCAGACCCAGATGGCTTCACTGTTGAAGTCTACCCAAGAATTAAGTAATTATATAAACTGTATTTCAGAAAATAGAAGAGGAGGAACACTAACTCACTTACGTTACTATTATCCTGACAGCAAGGCCAGATAAAGTCATCACAAGAAAACAGATCAATAGCTCTTTTAAACTGAGACACTTAAAACCTTAACAAATATTAGCAAACTGAATCCAGCAACGTATAGAAGAATAAAAACAGCAAAAGAAAGTAGTGCTCATCCCATAAATGCAAGGTTAGTTTATAATTTAAAAAATTAATGTATTTCACCACTTTAAAAGACTCAGAAAAGAAAAACCAGATGATCATCTCAAGAGATCACCTGACAAAGTTCAAAACACTCTGAGCAATTAGAAATAGAAGGGAACTTCCTGAACTTGATAGAGGTCATCTATGAGAAACATATAGGTAACATCATACTCAATATTGTAAGGCTGAACACTTCCCTAAAATTGGGAAGAGGCATGAAGGTCTGCACTCATTACTTATATTAAACATTGTACTAAAGATCCTTGTTAATGCAATAAATCAAAAAAAGAAAGAAAATGCACTAAGATTGTAAAGGAAAAAGTGAAACTGCCTTTATTTACAGATAATATGATTGTGTAGGTAGAAAATCCTAAGGATTTCAGTTGAGCAAAATCACCGTATATAAAATCAATATTCAAAACCATCTCTATTTCTATGTTAATGAAGAACACTAGAAAAGGAAATTTAAAAATAACGCTATTCACAACAGGATCAAAAATATATTAAAATACTTATTAGATAAATTTGGTAAAGTATAAGACTTGTAAAATGAAAAATACAAAACACTGTTGGGAGATAATCTGAATAAAGGTGAAAGATACCATCTTTATGGACTGGATGGCTCAAAGTTGCTAGGATGTCAATTCTCTGCAAATTGATCCATGGATTAAGAACAGCCCCAATCAAAATTTCAGCAGACTTTTTTGTAGAAATTGACAAGCTGATTCTAAAATGTATATGGAAATTCAAATAAATCCTTTGAAAAAGATGAACAAAGATGGAAGACCTACACTCCTATTTCAAGACTCACTGTAAAGCTACATTAATCAAGTCAGTTGGTACTGGTATAAAAATAGACATGTATATCAATGGAACAGAATAGTTTCAGAAACAGACGAAGACATATATGGTCAGTTGACTTTAACAAAAGTGCCAATGTAACTGAAGGGGAAAAGACAGCGTTTACAAAAGTGGTACTGGAACAACTGTATATCCATACACACAAAAAAATGAAATGTGATGCCTTAACTTATACATAAAAATTATCTCAAAATGGATCACAGAAAACATAAAAGAAAATTATAAAACTAGGAGAAAATGTAAGAGAAAATCTTAATTACCATAGTTAAGATTTTTAGATGGGATAATAAAAAGCACAAATTATAAAAGAATAAAAATTGATAAAGTGGACTTCTCAAAAGTAAAAAGTTCTGTCCTAGTGTGGGTGACCAAGATGGCAGAATGGGAGAACCCTGAGCTCCCCACCTCCCATGGGCACACCAAAATTATTACTATGTACAGAGCAACTTTCCATAAAAATGACCTGAAGACTAGCAGAAAAGATCTTTTACAGCTAAAGATATAAAGAAGGAACTACAAGATGGGTAGAAAGGGGCAGAGACACGGTATAATCAAGACCCACAACACCAGGTTAGGTGACACACAAATGGGAAGATAATCACAATTGGAGATGTTCTCCCCAAGAACTGAGAGGTCTGAGCCCCATATAGGGCTCCCCAGTCCGGGGCTCCTGCACTGGGAAGATAAACCTCCAGAACACTTGGTTTTGAAGGCCAGCGGGGCTTGTTTTCAGGAGAGCCAGAGGGCTGCAGGAAACTAGAGACTCCCACTCTCAAAGGGTACACACAAAATCTCACATGATCTGAGACCCAGGGCAAAAGCAGTAATTTGAAAGGAGACTGGGTCAGACCCACTTGATTTCAGAGAGCCTCCCAGAAAGTCAAGAGGAAACTGGGACTCACCCTGGGGACACAGATGCTGGCGGTAGCCATTTTGGGGAGCTCACTCTACAATGAGAACACTGCTGCTAGCAAGCACCATTGTGGACTCCTCCCACTAAGTTAAATGAGAACTGGGGCCAGCCTGCCCACCAGCCAGTTGCCAACAATCCTGGGACGCTTGAGGCCAAGAAGCTAGCCAGGTGGGGACACAGCCCCAAACACCAGCAAGTTTGCTGCCTTAGGCTCCCATGAGCCCCCAGCCACCCTGAACAAGGCTCTGCCCACCAGTGGATAGGCACTAGTCCCAGGACCTCCTGGGCCCTGGCCTTGCCCACCAGCAGGCTGACACCAACTCTAGGATCACCAGGGCCCCACAGCCAGAGATCCTCAGGAGCAGGCTCTTCCCACCAGTGGACCAACACTAGCCCCAGGATACCGTGGGACCTAGACCAATACATCCACAAGCCAATACCAGCTTCAGGAACCAGGCCCCCCAGCCAGAGACCCTGGGACCCAGCTCTGCGCACCAATGGAACAGAACTAGTCCCAGGATACAGCCTCACCCACCACTGGTTGGCACCAGCCCTGGGATCCCATGAGCCCTGGCCCTGCCCACTAGAGAGCAGACACTAGCCCCTGGGTATACCGCAGCCCTGTAGCCACCTGTGTCAGGACCCAGCCTGTAACCCAGTGGGTCAAAACCAGGCCGAGAACACCCACCCTCCACCCAGTCCCACCCACCAGCAGGACAGCATTAGCCTGGGAACTCCTCAGGGCTCTGCAGCCAGCTGCCTCATGACATGGCCCTGCCCACCAGTGGGCCAGCACCAGGACCAGAACGCCCCAGGCTGCAGCCAACCACACCAGAGTCGGAGGCCTCTGCATTAGGCAGGGTCTGGCAATCAACCGGTCTTGGACTTTCTGGTCCCAGCACGCCCAGAGTAGTCAGCCATGCTGACCATGCTTATCAGAATGCCCACAGGAGTCAGCGTGTCATAAGGGCCCATGCAGTGCATATACAGGGCACCCCTAGAGCATACAGCTCTGGTGACTAGAGGGGAGTCTGCTGCTCAGCCCCGTAGAATGTCTCTTACATAAGGTCACTTATCTAAGATTGGTAAACCGAACCAACCTATGAAATACATAGAAGTAAAAACAAAGAACTAGGCAAAATAAGGCAACAGAGGAATATGTTCCAAAGGAAGCATTCTACCCAATAAGACTGCAAGGTAATGACTGTAAAGATGCTCAAAGAACTCAGGAGAAGAATGAACACAGTGAGAGGTTAGAAGTTTCTAACAAAGAGTTAGAAAATATAATGAACAAGCAAGCAGAGCCAAAAAATACAATAATTGAAATAAAAGGAATTAACAGTAGGTTAGCTGATACAGAGGAACAGATCAGCAAACTGGTAGACAGTGTAGTCAAAATCACTCAAACTGAAGAGAAAAAAGAAAAAGAATTTAAAAAAATCAGAACAGTTCAAGAGAACTCTGAGACAACTTTAAGTGTACCAACATTTGCATTGTAGAGGTCCTGGAAGAAGAGAGCACGGAAGGAGCAGAGGACGTATTTGAAGACATAATAGCTGAAAACGACCCTAATCTGGGAAAGGAACCAGACATCCAAGTCCCAGAAGTACAGAAAGTCCCAAACAGACTCAATCCAAAGATTTCCACTCAAAGACACATTATAATTAAAATAGCAAACATTAAGGATAAAGAGAGAATTTAAAAGCATCAAAGGAAAAGCAACTAGTTACGTTAAAGGAAAATCCCATAAGGCTATCAGATGACTTTTCAGCAGAAATTCTGCAGGCCAGAAGGAACTGGCACCATGTATGTAAAGTGATGAAAGGGAAAAAACCTACAACGAAGAATACTATACCCAGCAAGCCTTTCATTCAGATTTGATAGAGAGATTAAGAGTTTTTTACAGACAAGCAAAGCTAAAATAATTCAGTACAACAAAACCAGCTTTATAAGAAATGTTAAAGGGAATTCTCTAAGCAGAAAAGAAAAAGTAACAACTAGAAAAATGAAAATTAAAAAAGGAAAAATTTCACTGGTAAAGACAAACATACAGTAAAGATAGTAGATCAGTACTATCTACTAGAAAGATTAACACAAAAGTAGTAAAATTATCTGTATCCATAATAAGTAGTAATGAATACACAAACCAAAAAACGTAAAATATGATGTCAGAAACATTAAATGTAGGGAGGGTAAAAATTCAGGGTTGGTAAAATGTATTCAAAATTAAGAGATCAGCACTTAAAATAATCATGTATAAACATAAATAGACTGGTATACATAAACCTCATGGTAACAACAAACCAAAAATCAGTAATAGATACACACACAAAAAAGAGAAAGGAACCCCAAAATAACACTAAAGATAGTCATCAAATCACAGGGGATGAGAGCAAAACAATGAGGAACAAAAAAGAGCTACAAAAACAACCACAAAGCAATTAACAAAATGACAATAAGTACATACCTATCAATAATTACTTTACATGTAAATGGACTAAATGCTCCAATAAAAAAACATAGGGTAGCTAAATGGATACAAAAACAAGACCCACAGTGCTGCCTAAAAGAGACTCACATCAAATCTAAAGGCACACAAAGACTGAATGTGAGAGGATAGGAAAGGTGCACCTAAATACATAAAGCAAACATTGACAGATATAAAGGGAGAAATGGACAGTTACACAACAAGAGTAGGGGACTTTAAAACCTCGCTTACATCAATGGACAGAGATAAATAAGGAAAATAAGTAAGGAAACACTGGCCATAAATGACACATTACAAGAGATGGATTTAATAGCTATATACAGAATAAACACACAAACACACATATGTTTGTGTGTATATATATACATATATATATATATGTAATATTTCACCCAAAAGCAGAACACACATTCTTTTCAAGTTCACATGGAACATTCTCTAGATCACTTGCTAGGCCACAAAACAAGTCTCAGTAAATTTAAGAGAAAAGTAAAATCATATCAAGCATCTTTTCCAACCACAATGCTATGAGACTAGAAACCAAATACACAAAAAAACTGTAAAAAACACACAGCACAGAAGACTAAACAATATGTTATTAAACAACCAATGGGTCACCAAAGAAATTAAAGAGGAAATCAAGATATACCTGGAGACCAATGAAAATGAACACAATTATCCAAAATCTGTGGGATACAGCAAAAGCAGTTCTAAGAGGTAAGTTTATAGTGACAAGCCTACTTAAGGAAACAAGAAAAATCTCAAATAAACAAACTAACCTTATATCCTAAGGGAACTAGAAAAAGAAAAATAAAACCGAAAGTTGGTAAAGAAATCATAAAGATCAGAGCAAAAATAAACTAGAGACTAAAAAGCAATAGAAAAGATCAATGAAACCAAGAGCTGATCTTTTTAAAAGATAAGCAAAGTGGATAAACCTTCAGCCGGACTCATCAAGGAAAAAAGAAACGTACAAATAAATTTTTTTAAAAAAATGAGAAGAGAGAAGTTACAACAAACAACACAGAAGTATAAAGGATCTTAAGAGACTACTATGAACAATTATACACCAAAAGAACCACCTGGAAGAAATGGAAAAATTTTAGAAATGTACACTCTCCTAAGACTGACCCAGAAATACACAGAAAATATGAACAGACCAATTACTAGTAATGAAATTGAATCAGTAATCATAAAACTCCCAACAAACAAAAGTCTAGGACCAGACAGCTTCACAGATGAAGTTGACCAAACATTTAGAGAAGAGTTAATACCTATCCTTCTCAAACTATTACAAAAAATAGCAGAGGAAGCAACACTTACTAATTCATTCTACGAGGCCAGTATCACCCTGATACCAAAAGCAGACGACCATAAAAGAAGACAATTACAGGCCAATATCACTGATGAACATACATACAAAAATCCTCAACAAAATATCAGCATACCAAATTCAACAATACATTACAAGGATCACACACCATGAGCAAGTGGGATTTATTCCAGGGATGCAAAGACCAATTTGGTATTTGCAAACCAATGTGATACATACACCACATTAACAAACTGAAGAATAAAAGTCATATGATCATCTCAACAGAAGCAAAAAAAGCCTTTGACAAAATTCAACATTTATGATAAAAATTCTCCACAAAATGGCTATAGCGGGAACATACCCCAAAGTAATAAAGGCCATATATAACAGACCCACAGCTAACATCATATTGAATGGTGAAAAACTGAAACAATTTCCTCTAAGATCAGGAATAAGACAAGGATGCCCATTCTGCCACTTTTATTCAACATGGTATTGGAAGTCCCAGCCACAGCAATCAGAGAAGAAAAAGAAATAAAAGGAATCCAAATTGGAAAGGAAAAAAACTGTCACTGTTTGCAGATAACACCATATTATACATAGAAAATCCTAAAGACAGCACCAAAAAGTTATGAGAACTCACCAATGAATTCAGTAAAGTTGCACAATACAAAATATACAAAATCTGTTGCATTTCTATAAACTAACAACAAACTGCCAGAGAAATTTTAAAAACAATCCTGTTTATAATCGCATCAAAAAGAATAAAATACCTAGGAATAAATCTAACAAAGGAGGTAAGACTCGACTCAGAGAACTGTAAGACACTGATGAAGGAAACTGAAGATTAAACAAACAAATGAAAAAATATACCATTCTCGTGAATTAGAAGAATATTGTCAAAATAACCACACTACCCAAGGCAAACTACAGATTCAATGCAATAAAATCAAACTACCAATGGCATTTTTCACAGAACTAGAACAAATAATTCTAAAATTCATTAGGAAACATAAAACACCCAGAATAGCCAAAACAATCTTGAGAAAGGAGAACAAAGCTAGAGGTATCATACTCCCTGATTTCAAACTATACTAAAAACTACAGTAATCAAAACAGTATGGTAGTGGCACAAAAACATACACACAGATCAATGGAACAGAATAGACAGCCCAGATAAACCTATGCTTTTATGGTCAATTAATCTATGCCAAAACAGGCAAGACTATATTGTACAATGAAGAAAAGACTGACTCTTCAGTAAATGGTGTTGGGAAAAGTGGACAGCTACATGGAAAAGAATGAAACTGGACCACTTTTTCATACCATATACAAAATTAAACTGAAAATGGATTAAACACTTAAATGTAAGACCTGAGACCATGAAAGTCCTAGAGGAACACACAGGCAGGAAACTTTGACATCAGTTTTAGTAATATTTTTGGGGTCTGTTCCCTCAGGTAAAGAGAACCAAAGCAAAAATAAACAAATGGGACCACATCAAACTAAAAAGATTTTGCATAGCAAAGGAAACCCTCAACAAAATGTAAAGGCAACCTACTGAATGGGAAAGGGTATTTCCAAATTATATATTTGGAAAGAGGTTAATATCCAAGATGTATAAATAACTCAATATCCAACAAACAAACAAACAAACAAAAAATGGAATTAAAAAATGGGCAGAGGATCTGAAGAGCCATTTTCCCAAAAGGGACATACAGATTGCCAACAGACACACGGAAAGATGCTCCACATCACTAATCATCAGGGAAATGCGAGTCAAAACCACAATGAAATATCACCTCACACCTGTCAGAATGACTACAATGAAAGGGACAAGAGATATCAAGTGTTGGTGACGATGTGTAAAAGGGGGAACACTCATGCACTGTTGGTGGGCATGTAAATTGGTGCAGCCATTGTGGAAAACAGTATGGCGCTGCCTCAAAAATTAAACATAGAACTACCATTTGATCCAGCAATTCCACTTCTGGGTATTTTTTACCCAAAGAAAACAAAAACACTAATTCAAAAAGATATATATGCACCCTTAAGTCCACTGCAGCATTACTGACAACAGCCAAGATATGGAAACAACCTAAGTGTCCTAGATGAATGAATAAAGATGATGTGGTACACACACACACACACACACACACACACACACACACACACAGTTACATACAATGGAATTATTACTCAACCACAAACAAGAATGAAATCTTGCCATTTGTGACAGCAGGGATGGACCTAGAGGGTATTACAGTAAGTGAAACAAATCAGACAGAGAAAGACAAATACTATATGATTTCACTTATATCTGGAATCTAAAAAACAAATGAACAAACATAATTAAACAGAAACAGAATTATAGATACAGAGAATAAACAAGTGGTTCTCACAGGGGAGGGGGTTGGGGAGATGAGAGACATAGGTGAGGGAGATTAAGAGGTACAAACTTCCAGTCACAAAGTAAATGAGTCATGGTTATGTTATGAAATGTACAGTGTGGGGAATACAATCACACAACTATAATTATGTAATATCTTTGTATGTTGACATATTGTAACTAGACTTATCCTAGTGAACATTTTGAAATATGTAGAAATGTTGAATCAGTATGTTGTGCTCCAAGAACTAACAAAGTATTGTAGGTCAATTATATTTCAGAAACAAACAAACAAATTCTTAGAAAAAGAGATCAGATTTGTGGCTACCAGAAGCAGGGAGTAGGGGGAGGGAGACTGGATGAAGGTAGTCAAAAGGCGTAAATTTCCAGTTTAAGTAAGTACTAGGGGTATAATGTGCGACATGATATATATAATGAACACTGCTCTGTGCTATATATACAAGTTGTGAAGAGAGTAAATCCTAAGAGTTCTCATAGTAAAAAAAAAATTTTTTTTGTTTCTTTAATTTTTTATCTATATGAGATGATGAATGTTTACGATCTTATTGTGGTATTCATTTCATGATGTATGTAAGTCAAATCATTATGCTCTACACCCTAAACTTAGTCCTGTTATGTCAATTATATCTCAATAAAACTGGAAAAAATAAATAAATGAACCATGGAAATAGGGAAAAAGTTGTTTTTCACTATTAAGAAAATAAAAATGAAGTCACAAAATAGGAGGAAAAGTCATATTGATAAAAGAATTATATCCATTATAAAAAACACAACTCAATAAGATGAAAACTAACCCAAGTAAAAAAAAAAAAAAAAAGTGTGCAGGGCTTCCCTGGTGGCACAGTGGTTGAGAGTCTGCCTGATGATGCAGAGGACACAGGTTCGTGCCCTGATCCGGGAAGATCCCACATGCTGCGGAGCGGCTGGGCCCGTGAGCCATGGCCGCTGAGCCTGCGCATCTGGAGCCTGTGATCCGCAACGGGAGAGGCCACAAAAGTGAGAGACCCGTGTACCGCAAAAAAAAAGGAAAGTGTGTAACAATGATTATAAAAAACTAACAGAAAAATCCTTTGATTATAGAAACAAAATAAAAAGTCCCTACTGAGGAAATATAAAATAAAAGATATGGTTTTTGACTTCAAAAAAACAAAAACAAAAGGACAAAAATACAAGGTTGGAAAAGAACAAAGAAAAGAAAATGCTAGAAAAATTAAGTTACTGCTTACTCTTCGTCTGGGCTGGGGGAAGCCATCTCTGTGTCGTCTTCTTGTTCGGGAACGTGCCTGGATTCCCTGTCCTTTATTCAGTGGGTCAAAGGATTCTATGACATCCAAGAGAAAGCATAATGTGAGATAAATCACTCACAGACTTAAATAAACACTTAGGGTGAAGGAGAAAATATCAGGTAATCATCACTATATTCATTATTTTGTTTATGATAAAATATGGACTTTACTTATATACGTAAGAAAACAAGGAGATACAGCATGTATAAAAACTTAATTATCTCGCAAAAAAAAAAAAAAGGGGGGGGGCTTCCCTGTTGGCACAGTGGTTGAGAGTCCACCTGCCAATGCAGGGGACACGGGTTCGTGCCCCAGGCCGGGAAGATCCCACATGCCACGGAGTGGCTGGGCCCGTGAGACATGGCCGCTGAGCCTGCGCATCCAGAGCCTGTGCTCCGCAACAGGAGAGGCCACAACAGTGAGAGGCCCGTGTACCGCAAAAAAAAACCCCAAACTTTATTAACAATCAAGAAAAACCCCTATATGATTACTGTGGGAAACTTAAAACAACAACAAAAACAAATTAACCCCTTATAAAGAATAATATGGTATGAATTAATACCTTCAAAGGCAGGGACCATTTGTGCCCTAGATAGTTATCATACATTATAACTGCTTCATTATGCCAATTCAGAGTTGTACGAATATTCTAATAAAGGACTTTGAACAGACAGGTTACACTGCACAAACCTGATGGAAAATCTGCTTCCAGATCCTGTTCAGTTTCCCCTTTTGAGAACTGCTTCACTTCTAAATCAGCCTCTTGCACAGTATTTGACTTTAAGGCATAATGATTTAATTCTTCCTCCCAGCTATGTGGAGTAGATACTGCCTCTGATTCAAGATCACCACTGTAAGTACTTCCTTGGTCTGAAATATACAGAAAAACAAACAAGCCCTCAAAATGAGATAATACACTTGACATACTCAGAAACCTCTCTGAAACCCTAAATACCAAAAAGTCAGGTATGGTTGCTGGACAATTCCATAGGTACACTCAAGAATGAAGTAACTTGTTCACCAATATCACAGAACTAGATTTATATTCTTGGCACACACTTCAGAGCATTATTTCAATTAATCCTTAAAACCAATATCTGAGGTAGCTTTTATTAGTCTCTTTACAAATTAGCACAAAATCATAGATGTCTGATGCCCCTTACAAACAGCTAAAATTGCAAATATTAAATCCAAGGATGCTAATACTTTATGGGTTTGTATCACTAACAGAGGATAATATTTCTAAGATTCAAAATACATTTACAATTACAAACCTTTTTCAAATATCTTGGTGTCTAGAAAGAGCTCCTGTTCAGAAGTTTGGGATCCTAAAGAAAAAGAAAAGCACATAATAAGTCAATTTATATGTATACAAAAAACAAACCGCATCTCAAATGAAATGACTGCACTAGGGAGGTTCTACGTAAATAGTCTTTATATGCAGAAAAGAATGGTTCATTAATAAAAGTCAGGCATTAGTGATAAATACAGTTAAATTACAATTGATAACAGTGGTTACACTTCTAGATAGCAAGCGGTATGAAAGAAGTCATGGCAAGAGAGACCTTTATTTTGGATTCTGTGCTATCTGAAATTCTTTTTTTTTTTTTAACCACAACACACAATATTGATTTACTCACAGGTTGACAAATCTGTTTTAAATTGCTTTTTCCTTCCCTAAATAAAATATGCTTTACCATGCAGTGGAAAGCCGACAAACTTAGAATATAAATACATGAGCAATCAGCACATGGAACTAAACAGAACAAAGTTCTATCAATTATAAACTACTGTAATTTTTGTTTGTTTGTTTTTGGGCCACACCATGCAGCATGTGGGATCTCGGTTCCCCGACCAGGAATCGAACAAGTGCCTTCTGCAGTGGAAGCGCAGAGTCTTAACCACTGGACCGCCAGGGAAGTCCCTATAAACTACTTTAAAAGTAAAGAGTTTAGGGAATTCTCTGGCTGTCCAGTGGTTAGGACCCGGAGCTTTCACTGCTGGGGTCCAGGTTCAATACTTGGTCAGGGAACTAAGATCCCACAAGCTGCACAATGTGGCCAAGAAAAAACAAAAGAAAAAAAAAAAAGGAAGAAGAAAAAAAGTAAAGTGTTTGAAGATTTAAAGTATTAAAAAAAAGATTTTTTAAAAAACCAAGGAAAATTGTCTCTTTTCCCTGAAATCAAAGATAAATGAGCCAGATCCTTTCAGTTGGAATTAATTTCTCCCCCCTTTATATTTCTAAACCATTTGATTTTAATTACACTATGATGATTAAAACTATCTGTCTTGAAGCTCAGTCTAAAGTTTTTCTGTTTGACTGAACTGTAGGCAAAGGCAAAGTCACAATATTTGTATAGAGGAAACATTTGATAAATGCTGACTAACATGAATGGAGAAGCCAACCTAGAATGAGGTTTCTCATCAGGAATTGCTGGAACTTGCAAAATAAGTATCAGAAATTAGAAGATCAAGCATAGGTGCAGTACTCTTTTTATTTATTTATTTACTTACTTACTTACTTTACTTACTTATTTATTTATTTATTTTTGGCTGCGTTAGGTCTTCGTTGCTGTGCGTGGGCTTTCTCTAGTTGCGGCCAGCAGGAGCTACTCTTTGTTGCGGTGCACGGGATTCTTGTTGCAGTGGCTTCTCTTGTTGCAGAGCGCAGGCTTCAGTAGTTGTGGCTTGCAGGTTCTAGAGCGCAGACTCAGTAGTTGTGGTGCATGGGTTTAGTTGCTCTGCGGCATGTGGGATTTTCATGGACCAGGGCTCGAACCCGTGTCCCCTGCATTGGCAGGCGGATTCTTAACCGCTGTGCCACCAGGGAAGCCCAAGGGCAATATTCTAAGACTTTAAAATCCACATATAAATGGGTCAGAATTGAGATTATACACTAAAGAGCAAAATGAGACCAGAAACTTTGGGATAATAACAAAAAGCTTTGTACCCATCTCTCAGAGTACATCTGATTTAAAAACGTACTGGCAACACAACAGAAAAGTTGACAGTAGTTTTTTCAAATGCTGTAGTGTTCAGAAAACCAGCTAGAATGTATTACGCAAAATGAGAACCCAGTGGCTAGCTTTATAAAAACCATCACAGAAAAAAAAAATTATCAGGAAAGAGTAATTTCTTGGTTCATCAATGATATATGAAAAGGCCACTGTGGGCTTCCCTGGCGGCACAGTGGTTAAGAATCCGCCTGCCAATGGAGGGGACACGAGTTCGAGCCCTGGTCTGGGAAGATCGCACATGCTGCAAAGCAACTAACCCATGCACCACAACTACTGAGCCTGTGCTCTATAACCCGCGAGCCACAACTACTGAAGCCTGTGCACCTAGAGCCTGTGCTCTGCAACAAGAGAAGCCACTGCAGTGAGAAGCCCACACACCACAGTGAAGAGTAGCTCTTGCTCACCGCAACTAGAGAAAGCCCACGGTGCAGCAATGAAGACCCAATGCAGCCAAAAATAAAATAAATTAAATAAAAAAAAAAATACGCCATTGCAAAAATTCACCTATACATTTCAACTCCCTTTAACACCATTTCCTTTATCTCTTCTTATATCCAAAAATCAAGGCAGTGCTAAATAAGGCTGGAAACCTTTCTGGAATTTATACTACCGAGTTCTGGTTAAAATCCTTTCTTTGGAGTCAGACAAACCTGGATTCAACTTCTGATTCCATTATTTCCTGATTTCATAACCATGGCAAGCCTATTTTCCAAAAGAGGAATCTAAAGTAAACAGTACCTCACTCATAGGGTTGTTGTGAAAATTAAATGAGGTGACACACACAGTGCATTTAGGACAATGCCTAGAGTACGGCAAGCACATAAATGTTAATTACTGTTCATTATTCTACACTCATAAAGTGGTATTTATCTATAGGTTATTTTGAACCAAATGGTTTTCCACCCTAAAATTCTTTTTACCTTCTACCAACATGCTGATTATTTTACAACAGTAATTTTTATCTGGAGACCATGGCTTTGACTGCAGGGGATAAAACTAGAACATGATCATGAAACATGGATTTATAAGTTATTTTTCTGGAATCACTAAGAACTAGAAACCGTATCGATTTCTTTCATAAACAGGATAGAGTTCCAGAGTTATCAACAAGCTTAACAAGCCCATAGACTTCATATTTAAAAACAAATAAAGCTTTTAGAAACTCCTTGACTGCCTAATACTTAAAATTACATGAGCTACCTAAAAATTTATAGGTGTGTTTTTCTTTTTTTACTTTAAAATTATACCAACCTCCCTGAGATAGAGTCTTTTCCTTCTCTTCATCTTCTGCAATCATTTCTGCCATCTCAAGAAGATCAGCTTCAAAAGGATGTGAGGGAAGTTTTTCCTTAATGTCTTCAATACTCTCAGTGACTTTATCTTCATTATCCATTGAGGATGGAATAAGCATAGGGACAGGCATCTGAAAGACCAAGGATAGACTGAAGAGTTTCTTGGTCGACCATCAAAACTATTATTTGTGGGATCATTTAAATATAAAAATTATTAATAAACAAATTCAAGATATTTCTATTGCTAATGGTTAAGATAGTCTTGCTAGTTTGTTTTTATAAGACTGCAGCCATTTAAATAGAAATTCAGTAAGTGCTTTTCTGGATACTTAACATGTCTCTGATTCATCTAAAAGAATAATTAAGTAATGAGTTTTTGTTTTGTTTTTGACTACATTTCTTGCTTAATATTTTCACACAAGTGTTTCTCTTAAGAATTCAGTACCGAGAAAATATATATTTCCAATAAAAAATGAATACATTTTTCTTTAACGAAAAGTCAGAATCCTGTAAATCACAGTATTCCTCTTTTCATTCTTGCTACAATCTAGGATTCTAGCATTCACACACTGTTTCTGATCTTTTTCTATGTTAGTGGTCTTTTGTGTTTAAAATGTTTTTAAAAAGCTAAATCATAACCTCCTCTGACAAGGCAGGGTACAAATAGAAGCAGTCCTTTATATATTCCATATTTAAGTAATATAACAGTATGATTAATAGCCAACCAGAGTCAGGTATATTTTACCAACAAGTAAAAAGTATTTTTATGGAGCTGTCAAATCTTAATTGAGAAAAATGCATACTAAATTAGGCTTAATCTCTAAATGATTACTCACTGGAACTGGAATTCCAAATGGGACTGGGGCATACTGAGTATAAAGATGAAGAGGTATAGGTACGAACACTGGTACTGGAACTGGCACCACAATAACTTGGGGCTGAGTTGGAGTGTCTTCTAATGGAAGAAAAAAAGAAAACCCACAAAAAAACAAAGAGGGTTAGAAACGACATTTTAATTTAAAAAAATTTTTTAGGTATATGAAGACTTATAATTCAAAAG
Source organism: Leucopleurus acutus (assembly GCF_964270905.1). NCBI lineage: Eukaryota > Metazoa > Chordata > Mammalia > Artiodactyla > Delphinidae > Leucopleurus > Leucopleurus acutus. The sequence continues at coordinate 165,357,028 of NC_139143.1, forward strand.
AAGTGTAATTTTAATTAAAAAAAATTTTTTAAAGCATGTGGACATTTACAGTTCAAAAGAAGTATCTATGAGGGACTTCCCTGGTGGCACAGTGGATAAGACTCTGTGCTCCCAATGCAGGGGGCCCAGGTTCAATCCCTGGTCAGGAAACTAGATCCCACAAGCATGCTGCAACTAAGACCTGATGCAACCAAATAAATAAAATTAAATTAAAAAAGAAGAAGTATCTATGATACTAGGAATTCACAGAAAGGAGAAATAGCAAGGCTTGAGTATAACAGCACTAAAAAAAGTGGGCAACACAATAATTATCAGTGATACGAGGATAAGATGAATGAAGGATATAACTTGGATGGATAAATGGAATAGTTATCTTAGAAGAAAGGTATAGAAGACTTAACATGAATAAGTAGTGTATGTTAAAGAGGAGACTGAATAGGTAGAAGGGCCATTTTTGTGAGGCTATAATACACATTTAAAATCATTAGACAGTGGGGAACTACTACAGATTGGTTAGCACAAAGTAATGTGAGGAAAATGGCTTTAAAAAGATTAATTTGGCTGCCATCTTCACATGGAATAGAAAGTATACAATGTGGGAGGCAACTACAATATATAGAGCTAAGAAGATGAGGGCCTGAACTAGGGTGGTTATGATACCTGCAGGAAAAAAAATATACACAGCAGAGGTTCTAAGATATTTTTTAAAAAAAGGAAACAGAACTTTGGGAACTAACTTAAACATGAGTAGGGAAAAAGTGGGAAGGATGGAGGTAGAAATCATTCAATTACTTAACAACTATCTACAGAGTCTTTTCTGTAGGCCAGAAAAGTATGTTAGATAACTGTAAAATCATTAATGTAAGAGAAAAGTAATGCTAGTAAAAACAAGTGAAAAGCTGACAATTTGACTAGGGTTAGAAGTGGGAAATAATATGGGATCAATTTTACCATGGTGCAGTGGACATAAAAAAAAAGTTATCTGATTAGAGATGTCTGATAACCAAGCTACATAATGCTGAACTGTCACTATTTTGGGATTGACATGTACACATTGCTATATTTAAAACAGATAACGAGGACCTACTGTAAAAAAATGATAAATAAAAAAAATATTTTAAAAAATGACTTTTTTATAAAGTCACTATTGGTACAATAAAAATACAGGACTAAGTCATCTATAGCTCTGCTGTTCAACATGATCCGTGGATCAGCAGCACTGACATTGCCCAGGAACTTAAAAGATGCAAAACCTCAGCACCACTAAATGAGAATCCACTTAGTAACATTCCCAAATAATTCATATGCATATTAATGTTTGAGAAGTACTGGCCTAGAGGATAACCTTCCAGATCTAAGAATCTAGGATTCCTTTCCACTTTAAAAATTCTGGGATTTTCAGATGGCAGCATGCCAGAGACCCAATTCTCTAGGGAAACAAGCAAAGTTGGTGAAAACCTAAAAAATAACCATTTAATAAATTCTTTGGAAATTGTCCCAAAGGCATACAGCAAATGGAGAAATATTTATTCAAGAAAATCTACTAAATACAGTAAAAACAGTAGGCATCTGTGACTTTTCATCTGCTACCTGCTCCACACCCCTGCCTCAGCCAGCTAAACATGATAGAAACTCCACTCTGGAATGGGTGGGACCAGAAAGAATGGGCTCCTCTTCCTTCAGCTCCCATCAAGGGTTACTGTATCTCACCAGGAGGGACAGGCCACCATCATTTCTTATCCCCTCAAACTCCAGGTTAAAGAGGTTAATTTCCTAGTGAGTACAGCTACCACCCACAAAGAGAAAACCTACTATAGGAACAGCAGGCCAAGAAAACTAGGGTACGAACTACCTTCACCCCAGATCACTTGTAAGGCAGAGATTCCATGCTAGGAGAGGCAAGTTGAGGAGATCAGAAGCTCACACCATGCCCACCATTCAGAAAAGTAGTAACTCAAAGAGAGTAGAGGCAGTTCATAAGAAAAGAAAGCCCTAAAGCTCTCCCCAAAGGAACTGACATTATTTGAAATAGAGTGTGGAAAAGTTCAAACCTAAGGGTGCTCTGGAAAACAACAGTTCCTCTTAACTAAGACCCTGTTTATATAATTCCAAAGTCTATGCTTACCCATAATACTACACTATCATGAATAAGGAAATTAAATGAAGCATTCAGAGTATGGTATTATCAACTACCTTCTCTTTGCCATAACTTGTTAAGTTGATGAAAATACCTAACCCACAGGGATATCGTGAGAACTCAATTGGGCAGCGAATATAAGCAACCAAACACAACACCTATAAAATAGAAGGCACTTAATTAATGTAACCAGATCCCACATCACTTTCCCCTAGGAAAAATTAAATGAAGAAAGCACAAGGAACACACCTGTCTGGCATTCTTTGTTTTGGGTATGTGGTTTGCAAGAAGTGGCCTTGGTCTGTGTGATGGGTTTGCACAATAAAGCTTTATTCTTCAAAAGTCTTGGAGGCTGGGAAGGTGGCAGTTTGAGAGCATCTGTTTGTGTACTTGCCTAGTAAAAAAAAAAAAGTCAGAAACCAAAAGCTTATCATTAATTACAAGAAACATTATAAATATTATATTTCAAAATATAATTTCAAAAGAAATACTATATTGGAATTACTTGGAAGACACAGAATATAAATATTCAACTAAACATGTAAGGAATATAATATTCCTGAAATATCAATAGCAATAAAGGAATATTTTGATAACTATATATTGACCCTGAATGTATCTAATTACCAGTTCTGTTTACCAAGAAAAATGCTGTTTGTATTGTGACATACTGTTGATCAATAACAATGGTGGGGCTTCCCTGGTGGCACAGTGGTTGGGGGTCCGCCTGCCGATGCAGGGGACACGGGTTCGTGCCCCGGTCCGGGGGGATCCCGCGTGGCGCAGAGCGGCTGGGCCCGTGGGCCATGGCCGCTGAGCCTGCACATCCGGAGCCTGTGCTCTGCAGCGGGAGGGGCCGCGGCAGTGGGAGGCCCGCGAACCGCAAAATAAATAAATAACAATGGTGGTTGAGCTTAAAATGAGAACTGTTGTTTCTTGACTGAGTTAAGTCTTAAAAGAATTAGTTTCAGGCTTCCCTGGTGGCGCAGTGGTTGGGAGTCCGCCTGCCGATGCAGGGGACACGGGTTCGTGCCCCAATCCGGGAAAATCCCACATGCCGCGGAGCGGCTGGGCCCGTGAGCCATGGCCGCTGAGCCTGCGCGTCCGGAGCCTGTGCTCCGCAATGGGCGAGGCCACAACAGTGAGAGGCCCGCGTACCGCAAAAAAAAAAAAAAAAAATTAACTAGAATAGGATCACTTATGATCATTTAAGTTACCTGAAAAAAGATGACATGAAAATTATCCCAGAGACCAGTTAACACTTTAAAAATGCCACAGTTCTAGTCATAAGTTTTTCTCATTATTTATTTTTTTCTCTTTTTAAGAGACAAAGCACAAAAATATTGAGTTTTTTTTAAAAAAAAAGAATGCTTATTTATAGCATAATCTACACTGAGTGGGAAATAAACTATATTTTATAAGTACTTTATTTACAGTCTGACTATGTTACAAAATGCCCCCCAAACCTTTTATGCCTGAATTCTGTACAATTTACTTTAATTCTGTACAATTAAAAAATAACAAAAACAAAAACCTTCAGTAACTATTATATAGTTACTATTATATAGATACCAAGCATTCAAAGAAATTAAAGTACATAAAAGACCTAACTAAATAACCAGAAAATCCTGTTCCTGAACTCATGCAATTTGTTTTATATAACAAACAAAACATAAAGGAGGGCAAATCAGCTTAGACATATTCATACTGCATAAAAAGGGAAAAGACAGTGGCAATACCAATAAAAATAATAAAACTTACATCCCCAATGATTTTCGCTGTTACTGTTGGAACTGCACCTGATATAAATAAAAACATAATGTAGGATCTTATTATTTAAACATTAGTATTAAAAGCTGATATTTGGAAAAAACACACAAAGTTTCATAATAAAAACATGTATTATCTTACTTTAATTCAGGGGAAGAGTAACACCTAAAGCCTAATATGAGAAAAAGAGATCTGGAAACTACAAAAACACTGTTTAATGCCATAGCAGCACATAGTGAGCCACCATTCCTAATATGAATGTGACAAACACATGAAAATGAACACTGACAAAAAAAAGTAGAGAAGCCTTATATTCAACCTCAAAAAGGCTAGATAAATGCTTTCAAATCAAGTCATACCTTGTAAGACACTGTTAGAATTCACTGTGGGCTGAGCAGCAGGAGCACTTGCTAATGATACTACATTAGCTATAACTGGAGTTGAATCTTTTCTGTGAGATGGGGGCCCTGATGAAGCAGCTGGCACCATGGAAACACTTCCTGATTAAAATAAACAAAAATAAGAAAATCTCATGTAATTTATATGCACATACACAGAACCAACATTTCAAGGAGGTTAAACAATGCTTTTAGGTTAGAGTAAATTCTGTTGGAGCCAAGTGTCACTTCAGGATTAACTGGATTTTTTTCTGTTTTTTAATTAGTGAACCTTGAAAGTATTCCATGTACCTTCTCTTGCCTAACTATGTATGTGGTATATTTAAAAGGCTATGTGATTTAGATTCTATGTTCTTTCTCTCAAATCCTTTTCTAAGGAAGTCAAGATGTATATCTTCAATTATAAAACATTAACTGCTATTCTTCCCCATAAAGTTCTTACAGAGTTTATTTGACTCAACATGCTCAGAGAAAACTAAAAGAACTCGTTTTTACAGGGCATTAATCTAAGGTGTTAAACAAAAAGAGATCTAAATGTTAATGTCATTTGAATAGAATGAAATTTATGTTTCATGAAATTATTGACAACTACTTAATGTTCTCAACTTGTAGAACAGTAGTTAGTCCCTGGCATTGACCAAAGACTAAAGTTTAATTTTACCTGCATTATTTTGTGAAGGTGGGTCACACATACTTTGCTGATTACAGAACATCAAGATACAAAGCAGGTTACAGAAATGTTTCATTTCTCCCCGCCATTTCAAGGACTCACTGAGCTTACCCTGTCGCTTACAACCATCACATTTGGCCATCTGAAAAAGAAACAGAAGATAGTAAAGAAGTAAAAAACAAACTGTCTATGGTCTGATGGAATAAAAGCAGGCCACAGGTAACAAGTGAGGAAATTTACTTAGAATTTAGGTCACAAAAATGAAGGTTAACTATCCTGGGGGGAGGGGCAATATAGAGGTAGGGGACTAAGAGGTACAAACAATTATGTATAAAATAAGTTATAAGGATATACTGTACAACACAGGGAATACAGTCAATATTTTATAATAACTATAAATGAAGTAAAACCTTTAAAAAATGTGAATCACTATATTGTATACCTGTTAACTTATATAATATCATACCTCAACTATAATTCAGTTTTTTAAAAAATGAAGGTTAACGATCCTAAATTTGGAAATAATTACTTACCTATCAACTATTTTGTACAACATTAAAAAAGGTCACATTATAGAGATGCCAATAAATAGAAATTTTAAAATAAGTGAAATGGAAATAGACCGATCTTCCTTAAAGACATCAGAACACAATTCATTTTAGTTAATAAATGAATATAATTTTAAATATTTTAATGTTTTAAGACTGATATGTCTTCTACAAGGAAATTAAAAACAAATGTAACTTCAATGACATTAAAGTCTTTTTAAAATCTTATATTAATACTAGAGGAGAACAGAATACATTTAATACTTAAAAGTTTTAAATCATTAATTGCCCTTCACACTATTTGAAAGAAAAAAAGAAGGGAAAAATATGCCCTGACTTGAAAAACCCAGGAATGTGAATTATATTTACCTGATAGAACAGAACTGTATATTTGGACATGCACTCTTCACAACAAAACTCTTCTACTTTCCCCCCTAAATTATTCTGTACCAATTTGGGAGATGTCTGTAAACAATAACTGCACATTTTACAGTGATTTCCCCAGCGTTTTGCCAAGTCATGTTTATAAAGCAATTTGCAACCTAAAAAAATCAGAGAAGATAAAATTAACATTAGGGAGAAATAATAAGTATCTACATCTTTAATTTAAATGTCCTACAACAAAGTTTGCACATTTGGGTTCTCACCAATTAGTAGATCAAGAGATCAATTTAGAGGATTAATACTATCATTTTCTGTTTTTAAACGAAGTAAGACAGCAGAGCAAATATTACAGTGCATCATATATGGTAAAAGTCAGTTTTGTTTCATGAAACTTTTGTTTTATTTGGGTATGTGAACATACACTGGGTCACAATGTAAAATGTATGTCTTGTTTGTGTCGTGGTCAAAAGGTTTGAAAGCCACTAGCCTAGGAGGCTAATCCTGCATGGTTTTAGAGTAAAACAAAACATTCTAACCTTATAGTCATCTAAATAAGGAAGACACTGATTCACATATTCAGATCATTTATATTCAGAAACATAATGGATGTTTAAAACAATAAAAGTAGTATCTTAGGATGCTACCAAAATTTAAGCAGTTCCCTTTAGAAATAAATACAAGAACTAAAGGATCCCTATCAACCTAATAACTAACATTAAATGTTTTTCACATCACCACCATTTTTTGCTATACACATTGAAGAGATTTTTCTTCATTTTAACATCTATATAATATGAAGAATTAGATCAGAGAAGAGAGAACCAAGTATAAACAAAACAAAAAGGTTTTGGTGTTATACACAAAAGATAAAATAAACTTACACAGTGACAGCTTAAATCATCAACTACTTTTGAAACAACAAACATGCTCAGTAGGTAAGATAATCTTCTATCTTTACCTTCACTACAGAATGACTTGTCAGCACCTGAGAATCGCACAGTCTCCTTTACAATTTTCTCAATTTTACAATATTCACACATTGCCATTAAATTATTTATTTTCTTATATTCATCAGAACAATTTTTGCCACAGAACTGAAACATTTTACCCTGCAAAGAAATAATCATTAAGTACTAATTAAACATTTGGTTTATCTTGTGGAAATCTTTATCCCTCTTATTTTCAAAACAAATAGTGTATTTCTGAAAGGTGAAAAGCCAGAAATAAGTTTACAGATAGACCAGTTTATACTCGAACCCTCTATCATGCTCCTTTACTCTACCTTATAATCAAGAAGTTCTGGTTTTGTGGCAAAGAGACGGTTACAGTGCTGACACTTGAGTTTTACAACACTTCGTGCAAACCCAACATGTTGGGATTGGGCAGCAAGACGCTGGAGACCAGCTGCAGCAGAGCTACTGATGGAGGTGGGAGAAACAGCAGAGGTGTTACCGCCTCCTGCTGACACTGTTGAACCTGTAGGGATGCTTACAATTACTTGGCCCTGAGACAAGGGCACCACTGAAGAATTCATTCCTGCTGGTTTGTTGAACAAATTCTGAAAGAAGAAACAAACAAAAAGATCAATCTACTCATTTGTTCAAACAAGAAGGTACTGAATACCTACCTATGTCAAGTACAGTTCCAGGCACTTAACATACATTTGTGAAAAGGCAAACATCCCTGCCTTTGAGCAGCTTATAGCTGAATGGGGGGAGTGATATTTATATTAAAAAATGAAATAATTTAATAATATTCTTTAAAAATAATATCCTCCCAATAGATAATCTAGGTAATAATAGTACCATTTAATTTCACAGAAGGCAATTAAATAACATGCCTCCAAAAATAGGATGGACCAAAGAACTCAAGTTTAAAAAGACTGAGGTAGAAATTTAGGCAATCCACGCACTTAGCAACCACCTAATAAGTTTACTTTACTATCACAGGCAACTAACTGGAGAAAAGGAAGAGTCCTGAAGCCATACCTGGAAAGCTACCACACAACTGTAGCTGCAGAAGTTGCGAATACTTCCATCTGACATGGCTAGGTGATACTGAGGGATTGCTGAGGTTTTGCAACTGTTACACTGAACTTGTACACCTTAGCAAATCAAAATAAAAGCTGATGAGTAATACAAATGTAAACAAATGTATGAGAAAATAAGTATTATATGATACATGAAAATTCAAGGGCCAAGTCAAGTTGCAGGAACTGAAATTAAACTTAGTTACCTCACATATAGACAAAAACTAACAACGTCAGAAATATTTCTGTTTATTTAAAGTCGTCACAGTCTACACCCTGAAACTAAAAAATAAATGAATCTTGAAATAAATCAGGTATAGATAAAGAAAATACATTTTAAAAGCCATAAATTCTTTTGGTAAGAAAGAATGCACAAATAGGCGCAACTAAATAAACATAAAATAAGCAATCAAGATAACAGGTGATATTTTACAACACAGATCTGAAGTATTTTAAATTTGCGTTAAAAATCAACTAAATTTGGACAAAAATCTGCACTATAACAACAAAGCAATAACCATAAGTTATTCAACTATTATATTTATAAAGTTTATGAAACCAGTATTACCTGCAGAAGTAACCATTTTAACTCTGTAAGCAGATAAGCAATTAACAGAACAGAAAAGCTCTGTCTTTCCCAAGCTATTGGTATTTTCAATCATTTCTGCTGAGGATCTCAATGATTTGCAAAGCGCACATGGTGTAATTTTGGCTGATTTCTATTAAGAGAATAAAATAACATTCATTTTTACCAAGTTACAAGTAAAAGCATAACTCTTTGAAATGTTTATACTTAACACTGTTGAAATATTTTAAATTAGTGGCTTCCAAACTTTTATGATTACAATCCTCAGTAAGAAATAAATTTTACAAAGTGACCCAGTAACACATACTTCTGAGGTTTTGTGTTTGTGTATTAAACATGTATGTATATAAAACTGAAAGGTTTTATAAAACAATATATATCATGATAACATGTGATGCACTTTGATATTTTTCCACTCTACTCTACTTCATTAAAAAATATGTTGGGCACAACCTAGCAATTAATTTTGGGATCTATTAATTTGTTATAACTATAGTTTTAAACACACTATTTTAGCCTTCCCCTAAGATAAGGTTACGGGGTTAAGTACAAAATACTATGTATAAAATAAATAAGCTGCAAGAATATATTGTACAAAACCTCCAAACAAACAAAAAAACCCACTATTTAAAAAATTACACAACAGGGAATTCATGCTCTTACACTATTCAAAGAATTGGAAGAACTTCCCACAAAAGGTGCTATATATAGCAATGAAATGTGAATCCAAGGAAATTAATAAACTTACTAGAAAATTCACACTCAAATATTCTACCACTAATAATAACAAAGCACAGGGACTTCCCTGATGGTCCAGTGGTTAAGACTCCGCGTTTCCACTTCAGGGGGCGTGGGTTCGATCCCTGGTCAGGGAACTAAGATCCCGCATGCCGCGTGGTGCAGCCAAAACAAATAATAACAACAACAAAGCACACTCTAAGCAATAAAGTGGGAGGAAACTTTGCATATCCCAAGTGTCCAAATATAAGCAACGAAAGAGTCTGTTATCTTAAATTTCCACTCAGTGATTTAGTAGCAAATAATGCTAAATACTATTAACATGTCATACATTCAGGATAACTTATAAGGTATATCCAGCACCCATTAAGATAATTTCAAGATCTCTATGTCCTCTTCAACGATAAGTCTGTTATACTTACTATTAAAATAAATACATATTCAAGTGAGCATATTCCTACATTCTGGAATCTCTTCTGTATCTCCAACCCTATTTCTCCTTTCCTCCTCCAACAGGACTGCAAACACAAACTTCATTTATAAGAATTAGGTCAAGAGTTATCTCTGAAACTATCAAGTAGAACTGACCTTGCTTCCACTGTGCCCCTCTACATCCCATAACACTTCTATCGTAACATCTCTACACACTTGTATCTCCCCCAGGGGACATGTAACACCTCAAAACAGGAATCACATCTAATGTTTGTTGAATAAATTTTATATAAGGAAGAAAAGAAAAGTAGCAGAAATGACCATCTTCAATGTTCCAGGTTCTATACTAGGTGCTTTCTCATTCTTACTTCATATAATCCTAAAAACATCCCAGTGACATTGCTAGTATATACCCATTTACAGATAAGAAAATGGACTCGGGGAGTTTAACTGCTTTCCCCAAGGTTAAATTCTATTTGAACAGAAAGTCTGGGAATCAAACCAAGATCTGCTTTACTTCTAAATCCACGTTCTTTCTCTAAACCACAGTACACACTAATATGTGAAAATTGTAATAGGTATTGGCTAAATTAAAAGTAATAAATTTAAAATTAAGATATTTCAAAATACTTCTCTTATGGAATGTATACCACCTTTCAATGGACTGAATCAAAGTAACTTTTAGAATGTGATACAATATCAGGAAAACTGTCCTTTGTACAAGAATATAGGTAATGAAGATATTGGGTTTTTCCTCCCCTTTGAGAACAAAAACAAGGTGTTTCTAAGGAAGAAATAAATAGTAATTAACACTAATCCCTTTTAATGTGCTTGTATATTAACAAGAAATAAATTGAAACACTAGAATGTTTAAAATTACAAAATCATTGCAAAGTTTTAAGAACATTTAAGAGAAATTTCCAAATTAACATTATTAAATTCACCAATTTTGGTAAACTGTATAAAAATTTACTATTCTAAGAAAAAGAATGATCAGCAAATGCAGTGAAACAGGAAAATATTGTAAAACTGAAAATGTAAAAAGTTCTTACTATTCCTTTGGGTTTACCAATTTTAAAATTGAACTTTTGATCAAAATTTACTAACAAAATATAAATCTAGTATAAATAAAACTGCCAACATTGCTAATTATTGGAGAAATGCAAATCAAAACAAACCACAGTGAGGTACTACCTCACGCCAGTCAGAATGGCCATCATTAAAAAGTCTACAAATAACAAATGCCAGAGAGGGTATGGAGAAAAGGGAACCCTTCTACACTGTTGGTAGGAACGTAAATTGCAACCACAGTGGTGCAGCCACTGTGGAAAACAGTATGGAGGTTCCTCAGAAAACTAAAAGTAGAATTACCACATGATACAGCAATCCCACTCCTGGGCATATATCCAAACAAAACTGTAATTCAAAAAGATACATGCACCCCTATGTTCACAGCAGCACTATTAACAATAGCCAAGACACGGAAACAACCTAAATGTCCATCAACAGATGAATGGATAAAGAAGATGTGGTACATATATACAATGGAATACTACTCAGCCATAAAAAAGAACGAAATAATGCCATTTGCAGCAACATGGATGCAGCTAGAGATTATCACACTAAGTGAAATAAGTCAAAAAGAGAAAGACAAATACCATATGATATCACTTATATGTGGAATCTAAAATCTGACACAAATGAACCTATCTATGAAACAGAAACAGAATGAGGGACATAGAGAATAGATTGGTGATTGCCAAGGGGAATGGGAGTGGGAGAGGGATGGATTGAGAGTTTGGGATTAGCAGAAGCAAAGATTAGAAGGTATACACCAAAATGATGGGACTGGGTAACTCTGAGAGACGCCTAATTTTTTCTTCTTTGTGCTTTTCTGCATTTTCAAAATCTTGTTCAAAAACATTAATCATATTTTAAATAAAATAATCCATACCCTAAAAACATGTATCGATATTTCAAATGCATTAAGAGAAATACAGTCTGCCCTCCATATCCCTGGGTCCCACATCTGCAGATTTAACCAAATGCAGATCGAAAATATTCCAGGAAAAACAATTCCAGAAAATTCCAAAAAGGAAAAGAATTTGCTGCACACTGGCAACTATTTACATGGCATTTACATTGTATTAGGTATTATAAATAATCTAGAGATGATTTAAAGTATGCAGGAGAATGTGTGTAGGTTATATACAATTACTATACCATTTTATATAAGGGACTTGAGCACTCTCAGATTTTGATATCCTCAGGGTTCCTGGAACCAATTCCCCATGGATACTGAGGTACAACTGCATATGGTACTTATAAAACTCTATAACAAGAGTTTTTTAACACACATGCATTTGAAAAATACTATTTACATGCAAAAAATATTAATTAAGCTAGTAACAAGAAATTAATATTTTTGTGACATTTTCATAAATAATTTCTATCAAAAAAATTCAATCCTTCTGGAAGGAACAAAGACGTCAGGATTAAATATGGTCATGTACCTGCTTATATGCTGTGACACACGTGGAACTACAAAACTTCTTAGCCTGTCCCTCTATCTGGAGCATGTGGCATTGTCCAGAGCCACTGTAGCAGTAACCCCCACAGTTTTCACAACAGTTCATGGTGAGGTTGTTAGCAGAGCGAAACTTAGAAAAGCAGGCATCACTGCAAAGTTTATGTACCACATTCTGGTAATTAACTTCATGTCGAATCTAGGAATTATAAAGTAATAACTTAGAAACAACAAGCAAAGACCATCAAAAGCTGTCCTTTAAGCACAAATATCAGACTCCTTCCCCCACTAAAGTAAAAAGATAACTTACAACAGCATTCTTCTGACACATGCTGCATTTGGTTGAAATGCTATTCGTATTTATGGTAACAATAGGTTTTCTTTTCAGTTCATATGTTGACAAACATGACTGACTACAAAAATCTTTACTAGTGGTGGTATTTTCAAACTGGGCACTGATCACATCCTTTGGATTTAAAATGTCTCTAAAAATGACAACAAAGATAAAATAAGCCATAGTATAATTCATTTTTTTCTTTTTTGTCAACTAAAAATATCAAATAAAACAAAGGCAATTAAAAGTGTAGGGAAAGGGCATTGGTATTTAAATCTGAAAACCTGGGTTTTCTTGAATAAAGTGATAAATCACTTTGATCCTCAACCTCTGTTGTATAAAATGAAACTAATACACGGCTTAGTTCATAGAACTGTTGTGAGGATTAGTACACTATGTTTCAAGATTAAAAAGATATACATCAAACATTTATCATTCACTATCTCTAGTAGGTAGGATTATAGAAGATTTTCATTTTCTTCCTTAGGCTCTCCTATATGTTCAAAAATACTCTTTAACATTACACTTGAAAAATTTTAAAGTCACTATCTTTTAAAAGTAGGAATACATTTCAAACTACACAGTGCATATTCTAGCATGATTATATAAAATTGAACATTTCCAGATCTAAATAATTCAATTTGTAAGCATTAGCAGTAAAAGACAATGAAGATTAAAACCCTAAGGATTAAGACTCCCTACCACTCCACCCCTTATCCCACTCCCAAATTACTCTTCCTACATAGTAGTTCATCGCTTAAGTACAAACCATTTTAAAAACCAATTTTAAAAATACCTTGATGAAATTCTGTAAACAATGTCTCTCTCCCATGAGTATACACTCACATAATATTTAGTAAATAAACTGTTATATTCACTCTTACATTTTAAACAGATTATACTAATATAGTACTTTTTAGAAAAGATTACAAATATCTCTGCTTCAAAAAAAAGATAATAGCAAATATAATGGGACTCATCACAAGGAGCACCTGATATTGTACTATGCTGTAATACACAACATCACACCTCATCTTCAATACTTAGTAGCTTGAGAGTGCTCTATTACCTGCATTTTTTTGGGGGGGGGGCTTTCCAGCTACTTTTTATTGGGTTTTAATCTATTTCATTTATAAGGGTATTTAATGAGCAGTTACCTTGAGCCAGGGACTAGCCCAGCCCTATGTCAAGATATGGTACAAGCCCTCAAGGAGCTCACGGTATACTGGGACAAATAGACAAATGATATATAAAATACCATAAGAGAAGCATTCTTAATATAAAAAAGTAAAATAATTTTGAAAAATGTATTTATATACATAAAATGTACTACAGAAATAGAAATGAAGAAACAATTATTTCAGACAAGATGTGACATGAAAAGCTACCCAAAAGGTGGTATTTTAGCTGGACCTTAAATAGATGTTTTCTAGAAGGCTAAGGAGATAAAAGTTGGAGAACAGCGTGGATCAAGGCAATAGAATCATAAAAGTAGCTACTTCTCACTACTCTCAGTATGCTTAACATCCAACTGCATTACATTTTATTGTAACAGATTACATCTTATCAGAATGAGAAGAAGCAATCTCATTTCAGATAGTAAAAATTCAGATGGTACAGACAGTCCTGAAACAGTTACCTCTCTTACTGCCATTATTATCAAGAAAACTGATCTTTCTAACAGTATTAACAAAAGTACCCTCCAAGTTACCTCTTTTAAAGTGCAGGATTTGAAACTAATTTTTTTAAAACAAATTGTTAGGTCCCTATTACTAATGAAATCTAAAAATTAAATGATGATTAGCCAAAACATATTCAGAGTTTAGGTTAAATTCAAGATGCTAAGAGATTTGGTTAATAAAAGACTAACAAAAATAAAATTGTTACTCCAAACAGCTAAGGAGTTTCTTTCAACCTAAGTGCTGCTGCTATATTTCTAGTGGTCTACAAAAACAGCAGTAGTTATCAGGAAGGAAATCTTTTCTATCTCCACCTATTCAAATTAAAGTAAAAATCCTTCTTATAGGGACTGACTTACAAATTAAACCTGTTCGATGCATGGACTATCTAGAGGGGAAAATGCATGTGCCAGAACTACCCAGCTATGTGACACTGAGCAAATCATTTAACTTCTTTGAATCTAACTTCCTTATATTTCAGGCACAATCCAAATCAATAATTTTATAATCAGATAAACCAGACTATCCCAAACTGCTGTAATGACTGTGTAAATAAGAGAGGAAAAAGGGAAGGAAAGGAAAAGTGGTGAAAAGGAGATGAAAGAGTAGTACAGAAAATGAAATGGAATACAAAGAAAAACAAGACTGATAAATGGTTGAGAACTGAGCAACAAGAGAAAAAGGTATTCTGTAAGAAGAGAAGGGGGGAAAATTAAGAAAGACAGAAAATGAAAAAGAAAAGTTGAGGTGATAGATAGGCAGGCAAGGAGTACCTGAAAGAAGAACAGAAAGGGGTGAATGGAAAAGAACAAGGGATAAAAAAAAAGATAACAGAGTAAGTGAATGAAAAGGGAGAACAGTTAAAAGTCAAAGAACAACAGGTTAAAATTCATGGATAAGACCAAACATTACAAAAGAAGAACATTTAATCTTTAAAATAATTAAATTACATAAGATCAGACAGAGCTAAGATATGACATGCAGGTAAAAATGACCATCTCCAGATAAAGCAAGGCAAACACCAGAGACCAAAGAGATATAGTAAATTTAGATGAGAAGAACAACATGTATGGACAAGAATTAAAAAACACAGAAAGAAGGCACACATTTTAAAACTTCCATGAGTTTCCTATGGTCATTTTGAAATTCACTGTTAAATCTTTGCACTAAGTATCTATGACTATTATTATGAAAGGAGAAATACTGCTGAAATTTTAGAAAGTGCTGATCGCTAAAGTAAGAATTAAATAAAGAAACATAAAAGGAAGTTTTTACGTGAAATTATTTCATAGCAAAATAGGAATAGAACAAAGAACCTTATAAAAATTATAATTTTCTAGTTAATTTGATCTTAGAAAGGATGAATATACTGGAATATAGAAATTAGATATCATCTATAAGTACTCTTTTTTAAACATGTTTCATAATTCAAACAGAAGTCTATTTTTACTAAATTAAACTTGAAACATAAGGGGATGCACATATAACTTCTAGAACATCTTCTAACCATACTCAAATTTCTTTTAGAAGTTTCTTTCTATACTTTTTCCAATTGAACCAGAAGAGGGAGCATCTTTTCCCTTTCTAGACAGAGAAAGGGCAGCATCCATGTGAGGTACTCTAAGTACAAATATCGAAACTAATAAATCATGGTTTGAGTAGCTTAATAATAGAAGCCAAAATATTTCAGAACAAGAGCATTATTCATCTTTTTCTGACTTATTTAAACAGTGTCTAATGACCACATTGCAAAATTAGCCTAAATTAGTTCATATTCCTCAAATATATCAGGATGATTTTATTAGGATCTAAGGTCATAATTTTTTGTTGTTAAACACTGAAATACAACCTCTGAGATACCTGAGATACTGAGAAAATAAAAATACATACACTGGAATCCAATTAAAGTTAAGATGAAAAGTATTAAATGAATTCCAACTACCTAATAGAAAACATTACATAAACATTAAATATTTGTTGCATCTAAGCATCTATTGCCTACAGTTACAAGATAAAATATTGTGGTCATGTAATATCCCTAAATGGCATAGTTTTTGTTTTCTCAAGCATCTCAACTAACAAGGATAGTAAAGTACATTTCAAAAGCACCTCTTATTATATAAAAGGCACATTACTTAAAGTTAAAAGAAAGCTGAGCACCTAGCGTCCAGAAAGATTAAAAGCAGCAACAACATGTTCGTAGTAAACAATGTGATATTTCTCAAAAAACACAGAAAGGTAGAAAATTAAACAATACATAAATAAGAACAAAGTATCTTGAAAGAAAGAAAGCAAAGACGATAATTTAGAATTCTGCTATACTTTGAGCAACTTGAACAAGTTTTCTTAGTGGGAGGAGGCGGTGGGCGGGCAGGTGGAACTGTATATCCAGTGAGGCACAGTGTAGAGCAGAATAGCTGAGTAGACCCTTTCCTCTGATAAGCAGTTTGCCCCTTCTGGAGGATTTTTTTACAACCAGAACAGGAAACTCGAACAGCTGTGGCTGGAACTGAAGGAAGCATTTTATTCATGCCAGATGATGCCAGTGAAGGCTGAAAGCCAGTAGTCAACTGTGGAGCTTTAAAAAAAAAAATTTAAAAAAAAAAGTTTTACTTTTTACCATGAATTTTAAGTAGGCATCCTTTCTTTCTCTTCTAGAGCTAGTCTTGAAACCCAACACTAATTATGCAATACACAATTAAAGCCATTCTAAACTGCCTAGTTTACTAATATAAGTAGATACTTCCTCTCACTCATACTGGTCAGAATAAATAAACATGATTCATTCATTCAGTTCTGCTTCTTACCAAGAGGACTGCCACTGACTGAAAACACAGCACTAATTTTCAGTTCCCCTTCTTGAGTTTTTTGCTGTTGGCCATGACTATACTCCTTTTAAAAAGAAAAATAAATAAATATGTAAAGAAAAAATAAATACAATGTATCTAAAGAAATCCAGATATTCAAGACATTTTACTATGGCTATATAGGGGTGGAAAATGTTTACTACATTAACATTAATAAGTAATAGCAAGCAAACTATAATTACAATAAGGGTATAACATGTTTATACACGCTGAGAGTTGAGGTAAAAAATGACAGTAGCTATCTAGCTTATAGCACTACCAGATATTCACAAATTATTTTTTAAATTCTTAATATTATTACAGTATTTTAAGTTGCTGTTCATCTATTATAAAAGTAATACACACTTACTATACAAAATTTAGACAAGTAGAAATGAGAAAAAAATTCTAATCATATTTCCATTACCCCAAAACAACCACTGTTACTCTTTTGTTATATTTCTTTCCAGTCTTTTCCCCTGCCGTATGTGTTTCTTCACACAGCTGTAATTATACTGAATATAGCATTCTTATAAAATGATTTTTTGGTCACTTGAATCAACTGAACATTTATTTGCATATTATCACATATTACTCTAAAATAAATTCTAGTGGCTAAATATCAGTGTTTCTAAGGTTGGAGTCCAAGAATCCCTGAGGTCTGTAAAGGCAGACCAGGCAGTCTGAGAAGTCTAAAAAAAATATTTTAAAAGTCTGGGGTTTTATTTCAATAATTTTTTTAGTGAATGTAAATATATTTTTAGTCATGAATAACCACATATAACTGAGTTGTACAACAAGTTTTTAGTGCTGTTGTTAGCTTTTACAATTCTATTACTGCATTGTGAAGCCCCTAAGTGGTAGATTTAACTTTGTATTTTAATTCACTGTTTATCACACTGAAACTTGCAAAACCCTGAAAGACGTCTTATTCTTGGAATTCTCAGGCAACTCCAACATACCGCCTTTTTTTGTGATAAGACGTGTCTGTACATTACTGGAATTCGAGAAAATACTGATATATATTATTTAATAGACATATCAGATTACATAAGGATGAGACTGGGGTGAGGTGAGGCACTTGCCTCAGGCACAAATTAAGGCACCAAAAATCTCAGTAATATTTTTTAAAATGCCATAATCCATGATAAACAAAATACCAAAACTTTAAATAAGTAAAGACAGGATCAGTATTACTAATTTTTCCCTTGGCCTCAGTCTCCAATTTGATAGCCTTGAATGGCACTGAAATTACATAACCACAAGCCAGTGTTGGTTCACTTGTTTCCACACATTTGCTTTTATCGGTAATGCCATGATGAACATCTCTGTGAATACTCATACACTCATATTTAGGATTATCTCCTAAGGAAAGAATCTTAAAGTGGAATTACTAGGTAAATAAGTACATAGTAAAGGTTCTTGATGCACAATGACAGATTGTTTTTTAAAACCTTAATTTTATTTATTCTAGCAATTTGTGATAAAAGCCACTTAAAAGTCTCTTCCCATTCTTGTTTTAATTTCCAATTTTTTAAATATCCATTTACAAAAAAAGCATTATAAGGTAACAAGATTAACCTCTGATAACATCTGTTATCAACATTTCCTCAATATGTACTATGAGATAAATTTTACATACTGAAGTTTCCATTTTTATGCCAAAAAATCGACAGTTTTTACCTTTGCGATTCCTTCTATTTCTTACAAAGTTCTACTTCCACAATAAAATACTAAGAAAGTTTTCATTGTTTATAATACAGTCCTTTAATCCAGAGGTCAGCAAACTTTATCTGCAAAGGGCCAGATACTAAATATTTTTGACTTTTCAAGCCATGCTATCACGACTACTCAAGTCTGCCCTGGTAGAGCAAAAGTACCCATAGATAATATGTAAATGAATGAATGTGGCAATGATCCAATAAAACTATAAAAACAGTATGCAGAAAAACAAAACAGAAACAAAGAGGGCAGGCTGGATTTGGCCCACTGCTGAAAGATAATTTGCCAACTCCTGCTTTAATCCATCTGTGATTTATTGATATTTATTTTGATATATAATGAGCATTTTTCTTTTTCTTTCTTTGAATAGCTGATGAATTCCTTCCACTCACCATTAACATATCAACTTCCTCTAAAAATATCTCTTTTATGGCAATCTATTCTGCATCACTATCAGGCTGACGACTCTTATGATATCACACTATCCTAATGAAAATAATTGTGAGATGTTTAATCATTTAATAGTTCACCACATCTCTAATGTTTAGAGCATACATGTAACATAATGTGTGTGTGCATGCCTATTTATTTTTCTTCAAAACATAAGAAACCACTGATATTTTCATAATTGTATCCATACTGTATCTTAATTTAGGAATAACTAATATCTTATATTAAAAAAAAGTCTCTGCATTCATTCAAGTTGTTTTATCTGATACAAGCACTTTTTAGTTGCTCTGCTGTAGGAAACAGTATATCTTTTCATAATATTGTCTAACTGGGAAACAACTGATTTATAGAAATATTTCTCTGTTTTATATAACTAAAATTTAACTAGCTACTCCACTAAACTTTCAAGAACTCTATTAATTTTCTAATAAAGATCCTTACCAGTAAATGATGATAATTTTGTCTCCCCTTTTCCATTATTTCTTCTAATTTCTTTAACATGTATTGGGTCGAAAATCCAACAAGAGTTAAATAATAATGCTGACATCAGTAATTTGTGTTCATTTAGTTATTATTAACAGAAGGTTTCCATCATTTTACTTTTAAATTCAATGACTGTTATTGATCAGAAGTAGGTATTTCCTTACCTGATCAAGAGAGTATCTATTATAAGAAATGCATAGTGAATTACATGAAATGTCTTTCGGCATCTGTCTATCTATCTATATATCTAGTCTTATTTGAGCTGTTGATGAAGTTACGTATATTAAGAGATTTTCTAATATTGATTCATCATAACATTCCTACATTATATAGTATATGAAAGCATATTACAAGTAAAAAATTTTTTTAAATCTCAGAAAACTCCAGAAAAAAAATCAGTATTCATGGGCATACTTTCATGGTCTCCAGTCAGCTCTCTTTCTCACTGTCTGTGACAGTTATTTCAAACTTCTGATACATTCCTTAAGCCTCAAGTACATATTACTTATATAATAGAGTAAAGTAAGAATATATCTTAAGTACTCTGCTTGTACACCCCACAATGCCTTCAAGGCATAATCATGTTTATGTTAGTATCCTCCCAACAATGATTAATTTTACAAATATTTAATAAAAAATCAATGACTAATAACTTGAGAAGTGAAAATCTGATAACCCAAAAGCTTTCAGAAACAGAAAAACAGGTGTCAAAACAAAACCAAAAAATCCTCTACCACAATATCTTTACCTTCCCTTTATTTATCAAAAGTATGTATCAGTATCCCAAGACAGTATTTTAGAAATGAAGAACCCAGTTTCTATAACCAAGTTAACTTGACATGGCTAAAAAAACAAGCCCCAACATTTAATTACTGCATTCCATTTGCCAAGACTATATGACTCACTATTGTGACAATTAATTAATTTGCTTTCCCATTCTAATCCATTTACTTCAATGAGAGATTACAGATCAGCTCTCCTTTTATTATGAGCAAAAAGAAAAGAAAAAAAAATCATGATTTTAATATAATATTTACTGAATTTCCAGCTTTCAGAAACTACAGAAAAGGGGAGAAGAAAAAATGACGTCTCTGGCTCTTTAAAGTTTTTATTTTAAAAACTTCTCTAGTCATTTTTTTAAACAACTTTTATTTACAGAAAGTTTGGTAGACTATAATAATAAGGCCTTGATGAAGGCCGCTGATTGGCTCCTTCCTGGCCATATGGCCTTGAGTAACTAATTTATTAACCTCTATGAATCTCAGTTCCCTCACCTAAACATAGAGTTAATATCATCTACTCTGGCCTTCTTATATTGGAGGATGAAACAACATAGTACACATAAAAGTATCTGTAAGTATTATATACAGAATATATTATAGTAACATGCAATAGGATTTGAATGAAGAAATGTAACTGGGAGGACAAATGATGCTACGCCAGTAACAGAGGCAGGAGGATGACAACTGGCAAACCCAGAAAATTATAACTGAAGAAATAAGAACAATTGGGAAGAAGTAAATATATATATAAAACATACATTTCAGTATCTTAGTGATTTACATGGGAAAGTAAAAATATTAAGACCAAAGTGAACTGTGTAAAAAGGAGAATAAGGAAGTGAGTTGAAAGCAGAGCTACAAGTTAAGCAAAGAGAAAAGCCAAGGGAGGTTTTGACAAGGTGCCAGAAGCTAAAGCTATGATCTTATTACACCAAGAGAAAAGTTATTACAAGTAACTGATGGTCAAAAGTAAAGACTGACCACAGCTGTTAAATCTATCAGTATTTTATGAGCATTAGGTTAATAGTACTGTTTCAGAGTCTAAGAGAATAATTTGTTGGAACTCCTTTTTCCAGTCTATGGGAAATGAATAAGAATAATAAAGCATTAGGCAGTGTTGAACAAGGAATATAGATTTCCAATGGTCACTGAGGAGAAATACCTAAAAGAACAGGACAATGAAGAAGGAGGTGGGCGAAGGGAAGAGGAAATAGGAGGGGGGGAGAGGAAGTAGGAGGGAAAGGGAGAGGAGGGGGAGAGAGAAGGTAAGGAAGGGATGGAAAAAAAAGAACCAGGTATCCATAGTTTAACATGAGGTCAGGGATTTCTAGAAGAGTTATCAAAGGTATGATCCCACAGGATTGGTGTAGCTGATAACAGAAAGGACTTCTCAGAGAACACCTAGTTTTACCACTCACATGCTGGAACTGCCTTATTGTGGGGTCAGGGCAAAGAATGCTTCTGGACCTTATGCCTAGAACTTACACAGATTCCTGCTTGGTTTCAAAGAGTCCAGTCAATCAGGTGGTGAGCCCTTAGGGAAGTTCTTCCCCCAAATCATGACGAAACTTCATATACGGCATTTTATAACACATTATTACACTTTGAATAGTGATAAAAATGTAGGTGTTTCTGTGTCCTGACTGTTCCACCCTGTTGGTATCCTCCAGTCACTGGAATCTCTGATTGTTTTCAAAACAGTAATATTGGGTTGGCCAAAAGGTTCATTCAGATTTTTCCGTAAGACATTACAGAAAAACCTGAACGAACCTTCTGGCCAACCCAATACAAATAACCTTTCCTGATGCCCTCTTCCCACAATGTGTTTGGTCTTTGCTATAACTGCCTTTTCAGCTCAAGGAAAGTGTCACTGGGTCATGTACAGGCAGAAAGTGACGTCTTTGGTACCCTGCCAGCATTATGATTTCTTATGGATTTCCCATGTCCAGACTGGGGCACTTAAAAGACAGGAGATCTGCCCTGTATAGGCATGGTAGTAGTCTTCTAAAGCATACACTGCCATATGAACCTCCCCTAGGTGTCAGGACACTTCCTTATCTCTAATTCAGATATCCACGACCTCCACTTTGCCTGCTTTTATTAACATGTTTTCATTATTCAGATATTTTCATATTCCTTCTCTACCATCTTTGTAGCTACCACACTCACAGCCATCCAACTCTACAGCTTTATCATCATTACCCTATACAGCTACCCTCCACTGGGCACCATGGCATTCTCACTTAATTGAAGCATCAATCTGACTCACATAAATCACCTACATCTATAAACCACCTATTCTTCCATTTCCTTACTCTAATAGAGTGGTTCTCAAAAGCAGAGGATTTTGTCCCCCAGGGGACATTTGGCAATGTCTGGAGACATGGTACTACTGGCATCTAGTAGGTAGAGGTCAAGGATGCTTCTAAACACCCTACAATGCACAGGACAGCCCCTCACAACAAAGAATTACCTGGCCCCAAGTGTCAATAGTGCTGAGAAACCCTGCTAAGAGACATCTGAGTGAAAAAAACTTCTTCCACAGAAGTCTCACATTCTCAACCCCCCTAACATAAAAGAAAGATATGGAAAGGTAAGCTTTCTCCACATCAAATGTCATTTCAAAAAAATAGCTAATTCATGCTATCTTTACTTCTCAGCCTCTGCACTCATACCAGCTGTATAAAACACAGAACACCCTCAAACAACTGCTCTATTGCATATTCATCCCTTGGTCCTTTTCCTACGTTCCAAAATGATTACAGCATCTTTATTCCGTTCCAACCACTGCAATGTCGTCAATTGCATGGATAACTTCACTGACTTCAGCATTCACACTTACAGAATCTTTATGACTTTTACCTCCAGAGCAACCTTGAAATAACAGAGCTCTATCCTTACCCTTATTACTCACAGATCTCAAAACTGGAATCCTATATCACCCATCAAAGCATCAAAACCTCCTTTATCTTCTACCCACTGATCTAATGAACTGGATCTTCAATCACCTAATTTTTCCAAAGATTAATTAATCCCATTAATCCCTCCTGAAAAACACTTAAATCCATACATAGCCTATACTTCATTAGCAGCAACTGCAAAAGGCTTATTACTACCTTATATAAACTCAATCACACCATAAACTCATAAACCATCATAAACCTTCAGCCATGTCTGCTGTATCAATCTCAAATCCTTGAAGACTCATTTTGCCTAATCCTGCACTGAAAATGTAAAATTCACAGAACAGTGGTATTAAGGAACGATGTGGATTAAAAGCCTTAACTACTACTTGGACAAAGTTTCCTATAACTCTGGTTGATTCCTTAGTATTATTCTTATAAGATAATTCAATTGCCTCAACCTTCATTAAGAGTCTCCTCTCACCCCATCAACACAACACTTCACTTCTTAATCAAGAACTTCCTTTCTTGAATGAATAATTCATGTGTGGAACAAAAAGAAGGGGGAAGAAAAGGTGAAATGTTTACTTGAGCATTGTCAGGTTCATCTTTAATTTTGTCTAGTAGTCCCTGCTGTGGTGCCATTGCTTTGTCATACTCATCATCCAAAGGTTCTTCTTTAATTCTAACATTTGATGCAAAGGAATTCCCCAGTTCCGAACCAATGGATTCTTTATTGGCAAATGGATAGCTGGAATCCTAAAACACAATATAAAGGATTAATAAATATTCAGATTTTAAAATTATTCCTCTTCAGGTTTAACACCCAAAGAAAAGCTCACTGGAAATGAAGAACTCTACGGACATTCATTAGAGTCCCTATGCTTACAAGTAAATGTGATATATGTCTAAATATCAAATACAAATAAAGAATCTAAGAGCAGAGGCTTCTGAGAACATCTCCAAAGATGTGCTTATGAAAATAATAAAGGAAATTAAAAAAAATAAAATCAGCGCTCTACCTAACACATATAGTTACAGTTTAGAAAATCACATAAAGAAAACTTGCCACAGTTATAGCAATCTACATACACACTGAAAACTTACCCTAAAGTTTGTTTCTGGGGTTTGTGGTAAATGGGTATGTAATGTTTCTTCAACTTGATTAGCTATTGAAAGAAAAACAAAACAAAACAAAACAAACACATGTATATGAATAACAAATCTTACAAAGAGTGACCTAAAAAGCTATCATTTGATAATCACCTCTCTTTTCCAATGAAGCTGCTCATTAGAGTGAAATGGGTACCAAAAATACCCAAAAGGTAGTTTCACTCAAAACAATCTGGCCCCATCTAACTTTTAGCCTTGCCTCATGCTCTTTCCTTGTTCAAACCTAAATAAAGTAGTTACATTATCCACTATGTTCTGAAAATTACTTATGTTTGTTCTTCCCCATTTCTGCTTATATCATTCCAAGTCCCCTCTATCCTAATATTTATACAGTCTTCCAGACTCAGCTCAGTTCAAAATTCACCTCTCCTCTATAAAACCTGCCCTTGTCCACTGAGTTAAAAATCATCTCTCTCCTAAGAATACCTAAAACAGTTTCAGTTATTTGATAGAAATTTTATTATGCTGCCTTATAACAAACTCTTCTACTACTGTCTTTAATTATAAATTAAGTTTTATGCTATTCAACTGGTCGTTAACACTTCTGCTACTTGACTTGTCTTGTCCCTTCTGCTATTAGACACTATGTTCCTTGAAGATAAGTACCCTTAAAATTTATCCCTCATAGGGATACTGAAAATACATATTGAATAATATATACTGAAAAATACAGTATACCCTTGTAGAGTCTTGTACATAATGGATACTTAAATTAATTGTTATTTTTAACAATACTGATTTGTTCTTTCAATCATAGTTTTCCTACACTGTCAAAAGAAATATAAGGATTGGTATATTCTACCAAGCTTTCTTTCACACCTATTGAACATTTATTGAAATATTACTATTTTCACTACACCACATTAGGCCCCAAGAACACAAAGATGAATAAGATACAATCTGGCCCTCAATAAACTCCTACACTAGCACGTAAGGCAAAACAAATAGAACTATAATACCGTGTGATAAGTACTATAAATAATGAGGCATAAACAAAATGCTATGGAAATATAGATAAGGAAACAAACATTCTTGATGTAGAGAGGTTAGGGATGACCATAGGGCAGAAGAGGTTTATGAGTTAGGTGTTGTTGAATAAGAAGCACTTTTACAGGCATATATACAAAGAGAGAAAACGACATTCAGGCAAATGGAACAGCAGGAGGAAAGAGAGGCACAGAAATAAGAAAATGTATATATTCAAGAATGGAACTGAAGCTAAGTATAGGGTACGCTGGGCAAAGAGGCTCAAGAGGAGTCTCAAGAAACTTCTAAAACATAAAATAGAAATGTTATCAAAAAGAAAAACCCTCCCTAATTTGGACTAATTGGTGGGACAGCAGTTTGAATTAGTGCTTACAGCACAAAGAAGTTAAATCCAACTTCAGGTTCCAATGTTCAACCAAAGAAAATGAACAGGTGATTCGAGTATCTTGCCTTCTCATCAAAATATTGCAACCAGGGGAGGGAGAAATGAGGTTTAGAGCTATTTTTCAACCATTTATACCATTACCAATAGTTACTGGGAGAAATTCAGTCACTCTGCAAAGAACAAGGATAAAAGAAAAATGACAAGCTTACAATGAATTTAACTGTTCATACTTTGCTTAGCATCAGAAGTAATAAAAGCTGTATTATTATCAGTACGTTATTTATTGTGTTTTATGGCTCTATTCCAACAATTATTACCTGCTTTATCAAAAAAACTGCTTTTCAACCTTGAATCCAACTCTTTATGGGGTTTATCCAACCGTTTTTCACGTTCAAGATAAGTTAGGTCTCTATTTTTCTCCTTTCCAGAAAAAGTCTCTTTGCTGTTTTCTCTTACTAGACTAAAATCTTTCCGTATTGATTTAAAGACAGAAACCTGATCAAATTGTTTAGGAAAGTCTTTTTTTAATTTATTTTGAATCTGTATTTCATTTTCATTGTCTGATTCATGCTGTGTGACTCTTCTCTCTACTTCCAAGCTATCATCAGTATGAATTGAAGAAACAAGATTGTCCTTTGAACTAAAATCCTGTTCATCCTCATTGTCACTACCAACGACTGGAATTCCTGCAAGATCCCCAGAGTTCAAAAAATAATCATCTTCATCCAGCAATGAATTTTCAGATCCTGTTTGATTCGGCATTCCATAAGACATGCTGTCAAGGGTAGGAGTTAAGTTGTGGTCTATATCTTCAGACATTTCTGTATCCATGATACCACCACCTTAAAAAGTAAAATACTGTTTAGACAAATGATAGTGCTAAAGATGACCATATTTATAAGGTCTGTCTGGCATTTAACCAAATATATATTTTTTCTTTTCAAACAAAATATAGATAATAATACTGTGGTATTCAATTAGCACTTTGATATAGGTGTGACAGATAAAATATCCCTATCTGACAGATAAGGAAATAGGGACGTAAAACTTGAGAAACTATTTCAGGTTAGAAAGAAAGTCAATGCAATATAGAAAAAAAGAGCACCAACTTCAGAATTAGACATATCTGTGTTGGAATCATAGCATGATTAACTGAAAATCTATGTGATCCTGAGAAGTAAACGCTCAGGCTTCTTTATCTGTAAAACAGTGTAATACTCACCTTGGAGATTAATTTGTGGTGAGGTTTAATGACAGTATGTAAAAAGGGCCTAATAACACAGTGACTGACACATAGAAGGGAATATAAAAGTGATAATTATAGTTATCATAGAGACTACTCTGGGGAGCTGAGATTAGAACCCAGATCTCTGACCTCAGAGTCCTAATTTCTCTGCACTAACTCTAATAAACACTTACAGCAGTTAATGTTTATAATGGTAAATATTTAAACATAAAAATAAAATTTATCCAAGCCAGAATATATATTAAAAACTGTTTACTGTTCAAAACTACTTGCTAAAGTCTCTTCCATCCCCAAATAAAACAAACAAAAAAAACTCAGCCCTGTTATTTCTTTTTCCTGACCTAATTCACCTTTCTTTCACAAACTCCTAGGGAAAAAGTTTACATTGGTTTGTTTCTACTTCATCTCCCAGTCATTAATCCTTTGAACTTAATGCAATCTGGTTCCCAACTTCGCATCGGAACTTCTCTCATTAAGATCATCAATGATTTCCTCATGGTCAAGTCCAATTATTTTTTCAATCCTTATGTGGCATATCCCTCCTAGATAAAATACCTTTGGTTTTTTTGTATTGTTCCCTAGTTTTATAATTGTCCTATTAATTTATTTCATATGTCTCTTCCTCTGCTTTATGTGCTCAATATTCCAATTCTCGTCTCATTTCATACACTCAGACTATTTTATTCACCACTATAGCCTTGACTTTTGCTGTTGACTTCCTAAGCGTTTTAGCTTAGACCTTTCTTCCAAACTTCAGATATCTATATTCAATTAGCTTCTATAGGTCCCCTAGGGACCTTTAACTTAGCACTTCTAAAACCAAATACATCATGTTCCCGTTCCAAGCATACTTTCTTGTTTTCCCGTCATTTAATTAACAGCATCACCAAGTCAGCAATTTGCTCAAGATAAAAAAGAGAATCACTCCAATTCTCCTTCCCCTTGGACAAATTCTGCAAACTGTATTAATTAATATCTCTCTCAAATCCATCTCCTCCACTTGGTACCATTCCAACACTCCACATCTCTTCCTGTTAACAGTGTACTAACTCAATCCACATGATATCTAGGAGGCAACCATATTCTTACAAATCCTGCCCTGAAACCATATTTAATTGGTCCATGAGCAGACAAACTAGAACTGGTAAAAACACAGAGTGAAGCAAAGACTAAAAATATTAGTGGCACCGACAGCCTTGCTTTTATTTGTTCCTGAAGCCCAGATGAACCCTTTGTGTGGCTGGATCTTCAAATCATTCCCTGGGTTCCATGATCCAGGATAAATTCCTCTTTTTGTTCAAGCTGATTTGATTTGAGTTGGATTACTTATAATCAAGTTCTAACTGATACAGGGTCCAAACAAAAGCTTTCTTCAAGTTGCTCTCCTCCATAAAGACATCAGAATTATCTTTCTACACCATTAATCATTCTACATTATACCTTCACTTGAAATCCTTCAATAACATCCCACAGCCTAAAGTACTCACTCATTCATTCAGCACTTATTTATTAGGAAATCACTCCGTGATAAGTACTATGCTAGATGAAAAAGATAGCTATGATTCCCTCTCCTCAGCGAACCAGAAAAAGAGACAAATGGAGGAAATAATAAAATTAGAAAATCACCATTTTCACTTAACTAAGTAATTCAAACAAGGATGCTAATAAAATCTTAGGAATTTCTACAACTTACTTTCACATAGTATATATATTACAGAGAGAAGGGCTTCCCTGGTGGCGCAGTGGTTGAGAGTCTGCCTGCCGATGCAGGGGACACGGGTTCGTGCCCCGGTCTGGGAGGATCCCACATGCTGCGGAGCGGCTGGGCCCGTGAGCCATGGCCGCTGAGCCTGCGCGTCCGGAGCCTGTGCTCCGCAACGGGAGAGGCCACAGCAGTGAGAGGCCCACATACCGCAAAAAAAAAAAAAAAAAAACTACAGAGAGAAAAGCAGGGAGGGATGAGAGAGCATGCACAAAACTATATTCACTATACTGTTCTTCCAACTGTTCTAGTTGAAAATTTTCATAATAATAGAAGGTTAAGGAGAAAATATAAATAAAGGAGCAGGGTGGGGCTTCCCTGGTGGCGCAGTGGTTGAGAGTCCGCCTGCTGATGCAGGGGACACGAGTTCGTGCCCCGGTCCGGGAAGATCTCACATGCCGCGGAGCGGCTGGGCCCGTGAGCCATGGCCGCTGAGTCTGCGCGTCCGGAGCCTGTGCTCCGCGACGGGAGAGGCCACAACAGTGAGAGGCCCGTGTACCGCAAAAAAAATAATAATAATAAAATAAAATAAAGGAGCAGGGTGTTAAAACACACACATACATATAGTGTGATAAATTTGCCAGACTGTAAGCAGCTAAAGGTCAGGGTTAGAACCTCCTCTTTACAACAGTTTATCCTTACTACCTGACCACACAGCATATGCTCAGTAACTGTTTCATGCATGAAATATGCACTTTGTGTGATCAACAGTTTAATCTAAGTTCTACAGTATATAAGAAGTCAACTAAAAAGTAACATTGCAAGCAACTTCCAAAATCTCTATGTTTTAATTCAGGATATGGTACTGGGAAAAAAGGTAACCACCTGAAAAAACTGGATCCCTAACTCATACCAAAATAACTTCCGGATGTATTTAAGGTTTAGACATAGAAAATAAAACACTAGTATTAAAAAAACCATGGAAGAATTATTTTTAGAGGAAAAACCTCTCTAAGAATGACAAAACCTAGAATAAAAGACTGATTTACTGAATAAAAGACCAAATGTGACTATAAAAAAATTCCTAAAGAAAACATAACCCAAACCAAAAGATTAAAGACAAAGTTGTTGAAAACATTTTACTGCACTTTATATCACGAAAGGTCATTTCCCTAATGGATAAAGATTAAGACTCATAGTTCAATAAAGATACCAAAAACCAAATACATTTGTAAAAGCAAAGGATCTGAACAAACATTTCACAGGAAAGGAAACACTAAGGTTGAACTTTGCTCATAAGTGAAATGCAAATTAATAATGCAATTAGATAACAGGTTCATACAGCAGGCTGATAAAAGACAAAAGGTTTTGATAACAGCCTGGCAGCTATGCTATTGGCCAAAGCTGCCAGACTATGACCTGAGGCCAGAAAAGTATACAAAGAAGAGTGTGGCATAGACCGTATGTGAGCTGAAAAGCCTAAAATATTAATATTTACTATGTGGCCCTTAACAGAAAAAAAGTCTGCCAATCCCTGTAGTAGAATACTATTAGAGGAAGTATAAAATGGTACAGTCGTAAAAAAGAGCAATCAGGCAAATATTCATGATACTTTAAATACACATACCTCTTGATCCAGCAATTCAACTTCTAAGAACTTATCCTACAGATATTTCTCAAAAGATCTATGAAAAAGAACATGTATAAGCAGCAAAGACTGGAAACAGCCTATCTGTTCAACAGTGAGGCTCAATTAATTACAGTACATACCTATAATGGAATATCATATAGCTGTTAAAAAGAATGAGGCAACTTTATACGAGTTCTCAGGGTCAATTAGTAAAAATATCTGAGTGAGGAAGAATATACATATATATGTTATCCTACCACTGCTGTATGTTTTATAATTTATGTGTATGTACAATTGTTTATACATTAAAATACCTTCCACTGATTTTCTGTGACACCAGAATCAGGTGGCTATAAGACAGAAACACTAACTCTTCAAAGCATATCCTTCTGTATCTTGAGTTTTGAAGCACATGCATCTATTGTCTATTGAAAAAAAATTTTTTATCCTTATTTGAGTGCACTCAAGCTTTTTCAGAGATGGCAATTTCTAATAAAGCATCTAATTTGAATTTGCAATTTTGCTAGTTATCACACAATAAATCTGTAGGCTGCATAAAATCTTATGAGATTAAATTATGTTAGTTATATTTTAATATATATAATTAAATGGAACACAATTGTACTCATTCTTGTGGCCCAAATAAAAGAAATAGCTTCTGGGCTTCCCTGGTGGCACAGTGGTTGAGAGTCCGCCTGCCGATGCAGGGGACACGGGTTCGTGCCCCGGTCCGGGAGGATCCCACATGCCGCGGAGCGGCTGGGCTCGTGAGCCATGGCCGCTGAGCCTGCGCGTCCAGAGCCTGTGCTCTGCAACGGGAGAGGCCACGACAGTGAGAGGCCCGCGTACCGCAAAAAAAAAAAAAAAGAAATAGCTTCTGTTTCTCAGAGTCTACATCTACAGAAAAAATGCAACACTAAAATTATATTTGGGGATCACAGTAGATAATGAAACACTTGAAAGCAAATTTCTCACAGAAGATTTCTAGCTAGTTTTTAGACACTGTGAACAGGCTTGGTATGTTTGAGGGAAAGCAAGGAATATAGGGCTGGAATTGAACAGGCATGAGGAAGAGTGCTTAAAAATGACAAAAGAGAAAAAGCCAGAGGATACATATATTAGGAATCTGCAAACCACAAAAAAGATCCCAAAGAGGAATTCCATGATTTACGTTTTACAAGGAACACCCCAGCTTCTGCAGGAGTACTTTAAGGCTGTTAAATGTTACAGGGAGTGAAGAAGGGAAGGAAGAACACCACAAAGGAGGCTAATGCAATAATCCAAGGGAAAACTGGTGGCTAAGACCAGGATAGTAATGGTGGATGTGAGAAAGAGTAGTCAGATTTGGGTATAATTTGAAAGTAGAGGCATTTCTTGGTACATGAGAAGCTGAATATAAAAAGTCAAAAAGAGCACAACAGGGTGCCATTTCTTGAGATGTAAACACTAAGGGAGTAACAGACTGAGAGGGGTAGAATGAATAGTTTCGTTTGGACCCATTAATTTTGAGAACCTTATTAAACCTTCAAATGGAGATATCAAGAAGGCAATTGGACGTATTAAAGAGTTAAAGAGGAGACTCTTGCCAAGAAATGACATAAATTTGGGAGTCATCAATGAAGTTCATGGGACTAGTCAAGATCACCTAGTGACTGTACTTATTACTGATGGAAGAGAGCTGAGAGTCTTGAGATACTTCAACTTTTAGAAATCTGTAGAAAGGAAGGAATCAGAGAAAGAGGCTAAAATGGAACAGCCAATGAGGTAGGAGGAAAATTAGGTGGGTGATGTTATAGAAGTGAAGAAAATATTTCAATAAGAAAGAAGTGGCCAACCATAATGAATGTTGTTGAGATAACACATAAAATGAAGACTGAAGATTGATTATTAATACTGGGAAAGATGAAACAAACTTCTTCCTTGACAAGAGCTGTATCAGTGAAAAAATGGGTACACAAAAGCTGGAGTGGGGTGATCCCATAAACAGACTGAGAGGAGAGAACTGGGGAAACTTAAATACAAACAACTCTTTAGAGGAGTTTTGCTCTAAATTAAAGAAAATGAGCAGAAACTGGACTAAAATCTGGAGTGAAAAGTTTTTCTGACTTTGTATTTTTGGGTTTTTTTTCTTTTTTTTGGTGAGATTGTTTTTCTAAAGATGGAGACTATTACAGCTGACAGTATACTCATGGAAATGATCCAATAAAGAAGGAATAACTATGGGAATAGAATCTAAAAAAGAGTGGATATATGTGTATGTATAACTGACTCACTTTGCTCTACAGCAGAAACTAACACAACACTGTAAATCAGCTATTCTCCAATAAAAAAATTAATTAAAAAAAAGAGGGAATAATTAGTAAGTTCAGAGGGAAAATCAGGGCACGTGATCAGTACATAATTTTCCTTTGTGAAAGAATGAAAGGAGCACATGGGTTAAATGCAGGTAAGTTGTTAGATTTTGTAAAAGGAGAATAAAAGTTATTTTAAGCAATTTAAGTACAATATTTGTGTCTGATAATGAAAGTAAATTTCATGATGTCAAATCAACTTTTACTCCTTGTCCTCGCTTTAGTGGCATACTGATATTTATATACTATACAGAAGAATCATTTCATTTTAAGGTACAACCACCAACAAGGAACCCACATAGATGAACATTATGAAAGGGCTGTTAGTTACTTTCATTGCCAATATATTACTCAATTACTTCCATACATTTTTGTTTTAATCAAAGGATAATTTTCAGAACTAAACTAATATCAATTATAATTTTAAGTTCAGAAGTTATGGTTCTTTAACAATTCTCTGACACTGTTTTCCTCTCTTATATAAAGAAACAAAGGATCAAAAGAAAAAAAAAACACAAACTCCAAAGAATGCAAAACAAATAATAAGCATAAAAATGAGGTAATCTTGGTTCATCTTAAATAAAAACTTAAATCTGCATTTTGTTTCTAAGAGATGATTTATTTTCAATAAAATACAATCTCCTAAATAATAAAAGCCTCTTTAAACTATAAGATCAGGAATGCAGTCAAGTACAATAAAGTCAGGAATCTTAAAAATGAAATGTACATGCCTTAAACATTTATTTTTACTTGGAATATATAAAAACGCAGATGGGCCAATCATTGACCAATGAAGTCAGGAATCTTAAAAATGAAACGTACATGCCTTAAACATTTATTTTTATTTGGAATATATAAAAAAGCACCTTGGCCAATCAATGATGATCAATCAAGACTTTGGAAATGGGTATGCTAATTTGAGTTCTTTCTTGAACAAATCACAGCCATAATGCAATCTTCATGATTGCAACTTTGGGTTCTTTAAAATGGCATGAGGGACTTCCCTGGTGGTCCAGTGGTAAAGAATCCGCCTTACAATGCAGGGGACATAGGTTTGATCCCTGGTCAGGGAACAAAGATCCCACGTGCCCATGGGGCAACTAAGCCCTCACGCCACAACTGCTGTGCTCACGGGCCTCAACTAGAGATAGCCTGCATGCCACAAACTACAGAGCCCACACGGTCTGGAACCCACACGCCACAACTACAGAGCCCACACGCCCTGGATCCCACATGCCACAACTAGAGAAAAGAAAACCCTCATGCCACAACTAGAGAGAAGCCCTCGTGCTGCAACGTGCCGCAACTAAGACCCCATGTAGCCAAAGATAAATTAAATAAATAAATAATAAATATGTTTTTTTAAATGGAATGAGAAAATAAAGACACTTGCCCCTCCACCTTTTTACTGACTTTACCTACTAAGTCTTTCTAAAGCATTAAAATTATTCACAGAAACAACAATCTACTTTTCAGAGGAAATTTTATTAGTGTCAAAATGGTACAATAAAAATTATTTAATTACAATGACAAGTACTACTCGAATAAACAGGTTTGGGAACAACTGACTCTTGGTAAGCATGCAATTCATCAAGAGCTGAATCAAGTTGTCTTTGTCTGAAACTACTAGATGCTCCTCAATAGCCACTCTAGCTTCTTCCCTTAGTGACAGATCCTCATTCTCAATGAGGCACAATTTACAGTAACAAGAAGAATGGTAATTCCTAATTATGATCCTAAGCTGAAAAAGAATCTTAGCTACTAACAGGCCAATAACCAACAGAAAACTTTTCATGAAAATAGGACAATAAGTGAAACACAACAATCCAGTGTTCTTTCAAACTCCAAGCATCAACCCATTAGTGAGCCAGGGCCATGATTTGTTTTTTTTAAATAGGCTAGAATAGAAAACAAAGAACATAATTCAGAGTGACAACAAGTAATGCTACAAAACACCTATACACACACACACACACACACACACACACACACACACACAAGTAGGTCTCAATGTAAAATATACTTCTAACAGTGTTTCAAAATTTTAAAAAAACAGAGGTAATGGATGTTAACTAAATGTATTATGATAATCATTTTGCAATATATATATACAGCAAATCATTGTGTTGTATACCTAAAACTAATACAATGTTATATGTCAATTTTATCTCAATTTTTAAAAATGTCTTAAACAAAACAAAAACAAGCACCCCTAAGATAATTTTGCTTCTGATGCACAATAATGCTTGAGGATCACTGAACTAAACAATGCTTCTCAACAATTACTGGATAACAGAATCTCTTGGTGAGCTTGGAAATGGATTCCTGAGCTCCACTTCTAAAGATTCTGGTTCAGTAGGTCAAGGGTGGCAGCCAAGGATCTGACTTCTAACATACTCTCAGGTGATGCTAATACTGCTGATGCCCTATCACACTTTGAGTGACAGGCTCTAGTTTTTTGTTTTTTTTTTTTTTTTTGCGGTACGCGGGCCTCTCACTGCTGCGGCCCCTCCCACTGCAGAGCACAGGCTCCGGACGCGCAGGCCCAGCGGCCATGGCTTACGGGCCCAGCCGCTCCGCGGCACGTGGGATCTTCCCAGACCGGGGCACGAACCCGTGTCCCCTGCATCGGCAGGCGGACTCTCAACCACTGCGCCACCAGGGAAGCCCCAGGCTCTAGTTTTTTATGAACCAGCCATAAATAAACTGCAGGTAATAAATCACTGTACTTAGAGGCTGAACAGCGAACTTCAGATTCATCAAGTCCAATCTCTTATGAGATGGTTGAATTTCTTCCACAAAACCCCAAGTGGTCAACCATCCCTTTGAATGTTATACCAACAAAGATGACCCACTAAATGCTCTACCACACCAGAGATGAACCATTTATGACAGTTCACAAACAACCCATGTTAAGTACTAATGAAGATGAATTAGTTTCATAAGGGAATCATGACTAAAGATTACAGCTCTCTTTTCTTGTTTTCATTTAAATATGTGCTGTTACTGTGGCATACTATTAAGGTATGCCACTGTTCATTCTATATATTCAATGAGGAGGGATGAGACTCATAAGTGAGATTCACAGAACTTACTTTCACTAATTTTTGCTTTTATTTGTTCCCACAGTGGGGAAAAAACAGTTTGAAACCGGTGGAATACTTAGAACTTGATTTTATCATTTACTAAAAGGTGATTAACAAATATGAACACTTGAAACACCTCTAACAGAAATCAGTTACGTTTTACTAATTTCAATAGTCCACTTGTACACTATTAAAGCTAAAATATAATTTAACACACATTATAAAGTAAAACACATTAACTATTTCTTCTTCACTATGAGGACAACTGAAATAAATACAACAGACTTTACTCATTGACATTTACAGTGCTCTGAAAGCAATGATCAAGAAGATCAGAGACATCTATAAATGGATATATTCGGCATGTACCTAAAAATTGTCCAGGGTCTATTAAAACTGAAGCATATCACTACAAAAGAATGTTGTACATTTTAATGGAATAAAATGTTTATATGTTTTTATAACATTTCAGAAAACGTATTTCTTCTATAAGTAGAAAACAATGAAATTTTAACAAAACAAAAGCAAAAGTAATTTATGCTAATAGTTGCAGAAGCACTACACCAGAGGTATGGAGAGACAGTTCCAACTGTGTCCCAAACCACAGTTCTACAACATTCCTGCAAATTCTAAAACTTCTCTAACATATTTACAGATAAACAAGGATCTGTTCCAGTCCTGAACCTAAATTTTTATCCCTTTTAACCAGGAAAAAATGCAACGTTCAAATAATCATTTTTTAAGGGCTTTAAAACTGCAGAAACATAGTAACTTGCACTTTTCCCCCTTCAATGGCATTAGTAAACTTCTAACAATTCCACACTGTTACTCTCATGAACTCATTAAACACAAGATACACCAATTCTACTGGCACATATTACCTGCGACAATGGTCAACAGAGATTTAAACAAAGAAAGAAAAAGTCCTACTTGAACAATTTTATAGTAGGGGTTGGTAAACTACAACCCTTGACCAAGGGATGGCCCCTGAGCTAAAAATAGTTACTACATTTTTGAGAGAGTAGAAGAAAGAAGACAAAAGAGAGGGGAGGGGAAGGGAGGAAGAGGAGGAAGAGAAGAATACACAGGACACCATGTTTTCTGACTACACCCAACAGAGCTTAAATGTTTACTATTTGGTCTTTTTCAGAAAAGATTTCCTGAGCCCTACCTACAGGAATATTGCTGAGTGTAGTTCACACAGTATAACTGCATCATGCCAGAAAATCATATGAAGCTAAACAGGCCTAGGAAAGTCCTTAGGGCAATTATCTCCAGAACTATTTGTGAGCTATATCTAAAATGATTTAGAACAGGGCTTCCCTGGTGGCTCAGTGGTTAAGAATCCACCTGCCAAGACAGGGGACATGAGTTCAAGCCCTGGTCCAGGAAGATCCTACATGCCGTGGAGCAACTAAGCCCGAGTGCCACAACTACTAAGCCAGTGCTCTAGAGACTGCGAGCCACAACTACTGAACCTGAGTGCCACAACTACCGAAGCCCGCATGCCTAGAGCCCATGCTCCAAAAGGAGAAGCCGCTGCATGAGAAGCTCGTGCACCGCAACAAAGAGTAGCCCCTGCTCACCACAACTACAGAAAAGCCCGCACGCAGCAACGAAGACCCAAAGCAGACAAAAATAAAACAAAAAATAAAATTAAAAAAAATTTTTTAATGATTTAGAACAAAGAAATTGTAAATTAGGCACTAGCTACAATCCACTGTCATAAAACTCTACTTCCAGCTGTGGCACAGTACTGATAGAAGAATAATCCTCCTGTTGTGAATAAAAAGCTTGACAAAATATATAAAACCAATGTATTCAAAGTATGGACAACAATCAACAAAAGACTATGATCTCTGAGAAAACGAACTAACGAGGTGACTGTCCTAGGCTTTCTGCCTGGGAACATATAGCAAGTTCCAGTATAGAGAGGAAAAACTCAAGTAGAGAACACCAGTCTCAATAAACTGGGGAGACAACAGACTGAGAAAGCTAAAGGAGCTGGTATTTGCAGGACAGATTACCAAAGAAAAGACAAAGACCCACTGAAAGAGGACTAGAAATTCTTTGCCAGAACAGTAAACCACACATGAGACAGTGGGGAAGGTTATGCTTGTGTGATGTAAGGGAACATATGGGAACTCTGTACATTCTGCTCAATTTTGCTCTGAACTTAAAAAATGTTCTAAAAATTAAAGTCTATCTTTACAAAAGAAAAAGAGACCTGGTCAAACAACTGGGAGCATCAATGGAGACCTCTGAAAAATGGCACCTTAAAAGTAGGGCTAGGGGGACTTCCCTGGTGGTCCAGTGGTTAAGACTCCACACTCCCAATGCAGGGGGCCAGGGCTCGATCCCTGGTCAGGGAACTAGATCCTGCATGCCGCAATGAAAAGATCCTGCATGCTGCAAATAAACACCCCGCAGGCGTCAACGAAGATCCCGTGTGCTACAACTAAGACCCGGTGCAGCCAAAAATATAAATAAGTAAATATTTTAAAAAATGAAATAAAAGTAGGGCTAAACTAATTCTAAAGTAAGGCCAATCCTAGAGCTGCCCTAAAAAGTTTTAAAAACAAGTCTCAAATACTAAAGATGCTACCAGAAAACTACTACAGCTAATAAATGAATTTGGTAAACTAGCAGGATACAAAATTAATGCACAGAAATCTATGGCATTCCTATACACTAATGATGAAAAAGCTGAAAGAAAAATTAAGGAAACACTCCCATTTACCATTGCAACAAAAAGAATAAAATACCTAGGAATAAACCTACCTAAGGGGACAAAAGACCTGTATGCAGAAAACTATAAGACACTGATGAAAGAAATCAAAGATGATACAAACACATGGAGAGATATACCATGTTCTTGGATTAGAAGAATCAACATTGTGAAAATGAATATACTACCCAAAGTAATCTACAGATTCAATGCAATCCCTATCAAACTACCAATGGCATTTTTCACAAAACTAGAACAAAAAATTTCACAATTTGTATGGAAACACAAAAGACCCCAAATAGCCAAAGCAATCTTGAGAAAGAAGAACGGAGTTGGAAGAATCAGGCTCCTGGACTTCAGACTATACTACAAAGCTACAGTAATCAAGACAGTATGGTACTGGCAAAAAGACAGAAATATAGATCAATGGAACAGGATAGAAAGCCCAGAGATAAACCCATGCACATGTGGTCACCTTATTTTTGATAAAGGAGGCAAGAATATACAATGGAGAAAAGAGAGCCTCTTCAATAAGTGGTGCTGGGAAAACTGGACAGCTACATGTAAAAGAATGAAATTAGAACACTCCCTAACACCACACACAAAAGTAAACTCAACATGGATTAAAGACCTAAATGTAAGGACAGACACTATAAAATGCTTAGAGGAAAATATAGGCAGAACACTCTATGACATAAATCACAGCAAGATCCTTTTTGACCCACCTCCTAGAGAAATGGAAATAAAAACAAAAAGAAATAAATGGGACCTAATGAAACTTAAAAGCTTTTGCACAGCAAAGGAAACTATAAACAAGATGAAAAGACAGCCCTAAGAATGGAAGGAAATATTTGAAAATGAAGCAACTGACAAAAGATTAATCTCCAAAATTTACAAGCAGCACAATATCAAAGAAAAATCCACAAATGGGCAGAAGAGCTCAAGAGACATTTCTCCAAAGAAGATATACAGATTGCCAACAAACACATGAAAGGATGCTCAACATCACTAATCATTAAAGAAAGGCAAATCAAAACTACAATGAGGGATCACCTCACACTGGTCAGAATGGCCATCAACAAAAACTCTACAAACAATAAATGCTGGAGAGGGTGTGGAGAAAAGGGATACCTCTTGCACTGTTGGTGGGAATGTAAATTGATATAGCCACTAAGGAAAACAGTATGGAGGTTCCTTAAAAAACTAAAAACAGAACTACCATCTGACCCAGCAATCCCACTACTGGGCATATACCCTGAGAAAACCATAATTCAAAAAGAGTCAAGTACCACAATGTTCATTGCAGCTCTATTTACAATAGCCAGGACATGGAAGCAACCTAAGTGTCCATCGACTGATGAATGGATAAAGAAGATGTGGCACATATATACAATGGAATAATACTCAGCCATAAGAAGAAAAGAAATTGAGTTATTTGTAGTGAGGTGGATGGACCTAGAGTCTCTCATACACAGTGAAGTCAGAAAGAGAAAAATAAATACTGTATGCTAACACATATATATGGAATCTAAAAAAAAAAAATAGTTCTGATGAACATAGGGACAGGACAGGAATAAAGATGCACACGTAGAGAATGGACTTGAGGACATGGGAGGGAGGGGAAGCTGGGACGAAGTGAGAGAGTAGCACTGACATATATAAACTACCAAATGTAAAATAGATAGCTAGTGGGAAGCAGCTGCATAGCAGAGGGAGGTCAGCTCACTGCTTTGTGACCACCTAGAAGGATGGGATAGGGAGGGTGGGATGGAGGCACAAGAGGCAGGGTATATGGGGATATATGTATACATATAGCTGATTCACTTTGTTATACCGCAGAAACTAACACAACATTGTAAAGCAATTACACTCCAATAAAGATGTTAAAAAAAAGTCTCAAAAAGATCAAGCTGATCCAAAGCAAACTAACTGCATGTCAGAATGAAAATCAACACTCCTAAAGGAAATAGAATATAGAATATAAAATATAATCTGACACTCAACAATGTAACAGTGTAACCCAGCATCCAATCAAACATTATCACACATTTGAAAAAGCAAGACATGAGAGCCATAACCAGAAGACAATTCAGCCAACAGAATTGGGGCTGGAAATAATACAAATGATGGAATTAGAATTACCACAAAGGACTTGAAAAGTTATAAGAAAGTATAAAGATTTAATGGAAAACATGAACTTGACGAGAATAAAATTAGAAACCGTATTTTTTAAAAAGAAGCATCTAAACTGAAAAATATAGCTGAAATGAAAAATCAACTGAATGAGTTAACTGCACATTAGACCATGTAGAAGAAAATAACAGTGAAACCGGAAGAAAGGGCAGTAAAAAATTATATAGAAAGAAGCATAGAGAGTTTAAGGTTGAAAAATAACAGTGTCAGACATGTGATACAATATTAAGCAGGCTAACATATTTAATTGGAGTTGGAGAGATGGGTATTTGAAGAAATAAATACTTTCTAAAGCAGTTGAACCTAAAAGTGCCAGGAAAAAAATCTTGTCAACCTAGAATTCTGCAAGAGAAAATAATCTTCAAAAAGGAAGATGAAATAAAAATATTTTTAGATGAAAGCTGAAAGAATATGTTAC
The DNA here is from genome assembly GCF_964270905.1 of Leucopleurus acutus. Lineage (NCBI taxonomy): Eukaryota > Metazoa > Chordata > Mammalia > Artiodactyla > Delphinidae > Leucopleurus > Leucopleurus acutus. The sequence continues at coordinate 165,398,345 of NC_139143.1, forward strand.
CAACAGACCTGCATGACAAGAAATGTTAAAGTTCTTTAGCTAGAAGGAAAAAGACACCTGATGGAAACCTGAATCTCAACAAGAGAATGAACACTGGAAACTGACAGAATTAAAAGCAAAAACAGGTAACCCCACAGTAATATATGAATGGTTCAACGTTTCTCTGCCAGTAATTGAACAGTCAGAAAATCAAGAAAAATAGAGAAGACCTGAAAAGATGCTGTCAATCAATTAAACCTAAATGACATTTATAAAATGTTAACCCCAAAATGGCAGAACACATTCTTTTCCAATACACATGGAACAATCACCAACACTGATCACATGATAAATGATGGAAATATTGCATGGTAAAATTATCAAACAATGGAACTCATACAGAATATCTACTTTGATCAAAATGTACTCAGTAACAAAAGCACATGTGGAAAACCCCCAAATATTTAGAAATACTTCTTTGAAAAAAAGCCATAAGTCAAAGAAGAAATCACAAGGAAAATTAGAAAATATGAACTGAATGGCAATGAAAACACAACTTACCAAAACTTGAGAAGTGCAGTAAAAGAAGTCCTCAGAGGGAAACTTACGGATTTATACACTTCTATCAAGAAAAATTCTAAAATCTATGACCTAAACCTCTGGCTTCAGAAGCAAGAAAAAGATCAAATTAAGCACAAAGTAGAAGGAAAAGTAAAGATAAAAGAAAAATCTGTGTAATAGAAAATAAACAGTGAAGAAAAACTAAGGAAACCAAGAGCAAGATCTTTAAAAAGAACAAAACTGATAAACTCCTAGACAAACTGACCATAACAGAGAGAAGTACAAAAGGCAAACAAGTACATGAAAAAAATGTTCAACATCACCAATCATTTGGGAAATATACATGAAAATTACAATGAGATAACACCTCACACCCAGTAGGCTGATTACCATCAAAAGGACAAAAATAACCACACTGGTGAGGATGTGGACAAATTGGAACCCTTGTGCACTAGTGGTGTGGATGCAAAATGGTACAGCTGTTATGGAAAACAGTATGGCAGTTCCTAAAAAAGTTGAAAATAGAATTACCATATGATCTGAAAAGAATTAAAAGCAGGGTCTGTAAGAGATATTTATATTGGTACACCATGTTCATTGCAGCATTATTCACAATAACTTAAAGATGGAAATAATCCAAGTGTCTGTCCACTGATGAATAAACCGATAAAATGTGATATATCCATACAATGGAATATTACTCGGCCTTAAAAAAGGAAAGAAGGGCTTCCCTGGGGGCGCAGTGGTTGAGAGTCCGCCTGCCGATGCAGGGGACATGGGTTCGTGCCCCGGTCTGGGAAGATTCCACATGCCGCAGAGCAGCTGGGCTCGTGAGCCATGGCCGCTGAGCCTGTGCGTCTGGAGCCTGTGCTCCGCAACGGGAGAGACCACAGCAGTGAGAGGCCCGCATACAGCAAAAAAAAAAAAAAAAAAAGGAAAGAAATTCTGACACATGCTTCAACATAGATGTACCTCAATTATGTACCTTATTATGTACCTTCATTATGCAAAATGAAATAAGCCAGTCCCATAAAGACAAACACTATGACTCCACTTATATGAGGTACCCAGAGTAGTCAAATTCATACAGACAGTAAAAAGGTGGTTGACACAGCTGCAAGGAGAAACAAGGAGCTGTCTAGTTCAGTTTTGGGGACTTCCCTGGTGATCCAGTGGCTAAGAATACACGCTCCCAATACAGGGGGCAGGGGTTCAATCCCTGGTGAGGGAACTGGATCCCACACAATGCAACAAAGATCCCGCATGCCGTAACTAAGACCAGGCACAGCGAAACAAATAAATAAATATTTTTTAAAAAAGAATTTCAGATGTGCAAGATGAAAAGTTATGGAGGTTGGCTGCACAACAACATGAGTGTAATTAACACTATTGAACTGGACACTTAAAAATGATAAAATGGTAAATTTTAGTTTCTGTGTATTTTACCCTTAAAATATTTTAATGAAAAAATACAAAGAGAGTTGAGGGGGGAGGAAAGGAGACAAAGAGAAGATGACATAAATTACCAATCTCAGGAATAAAAGAGCACTAAAGATTTCATTAGAGAGTAAAAATAAATTAAGAAAAAATTATAAACAACTTTGTATCTCCATATATACATGTGTGTGTGTCTCTCTCTATATATATACATACATATATATATACATATATATATACACACACACACTATATATATATATATATATATATATATATATATATATATATATATATATATATATTTGCCACACTGTGAAGCTTCCAGGATCTTAGTTCACCAACCAGGGATCAAACCTGGGCCCCCTGCACTGGAAGTACAGAGTCCTAACAACTGGACCCCAGGGAATTCCCTACAAACAACTTTATAGAAACAAATTTTAAAACTATGAACAACTTTATGACAGTATATTTAAAATTTATTAACAATTTTATAGAAATGAATCTACAACTTAGAGCTACAACAGCCAGTGCAGTAAGCCAACAGCCACCTGTGACAATTTAAATAAAATTAAAACTGCAGCTCTGCACTCATCACATTTCAAGTACTCAACTGCCACAGGTAGTCAGCGGCTACTGTACTTTAAGAGTGCACATAGAGAACATTTCAATTGACACAGAAAGTTCTACCAGACTGTGCTGTCTTATGAGAAAATGTCTTGAAAGGTGCAAATTACACAGAAGAAACAGAAAATATGAACAACATCAAGCCCAGATGATGTAAACGAAGTAAAATATTTAAGGAAGAATAATACCCATCTTGAATGAACTCTTTCAGCAAATATAAGGGAAAGGAACACTTCCTAACTAATTGTATGAAGGCACTATCACCCTGGAATCAAAGCCAGAGAAAGACGTGACAACGAAAGAAAACCATATACCAATATCCTTCATAAACATAGGTACATAAAAATCAGCATACTTAAAATATTAGCAAATTGAGATTTAAAAGATATAAAACAAATAATAGATCATGACAAAGTAGGACTTATCCCATGAATGCAAGGTGGGTTTAAGATTCAAAAATCAATTTACCACATTAACACAATAAAGAAAAACATGATCATTTCAGCAGATGAAGAGGAACCATTTGACAAAATATTCATTCACTGAAAAAAATCGTTCAGCAAATATAGAGAAGGTCCTCGGCCTGAGAAAAGGCATCTACAAAGATAATAATGATAAACTGGAAACTTAAAAAAAAATTTTTAATCATTATAATAGAATAAAAAATAGGAATATTATATTTCAAGTTAGTAAGGAAAGAATGGATTATTATTCACTAACTTGGAAAAGAAAAATTCGCTAGTCCTATGGGGGAAAACTGTCCCTCAATTCATCCACACACACACAAAACCCAGACAAAATATTGAAAACACAAAAAATAGGAAGGCCAAATTTCTTTTTTTTTTTAAATAAATGTATTTATTTATTTTTGGCTGCATTTGGTCTTCATTGCTATGCGAGGGCTTTTCTCTGGTTGTGGAGAACGGGGGCTACCCTTCATTGCAGTGCGCAGGTTTCCCATTGAGGTGGTTTCTCTTGTTGCAGAGCACGGGCTCCAGGCGTGCGGTCTTCAGCAGATGAGGCTCGCGGGCTCTAGAGTGCACGCTCAGTAGTTGTAGCGCACAGGCCTAGTTGCTCCACGGCATGTGGGATCTTCCTGGACCAGGGCTCAAACCCGTGGCCTCTGAATTGACAGGCAGATTCTTAACCACTGTGCCACAAGGCAAGCCCTAAATTTCCCTTTATTTTTATTTATTTATTTTAACATCTTTATTGGAGTATAACTGCTTGACAATGGTGTGTTACTTTCTGCTTTGGAAAAAAGTGAATCAGCTATACATATACATATATCCCCATATCTCCTGCCTCTTGCGTCTCCCTCCCACCCACCCAGGCCACCCCTCTAGGTGGTCATGGAGCACTGAGCTAATCTCCCTGTGCGATGCGGCTGCTTCCCACTAGCTATTTTACATTTGGTAGTGTATATATGTCCATGCCACTCTCTCACTTCGTCCCAGCTTGTCCCTCCCTCTCCCCATGTCATTTTTTTTTTTACATTCCATATATATGTATTAGCATACAGTATTTGTTTTTCTCTTTCCGACTTACTTCACTCTACATGACAGACTCTAGGTCCATCCACCTCACTACAAATAACTCAATTTCATTTCTTTTTATGGCTGAGTAATATTCCATTGCATATATGTGCCACATCTTCTTTATCCAATCATCTGTCGATGGACACTTAGGTTGCTTACATATCCTGGCTATTGTAAATAGAGGTGCTATGAACATTGTGGTACTGACTCTTTTTGAATTCTGGTTTTCTCAGGGTATATGCCCAGTAGTGGGAATCCTGGGTCGTATGGTAGGTCTATTTTTAGTTTTTAAGGAACCTCCATACTGTTTTCCTTAGTGGCTGTATCAATTTACACTCCCACCGACAGTGCAAGAGGTATCCCTTTTCTCCACACCCTCTCCAGCATTTATTGTTTGTAGAGTTTTTGTTGATGGCCATTCTGACCAGTGTGAGGCGATCCCTCATTGTAGTTTTGATTTGCATTTCTATAATGATTGGTGATGTTGAGCATCCTTTCATGTATTTGTTGGCAATCTGTATATCTTCTTTGGAGAAATGTCTCTTAAGGTCTTCTGCCCATTTTTGGATTAGGTTGGTTTTTTGTTACTGAGGTTCATAAGCTGCTTGTAAATTTTGGAGATTAATCCTTAGTCAGTTGCTTCATTTGCAAATATTTTCTCCCATTCTGAGGGTTGTCTTTTTGTCTTGTTTATTGTTTCCTTTGCTGTGGAAAAGCTTTTAAGTTTCATTAGGTCCCATTTGTTTATTTCGGTTTTTATTTCCATTTCTCTAGGAGGTGGGTCAGAAAGAATCTTGCTGTGATTTATGTTATAGAGTGTTCTGCCTATGTTTTCCTCTAAGCGTTTTATAGTGTCTGGCCTTACATTCAGGTCTTTAATCCATGTTAAGTTTATTTTTGTGTATGGTGTTAGGAAGTGTTGTAATTTCATTCTTTTACATGTAGCTGTCCAGTTTTCCCAGCAACACTTATTGAAGAGGCTGTCTTTTCTCCATTGTATATTCTTTGCCTCCTTTATCAAAAATAAGGTGACCACATGTGCATGGGTTTATCTCTGGGCTTTCTATCCTGTTCCATTGATCTATATTTCTGTTTTTGTGCCAGTACCAAACTGTCTTCATTACTATAGCTTTGTAGTATAGCCTGAAGTCAGGGAGCCCGATTCCTCCACCTCTGTATTTCTTTCTCAAGATTGCTTTGGCTATTCGGAGTCCTTTGTGGAAATGGAAGGATAATATGGAAATAAAAATTATGAAATTTTTGTTCTAGTTCTGTGAAAAATACCATTGGTAGTTTGATAGGGATTATTACACTGAATCTGTAGTTTGTTCAGGGTAGTATCGTCATTTTCACAATGCTGATTCTTCCAATACAAGAACATGATATGCCTCTCCTTCTGTTTGTGTCATCTTTGATTTCTTTCATCAGTGTCTTATAGTTTTCTGCATACAGGTCTTTTGTCTCCTTGGGTAGGTTTATTCCTAGGTATTTTATTCTTTTTGTTGCAATGGTAAATGGGAGTGTTATCTTAATTTTTCTTTAGCTTTTTCACCATTAGTGTATAGGAATGCCATAGATTTCTGTGCATTAATTTTGTATCCTGCTACTTTACCAGATTAATTGATTAGCTCTAGTAGTTTTCTGGTAGCATCTTTAGGATTCCCAATGTATAGCATCATGTCACCTGCAAACAGTGACAGCTTTACTTCTTCTTTTCCGATTTGGATTCCTTTTATTTCTTTTTCTTCTCTGATTGCTGTGGCTAAAACTTCCAAAACTATATCGAATAACAGTGGTGAGAGTGAGCAACGTTGTCTTTTTCCTGATCTTAGCGGAAATGGTTTCTGTTTTTCACCATTGAGAACAATGTTGGCTGTGGGTTTGCCATATATGGCCTTTATTATGTTGAGGTAAGTTCCCTCTTTGCGTACTTTCTGGAGAGTTTTTATAATAGGTGTTGAATTTTTTCAAAAGATTTTTCTTCATCTATTGATATTATCATATGGTTTTTCTCCTTCAGTTTGTTAATATGCTGTATCATATTGATTGATTTGCGTATACTGAAGAATCCTTGCATTCCTGGGATAAACCTCACTTTATCATGGTGTACAATCCTTTTAATGTGCTGTTGGATTCTGTTTGCTAGTATTTTGTTAAGGATTTTTACATCTACGTTCATCAGTGATACTGGAATGTAGTTTTCTTTCTTTTTGACATCTTTGTCTCGTTTTGGTATCAGAGTGATGGTGGCCTCATAGAATGAGTTTGGGAGTGTTCCTCCCTCTGCTATATTTTGGAAGAGTTTGAGAAGGATAGGTGTTAACTATTCTCTAAATGTTTGATAGAATTTGCCTGTGAAGCCATCTCATCCTGGGCTTCTGTTTGTTGGAAGATTTTTAATCACAGTCTCAATTTCAGTGCCTGTGATTGGTCTGTTTATATTTTCTATTTCTTCCTGGTTCAGTCTTGGAAGGTTGTGCTTTTCTAAGAATTTGCCCATGTCTTCCAGGTTGTCCATTTTACTGGCATATACTTGCTTGTAGTAATCTCTCATGATCCTTTGGATTTCTGTAGTGTCAGCTGTTACTTCTCCTTTTTCATTTCTAATTTTATGGATTTGAGTCTTCTCCCTTTTTTTCTTGATGAGTCTGGCTAATGCTTTATGAATTTTGTTTATCATCTCAAAGAACCAGCTTTTAGTTTTATTGATCTTTCCTATTGTTTCCTTCATTTCTTTTTCATTTATTTCTGATCTGATCTTTATAATTTCTTTCCTTCCACTAACTTTGGGGTTTTTCTGTTCTTCTTTCTCTAATTGCTTCAGGTGTAAGGTTAGGTTGTTTATTTGAGATGCTTCTTGTTTCTTGAGGTAGGATTGTATTGCTATAAACTTCCCTCTTAGAACTGCTTTTGCTGCATCCCATAGGTTTTGGGTCATTGTGTTTTCATTGTCATTTGTTCCTAGCTATTTTTTGATTTCCTCTTTGATTTCTTCAGTGATCTCTTGGTTATTAAGTAGTATATTCTTTAGCCTCCACGTGTTTCTATTTTTTACAGATTTTATCCTGTAATTGATACCTAGTCTTATAGTGTTGTACTTGGAAAAGATATTTGATACGATTTCAGTTTTCTTAAATTTACCAAGGCTTCATTTGTGACCCAAGATACGATCTATCCTGGAGAATGTTCCATGAGCACTTGAGAAGAAAGTGTATTCTGTTATTTTTGGATGGAATGTCCTGTAAATATCAATTAAGTCCATCTTGTTTAATGTATCATTTAAAGCTTGTGTTTCCTTATTTATTTTCAGCTTGCATGATCTATCCACTGGTGAAAGTGGGGTGTTAAAGTCCCCTACTATGATTGTGTTACTGTCGAGTTCCCCCTTCAAAGCTGTTAGCATTTGCCTTATGTACTGAGGTGCTCCTATGTTGGCTGCATAAATATTTACAATTGTTATATCTTCTTCTTGGATTGATCCCTTTATTATGTAGTGTCCTTCTTTGTCTCTTGTAATAATCTTTAAAGTCTATTTTGTATGATATGAGAATTGCTACTCCAGCTTTCTTTTGATTTCCATTTGCATGGAATATCTTTTTCCATCCCCTTTCACTCTGTATGTGCCCCTAGGCCTGAAGCGGGCCTCTTTTAGACAGCATATATATGGGTCTTGGTTTTGTATCCATTCAGCCAGTCATTGTCTTTTGGTTGGAGCATTTAATCCATTTACATTTAAGGTAATTATCGATATGTATGTTCCTACTACCATTTTCTTAATTGTTTTGGGTTTGTTATTGTAAGTCTTTTCCTTCTCTTGTGTTTCCTGCCTAGAGAAGTTCCTTTAGCATTTGTTGTAAAGCTGGTTTGGTGGTGCTGAATTCTCTCAGGTTTTGCTTGTCTGTAAAGGTTTTAATTTCTCCATCGAATCTGAATGAGATCCTTGCTGGGTAGAGGAATCTTGGTTCTAGGTTCTTCCCTTTCATCACTTTAAGTATGTCCTGCCACTCCCTTCTGGCTTGCAGCGTTTCTGCTGAAAGATCAGCTGTTACCCTTATGGAGATTCCTTTGTATGTTATTTGTTGTTTTTCACTTGCTGCATTTAATATTTTTTCTTTGTATTTAATTTTTGATAGTTTGATTAATGTGTCTTGGCATGTTTCTTCTTGGATTTATCCTGTATGGGACTCTGTGCGCTTCCTGGACTTGACTATTTCCTTTCCCGTATTAGGGAAGTTTTCAACTATAATCTCTTCAAATATTTTCTCAGTCCCTTTCTTTTTCTCTTCTTCTGGGACCCCTATAATTCGAATGTTGGTGCATTTAATGTTGTCCCAGAGGTCTCTGAGACTGTCCTCAATTCTGTTCATTCTTTTTTCTTTATTCTGCTCTGCAGTAGTTATCTCCACTATTTTATCTTCCAGGTCACTTATCCATTGTTCTGTCTCAGTTATTCTGCTATTGATTCCTTCTAGAGAATTTTTTATTTCATTTATTGTGTTGTTCATCATTGTTTGTTTGCTCTTTAGTTCTTCTAGGTCCTTGTTAAACGTTTCTTGTATTTTCTCAATTCTATTTCCAAGATTTTGGATCATCTTTACTATCATTACTCTGAATTCTTTTTCAGGTAGACTGCCTATTTCCTCTTCATTTATTTGGTCTGGTGGGTTTTTACCTTGCTCCTTCATCTGCTGTGTGTATCTCTGTCTTCTTATTTTGCTTAACTTACTGTGTTTGGGGTCCCCCTTTCACAGGCTGCAGGTTTGTAGTTCCCATTGTTTTTGGTGTCTGCCCCCAGTGGCTAAGGTTGGTTCAGTGGGTTGTGTAGGCTTCCTGGTGGAGGGGACTAGTGCCTGTGTTGTGGTGGATGGCTGAATCTTGTCTTTCTGGTGGGCAGGACCACGTCCGGCAGTGTGTTTTGGGGTGTCTGTGAGCTTATTATGATTTTAGGCAGCCTCTCTGCTAATGGGTGGGGTTGTGTTCCTGTCTTGCTAGTTGTTTGGCATAGGGTTTCCAGCACTCTAGTTTGCTGGTCACTGAGTGGAGCTGGGTCTTAGCACTGAGATGGAGATCTCTGGGAGAGCTTTCACCATTTGATATTACATGGAGCCAGGAGGTCTCTGGTAGACCAATGTCCTGAACTCAGCTCTCCCACCTCAGACGCACAGGCCTGACACCTGGCCGGAGCACCAACACCCTGTCAGCCACACAGCTGCTAGTGTTGGAGGGTCTCCTGCAGAGGTGGGGGGTGGTTGTGGCCCAATGCGGGGACAAGGACACTGGTAGCAGAAGTTCTGGGAAGTACTCCTTGGCATGAGCCCTCCCGGAATCTGCCATCAGTCCCACCAAAGACTCTCTAAGCCGTAAATTTCTTAAATACTTGTAAAATCTATAGACTGAAAACTACAAAGGTTATTTAGAAATTTAATAATTTAGAAATTATTTACAGATTTAAAGAACTAAATAAATTCAGAATTATGTCATGCTCATGGATATATTTAAGATGTCAATTCTCCTCCAAATTAATCTACAGATTTAATGCAATTCCAGTAGAACTCCCAATGGCTTATCTGTATATTGATACACTTACATGTTGATTCTATGTTTAAATGCAAAGGACTTGAATAGACAAAGCAATTTGTTTTAAGAACAGAGTTGGATGACTTATAGTAACTTGTTTTTAAGTCTGTAATTATTTCAAAGTTAAAGTTAAAATAAAAATGATTTCAGCTGTAAAAAGGAACGAAATGGGATCATTTGTAGACACATGGATGGACCTGGAGACTGTCATACAGAGTGAAGTAAGTCAGAAAGAAAACGGTATTGTATATTAACGCATATATGTGGAATCTAGAGCAATGGTACAGATGAACCTGTTTGCAAGGCAGAAACAGAGACACAGACGGAGAGAACAAACGTATGGACATGAAGGGGGGAAAGGAGAGTGGAATGAATTGCAAGACTGGGATTGACATACATATACTAATATGTATAAAATAGATAAATAATGAGAACCTGCTGTATAGCATAGGGAACTCCACTTCACTGTACAGTAGAAACTAATACAACATTGTAAAACAAATATACCCCAATTTTTTTAAATTTAAAAATAAATAAATAAAAATGATTTCAAGATACAGTATATTTTTATCTGTAAATTATACTTCAGCAAATTTAGTTTTTTAAAATTTCATTTACAATAGCACAAGAAGTTTTAAATATACAGGGATAACAAAATATGCATAAGACCTGTACTTGAAAACTACAAAACATTGCTTAAAGGAAAGAAGAGCTAAATAAATTGAAAGACACATCATACATATGAATTGGAAGACACTAGTATTTAGATAGAAATTCTCCCCAAACTCATTTATAGATCCAACACAATCCCAATCACAAACCCAGGAAGATTTTTTATAGAAAATGACAAGGTGCTTCTAAGAAAATTCCATGAAAATGCAAAATATCTGGAATAGCAAAAACAACTTTGAAAAAAAATTACTTAGAATATCTCATTTAATATAAAACTAAAGTAATTAAGACAGGTATTGACTTAAGGAAAGGCATACAGATCCTTGGAACAGACTGAGTCTCGAAATAAATTCAAATATACAGATCAACTGATTTTCAACAAAAATACCAAGGTAAATCAATCAGAAAGAACAATCTTTTCAATAAATGTTGCTGATACAACTAGATATCCATATGCAAAAATTATTTATTTTGACTCTTAAATAACACTGTACACAAAAGCTATCTTGAAATGGATAATAAACCTAGTCATAAAAGCTAAGGCTAGGGACTTCCCTGGTGGTCCAGCGGTAAAGAATCCGCTTTCCAATGCAGGGGATGCGGATTTGATCCTTGGTGAGGGAACTAAGATCCCACACGCCACGGGGCAACTAAGCCCATGTGCCGCAACTACTTAGCTCCTGCACCTCAATGAGAGAGCCCGCGTACTGCAAACTACAGAGCCCATGCGCCCTGGAGCCTGAGCACCACAACTAGAGAGAGAAAACCCACGCACCAAAACAAAGAGCCCCCGCTGCAACAAAAGATCTCGCACGCCTCAGTGAAGACCCTGCGTGCTGCAACTAAGACCTGACACAGCCAAAAAAGAAAAAAAAAAGAAAGACAGAAAGAAAGAAAATAAATAAAAAAATAACAAAGAAATAAAATAAAAACTAAAAGGTAAGGGTAAAACTATTAAGTTTCTAGGAATAAATACATGAACATATTCTTGATCTTGCAATAGGTCGTCTAGTCAGAATACAATAAATACAGCCCACAAAAATATAATAATTAAAAAATGGAACTTCATCAAAATTAAAACTTGTGCTTTTCAAAGGACACCACTGAGATAATGAAAAGGTCAGCCACAGAATACATGGATGGATGGATGAATGAATGGGTGGGTGGATGCATAGATATGGAAAGAGCTACACAGATACAGATGGATGGAGATAGAGATATCCACATCTATTTCTAATGATCTATAAAACAGAAGATTTGTATCCAGAATATGTAAAAAACCCTTACAACTTAATAATAGAAAAGAAAAACTGACAAATTTTTAAAAGGGGCAAAGATCTGAACAGACACTTTACAAAAGAACATTTTAAGAATGGCCAATATGGGCTTCCCTGGTGGCGCAGTCGTTAAGAATCTGCCTGCCAATGGAGGGGACACAGGTTCAAGCCCCGGCCCGGGAAGATCCCACCTGCCGCGTAGCAACTAATCCCGTGCACCACAACTACTGAGCCTGAGCTCTAGAGCCCACAAGCCACAACTACTGAAGCCTGCCTGCCTAGAGCCCATGTTCTGCAACAAGAGAAGTCACGACAATGAGAAGACCGCGCACCGCAACGAAGAGTAGCCCCTGCTCACTGCAACTAGAGAAAGCCCGCAAACAGCAACGAAGACCCGACACAGCCCAAAATAAATAAATTTATATTAAAAAAAAGAATGGCCAATACACACACTGAAAAGATATTCAAAATCATTAGTCAGCAGGGAAATGCAAATTAAAACCACAATGAGTTGCCACTATCGTTCCCATTTTTTAAAAAAACTATAATTCAAAAGACAAAGACCACTTAAATGAAATGAACAAATTACTTGAAAAACACAATTTACCAAATCTGACACAAGATTAAATATAAACTATAAATAATCCTGTATCTATTTGAAAATTTGAATTCATAATTTACAAACTCACACCAAGAAATCTCCAAGCCAAGATGGTTTTATTGGTGAATCGTAACCTACAATAATTATCCCTAAATGATAAAATATGAGAACTACTTAACTGGACTCAAAAATTAGTCAAAAGTGACAACTACCTTGATTATCACTTACAATAAAATCCTATGAGGTTTGGCAAAAACATTAAATACATAATTTGAGTAGTCACTGGGATAAAGAAATAAAATATTTTTAGTTGATACAGTTTTATGACTGGAAAACTAGACTCAAATTTTAAAAGACTATTAGATTTAATAAGGAAATTAAGTAAAATAATAGACTGTTCTTGTAATAAGAACATAGAAATGAAAAAAAACTCCATTTGCAAAGTTCAAATGATACGAGAAAAGCACAATACATATTACTTGTAAGCAACTATAAAATTTAAGTAAACGGCATAAACCAAAATCTGTATAAGATACAGTCTGCTCCTGAATAGAAAAATATAGTAAACTACTGATTCTCCCTAAAAAGTAACATATAAAGGTATGCATTTTCAATTAGAATTCCAACAGACTATTTTTGGATCTTCAATACAATCACATTAAAATTCAGTGGATGAACAGCCCAAAGAAAAGCTTTAAAATAACAGAAATTAAAACTAAGACACTGGCTTGACATAGCAGATAAATGTCTATACCTCAAAGTGAAAAAATATTTCTTATAATAATATATACTAATAATAAAATCAATGACAATAGTATAGAATTAAATATTAATATTTACTGTAAACATTAACATGTAAATATATAAATATAGACTTTAACAGAAATACAGAAAAAGATTCCCTTATATATAGAACTTAAATATACCTCATAGTGCCAATTCGGTTCACTGATAAAAATATTAACTATTAAGAGGAAAAGATAAATTTTTAACATGTCAGCACAATCAGTTACTCATCTGAAGAAAGTGGACCCCAATCTTATCCTAAATCCAAAAATAAATATCAAACTAAGACTTAAATGCTAAAATATAATATAAAATCTTCCAAGATAATCCATTATAGATTATAAAATTTTATTGAAAAGCATTAAAGATTTAAATAAATGAAAAGACACACAAAGTTCATAGATAGAATGACTCACTATCATAAACATGCCAATTCTCTCTCAGTTGATCTATAGACTCAAAGACAATCCCATCAAAATTTTGCGCTTATTTGATTTTGTTCTGTTAGTGACTTGGCAAGATATTTCTAAAATGAACAGTAGGAAGAACAGGTGAAACATTCCTGAAGAAAACTTTTCAAGAATGTCAACCATCAGGTTATCAAGACTTATTATAAAGTAAATTAATAAAAAGAACATGGCACAGAAATAAACAAAACGTCCATTGGAGAATGTGGAGAAAAAGCCCATAGGTATACACTACAGAGTAGCTTTTCAGGTAACTATGTAAAGGAAATAGTATTTCATAAATGGTGGTGAGACAATTTGTTAGTATTATGGAAAGAAATAAAATTAGTTCCCTAAGCCAAACCATGAAACAGTTGATTCTGTGATAAAGTAAAACCAATGAACATTTTAGGAAATAATATGTAAGATCTTTCTGACCTCAACCTAGAAAAGGTTTACCTAAATAAAATTAAAAAAAAAAAAGAAAATCAAACCATAAAGGAAAAGACTGATACATTTATTATCATTCAAATAAATTAAAATTAACTTCTGCTTATGCAAAGTATTATAAAGATAAATCATGAGTTAGGAAATTTTATTTTCAATATCTATAACTGACAAGTTTATCCTTCAGAATATTTAGAGAACAACAATGCAGTTAAGAAAAGACCTCAATGTAGTTTTGATTTGCATTTCTCTAATGATTAATGCAAATCAAAACTACAATGAGATATCATCTCACACCAGTCAGAATGGCCATCATCAAAAAATCTAGAAACAATAAATGCTGGAGAGGGTGTGGAGAAAAGGGAACACTCTTGCACTGCTGGTGGGAACGTGAATTGGTACAGCCACTAAGGAGAACAGTATGGAGGTTCCTTAAAAAACTACAAATAGAACTACATATGACCCAGCAATCCCACTACTGGGCATATACCCTGAGAAAACCATAATTCAAAAAGAGTCATGTACCAAAATGTTCATTGCAGCTCTATTTACAATAGCCCAGAGATGGAAAAAACCTAAGTGTCCATCATCGCATGAATGGATAAAGAAGATATGGCACATATATACAATGGAATATTACTCAGCCATAAAAAGAAACAAAATTGAGCTATTTGTAATGAGGTGGATAGACCTAGAGTCTGTCATACAGAGTGAAGTAAGTCAGAAAGAGAAAGACAAATACCGTATGCTAACACATAGATATGGAATTTAAGAAAAAAAAAAGTCATGAAGAACCTAGGGGTAAGACAGGAATAAAGACACAGACCTACTAGAGAATGGACTCGAGGATATGGGGAGGGGGAAGGGTAAGCTGTGACAAAGCGAGAGAGAGGCATGGACATATATACACTACCAAACGTAAGGTAGATAGCTAGTGGGAAGCAGCCGCATAGCACAGGGAGATCAGGTCAGTGCTTTGTGACCGCCTGGAGGGGTGGGATAGGGAGGGTGGGAGGGAGGGAGACGCAAGAGGGAAGAGATATGGGAACATATGTATAACTGATTCACTTTGTTATAAAGCAGAAACTAACACACCATTGTAAAGCAATTATACTCCAATAAAGATGTAAAAAAAAAGAAAAGACCAACAACCCAATAGCAAGTGGGCAACGGATTTTGCAAGTGGGCAACAGATTTTGCAAAAGAATCAGAAATGGCCAAAACACATGAAAAAATGTCAACTAAATTACTAATCAGGAAAACATAAATTTTAAAAAATGAATTCCATGTTATACCTGCTATAATTACAAAGTTTAAAAGTCTGATAATATCAAGTGTTGGCCAAATGCACAGTGACCAAAACTCTAAACAATGGTAGCATTATAAATGGATGAAACTACTGAAAAAAATGAGTTTTGCATTTCTAGTAAGCTGAGAATGTACACATCCAATGCCTGAGCAATCACTTTCCACATACACCCTAGAGCAGGGGTAGGTAAATTGTGTCTGCATGCTAAATCCAGAAGCCACCTGTGTTGTATTTGTATAACCCATGAGCTAAGAATGGTTTTAACATTTTTAAGTGGTTAAAAAAAAAATTAAAAGAAAGATATTTCTTGACACCTGAAAATTACACTAAATTCAATATTCAGTGCCGATAAAGTTTAATTGGAAACAAACACACTAATCCCTTCTTATACTGTCTGTGACTGCTTTCATGCTAAAAAGTCAGAGCTGAATGCTGCAACAGAGAAAGCATACCTATAAAGCCTAAAATATTTACTATCTGGTCTTTTAGAGAAAAAGTTTTGACAATTCCTGTCCTAAAGAAATATATTCTAAACTTGTTTTTGACAGACTCACCACAAGAAATAGATTTCACATTGAACTCCATACATGGTACTTTCTTGTATGAATCAGAAAACATGCAAGGATGTTCATAGAGAAAAGATTTGTAATGGAAAATCTAGAAACATCAAGAAGTATTGGATTGGCCAAAAGGTTCGTCATTTTCTGTAGGATGGCTCTAGTAGGATTTAACTGTCTTTAAACTTCATTCAAAACAATTTTGTCAGGTTGTATTGTGACAGCTGTCTTATCAGCGAGTACTTAAAAAAAAAACATCAAAATTGGTAAACTTTTGTGTAGCCATTTTAATATTGAAGATGGAAGCAAGAAAGCAACATTTTCGGCATATTATGCTTTATTATTTCAAGAAAGGTAAGAACGCAAGAAAGCAACATTTCCGGCATATTATGCTTTATTATTTCAAGAAAGGTAAAAACACAACTGAAACACACAAAAAAGATTTGTGCAGTATATGGAGAAGGTGCTGTGACTAACTGAACGTGTCAAAAGTGGTTTGCAAAGTTTCGTGCTGAAGATTTGTTGCTGGGCAATGCTCCACAGTCAAGTAGACCAGTTGAAATTGACAGTGATCAAATCGAGTCACTAAGTGAGAACAGTCAACGCTGTACCACATGGGAGATAGCCAACATACTCAAAATATACAAATCAATTGTTGAAAATCATTTACACCAGCTTGGTTATGTTAATCGCTTTGATGATTGCGTTCCAAGTAAATCAAGCAAAAAAAACCTTCTTGACTGTATTTCCGCGTGCGATTCTCTACTTAAACGTAAGGAAAACATTCATTTTTAAAACAAATTGTGACAGGTGATGAAAAATGGATACTGTACAATAATGTGGAATGGAAGAGACTGTGGGGCAAGCGAAATGAACCGCCACCAACCACACCAAATGCCGGTCTTCATCCAAAGAAGGTGATGTTGTGTATATGGTGGGACTGGAAGGGAGTCCTCTATTATGAGCTCCTTCTGGAAAACCAAACCATTAATTCCAACAAGTACTGTTCCCAATTAGACCAACTGAAAGCAGCATTCGACCAAAAGCATCCAGAATTAGTCAACAGAAAATGCATAATCTTCCATCAGGATACTACAAGACTGCATGTTTCTTTGATGACCAGGCAAAAACTGTTAAAGCTTGGCCAGGAAGTTCTGATTCATCTGCCGTATTCAGCAGACATTGCACCTTCAAATTTCCATTTATTTCAGTCTTTTCAAAATTCTCTTAGTGGAAAAAATTTCAATCCCCTGGAAGACTGTTAAAAGGCACCTGAAACAGTTCTTTGCTCAAAAAGATAAAAAGTCTTGGGAAGACAGAATTATGCAGTTGCCTGAAAAATGGTAGAAGTGGAACAAAAGGGTGAATACGTTGCTCAATAAAGTTCTTGGTGAAAATGAAAAATGTGCCTTTTATTTTTACTTAAAAACCAAAGGAACGGGCTTCCCTGGTGGCGGAGGGGTTGAGAGTCCACCTGCCGATGCAGGAGACATGGGTTCGTGCCCCGGTCTGGGAAGATCCCACGTGCCGCAGAGTGGCTGGGCCCGTGAGCCATGGCCGTTGAGCCTGCGTGTCCGGAGCCCATGCTCCGCAATGGGAGAGGCCCCAACAGTGAGAGGCCCGCATACCGGAAAAAAAAAAAAAAACAAAGGAACTTTTTGGCCAACCCAATATATACACACTAAAATAGATTTTGAAATTTTGATAAAACTCCTAAAAGAAAACATAGGGGAAAACCTTCAAGACACTGGATTAGGCAATGATTTCTTGGATATGACACCAAAAACACAGGCAACAAAAGCAAAAATAAACAAATGGGACTACCTACATCAAATTTTTTAAACTTCTGGATGTCAAAAGAAACAACCAACAGAGTGAAAAGGTAACACATGGAATGGAAGCAAGTATTTGCAAATCATACATCTGACGGGAGTAATATCCAGAATATATAAAGAACTCTTACAAATCAACAATAAGAAAAAAAACAAATAACCCAATTCAAAACTGGCAAAAGGACTTGGAAAAAGACATTTCTCCAAGAAGACAAATGGCCAACAAGCATATCAAAAGATGCTCAACATTACTAATCATTAGAGAAATGCTAATCAAAACTACAATGAGATATCACCTCACACCCATTAGGATGGTTACAATCAAAAACACAGAAAGTGACAAATGTTGACAAGGATGTGGAGAAACTGGAATCCCTGTGTTAGTGCGAATGTAAAATGGTGCCACCGCTCCTGAAAACAGTATGGCAAGTCCTCAAAAAAAATGAAAACAGAATTACCATATGAACAAGCAATCCCATTTCTGGGTATATATCCAAGACAAATGAAAGCAGAATCATGAAGAGATATTTGCTCGCCATGTTCAGTGCAGCATCATTCACAAAAACCAAGAGGCAGAAGCAATCCAAATGCCCATCGACAGGTGAATGGATAAACAAAATGTGGTACTACCCATACAGCGGAATATTATTCAGCCTTAAAAAGGAAGGAGGGCTTCCCTGGTGGCGCAGTGGTTGAGAGTCCGCCTGCCGATGCAGAGGACACGGGTCCGTGCCCCGGTCTGGGAAGATCCCACATGCCACGGAGCGGTTGGGCCAGTGAGCCATAGCTGCTGAGCCTGTGTGTCCAGAGCCTGTGCTCCGCAGCGGGAGAGACTACAACAGTGAGAGGCCCGCATACCGCAAAAGAAAAAAAGGGGGAAGGACATCCCAATACATGTTACAACATGTATAAACCTTAAGAGGGGAGGGAAATTTTGTTCAATGGATACAGAAATTTCAGTTTTGCAAGATAAAATAGTTCTACAGATTTGTTGCATAAAAACGTGAATGTACTTAATATTATGGAACTATACACTTAAAAATGATTAAGATGGTAAATTTTTACATTATGTGGGTTTTTTTACCACAATTTAAAATGAATAAATGAAAATAATGGGCTTCCCTGGTGGTGCAGTGGTTGAGAATCTGCCTGCTAATGCAGGGGACACAGGTTTGAGCCCTGGTCTGGGAGGATCCCACATGCCGTGGAGCAACTAGGCCCGTGAGCCACAACTACTGAGCCTGTGCGTCTGGAGCCTGTGCTCCGCAACAAGAGAGGCCATGATAGTGAGAGGCCCACGTGCCGCGATGAAGAGTGGCCCCCACTTGCCACAACTAGAGAAAGCCCTCGTACAGAAACGAAGACCCAACACAGCAATAATTAATTAATTAATAAACTCCTACCCCCAACATCTTCTTTAAAAAAAAAATATATAATGTTTATATAATGAATTACTATACATCAGTGATGAATGAATGAGAGCTAAATGATCAGTACAGACAAATCTCAAGAATATACAATAAGGGACTTCCCTGGTGGCGCAGTGGTTAAGAATCCGCCTGCCAATGCAGGGGACACGGGTTTGAGCCCTGGTCCGGGAAGATCCCACATGGCTCAGAGCAGCTAAGCCCGTGCACCACAACTACTGAGCCCGTGTGCCACAACTACTGAAGCCTAGACGCCTAGAGCCCATTCTCTGCAACAAGAGAAGCCACTGTAATGAGAAGCCCATGCACCATAACGAAGAGCAGCCCCCACTCGCCACAACTAGAGAAAAACCACGCACAGCAATGAAGACCCAATGCAGCCAAAAATAAACTTATTTAATTTTAAGAAAAAGAATATACAATGATAAAACAAAGTGGTAACATATACAGTATGATTAAAAAATACAGAGTTCATAAATAAGCAAAACTAAACAATATATTGATCAACAATGAAAATGTGGTTAAAAACTATAAGAAAAGCAAGGAAAAATGGCAATAAATACATACTTATCAATAATTACTGTAAATGTCACTGGACTAAAAGCTCCGATCAAAAGCATAGAGTGACTGATTGGATAATAAAACAAGAACGTAAAATATGCTGCCTACAAGAGAGTCGCTTTAGGGCAAAAGACATGAATGGATTGAAAGTGAGGGGATGGAAAAAGATATTTCACGCAATTGTAAATGACAAGAAAGTGGGGACAGCAACACTCGTATCAAATAAAATGGACTTTAAAACAAAGGGTATAAAAAAAGGCAAAGAAGGACACTATATAATGATAAAAGGATCGATACAAAAAGAGGATATTACACTCATTAACATAAATGCACCTAATATAGAAGCACCCAAACACATAAAATACTAACAGATATAAGAGGAGAAACTGACGGGAACACAATAATAGATTTAACAACCCCACTCACATCAACGGACAGATTTTCCAGACAGAAAACTAATAAGGCAACACAGACTCTAAATGACACAACAGAACAGTTAGACTGAATTGATATCTATAGGACACTATAGCCAAAACAAACAGAACACACATTCTCTTCGAGAGCGCGTGAAACACTCTCAAGGATAGACCACAGTCTGTGGCCCAAAACAAGCCTCAACAAATTTAAAAGGACAGAAATTATTTCAAGCATCTTCTCTGACCACAAAGGCATGAAACTAGAAATCAACCACAGAGAGAAAAGCAAGAAAAAAAAACGATTACAGGGCTTCCCTGGTGGCGCAGTGGTTAAGAGTCCACCTGCCAATGCAGGGGACATGGGTTCGTGCCCGGTCCGGGAAGATCCCACATGCCGCGGAGCAGCTGGGCCCGTTAGCCACGGCCGCTCAGCCTGCGCATCCAGAGCCTGTGCTCCGCAACGGGAGAGGCCACAATGGTGAGAGTCCCGCGTACCACAAAAAAAAAAAAAAAAAAAAAAGATTACATGGAGACTAAACAACATGCTACTAAAAAACTAATGGGTCAACAATGAAATCAAACAGGAAATTAAAAAATACCTCCAGATAAATGACAATGAAAACAAAACCATATAAAATCTATGGGATGCAACAAAAGCAGATCTAAGAGGGAAGTTCACAGAGATACAGGCCTTCCTCAAAAAAGAAGAAAAATCTCAAATAAGCAACCTAACCTACCACCTACAATAATGAGAAAAAGAAGAACAAACAAAACTTAATGTCAGAAGAAGGAAGGAAATAATAAAAATCAGAGAGGAAATAGAGACTTTTTAAAAAAATCAATAAAACCAAGAGCTGATTTTCTGAAAGGATAAACAAAATTGACAAATCACTGGCCAGGATCACTAGGGAGAAAAGAGAGAAAAGCCAAATAAACAAAATAAGAAATGAAAGAGGAGAAACAACCAATACAGCAGAAACTCAAAAAATCCTAAGGAATTACTATGAACAGTTATATGCCAATAAAATATACAACCTAGAAGAAATAGACAAGTTCCTAGAAACATACAGCCTGCCAAAACTGAATCAAGAAGAAACAGATAATTTGAACAGACCAATCACTAGAAGTGAAACAGAACTTGTAATAAAAAACAAACAAACAAAACCCTCCCTGCAAACAAAATCCAGGACCATAAGGCTTCACTGGGTAATTCTACCAAATATACATAGAAGAACTCATACTTATACTTCTACAACTCTTCCAAAGGATTGAAGAGGAGGGTCATGATTGAAGAGGAGGGTCAATGACTCCCGCATTCATTCTATGAAGCCACCTACACCCTAATACCAAAACCAGACAAAGAAAATACAAGAAGAGAAAATTACAGGCCAATATCTTTGAATGAAAACAGGTGCAAAAATCCTCAACAAAATATTAGCAAACAGAATCCAACAACACATAAGAATTATACAACATGATCAACTTGGATTTATTCCAGGGTCACAGGGATAGTTCAACATATGCAAAGCAATCAATGTGATACATCACATCAACAAAAGACAAAAACCAACAGATACAGAAAAAGCATTTGATAAAATTCAACATCCATTCATGATAAAAACTCTCACCAAAATGGGTATAGAGGGAACATATCTCAACATAATAAAAGCCATTTATGACAAACCCACAGTCAATACAGCACTCAGTGGTGAAAACCTGAAAGCCTTCCTGCTAAATTCTGGAACAACACAAGGATGCCCAATCTCACTGCTTCTATTCAAACATAATATTGGAAGTCCTAGCCACAGAAATCAGACAAGAAAAAGAAAATGTATCCAAATTGGAAGGCAAGAGGTAAAATTGTCATTGTACACAGATGACACAATACTCTATATAGAAAACCCTAAAGACTCCACACAAAAACTATTAGAACTAATAAATGCATTCAGCAAGGTAAAAGGATACAAGCTTAATGTAAAGATATCTGTTGCATTTCTTTACGCTAACAATGAAATCTTAAAAAGAAAGCTTAAAAAAAATCCCATTTAAAATCACATCAGAAATAAAAAAAAAAAATCACATCAGGTGAAATGACACTATACATAGAGAATCTTAAAAATGCCACCAAAAAACTACTGGAGCTAACCGATGAATTTCATAAAGTAGCAGGATACAAAATTAATGCACAGAAATCTCTTTTACCAATTATTCCTTTATTTCTACCAAATAACAATTATAATTCAAAACCTGTGATTCTAGTGAACTAGGGGGCAATTCAGAAATTAACACAACATTGTAAATCAACTATACTTCAATAAAAATTTTTTTAATTTCTCTGTTCTATTTTTTCTTATATTTATTTGGCTGCGCCAGGTCTTAGTTGCGGCATGCGAAATCTTCGTGGCCACATGCAGGATCTTTTTTAGTTGTGGCATGTGGGATCTTGAGCTGCACATGTGAACTCTTAGTTTCGGCATGCGGGATCTAGTTCCCTGACCAGGGATGGAACCCGGACCCCTGCATTGGGAGCACGGAGTCTTAATCACTGGACCACCAGGGAAGTCCCTCTCTGTTCTATCTGAACTTCTTTCAAACTTCACATAAAGTGGCAATGGTTAAGGGAACATGAATTAGGGTAATGCACCGTATAACAGTCACTTCCACTATCACCATGTTATCTTGAATAATCCACAGCACAAATCCTCCAAATGATGAACTAGAAGTTGGACAGCCCTACTCTCTCTTTTGATTTGCATAAAATATTGAAGGCTTTTTTCTTTTAAATCCCTTTCACCGAGAACACTACATATTTGTAAAATCAATTCAGCTTTTTCATGTTTAAACCAAATTTCCCAAAGTCCTCACTGATGGAGTTACATTCTATCAGTTTATGCGTCCCAACAATTAGCAGACACTATAGTCTGCTGAAAGTTTCAGAAGGATTGTGCCCTAGAAGGGCCGAACTTGATCTATAAAACCAAATATGTGAAGCCGCACGTCCTGGTGGTCTTGGGCAATGAACATATGGTAAGTCTGGTATTACACAAAACATTTTGATGCACTTGCCTGAGAAACAGTGAATTTCCTTTTTTCTGTACATCGACATCAAGACAAAATGGTAGGCCTCAAATGACCATCTTTGGAATCAAGCACTTCCTGAATACCATCTATGTAGCAGTCTGCCCTTATCTCTCCTGAATAGGTGTCTGTGTTCCTGAGTTCCCTTCACGGAGGGAGGCCAGTCTCCTCTTCCAAGCTAGTCACTTCTCTGCCTTCAACAGCCCCTTAATTATAAACTACCAGAAAGGGGGAGATAAAGGTAATCTTTACCACACCATTTGCACTTAACATTTGGTATAAAATCCCCTGCTTGTAAATCTCCAGCCTAAAAATGTTTGCAGGGATGAAGCAAAAAAAGCACCAGGCACCAGAAACATAAACCCCAAATGTTGTGTGTACAGACCCATTGTATAGCAGCTTGGTTACTGCCTTAAGATTTCTGCTACCACTTTAAGATTGTTGTTACTGCAACATCTTTAACAAATAAAGCATCAGATTAAAACCATCATTAGAAAGCTATTTGATTAATTTCTATTACTAGTATACAGGCTTGAGCAAAGGCATATCCAGAAGCAGGAAATCAAAATTTATTTGCTAAAAGTGAGACATAATGGCTGAGAGATACCTTCTAACAGCCCCATGTTTTACTTTTTGATCTGTTACCCCTGACCACAGATGACTGGTTCAAAGATAAACATCGGATGCAAGCTGGCCCAATCATAATCTTCTTCCTAGGAACTTAAAATCTAAAATGGATAAAAATAACGACTAAAAGTCATTGGAGCATAACTGCTTTCTGGCAGTACTGGAGACAACAGGCCCACAATCACATTAGACTGAGTTCCCTGGGGGAAATTTGTTCTTTACCTCCTCCCTAAATTCTGTGAAATCCCCCAATATACTTCTGAAGTGTTTTTCTGGATAAGTGAGCAAGAGTCTATTTTTCTTGCTTAAATGCAACAGAAAGGATATTCAATAACTAAACCCAACGAGGATCAGGAGAGCTAGTTACTTCTCAACATGTCGTCTGAAAACTGTTATCACTCAAAAAATATAAACAAACTAATTCCAAAGAGAAAGAAGGTACTCACAGATCCTTCTGGTGAAAGTAAACAAAAAACAAAAGAAATGAACATTCTCCTTGACTCAGGAATTCTAGATGATAAAATTTATCCTTCATAAACAACTGCATGAACATCCTTTGATGATTCATCAATTCTATTGTTAGATTCACTAAACTTATTGAGGTAATCATTTCACGATGTATGTAAGTCAAAACAGTATGTCAATTATATGTCAATAAAACTGGAAGAAAAAGTCTATCCTTAGAATTTATCCTACAAAAACACTTCAGCAAGTAGACAAAGATGTGTATAGAAATGCATACTTAATATTGTTTATAATAGTAAAAAGTTGAAAATAATACACACACGTAAAAGAGGAATCTGATTAACTTATAGTACAGCCATACAATAAAATACTGAGTACCCACTAGAAAGGATGCAATAGGTCCATATCCACTGACACAGAATATATCTAGGCAGTTGTATGAAAAAAGCAAGAACAACATTCACAGGATACATAAATCCCCTCCCATCACATAGAGATATACATTTACATTCATAGAAAAAAGTCTGGAAAGATATATATTACATGTTTAAAACTGATTCTCCTTGGAGAATGGTAAAGGCTTTTATTTTCTGCTTTATTCATTTTTGTATTATAAAATAGAATGTATTACTTTTATAATCTAAGAAACAAAGTTTCTTTTAAGAAAACCATATAACAATGGAAAAAATATGAAGAGAAAATTAAGAGACCCTGTAAACAAAGTAGAAACCTTTACTGAGTGATAAGTTCAATATGATCCACACACACACAAAGCATGGCTATATTTCAACATTAATAACTATGAGAATAAAATATTTAAAGAAAAGAGTAAGATTCTTACAATTCAGATTAACTTTATTAAAATACTAACAAAGTGTGATAAGATCTAAACTTAAATCAAATTGGACCATCACATTAATTAGCCCTAACTAATCACTGTTACAGATTAATGTTTTCTCTAGACATATTTATTATCTATCTAAAGACATGATTGGTTTCTTTCTAGAACGGTACTTACAGTTCTCTACAATTTCATCAAAAACTGCACCAGTTTTCTGCTCAAACTGAAAAAGCAAAAAAAGAAAAAGTAACATTATTATCATATCCTTCATTCATACCCTTTAGTGTCCCTCCTTGCTCTCCTTAGAGCTGTAATCTTCAACCCAAAGTATATGAATTCACAACAACATGAACAAAAACACCACCAAACAGAGTAAAGTAAAATTCAGAATGAATAAAACGGGTTCTCAGGCCAAAGCCCGCAACCCAAAAATGAAGACATAAATACATGCCCTCACTATAAAAAAGCTACTTATTTTATTTTTTTAAGGTTTTTTTAAAAAACTGAAGTATAGGGCTTCCCTGGTGGCGCAGTGGTTGAGAGTCCGCCTGCCGATGCAGGGGACACGGGTTCGTGCCCTGGTCCGGGAAGATCCCACATGCCGCGGAGCAGCTGGGCCCGTGAGCCATGGCCGCTGAGCCTGCGTGTTCGGAGCCTGTGCTCCGCAACGGGAGAGACCACAACAGTGAGAGGCCCGCGTACCGCAAAAAAAAAAAAAAAACTGAAGTATAGTTGGTTTACAAGGTTTCAGGTGTACAAAAAAGTGATTCAAAAAAGCTACTTATTTTTCAAAAATCACTTTCCTATCACAAAATACAGAGGATCATATACTTTTGTAATAATAATAATAAAAAACACAGCCAACACTTACTGAGAACTTACTAACAACACTTATTATTAAGAACTATGTAAAACTTCTAATCAAAACTGAACAGAACAGGGCTTCCCTGGTGGCGCATTGGTTAAGAATCTGCCTGCCAATGCAGGGGACACGGGTTCAAGCCCTGGTCCGTGAAGATGTCACATGCTGTGGAGCAACTAAGCCCGTGTGCCACAACTACTGAGCCTGTGCACTAGAGCCTGCAAGCCACAACTACTGAGCCCATGCGCCACAACTACTGAGCCTACACTCTAGAGCCCGTGCTCTGCAACAAGAGAAGCCACTGCAATGAGAAGCCCACGCACCCAACGAAGAGTAGTCCCTGCTTGAGGCAACTAAAGAAAGCCCGCGTGCAGCACTGAAGACCCAACACAACCAAAATTAATTAATTAAAAAAATAATAACTAAACAGAACCACCAGCATCAATAGGTTTTGCTCTTAGGCTAAAGCCAGAAGTCTGCTGCTCTTTAATATTTATTTATTTTTTGGCTGCGTCGGGTCTTAGTTGCAGCACGTGGGATCTTTCGTTGTGGCGCTCGGGCTCTTAATTGCGGTGCGCAGGCTTAGTTGCCCTGTGGAATGTGGGATCTTAGTTTCCTGACCAGGGATCAAATCAGCGTCCCCTGCATTGCAAGATAGATTCTTAACCACTGGACCACCAGGGAAGTCCCTCTGCTTCTCTTTAAATGAAAGTAAGCCATATTACAGGAATGGTTCCTTTTTGAGTATGTTAGGGCCCAAGACAGAAGCAGAGCCAAGTCTGACGTAATTTCAGGCCTTTAAAACAGACATGGGGGGAAAAAAGTAAAGCAGCGGCAACTCCACCCAGAAGCTAATAAAGACACTACTAGTATGTTTCACTCCTAGTCTTCAAAGGTCTCCTCACTTTGGCAAGTTTGAGCATTCCAATCTCCTGCTTCTCTACCTACTACTCATCAATGAGGCAAAAACAGAAACAAGTCAGCTTTGTGATAAACCTTGCCTACTAAGCTAGAGTGAAATCTCCCCATTCAAGGGAAAAACTTCAGGGAAAAAGAACTACCTACGTAACTACAGATGAAACACAACACGACAGCTAGCTAACACTCATAAATGTGAACAGACAACCGAGGATCCCAGGTTTCTGAAAGAAATTAACTATGGGAAAGAGAAGGCTCAAGGTGAATTAACAGAATAACCACTCCAGAAGGAAACAATTTACAGAAAACGAACTTCTAAAAAATATTTTTAAGTGGTATCTGAGATATCTGAGAGGCTACTGATACAAAAAACTAAACATCAGAAAATATTTAGATGGGCCATGAAAAGGAGACATGAGAAAATATTTGGAAACAAGAAAATGGCAGCAAAAATAAAAATCTTACTGGCCAAGCTAACGACAGAGTTCTCAATCAGTTTCCAAAAAACAAAAAGTCAAAGAGTTGGAAGATACTTTATATGAAAACATGGAAGATTAAACGATTAGGTGTAACAGAAATCTCAAAGGCAAATCCAAAGAAGAGAACAATAGACAGGTGAAATAATAGAAGAAAATTTCCCTGAACTAAATAAATTAATATTTGAGATTGAATGGGTCCACCAAATAACAAAGAGAAAGCGAAAAAAAAGATACATCCTGGTGAAATGTCAGAGTTTCCAAAAGCAAACAAAAAGAGAAAATAAAAAATTATAGTGCAGGTGATTCATTAAACACATTTAACATAACTGAATTCAATGATATGAACACTGAAAAGGAAAGCAAAGAAAAGAAATTGTAAAGGTTATTCTACCTACCATTCCACTCAATGAGCTATGTTCTAGAATAAAAGGGAAATGGGAGATGTGACTGCAAGCCAAAGAATGAAAGCACTTGTCTGCACTGAAAGGGATCCGAGGGTGGTAGGATGAATTGGAAGATTGGGATTGACATATATACACTATTGATACTACATATAAAATAGATAACTAATAAGAACCTACTGTACAGCTCAGGGAATTCTACTCAGTCCTCTGTGGTGACCTAAATGGGAAGGAAATCCAAAAAAGAGGGGATATATGTATATGTACAGCTGATTCATTTTGCTGTACAGTAGAAACACAACATTGTAAAGCAATTATACTCCAATAAAATTTTTAAAAATAAAGTAAAATATGTAAGAAAAAAAGAAAGAAGGGGATCCAAGTGTTTGAAGATAATGCACTTTTTCTACAATACTGCCTTTCTTTTTTCTGGTGATGAAAATGTTCTAACGTTGATGTGGCTGCACAACTGTGAAAATACAGCTACTGAATTATGCACTTTAAATGGGTGAACTGCATGACATATGAATTACATCTCTATTAAGCTGTTTTAAAAACACATTGAGAAAAATACTTCTATAAAGTTTAGGTATTAAAAACCAAAAGGCACTACTGAAACAAGATTAACAGGGAGTTGTTATGTGGGCATATACCAGTATTTTTTAAAGAATAATTTTTAAAATATACATTCAAATGTGTTAAATAAATAATATGTTTAATACAATGAAGTCCCTCAAGTACAATTTCCTGTGTGATGAGGTTACCTCATTTTAGTGCTAACTCTTTATGTATTTGAACTTCTTGATAAGGCAGAGCATCAATTAGGGGAGAGTCTGTCTTTGACTCATTTTGATTTTGTTGTTGTTTTTTTCTTCTTTAAAAACCCTTTTTATTTTATATTGGAGTATAGTTGATTTACAATGTTGTGTTAGTTTCAGGTGTACAGCAAAGTGACTCAGTTATACATATACACATATCTATTCTTTTTCAAGTTCTTTTCCCATATAGGTTACTACAGAGTATTGAGTAGAGTTCCCTGTGCTATACAATAGGTCCTAGTTGATTATTTTATATATAGTAGTATGTATGTTAATCCCAACCTCCTAATTTATCCCTCCCACCCACCTTTCCCCTTTGGTAACCTTAAATTTGTTTTTGAAGTCTGTGAGTCTCTTTCTGTTTTGCAAATAAGTTTATTTGTTTCATTCTTTTTGTTTCCACATATAAGTGATATCATATGATATTTATCTTTGACTTACTTCACTTAGTAAGATAATCTCTAGGTCCATCCATGTTGCTGCAAATGGCATTATTTCATTCTTTTTTAAAATGGCTGAGTTATATTCCACTGTATATATGTACATCTTCTTTATCCATTCATCTGTTGATGGTCATTTAGGTTGCTTCCATGTCTTGGCTATTGTAGATAGTACTGCAGTGAACATTGGGGTGCATGTATATTTTCAAATTATTGGTTTTTTCCAGATACATGCCCAGGAGTAGGACTGCTGGATCATATTATAGCTCTATTTTTAGGTTTTTAAGGAACCTCCATACTGTTCTCCATAGTGGCTGTACCAATTTACATTCCCACCAACAGTGTAGCAGGGTTCCCTTTTCTCCACACCCTCTCCAGAATTTATCATTTGTAGACTTTTTGAGGACGGCCATTCTGACTGGTGTGAGGTGATACTTCATTGTAGCTTTGATTCACATTTCTCTAATAATTAGTGTCGTTGAGCATCTTTTCATGTGCCTGTTGGCCATGTATATGTCTTCTTTGGAGAAATGTCTATTGAGATCTTCTGCCCATTTTTTGATTGGGTTGTGTGTTTTTTTGAGTTTTTATTTGTTTTAATTCAAACCTGCTGGTGACTACTCACTTAACATTGCCCAAGCAGGTCACACTAACATCACTCTCAATTATGGACTCCATCAGGACTCCAGAACACCTGCTTGGCCTATAATCTAACCAATGGGGTGTCAACAAATGTACAAGTAATAAGACTTAGCTTTGTTACAAAATAGTGATTTCGCTAAATATGTTTGGGTGCTTCTTGTCCAGCCTGTATATTTATAAATAAGAAATTAGATACAAATAGTAATTTAGCTTTGAAATTAATGTACTACTCATCGCTCAAGTTTCATGAAAGATTTAATTGGACTTAAAAGCAAAGCTGACTTCAGGACTTCCCTGGTGGCGCAGTGGATGAGACTCCGAGCTCCCAACGCAGGGAACTGGATCCCACATGCATGCCGCAACTGAGTTCACATGCCACAACTGAGTTCACATGCCACAACTGAGGACCCCACATGCCGCAACTAAGGAGCCCTGGAGCCACAACTGAGGAGCCCATTTGCCACAACTAAGACTTGGTGCAACCAAATAAGTAAATATTTTTTTAAAAATCCATAATAAATATTTTGTATGGGCAAGGATTTTCTCAGTACTACAAAACTTAAAATTAAAAAAATAAATGAATATAGATATTAATTTAGGACAAAAAATTACCAGTTCATTTTTAGTTATCAAAATAGTCTCATAGGTTCTACCCATTCAAAACATATAACTGTTCATATTTAAACTTATAAAATAAATAACTTTAAGGTTTTTACTTTCAAATTTCCTTACCCACAAAATATATATATAGTGATACTTACACTTCCCAGGATTGTTAGGATGATTAAATGAAAAGCATTTAGCAGGTACTTAGCAAAGTAAATATACAGTAAATGTGAGCAATATGATTACACTAATAAAAGATATCTTCCCTTGTTTTAAAAATTAGGGTTGATTACAACATTTCACTTGTAAAAATGTGTCCACTGCTTAAAATAAAAGGAAAGCACTGGGCAAATGTTTCAGCCCTCTGTATTTCAAAAATTAAGCATTGGGGATAAACTATATTTTTACTTAAAAAACAGAACACTGAAGTTCCCTAACCCTGGAGGAATTAAAAATCCCAATATACTGTGAATTGATAAACACCACCCACAGCCACCTGCAGAAAAAAAATTAAACATTTAAAAAATCACAGTTAGAGGGAATCCCCTGGCTGTCCAGTGGTTAGGACTCTGCGTTTCCACTGCAGGGGGCCCGGGTTCGCTCTCTGGTCAGGGAACTAATCCCACGTGCCACGTGGTGTGGCCAAAAAAAAAAAAAAATCACAGTTAGAAATTTATTGGGACTTCCCTGGTGGTCCAGTGGTAAAGAGTTCACTTTCCAATGCAGGGGACGGAGGTTCAATCCCTGGTTGGGGAACTAAGATCCCACATGCCATGGGGCAACTAAGCCCACATGCCACAACTACTGAGCCCACATGCCTCAACTACAGAGCCCGCATGCTGCAAACTACAGAGCCCACGTGCCACAACTAGACAGAGAAAACTCACACACCACACCTAGACAGAAGCCCACGCACCGCAATGAAGATCCCACATGCCGCAACTAAGACCCGATGCAGCCAAGAATAAAATAATTTTTTTAAAAAAAGAAACTTATTGGATCCTAAACCAATAATTTTTATTTTATTTTAAAAAAGTTAATTTGGGCTTCCCTGGTGGCGCAGTGGTTGAGAGTCCGCCTGCCGATGCAGGGGACACGGGTTCATGCCCCGGTCCAGGAAGATCCCACATGCTGCAGAGCGGCTAGGCCCGTGAGCCATGGCCGTTGAGCCTGCGCGTCTCCGCAACGGGAAAGGCCACAACAGTGAGAGGCCCGCGTAACGCAAAAAAAAAAAAAGTTACTTTTCTCTTTGATCCTCCATACAACTTCACAAATTCCCTGGACATAATTGCTAGAATGCCTAATACCATAAACACTTTTCTCAAACTGGTTTTAATATCTGTAACAATTTGAGAGTTTATATGATAAATTTATTCAATGAAAACTAAACAATAGACCAATAGCTATAAAACAGTTGAGGGAGCTGAAGGTGGATTTTTCAATGATTAAGCAGATACTGAAAACTATCAAATGTGCTTCAGCATCTTCTTCTCTAAAACCTACTCTTTTCACCTTTTTTCATTTTAGTAGTAGCCCCAACACCCTGGAAGTCAAACAAGAACTCTCAAAACTTTTCCTCCATTCTCTTCAACTGATCAGTAGTAAGACTATCAGTTATATTTCCAACACATCTTAGGGTTTTAGATAAACCACTACTCTCCATGATGAGCTAACCTATACAGGAGGTCAGGAGAGACAAAGAAACACTGTTCTGTAATTTAAGATCTGAAGGATGACTAAGAATTAAAACAGGTGAAAAGATGGGAGAGAAGGTTCAAGAAAAGAACAGCAAATGTAAAGGTTCTTAGCAGGAGATAAAATAGAGAATTCAAAATTCAGAAAGACTAGGTGGATAAGAATTCTGGCAATAAAGCAGGTCAGCACTGTAAAATAAAGCTGATGACAAATCATGGGCCAAACACTGGACATTCTTCATAGACAGGGTGACCACATATTCCAGTTAGCCAAAAGCATCTCAGCTTAGGCCTATCATCCCCATGTAATTGTTAATGTGCTCCCTTTCACTCTCAAAAGTGTCTCAGTTTGGGACTTCCTTGGCAGTCCAGTGGTTAAGACTCCCCGCTTCCAATGCAGGGGGCGCAGGTTTTGATCCCTGGTTGGGGAACAAGGATCTGGCATGCCACAGGGTGCAGCCAAAAAAATAAAAGCAAAGAAAAAAAAGTCTCAGTTTGGTCACCCTAAGTATTAGTCATGTTTAGACACTGGACTTTATCCTAAGAAAAAAAAATGAAGGAGATGGCAAGAAGGAAGATTCGTGCTCTGAAAATTACTCTATGGAGTAAGGTTATTTCTTACTCCTACCCAAAGTTCTCATCATACCATTCTCATATTGTTTTCCTTCTACTGGAAATGACTTCTATCTGATAAAATTCCAATGCTACTGCTGGGTTTTTTTGTTGTTTTTTTTTTCTGCCGCGCCGCGCAGCTTGCAGGATCTTAGTTACCCAACCAGGGATTTAATCCGAGCCACTAGCAGTGGAAGTGTGGAGTTCTAACCACTGGACCACCAGGGAATTCTCTCCAGTGCTTCTTTAAAATACAGCTCTTCAATAAGGCCTTTTCTGATAACCCATTTAGAATTCTTTTTCTTTTTTTTTTTTTTTTTTTTTTTTTTTGCGGTACGTGGGCCTCTCACTGCCGCGGCCTCTCCCGCCGCGGAGCACAGGCTCCGGACGCGCAGGCTCAGCGGCCATGGCTCACGGGTCCAGCCGCTCCGCGGCATGTGGGATCTTCCCAGACAAGGGCACGAACCTGTGTCCCCTGCATCGGCAGGCGGACTCTCAACCACTGCGCCACCAGGGAAGCCCCCATTTAGAATTCTTGACTCCTTCTCTGTAGCACTTGATTCACATTTCATTTACAGTCACTTATGGCACAGTTAACTTATGTATGTGTCAGTATCACTTTCTAGATAAATCTTTTTTATCGTGGGATACCTATAAGGCCATAGCACATTGTGTTGTATAATCTCTCAGTATCTTTTATATAAAGTGAATATCATAACTTTGCATTTCTCATTATTTGTTATGCAAAACCTTCAAGGGGCCCTAAGAAAAAAGAGTTCTGTGATCAGATATTTTTTCCAAATATAATATTATAGAACTTTTCCACCATTTGGCATGGAGTTTTATTCACCATCCTCAATTTGGTAGGAAAAAGATGTTATCTCATTTAAATTTGCATTTTGCTGTTTTATTTACATTTAATTGCTTTCATTTTCATAATTTTGAAGCATCTTTCCATATAGTTATTAACCATTTGTGATTATCATTTCTATCAACTGCCTGATTACAGAATTTTTTAGATTACCTGATGCAATGGTTCACAAACCATAATGATTAGTGGTCAATACTTAGCAAGAACCTTACCCTGTGTCTGGTCTTTTTCAAGCACTTTACATGACTTAATTCAATTTAACCTCCTCAAAATCTCATCAAGTAAGTACTGTTAACACCTCTATTTTGTAGGTGAAGAAATGGAGGTACTGAGAGTTTAAAAGTACACAAACATAGCGCTGTGAAAAAGGCTCCCCAGAAAAAAGCCCAAACTTCTGACCCTCCACAGTCTGGCCCTACTTCCTCTACTGCTTCATCTTTTCCTGCCTTCATATACCTATTACATCCCCATTCCCAAAGCAAATACTCTAGCTAATGACCTACAGCTCACCCAATCCATCACGTAGTTTCATCTCTCTAGACCACTGTGCAGTGTTTAAGCTTCTCCAGTCTTAAAATCAATAGCTAATGTCTAAACTAAAGTTACAACTCTTTAACGATGCCATAATCTCACATAATCCACAAACATCCAACCTCCTGAACAAGGCAGAATTCACAACTCTTTCCCAGCTCTACACCTACAGATGCATCTATGACAGCAACTATAAAAACTTTACTCCCAAGTTGGGGATTCTATAAGAAATCAAGTACCCATCCACATCTCTGAAGCTGTATCATGAAATATCCCATCGACAGGGGTTATATAAACCTGGAGTTGTAACCCCATTTTGGAGACTACCTAAAAAAGGAACAATAAACACTGTCTACACAAAAGCCTTTAAAGTTATACAAAAAGTAAAAATAGTTAGTTTCTTTCAACAGAACCTAAATGAAATCAAGACTCATAAAGAATTAGAGATTCCACATTTTTCAAAGCAGGGAATCACTTCTCGGCCTTTGGGCTAAGATCAAGTGTAGTATCTGTTCTTACCAGTTCAAAGCAGGAAGAAAGTTAAAGTATATTCTAGTCTAGAGAGATCTGTGTCTGTCCCATACTGCTGTAAGCCTAGCACCTACAACAACAATGCCTAACATACAGAAGATCAATAAATGTTTGCTGAACAAAAGAATTACTTTTACTAGTTAATAAGTATTTAAAACTCATTTTATATTAAAAACTTAAACATCATCAGTTTACTTTAAAATTTGCAAGAATCACAAAAATTAAGCAGGAGCATCAAATAGTTTTTATGCTTGCAACAGACCACTCCAAATTAAATGTCCAGTCCTCTTCCCTCAACCCCACAACTGTAATGCTAGTCTTTTTTCCCTATTGCTACTCCAATTCAAACATCCTTTACTTAAAGCTTCAAATTTATTCATATTGATAATCTTTATAATCATTTTATCAACTTGGAAAATATAACAAATTTCTTATGGGAAAAACGTACTTTTTATACAGGAAGTGCTCACTTTGCACTGTAGTACAGGACCACAAAAATGACTTTGCAATCTGAAATCAAGCAAAGCAATCTGAATAATTAAAGGGAAAAAATTACATTGTTCTGTTTAAGACTCTTTTACTGTCAGTTAAAATGTATAGAGAAATGAAGAATACTGTGTAATATTTACTATTTTATAATTTAAAACATAAGAAACATTGAGAATCAGTATTTTGTTTCTTTGTAAAAACCTTACCAAGAAAGTAAGACAGTGCTTACCTCCTTCTTTTCCTCATATAACTTATGATACAGAATAAGTATCTCTTCCAAGCCTTGGCAAAATGTCATAAATCTTTCCAAGTTTGGTTGGACATGCAACATTTTATCCTTTGCCCTTTCAATCTTGTCATATACTTCCAAGAGTTCCTTTAACGTGATACTTTTTCCAGTCACTTCCTCTGAGACATTTTCATCCTTTCTGTCACAATCACTTTTCTTCATTTATGTTCATAAATTTGCCTTTACTAAGTTCCTCAGACTTTATATCTATATTCTCCACCTTATGACCACTTCATGATCCTGTCTTCCGTCACATAAATTACTGATGAGACTGCCTTCCAAAACAGACCTATCCCACATTAAATAGTTGATGATCAATTATTTGCTCAACTAATCTTTGGAATCTGGGAGTAAAATTCACAGCAGCATCCCTATCTGCTCTAGCAGCATGCTGATTCTGAAATGAAACCAGCCTTTACTGGTAATGAAAATTTCTTCAGTCTCCTTGTAATTAGTTTTCTTTCAATGCAGCTTGGCATGAATGTTAGCCAAACTGATTGAGATCTGTTTCTATTACAATTTAAACTATATGATGTTGAAGCAATTTTACCTTATTTTTTATATTCATCTCATGTTTTCAATACAGTTCATACCAAACCTTCATACAGGAAAAGTACTTGTCCTATCTTCACTACCTGCCACTACTTTCAAATCTTCTATAACATCCAATTTTTCAGATCTAGTATTATCACCTTTCATTTCTTTGATGAACTTCCATCTTTGCTGGTCAACTCTCTCCTTTGATTGTCCAGTTTTGTAAAATGTCACATGAATTTATCATTGGAAAACAAAGAGGTAACACATCTGTAAACTTTGCTATCTGTACAAAAAATGAATAACAGACGCACAGTGACCAACCTCCAACAGACTTTGAGAGAAGTAATGTGATTGGTCACCAATTATTATGGGCATCTATCTATTGATATATGTAGTGATTTGTGAACTGAAGAGCGAGCATCAAAGTTTATACACTACACAATTATTCAGTTAACATACCACAGTAAATGACAGTTGAACTGTATTGTTAGGTGACCGGTGTTTTTTAACTAAACTATACCAACAGAAATTCGAGCATATCAGAAGCCTGCAAAGTGAAGACTGACTGTACAGAGTAAACAAAATGTAAGTATGTAGTTAGATGTGGAAAATATTTGCTGTCAAATATGTAATAGGTCTCAAGAAAGACTGTTAGCATCAGTAGAGTTTCTTTCTAGATGCTACTCTGCTTCTAATTCACTAACAGACCTTAAACTAGAAACTTAACTCTTCCGTGGTTCAAATTCTTCAACCCATATAAACGAATGAAGTTGGTCTACAATACCCTAAAAGTTCTCTCCAGCCTCTCAAACTTGATGCTCACAATTCCCTTCAAGCTAGGCATAAACTAAAAACTCAAATTGGTGTAACGGAGACTGAAAACTTGATGAAGACACTAAAAAAGTCGACCTAATTCTCTCTCCTTAGGTGCTTTTTTCCCAATTAAATGACTTAAGATATTGACAAGTCTTCCCTTAAAATGGAATCAAATCCGCACTCCTTTCACATTTTTATTCATTCTAAAATTTATGTAAAGTAAAATATAATAATTATTTCCACTAAAATTACTTTGACATGAACTAAAACTTAAATGGGCTCGATTTCTCCAACAAAACAAAACTGACTATCAACTTACTATAAGTATACTTAGTGTTTGTAATTAGTATCTCACGTGCTGTCACCAAAGTTACAATTAGAAGCAACTTAAGTGGACTTTCCTGGTGGCGCAGTGGTTAAGAACCCGCCTGCCAATGCAGGGGACACGGGTTCGAGCCCTGGTCCGGGAAGAACCCACATGCCATGGAGCAACTAAGCCCATGCACCACAACTACTGAGCCTGTGCTCTAGAGCCCACGACCCACAACTACTAAGCCCGCATGCCACAACTACTGAAGCCCGCGTGCCTAGAGCCTGTGTTCCGCAACAAGAGAAGCCACTGCAATGAGAAGCCCGCACACCGCAACGCAGAGTAACCTCAAACCGCCGCAACTACAGAAAGCCCACACGCAGCAACGAAGACCCAACACAGCCAAAAATTAATTAATTTTAAAAACAAAAGAAACAACTGAAGTAAGCTGGATTTTACAAATTCATAATTCTATGAACTGAAGCAACTGAATTAATTCCAAATTCAGAATTATATTGAACTCAGACAATAGAAATGTATTACTAAAGAGTCACAGAATGTATCATTTCACTGCTTAATTAACATGCATATTTTAATGGAAAAGACATTTGTTCAAATAGCTACAAAAACCTTATAAATAAAATGGACAATATTTATCACCAAATATAGACAGAGTACAGATTCTCAGTCATCACTGAGAAAAAAACTTCAAATAAAAATCAGACTCAACTGTGAAAAGCTATCGTCCTAAAATAACTTCTTTTATGACTTTTTTCACAACAGCTAAGGAGAAAATTAAGCTATCCAGATTTAAAAAGGAAAAAGAAAAGTCATTTTTGAATAGGTGGACAATGTCTCCCTTTCAATCTGAATATGTATTGATAGAATGCTGCATTTACCCTGAAACATAAACTAAGGAAGAAGGAAAATATGTGCTCCCATGATTCTTTATAATATGTTTGAAACTGTTTAGCTATACTTTTGTCATCAAATTTTCTACTCCAAAATGATGTATAAATTTGGTTCCTCATTTGGAAGCTCAGGAACATTTATTATAAAATTCATGAGACTTCCCTGGCAGTCCAGTGGTTAAGACTCCAAGTTTCCAATGCAGGGGGCGAGGGTCCAATCCCTGGTCGGGGAACTAAGATCCCACATGTCAGATGGCCAAAACAAAACAAAACAAAACAAAACAAAAAATATTCACTGTTATTAAGATCCCACAGGCCACACAGTTGCGGCCAGAAAAAAACGAAAGCAAAAAACAAAAAAATAATAATAAAATTCGTGATATCCCTCAAGGGAAATATCTTCACTGCTTCCTAATATCTACAACAAATACAAAGTTGTAAATTATAAAACTTAAAACAAATAAAAGTTTTCTTCAATTATTTAAGGTAAAAGTAAAAACCTCGGATCCCTGACATCAATCAAGGTGCAAACTGCTACAACTCAAAAAAGTAAAAATCAATCCGAAGAAATCTCCTAAATCATATATTGACAAAACATTGAAAAGTTAACTGATGTCTAGCTTCAAAGTATCTGTGGAATGAAAAAACAAAGGCAAACAAAGATTACTCAGCCTACAAATATCTGCCGCCATCTAAGAAACCTCTGAAAAATAAAACCCCAGAAGCAGTGGTTCTCTACATGTGGTTCTTAGACCATAAGGGTCCCAGAATCCTTTCAGGAGTCCCCCAAAGTCAAAACTATTTTCACAGTAATACTAAGACATTCCATGTATTTTTACCGTGTTGACATTAGCACTAATGGTATAAAATCAATTCTGGGTACAACTACTGGCCCCTTAGGCAGTAGCACCAAACTGTACGGATCGTTGAGTGTATTCATCACTGCCCAATAACGGCTGTCATGCATATATATTAAAAAGAAAATATGATTTAAATATTTAAAATTTCTTAAGAGAGAGTATCTCATAGAACTAACCAGACATGATCAAGCACTTCTATTTAAAGAATAACTTAAAAGCAAGCCCAGTCAGTTCAAGTTTAATTGAAATTAAAATATTAATTCCTTTAGTGATAACACACTAACTTTTTCTATCACGAAAGACATTTACAAATTCTAAGTTTTCTGTGTTTTTTCCAAAGCCACAATTAATTTATGGTAATAAGATTGTATGTAATTATACTTTAGTGTAACATTTAATATATTAAACAAGATAATATAAGTAGAGGCCAGAAGGATCAAACTTAAGTTGTCACTAAAAAAAATTATTTTTAGTTGAAAAATAATTTTTAACTAAATTTTCATAGTTTTTAGTTCTCACACCTAATTTACTGTGTCATGTTATGTTAATCCCAGATAATCTGACAGACCAGTAAAAAAGAAACCAATAAAAATATGTCTAACAAGATTGAAAACTTAGTATTTCTGGATCATTCACCTTATAAAAAGACGAGAGTTGGGACTTCCCTGGTGGCGCAGTGGTTTAGAATCCACCGCCAATGCCGGGGACACGGGTTCAATCCCTGGTCCGGGAAGATCCCACATGCCATAGAGCAACTAAGCCCATGCGCCACAAATACTGAGCCTGCACTCTAGAGCTCGTGAGCCACAACTACTGAGGCCGTGTGCCACAACTACTGAAGCCCGCACCTAGAACCCGTGCTCCACAACAGAAGAAGCCACCGCAATGAGAAGCCCGTGCACTGCAACGAACAGTAGTCCCCGCTCGCTGCAACTAGAGAAAGCCCACGCGCAGCAACAAAGAACCAACACAGCCAAAAATAAATAAATATTTTTTTAAAAAAGAAAAACATGAGAGTTATTTGTCATTTTAAATGAACTTTTTGTTAAATGCATACAGGCATACCTTGTTTTATTACACTTCATTTTATTGCACTTTACACATTGAGATTTTTACAAATTGAAGATTTGTGGCAATCCTGCATCAAGTGAGCCTATCAGTACCCTTTTTCCAAAAGCTTCTCACTTTCTGTCTCTGTGTCACATTTTGGTAATTCTCACAATATTTCAATTTTTTCATTATTATTATATTTTTACAGTGATCTGTGATCAGTGACCTTTGATATTAACATTGTAATCTTTTCAGGGTGTCATGAACTGCAGCTATAAAAGACAGTGAATTTAACTGATAAGTGTGTGTGTTCTGACTGCTCCACTAACCAGCCATCTCCCCCTCTCTCTCCCTCTCCTCAGGCCTCCCTGTTCCGAGACACAACAATATTGAAATTAGGCCAGTTAATAACCCAACAATCGCTTCTAAGTGTTCAAGTAAAAGGAAGAGCTACACACCTCTCGTTTTAAATCAAAACCTAGAAATGATTAAGCTTAGTGAGGAAGACATGTCAAATGCCGACAGGGCAAAAGCTAGGCTTCTTGCACCAAACAGTTGGCCAAGATGTGAATGCAAAGGAGAAATAATTGTAGGAAATAAAAAGTGCTACTCCAGTGAACACACGAATGATAGAAATGCAGAAGAGCCCTATTATTGATACAGAGAAAGTTTTAGTGGTCTGGAGAGAAGATCAAAGCAGCCACAGCACTCCCTTAAACCAAAGCCTAATCCAGAGCAAGGCTCTAACTCTATCTTCAGTTCTGTGAAGGCTGAGAGAGGTGAGAAAGCCACAGAAAAAAGACTGAAGCTGGCAGAGGTTGGCTCATGGGCTTTAAGGAAAGAAGCCATCTCCATAACATCAAAGTACAAGGTGAAGCAGCAAGTATTGATGTAGAAGCTGCAGAAAGTTATCCAAAAGATCTAAGATAATTAATGAAGGTGGTTACATTAAACAGCAGATTTTCAAGATAGATGAAACAGCCTTCTACTGGAATAAGATGCTATCTAGGACTTTCATAATTAGAGAAGTCAATGCCTGGCTTCAAAGTTTCAAAGGACAGGCTGACTCTCGTGTAGGGGCTAATGTAGCTGGTGACTTGAAGTTGAAGCCAAAGCTCACTTACCATTCTGAAAATCCAAGGGCCCTTAAGAATTATGCTAAATCTACTCTGCTTGTGCTCTACAAATACAACAACAAAGCCTAGACGACAGCACATCTGTTGAAAAGATGGTTTACTGAGTATTTTAAGCACACTGTCGAGACCTACTGCTCAGAAAAAAAAAATTCCTTTCAAAATATTACTGCTCACTGACAATGCACCTGGTCACTCAAGATCTCCAATGGAGATTAATGTTGTTTCGTGTCTGCTAACACAACATTCATTCTGCAGCCCATGGATCAAGAGGTCACTGTGGCTTTCAAGTCTTATTACTTAAGAAATACATTTCATAAGGCTATAGCTGCAATACACAGTGATTTCCTCTGCTGGATCTGGGCAAAGCCAACTGGAAGCCTCCTGGAAAGGATTCACCATTCCAGATGTCATTAAGAACATTCATGATTCATGGAAAGAGGTCAAAATATCAACATTAACAGGAGTTTGGAGGAAGTTGATTTCAACCTTCATGGATGACTTTGAAGGGTTTAAGATTTTGGTGGAAGAAGTAATTGCAGATGTGGTAGAAACAGAATTAGAATTGGACCCTGACAATGTGATTAAATTTCTGCAATCTCATGATGAAATTATAATCAACAAGGAGTTGGTTATAACTCCTAAGGGATGAGCAAAAAACTGGTTTCTTGAGAAGAAATCTACTCCTGGTGAAGATGCTGTGAAGACTTGAAATAACAACAAAGGACTTAGAACATCATATAAACTTAGTTGATAAAGTAGTGATGGGGTCTGAGAGGCATGACTCCAATATTGAAATTTTACTGGGGGTAAAATGCTATCAAACAGCATTACATGCTAGAGAGAAATCGTTTGTGAAAGGAAGGGTCAATTCATGCAGCAAACTTAATTGTTGTCTTATTTTAAGAAATTGCCACAGTTGCCACAATCTTTAGCAATCACCACCCTGTTCAGTCAGCAGCCATCAACATCAAGGCAGGAGGCCCTTCCACCAGAAAGAATATGATTTGCTGAATGCTCAGATAATGGTTAGCATTTTTAAGCAACAAAGTATTTTAAAATTAAGGTATGCATATCGTTTTTTCAGATACAATGCTATTGCACACAGTAGATTATAATACAGTATAAATATAACTTTCATATGCACTAGGAAACCGAAAATTCATGTGAGTTGCTTTATTGATATATTCGATTTATTACAGTGATCTGGAACTGAACACACAATATCTCTGAAATATGTCTATATGTGCTCTCTCTTTCCAGAAGTGAGGAAAAGATAATCTATATAAAATTTCCTAGTTAGAGAAACTGGATGAACTCAATCATTTGTCTGTAAAACTCTTAGCTAATGAGATTCTATAAATGCTGTTTTAGAATTATTTAAAGATTAGCTGCTCCCTTTTTGAAAGGACATACATACACCTGAAACGCACCTCTTTAAACCAGGAATATATAATAACTATATGTATGCATAAATTACATAAGAGTTGATATATATATAATCTCAATTATAAGCACTTATGTAATATTCAAAATTTTAAATAATCATATATCACTCTGATAAACAAAAAATAAAATTGTAAGCCCAGATAAGTTATACTATGTACACAATTAAAATATATACACTTTTGTGCTTCCCTGGTGGTGCAGTGGTTGAGAGTCCACCTGCCAATGCAGGGGACACGGGTTTGTGCCCCGGTCTGGGAGGATCCCACATGGCCGCTGAGTCTGCGCGTCCAGAGCCTGTGCTCTGCAACGGGAGAGGCCACAACGGTGAGAGGCTCGCGTATCGCAAAAAAATAAAAATAAAAATAAATAAAATATATACACTTTGAATATAACTCTTTTTTTTAATATATTTATTTTTGGCTGCGTTGGGTCTTCGTTGCTGTGCATGGACTTTCTCTAGTTGCAACAAGTGGGGGCTACTCTTTGTTGCAGTGCGAGGGCCTCTCATTGCAGTGGCTTCTCTGGCTTCTCTTGTGGAGCACGGGCTCTAGGTATGCAGGCTTCAGTAGTTGTGGCACACGGGCTCAGCAGTTGTGGCTCACAGGCCATAGAGCATGCGGGCTCAGTAGTTGTGGCTTGCGGGCTCTAGAACGCAGGCTCGGTAGTTGTGGTGCACGGGCTTAGTTGCTCTGCGGCAGGTGGGATCTCCCCAGACCAGGGCTCCAACACATGTCCCCTGCATTGGTAGGCGGATTCTTAACCAGTGTGCCACCATAGAAGTAAGTCCCTTGATCCACTTTCCATGTCAACTTAGCTTTTGGAGTAGCTTTAATCGTCCATATGCAATCAACTGCTTGGCCAGGTTTTGTTGTTTTCCTCTTGTTCTACCTCACTAGAACGTACTATTCCGTCAGCTTCTGACAGCTCAAACTGGCAATTTCCTAGGTAGGTAAAGTCTGGATCTGGAATAAACAAATATTTTGCTGGAAATCCCAGTCCTTCAAGTTCTTCATCAGAACTTAACTTAATCCACATGAATCTCCCTGGTGATCTAATTAATGGAGGACTTTTCACACCACAGCAACGATCTACAAGTGGAGAGAAACCAAACGGCCCATCTTGAACTTCCAAGTAATCAAACTGACTTTCAAATGATGGTTCTATATAATAATGTTCATCAAAGGTTAACTCTGTTTTTTGACATGGAGCACCTTCCAAAATGTAGATACATTCTTTGTTTGGTGGATATGAGTCAGGATAATTTGGTGAAGCAAAATGACCTCCATTGCTGGTTCAAACCCAAATCCCACACTGGGTTGCAGGAATGTGCTTGATTCCAATATTTTCTCCATCTTGGGCCTTCTGGCCACAGCAGTCCCTTCCACTACAAGTACTGTTATTAACAACACTTTGAGGACCAAGCAGAGCTGCTCCAGGGCCATGTTCCCGAGCTGCCCGGCGCTTCGTGAGGGGCCGAAGCAGCGGCAGTGGAAGCGCAGGGCTCACAGCTCAGCGTGGCAGCTGCCCCACTCCGTCCCCATAGCCCGCACCAGGTTGCTCCCTGCGGGGTAGGCCTCAGGTCTGGCGCCCGCCATACCCAAGCCTCTCGGCAGGCTCTCGTGCTGCCCCAGCCCCACGACGGGCACCACACCCTGCTCTGCAGCACTCCATCCCATCGACCGCTTACAGCCTGAGAGCGCAGACACGAGGGACCAGACCCATGCAGGCCAGTCTGCCTGCGGCCACAGCACAGACCCCGCTGAAGTGGCCTAATATAATTTTTTAAAAACAAAATGGCAACAACTGATAATACAATAAAGGTCTTTATCTTAGCCAACACACACACACACACACACACACACACACACACACACGTACACACACACACCCTTTACAAATACCCTAAC
The DNA here is from genome assembly GCF_964270905.1 of Leucopleurus acutus. NCBI lineage: Eukaryota > Metazoa > Chordata > Mammalia > Artiodactyla > Delphinidae > Leucopleurus > Leucopleurus acutus. The sequence goes on from NC_139143.1 coordinate 165,442,562, forward strand.
TTCCAGAACTGTCCCTGGGAACAAAGTAACAGATAAAAGCTTATTTTTAACAACATGCAGGATAGACATTTTTGCCACATAATTTCCAACTATGAAAATTTATTAAAAAGTCCCTATGCAGGGAAACAATTAAGTTATTTATTAATACACATTATACTATGGAATTCTATGCAGACTTTACAAAGAATGAGGTAGAAAGTTCTGAAGATGGAGGTGATGTTTCCCTAATATTCTGAATATACTTATTGCCACTAAACTTAAAAATGATTAAAATGGCAAATGTTATGTATATTTTAACACCATAGACACACACACACAAATAAGGTAGATCTGAATATAGTACTATGATGGGACACATATACTGAGTGAAAACAGAAAGATTTGAAACTCTGAAACAACTTAAGGACAGAAAAACTAACAGAAAGACCAATGTCTCAACAAGGAAACAGAAGATATAATGAAAAAACAGATTAAAGTTTTAAAACTGAAAAATCAAAAAACCAAAATAAGAACTCACTGAGTGGTTACCAGGGGCTGGGGGGAGGGGCAAGGGGGTAACGGGATAGTCATTATTTAATGGGTAAAGAGTTTCAGTTTGGGATAATGGAATAGTTCTGAAGATGGATAGGGTTTACAAATCAATGTGAAAGTTATTAATGCCAATTAATTCAACACTTAAAAATGGGTAAAATAGTAAATTTTGTTATGTATACTTTACCACAATAAAAAATGCATAATGAATAAAACTAAAACAATCTCTCATTCATGGGCTCATTAGCAAAACAGAGATGGAGAGGAAAGAGTCATGAAAATAGATCAACAGAATCACTTTATCTTAAAAGAAAGAGAAAAAAAGATTGAGGGGATAAAAAAGAATGGTGCCTCAGAAATCTGTGAGCCATATCAAAATACAACATTCTTGTAATCAGAATCCCTAGAGTACAGAAAAAATACTTGAAGAAATAATGGCTGAAAACTTCACAAGCTTGAAAAAACACATATATATCTGCAGATTTAAGATAAGCAAACCCCAAACAGGATAAATCTAAAGATATTCACATTAAGACACTCATAATTAAACTGCTGAAAACTAAAAACAAAGAAAAACATCTCGAAAACAGGCAGAGAAAAACATTTTACTTATCACTGCATATTTCTCATCAGAAATCTTGGATGCTAAAAAAAAAAGGAAACTATTTTTAAAGTGCTGGAAAAAAGAGCTGTTAAACTCATAAATCTATATACAATGAATATACCTTTTGAAATAAAGGTGACATAAGGATATTCTTTGATGAGGAACACTAAAAGCATTGACTATCAGTGGATCTGCTCTAAAATAATTGTTAAGAAAGTTTCTTGACCCAAGTGAAATGATATCAAAAAAATTCAGAATATCAGGAATGAAGAAAGAGCAACAGAAACTAGTAACTACCTGAATAACTATAAACACAGAGCAATCTTCTACCCTTGAGTTCTTTTAACATATATTTGACATCTGAATGTAAAAATTATAACATTATACAATAGAAATTTGGTAAGTATATGAAATATGACAACAACAATATAAAAGAGAAGGATAAAACACCTATATGGTGGTATCTAAATTCCACTTAAAGTGATGAAACATTGATTCTAAGAAGCCAGTCTCAAAATGTTAACATTCTGTTTCAGTTCACCTTTCACAAGTCTCCAAAACACAAAATTATACTGACAGAAAACAAAACAGTGGTTGCCAGTGGTTAAGCAGGAACAGATAATAGGACTATAAAAAAAATATCACACTAGAGTTTCTTGGAGTGACAGGATTGTTAAGAATCTTGTTTGTAGTGCTGTTTACAGGAATCTATGTCTGTGTTCAAAATTCATACAACTATACACCAAATCCAAAAAAAGAAATTTTAGCATTTGTTCATTTCTAAAATAAAATACACATACACATGCAAGATAAGCTTATACATAATCATAAATAAATATACTGAGTAGTGAAATTACAAAAGATTTTTATTTTTATATCTTTTAAAAATCTTTCAAACTGTCTAAAATGACTAAATGCTTTTGTAATAAAATAAAATGATTCAAAAATAATCAAAATATACTTAAACTATGAATATGCCACTTAAGTACAGTTCACAAATAGCATTACTTGAAAAATGAATAAATTAGAACTTAACGTGAGACTTCACTGGTGGCACAGTGGTTAAACATCTGCCTGCCAATGCAGGGGACACGGGTTCAATCCCTGGTCCAGGAAGATCCCACATGCTGCGGAGCAACTAAGCCCATGTGCCGCAACTACTGAAGCCACCGCAGTCTAGTGACCACGTGCCACAACTACTGAGCCCATGTGCTGCAACAACTGAAGCCTGCAAGCGTAGAGCCTGTGCTCTGCAACAAGAGAAGCCACTGCAATGAGAAGCCCGCACAACGTGATGAAGAGTAGCCCCTGCTTGCCACAACTAGAGAAAGCCTGCGTGAAGCAACGAAAACCCAATGCAGCCAAATAAATACCTATCCCACACACACACAAAAAAACAACACAGCGTATTCTGAGATCTCAAAGTGTAAAGCTTAATCATAACAGCAGACAGCTGCTATCTAACCCCCACCCCATTCTCTCACAACGAATTGCCCTCTCTCAAAATTTACAACAAATAATCCCAAGGACTCTAAAGAGTCACATTAAACTGTACAACCACATGCAAAAGAATGAAACTGGATCACTATCTTACACCATACACAAAAAGTAACTCAAAATCGTTAAAGACATGAATGTAAGAATTGAAACCATAAAGTTCCTAGAAAAACATAGACAGTAAGCTCCTTGACATCAATTTTGCAGATGACTTTTTGGATTTAACAGCAAAAATAAAAGGCAAAGAAAGAAAAAAAGAAGGTGGGTTTACATCAAACTAAAAACCTTCTGCACACCAAAGGAAACCATCGACCAAATGAAAGGGCAACATACAGGAGAAAATACTTGCAGATCACATATCTGATGAGATTAATATCCAAAGTATACCAAAAATTCATACAACCCAATAGGAAAAAAGAAAACACTCCAATTAAAAAATGGGCAGAGAATCTAAACAAATATTTTTCCAAAGACATACAGATGATGAACAGGTACAGAAAAATGAGCTAAATATCATTAATCATCAGGAAAATACAAATCAAAACCACAAACCTGTTAAGATGGCTATTAATAAAAAGACAAGAAATAACTTCTTGTGAGGATGTTGAGAAAAGGGAACCCTTATGTACTGTTGGTGACAACGTAAACTGGTGCAGGTACTATGTAAAACAGTATGCAGATTGCTCAAGAAATTAAAAATAGGTCTTCCCTCATGGCACAGTGGTTAAGAATCTGCCTGCCAATGCAGGGGACACGGGTTTGAGCCCTGGTCCAGGAAGACCCCACATGCCACGGAGCAACCAAGCCCGTGCACCACAACTACCGAGCCTACACTCTGGAGCCCGTATGCCACAACTACAGAAGCCTGTGCACCTAGAGCCCATGCTCCTCAACGAGAAGCCACCGCAATGAGAAGCCCGCGCACCGCAACAAAGAGTAGCCCCCACTCACTGCAACTAGAGAAAGCCCATGTGCAGCAACGAAGACCCAATGAAGCCAAAAATAAATACATAAAATAAATAAATTTATTAAAACAAAGAAATTAAAAACAGAATTACCATATGATTGAGCAATTCCACTTCTGAGAATTTACCACAGAAAATGAAAACTCTAACTGGAAAAGATATATGCACCTCCATGTTCACTGCAGCATTATTTACAATAGCCAACACATGGAAGCAACCTAAGTGTACATCAATACATGAACAGATTAAAAAAATGTGGCATAGATACACAATGGATATTATTCAGCCATAGAAAAGGGGGAAGTTTTGCCATCGGCAGCAACATGAATATACCCTGAGGGCATTATACTAAGTAAAATAAGACAGACAACTATTGCACGATCTCACTTACACGTAGAATCAAAAAAAAAAAAAAACACAAGCTTATAGATACAGAGAACACACTGATGGTTGCCAGCGATTGGGGGGGAAAGGGGTAGGCAAAATCGGGGAAAGGGGTCAAAAGGTACAAACCTCCGCTAGTAAAACAAATAAGTTGTAAGGATATAATGTACAGCATGATGACTACAGTTAATAATGCTGTACTACATATTTAAAAGTTACTAAAGAGCAGATCTTCAAAGTTCTCATCAAAGAAAAAAACTTCTAACACTATGGTGATGTGTGTTAACTAGACCTACCGTGGTGATCATTTCACAATAGATACAAATATAAGAATCATTTCAGACGAGGAGCTGGAATAACCTACATAAATGATAATCACCCATCAGCAGACAAGCGGATTAAACGTTTACTGAGCTCTGCCCAACAGAGCAATACCCAGCTCTACACACCACCAGTCCCTCCTATCAGGAAGCTTGCACAAGCCTCTTAGATAGCCTCATCCACCAGAGGGCAGACAGCGTAAGCAAGAAGAACTACAATCCTGCAGACTGTGGAACGAAAACCACATTCACAGAAAGATAGACAAATTGAAAAGGCAGAGGACTATGTACCAGATGAAGGAACAAGATAAAACCCCCGAAAAAAAGCTAAATGAAGTGGAGATACACAACCTTCCTGAAAGAGAACTCAGAATAATGATAGTGCAGACAATCCAGGACCTCAGAAAAGAATGGAGGCAAAGATCAAGAAGATGCAAGAAATGTTTAACAAAGACCTAGAAAAATTAAAGGAGAAACAGAGATGCACAATACAACAACTGAAATGAAAAATATACTAAAAGGAATCAATAGCAGAATAACTGACTCAGAAGAACGGATAAGTGACCTGGAAGACAGAATAATGGAATTCACTGCCATGGAACAGAATAAAGAAAAAAGAATCAAAACAAATGAAAGACAGCCTAAGAAACTTCTGGAACAATATTAAGCACACCAACGTTCACACTGTAGGAGCCCCAGAAGAAGAGACAGAGAAAATTCCAAGAAAAATTGTGAAGAGATTATAGTCGAAAACTTCCCGAACACGGGAAAGGAAATAGCCACCCAATTCCAGGAAGCACAGAGAGTGCCAGGCAGGATAAACCCAAGAAGAAACATGCCGAGACACACAGCAATCAAACTGACAAAATTAACGACAGGGCTTCCCTGGTGGCGCAGTGGTTAAGAATCCAGCCGCCAATGTAGGGGACACAGGTTCGAGCCGTGGTCCAGGAATATCCCACATGCCACAGAGCGACTAAGACCGTGCACCACAACTTCTCAGCCTGCACTCTAGAGTCTGCAAGCTACAACCACTGAGCCCACGTGCGACAACTACTGAAGCCTGCACACCTGAGGCCCAAGCTCCACAGTGAGAGAAACCACCACAATGAGAAGCCCACATACCACAACAAAGAGTAGCCCCTGCTTGCCACAACTAGAAAAAGCCCACGTGCAGCAATACAGACCCAATGCAGCCATAAATAAATTAATTTTTAAAAAATTAAAGACAAAGAAAAATTATTCAAAGGAAAAATGACAAATAACATACAAGTGAACTCCCATAAGGTTAACAGCTGATTTCTCAGCAGAAACTCCACAGGCCAGAAGGGAGAGGCATGATATATTTGAAGTGATGAAAGGGAAAAACCTACAACCAAGATCACTCGACCCGACAAGGTTCTCATTCAGATTCTATGGAGAAATCAAAAGCTTTACAGAGAAGTAAAAGCTAAGAGAATTAGGCACCACCAACTAGCTCTACAACAAATGCTAAAGGAACTTCCCTAAGTGGGAAACACAACAGAACAAAAGGACCTACAAAAACAAACCCAAAGCAATTAAGAAAACAGTAATAGAAACATACATATCAATATTACCTTAAATGTGAATAGATTAAGTGCTACAACCAAAAGACACAGGCTCACTGAATGGATACAAATACAAGACCCATATATATGCTGTCTGCAAGAGACCCACTTCAGACCTAGGGATACATACAGACTGAAAATGAGGGAATGGAAAAAGATAACCCATGCAAATGTAAATCGAAAGAAAGCTGGAGTAACAAAACTCATATCCAATAAAACAGACTTTAAAATAAAGAATGTTACAAGAGACAAGGAAGGACACTACATAATGATCAAGGGATCAATCCAAGAACAAGACATAACTATTATAAATATATATGCACCCAACATAGAAGCACTTCAATACATAAGGCAAAAGCAAACAACTATAAAATAGGAAATCGACAGCAACACAACAATACTGGGAGACTTTAACACCTCAATTACACCAATGGACATTTCATCCAAGTAGAAAATTAAGAAAGAAAAACAAGCTTTTTTAAAAAAAAATTATTTATTTTTGGCTGCATTGGGTGTTAGTTGCTGCACATGGGCTTTATTCGTGGTGAGTGGGGGCTATACACTTCGTTGTGGTGTGCAGGCTTCTCATTATGGTGGCTCCTCTTGTTGTGCAGCATGAGCTCTAGGCACGAGGGCTCAGTAGTTGTGGCATGAGCTCTAGAGCGCAGGCTCAGTAGTTGTGGCTCACGGGCTTAGCTGCTCCACAGCAGGTGGGATCTTCCCAGGCGAGGGCTCAAACACATGTCCCCTGCATTGGCAGGTGGATTCTTAACCACGGCACCACCAGGGAAGCCCAAAACACAAGCCTTAAATGACACAATACCAGATAGATTTAATTGATATTCATAGAACTTTTCAACCAATAACAGCAGATTACACTTTCTTCTCAAATGCACATACAACAATCTCCAGGATATATCACATCTTGGGTCACAAATCAAGCCTTGGTAAACTTTAGAAAACTGAAATCATATCAAGCATCTTTTGCGAGCACAATGCTATGACATTAGAAATAAACTAGAGGAAAAATAACATAAGAAACACAAACACGTGGAGGCTAAACAATATGTTACTAAATAACCAAGAGATCACTGAAGAAATCAAAGAGGAAATCATACAATACCTAGAGACAAGTGAAAACGAAAATATGATGATCCAAAACCTATGGGATGCAGCAAAAGCAGTTCTAAGAGGCAAGTTTATAGCAACACAATCCTAGCTCAAGAAACAAGAAAAATCTCAAACAATCTAACCTTACACCTAAAGGAGGTAAAGAAAAACATAGAAAACCCGAAGTTAGGAGAAGGAAAGAAATCATTAAGATCAGAGCACACGTAAATGAAACAGAAACAAAGAAAACAGCAAAGACCAATAAAACTAAAACCTGGTTCTTTGAGAAGAAAAACAAAATTGATAAACCTTTAGCCAGACTCACCAAGAGAAAGAGAGAGAGAACTCAAATCAATAAAATTATAAATGAAAAAGGAGAAGTTACAACAGACACCGCAGAAATAAAAAGCATCCTAAGAGACTACTACAAGCAACTCTATGCCAATAAAGTGGACAACCTGGAAGAAATGGACAAATTCTTAGAAAGGTATAACCTTCCAAGACTGAACCAGGAAGAAACAGAAAATATGAACAGACCAATCACAAGTACGAAGTTTAAACTGTGAGTAAAAACCTTCCAACAAACAACAACAGTCCAGGACCAGATGGCTTCACAGGTGAATTCTATCAAACATTTAGAGAAGAGCTAACACCCATCCTTCTCAAACTCTTCCACAAAATTGCAGAGGAAGGAACATCCCAAACTCACTCTACAAGGCTTCCATCACCCTGATACCAAAACCAGACATAGTACAAAAACAGAAAATTACAGACAACAACACTGATGAATATAGATGCAAAAATTCTCAATAAAATACTAGCAAACATAATCCAACAACACAATAAAAGGATCATACACCATGTTCAAGTGGGATTTATCCCAGGGATGGGAAGATTCTTCAATATACGCAAATCAATCAATGTGAGACACCATATTAACAAATTGAAGAATAAAAACCATATGATCATCTCAACAGATGCAGAAAAAGCTTTTGACCAAATTCAACACAAATTTATGATAAACTCTATCCAGAAAGTGGCCAAAGAACCTACTTCAACATAATAAAGGCCATATATGACAAACCCACAGCAAACATCATTATCAATGGTGAAAAACGGAAAGCAACTCCTCTAAGATCAGGAACAAGACAAGGATGTCTACTCTCGCCACTATTATTCATTTTTGCAAGTCCTAGCCACTACAATCAGAGAAGAAAAAGAAATGAAAGGAATCCAAATTGGAAAAGAAGAAATAAAACTAACTGTTTGCTAATGACATAATACTATACATAGAGAGTCCTAAAGATGCCACCAGTAAACTACTACAGCTAATCAATGAATGTGGTAAAGTAGCAGGATACAAAATTAATGCACAGAAATCTCTTGCATTCATATACACTAACAACGAAAGAACAGAAAGAGAAATTAAGGGAACAATCCCATTCACCACTGCAACAAAAAGAATAAAATACCTAGGAATAAACCTACCTAAGGAGGTGAAAGACCTGTACTCAGAAAACTATAATACACTGATGAAAGAAATCAAGATGACACAAAGAGTGAGATAAATCATGCTCTTGGAAGAATCAATATTGTGAAAATGACTATACTACTCAAAGCAATCTACAGATTCAATGCAATCCCTATCAAACTACCAATGGCGTTTTTCACATAACTAGAACAAAAAATTTCACAATTTGTACAGAAACATAAAGGACCCTGAATAGCCAAAGCAATCTTGAGAAAGAAAAACAGAGCTGGAGGAATCAGGCTCCCGGACTTCAGACTATACTAGAAAGCTACAGTAATCAAGACAGTATGGTACCGGCACAAAAACAGAAATATAGATCAATGGAACAGGACAGAAAGCCCAGAGATAAACCCACACACACGGTCACCTTATTTTTGATAAACGAAGCAAGAATATACAATGGAGAAAAGACAGCCTCTTCAATAAATGGTGCTGGGAAAACTGGACAGCTACATGTAAAAGAATGAAATTAGACCACTCCCTAACACCATACACAAAAAGAAACTCAATATGGATTAAGGACCTAAATGTAAGGCCAGACATCATAAAGCTCTTAGAGGAAAACAGAAAAAGAAAACGCTTTGACATGAATCACATAAGATGTTTTTTGAGCCACCTCCTAGAGTAATGGAAATAAAAACAAAAATAAACAAATTGGACCTAATGAAACTTAAAAGATTTTGCACAGCAAAGGAAACCATAAACAAGATGAAAAAACAACCCTCAGAATGGGAGAAAATATTTGCAAACGCATCAACAGGCAAAGGATTAATCTCCAAAATATATAAACAGCTCATGCAGCTCAATATTAAAAAAACAAACAACCCAATTAAAAAATGGGCAGAAGACCTAAATAGACATTCCTCCAAAGAAGACATACAGATGGCCTAGAGGCACATGAAAAGGTGCTAAACATCACTAATTATGCAAATCAAAACTACAGTGAGGTATCATCACACACCAGTTAGAATGGGCATCATCAGAAAATCTACAAACAACAAATGCTGGAGAGTGTGTGGGGAAAAGGGAACCCTCTTGCACAGCTGGTGGGAATGTAAATTGATACAGCCACTATGAAGAACAGTATGGAGGTTCCTTAAAAAACTAAAAACAGAATTACCATATGACCCAGCAATCCCACTACTGGGCATACACCCAGAGAAAACCATAATTCAAATGAGACATGCACCCCAATGTTCACTGCAGCACTATTTACAATAGCCAGGTCATGGAAGCAACCTAAATGCCCATCGACAGACAAATGGATAAAGAAGCAGTGGTACATATAATACAATGGACTATTATTCAGCCATTAAAAGGAACAAAATTGGGTTTTTGTAGAGCCATGGATAGACCTAGACACTGTCATACAGAGTGAAGTAAGTCAGAAAAAGAAAAATAAATATCGTACATTAACGCATATATGTGGAATCTACAAAAATGGTACAGATGGGGCTTCCCTGGTGGCGCAGTGGTTGAGAGTCCACCTGCCGATGCAGGGGACACGGGTTCGTGTCCTGGTCTGGGAAGATCCCACATGCCGCGGAGCGGCTGGGCCCGTGAGCCATGGCCACTGAGCCTGCACATCCAGAGCCTGTGCTCTGCAACAGGAGAGGCCACAACAGTGAGAGGCCCGCATACCGCAAAAAAAAAAAAAAAAAGGTACAGATGAACCAGTCTGCAAGGCACAAATAGAGACACAGATGTAGAGAGCAAACATATGGACACCAAGGGGGAAAGCAGGGGTGGGGGGGGTTGGGGAGGGTGAAATGGGAGATTGGGATTGACATATATACACTAATCTCTGTAAAATAGGTAACTAACAAGAATCTGCTGTATACAAAAATAAAATAAAATTCAAACAAACAAAACAAAACAAACTTACCCTTTCCGTATAAGATAAGCCTATCACAGTACCTGGTACAATTTAGATAATGAATATGTTTATTGACTGAATAATGAAAAGATAAAGCTACTCTTATAACCTATGGAAAATATACACTTTCAATCTGCATCAAAGAAATAAGCTAAATTTCCAAAAGTACATCCAAAGAATAAAGCTTACTGAAATAACCAATAAAAATAGAAATGGAAATATATATATATATATATATATATATATATATATTTTTTTTTTTTTTTGGCTGTGCCCCACAGCTTGTGCGATCTTAGTTCCCCAACCAAGGATTGAACCCAGGCACGGCAGTGAAAGTACTGAGTCCTAACCATTGGACAGCCAGGGAATTACCAAATAAAATAATTTTTAAAGATGTTAAATGAAAAGATATATGTTGCAATTTCCAGGGCAACCTCTAAAAGGAAAACTGACACAAAGACGAACAGCTAAACACTCAAAGTGGAACAATGAAAGAGACGCAACACAACTACAAGGGAGGAATGAAGAATAAATGAATAAACAAAAAATAGATTTCAAGATAGAAAACTTAAACCTAACTATAAAAGTAATTACATTACCTCTAACAGGAATAAATGCAACAATTAAGTGTCACACAAGAGATGGGTAAGACGCAACTATATGGTATTACAAAAAACACATTTTAAACATGAAGACACAGATACGCAGAAAGTAAAAGGAGAGAGGGAAACACATGCCATTCAGATACTAAGCACAAAAAACCTGATTTAACTATATTAATGTCAGATAAAGTAGACTTGAATAGAAAGAGTATTACAAAAACAGTCATTTAATATAAGATAATCAACAAGGTATAATTCTAAAAATGTTAGCAACTAATTAACACAACTTAAAAATACATGGGGCTTCCCTGGTGGTGCAGTGGTTGAGAGTCCGCCTGCCGATGCAGGGGACACGGGTTCGTGCCCTGGTCCAGGAAGATCCCACATGCCGTGGAGCGGCTGGTCCCGTGAGCCATGGCCGCTGAGCCTGCGCGTCCGGAGCCTGTGCTCCACAACGGGAAAGGCCACAGCAGTGAGTGGCCCGCGTACCGCAAAAAAAAAAAAAAAAAAAAAAAAATACATGAAGCAGGGACTTCCCTGGGGGTGCAGTCGTTAAGAATCCGCTTGCCAGTGCAGGGGATATGGGTTCGAACTCTGGTCAGAGAACTGGTGGTCAGCAACTAAGCCCGTGCACCACAACTACTGAGCCTGCGCCCTAGAGTCCATGAGCCACAACTACTGAGCCTGCGCTCTAGTGCCCAGGGGCCACAACTACTGAAGCCCACATGCCTAGAGCCCGTGTTCTGCAACAAGAGAAGCCACTGCATAACAACAAAGGGTAGCACCTGCTCACCACAAGTAAAGAAAGCCCGTGCACAGTAATGAAGACCCAACACAGCCAAAAATAAATTAATTTTTTAAAAATACATGAAGCAAAAAATAGAACTTAAGTGATAAACAAAATCTCCAACTATGATTGTAGATTTTAGGTATCAGTAGTTTTAGAACAAGAAGACAAAAAAAAAAAGACACAAAAATTGTTAATGACTCCATCAAAAAACTAGACCTAATTGATATTTATGAAACACTAAGCAACTGTACTATATACTCCTTTTTTAAGTGTACCTAGAACAAGCACCAAGATATACATGCTGTACCATTAAAAAAAAGCATCAATAAAAATAAAAGACAGTACATTTACTGACTTCCAGCATATTAGATATAGCTAACAAATAATAACACCAACATTTACACACTAAATATGTTTATAATAATGCATGTATCAGATGTTTTAAAATCACAGAGGAAATAATATAATATTTAGAGCTAAATGATAATGAAAACAAAACTAAGTCTTGGAACGTATTTAAAGCAGTACTTAGAGATGTTTAGTTTTAAATTCCTTTGTATTTTTCAAAAGGGTGTCAAATCAAGCAGCTAGGAATAGAAAGCAAAATAAACCCAAAGGCAGTGAAAAGGAAATAATAAAGATATGAACAAAACTCAAACAGAAAATGAAAAACTAAAAAGAAAATCAGTGAAATCAAAAGTTCTTTCTTTCAAAATATTAATATAATTGAAAAACAGCTAGCTAGGCTGATCAAAGAAAAAATAAAGAAGACACAAATTGACAATAAATATCAAAGAAGAGACACAACTACACAGTCTGTAAAACATTCATTAAAAGAATAAGGGAATTTTATGAATAATTTTATGCCAATAAACTGAATTACTTAAGATGAAATGGAAAAACTTCTCAAGACATGCAAGTCACCAAAAATAAAACAAGAAAAAGTAGAAATTCCTGTACTTGCTTTAAAACTCAAATGAATAAGTGAACTTCTCATAAAGAAAATTCCAAGCCCAAATGAATTTACTGACAAAAATATCAAACATTTGGGGACTTCCCTGGTGGTCCTTTGGTTAAGACTCTGCACTCCCAATGCAGGTTCAATCCCTGGTCAGGGAACTAGGTCCCACATGCCGCAGCTATGAGTTCACATGCCACAACTAAAGCTCCTGCATGGTGCAACTAAGACCCAGAGCAGCCTAAATAATTTTTTTTTTAATCAAAGATTTCAGAAAGATATAACAGTAATCTCACCCAAGCTCATTCAAAAATTAGGAGGAAGGCATAGTCCCAAACACAATTTATAAGGCCTACATTACTCTGATACCCAAACCAGACAAAGACAGTACAAGAAAATAAAACTGCTAATCAATATTCCACATGAACATATATATCAAAATTCTCATCAAAATAATACAAACCTAATCAGCAACATATAAAAAGTATTATCCCTCATTATCATACAGAGATTACAACAGGAATGCAAGGTTAGTTTAACATTTAAAAACCAAATGAACAGACTTAAATAGAAGAAACTATATAATCTCTGCAACACGTTCAGAAAAAGCATTGCACAAAGTTTAACTCCATTATGTAAAAAAAAACCACCCTCAGCAAACAAATAATAGAAGGGACTTCCTAGGAGTCACCTTCAAAATGGCGGAAGAAGGGCTTCCCTGGTGGCGCAGTGGTTGAGAGTCCGCCTGCTGATGCAGGAGACACAGGTTCGTGCCCCGGTCTGGGAAGATCCCACATGCCGCGGAGCGGCTAGGCCCGTGAGCCGTGGCCACTAAGCCTGCGCATCCGTAGCCTGTGCTCTGCAACGAGAGAGGCCACAACAGTGAGAGTCCCTCATACCGCGCAAAAAAAAAAATGGCGGAGGTATAAGGCATGGAGATCACCTTCCTCCCCACAAATACATGAAAACTACATGTACATGTGGAACAACTCCTACGGAACACCTACTGAACACTGGCAGAAGACTTCAGACTTCCTAAAAGGCAAGAAACTCCCAAGTAGCTGGGTAAGGCAAAAGAAAAAAGGAAAAACAGAGACAAAAGTATAGGGATGGGACCTGCCCCTCTGGGAGGGAGCTGTGAAGGAGGAAAAGTTTCCACAGACTAGGAAGGCCCTTCACTGGCAGAGACGGAGGGGAAGCTTCGGAGCCACGGAGGAGAGCGCAACAACACGGGTGCAGTGGGAAAGAGGAGAGATTCCCACACAGAGTATCGGTACCAACCAGCACTCACCAGCTGGAGAGGCTTCTCTGCTCACCTGCCAAGACAGGTAGGAGCTGGGGGCTGAGGCTCAGGCTTCGGAGGTCAGATTCCAGGGAGAGGACTGGGGATGGCTGCGTGAACACAGCCTGAAGGGGGCTAGTGTGCCAAAGCTAGCCAGGAGGGAGTGCAGGAAAAAGTCTGGACCTGCCTAAGAGGCATAAGACCATTGTTTTGGGGTGCACGAGGAGAAGGGATTCAGAGCACTGGCTTAAACAAGCTCCAGAGACAGGTGCGAGCCGCGGCTATTAGCACGGACCCCAGAGACGAGCATGAAACGCTAAAGCTGCTCCTGCCGCCACCAAGAAGCCTGTGTGCGAGCACAGGTCACTATCCACACCTCCCCTCCCAGGAGCCTGTGCAGCCCGCCACTGCCAGGGTCCCGTGAACCAGGGACAACTTCCCCGGGAGAACACACGGCACGACTCAGGCTGCAACGTCACGCTGGCATCTTGCCACCTCAGGTTCGCCCCGCATTCCGTACCCTTCCCTCGCCCCGGCATGAGTGAGCTAGAGCCCCCTAATCAGCCACTCCTCTAACCCCCTCCTGTCTGGGTGAAGAACAGACACCAGAGAGCAACCTACATGCAGAGGCAGGGTGAAATACAAACCTGAACCCCAGGAGCTGTGCGAACAAAGAAGAAAGGGGAATTTCTCCCAGCAGCCTCAGGAGCAGTGGATTAAATCTCCACAATCAACTTGATGTACCCTGCATCTGTGGAATACCTGAATAGACAACAAATCATCCCAAAATTGAGGTGCTGGACTTTGGGAGCAACTGTATACTTGGGGTCTGCTTTCTACATCTAATTTGTTTCTGGTTTTATGTTTAGTTTAGTTTAATATTTAGAGCTTATTATCATTGGTAGTTTATTTATTTGCTTGCTCTCTTGTTTTTTTTTAATGTATCTTTTCCTTTTTCTCTTTTTGTATGTACATGTATGCTTGTGTGATTTTGTCTGTATAGCTTTACTATTACCATCTGCCCTAGAGTTCTATTTTCTTTTTTTTTTTGGCATAGTTTTTAGCGCTTGCTATCATTGATGGATTTGTTTTTTGGTTTTGTTGTTCTCTTCTTCCTTTCTTTTTATTTTTTACTTTTAATAATTTTTTTATTTTAATAACTTTATTTTTTAACTTTATATCTTTTTTCTTTCCTTTTTTCCTCTCTTTTCCTCTGAGCCATGTAGCTAACAGGCTCTTTGTGCTCTGGCCGGGTGTCAGGCCTGACCCTCTGAGATGGAAGGGCCGAGTTCAGGACACTGGTCCACCAGAGACCTCCAGCCCCATGTAATACCAAATGGCAAAAGCTCTCCCAGAGATCTCCATCTCAACACTAAGAACCAGCTCTACTCAACGACCAGCAAGCTACAGTGTTGGATACCCTATGCCAAACAACTAGCAAGACAGGAACACAACCCCACCCATTAGCAAAGAGGCTGCCTAAAATAATAGTAAGTTCACAGACACCCAAAACACATCACCATACATGGTCCTGCCCACCAGAAAGACAAGGTTCAGGCTCATCCACCAGAACACAAGCACCAGTTCCCTCCACCAGGAAGCCTACACATGCCACTGAACCAACCTTACCCACTGGGAGCAGACTCCAAAAACAATGAGAATGATGAACCTGCAGCCTACAAAAAGGAGACCCCAAACACACTAAGTTAAGCAAAATGAGAAGACAGAAAAATAAGCAGCAGATGAAGGAGCAAGGTAAAAACCCACCTGACCAAACAAATGAGGAAATAATCAGTTTACCTGAAAGAGAATTCAGAGTAATGATAGTAAAGAGCATCCAAAATCTTCCAAATAGAATGGAAAAAATGCAAGAAATGTTTAACAAGGACTTACAAGTACTAAGCAGCAAACAAACAATGATGAACAACACAATACATGAAATTAAAAATCCTACAGAAGGAATCAATAGCAGAATAACTGAGGCAGAAAAACAGATAAGTGACTTGGAAAATAAAACAGTGGAAATAACTACCGCAGATCCGAATTAAGAAAAACGAATGAAAAGAATTGAGGACAATCTCAGAGACTTCTGTGAAAACATTACATGCACCAACATTCGAATTATAGGGGTCCGAGAAGAAAAAGAGAAAAGAAAAAGGGACTGAGAAAATATATGAATAGATTATAGTTGAAAACTTCCCTAATATGGGAAAGAAAATAGTCAAGTCCAGGAAGCATACAGAGTTCCATACAAGATAAATCCAAGGAGAAACACACCAAGACACATATTAATCAAACTATCAAAAATTAAATACAAAGAAAAAATATTAAAAGCAGCAAAGGAAAAGCAACAACTAACATACAAGGGAATCCCCATATGGTTAACAGCTGATCTTTAGCAGAAACTCTGCAAGCCAAGAGTGTCAGGACATATTTAAAGTGATGAAAGGGAAAAACCTACAACCAAAATTACTCTACCCAGCAAGGATGTCATTCAGATTGGACAGAGAAATTAAAACCTTTACAGACAAGCAAAAGCTAAGAGAATTCAACACCACCAAACCAGCTTTACAACAAATGTTAAGGAATTTCTCTACGCAGTAAACACAAGAGAAATGAAAGACTTGTAACAAAAAACCCAGAACAATTAAGAAAATGTTAATAGGAACATACATATCAATAATTACCTTAAATGTAAATGGATTAAACGCTCCAACCAAAAGACACAGATTGGCTGAATGGATACAAAAACAAGACCCGTATGTATGCTGCCTACAAGAAACCCACTTCAGACCTAGGGACACATACAGACTGAAAGTGAGGGGATGGGGAAGGATATTCCATGCAAATGGAAATCAAAAGAAAGCTGGAGTAGCAATTCTCTTATCAGACAAAACAGACTTTAAAATAAAGACTATTACAAGAGACAAAGAAGGACACTACATAATGATAAAGGGATCAATCCAAGAAGAAAAAGATATAACAGTTGTAAATACTTACACACCCAACACAGGAGCACCTCAATACATAAGGCAAATGCTAACAGCCATAAAAGGGGAAGTAGACAATAACACAATCATAGTAGGGGACTTTAACACCCCACTTTCACCAATGGACAAATCATCCAAACTGAAAATAAATAAGGAAACAGAAGCTTTAAATGATACACTAAACAAAATGGACTTAACTGATATTTATAGGACATTCCACCCAAATACAACAGAATACACTTTCTTCTCAAGTGCTCATGGAACATTCTCCAAGATACATCATATCTTGGGCCACAAATCAAGCCTTGGTAAATTTAAGAAAACTGAAATCATATCAAATATCTTTTCCAAATACAACACAATAAGACTAGATATCAATTACAGGAAAAAATCAATTACACATGGGCTTCCCTGGTGGCACAGTGGTTGAGAGTCCGCCTGCTAATGCAGGAGACACGGGTTCGTGCCCCGGTCTGGGAAGATCCCACATGCCACGGAGCGGCTGGGCCCGTGAGCCGTGGCCGCTGAGCTTGCACGTCCGGAGTCTGTGCTCCCCAACGGGAGAGGCCATGGCAGTGGGAGGCCCGTGTACCGAAAAAAAAAAAAACACGTGGAGGCTAAACAATACACTACTAAATAACCAAGAGATCACTGAAGAAATCAAAGAGGAAATCAAGAAATACCTAGAAACAAATGACAAAACACGATGACCCAAAACCTATGGGATGCAGCGAAAGCAGTTTTAAGAGGGAAGTTTACAGTAATACAATCCTACCTCAAGAAACAAGAAACAACTCAAATAAACCTAACCTTACACCTAAAGCAATTAGAGAAAGAAGAACAAAAAAACGCCAAAGTTAGCAGAAGGAAATAAATCATAAAGATCAGATCAGAAATAAATGAAAAAGAAATGTAGGAAATAATAGCAAAGATAAATAAAACTAAAAGATGGTTTTTTGAGAAGTTAAAAAAAATTGATAAACCATTAGCCAGACGCATCAAGAAAAAAAAAGGGAGAAGACTCAAATCAATATAATTAGAAATGAAAAAGGATAAGTAACAACTGACAATGCAGAAATACAAAGCATCATGAGAGATTGCTACAAGCAACTATATGCCAATAAAATGGACAACCTGGAAGAAATGGACAAATTCTTAGAAAAGCACAACCTTCCAAGACTGAACCAGGAAGAAATAGAAAATATAAACTGAACAATCACAAGCACTGAAATTGAAACTGTGATCAAAAATCTTCCAACAAACAAAAGCCCAGGACCAGATGGCTTCACAGGCAAGTTCTATAAAACATTTAGAGAAAAGCTACCACCTATCCTTCTCAAATTCTTCCAAATATTGCAGAAGGAGAAAAACTCCCAAACTCATTCTACAAGGCCAGCATCACCCTAATACCAAAACAAGACAAAAATGTCACTAAAAAAGAAAACTACAGGCCAATATCACTGATGAACATAGATGCAAAAATCCTCAACAAAATACTAGCAAACAGAATCCAACAGCACGTTAAAAGGATCATACACCATGATCAAGTGGGGTTTATCCCAGGAATGCAAGGATTCAATATATGCAAATCAATCAATGTGATATACCTTATTAACAAACTGAAAAAGAAAAACCATATGATCATTTTAATAAATGCAGCAAAAGATGTTGACAAAATTCAATACCCATTAATGATAAGAACCCTCCAGAAAGTAGGCAGAGAGGGAACTTACCTCAACATAATAAAGCGCATATATGATAAACCCACAGCCAACATCGTTCTCAGTGGTGAAAAACTGAAACCATTTCCTCTAAGATCAGGAACAAGACAAGGTTGCCCACTCTCACCGCTATTATTCAACATAATTTTGCAAGTTTTGGCCACAGCAATCAGAGAAAAAAAGAAATAAAAGGAATCCAAATGGGAAAAGAAGTAAAACTGTCACTGTTTGCAGATGACATGATACTATACATAGAGAATCCTAAAGATGCTACAAGAAAACTACTAGAACTAATCAATGATTTTGGTAAAGTAACAGGATACAAAATTAATGCACAGAAATCTCTTGTACTCCTATACACTAATGATGAAAAATCTGAAAGACAAATTAAGGAAACAGTCCCATTTACTACTGCAACAAAAAGAATAAAATATCTAGGAATAAACCTACCTAAGGAGATGGAAGACCTGTATGCAGAAAACTATAAGACACTGATGAAACAAATTAAAGATGATAACAAACAGATGGAAAGACATACCATGTTCTTGGATTGGAAGAATCAACAATGTGAAAATGACTCTACTACCCAAAGCAATCTACAGATTCAATGCAATCCCTGTCAAACTACCAATGGCATTTTTCACAGAACTAGAACAAAAAATTTCACAATTTGTACAGAAACATAAAAGACCCCGAACAGCCAAAGCAATCTTGAGAAAGAAAAACGGAGCTGGAGGATTCAGGCTCCCTGACTTCAAACTATACTACAAGACAGTATGGTACTGGCACAAAAACAGATACATAGATCAATGGAACAGGATAAAAAGCCCAGAGATAAACCCACGCATATATGGTCACCTTATCTTTGACAAAGAAGACAAGAATATACAATGGAGAAAAGACAGCCTCTTCAATAAGTGGTGCTGGGAAAACTGGACAGTTACATGTAAAAGAATGAAATTAGAACACTCCCTAACACCATACACAAAAATAAACTAACATGGATTAAAGACCTAAATGTAAGGCCAGACACTATCAAACTCTTAGAGGAAAACATAGGCAGAACACTCTATGACATAAATCACAGCAAGATCCTTTTTGACCCACCTCCTAGAGAAATGGAAATAAAAACAAAAACAAACAAATGGGACCTAATGAAACTGAAAAGCTTTTGCACAACAAAGGAAACCATAAGCAAGACAAAAATAAAACCCTCAGAATGGGAGAAATATTTGCAAATGAAGCAACTGACAAAGGATTCATCTCCAAAATTTAGAAGCAGCTCACAGCAGCTCAATATCAGAAAAACAAACAACCCAATCCAAAAATGGGCAGAAGAGCTAAACAGACATTTCTCCAAAGAAGATATACAGATTGTCAACAAATACATGAAAGGATGCTCAACATAACTAATCATTAAAGAAATGCAAATCAAAACTATAATGAGGTATCACCTCACACAGGTCAGAATGGCCATCATCAAAAAATCTACAAACAATAAATGCTGGAGAGGGTGTGGAGAAAAGAGAACCCTCTTGCACTGTTGGTGGGAATGTAAATTGATACAGCCACTATGGAAAACAGTATGGAGGTTCCTTATAAAACTAAACATAGAACTATCATAGGACCCAGCAATCCCACTACTGGGCATATACCCTGAAAAAACCATAATTCAAAAAGAGTCATGTACTACAATGTTCACTGCAGCTCTATTTACAATAGCCAGGACATGGAAGCAACCTAAATGTCCATCAACAGACGAATGGGTAAAGAAGATGTGGCACATATATACAATGGAATATTACTCAGCCATAAAAAAAAACGAAATTGAGTTATTTGTAGTGAGGTGCATGGACCTAGAGACTGTCCCACAGAGTGAAGTAAGTCAGAAAGAGAAAAGCAAATACTGTATACGATCACATATATATGGAATCTACAAAAAGGAAAAAAAAGGTTCTGAAGAACCTAGGGGCAGGACAGGAATAAAGATGCAGACATAGAGAATGGGCTTGAGGACACGGGGAGGGGGAAGGGTAAGCTGGGACAAAGTGAGAGAGTGGCATACATATATACACTACCAAATGTAAAATAGATAGCTAGCGGGAAGCAGCACAGGGAGATCATCTCGGTGCTTTTTGTCCACCTGGAGGGGCGGGATAGGGAGGGTGGGAAGCAGATGCAAAAGGGAGGAAATATGGGCATATATGTATAGCTGATTCACTTTGTTATACAGCAGAAACTAACACACCATTGTAAAGCAATTATACTCCTATAAAGATGTTAAAAAAAAGAAAAGGGACTTGTAAACCTGAGAGATGAAATCTATGAAAATCCTACAACTAACATAATATGTGTGGGAATATCTAAATGTCCATTCTCACCACCTCCATTCAGATTGTACTGCAAGATCTAGCCAGCATGATATTGCAAGGAAAACAAGGAAAAGGCAAAGTAAACAGTACAGAAAAATTAAAACCATCTTTTTTGGTAGGGGGTGGGGGCTGGCAGCAAAAGCACCAAGTCCTAACCAGTGGACCTCCACAGCATTCCCCAAAACCATCTTTATTCAGACAATATAATCATGTCCATGGTCAATCCTAAGAAACCACCAAAATCCTTCTACAATTAATGAATTTAGCAAGATCCCAAGTTAAAAAGATAAAAATACAAAGATCTAATCTTATTTTTGTATACCAGCAACAAATGCCTGAAAAATGAAAATGTTAAAAACTTGTATGAATTGATGTTAACTAGACTTATTGTGGTGTCATTTTTCAATATATATAAATACCAAATTATTGTGTTGTACATCTGAAAACAATTTAATGTGTCATTTATATCTCAATTTTTTTAATGTAAACATTGAGAAGATGGAAGACTAAGAAGGCACCAAGATTCTATCTCCCCAGCTAGACAAAAACTACACAGGTAGAGTCTGTCTGATAAATTATTTTGGAACTCTAGAGGCTACAGAAAGCTTGCAACTTTCAGGGGGAGGACTTGGAAGGAAATTTTTCATCAATTTCTTTTCTTAGCAGATTAACAGCTACCCATCCTCCACCTCCAACTACATGACAAGCAGCTGTATACATCTTCTTGTGGGAGCCCCTTGTGAGAGCCAAGGTGGGCAAAAATGACTGTATACTAAAATATTAAGAATCTGTGGTCTGATTCCACATTGCAGCTTCTCGTCACAGATATAAAGACAAAGAGGCAGGTGGCCATTTTTGTTGCACCTACCCCACTGCTACAACTCTCTCCACTTAACAGCCAGTGCCCTTCTCCTCCTCTTCTTTTTTCTTTTTCCCCTTTGAAAGCCTATGACGTTAAAGACTATGACATTGGGGCTTCCCTGGTGGCGAAGTGGTTAAAAATCTGCCTGCCAATGCAGGAGACACAGGTTCGAGCCCTGGTCTGGGAAGATCCCACAAGCTGTGGAGCAACTAGGCCCATGTGCCACAACTACTGAGCCTGCACTATAGAGCCTTTGAGCCACAGCTACTGAAGCCCACGAGCCTAGAGCCCATGCTCCGCAACGAGAAGCCCATGTACCACAACGAAGAGTGGCCCCTGCTCGCTGCAACTAGAGAAAGCCTGCGCACAGCAACGAAGACCCAACGCAGCCAAAATGAAATAATTAATTGATTTTAGAAAAGACTATGACATTCAAAACCAACTGCATATACAAAAGAAATTAGGAAGGTACAATGCATGGGCTTCCCTGGTGGCACAGTGGTTAAGAATCCGCCTGCCAGTTCGTGCCCCGGTATGGGAAGATCCCACATGCCGCGGAGCGGCTGGGCCCGTGAGCCATGGCCGCTGAGCCTGCGCGTCCGGAGCCTGTGCTCCACAATGGGAGAGGCCACAGCTGTGAGAGGCCCGCGTACCGCAAAAAAAAAAAAAAAAAAAAAAGAATCCGCCTGCCAATACAGGGGACATGGATTTGAACCCTGGTCCAGGAAGATCCCACATGCCGCAGAGCAACTAAGCCCGTGCACCACAACTACTTAGCCTGCGCTCTAGAGGCCGCGGGCCACAACTACTGAAGCCTGTGCTCTAGAGCCCGTGCTCTGCAACAAGAGAAGCCACCACAGTGAGAAGCCCACGCACCACAACGAAGAGTAGCCCCCACTCACTGCAACTAGAGAAACCCACGCACAGCAACAAAGACCCAACACAAATAAATAAATTAAATTAAATTATTAAAAAAAAAAAAAGAAAGCCACAATGCATGTCCAGGTTAAGGCACGGACTGAGAAAAGACCTGAGAAGAACTTAAGTTTACACCTCAAGCTGATCCTAAGCCCAAAGGCAGACTACAACATCAGAAAACAAAACCAATACCAAAAACAAAAATCAGATAATTCTGGGGAAGGAGGAGAATGCGATTTCCAGAGTTACCATACTACTAGATTCACAAGTCCAGTTTTCCACTAAAACAAAACAAAACAAAAACAAATTAACAGGAAAGTATGACCCATACAAAGGAAAACTGTAAACTAACAGCACCTGTGCCTGGAAAAGACCTGAGGGTGGATCTACTAAGGAAAGACAGTAAAACAACTGTCTTAAAGATGCTCGAGGGACTTCTCTGGAGGTCCAGTGGTTAAGACTCCACACTCCCAACGCCAGGGGCACGGGTCTGATCCCTGGTCGGGGAGCTAACATCCCATATGTAGCACGGCACAGCCAAAAAAACAAAAAAAAAAAAACAAAAAAGATGCTCAAAAAACTAAAGGATGATATGGAAAAAGTCAACAAAACGATATATAAACAAAATAAAAACATCAATAAAGAGATGCAAAATCCATAAAGAAACTGAAAATAAATTATGGAGACAAAAAGTTCAATATCTAAAATGAAAAATTCACTAGAGGGATTCAAATACAGCTTTAAGCAGGCAGAAGAAAGATTAATCAAGCTTGAAGACAAAACGATGGAAATTATCAAGTCTGAGGAAGAGAAAGAAAAATGACAGAAAAAAAATGAACAGAGAGCAAGGTATCTGTGGGACATAAACCAGTGGACCAACATATACCTTGTGGGAGTCCCAGAAGGAGAAGAGAGAGAAAAGGGGCAGACAGAGTATTTGAAAAATTAATAATTGAAAACTTCTCCAATGTGATGAAAGACATGAACATAAACTTCCAAGAAGCTCTACAAACACCATAAAGATAAACTCAAAGAGATCCACATAAAGACACTTTGGACAGTCAAAGACAAAGAGAAAATCTTGAAAGCAGCAAGACACAAGTGACTCACCACATATGAAGTATCCTCAATAAGTATATAAGCAGATTTCTCATCAGAAACATTGGAAGCCAGAAGCCAGCAAGGTAATATATTCAAAATGTTAAAAGAAAAAGCAGGGACTTCCCTCGTGGTCCAGTGGCCAAGACTCCACACTCCCAATGCAGGGGGCCCAGGTTCAATCCCTGGTCAGGGAACTAGATCACACATGTCACAACTAAGAGTTCACATACTGCAACTAAAAGATCCCACATGCCACAACAAAGAACCCGCATGCTGCAACTAAGACCCGGAGCAGCCAAATAAATGTTTTTAAAGAAAAAAAGAAAAGAAAAAGCATACAACCAAGAATATTATGTTTGGTAAAACTCTCCTTCAAGGAGAAATTAAGACATTACCAGATACATAAAACCTGAGGAAGTTTATACTGCTGAAGGAAGTCAGGCAGAATGAAATGAAAAGACAACGGAAAGTAATTCAGAGCCATATGAAAAAAAAAATCTTCATAAAGGTAAACACATGGGCAATTATAAAAGCTAGTATTATTATAACTTTGGTTTATAACTCCAAAGTTAATTTTCTACATAATTTAAGAGACTGATGCAATTTTTAAAATTCTTACTTTATGTTTTTAGGCACATGATGTATAAAGATGTTATTCTGTGACATCAGTAACCAAAAAGAGTGAAGCTGAAGCTATAAGGAAACATAGTCTTTCTATATTATTGAAGTTAAGCTGGTATAAATTCAAATTAGTGTGTTATAACTTTAGGATATTAAATGTAATCCCCATGGTAACCACAAAGAAAATAGCTCTAAAATATAAACAAACCGCAATGAGAAAGAAATTTAAACATGTCACTACAAAATAAAATCAACTAAACACAAAAGAAAACTAATTCAGAGAATAATAAAAAAGCTACAAGGCATTTAGAAAAAATTAGCAAAACAACAGAAGTCCCTCCTTATCATCAATTACTCAATGTAACATATTAAATTCTCCAATAAAAACACATTGGTAGAATTGGTAAAAACACATGACCTAACTATACGTTGTCCTCAAGAGACTCTTTATTTTTTTTCTTTTTTGAATACCTTCTTTTATTTTTTTAACATCTTTATTGGAGTATAATTGCTTTACAATGTTGTGTTACTTTCTGCTGTATACCAAAGTGAATCAGCTGTATGTATACATGTATCCCTATATCCCCTCCCTCCTGTGTCTCCCTCCCACCCTCCCTATCCCACCCTTCCAGGTGGTCACAAAGCACAGAGCTGGTCTCCCTGTGCTATGCAGCTGCTTCCCACTAGCTAGCTATTTTACGTTTGGTAGTGTATATATGTCAGTGCTACTTTCTCACTTTGTCCCAGCTTACCCTTGCCCCTCCCAAGAGACTCATTTTAGATCCAAAGAAACAAATAGGTTGAAAGTAGATAAATGGCAAAAGATATTCTATGAAAACAGTAATTAAAACAGAACAAAGGGTGGCTATTCTAACACTGGACAAAATATACTTTAAATCAGAAAAGTGCAAGAGACAAAGAAAACTATTAAATATTAATAAAAAGTTCTAATACAGCAAGAAGATATAACAATTATAAACATTTATACACCTAATGATAGACCACTAAAATACATGAAGCAAAAACTGACAGAACTGAAGGGAGAAACAGACAATTCTACAATAACACAGACTTCAATATCTCACTGTCAATAATGGATATAACAACCAGACAAGAGATAAATAAGGGAATAGAGAATCTAAACAATAAACAAAATAGACTCAGCAGACATATACAACACCCTCTACCCAACAACAACAGCACATACATTCTTTTCAAGTGCATGTGGGATATCTTCTAGAATAGACCATATGTTAGGCTACAGTTAAGTCTCAAAATATTTAAAAATATAGATATCATACAAACTATCTTCTCCAACCACAACAAGATGAAGTCAAAAATCAGTATCAAAAGTAGAATTAGAAAATTCACAAATTTGTGAAAATCAACACACTCTTAAGCAACCAAAGGACCAAGAAGAAATCAAGAAAAATTAGAAAATACTTAGAGACAAATAAAAACAAAACACAACATATCAAAACTTATGGGACGTAACAAAAGCAGTGCTAAGGGGTAAACATAGTGATAAACACTTACCTTATAAAATAAGTAAGATATATCAACAACATAACTTTCCAGCTTAAAGAACTAAAAACGAAGAACTAACTAAACAAGCAAGCAGGAAGATGGAAATAATAAAAGATTTC